>NC_137782.1:114286226-115706574 GCF_963455305.1 Plecotus auritus | reverse complement strand
TCTGTGAGCAGGTGCAGCTGGGGGAAAGGCAGGGTCCAGTGTAGCCACCATTATGGGAGGGGGGCAGGAGTCCTCCTGGAGAGACGTCGTGAGGCAGCATGTGTGTCCCTGTGTTGTGGAGCGAACGCGAGTGAACGACCACTGGAGTCCAGACCAAATTAAAATTTAGGGAGCCTTTATTAGCCGGCCAGCGACTGTTCCGCCTTTCTCCACACAGGGAGTCTAGAGAGCAGCCCCGACTCTGTGCAGGACCGCTTTTAAGCACATTTACCACATCTTGTTTTTGCAGAGCAAACAATTTAAGACAAAACAGTTTTTCTTAAGTAATGTCAGGGTCATGTTATTGATGACCATGTTATTTACAGGGTCATGCTGTTCTTCAGAAAGCTGACAGTGTTCTATCATGCAAGGCTATTTTGTGAGGTACAGATGGGACTCAAGGCTAAGACGACTAGGAGGAAGCATTCTCAAAAATTTCTACTCTCAAACACCTGCAGCAGTGATATCGCACCCAATGGACCTCTGTGTGCCTCACTGCCTTCATCTGTGAAATGGGTTAACGATGTACCCCCCTAGTAGGTGTGGTGAGGATGGTGTGAGTCAGTGCAGGAAAAGGGTCCAGCTCATGGTAAGTGCCTAAGGAAAGGAGAGCAGCGCCCTGTTGGGAAGCACCGGGCGGGGCCGAAATGCGGGCCAGGGTCACACAGCTGCAGGGTCACCCTCGCAGCGTCCCGCACCATGAGCTCTGCGGCAGGTCTAGTTCCGCACCCGGGTCAGGTACAGGGAGAATCTCGCCTCGTGGCCTTGGCACCACACCTCTGTGTCCCTTCGCTTTACTGAGCAAGGTGGGCCCCGGCCGCTGCCAGTCACTCAGTGCTCTGGTCCAGACGCCTGGCCATGTCGTCTGCAGAGGAGGAGGTCCCCGGTGGGTCACCTTGGGCCTGGCCAGGAGGGCGCTGTCTCCAGAGACCTTCGCCAGTGCTGAAGCCAGTGGACTACGGCCATTGAGGGGAGTGTGATGGGCCAGCCTATTCCCTTGGTCGCCCAGGCACAGGGACACGTGCTTCAGGGTCATCTTCAAACGCGGCCGCTGTATCTGCCTCACGTCCCTGGGACCAGGGAGGCCTCCGCGCTCCCAGGTCAGTGCAGCCCATGTCCAGCGTGGACACGGCCTGCCCCGCGAGCCTTCCTGGGAGACGTGGCCTTCAACCAGCGCTCTCCTCGGAGCTTGCGCACTCCGTCAGTGCACGTTGACACCAGGTGGGAGAGAGCTTGAAGGACCTTTACGTGGGTGACGCCTGGGCCTGGGAGCGCGAGGACATGAGCTTTGGAGAGTGCGCAGCGGGAGCCTCAGCGAGAACCCCTCGGCCTCTCCGGGAGGGGGCGACGCCGAGATGGGGTCGGCAGCTTTGGAAGTGGATCCTACTCTCTTAGTGGGCATCCTAGACACTAAAGTGACCCAGGAGCTCCTTTCCCAGCCTTTCCAGCAGGCTGGGCCAGTGATCCAAGTGAAAATTCCCACAGATAAGGATGGTAAACCAAAGCAGTTTGCATTTGTGAATTTCAAACAGGAAGTGTCTGTTCCTTAGGCCACGGATCTCCTTAATGGAATAAGCCTTTTGGAAGGCCCATCAACTTTCAGTTTAGATCAGGAAGCAGCCATGCCTCACAGGAGGTTAGTTTGTCATATTCCCAGCATCATGTTGGAAATTCAAGCCCTGCCTCTCCATCTCCTAACAGACATGAAAGGACTGTGGATAACATGACTCCATCACCACAGGTCATTCAGAGAACTTTCTCTTCTCCAGAAAATTTTCAGAAACAAGCAGGGATGAACGTTTTGAGACAGAGGTCATATGGTGGGAAATTTGGTTCTCCACATCTTGATCGATCAGGATTTTCCCCATCAGTTCAATCACACAATCATAGTTATAACAAGTCTCCAAGCTCCCAATGGCGTCAAGATACACCATCATCACTGCGTAAAGCCAGGCAGAGTCCTCGTCCCTCCCTAGTAGACAGACACACTCAGTCGTGAGCAGCATTAGAGAGGACACAGAGGTGATGACTTCTATGCAGACAGGAATCGCGATGGCTGGAGCCATGACCACGATAGCAGAAGAGACAGCAGTAGAGCTGGGAAGTGGCATTCATCTTGGAGCTAACAAGTGTTCAAAGGACATTGTTTTCATAGGGTCATCCTAGGTCCTTTGGACCAAGTTGGTCTGGGAATGTTTTGTTAAAACTGTATAGAGCAGTTTTACAAGTTGCCACATTTCTTTATAAAAATTTTTAAACATATAGCTATAGTCTAATACAGAAATGAGAAGACTTGTGATTACAGTTTTACATTGATAGACTTTCACCTCAGGATTTCATGAAGAGGAAAGTGTTTTATGCAAAAGAAAGTTCCACAATTCCTAATCATTTTAGAAATTGAGGAAGACACATGTTATATCTATTGGTTGTATCATAAAGCAAATATTTTAATGATCTATTATCTATTGTATTGCAAGAACCTGCTTATTAGTGAATCACATTTTGTGTCTATAATAGAAAACATTCAAGTTGGTAGTCTAAAATATACTAGTATTTTGTTAACAGACGAGAAAATGGAATTTCAGTGATTGGTTTTACTAACATTTGAGAAACATTATTGGTGAAGTTTGGGATTAATCATATTGCTTAACTTCATGGAGAACGTAAGTTCATTGTCTTGCTCTTTGAGTTTTGCCCTAATTTGATATAAAGTGTAAATCTTCACTTCCTATCTCATTCCAAAATATTAGAACTTTCTCATTAAATCATGTTTGACTGAATAACTGAAGTCAATCAGAAAGTTAAATATCTCTAAATGTACTTTTTTAAATTCAAAATTCAGTGTTAGTGTAAATTCTCCTTTTCAGGAAGAACAAAAATGCAAATGCAGAGTCAGATAACATGATTTACTGGAAGTATGCTTGTTTGGGAAAAGGTTCACAAAGCCTTTAAGTGCTGCCTCTATTACTCAAACTTCAAAAATTTACAATTTTTAACGTGCCCCGGGTATGTGTGCATTTTATTATAGGGATTGTACTTGCTGTCTTTTTGTTTGAACATTTGAAAGAGTTAAGTCTTTCACACTTACTGATTTAAAAAATTGTACATCCTGTTAAAACTTTTATGTACCAAGATGTTTCCCTTTAATTATAGAACTAGTTTGCACAAATTCACTCCTTTTTATATTTGGATCCTTTTCAATAATTATAGCATTTTTGTACTGTTAGTTGTTAATATATTAAAAACATACAACAAAACAAAACAGAAAACACCGGGTGGGCCCGGGGAGAAGCAGCGAGGGAAGACACGCTCGTGTGTGGAGGACACGGGTGGCCGTTTCAGGGCATGGCTGCTGCTGACAGGAGCACAGTGCTCACTCTCCTTTCGGTCGAGGGGATGAGGAAGAAGAGATGGCTGGACTGCACTGCCTTTCTGGAAAACCCAGGTCTTCCCAGTAGCGCAGTAGGACAGACATCTGGGAGGACAGACAGGCTCACCAGCCAGGTTCATCCTGCAGTTACCAGGACCCCAATCACATGGGAAGAAGGGCCCTGAGAGGCTAGCGACGGCCTCCCTGTGCAGGTCATTCTGGGTCAGAGGCCTCAGTACAGGTAGCCACCGCGGGTATCACAGCTGCGTCATGGGGTCTGAGCACACCTTGACAGGTAGCCGGATTCCGGATGAGGGAGGTGCAAGGGCCTTCTTGCTTGCTGACCGCCTGGCAGGACTGGTGCTTTCAGGTGTCTGGGTGTCTGTCCTGACCTGTCCAAGGGTCCTGCGAGCGTCATATGCCAAGGCTGCCCTGGCAACGGGAGGGACATGGGCTGCAGACCTGAGACCTGGGTCCCATTGTAACTAACTCTCTGGGTGAGGCTTGGTACCGTCCCTCCTCCTGTGAAGTGGTTTCTCCAGGCCTCTCGTGCGACGTCTGAGGTCCGGTGATTTACGCTTCTCGTCCTTTGAGGCACCCTGTGTCCTGTCTGTGGGCCAGGAGGAAGCCCTCCTCACGCCACGTCTCTCCGCACAGCACAGCTCAGGGAAGCCACCTGACAGTCTGGGTGTCAGATTCACGTGGGCTGGGCACAGGGAAGGTCTCTAAATGGCAGCCGACCTCTGCCGAAATAGAAAGGCTTGACCTTTAGACAGACAAGAACCTTCAATGGGGCGGGTCCTCACGGGTGAGCCCCAGAGGCCTGCGCTGTAGCCTGCAGCCCAGCTTCTGGCAGGCCTGACAGATGACCACTGACGCTTCTCCTGCCCTTAGGGTCCACTCGGGTCTCTCCTCAACACACATGGGACTGGCAGGGGTGCCGCCTCCCCGCATGACTCCTTAGCCTTGTCTCTTGGGTCCCATCCCCTGCTTCCTCTCGGGATCATTTCTCTGTAGGACACCATGACAATCCTGCCACAGCCCTTGGAGGCCAGTCTTGGCTCCGAGCCCCTGGTGGGAAGGAGGGGCCGCAGTTCCCAGACCAGCGCCTTCCCTTGTCTGCTGCCAGGAGGCCCTTCTGCTGCTCCTCCCTGTCCTGCTCAGCCTGCTCCTGCCTGGCTGCATCATGGGTCCTCCCTAATGTTGGATCAATTTTGCGTCTCCACCATCAGCTAAAAACGTCAGGGGACATGGCCCGACATTGAGCTCCCTGGATCCAGGGCAGGCCAGCCTCGGAAATGTCCAGACAACATGGACCTCTGGGAGGTGTTTGAGAAGGAGGGACAAGGTTCAGCCAGGACAGGTGGCCCGGAGTCCCAGGCCCCTGGTGCCAGCTCAGCTCTCCCACCGCCCAGTGTTGCCCAGGATGTAGGCTCGCTTTGGTCTGTGTAAACCATAGTTGCCAAAGTTCACGTCCTTCCCTGTAACTCAAGACCCTTCTCTAAGGGAGGACCTTAGAGAACGTGCATCCCCCACCCTCACTTTGCATTGACATCCTAAGCGTTCATTCCTTCAGCCAGGAGTCCTAGTTTTGAGAGGAAGAGGGGCAGCCCTTTGGGGCCTATCGTGGGAACACAAGCGCAGCACAGGGGCTGATAGACAGGCCCCTGGCACCCGCGTGCTCTGGGGACCTGGAGCCTGCCCACAGGAGCCCTAGGCCCAAGCCTGGTGCTTTGGGGTGGACGGAAACCCATCTCAGCCCAGTGAGCTCTCCCTAGGGGAATGGAGGGCCTCCAGGGAAGGACAGGAATGAGGGCTCCAGTTTCAGGGCAAAAAGAAGCAGACAGAGAAAGATGGGGGTGTCCAGCAGAGGAGGGTGGGACATGGGGCTGTCACATCTTCAGACCAGAAGCAGCCACGCCAGATATGCAAAGGTTGGGCATAACATTCCTTTCACTGGAAGAAAAGGGGCGGCAGGGGAGATGGATTAACAGTAAGACTGGGAGGGGTGCCCTGACCAGTGGCTCAGTGGATAGAGCGTCGGCCTATGGACTGAAGGGTCCCAGGTTCGATTCCAGTCAAGGGCAGGTACCTTGGTTGCGGGCACATCCCCAGTGGGTGGTGTGCAGAAGTCAGCAGATCGATGTTTCTCTCTCATCGATGATTCTGACTCTCTATCCATCTCCCTTCCTCTCTGTAAAAAATCAATGAAATCTATTTAAAAAAAAAAAAGACAGGGAGGGGTAAACAAAGTGGGAGGAAGGGGGGCCACACACCCCAGGCCCTACTGAGAGAGCAGACCTGGGTCGGCCCACTGCCATGTGTTCGGCTCTGCTGCATCCACGTTGTGGGGCTCTGGGCAGATGACTGGACTCGCTGGGCCGTTGCCCTTCTCTGAATGAGGGTGAGTGACCGCTGCGCAGGGCCTTCCTCCTCAGGGCCGGCTCTGGAGCAGGGGCTGCCAGCAGGGCAGATGCCTGCCTCCCTACTGAGCCCAGACCTGGTGCTAGGAAGTGGGGCAGTGATAAGGAAGGAGAAGAAAGATGTTCTCACTTGTGAGAAAGACTCAGATACGTGGCACGTTAAAGCGCCTTTTGCTGTTGGCCCTGTCTGGGTGGAGCTGCCCCGTCCTCGGGTCCCCATGTTGGGGCAGGGGGCTCGATGTGCCGACAGGGTGCCCTGAGGGCACGAATATGAGCCCCACTGTGCCTGACCCTCCCCATCATGGGGAAGAAGCTGGCTGCCTGCTGCTTCTGGAGGAGTCTGGCGACTGCGCCCAGACCTGTGAGATAAGGCAGGGCGGCCCTCGGCCCAGGAGAAGTAGGCAGAGCTGGCATCAGAGCAGCGATCCTTCCTGGAGATTGTAAACCTACCTGTGACAGGCCGCCGCCAGCCAGGTGAAGGAGCAGGCTCTCGGTCCTGCTGCTCACTGGGTCACTGGGCGTCTGAAGGTCATGCCCCCAGAGGTTCTAGTCTATGGCCTGAGGTCTGGGGTGTTTAAAAGCTCTGAGAACCACCTGATCTTCGATGGTGGGGATCCTCTGTGTTAGTTTTAGAGCCGTCATCCCAAACCAGCAGCATCAGGGTCACAAGTCCAAATGCAGGTTCTTGGGCCATAGCCCAGACGGACCGTGTCAGAAGCTCTGAGGGTGGGAGGGGCTGGCGCTCTCTCAAGGGGTGAGCTCTAGTTGGACCTGCCACCTGCCAGGTGTGTGCTGAGCACTTTGCCCTGACAGAAGCGGGTGCCCGTGCCTGCTGCTTGCTGGCCCTGTCAGTTACGGAAACCCGCTCGTGGTCACATTGTTAGCAGGGAGCAACCCTTTCCCCCTCCCGGGAGGTCATGAGCTTGGTGTCAGTGGGAAGGGACAGCAGCACGGGCCTCGCCTGGGAGTCGCACCTCAGGTCCCATCCTGAATCAGAAGCTGCGTCCATCACGGTGTTCAGGTGTCAGAGACAGAGTGGGAGACCTGCGGGTCCAGGCCGTTCATGTTCCGGGAGTGGGCACTGGTGGGTCCCGCAGAAGAGCTCTGTGTCGGGCCGCTGATTGGGCAGTCGTGCAGGCAGGGCGGAGGTGGTCTGGCCTGGGCGGCATTGGGGTGTGGAGGGGGAGCCGCATGGGGAACGAGGACAGGCCTTGGTGGCCCATTTACTTGGAGGGGGGAGCAGGGAGAGAGTTGGCAGAAGTTACCTCTGAGCAGCTGGATGAATAGGATTGTCACCAACCGGGTAAAGTCCCTGTAGGACATCCAGTGGTGGCTGCTGGCACCAGGAATGTGGCCTGACCCTCAGGACAGTAGTGGACAAGGCCTAAGATGGAAGCAGTGAGAGTGAGCAGTGGAAAGCTGGGAGGGAAGTTGACCTATTGGTGTCCATGGCTTTTTCTCTACCATGAGCTGGAAGCAGACGCTTTGGGCTGAGAGCTGATGGTCAAGGGTGTGGGGAGCTCACTCCACAACTAGACCTGACGTGGGCAGCGGCTTAGGGACACCACCCAGGTCCCAGGCTTCTCCCTTCCTGCTCTGCAGTCTTGGCAGTGGCTGTTGTACCTCCCCAAGAAGTGGGCAGGAAGGTTTTCCCTTCAGAAAAGGCCTGATAAAGCGTTCTGGGGGGCTGACAGGTTGCAGGTTTGCTTTAAAACAAAGTTCACTTCCTGAAACTGACTTTTGCATGGGCTGGGTCTTTGGCTCTGCAGATTGAAGACTTGCGGGTCCAGATGGAAAAAGAAAAGCAGACCAGTCAGGATCTGGAGACCCTGAGTGAGGAGCTGGTGGAGGAGAGAGAACAGCTGCTCAGTGACATAGAGACCCTGAAGGCTGAGAAAGCCCAGGAGGTAGGCCCTGGAGCGCCCATGCCTCCCCTGGTGCCCCTGCCTGCAAGAGGGCGTGTCCAGGATCACAGCCATGTCCTGGGAATCCAGCAGTGATTCCTGGGTTACCAGTTTCCTCCCTCAGCTGCAGCTCAGACCAGCAATTCCAGCCACAGCAGGGGGTGGGGACAGTAATTGACCCCAGGGACACTGGCAATCTTGTTTTTGATTGTGATGACTTGGGAGAGTAGAGAGGAAGTGCTCCTGGCATTGGTAGGGAGAGGCCAGAATGCTGCTAAATGTCCTGTTGCACATGGGACAGCCTGCAGGACAAAGAATGATCCTATTCCAAATGTCCAGCATCATTAAGAACCCTGGCAAACCTCCAGGGTTCATCCGCCTCACAGTATAAGAAGTCCCAGGGTAGGCAGCCCAGTGCTTGGGTAGGGACCCATGGATGCCACCCCAGCCCAGTCTTCTCCCTTACTGCTCTGCAGTCTTGGCAGTGGCTGTTGTACCTCCCCAAGAAGTGAGCAGGAAGGTTTTCCCTTCAGAAAAGGCCTGATAAAGCGTTCTGTGGGGCTGACAGGTTGCAGGTTTGCTTTAAAACAAAGTTCACTTCCTGAAACTGACTTTTGCACGGGCTGGGTCTTTGGCTCTGCAGATTGAAGACTTGCGGGTCCAGATGCAAAGAGAAAAGCAGACCAGTCAGGATCTGGAGACCCTCAGTGAGGAGCTGGTGGAGGAGAGAGAACAGCTGCTCAGTGACATAGAGACCCTGAAGGCTGAGAAAGCCCAGGAGGTAGGCCCTCGAGTGCCCATGCCTCCCCTGGCGCCCCTGCCTGCAAGAGGGAGAGTCCACGATCACAGCCATGTCTGGGGAATCCAGCAGTGATTCCTGGTTTACCAGTTTCCTCCCTCAGCTGTAGCTCAGACCAGCAATTCCAGCCACAGCAGGGGCTGGGGACAGAGTTTGCCCCCCAGGGCACACTGGCAATCCTTTTGGTTTTTTATTCAATCTATTTTTTATTTATTTCATAGAGGAAGGGAGAGGGAAAGAGTGAGGGGGAGGGGGAGGGAGAGGGAGAGGGAGAGAAACATCAATGATGAGAGAGAATCATTGATTGGCTGCCTCCTGCACACTGCCTAGTGGGATCGAATCAGCTCCTGAGAATGTGCCCTGACAGGTAATTGAACTGTGACCTCCTAGTTCATAGGTTGATGCTCAACCAGTGACCCACACTGGCTGGGTAACACTGTCCATCTTGTTTATGATTGTCATGACCTGGGGGAGGAGAAGGGAGGTGCTCCTGGCTGTGCTCCTGGCTGTGGTGGGAGAGGCCAGGGTGCTGCTGAATGTCCTGCACCACATGGGACAGCCCGCAGGACAAAGATCCCTCTTCAAATGTCCAGCTTCACGCTCTGAGCCCAGGCAAACCTCCAGGGCTGGTCCGCCTCACTCTATACGAAGTCCCAAACTAGGCAGCCCAGTGCTGGGGCAGCGACTCAGGGACGCCACCCTGGAGCCAGGTTTCTCTCTTCCTGCTCTGCCAATTTTGGCAGTGGCTGTTGTACCTCCCTAAGAAGTGGGCAGAAAGAATGTGGAGGCTGAAGAGACAGAGGGAAGGCTTCCCAGCACCCTCTGTGGACATCTCATTGGCCTCACCTGACACCTGACTACCCCTAGCTGCAAGGGAGGCTGGCTATCAGGTACTTGAGTTCTTCAGCGTCTCTAGTAGAGCAAAAAAGGGGGTTTGGGATGTGCTGAGTAGACTTAAGAGACATGCATCCACCCTCCCCCGATATGGCTTGTAGTGTAGCAGGCTGAATGACAGGTGACAAGCAAGGTGACTTCAGACGTGTGCTATTGAGAGAATATACATGGGTTAGGGATAGTCTTGTTAGGTGCAGGACATTTACAATCCTGGTACAGGGCTTCCCTGAGGAGCTGTCAATCACACTGAGCCCGGGAGGATGAGAAGGAGCCAGTGATGCTGGGGTGGATACAGATGAGCATTCACAGCACAGATAAGATCATGTGCAATGTCTGCAGGGGAGGGTGGCGTGAGGAGCTGCAATAGGGGTGGGCGGACCAGGATAAAAACCCCAAGGAAGTCAATGTCATTGTCTTAAGAGGAGCGGTGGTTTCTGTTTCTAAATCATCAGCTGCTGTGAATGTGTTTAGACTTAGCTGTGTGGGGATCTCCGTGTGCCCTTCACCTTGTGTTCATACCAGGCCTCTGGGAAACGTTAGGACGTCCTTTGGGTCCATGAGGAGATGGTCATTCCAGGCCTACACGTTAGGCCTCCAGTTTGGACTGAAATCACGCCTGTGTCGTTTCCATTGTGTTTTCCTGCAGATCCAAAATCTTGAACAAGTGGTGCATTCACTGCGGGCGAGTTCACAGGCCAGCAGCGAGGCCTGCGTGCAGGACATTGAGAATGAAAACAAAGTCCTCCAGCAGATGGTGATGGAGACCAGCAGCAAAGTCAGCAAGCTGGAGAGGGAGCGGCGACAGCTATGCCGGGACCTGGAGCAGGTGAAGGAGCAGGCGGCGCGGGCGCAGGAGCTGGAACAGGAGCTGTACCGGCTGCAGAAGAACAAGAAGCTGGCCACAGAGGTCAGCACCCTGACAATGGCCCCCAAGACGGTCCGTGCCCTGGAGTGGGAGAGCCAGGGCCTGTTGCTGGAAAACAAGAGGCTTCAGACGTCTCTGGACCCCCTGCATCCCGAGGGTCTGGAGCAGGACACGCAGCTGGATACCAGGGTAAATTTGGCCTCAGAATGAGTGAGGACAGAATCCTCCCCGGTCAGCTTTCTGATAGTTTGAATGCTGTGGGATGGGTGTTCTGTAATATCGGTTACATGGGTGGGTAGTGCTATTCAGGTACTCTATGTCCTTACTGATTTCCTATGTACTTTTCAAAGTAGTCAAAGAGGGAACCCGAGGAGCTTATCCAGAGAAAGGGCACCAATTGCCCAAGAGGGGTCACATGTGCAGAGAGGGGCCCAGGACTAAGCTTAGGCCCATGTGACAGTCCGTTTATGCCGAGGGCCCTTCCCAGAGCAGTTCCTTAAGTGCTGGTAGAACTGTCCTCAGCACAGATGGGTTTTGCCTGCCTGAGGGTCCTGCTATTTTGGTGTCTGCACTTGACTTGCTTTTGGCCTCTCACTGCATGTGGGGATGTGGGGATCCAGAGCTTGTGGTTCCCCTGGGCCTGCACCTTGTGAGGCATCATCCCCTACTCCCTCCTGGCAGGTGGAACTTTCCACTCTGAGCTCCCAGAGCGCCTCGCTCACTGTGCTCAGGGAGCAGAACACGCAGCTCCAGCACCAGCAGGCGGCCATGGAGAAGGAGCTTGAGACCCTGCAGGAGCAGCATGAGCAGCGGGCGACAGCCCACGAGGCCCTGCAGCGGGACCACGCGTGCCTGGGCGTGCTCCAGGAGCACCTGTCTGGGGAGCACGAGGCCCTCAGGGACCAGTACAGCCGTCAGAAGACGCTGCTGCGTCGGACCCTGGAGCTGCAGAGCAAGGCGCTCAGTGACAGGTGCGTGCCTGCGGCTGGTGGGTGACTAGCGGGCTCCACCGCGCTCCTGTCCCCCCTTCACTTGGCCCCTCGTGTGTCCTCTGATCCCGCTGCTTCAAAGTGAAGATCAGGGATGTGGAGTTGGTGCGGCTGGAGGCCTAGGGCGAGGAGGGTCCAACAGGGGAGAAGGGTGAGCCCAGCTAATCCCAGCTCAGGGAATCCAGGTGTCAGCATTGGGATCCCAGCTCCCCTGGGGATTCCTACCTCTTCCTTTTCTCTCCAAACCAAGAACAAGGAGGGGAAGTTCACCTCAGCTGCCGATGTTCAGGGCCCTGCCTTACCTAGCTCCCCAGGCCTTTTCCTGTCAAAGTCTCAAAGTCTGGGCTTCTGATTTTTTTTTTTTTTTTTTACTTTTAATTATATGGAAGTGTATGGAATAGTATAGTGAAAGCCCCATGTTCCCCTCACCTGCATCAGTACTTACCAGTACCCTGCCATTCTCATATCACCTTTACCTTTGACTCTTCATACTCCTTTTTTTTTAAGGTACAATTGATGCAGCTTAGATACGTAAATCTTAACTTTGCACTTTTGCCAAATCAGGGCTGTGTGTGCATGTAGTCAGCCAACTTGGGCCGAGTGCCTGCCCAGGCAGATCCGTGATTGCAATGGCCCCGGCAGGTACAGCGGGACCCAGAGCCTGGCGGAGGTGTGATGTGCACAGGACTCCAAGGCTGGGGAGAGAGAGGGAGAGATGCTCTAAAGAGAGGCCCTCCCACACCTGGAGCAGCACAGGAGGGAGCTGTCCACTTCCTGTGCTTGAGAGGCAGCCCTGCTGAGTACTTTCCTTGCCTCTGCCTCAGCAAGGTGCTAGGCAAATGCTGGGGCTTCTGTGGAAGCAGCTGAGGTGCAGGGAGTTGGCATCACAGAGACCAGGGAGGGTGTTGAGCCTCGGAGCCTGCTGAGGGCGCCTGCTGCTGCCATGATCACGGGGGCGATTTTGTTCATTTATTCACCCAGTGCTTCCTGTGGACTCTCTCCGGAGCCTTCCACCCCCTTTCTCCACCCAGATCCCCATCCTTCGGGGCGGCCGAGATGTCTGCTCCTATCAGGCCCTCATTCCTTCCAGCCAGAATGAGCATCTTCTGCCTCTTGGCATCTCCATCTCTGCCTCCTCCGCACCCATTCTGTGTTAGTGAGCACCCAATGAGCGCATTGTGCTGTCTGACGTGGTGGGAATGCACACAGCTGACTAATGATGGGAGCCTCCTGTGGTGCCCATCCCTCCCCAGGCACTGTGAGCCTTACCCTCAATGCCCTATGGTAACCGTGTGGATATATTCTTTTGTCTGTTCACATGGGAAGGTTTGTGCAGGTGGCATTTGACTGGTCTGAAGGAGGAGTTCATTGTTCTGTCTGTAGCTCCTTGCTTGAAGGATCTACTGTGTGACTCAGTAGATTTTGCTGGTTGGACAGATAGTTGGAGGCCCTAGGTCTGTCTGCAGCAGGACTGCAGATTGGAGGTGGAGGTGCCTGGAACACAGGCCAGGGGCTCTGTAATCATTTCACCTGACACTTGACTGGGACACTCGCTCCTTCGTTCCCCTGGCACACATGTACTGGGTGGCAAGCCTCCTACCCGGATTCATGGGGAGTAGGACTCGCAGTTTCTGCCTTGCAGTAGGATGATTACTAATGGTTTCTATATGCTTGATCCATGTGCTTCTCCAAGACACAACAGGGAAGCAGGAGGTGGGGACCCTAATGGTCCGTGGCCCTGCTTGTCAAACTTTGATGAGAAAGATCGCCGTCCTGAAAGCCAGGCAGAGCACCACACCCACCTTCCAATTCCCACGTCCCGTGGCGAAAGGCCACACGAAAGAACATTTGTCTTCTTACAGCCACCCGAGCAAGTGTCTGAGTCTGAGTCCCCACAAGTCTTGGTTCCAGGCAGATGGTACAAGTACAGCTGATATGGGGCAGGCGGGCGGGGATGGAGGGCTGCAGACAGAGACTGAAACCCTGGAACCTGGGCGGTCTCGGTCAGCCTGCCTCTGGGTGTGGACAACTCAGGAAGGGGGTTTAGAAAGGGATTTGCCTGCACGGGGAAGATTGAAAGGATGACTCAGTCTCCACCTTGGACGTGGGGAGGCTCCAGAGTTACCCTGAACAGGGAACATTCCTGCAGAAGGAGGAATGGCCTGGAGCTGGTCAGGGGCTCCCTCTTGTGCTCTGCTGACCTCCAGAGAGGGCTGTGCGGGACCCTCTACAGACTGAGACAGGAAGGAAATAAAAGCGGGAGCTGAGGGGAGGCTGTGGGAGAGAGAGGGAAAGGGCTGGACTGGGGGTGCCTTGAGGAGCAGGGTGTGTGCGAGTGTATGTGCAACTGCCCCTGGTGGCTTCTTGGGCCCCACCAGGCAAGCCTCTGGCCCCCATGCTGCCAGGCTCAGAGCAGGGAGGGTCATGTTCCTGAGCTGGGGTGGATGGCTCACCCAGGGCCCGGTGAGTGGGATCAGCTGTTACGGGCGGTGGAATTCTGCTGTATGTGAGGTGGTTTCTTTGAGAAGGGTGTGGAGTTCAGAAAACAATGGTTTTGTTCCCAGTGGGATAAAGGAGGGATGCTGCTTTGACAGGGACTGGAAGGGACCATGGAGATACGTTGGGTAGAGGAGGGGGACTCGGCTCCTTGGCTGGAGGAGACCCCATAGCTGGCCCAGTGTCTGTCCCTTCTCCCTGTCCAGCCCCACCCCCTACCTATGCCCCTCTCCCTCAGCTCTGCAGAGAGAAGCCGCTCACCCAGGCTTTGCAGTCTCCCGGGGTGTCCATTCCTAGCGGGTGTGTTTCCCTTCAACAGCTACAAGGACCAGCTCCAACATAAGGCAGCGTTGGAGCAGCTGGGGAGGCTCTTGAACAACGAGCGGGAGGCTCTGCAGCAGGAGCAGAGGAGGAGCACCATGGCCGCCGAGGAGAACCGGAGGCTGCAGCAAGAGCTGGACAGGTAACCGCCAGGCCCCCTGCAGCGCCTCTGCCAGGATGTCATTCAGACCCACTCACTCAGCACCCACTGAGCTGAGCTCAAGGGAGACCCCTGGTGATAGTGCATCTTTACCAACCCTGCCATGGTAACAGCTGGTGGCAACAAGGTAGAGGGGACTCCAGCTGGTGGCTGGAAGGAAGGACTCGGGCAGCTGGGATGGAGCATTGTCTAGGTTTGGATTACCTCCCCTCCCACATTTATGATGATGATGACTGTTGGGCATGGGCACTTGCATCCTCTAACACTAGCGCTCCCTGAGGGAGAGTGGCTCGGTCCTCAGCATTCACCCATTCCCACTTGTGAATTCACCTCCTCGCTGACATGTACTGGTGACCCCCAAATCGGTGTCCGTGGCCTTTCATGGACATGCCCAGTGTGGGAGATGCTGGAGTTGCCTGATGTGCACATTTGCAGCTGAGGTTGAACCTTTGACTCCGGGCTTATTCCAGCTCTCTCAAACAAGCGTCCTCTTCGTGGTCCATTGAGTGCCTTGGTGTTCTATTTGTGCTCTGTGGGGGCGATTTCCCTGTATGAAATGGCCCCCAAATCGAGTGCTGAAGTGCTGTCTAGTGGTCCCAGGTGCAAAGCTGCACTGGGCCTCGTGGGGAATATGCGAGTGGCACACAAGGGCCATTCGGGCCCAGGTATGGTGCTGTTGGCTGTGAGTGTATTACAGGAGGCATCTTCATGTGTTGATCAGTAGACAAAATGTGACCAGAGACTCCCAGGAACCAGTGGGAACAGTTTCAGTATACACTAAGTCAGTGTCCGGGTGGCTGGGTAGAACAGTAGACTGGGAATCATGAGAATTAGCTGAGCTATTGTTATCCTTTAAAAAACCACAGCAACAGAGGAGGAAACAGGCTCAGAGAGATGACACAACTTGTTCACGGTCAGTGCTCCTAGTTAGTGGCACAGGCAGGATTCAAATCCAGGTCTTGCCTCAACCCAGAGGCGTGACCATATGAAGCCTTCCTTGGTACAGCCCTGATTTAACATGTGTTGTGGGGCTGTAACTCAGCTGCCTGCAATGGCTGGGCAGGTCCAGCAGGTGGGAAGGAAAGTAAGAGATAGACCAGGTCCTGGGGGAGAACACACCTGGCTAAAGGCTGTCAGCTGGGAGGCAGGCCAGGCTGCCAGGTCATCTTTCTTTATGCTTTTTTTTTTTTTTTTCTCATATCTGAATGTTGATGTGAAAACTTAAAATTTTTGAATGCTGGTAAACTATTATTTTGTTTTGTTTTGTTTTTTAAAAAGCTGCTTTTTTGGGCGGGACAGAGGACTGGGAGGACCTCGAAACATTTTTGAGGCCGGGGACCCTTAAACCTAAACCTGGGAGTATTCACAGAACAACGGAGGAATCTTTGCATCTTTTTCTGTTTCCTTTCTTTGTGTTATTTTATTTTTTTTTTGTAGTTGACTTTATTGTGGAGACATCAGTTAATAAAACCATACACGGTTTAAAATGAAATTAAATTAGAAAAAATGGGTAAATGTTAAAAATTAAAAAAAAAAAAAAGCTGTGTGGGCCAAACTTCCACACACCTGTTTTTAAATTGAGTTCATGAGCCTCTGGTCTTAGGAGCTTTTTGGTATAAATCTTCCCCCAGGAATCTCAGTCGGGTAATGATGATGATGATGCTGGTGATAATTTCAGTGAATTTATGTAACACTCCAGAATCTCCTATTTTCTTTATTTCAGGTGTTGAAATTAGAAAGGGGCTTGGAATTAGGGAGAAGAGCTGGGCATACACATAGAGTCTTAGAGCAAAGATGTTCTGATTCAGTGTTTAAGTGTTTGAATCAAAGAACCCTTTTTCCAAGTAGACAGCTGTGCCAAAGCCTCACATTGAAAGGACTTCTACAGGGATGCTCTGTGGAAGTGGTGCTGAGCCTGCCTGTCCTGTCTCCCCCAGCCCATAGTGGGGCACCTGGGGTAGCCTCCTAGAACCCCAATGAACAAAGTTTGAAAACCATTATTTTGTTCAACCCTTCATTTACACATGGGAAAAACGGAGGCCAGAGTGGTTGTTGTTTTGATTAAGGTTGCACAACTGGGACAGAGCCTGGGAGTGCTCCTCAGCCCTTGTCCATGTGTCTCTCCACCCCCAGGACCAATTTCCTGCACCTGCAGCTGAAGGGCGAGCAGGAGGAGCTGCAGACTCACACCAAGGAGCTGCAAACCTCCCTGGAGAACACACAGCTTGAGGTGAACCACTGGCAGGCCCTGTATGAGGAGCTGAAGGGGGAGCAGGAGGAGCTGCAGACCCACACCAAGGAGCTGCAAACCTCCTTGAATGAGAGGCTGCTGGAGGTGAACCACTGGCAGACCCAGTATGAGGAGCTGAAGGGGGAGCAGGAGGAGCTGCAGACCCACACCAAGAAGCTGCAAACCTCCCTAAATGACAGGCAGCTGGACGTGAACCGCTGGCAGGCCCTGTATGAGGGGCTGAAGCAGGAGCACGAGGAGCTGCAGACCCACACCAAGGAGCTACAAACCTCCCTGAATGACAGGCAGCTGGAGGTGAACCACTGGCAGGCCCTGTGTGAAGGATTGAAGCTGGAGCAGGAGGAGCTGCAGACCCACACCAAGGAGCTGCAAACCTCCCTGAATGACAGGCAACTGGAGATGAACTGCTGGCAGGCGCAGTGCAACTGGCTGAGGGAGGAACAGGAGGAGCTGCAGACCCACAACAAGGAGCTGCAAACCTCCCTGAATGACAGGCAGCTGGAGGTGAACCGCTGGCAGGCCCTGTACCAGGGGCTGAAGGGGGAGCAGGAGGAGCTGCAGACCCACACCAAGGAGCTGCAAACCTCCCTGAATGACAGGCAGCTGGAGGTGAACCACTGGAAGGCCCAGTGTGAAGGACTGAAGCGGGAGCAGGAGGAGCTGCAGACCGACACCAAGGAGCTGCAAACCTCCCAGAACGACAGGCAGCTGGAGGTGAACCGCTGGCAGGCCCAGTGTGACTTGCAGAGGGAGGAGCTCCAGAGCATGAACATCTCCCTGAAGGAGCTGGGCAACCACTGTCAGGTGAGGCCTGGGGCTGGAGGGCACAGCACCCCGGGTGGGCCTGTTCCCTGGGCTGACGCCTTGGGCTCAGCCAGGTGGGAATGGGTCCTCATTGGCATCTCTGCTCAAAGGGTGTGTGTGAATGTCACACAGAGGCCGAGGGGAAGCCAGAAGCATGTGGCTGGGATGAACCCCATGACTGGCAGGGGTGTGCTACAGAACACCTTTCACCTGATCTTAGCTTTTTGCAGGGTCGGGGCGGTGCATGGAAACAGACAAGTACCGTTTTATTTCCATCCTCTCGGCTGAGCACTCTGCTCTCTGTGTCATCTCATTTAATTCTCGCAATGATCTTGTGAGCTGGGCTTCCCATCCCTGTCCCTCTGAAGTAGCGGGTTCGAATCCCGTTTGCATGAAGCCAAAACTTGGGACTTTCCTACTCACCATGGATATTCTAGAGCAGGAGCTTGCCAGCCTCAGCCCCAAATTCAGGTCCAGCCCCACGCCTGCCTGTGTAAGGCTGTGAACCAAGAATAGCTTTCACAGTGTTTAATGGTTGGGAAAATCAAAAGTAGGATAATATTTGGTGGCAAGTGAAAGTGATATGAAATTTAAAAGTCCGTGTCCACGAGTAAATATTTTTGGTTTGTTATTTTAACACAGCCACACCCATGCCTGTACATTGTATCTCTGGCTCCTTTCCTGCTGTAATAACAGAGGTGAACAGTTGCAGCAGAGACCACTGTCGGCCTGGAAAGCCTCACGTATTTAATGCCTCACTCTTGCCAGGAAAAGCCTGCCAACCCTGCCTAGGGCAGAGATGTCCAACAGGAATATAATGCAAGCCACCACATGTGATACTCAACTTTCTAGTAGCCATATTCAAAAAGTAAAAGGAGACAGTGGGATTAATGTAATGGCCTATTTTATTTAACCATTATATTTAAAATGTCACATGTAACCCCAAAAGCTTATTAATGAGATTTTTAAAATACGTTTTTATTGATTTTTTGAGAGAAACATCAATCAGCTGCCTCCTGCATGCCCTCTACTGGGGAATGGAGCCTGCATCCCAGGCATATGCCTTGATCAGGAATTACATCGGTGATTTCTTGGTGCTTGGGAAGACGCTCAACCAACAGAGCCACAGTGTTGAGCACCTTTTTAATGAGATATTTTACATTTTTTAAAATTGTTATGAAGTCCTCAGAACCTATTATATATTTTGCACTTATGGCACGTCTCAACTCAGAATGGCTGCGTTTTCAGTGCTCAGCGGCCACACGTGGCCACTGGTTGCCTGACTGGATGGCGCAGTGGCAGAAGGCTTAGCCATCCCCAAGGCATTGGCTGTATTGGTCATTCCAGCTGACACAGATAATACCAAAGTGGCCATGTTTGTGCACGAGGCCTTTTTCTTCTTTTGGAAGTAGATTCCCAGCAATAGGAAATCTACCATGGGAGTGTGTGGTGTTTGAGACATTGTCCATCTGTGTTTTAGATGCTCTTCCATCTCAGGAGGAACTTGGAGGAAGAAAACCGTCACCTGCAGTGCCAAGTCTACAGGTTGAATGAGCAGAACCAGAGGCTTCTCCAGAAGGATGTGGAGAACAAGGACCAGCACCACGAGGAACAGCCACAGTACGTGGGAGGGGTTTGAGCTGATGGACACCCTTCAGCAGAGGGGGCATGGCTTCCAGCTCCAGGACTAGACTGACCCTTCTGGGTAGCAGAGAACCCCCTGGGTGCATTGGTGTCCCCAGGGCAAGGGGACAGACCATCTTACCAGCGCATCCTTCTCTTGCTTCCCCTGGAATGGTTCTAGATTTCTGCAAGTAGGGGTGGTTGGCTTTGTTGGCTTTTCAGAGACACTGCCCCCTGCCAGACTCTTCTTAATCTGCTTTGGGGATTAAGTTCACTTTGAAAAACACCACAGTGATACAGAGAGGTCCTAGGGAAGGACTTCAGCTCGCAGGCTGAGCCCTTTCTGTGTTGGTGTTTCCCTTAATGGGCTGGAAAGTGGGTTGTTGATGCACAGTGGCTGTCCTCGCTCTGCTGACATTGACTTTGCCGACAGTCCTGGCTTTGGCGAGGGCCCTACGAGGTGCACAGAACCAGTTACCTGGTCTCCAGGAACCAGTAGGGGTGATGGGATGTGAGCAGAGCTGTGTGCACAGCAGACAGATGTTGAGGAGTTCCATGGAGGTGTAGAAGGAAGTGTGGTGGTGGGTGTTGGAATTCTGCTGCTGCCACAGATGGGAAGAAGGCTAGCCAGTGTATGTGTGTGAAGGGGTGAGGGTGGGGGATGTGAGGGTGGAGCATGACAGGATGCAGGGAAGGTGCAGGGAGTGGCAGGAGAGAAGGCTGAAGGGGCAGCGCTCAGCCATGGAAGGAGTCAGATTCATTGGGAAGTGAGTGTTTAAGGGATGCTGGTGTACAGGGCCTAGGAAGCTGCCAGAAATGAGGGCAGGGGGAAGAGCCTTGGTGCTGGAAACCTTGTGGTCTGGAAGTCAAGTAATCTGAGATGCGTCTTGTGGGTCCAGGGTGCTCTTCACCCCTCGGTGCTGTGCTGCTGGGACTGTCCTTCCTTGTGATCGGGAATGGCTGGCTAGTGTGGGACAGAGGGTCATGGTCACAGTGACCACGGGGTGCTGTCCCAGCTCCCTGTCCTTCTACTCACTGTTCTCCCAGATTCGTCTGCTCATTTACAGGGGGCTCGCCACCTACCAAGGATGGTTGACATGGAAAACCGCAGTGCAGTTTTGGGATAGAAGTGAGAATTTTAGCCTGAAGTTGGCTCTCTATAACGCAGCAGGAAAAATTACCAGCAGAGGTTGGGCCGTGCTAACTAGAAGAATTGGGACCTGGTACCCTGGGGGATGATCTGATGACGGTTTTGCATTAGAAAGTGTCTGCAGGAGGCCAGGGAGTGGGCAGGCTTCCTGAGCCTGCTCTGAGCCTAGTCTTCCCAGCCCTAGGATAGCTGGGCCATGAGTTTGTGGGGCTGGGGGACAGCCATGGGAACAGAATAACACAGACTAGAAGAACAGAGGCCGAGCCAAGGGCGCTGGGAGCAGAGCAGGTCAGGATCGAACAGCCCAGTGGTTTGCAAGCGATCACTTTTCACGGGTGCTCACTTCCTGGTGAACTCGTGGGAAAGCCCTCGAATTAGGTGGGGCCTGGTTACCCTATGACCAAAGGATCCTGAGCAGCTGCCTCGATGGCGAGGACTCACTTTCAAGCAAGGAAAGCAAGCTCTGAGCTGTCATGGCCACATGGGTGAGGAGAGGCAGGAAGAGGACCGAAGCCGGCGGCCCAGTGAGGAACGCTATACAGCGAGCACTGCGTGCACGGCTCCTAGACACACAGAACGAAAGCATGCCATGCCGTCTGCTTCAGGAAGGCCAGGCTCCCTCACCCAGGAGTGGGGGTGCCCTCTGGCAGCCCAAGCTTTAAGAGGTGTCTCTCTAGTCCTTTCTGCTTTTTTGAAAATGTGAACTGACTTCCCACATTTAGAAATTAAGAGATTTTGCTTCAGAGCCGGTGCTTCTGGATCCTTCGGGAATAGCAATCAGAAGCTCCCCCACATGGAGAGCAGCGCTCCGATTGCAGGCCCTGCGTTAGGTCCCACGTGGCACCATGCGCTCAGCCTCACCGCAGGCCCCACCCCTCCTCTGGTCCTCCCAGGCCGCTCTGCTCCTTATCTTCTCGGTCTGGCCCCCAAAAGGCTTTGAGTTTGCTTTCCTGGAAGTGTGAGCAGAAGCCCAACATTGGAGTGGGTCCAGGTCGAAGGTCTGACTTTGCTAAACTGACCATTTTCACCTGATGCCCTTCTATCTCACGGAGGGCAGACCCCTCCCCACCACTAAAGGCATCGTTCGTCTGCACCCGCAGGAACCAGCCTAGCCCTGTGTCTGACCCAAGAGCCCAAGATCCTGAGCTGACCTGCACGGAATCCTCGGGTTTTCCCAGCTTGAGTTTCAGGTGGTTCGGGGTCTGCTCTCCTGAGGTGACATACAGCCTGATCCTAGGTGTTCAGCCAGTCCCTTCGATGTGCTAGGGGTCCTGGACCCACGACACCTGCTTACACCCCCATATTCCCAACTCAGTGGTCATGATGGCCATGAGCACCATGATGTCTGAGTCCCAGAAACACACCGGCTCCTCCTCGGCCAGGTCCCAGGCAGGGCTGATGAGTCAATTTATGTGTTTTAATTTAAAAACCAGATTGTTTTTCTCTCTCTTCTGTTAGAGACAAAGTAAATGCCTCAAAGAAAACTAATGAAAACCTAGAAGAACAAAGTATGGCTCAGCACAAGTGCCATAATCCAGCGCCAAAGAAGTGAGTTGATCTAAGCGTCAGTAACTTACACACGGAACAGAAGCTTGCTTTACCACGAGTAGGGAAAGCTGTAGCATCTAGAGCAGTGACCAATTTGTTGGGCCCGTACCTTCTGCTGTATGGCAGCTGTCCTGTGTGCAGGTCCCTCCCAGCAAGGAAAGAATTTAGAGTTTCTTTTGATCCCACCCTCCGTAATCAGGGTAATCCTATGAAGGACGGGGAAGGCCAGCTGGCCAGGAGTCTGTTTAAGGAGCAGAGAGTCTGTGCTTTTAGAGCCACTAAAGCAGGTATATCAGGTTTGGTCTCAAGATTGTGGGACCTAGAAAACCATGTTTCTGTTTTGGGAAGGAAGCTTGGATCAGATGCCTGGACCAGCACCCCATCTTCAAGCACAAGAACCTTTTGTTCGGACCTTCATTCCTCTGGGTTCACTGGAACCCCCAGGGCAGGTTCACAAACACATTCCCTTCTGCAGAGAGCAGCAGCCCCGGTGGTGGGCCGGCTCGGTCCTTGAGACTGCCGGACTCCTTCCAGCAGGGCTTCCTCTGGGCTCGGCCTGACCCAAGGAGCTGGACCTTCCCATTGTCCTGTCCCAGCCCAGCCTTGAGGTCAAATCACCATGAATCTGGCAGGGCCTCTTTGTGGAAATCACAGAACCACAGAATTCCGACTGACCCTTCTATTGACAGGGAAATTGAGGCACTGATGAGGAAATGGAGTGGCTTGTGTCGCACAGTGCTGTTTCGTGGCAGAGCAGGGTCAGAACCCAACTGTGGTCCTTCTTACATTAGAATGCCTCATTTCCTGTTAGCTGCAGTGTATTACCTTTACAATCACTGTTTTCATTTATTTACTTATTTTTTTAATCCTCACCTGAGGATATTTTTCCCATTGATTTTTAGAGGAGTAGAAGGGAGGTAGGGAGGTGAAGGGGGTGAAAGAAGAGAGGAGAGAGAGAGAGAGAGACATCGATGTGAGAGAGACACATCAATTGGTTTCCAACTGCACACACCTCGACCGGGGCCGGGGATCAAACCTGCAACCCAGGTATGTGCCCTTGACGGGGGATCGAACCCTCCGCCCTTCAGTGCTCAGGCTGATGCTCCAACCACCAGGCAACCTGGCCAGGGCTCACTGTTTCCACTTGAAGCGGCCCACTCTCCTGCCCTCTTCCCCTCACCCAGACTCCTCAATGCCAGGAACGGGCAGAGTATGCCAGCCTATTCCACGTATTATTAACTCTAGCAGAAAATGAGGAGGTCCCTGACCCGTTCTGAAAATGGCATTTTGGTGGAATTTTGCCAACCAGCATGATTAGGTCAGCACAGCACCGCTTCCTGCACTTGGCACAGTAATGGAGAGCTGAGAGCTGGGTTGGAGGTTGTTTTCCCGAGGGGCTAGTGTGGGTTCCTGCCACGAGGAAGGCTTCACCATCCCTGGGTCTGTGCGAATTAACTGCACAGTGTGTGCCCCCTCCTGAGCCCCAGGTGGGATGAGCGTGGGGATGTCGAAGAGCACCCTCATTCTGAACCAGATTAACCGCCGCCTTCCCAGGCTGGTGATGGAAATCCCAACTCCTGTAGGGTACCCAGGGACCTGCTGGAGGGGCAGTGAGGGTTGGCTGTGTCCTAAAAACATTCCTCTTACAGGAAGAAGCACTGGATTGGTGCCAAAACTATTGTCAAATTCATCAAACGAAAGAAAGTGGGTTCCAGAAAACAACCAGACCAGGCCTTGCCCAGTACTTCTCAGCCTCTTCAATGGCAGCTGGAGCCCCTTGAGGACACCCCATGCTGCTCAGAGTGTTCAGAAGATGAAGATGCCTGCAGGGGGCACAAGGGAAAAGGTAGGAGGGGCGGACCTGGCTGCAGGCAGAAAGTGAAGGGGAGCATCTCAGGTTGCCCACAGGGACAGGGGAGAACCAAGGAGACTGCATGCTGGGTGTGCATGTGTGTGTGTGTGTGTGTGTGTGTGTGTGTGTAGGAGTCTGAAGGGGGCGTACTCCACACATGTACATCTGCCTCCTGAGGTATGTGAACACCCAAGTAGAAAATATAAACTCCATCAGTGTTGCTGCACTTTCATCCCAGAACAATTCAGGTCCTTTAGCATGAGGAGCCTCACGCATCATGGACACTGTGGTAGGGACTCGAATATCCAGAGCTGATGTCCACACAGTTGCCGCAGAGACAAGCTCCACCTCGGAAGTGTTTGGGGTTCCCGGTTTCCTCCAGGCCTACAATAGGCCGTTTTTGAATTGAGCGCGTAATGGACAGCTGCAAGGTCTCCAGCAAGGCCTCCTGTGGCCCTGATCTTTCTGTCTCTTTGAAAAGCGGGTCTGGTTTCTTCTCCAACCTGATCTGGCCTTGAGTCCTGCCACCACGGGGTGCACTGTTCCTGTCCTTCAGGGTTGTCGTGTGGAGTTGCCTTAGTTCTGAAGTGGATTTCTATTGCATGTGCTGTATGTATTTCATGGAATCTAAGAGGCTGTCAGGACAAGGGTGCTCACATAAAAAGAAGATAAATGGGTTGTGGCAGTGACGATTTGTCAGAATTGCCACCTGGCCGACAGTGACTGTGAGACAGGCTCGAAGCGGCATCCTGATTTCAGAGATGTTAAGGTTTGGGGAAGGGGGAAAGTGCATCTTACTTGCCTTAAACATGGTTTAGTTTTCAATTTACTTTTAAATATCATGTTCTACATGACTTACCTATAAGCCTGCCAAACGTGCTCCCTGAGAATTTAAATTTATGAAGGACACCAGGACTTCCTGAGACCAGCCCATGCCTGGGACACAAGCCCTCTCAGGGGCGGCCGTGACAGCACCGAGGGCCCGTGACCAGCCGCCTTCTGAGTGTGTCCTGTGCACACGCCTTTCTGGTGACATTCACCACTGCAGGTCCTGGTGTGTCCCTCGAAACACAAAAAAACAAAGTGTGCACATGCATCATACCAGTGTTTGGGGACTCGTGCTTGCATTCCCAGTCTTCACAGGAAGTGAATTAGGTAAAACGCTCACATGCAAATAAATGATAATAAAGCTTATGAACATTGATCTAGAGGCGTCTGTTGCCTCAGGTTTTCATTCAGGCTACATAATTTTTTTACATTCACCACCTCCACTTGTGTTATTGTCTAAGTTGACTTAATGAACGATAATCAGCCTAACTGAGCTAGCAAAACTTTCAGAGAAAAGATGCTTGACTGCCCTGGCCAGTTTGTCTCAGTGGTTAGAGGGTCGGCCCTCGGACTTAAGCGTCCAGGGATTGATTCTGGTCAAGGGCAAGTACCTGGGTTGCAGGCTCAATGCCGGGCCCGGTCGAGGTGTGTGGGTGGCACCCAATCGATGTGTCCCTCTCACATAGATGTTTCTCTCTCTGACTGCCCCTCCCTTCCACTCTCTCTGAAAATAATATCCTTGGGTGAGGATTAACAAAACAAACAACTCTTTGCATCCGTGAGTGAGCAGGTCAGTGGTAGATATTAGTAACTGCAGCCATGTAATGGGTGCTCTTTCTGGGCTCGGCACCCTTTAGCTAGTTTCACACTTTATGTCTCTCCTTTAGTTCCAACTGCCATGTGAGGCAGGCAGGATTCCTATCCCCGTTGCAGGGCTGGGAAAGTGAGGCTTGACAAGATTAAGCCCTTGCCCAGAGAATAAGGGGTGGAGCTGGGATCCGATCCCGGGTCTGACAGATTATGGAGCCTGAACTCTTAACCTTTGTGAGCACTGCCTGCAGTTAAAGCTGCTTTGGTCCCTGAAGGTGCTGACCAAGCCTGGGGCACCAGCATTGCATAGTGGGTCCCTTCTCCTGTGGTGTGAGCTGTGGCCACCAGAAGGTGCTGTGGAGAGAGAAATAACAGAGGTCCTGCTATGGACTTGAATCCTAAATCGAATTCGGATAAACCAGTTATGCTCATGTACCTGACATGTTCAGGAAGTTAGGCCAATTGTCTGCTCTGATAAGACTCCATAATTCAAAGGTCACAAAGAGTAGGTTTGCAGGAGAGGATGTGTAGGGATCTAAATGGGAATAATTCTCGATGTGTTGACAGTGTTTTGGTATGAAAAAGAGGTATTTCAAACTGATCCTTCCATAAGAGGCTGTTCTAGATGTACTAGGATTATCAGTGAGCAGCTCAGGTAGACTATCCTGTGGCAGCAGCCAGAAGCATCCCAGGAAGTGTCCCAAGGTCTTTGAACAGGAGCAGGAGTTAGTTGTGTGCGAGCCAAGTTGTCAGGGAGCTTGTTGTTAGGGCGGAGGAGTAAGGAAAACCAGGTCCTAAACTAATAAACATCCTTATTTAATAATTTAACCCATCGAAATTGAAAAATAGTCTAAGGCATCTGCTCCTAGTGCAATATAGTAGGTGTAGCGGTTAATAATGCAGATTTTGTAATAAAAAAATACCAAATCATTTCAAGAGGAATATTCAAAGTGCTTTATACAAAGTAATGTCCATCGCTAGCTACACATTTCCTCATCTTTCAGGTAATTTGTGGAAACTGTCCCAACAGCACTTTTCTTGTTTTGAGGGAAACCATTCAGAGACCCTATTTCCACTTCTTCTTATGTTTTGAAGTGCTGCTCAGAAAGTGTGTGTGCCATTGATCGGAATAAGTGCTAATCTGAAGGAGCAAGTTCTGGTGAATACAATGGGTGGGTTAATACTTCCCAGGCAAGATCTTTTAATGTGTCTTTAACTGGTTTTGAAGTGTGTGATGGTGTGTTATCATGAAGCAAAATTACTTTGCCCTGTCTTCTGGCAAATTGTGGTTGTTTCACGATCAAAGAATCATTCAAATTTATTATTTGTTGTCGGTAGCAATCAGTATTAATGGTTTCACCTGGTTTTAGAAACTCATAATACACCACACCTTCCTGATCCAACCAAACGCAGAGCATTGTCTTCTTTCCAAAGTGATTTGGCCTTGCAGTCGATGTTGATGGTTGACCTGGATGAACCCACAATTTTGTGCATTTGGGATTCTCAAAATGAATGTACTTTTCATCGCCAGTCACAGCTCGATGCAAAAAAGACTTTCGTGTCATTGAAGCAATATTTTACTAATGATTTTTGGTTTTCCATTTGTCTTTCGTTCAGTTGATGTGGCACCCATTTTCCTTCCTTTAAGATCTTTCCCATTGCTTGTAAACAATCGGAAATTGTTTGCTGAGCAATCTTTAATCTTTCTGCAAGTTGTTTTTGAGTTTGACACGCATCTTCATCCAATATTGCTTGTAATTGGTCTTCAAACTTTTTCAATTTACCTGGACGTTCTTTGTCTTTGACATCAAAATCATCACTTGTAAAGCTTTTAAACCAGCCTTCACAAGTATCTTGAGATAGAATATCCTATAAAATAAAAGAGCAATATGCAAATTAACCATCACTCCGCTACACCCACAAGCCATGCCCACAAGCCATGCCCACCAGCCAATCAGGAGCGAATTTGCAAATAAACCCAACCAAGATGGCTACGGCCACAGAGAGCAGGAGGGAGGCCTGGGTTTCCCCGGCAATGGAGGAAGCCAAGCTTTCTGCCTGCCCTTGCTGGCCTAGGCCTCCACTCAAGGCTACAAAGTTTCAATGGTAGAAGATACATAAACCCAAACAGAAATGGTGGCAGCCACGGAGCTGGAAAGAGCAGGAGGCTAGGGTTGCCCCGGGTGATGGAGGAAGCCAAGCTTTCCACACACCCTGGCCGGCTCAGGCCTCCGCTTAAGGTTACAAAGTTTCAATTATAGAAGATACATAAATCCCAATAGAAATGGCTGCTGCCTCGGAGCAAGCAGAAGGCTTGGCTCCGCTCCAGGCTACAAAGTTTCAATTGTAGAAGATAAATGAATCCCAGATACCAGGGCCTCCTCCGCTTGGGTTGCCAAGGGGCGTGGCCGGCCTGCAAACCACCACAGGCCCCTCGCCCAGGCCACCTCACGCCCCAAGGGAACCCCCACCCTGCTCCGGGACACCCTTCAGGGCAAACTAGCTGGCCCCCAACTGTGCACCAGGCCTCTATCCTACCTAATAAAAGAGTAATATGCAGATTGACCATCACTCCAACACACAAGATGGCTGCCCCCATGTGGTCAAAGATCCTTCCCCCATGTGGACACAAGTGGCCACCACAAGATGGCCTGCAAGGGAGGGCAGTTGGGGGCGATCAAGTCTGCAGAGGAGGGCAGTTAGCGGTGACCAAGCCAGCAGAGGAAGGAAGTTGGGGGCGACCAGGCCTACAGGGAAAGGCAGTTGGGAGGGACCCAGGCCTTCAGGGGAGAGCTGTTGGGGGGGACCAGGCCTGCAGGGGAGGGCAGTTAGGGGTGACCAGGCCTGCAGGGAAGGGCAGTTAGGGGTGACTAGACCTGCAGGGGAGGGCAGGTAGGGGCAAACAGGCTGACAGGGGAGCAGTTAGGCATCAATCAGGCTGGCAGGGGAGTGGTTAGGGGATGATCAGATTGGCAGGCAGAAGAGGTTAGGAGCAATCAGGAAAGTAGGCAGGCGAGCAGTTGGGAACCAGCAGTCCTGTATTGTGAGAGCAATGTCCGACTGCCCGTTTAGGCCCGATCCTGATCGGGCCTAAACGGGAGTTGGACATCCCTTGAGGGGTCCCAGATTGGAGAGGGTGCAGGCTGGCTGAGGGACACCCCCCTCCCCTGTGCACGAATTTCGTGCACCAGGCCTCTAGTGTTCATCATAAGCTTCTGTAGTGTTCAGCATCACTTATCTTCAAAATAAAGTAACGAATTAAAACTTACCACAAATGTTCTTTTATTTGGCACGAAATTAAACATTTTTAAGGGTGAAATATCTACGCTATGTTAGCACCTTCAGTAAATTTGACATATGAAGTTTTGAAGCTTGCTGTCCATACAACAAAATAGCATACATATTAAATTGCATATATATCAATGTATGTGTAACTCTATCTATTGAAAAAATCCGCATAATTAACTGGTACACCTAGTAGAATCCTCCTCACGTGCTCAGTAAAGCGTTAGCACAAGCATGCCACTAAATTAATTAAGTGGAGTCAGACCATAATGGTTCACTGAGTCCTGATTCTGGTTGTGTCGTGGGTATTGTTTCCAACTCTCCTGGGCAGGAAAGGACTCTGATCTCCCAAGAACATTTAGCTAACGTAGTCATTTGTCATTACTCATTTCATTTATTTGTGTTTTGTTTTGTTTTCCCTTCCTCTCTTGGGTTATCCGGGGGATAACAATTTAGCAACTCAGCACATAAAGAATCGCTTTTGGAGAAGGGGAAACGAGGACAAGGCCTAGTCTCCATCAGCCCACCGACTTTCTTTAAAGGCATGCAGTTCCGGTCTTCCTCTGACATCGCACCTGCTTCTAAGGAGCCCCTGCCTTTCTCAGACACTGGGGATTCCTAATCCTTTCCCTTCAGCAGTGTCTTCACAATGTACCCTCCTTCATGCCTGAAATTCAAACAAACAAACAGAAAAACAGTAACTGAAGGCCAGATGACCCATAGTGGACCCCTCCTCCTGACCCAAATTCCAATCCAAGCTTAAAGTACCAACGTGGATTCTGACTTCAAAAGAGACCAGTTATCACAGCCTCTGGATCTTATTCTAGCACAGCCAGTGTTAGGGGAGCCTCGGGGCATCCACGCCCAGGTCCCTGGGCCAGGGTGTCCATGCCAAGTGACTCTGGGGCCCATTGCTGCCCCCTCTCTCGCACCTGCAAGTTTGGAGACCAAAACCCTGTGCAGCGCAGAACGCATCAGCGGTCACAACTCTGTGGTCCCTGTCAAGTGAGATTTTTTAAAACTCGTTTTTGGGCAGCTAACTTTAAATCTGTTGCTCTTTTCTCCACTTCCTGTGTCAGAGCACAGAATCTTGACTTTTGCGGAGCAGTCCCTTTTTAGATGTGTTCTGTGTTTTGAAGAAATTACTGCTCCACTCAGCATCTCAAGTAATTGGATTGATGTAGCCGAACCAGGGTTCAGACCAGAGTGACGTTATAGGACCTTGCTGAGGTCCTCTGATGTCTTGGATGCTGCTGTGAGGGCAGCAGTGGACAGACAGGACATCAGCTCACAGTCACCGTCAGCTGGGAGCGCTGGTCCACAGAGGCCTTTAACTACTGCATTGTTTTCTGTCTTTAGCCATCCACATACCATCTCCACGATTTTGCAAAGTCTATATCACGTGTGTGATTATTACATACTTTCTCTTGAATCAACTTGCTGTTTCCACCTTATTTTAAAAGGAAAGATTTTTATCGGTACTGTGAGTAGAAAACCACTGTCACTATAAACACAAGGTTAACATAAAAGTAAACGGGTGATGATCGCAATGTTCCTCAGTTGATGTGGCTCTGCCTTCCTGGCATGCACTGCTCTGATTCCGGGCTGCCACCTGCTGGTCCCCTGCCTGCCTGCCCAGCATGCTTTGGAAACTTGGTCTCTCTGCCCTTGCTGCTGTCTGGAACCTCTGCCTCTCCACTCCTTCTCACGCTGACTTCACACAGTGGACGCCTGCCAGATTCATCCCACAGACTTGAATCCTGCTCCTCATCAAGGTTATCTTTCAGAATCCAAATTTTCCCTTGATTTAAATTTGCAAGGCCTGGGTGCTTACAACTTCCCCGTGAGTCCAGACACTGGGTGGCTGAGGTCCAGGGGGGTCAGGTGCTGGGAGAGTGTGGAGGGGCCTGAATACCCACAGGGGGCATGGCTCCGGGTCCATAGGCCTCCGGCTGCCTGGAGCAGGACGCTGTGCAAAACAGCCTTGAACTGATGCTCTGAGGAACCCCAACCGCATTCATTTTTCACTTGTATTTGCACAGCTCATCCCCTCTCCTACTAGGAGGTAGTTGAAGGTCTTTTAGGTGTGTGTTTCCCCCCAATGTTGTTGTTGTTTTTATTCAAATTTTATTTAACTTTGCCAAGAGTATATGTTCACAGTAGAAAATTCCGACATTATAAAATATGGAAGGTAAAAATCATTCTTGAGTCAAAATCACCTTTTAGAGATGAAAACTTCTTATTCAAATGACTGTTAGGGTGACAATGAACATCTTTCTGAAATCATAAGGGAAGCCTGTTGGTAGGGTGCACATCCTGGACCTTGAGGGCCTGGACCACAGGTCAGGAGTGGTCCTGAGCAGCCTGGTCTTCTTACATCAGGGATTGAGTAACACGACACGTGGGCCCAGTAGTTAATGTGTTGCACTTTTACCAACATTTTGTTGAGCCTCCTGAGTTCATCCTTTATTTTCTCCCAGCTACTGGGGGCTCACACTGTGAGCCATGGTTAGAGCCAGGGCCAACCGCCGGGGGCCTCCAGCTCAGGCTGCCTTTAGGGCCTCCCCTTAGGCCCCTGCCCATGAGGCACACAGCCCAGCTCTTGTCCCTGGGTTCCGTGGGCCCGGCTGCCTCTGCTTCTAGGCTCATTGTGATCGCCCCACCTTGGCATGGGATTTTGCAACCCCATTTCTCACTGTAACTTCTCTGCCCCAGTCCCTGGGAACCTAATATCAAAGGGAGTTGCCAGGCACCCAGACCGCACCCAAGGTGAGTCACGGGTCCCTCTAGAACCAAGATGAGCATCTCGGCCTAAGGTCCTTCCCAAAGACAGGGGCAAGAGGCGCCTCTCAGACTGAGATGTGGTCAGCAGGTGGGTGAAGCTGTGGACAGGTTTGGTGTCCCACAGACACAGGTTCAGAGCTCAGCTTCGCCTACAGCTGTGCGACTTTGGGAGGGTAACTCCGCCATCTGGGGACCTGGGCCTGAGCCCAGGAACCCACACCACTGCTCAGGAATTGGTGGTACCAAGTGGCCCCATGAACAGGGATGAACCAGAGTTTGGGCTAAAATCAGGTAACGTTGGAGGTTTATTCTCCAGGGAGGAGACTTGACAGGGTCCCTGCACTGGAGGCCAGTCCATGGAGTGGAGGGCAGGTGTCCTAGACGGAAAAACAAGGGGATTTAGGAGGGATGGACAGGTCGGATGTCTCCCAGATGCCAGTAGCCATGCATTCTCACACCTTAGATGGAACGTTGCAGTCTTCTTCAAGGCATCTGATTAGCAGGAGACATTCCCAGCAGAGCAGTTGGGTCACATCTTACCAGGGGGAGCTCATGAGAGGTCAGTGTCCCCGGACACCTGAGGAGCGCCTGCAACACCAGAGACAAACCAATCTGAGAGCAACAGACTCAGCAGGCATTAGGCACAGAGACAAAAGCTTTAAAATGCCCGTCATGACCTCAGAGTGAGCCACTTTGCACGGTGAAACCAGAGCAGGATGCTATGAAAAGGAGCATCTGGGGAAGAGCACTGGGAAATTTAAAATATGCAACAGAAAGGGAGAAATAAAGCTTAAAACTTAAAAAGACATTCTGCTTCTAACCTAGAGATGAAGTATCCGAGGACAGCAAAAAGAGCTGAAAATGACTGTCCCGGGATGTTAGAACCTGATGAGAAGAGAAGGGGTTATGATTTTTCATAATCTTACCTCCCACAGGACCCTGGAGGCTATGGCATGCATAACCGTGGTTTGACAAGCCCAACAAAGACAGACAGGATCCCTGCCCTCAAGGCTGCCTGGCCCCTTGTTTACAAATCAGAAGCACCCCTGGGAGAAGATGAGGTGAGTGAGCACAGGGCAGGAGGCAGTCCCTCTGTGCTCCTGGGCAGACACTGAAAAGGCAGCCACTCACTGTTGGGTGTCAGGGGCGCGGTGCCTTGTGTGGCTGGGGCAGGCTTGCTCCGTGTCCCTTGTGGGCACTCAGCAGTCGACCCGGTCTCCCAGGCTCTGCAGAGCAGAAGCCCTGCCTGGGCTCCAGCAGGAGCCAGGAGCACCACCTCCCCTGGGCCTGCCAGTGGCCTGTGTGGCTCCAGGCCAGCCCTCCAGCCTAACCCTCGGGCTGTGTCAGCCTAGATCCCACCCTGAGCCAGAGCCCAGGCCTGTTCAGATGCCTGCGGAGCCTGCCCGAGGGCCCCTCTCACTGCACACCCAGCACTGCCCACGGCGATTCCCTGGCAGCCCAGTGCTCATGCTCAGATGGACCTAGAACTGTCTGCAAAATGGAGACCCTGGTGTCAGTTTGGAAGGGATCCAGGGCTGCTGTCAGAGAGCAGCTGGCAGGCCTGAGGCACAGGGCATCTTACTCCTTCTCAGGGAAGAGCAGTGACTGGTAGCCCAGGGATTCTGGACATTGCTGGGAGGAGCTGCTGGTGCAGGCTCAGTCTCTAGGGAACCCACATCCTCCCTCACGTGGTGGTTCTTTCCTTTTCCTTCCTCCAGCCCCTGGAGAGCCCAGGCCCCTGGAAGAGAATTGCTCTCAGGGCCCTGCTTTTGGTGCAGCTGGCTCTAGGAGATGGGAGGGGCTCCCAGAATACTAAGTATTAGCTGCCTTTGCTGCACTGCCCTTAGGCCAGGACACTGCTGTCCTTTGGAGTCGCAGTCATTGTGCAGGTGAAAGTGTGACTTAAATTTAAGTCAGATAGAGTCCCGAGTGTGGGCTGTCCCAGCAGGAGAAAAAGGGGAGAGATAGGACAGGCAGGTACGTGCTCCCTAAGGGCATGGTCCACCTGTCCCTCCCTCCTCCAGGAGCTGGACACGACCATGACTCAGGGGCTGGGCCAGAGTTAGAGGTGGATGCCTCAGAAAAAGCCCAGGATCCCCCGTAGATGTTCCTGGTCCACTGACTCTCCAGCCCTATGTTCTCTGCAGGCTAGAATTCAGATGACAGCCCCTGTGAGTGGTCCCTGGAGCTCGAGTTCCCAACCGCAGGCAGCACGGGGAGTGGGCGGTGTGTGGTGCCCTTCAGCCTGGGTTCTCACACCTGTTTCCATCAACAGTGCTTTTCCTTCAAACTAAGGTCTGAGTGCAAGTCCCACACACAGAGGAGGTGAACAAGGAGGTGTTATGCTGAAGCGGGAATGGGGACCCACAGTTCAAGACCCCTTCCCTGCCTCCCCTAGGGCCTAAATATGTAGCTCCCCCTTACGTCCCTCCAGTGATGGATGTCACTACTTCTGGAGGCTCTGACTCGCTTTGCTTCACGGAAGGTCCAGGCAGAGAGGACTGATTGCAGGAAGGTCTCACCGTCCTCATCTGGACTTTAGTTGCCCAGAGCAGCTCCCAGTTGTAAATTTCATCGTGGAAATTGGTGGAAACACGTGCCATCTCAGGTAGGCAGAAGGAAATCAGTGAATAATACCAGCCTTTTCAAACATTAGCAGTTGCTTTGGGTTTTTATAATTTCTGAGAAAAAATTCCTAGGCAGGTGGGAAGCTAAATTTTTTATTAAAACAAAAACAGAGAGTTTCCATTGGATTCAGCTTCTGAAGTAGAGTGAGCATTATCTTCTCCCTCCCATTGCATAGAAAGCTCCATGGTGCTGGCATGGACTCTTACAACTTATGGGCAGAGACTGGCTCTGTGGGGAAACAGTGTGACACTGTGGAGCCCTCACATCTTCTCACTGGGTGGAGGGGAACGCGACAGGCGGAGTCGGCCACCGCTCTTGGAAGTGTCATCAAGGAGACAGATTTATGCCGAATCAGCTGAGGAAAAGGATCTTCTTCCTAAGTGTTCTGATTCCTCAAGCTTCTCTTATCAAGAGACAGAAGGCGAAGGGTGGGAAGTGCAGGGCTGGAATGAATGGAGGGTAAGGGGCCCGCTGATCTGTGTCACAGTTGCCTTTCAGTGACACATCCTTTTCCAAGAGGAAGGTGGATGTTTCTGTTCAAGCTTTTCCTTTTCAAAGAGGGGGCTCTTTCTGCTTCTGTGCTCTTCATGGAAACCAAGTACTTTTTGGCTCACCCCCAGCCCCACTGCTAACAGGCTTATTCTGATGCCTGCTATTTGGGGAGTGGTCCAAGGCCGGGGAACTGGGTGCCCTGTGCCCCTGTGAGTCCAGAGCAGACTGCTTGGCAGGGTGGGAAGCAGAGCTGCTCCTAGTGTGTCCCTGGTTCTCAGTGCTGTTCAGCTAAACACCAGCTGTGTGCAGGGACTGCGCGCACACAGTCCCTGTCCCCAGCTGTGACTGTGCGGTGGGACAAGTCCTGATGGTACACGGGGCGGGGCCGTGGGACTGCGTGTGATGGGGGCATGGACCAGGAGGGGCGGTCTGCAGGACAGGAAGCGATTGCCTGCCCTGGCCAGGTGGTGCTGCCCTCCCTGCAGCAGGTGCTCCCCCTCTGATCCAGGGAGGCAGGGAGGGCTGCCCTAGACACGCTCAGGCAGGCACACACCACAGCCAGGAGGGCGGCTGCCCCACACTTGTCATCATGAGGTCCATTTCTTTTCCCTTTGGGGCAGCTGTCAATTTGAGACAAAAAAAGGAGGAGCTGAAGGACAGCAAACAGCCACGGAAACCCAGCATGCTCTTTCCTCCCGAGACCACAGCACCCGCCCCCACGAACCCCCCAGGGTGAAGTGGCCCCTGTAGCGGGCACAGGCTTCATTTTGCACACATGGGCGCTCACTCTGCCCTGTCCTGGCCCCCACCCTCACCAGGTGCCACTGTCCTTGTCTAGGCAGGGTGTTTCCACATGTTCTAGAAGCTCCATGTGTCCTAAGGGTGGGCTCCCCACCCCTCCAACCCTTCGCTTTCTCACAGCCGCCCTGTTTGGTCTATACCGGAGTTCTGCTTGAAATTTCCTTTGCTAACAACATTGTTTGAGCCCCAGCCCCAGACCGCACATACACAGAAGCACAGGCTGTCATCCCGCACAGCCCATGCCCACTGTGCACGGGGCCTGACTCTCAGGGGAGGCGTGACCCCTTCTGGGGCATCTCCAGAACCCGCGTCTGTCCTTCTGAGGGCGCTCCCTGAGCTGTGGCAGAATCGCTCTGTTCTGTCCTCCTTTGCAGACTGGATGGCGTAGTCTGGGCTACACTGGGTCAGCGGCCCTTTCGGTTCAGGGTGGTCCTTTCCTCTCAGGGTCCCGGCCAGGCAGCTTAGAGAGCCGCAGGAATGCGTCCGGTGACTTCTCACCTTGTGGCCTGAAGGGTAAGTCAGCCTTCCTTCTCGGCACTTTCCAATGCCCTTGGATCTCCGCTCTGGGCTTGGTGTTATCTGTGTGATTTAAAGAAGACAATTAGCAAGTCCTTCCAAGCTTGATGGGTTTGCCTCCATAGGGCACATCATACAGTTTCAGGCTCAGGCCTGGGTGTTTTCACGGATGTGGGTTCAGATCCCTTCTCCTCACTGACCGGCTCTAGGCACCTGGGCGAGCGACCCATCCTCCAAGTCTGAGTCCCTGCAGCTTCCAGATTGGGACAGGGTTGGGAGTTCCAGTCCATCGTGGTCAGAGGACATGGGGTGAGTGTGATTCCTTTACGGTGTTTAAGCTTCTTAATGGTGTCGAAGACAGTCTCTCTGCGCTCTCCCAAGGGCTAAGGAGTGTGGTGCCTCACAGCTGTTGCTATTTTCAGCTTTAGTCGAAGCTCTGCACTTTTCCTCCCACCTTATTTTGTTTTTAAACCCCAGCATGAACTTCTAGAGAATTCCAGCAGGTCCTTGACATCCCCAATGCCAGCCTGGGAGAAGTGTGCTCCGGGTTCCCCAGCAGGGCTCCCTGTGTTCCAAGAGCTGGAGGCAGCGCAGAGACCACTGGAGGCAGGTGAGCGAGAGTGAGAGACTGACGTGTGTCCCTCTCTGTCCCCTCGCCCTGACTCCAGGTTCCTCCCACCCGGCCCGTTCCACCACACGCCCGAGAGCTTCCGCAGTGAGGACCTGATGCCAAGCAGGGACCTAGCACTCTGCCCCGCCCCGCGATGCCAGCACCCCAGGCCACACTACACTCAGATGCCAGGAGTACCCACCACTGAGAATGGGCCTCTCCATCAGGAGGCATCCAGAAGAGGCTGTCCCAGCCCCAGGCCTGGGGGGCCCTGTGCCCCGGAGCAGAGGATGGTCACTCTGGAGGAGTTTTTGGAGGAGCGTGACTGGGCTCCCCCTATGCTGCGTGTGGCCTGGGAGCGCTGTTTCCTCCCTCTCCCCTCAGATGGACCTGGACCAGAGGGGAGACCTGGACAGCAAAGTCCCAGAGAGGCATGGGGTGTGGCTGGCACAACCTGCTGCAGAGATGGCCTGATGGGGACATAACCAATAGCCAGAAAGTGATTGTGCTGGCGTCCCGCCCAGACCTGGGAGGCTGTTCTCTGCATCTGTGAGGAGAGCGGCAGAAATTACAACTTGGAGGGTTAAGCCATGAAGTCTCTGTTGCAGTGACTCTATGCTGCCACCGGGAAGGAGGCAGTCCTAGTCCATCTGTCAATAAACAGTCAAGCCTGTGCTCCAATGACACTTCACTTATGGACATTGTCCTTTGAATTCTATAGAGGTTTCACAAAGGACTGTTCTTTAAAAATATTTTGTTTTAGTCATTTAAAAATATAAAGACTTATTAGCTGCCAGGCCATAAAAAATGAGTGGCAAGTCCTAGCCAGCTTGGCTCAGTGCTTAGAGCATCAGCCCATGGACTGAAGGGTCTCAAGTTGCATTCCAGTGTAGGGCACGAACCTCAGTTGCAGGCTGGATCCACCAGTCTTGGTCAAGGCATGTGCATGAGACATCCAATCATTGTGTCTCTCACATTGATGTTTCTCTCTCTTTCTGCCCCTCCCTTAACCCCTTCCAGTCTCTCTAAAAATCAGTGAAAAAAAAATATCCTTGGATCAGGATTAACAAAAACAAAAGAAAAGGGTGGCGAGCTGGAGTGGGCCTGCAGCATGAATTTGCTGAGCGCTGCTCTGCAGCTCTGAGCCCTGGACATCAGCTGCGTTAGGAAACCCTGGTGTCTCCGTGTATCTTTCCTGAAGCTGCACATGCACCTGTTACTGAGCTGGTGCCTCCGTGCACTGGTGACGGTCCCCGCCTGACAGTGATCCCCTTGGAGGGTTTTAGTGCCCCGGTGATTGTCTCATTCCCATTAGCGTACACGGTTGACCTTTCTCCGGCCACATAGCAAATTCTCTGGCCTGCAGTAGCAGAGCCTGGCGACACAGAATACAAACTGTTTGTTCAGTAGAGACGTATTGAGTGTGTCCTATGTGTTAGGCAGCGCGCACTATGCCTGCTCCGCGCCCACACCCCCCAAAACAAAGGAAACCCGTTCAACAGCAAGTTTTGTCACATACTTGCTAGGTGCCTAGTCTTGTGGTTGGTCCTGAAGACAATACAGTAGGTCCTCGGGTTACGTGTGATTCACAGTCCTATGGCACCACGTAACGCGATTTTTGCCGTGAGTCGGAACCCACCTACATGAGCACCGACGTCACTCACATGGAGCACATACACAGCAATGATGAAGTGAAACAGTAACAAGAATTTAAAAGACAGATAACAATTCCTGACCTTTACTTGTGGTAAATACAGTAAATAATAAAAAACAAAAAGCACATACGTGTGTACATACGTCGAAATGACGGAACAATTTTTTTAATAAATAAATAGGAGATGGTGACATAAGCACGAAACGATGTACATTGAGTCCCATGTAACCCGAGGACTGCCTGTATGTACCGGGTCTCTGCCTCCCGTCATTTCTGTTTCTGTCTACAGAGCACTGTGCGTGGGGGCTGGAGAGAAACCAGAGCCCTGTCCTCAAGTTCATGGTCTGACGCCCTGCTGCTCAGACTGCGGCCTGCCACACACTCACCTGGGCTGCCGGGACACAGGCTGGACCCCGGGGTTTCTGCCTCAGGGACTTTGGGGTGGGGATCCCTGAGAATCGGCATCACTGCCAAGTGCCCAGAGGACACCTGGCCCTTTCCAGCCTCAATGAGACCAAAGCAGCCTCGCTGTAGGAGTTGGTTGTGGAAGCTGATGCTCCCTCCTGAGAACCCCCTCCCTCCCTCTGCCTAGCGTGCTCCCCCCATGAACCTGACACCCCTGAGCAGGCCTGAGGAAGTGGAATTCTCAACCGTGCCCCTGCCATGCCTCCACTCCCTGAGTGTAGATGCTGGGAGCAGGTGTCACAAGATGGGCCCTCTGGGTGGCCAGGGCGGGTGCACTCGTGAAGACGGGTGTCAAAGATTTAGAACTGTGCAGAGAGGGGCCGTGTGGTGGGAAAGACGGCTGCAGAGCCGGACAGCTGTGGGTTCAACCCCCACCTGCCACTCTCTGAATGTGGGACCTGCTGAACTGTGGCCTCGCTTGCCTTACCCGTTGAAGGTTGTTTTAATACAGCCTTGCAAGATTGCTTTGAGAATTGAATGCATAGGGGGTGGTTTTAGTTTTGTTCTTTTGCAATTACACCTGTGTTTTCCAGCAGAGTGCCTGGCACACGGGAAGCAGGTGATAAATGGTACCTGTTGTATTAGTGACCACAGGTCTTCCTGGACAGACACCCAGGACATGTGACTCCTAACAAGCATGTGAAACAGAAGGCTGTGTCTCTGGCAAGCTGATCGTCCATATGTCTTCATGGGCCAGGAGTTGGCAGGTGGAGGTGTCTCCTGGGCTGCTGAGCCATCCCGCAGACTGATGCTGCCTGACACAGGTCTGGTGGCCTGGGTCTGAATCCTGACTCATGTCCACATGCCCTCCTCCCCTTCCTCTTCTCCTGGTGGCCCTCCACCTAGGAGACGCCTGCACTAGGCTGCTGCAGGCTGGGAGGTGCTGGCAGAAGGTGGCAGTCACCAGAGCAGGGTCAGACCGGGGCCTCCGTGGGCTCTGCCCACCCCCCTTGTGGTGGGAAAGGACTGAGTGTGTTGCCAAGGGAAGCCCAGCCGGGCACTCTGCTCAGCTGGGGAGCAGCTTGAAGGGAAAATTGGCGGGGTGGCCGTCCCGGCTAAGCCGCCGCCTTGAGTTCCCCTCGGCCTGCCTCACTCGTTCTCTCCCACCACCCCCTTTCCCAGATCAAGAGAAAGGTCTAGGTGGCTGCGAGGGCTTTGAGGGTGCGTGTCTGGACTCATTTCTCTTCCTTGTGGCCTAAGACAAAGCCCTCACAGGCGTCTGAGCTGGTGGACAGAGGACAGAGCACAATCCGCCAGTCAGCTCCGCCTCCCACTCTGCTGGGGGGACATGAGGACCAGAAGGAAACAGGCGCTGTGCTCAGGCTTCCAGGCGTGACCTGCCCAAGGGGGTGAGTTTGTGGAAAGCCACTTCCCTCTCTGGTCTGTTTTCTTGCTGGTGAGCTCAGGGGCTGCCTGCGTGCCCTCTGGCTTTCTCCCTGACCCCTGTGTTGTGCCGGCCCCGCCATCCTGACCAAGGGCGGAGTGTGTGCTCTTGCCTCTCCCTTGCACAGCCCTGCACGCTGGTCCCCAGGCCCCCGGGGCAGAAGTCAGCCATGACCCACCAGTTGGCTCGGGTGGGAGGTACCCAAGGATGCAGGGGCAGGCCAGTGCCCCAGGCACGCCCTCCTCCTACTCCAAACCCTCAGACTGGGGGCGTTGGCTGGGAGTCCCTTCACCCCCCTCTCCCGGTGCTTCTCTGCAGGAGCTTAGAAGACAGTGGTCCAGGCAGGTGCGCAGTGACCAGAGCTCTCCACACTGAAGCTCATCCAGCCTCCAGGGCTCCCACCTCAGCCTGTGAAATATTCACTCCCAGGAATCAAGGTGCGGGCAGGGTGGGCTCCTTCTGGGCTGCAAGAGAAAATGGGTCTAGGACTAGGTCTACGCCAGCTTCTGGTGGCGGCCAGCTATCCTTCCTTGGTCCATGGCTTGGAGACCCATCCCCCCACCCACCACTGAGTCCTAGTCACATGGCCTGTGAGTGAGTCCTTCTCAGAAGAACACCTGTCATTTCAGGTAAGGCCCACCCAATCCAACCCTCCTCTGAACTTGATTACATCTGCAAAGGCCCTATTCCCAAATAAGGTCACGGCCACTATTCCCATAGGTATGGATTGGGGGACACTGTAGGGCGGTATCACAGGCCACACAAAGGAGACAGAGGCCCAAATTTGAGAGGAAACAAGTCTTAGAGCAGCAAGCTGAGTATGAAATACCCCATAAATACTGGTAAACACACGCAGAAATAACTCACACATTTCCTATGCGTAGATAGGCGTCCAGGTAAATGCACCCACGTGTGAAAAGGTACACGCCCTGCCCATGAGCAGGGGTCCTTCAGTGGCAGGTCGTGAAGAGGCCACTTGTCCATAACCCGAAGGGATCTCCTGTATGAAGTGAGAACATATCCCTGCACTCCCCACCAAGTCAGGGGACCACGTGTTCTGAGAGGAGACACACTGCAGCTGCACCTTTTCACGCACTGCCGCCCTCCCGCCAGCAGGGGGCGCCACCCTGCCCCTCGCAGTGCTCTGCTCTCTGCCTGGAAGTCTTGCCCCTGCCAGAAGCCAGCACTGGCGCATGTGGAGGAAGACTGTGTCCACAGGCAAGGGAGCTTCTGCTGGTGGTTACCCGCACCACGTGGCCGCTGGAAGCCCGGAGGGGGCGTGGGCCCTGGGGCGGCTAAGCCCACTGTGAAGAGTCCATGCTGGGACCTCCTAGGGCCAGCCCCGCGGTGAAGGAGTGCTCACTGCAGGTAGTCCGTTAACTTCTCCCAGAAGGTGACCAGGGCAGGGCAGAGGGCAGCCCGGACTCCGGGTCCTCCGGGCGTGGGGGCTCCCACTCTGCGGGCACCAGCTGCTTAGGGAGCCAGCCTTCGGAAGTCAGGGTTCTATTTCATCCCCACCACGGCCAGTCCCACACCTCCCTGCAGAGTGTGATGGAGCCCGGGCACCTACCTCGTGCCCTGTGCTGCCAGGACTCAGGGCAGTGCCAGGGCTTCCTAGCGCCCCCCACCCCTCCTGTGTCAGACTGGGAACCTCCACAACCAGATGGTTCTGGCTGGGACAGAATTTCAGGGAGTTGCAGTTAAAGCCATAGACCCAATGTAGTGACTGTATTTATACTTTGTATTTGCAAAATCTTTTACACTTTATAGAGCTTTCGCATCTGCCCTCTTGTCCGGCCTTCACAACAGCCTTGTGATTTTCCCCATTTTGGGACAAGGAAACAGAGGCCTAACAAGATGGAGCGGCTTACACAATAGTCCAGCACCTCTGGGTTTCATTCAATAAGAATTTGTGAATATCTATAATGTCCACAGTACCAGACAAGACACAGGAGACCGAGAGATAAGGAAGAAATGGTTCCCACCCTCAGGGAGCCTTCAGTCCTGTAAGATAGGAAGGCCATATGCACAAAGGACTGCCACTGGGCAGTAGACGGTGGGTGCTTACTGCACTTCCCTCCCACTCACATTTACTGCTGGCTCGTTCTTGTCACTTTATACTCTCTGTGGGAAAGCAGGTCTTCTGTCATTTCAGCCCCTCTACACTCACAGGACGCCCGGATCGCACCACCCTGCCCGGAGGGAAGGTGAACATAACTAGCTTCCTGCTACCACATAGGACATGTTCAGTGAGGCCAGCCCCGCTTCCATCTCCACTAGTCTGTTGCCTGCCCAGTCACTCATGTCAGATGCCTGACCTTCAGCTTCTTCCCTCACCTTCAAGACACCTCGCTAGAGGTGATGTCAGAGGAATGGCAGTGTGAGAGTGCACCTTTCCTCTCTCTTAGGAATTTCAACAAGTTAATCAGCTATAATTCAAGAAAGAAATCCCTGCTCAACACAGATGCATGCCTGAGAGACCCGCACACTAAAACATATAAAGGTGGGCAGTGGGAATAACTGGGGAGATGGCCCTTAGATGCAGCCCTGCAGCCAGGAGCTTGCGGCTTAGCCCTTTGGCTGGGAAGAACAGAGAGCCAAGGGAGGAGGGGGAGCAGGGGGAGAGGGGGGAGGGAGGGTAGCCCAAAGAGAGAGTGTCGAAGAAGCAAACAGGGATTGTGCCAGCAGATGCCTGGCAGAGCACTTCCACGGGGTTCTGCTGTGCAGCTCTCCATTGTTGGGCCGATGGTGGTGTGTCAGACAAAGAAACAGAACCACAGAGCCCTGCACCCGCGTGAACTCTGAAACTTGCCTCTTGCCCTTGGAGTCGGGTCCAGGAGCATATTATCTGTAAACCTAGAGCTGTTGGGGTAGAATTGCTATTTCCCTCTGTGACTGATCTCCAGGAGGGGTGGTTGGGGTGGAACTCCATGGAAGTTGAGGTCACTATTATGGTAAGAGCAAAACAAATTGCACCCTCAAGAAGCCCCACTGTACTGTCTTACAGAAGTGGTGGAAGTTCAAGACTGGGAGACCACAGAGGTAAAACGTTACGTTTCAGGGCCTTCTACTGGAAAATAATAGGAAGACCTCTTCAGAGATAAATGCATAAGCTAAGAAGGACAGCAAATACCGTGGAGAACCACAGCAATGGGGATGACAAGAAAGATAATGAAAAATAACAGAAAGCAAGCTGGAACACATGGAAATATGTGATATAAGTGGCAAAGATTTCACGATTGCAGTTCTGAAAATACTCAACAAGATGAGAAAATACTGACAGGCAATGCAGAAAACTCAGAAAACAAATCAATGACCAAAACAAGACCTTTACTAAAGAGCTTGAAACTTTAAAAAAGAACTGATCAGAAATGTTGGAAATGAAACATTCAGTTAAAGAGGTTAAACATAAACATAAACTACTGAGCATAGAATACAGAACCAACCAAAAGGAGGAAAGAATTTGTGATATCCAAGAGAGGAATCAAGAAATGAAGCAGAAGGAAGAAGAGAGAGACCTGAGCAAAAGAAAAATGAAAGCTCTAGAAGACCTATCTGACTCCATCAGATAAGCAATATTTGGATTTTAGGCATTCTAGAAAAGGAAGAGTGCAAGCAGGGTACAGAGTGTCTATTCAAACAAATAGTGGCTGAGAACTTCTCAAATCCAGGTAAAGAACTAGATCCTCCCATTCAAGAAGCAAACAGAACACCTACTTACCTCAATCCAAAGAGGCCTTCTCCGAGGCACTAGGTATTGAAGCTGTCAAGAATTAACAACAAAGAAAAAAATCTCAAAGCAGCCAGGGGAAAGAAGGAAATGACCTACAAAGGAAAACCCATCAGAATTTCATCAGACTTCTCAGCAGGAACTCTACAAGCCAGAAGAGAGTGGAACTAAATATTCAAATGTCTGAAAGAGAGAAATTACTGCACACAAATAATATATCCAGCAAAATTATCCTTTAAATCCGAAGGAGCAATAAAGATGTTCTAAGACATACAGAAACTGAGGGATTTTATCACCAGAAAACCTCCATTGCAGGAAATACTCAAGGGAGTTATTCTTCCTAAAACAAAGAACATAAGGTCACAACACTACAAGTAAGATCACTAAAAAAAAACTACAGCATAGGCAGGGATAAATTTGTGACAAAAACATAAAAGAGGGAGGAGGAAAGGTCTGAACTAGAAAAGGAAGGTGAAGATCAGATGCACTGAAAGGGAAAAAAGTACAGTATATATGCAACTTCACTTTTTATGAACCTAATGGCAACCACACACAAAAATCACCATTCCAGGACATATCGCTTAAAAAAAGAGGAAACAAGGGAGAGCTGTATAGAATACCACCAAAAACAAAACAAAACAAAACAAACAAACAAACAAAAAGTCTGAATTCATCAAAAAAGAGGCACATAGTAGTAGAGTGGATCAAAAAATAAAACCTAATTATATACTGCCTACAAGAGACATATCTAAACTGCAAAGACAAAGGTAGATTCAAAGTAAAAGTGTGGAAAATGATTCTCCAAGCAACATTCACAGAAAAGCAGGTGTTGCCATACTTACATCTGACTTGAAAATAGATTTCAAGATAACAAGATACAAAGGTGGACACTTTATAAGGATAAAGGGGACACTACATCAAGAAAACATAACAATTATTAATATACTAAGGCCCTGGTGCATGAAAATTCATGCACTGAAGGGGTGGGTCCCTCAGCCCAGCCTGCCCCCTCTCACAGTGCCGGAGCCCTCAGGGGCAGGAGGCGACCTGGTGATCGGGGAAGGCGATGCCCCATCACACCTCTGCTGCTGCCACTGCTGACAGTGCAAGCCTTAGCCGATCCAAGTTACCTGAGCCTTGGGCCGGCCCTGGGCAGCTGGGCAGCTGCCATCTGAGGCTTGCCTGCACCTTGGGCCAGCCCTGGGTGGCTGCTGGGCTGAGGGGACTGAGGGATTATGGAGACAGGCACACTTATTAATATATATGCACCTACCCAGAGAGCACCAAAATATATAAAACAACTACTCACAGAACTGAAAAGAGAAACAGATCAAAACACAATCATAGTTGGGGACCTTTGTACTCCATTGACAGTTCTAGACAGATCAACTAAATAGAAAATCAATAAAGAAATATTGGCCTTAAATGAAACACTAGACAAATGGACATAATTGACATTTATAGAGATTTACATCACAGAACATCAGAGTATACATTTTTCTCCATTGCACATTGAGCATTCTCAAGGATAGACAATATTGTGGGTCACAAAACTAGTATCCACAATTTCAAGAAGATTGAAATTATACCAAGCATATTCTCTGACTATGATGCATTGAAATTAGGAATCAACTGAAAAAAGGAAGTAAAGAGACTCATAAATATGTGGAGATTAAACAACACACTACTAAAAAATGACTGGGTCAAAGAAGAAATAAAAGATGACATCAAAAGATATAGAGAGACAAATGAGAATGACAGTATAACACATCACAACCTCTGGGATTTAGTGAAAGCAGTAATAAGAGGGAAGTTTATATCATTATAGGCCTATTTCAAGGAACAAGAGAAATCTCAAGTAAACAACCTAACGTTACATCTTAAAGCACTAGAGAAGGAAGGACAAAAGCAACCCAAAGTTAGTAGAAGAAAGGAAGTAATAAAAATTGGAGCAGAAATAAATGAAATATAGGACAAAAAGACTATACAAAAAAATCAAGAAAGCAAAGAGCTGATTCTTTGAAAAGATTAGTAAAATGGACAACCCCCTGGCTAGACTCACTAAGGAAAAAGGGGAAAAGGCCCATATAAACAAAGTCAGAAATGAGAGAGAAGTCACCACAGACAACACAGATATACAAAGGGTCATACTAGAATATAATGAAAGACTATATGCTACCAAATTCAATACCTAGAAGAAATGGATAAGTTCCTGGAAATGTGTAACCTTCCTAGACTAAATCAGGAAGCACTGGAAAATTTAAATAGGCCAATCAGCAGTGAGGAAATTGATACAACCATCAAAATCCTTCCTAAAAACAAAAGTCCAGGACCAAATGGCTTCACCAGTGAATTCTACCAAATGTTCAAAGAAGTTTTGAAACCTATCCTTTTCAAGCTCTTCAAAAAATCTGAAGAAGAGGCAATACTTCCCAACACATTCCATGAGGTTAATATAATCCTGATACCAAGTCCTGGTAAAGATAACACCAAAAAGAAAACTAAAGACCAATATCTCTGATGAACACAGATGCAAAAATCCTAAACAAAATACTAGCAAATCTGATACAGCAGGACATCCAGAAAAATAATACATCACAATCAAGTGGGTCTCATTCCAGGGTCACAAGGATGGTTCAGCATACACAAGTTAATCAATGCAATACACCACATTAACAAAAGAGAGGATAAAATCTTATGATCTTATCAATAGATGCAGAAAAAGCCTTTGATAAGATACAGCATCCATTTATGATTAAAATACTCAATAAAATAGGAAAAGAAGAAAAGTACCTCAACATAATAAAGGCCATAAATGATAAACCCTCAACTAATCTCATGCTCAATGGTGAAAAACGGAAAGCTTTTCTTCTAAGATAAAGAACAAGACAAGGATGTCCACTCACCAATCTTATTCAATGTAGTGCTGGAAGAGCTATCCAGAGCAATAAGGCAAGAGAAGTAAAAAAAAAAAAAAAAAAAAGGCATCCAATTAGGGAAGGAAGAAGTCAACTGTCACTTTTTGTGGCTGCCATGATTCCATAAATAGAAAATTCTAAAGATTCCACCAAAAACCTATCAGAAACAGTAAATACAGTCAAGTTACAGGATGCAAAATCTATGTGCAAAAATCCATTGTCTCCCTAGAAAAAGAAATACAAAAAGAAGGTGCCACCGAGGCTGAAAAAGAGGGTAGATGATTATCTCAAGTTCGTAGCTCTAATAAGAAGAGCCAAGGTTTGGACCCAAGCCATCCGGTTCTGGAACCAAGCTCTCAACTGCAGATGCTCTGCTCCGTGTGGTCTAGTGCGCCCACATTGCTCCTGCCTGTTTCCTCGGGAAACTCCGTTCTTCTCCCTCCTGTCTTCTGGAAGCTGCAGGGGTGGGGGGCGAAAGGGTCATGTTAAGCAAAGCATCTCAGGTTTGTATCCTTAAACCATTCTCATATCTCTTTTGTCTTCACAAGCCCGCTGGGAGGTGGCCATGGCTAGTATTTATCTCCATTTTACAGACTCCTGGCTACAGCAAGTGACCTGCCCAAAGCCACTGACTCCAAGTCGGTGCTCTCTCCTCTGCCCACTGCTAAATCCCCAAGAGCCTTCCCATGCCCTCTCCGCCTCGCATCACTGTTCTCCTGCTTGAGGATTACCTGCATGCACAGCATTACCTGTGTCCACATGATTGCCAGCCAGGGGGCCCTGCCCACCAGCGACCCCAGCCTGCACTCTGCAGCTACTCACAGGCCAGCTGTGCCCTCCTCTGAGGCCCATGCCCTTGTTCGGACTGTAATCCACCCAAACCTGACAGCTGCCCTTGGCCTAAGAGGGAACACACAGCCCGGCGGGAAGAAAAGGAAGTGTTGGGTCACCTGTGCCTCGGAGCTCTGGGAAATGGTTAAGGTTCTTTTCACCCAGGAGGACCACAGGGTTCTATTAGCCTCATAGAATGAGTTAGGAAGTAATTACCAGGTGGCCACAGTGCCAGCGAGGGGGTGGCTGCTAAACCAGAAGAAACACCCCTCCTGGAAGGAAATTGGGATGCCCCACACAGCTGCCCTGCACTCTCAGTGCCCCCTCCAGTGTGCCCGCACCTGGCTGCCACTGCCTGCTCCTGTACAGGCCCAGGCACACCTGTCCAGCACCTGGCCACTGGCTCCACAGCCGGCCACACTCTCACCACTTCCCAGGGCCTGAATAGGCCTGAGGCCAGGGTGGGCAGGGACAGCACAGAGGACCTGCTACTGGTTTTGTTGAGAGTTCACCGAGGCCTTAGGGTCCTCTGACCCCCAGGCTCACAAATGACAGTAACAATATTTACAGCTCCCATTTGCTTTTCAAATCTTTATTGTTGAAAGTATTACATATGTCCCCTTTTTCCTTCTACTGAACTCTTCTAACCCGCTCCCCTCCTCCACCCAGGCCTTCACCACCCTTTTGAGTGTGGCCATGGATTATGCATATATGCATGCACGTTCCTTGGTTGATATCTTCCCATCCCCACCTTCCCTCTGACAGAGATCCCAGGTTTTGAATACGTTGTGCCAGGCACTGTTCTAAGCACTTCCATGCATGAGCTCATTTGATCCTCACCACCCTGAGGTAGATACTATTATCACCATTATACACATGGGCGGATGAGGCACAGAGAGGTCAGGTAACTTGCCCAAAGTCACACAGGTAATAAGAAGAGGCACTGAGATTCAAACCAGGCAGGCGAGTCCACAGCCATCATCATCAATGGTGTCCCATCTTAATCCACCTGAGCTGGCCCCTCAGCACCTTGCTCTTTCACACCCGCATATCAACTCCTGTGTCCCTTTCCACTCAGAGGACCTGCTGAACCCCAGCCCTAGTTTTCAGACAGGAAAGCTACTTTCCTATGGAGCCTCTTGTTTGCCTCAGGCAGTCTGTGCTGGGTGCCTGGGTGCTCTCTTGACTCCCTTCCCAGCATTCTTGGCACTGCCCAGTGGGGTCGCTGTCCCACAGCTGTCTCTCTGCATGGCCTTCCTTCCGGCCAGGGCCTAGCTCAGAGCAGGGTGCCCCACTCCTGTCTGTGAGTTAGTGGGGCTGGGCGCTGCAGGAGTTGGCTGTCAGGATAGGTTGGAGGCGTAGGGATGGAGGGCAGCTGGAGTGTGGCAGGGGAGGAAAAGGCAGAGATCTGTGTCTCACTTCCTAACTCCTCTGGGCAGCGCAAAATCCACACCTTCTGACTGGGCCCCGAAGCGAGTCTGGAAGGAAATGGACAGTGGCAAGAAGGCAGAAGATACCCCAGCAGCTGGCAGGGGAGGCAGAGGGAGCAGGTGGATGGGAAGGCAGGGAATTTTACTTTTTCTGCTGAGCACATGCCCAGCAACCTCCCAGCAGGCTCTTCTCTGGGGCTGGATCAACCTCTTCTGCTGGTCCTCATTTTGACATTTCTCCTTCTTGTAAAATCTTCATGAATGGAGTTTTCCAGATTAACTATTCAGAGAATAAAACTGTAAACTATTCATGCCATAAAGATGCTCATGTGCTGTTTAAACATTGCTGAACTGAAAGCAGTTAAGAGTTTGACCTTGAAAGCCAGAGTGCCTGAGTTTGAAGCCCCCCTCTGCTACCCACTGGGAGGGTGGCCTGGACAAGTCCAGGACCCTCTCTGTGCTGGGTCCTCATGGGTGAAACCTCGTGGGACACGGCTTCAAAGGGGACTGAGAAGACTGGCTGAGTTAAATAAAGCCCTCAGCTCAGCACCCCCCACATACTAGGTTCAATAGGTATTAGCTGTTACTATTACTGTCCACCCCAAATACCCTCATGTAGGTGGCTCTTTGGAATGTTCACTGTGCCCTTGGTGCTTAGGAGCAATCTTTTTTCATCCCAACAAGTAGTTTTATTCTCTGAGGTTTGGTGAATAGTCTAAGGCCACTCAGTTCTGAGCATGTGAGTCAGGACTTGAATGGAGTCCTGAGTTGCGGGGATCATGCTCACCTCATCATAACCCGCAGGGAAGAAGTGGGTGTTTGAAAGGCCCGCAGCAGCAGGTGCTAGATCCAGAATCCTGGCTCCCAGGGCACAGTGCCTGCACGCAGAACCTTTAGTGCAGTGAGTCCTGGCAGGGCGGCCACATCCCATAGTCCAGGGAAGGAGAACACTGTACACAGCACTTGGTGGCCCGGTCTCCAGGCCTCTTTTGTAGCCCACAGTCTCTGTTTACAGATGTCCAAACATATCTAGAACCTTCCACACTCTACTCTTCACTTAAAACAAGTTCCGTTTTGCTTCATGCTTCACTTTTCAGAAACAGAACAGCATGGCGTCTGTACCAGTTACTTAAAGATCAGAGTGGCCTGTGGATTCAGGCTGCTCCTCTGGCCACGCTTTGGTTACACAGCAAGGAGCTAGGACAATTCCAGGGCAGGAGGAATGGACAACTGGGACAGGAAAGTCAAAACAGGGCCAAACCGTGTGGGCAATTTGCAACCAACTTATGAATAACAAGCCATTATCTTCCCCAGCCAGGGACACAGAGCAAATGGTTAAAGCCTCCCTAAGGAGAGAGTGCAGGAAAGGAGGGGGAAGGGGAAAGGAGAAATGGCAGGTTTATTTTTTTTTTAACTCCCTAACAGACACGCCATTAGTCTCCAAGTTGCCAGGTGCTTCTCATGAATTCTGGGAAGGCCACGCCAAAGTAAAGAGGGCCCTTGAGAAGAAATAGGTACCAAAACAGTCAGCAGAGAGATTTTGAGACCTATCATCAGGAGGATATAAAATGCCTCAGAACCCCACCAACCGGCTCTTCACATTAGCTGAGAGCCTGTCTGCGCTTCATAAGCCAGATGGATAGGTTTGCTTGCCCTGCTTCTTTTTTTTTTTTTTTTTAATATATTTTGTTGATTTTTTACAGAGAGGAAGGGAGAGGGATAGAGAGTCAGAAACATCGATGAGAGAGAAACATCGATCAGCTGCCTCCTGCACACCTCCCACTGGGGGTGTGCCTGCAACCAAGGTACATGCCCTTGACTGGAATCGAACCTGGGACCCTTCAGTCCACAGGCCGAGGCTCTATCCACTGAGCCAAACCGGCTAGGGCTGCCCTGCTTCTTTAATAAAGGTGCCTGCTTTAATTGCTTTAATAAATTGGCTTAATCACAATGCAATCAAGGTCTCTCGAATATATTCATTTACATGAGAAGGATTGAGGTTGGTGACAGCCCTCTCCATGGGCTCTGGGCTGTCCAGGGTCACCTCTCTGGTGACGGGGAAAAGGCCCCCGAACACGTTCCACCTGAATGAGGAGCTGGAAGAGCTTCCTTTCATTGCCATGTTTCTCGGCGTCAAGCTATCCAGTTCTTGGCAGGAGCAAACACCATCAGGCATTGGCCTTGTGAACAGCACCCAGTTCACTTAATTAAAATGAAATACAACTGCCTTCCAGAACCTTCTAGGACCTATAAAATGGCAGTTATGGCTTGTGCTCATGGATCGCTGATCTGAGACACTGCACTGATCGCTGTCTTTCTTGGCCACAAAAAACCACCACAGCAGGCTGGGCTCTAGAGACAGGGCACAAATCTCTCCATCCAGCATGAGTAGCCTTGATAGCATTCCTTCTTTCCAGTCTCCGGGGTCTGCGGCCTTTGCATTTGCATTTTCCCAGGGTCAAGCCCAGGGAGGCGCAGGGCAAGTGCTCATAAATGGCAGCAGATGGATGGATGAAAGAGCTTGTTGGCACAGGCCAGAGTGTGCTGGGACTTTTTATAGGCCGCTGACATCCACTCTCTCTCTTTTTGTTGTTGTTGTTAACTTTCCACTGAGGAGATATATTTTCCATTGATTTTTTGAGAAAGTAGAAGGGGTTAAGGGAAGGGAGGGGGGCGGAGAGAGAAACATCAATGTGAGAGTGACACAATGATAGGTTGCCTCATACACATGCCCCGACCAAGACTGGTGGATCCAGCCTGCAACTGAATATGTGCCCTAGACTGGAATCCAACTTGAGACCATTCAGTCCACAGGCTGAGGTTCTAACCACTGAGCCAAGATGGCTAGGATTTGCCACTCATTTTTTGTATGGCCTGGGAGTGAATAAGTTTTTTACATTTTTAAATGATTAAAAAACAGTTTTATAAATTTTTTTGTGAAAACACTATAGAATTCAAAGGACAATGTCCATAAGTAAAGTGTCATTGAAGCACAGCGTTGCCCGTTGACAGATGGCCTAACAGCCGTGGGCAAACTACGGCCCGCGGGCCGGATCTGGCCCGTTCGGCTGTTCTATCCGGCCCACGGAGCCGAAAGAGCGGAGGGTTCTCTTGCTCTCCCCTCCGCTCCTTTACTTTGAATTTATATTAGTTCACACAAACACTCCATCCATGCTTTTGTTCCGGCCCTCCGGTCCAGTTTAAGAACCCATTGTGGCCCTCGAGTCAAAAAGTTTGCCCACCCCTGGGCCCTAGGACCACCTCCTGCCGAGCGCAGCATAGAGTCACTGCAACAGAGACTGCATGGCTTAACCCTCCATGTTGGCATTTCTGCCGCTCCCCACACAGATGGAGAGAACAGCCTCCCAGGTCTGGGCGGGCCACCAGCACAGTCACTTTCTCAATAGTGGTTATGTACCCATCCAGCCAGCTCTACTGCCAGGTTGCGTTAGCCCCACTCCATGCTCTCTGGAACTTTTCTGTCCAGGTCTCCTCTCTGGTCCATGTCCATCTGAGGGGAGAGTGAGGAAAGAGCACTCCCGGGCTACACACAGCGTAGGGGGAGCCCAGTCACGCTCCTCCTGGAACTCCTCCAGGTGACCATCCTCTGCTCCAGGGGAATAGGGCAACCCCCAGGCCTTGGGCTGTGCCACACCCCTCTTCTGGATGCCTCCTGGTGGAGAGGCCCATTCTGGGTGGCAGGTACTCCTGGCGGCTGAGGGTAGTGTGGCCAGGGGTTCTGGCATCGCGGGGCGGGGCAGAGTGCTATGTCCCTGCTGGGCATCAGGTCCTCACTGTGGAAGTTCTCGGGCCTGCGGTGGAGCGGGCCGGGTCAGGAAAACCTGGTGTCAGGGCGAGGGGACACAGAGGGACACACGTCAGTCTCTCACTCTCGCTCACCTACCTGCAGTGGGCTCTGCGCTGCCTCCGGCTCACGGAACACAGGGAGCCCTGCTGGGGAACCCGGAGCACACTTCTCCCAGGCTGGCATTGGGGATGTCAAGGACATGCTGGAATTCTCTAGAAGTTCATAGTGGGATTTACAACAAAATAAGGTGGGAGGAAGGTGCAGAGCTTCTACTAAAGCTGATATTAGCAACAGCTGTGAGGCACCACACTCCTTAGCCCTTGGGACAGCGCAGACAGACCATCTTCTGCACCATTAACAAGCTTAAACACCGTAAAGGAATCACACTCACCCCGTGTCTTCTGACCACGATGGACCGGAACTCCCAGCCCTGTCTCCATTCGGAAGCTGCAGGAACTCAGACTCGGAAGATGGTTGGCTCACCCAGGTGCCCAGAGCTGGTCAGTGAGGAGAAGGGATCTGAACCCAAATCCGTGAAAACTCTCAGGCCTGAGCCTGAAACAGCATGATGTGCCCTATGGAGGCAAACCCATCAAGCTTGGAAGGACTTGCTAATTGTCTTCTTTAAATCACACAGATAACACCAAGCCCAGAGCGGATATCCAAGGGTACTGGAAAGTGCCCAGAAGGAGGGACGACTTACCCTTCAGGCCGCGAGGTGAGCAGTCACTGGACGCATCCCTGCAGCTCTCTAAGCTGCCTGGCCGGGACCCTGAGAGGAAAGGACCACCCTGAACTGAAAGGGCAGCTGACCCAGTCTAGCCCAGACTACACCATCCAGTCTGCAAAGGAGGACAGAACAGAGCGATTCTGCCACAGCTCAGGGAGTGCCCTCAGAAGGACAGACGCCCCAGGAGGGGTGCGGTCTCCCCTGAGCACAGTGGGCATGGGCTGTGCGGGATGACAGCCTGTGCTTCTGTGTCTGTGAGGTCTGGGGCCGGGGCTCAAACAATGTTGTTGACAAAGGAAATTTCACGCAGAACTCTGGTGTAGACCAAACAGGGCTGCTCTGGGATAGCGAACTGTTGGAGGGGTGGGGAGCCCACCCTACTCCACATGGAGCTTCTAGAACACCGGGAAACACACTGCCTAGACCAGGACAGTGGCACCTGGTGAGGGCAGGAGCCAGGGCAGGGCAGAGTGTGCGCCCACATGTGCACAATGGAGCCTGTGCTGCTCCAGGGGCTGCTTTACCTCGTGGATCCGAGGGGCAGGTGCTGGGGATTCAGGAGGAAAGAATGTGCTGGCTTTCCGTGGCTGTTTGCTGTCCTTCAGCTCCTTATTCTTTTTGTCACAAATTGACAGCTGCCCCAAAGGGAAAAGAAATGGATCTCAACGGTGACAAGTGCGGGGCAGCTGCCCTCCTGGCTGCGGTGTGTGCCTGCCTGAGCATGTCTAGGGCAGCCCTCCCTGCCTCCCTGGATCAGAGGGGGAGCACCTGTAGGGGGTGCCTGGGAAGGCACATGGGTTTTCTTTAAATTGTCAGCTGAATCCAGGGTGGTGGGCAAAGCCATGCCATGGAAACACATTCTGCCAAAAGGCAGAAGTGCTTGACCTTCATTTCAGCCCAGGTGCAGGGGGTGGGTTTTATTATATAAATCCCGCCAAGCACCAGGAACATATAGGAAAGTTTCCGGGTATTTGGGGTATAAAATAAACACACTGCATCGGCTCTGGATCACTGTCTCTCCATCAGAAGAGGACAGCCATCCCTCCTGGTCCCAGCTTTTTACTTCTATCTCTGTGTCTGTCTTTTTCTTTCATTTTTCTCAATCCCCAGCTGCCCCTACTCAGGAACTGGACTACTCTCTAGCCGTGCTGGACTCGGAAAAGAGAGAAATATTTACAACACCTGCTGCAGGGAGGGCAGTACCACCAGGCCAGGGCAGGCATACCTTCCAGGCCTGCAGACCGCCCCTCCTGGTCCACGCCCTCAGCACACATAGTCCCACAGCCCCGCCCCCTGTACCATCAGGGCTTGTCCCACCACACAGTCAGAGCTGGGGACAGGGACTGTGTGCCCTTCATCCTTGCACCAGCTGGTGTTGAGCTGAACTGTACTGAGAACCGGGGACACACTAGGAGCAGCTCTGCTTCCGCCCCACCAAGCAGTCTGCTCTGGACTCACTGGGGCACAGGGCACCCAGTTCCCCAGCCCTGGCCTGCTCCCCAAATAGCAGGCATCAGAATAAGCCTGTTAGCAGCGGGGTTGGGGGTGAGCCTAAAAGTACTTGGTTCCGTGAAGAGCACAGAAGCAGAACCAGCCCCCTCTTTGAGAAAGAAAAACCTTGAATAGAAACATCCACCTTCCTCTTGGAAAAGGACGTGTCACTGAAAGGCAACTGTGACACAGATCAGCGGGCTCCACACCCTCTGTCCATTGGAGCCCTGCACTGCCCACCCCTTCGCCTCTGTATCTTGATAAGAGAAGCTCGAGAAATCAGAACACTAAGGAAGAAGATCCTTTTCCTCAGCTGATTCAGCATAAATCTGTCCCCTCGGTGACACTTCCAAGAGCGGTGGCCGACTCCTCCCATCATGTTCCCCTCCACCCAGTGAGAAGATGTGAGGGCTCCGGGGTGTCACACTGTTTCCCCACAGAGCCTGTCTCTGCCCATAAGTTGTAAGAGTCCATGCCAGCACCATGGAGCTTTCTAGGCAATGGGAGGGAGGAGATAATGCTCACTCCTACACTTATTGTTGATTACTTCAGAAGCTGAATCCAAAGGAAACTCTCTCAGTTTTCATTTTAATTAAAAAGTTAGCTTCTTCATTTTGATTAAAAAGTTAGCTTCCCTCCCTCCTAAGACTTTGTTCTCAGAAATTATAAAGACCCAAAGCAACTGTTAATGTTCAAAAGACTGGTATCATTCACTGTTTCCCTTCTGCCTACATGAGATGGCAAGTGTTTCCATCAATTCCTAAGATGAAATTTACAACTGGGAGCTGAAACCTTCCTGCAATCAGTGCTCTCTGCCTGGGCCACTAGACCTTCCTGCAAGCAAGGGGAGTCAGAGCCTCCAGAAGTAGTGACACCCATCACTGGAGGGATGTAAGCTGGAGCTGCATGCTTAGGCCCCTAGGGGAGGCAGGGAAAGGGTGTTGAGGAACTGTGGGTCCCCATTCCCGCTTCAGCATAACACTTCCACTTTCACTTCCTGTGTGTGTGGGATTTGCACACAGGCCTTAGCTTGAAGGAAAAGCACTGTTGATGGAAACAGGTGTGAGAACCCAGGCTGAAGGGCACCACACACCGCCCACTCCCCGTGCTGCCTGCGGTTGGGAACTTGAACTCCAGGGACTGCTCACAGGGGCTGTCACCTGAATTCTAGCCCACTGAGAACATAGGGCTGGAGAGTCAGCGGACCTGGATCATCCACAGGGAATGCTGGGCCTTTTGCGAGACAGCCACCTCTGACTGGCCCAGCCCCTGAGTCGCATTTGTGTCCAGCTCCTGGAGGAAGGAAAAGGAAAGAACCACCACCTGAGGGAGGATGCGGGTTCCCTAGAGACTGAACCTGCACCAGCAGCTCCTCCCAGCAACGTCAAGTGTCCATGGGCCACCAGTCACTGCTCTTCCCTGAGAAGGACTAAGATGCCCTGTGCCTCAGGCCTGCCAGCTGCTCTCTGACAGCAGCCCTGGACCCCCTCCAAACTGACACCAGAGTCTCCATCTTACAGACAGTTCTAGGTCCACCTGAGCGTGAGCACTGGGCTGCCAGGGAATCGCCGTGGGCAGTGCTGGGTGTGCAGTGAGAGGGGTCCTCAGGCAGGCTCCGCATGCATCTGAACAGGCCTGGGCTCTGGCTCAGGGTGGGATCCAGGCTGACACAGCCCGAGGGTTAGCCTGGAGGGCTGGGCCTTGAGCCACACAGGCCACTGGCAGGCTCAGGGGAGGAAGTGCTAAAGGCTCTCACTGGATTCAGGCAGGGCTTCTGCTCTGCAGAGCCTGGGAGACCAGGGCTGACTGCTGAGTGCCCACAAGGGACACGGAGCAAGCCCACCCCAGCCGCACCCAGCACCGCACCCCTGACACCCAACAGTGAGTGGCTGCCTTTTCAGCGTCTGCCCAGGAGCACAGAGGGACTGCCTCCTGCTCTGTGCTCACTCACCTCATCTTCTCCCAGGGGTGCTTCTGATTTGTAAACAAGGGGCTAGGTCCTGAAGCTGCCCCAGGGAGCCTTGAGGGCAGGGATCCTGTCTGTCTTTGCTGGGCTTGTCAAATCACGGTTATACATGCCATGGCTTCCAGGGTCCTGTGGGAGGTAAGATTATGAAAAATCATAACCCCTTCTCTTCTCATCAGGTTCTAACACCCCCGGGACAGTCATATTCAGCTCTTTCTGCTGTCCTCGGATACTTCATCTCTAGGTTAGAAGCAGAATGTCTTTTTAAGTTTTAAGCTTTATTTCTCCCCTTCTGTTGCATATTTTAAATTTCCCAGTGCTCTTCCCCAGATGCTCTTTTTCATAGCATCCTGCTCTGGTTTCACCCAGCACTGTTCACTCTGAGGTCATGACGGGCACTTTAATTTGTCTCTGTGCCTAATGCCCGCTGACTCTGTTGCTCTCAAATCAGTTAGTCTCTGGTGTTGCAGGCACTCCTCAGGTGTCCGGGGACCTTGACGTCTCATGGTCACCCCTGGCATGATGTGACCCGACTGCTCTGCTGGGAATGTCTCCTGCTAATCAGATGCCTTGAAGAGGATGTAACATCCCATCTAAGGTGCCAGCATGCATGGCTCCTGGCATCTGGGGGACATCCAACCTGTAAATCCCTCCTGAATCCCCTTGTTTTTCCATCTAGGACACCTGCCCTCCACTCCATGGACCGGCCTCCAGTGCAAGGACCCTGTCAAGTCTCCTCCCTGGAGAATAAGCCTCCAAAGTTGCCTGACTTTGGCCTAAACTTTGGTTCACCTCCATTCGGGAGCCGCTTGGTGCAACCAATTCCTGAGCAGTGGTGTGGGTTCCAGGGCTCAGGCCCAGGCCCCCAGATGGCGGAGTTACCTTCCCAAACTCGCACAGTTATAGGTAGAGCTGGGCTCTGAACCTGTGTCTGTGGGACACCAAACATGTCCACAGCTTCACCCACCTGCTGACCAGCTCTCAGTCTGAGAGGCGCCTCCTGCCCCTGTGAACCGGGGTCTTTGGGAAGGACCTCGGGCCGAGATGCTCATCACTCTTGGTTTGGAGGGACCGTGACTCACCGTGGGTGCGGTCTAGGTGCCGGGACGTGGGGGTGGAGGTGGAGCTGGAAGGAGCTGTAGTGATGGCTGAGGATGAACAGGCCCCGGAGCCCAGCTCTGATGGCCGGGGCTTGGTGGCTGGGTCAGTGGAGGCATCAGTGCCATCAAGGCTGCCTCTGGGTGGGGCCACTCCCTTTGGTATTAGGTTCCCAGGGCCTGGGGCAGAGAAGGACAGTGAGAAATGGGGCTGCAATTCCCATACCAAGGTGGGCGATCACACTGCGGCCTAGAAGCAGAGGCAGCAGGCACAGGGAGCCCAGGGACAAGAGCTGGGCTGTGTGCCTCACGGGCTGTGGTCTAAGGGGAGGCCCTGGTGGCAGCCTGAGCTGGAGGCCCTGGGAGGCTGGCCCTGGCTCTAACCATGGCTCACAGTGCGATCCCGCAGCAGCTGGGGGAAAATAAAGGATGAGCTCAGGAGGCTCGACAAAATGTTGGTAAAAGTCCAACACATTAACTACTGGGCCCACCTGCCATGTAACTCAATCCCTGACTTAAGAAGACCTGGCCTGTGGCTGCTCAAGACCACTCCTGACCTGTGGTCCAGGCCCTCAAGGTCCAGGATGTGCACCTTGCCAACAGACTTCCCTTATGATTTCAGAAAGAAGTTCATTGTCACCCTAATAGTCATTTGTTTAAGGAGTCTTCATCTCTACATGGTGACTTTGACTCAAGAATGATTTTTACCTTCCATTTTTACAATCTCTGAATTTTCTGCTGTGAACATATACTATTGGCAAAGTTAAATAAAATACTAGTAAAAACAACAACAACATTGGGGGAAAAACACACCTAAAAGACCTTTCAACTACCTCCTTGTAGGAGAGGGGATGGGGTCTCCAGATAGAAGTGAAAAATGAATGAGGTTGGAGTTCCTCAGAACAGCAGGACAAGGTTGTTTTGCACAGTGTCCAGCTCCAGGCAGCTGGAGGGCTAAGGACCTGGAGCCACGTCCACTGTGGGGATTTGGGCCCCTCCACACCTTCCTAGGACCTGACCCCTCTGGCTCTCAGCTACCCAGTGTCTGGACTCTCAGGGAAGTTGTAAGCACCCAAGCCTTGCAACTTGAAATCAAGGGAAATTTTGGATTCTGAAGAAAAACCTTGATGAGAAGCAAGATTCAAGTCTGGTGGGATGAATCTGGCAGGCGTCCACTGTGTGAAGTCAGCGTGAGGAGGGGCAGAGAGGCGGAGGTGCCAAACAGCAGCCATGGCAGAGAGACTGCATTTCCAAGAGCATGCTGGGCAGGCAGGTGGGGCACTAGCAGGTGGCATCCCGGGAATCATAGCTGTGCATGCCAGGAAGGTAGAGCCACATCAACTGACAGGAACAGTGTGATCATCACCCATTTACTTTTTTTTTTTTTAATATATTTTATTGATATTTCACAGAGAGGAAGGGAGAGGGATAGAGAGCTAGAAACATCGATGAGAGAGAAACATCGATCAGCTGCCTCCTGCACACCCCCTACTGGGGATGTGCCCGCAACCAAGGTACATGCCCTTGACCGGAATCGAACCTAGGAACCTTGAGTCCCCAGGCCGACGCTCTAACCACGGAGCCAAACCGGTTTCGGCCACCCATTTACTTTTATGGTGACCTTGTGTTTATAGTGTCAGTGGTTTTCCACTCATAGTACCGATAAAAATCTTTCCTTTTAAAATAAAGTAGAAATGGCAAGTTGATTCAAGGGAAAGTATGTAATAAGAACACAGGTGATACACACTTGGCAAAATCATGGAGATGGTACAAGGATGGCTGAAGACAGAAAACAATGCAGTATCTAAAGGCCTCTGTGGACCAGCGCTCCTGGCTGACGGTGACTGTGAGCTGATGTCCTGTCTGTCCACTGCTGCCCTCACAGCAGCATCCAAGACGTCAGAGGACCTCTGCACGGTCCTACAATGTCACTCTGGGCTGAATCCTGGCTCTGTAACATCAATCCAATTATTTGAGATGCTGAGTGGAGCAGTAAATTCTTCAAAACATGGAACACATCTAAAAAGGGACTGCTCCGCAAAAGCCAAGCTTCTGTGCTCTGGCACAGGAAGTGGAGAAAAGGGCAGCAGATTTAAAGTTAGCTGTCCAAAAACGAGTCTTAAAAAAAAATCTCACTTGACAGGGTCCACAGAGTTTCGGAAGCCTAGCGACCGCTGATCAGTTCTGCGCTGCACAGGGGCATGGTCTCCAAGCCTGCAGGTGCGAGGGCAGGGGTGGCACTGGGCCCAGGGACTCACTTAGCGTGGACACTCTGGCCCAGGGACTTAGGCGTGGATGCCCTGATGCTCCCCTAACACTAGCTGTGCTGGAATAAGGTCCAGAAGCTGTGACAACTGGTCTCCTTTGAAGTCAGAATCTACAATGGCTACTTTAAGCTTGGCTTGGAATTTGGGTCAGGAGGAGGGGTCCTCTATGGGTCATCTGGCCTTAGCTACTGTTTTTCTGTTTGTTTGTTTCAATTTCAGTCATGATGGAGGGTACATTGTGAAGACACTGATGAAGGGAATGGATTAGAAATCCCTACAGAGGGTGGCCTAGGCCATCGAGTGGCAGGCTGAGGCTGTTGGGGAGGTCTTCCCTCTGTGGGGGCAATCTATCATGGAGCCTGGTGGGTGAGGCCTACCTCTTTAGGGTTATTGATTGTGGGGCTCCTCCACTGTGAGAGGGCAGAGGCCAGGCCGAGGTACCTCACCCTCCACAGTGCATGAATTTTGTGCACCAGGCCTCTAGTAAATATATAGTTGGGATGTATTCCTCTTATTTATTTGAGGTTATGCCTAGAACAGAGAGAGAGAAGGCTTCTAGTGCAGCCAGTCGCTGGCTCCATAATGCCTTCAGGTACTGCCTCAGGCCTGGCTGGGTGGGGCCTCTCGTTGGACCAGGTGCTGGCCCTTGGGCAGGCCCCTCCTCTGGCTCTGGAGCACTCTGGAGCTCTGGGTATGGACCTGGAGTGGGAGGAAGAGACAGATTTACTCACACACCTGGCTTTCCTGTGACTTTCCACAGACAGGAAAGATGCTATTGCCTTTAAGGGAACTCCAGCCCATGAGCCTGACCTCCCCAGATTATCTGCCCAGGTTATCAGTCCCCCTCACCTTCCTGAGTTGCCTCGGTGGGCTCAAGATGCTCCAACTCAACCCCTAGGTTTTGGGCGTGGCCCACAAGGTGTGAGGCAGGGGAGTTGATGGGCACCAAGGCCTGCTCCACCTCGAACCAGGTGAAAGGAAGGGGCTGCCCAAACCCTGGACCTGGTCCGGCCAGGTCCCCACTATCAAAGCAATGGCCTGGGGAGAGGCAGGTAAGCAGCAGAGTCTGAGTCCTGGTCTGTCCTTCCACTCTGCCCTCCCATGGCACCCTTGCTTGGAACTGAGACTCTGTTCAGGCCCCCCTTGCCCCTCCAGGGGACAGCCCCTTGCCACCCCCCCGCCCCTGTGTGGCTTTCCTGGTTGTAGCAGGCATGGGATCCAGCAGGTTTAACATGGAGCCTATGTGAGACTCTTCTTCTACTGGCAGCTCTCCTGAAGGCCCTGTTCACTGGCCCCAGATTATCTGGGTGAAACCAGAGCAGGATGCTATCTGGGCTGAGGACTGAGACAGACTTGTGAGCAGCCTGCTCTCCACCATCCTGTTCTGTGCCTGGCCATGGTGGTCAGGGGAGATGGATGTGGAGAGGGGCTGGCAGAGCGGGATGGGTCTGTGGCGGGGAGGGACAACTCAGCCCAGCCTCCCCTCTGGGTCTACAAGACCAGGGACCCCATCACTGTCCTCTTTGACTCATGTCCTCCTGGAATAGAAGCCAACAGAATTCAGGCCTTTCTTTGGAAGCAGAAGATGTGTACGATCAGCGTTCTTCCAGGCACCCCTGCACTCACAGTCCCCACTCTGCTGACACAGGGGACCCTCCTTCTGGACCCAGAGACCACTCACTTTATGACTTGGTCCTGTGGTGTGTCACCCCGGTCATTATAAGGAGGTGTGACTCCAGATGTAGAAAACACCTTGATGGAATCAGCTCTGATGGATGGTGGACAGGACCTGCAAATGATGGACAGCGTGACCTCCGGACCCACTGCCAAGAACTGAGGCCCAGGGTTTGTGTCTGTGTCATTCACTAAGTCAGGTTAAGTGTCTCCAAACATGCCTGCCTGTAGTAGGAGTTTAATGCACATTGCCAAGTGCATCTGAGTGGGCCTGGGGCCCCTGCTCTCCCCTGCCATCCCCCATGTGGCTACACCAAGGACCAGGACAAGGTCAGCTAGGTGAAATCTCAAACTGCTTGACAGGTTGTTTTCCATATGCTTTTCCAAACTCAGATGCCACAGGCCGCTGATGGGGGGTGGGGTGGGTTGGTCGGGGTCAGGGGACTTTCCATGGCATAGAGAGACGTAAGTGGCGGGAACAACCACAGCTGGTCCAGTAGCCCTTTCTGCAGAGCCAGGCAGCAGGGAAGCCCTGCCATGGCTTGTCCCCACAGCAGTGCCTACAAGAGGCCCATGAGGTTGATCCTGTACCACCCACGTTCCAGAAGAGCATTCTGAGGCTCAGACTGATGTGATGACATTGTCAAGACACACAGCTAGCAGGGGCAGAGTCCCCACTGTGCCACAGAGGGGACCCGTGCTCACCTAGTTAGCAGCTCATCCAGGAACCCTTGGGCTCTGGAGAAGGCCGGGTGGATGGGCATCAGGGTGCAGTTGTGGGGGATGTTTCCAGCCGGGAAAGCTGGAACCAGGGACCCCACCACTTTCTCCAAGTTGCCTTTATGGAGGGCCCGCATCCTGCAGGCTTCACGTAGTCTCAGAGTTAACTCAGCTGCACACTGGGTGGGAGGAGGGCATGTCCTAAAATTGGTAAAGGGCAACAAAAGAAAACTAAAGCTAGCATCATTATCCTTAATGGTGGAATATTGAACACTTGTCCCTTAAGGTCATGAACAAGTCAAGGATGTCCAAGAAATAAAAAGATAAATCAGTTTTCTAAATGGAGAAAAGCATATAAAACAAATATATTAAAAACCTAGAGGCATATGATGAGATACTCAACATTTAACATGTCATCAGGAAAATGCAAATTAAAACCACAGTAGCCTTGGCTGGCGTCACTTCTGTCAGTAATCTATGCAACAGGCAGACAGAAAATCAGTAAGGTTATGAAAGAACCAAATACTGCCATCAATAAAGTGGATCTAACTAACATTTGCACAAACCTCCACCCCCAAATAGTAAAATACACATTCTCTTAAGAGCACATGGAACATTAAGCAAGGTAGATGCTTCTGAACAATTAATAAATTCAAAACGTATGATGTGTGGTTTTTGATGGCATGGAATTGAATTAGAAATCAGTAACAGAAAGATAACTGGAAAAATTCTTAAATTCTTGGAAATGAAACGAGATTTCTAAATAATCAAAAAGTTAAAAGGAAATTTCAAGGGAAATTAAAACATTTTGAACTGAACAAAACATGGAAATGTAGTGAAGAATGTGCTGGATGCTGGCTAAAGCTGTGCTTAGAGGATAGTTGGTAGCACTGCATGTTTACATTAGAGAATTCCCAAATGGGTGGTCTGACTCTCTCCCAAGGATGCGACGCTTGAGTTGAGATCTGAGGGGTGAATAGGCCTTAACAAGGTGCAGAGAAAGAGAACTGTGCACATGGCCAAAGGAGCAGTTCAGGCAAAGGTCATGGTGGGAAAGGACTTGGGAAGTGGGAGGTCAGTGTTGCTGAGTGGGGACAGTAAGGGGAAGGACAGATTGGGTTGAAATGGGAGACAGCAGGAAGTAGAACCTAGGGCATTGTAGGCCATGGTGTAGGAGTTTGTCTTTATGCTAAAACCAAGAGAATTACTAAGGGAAGTGACACAATTTTGATATATGTTTTGGAAAGATGTCAGGCTCCTCTCTGGAGATGGATTAGAGAGGACAGAAGGGACATGAGTAGACCATTTGGGGGCTATGGCACAGTGTGGTGGTGAACAAGCAGCAAGTGTCACCTTCAGGAAAACAAACCTGGAGGCAGCCTGCCAGGATCAACCCTGCCTCCACCAGCTGCTGAGTGTGGAATGCTGACCAAAGTACTTGACCTTGCTTTCCCTCTCATCTGTTCACACCTATTAGGGTCAGTGTGAGGGTTATTTAATGATTTAGCATAAACACATGGGACATAGTGGGCGTGTGAGAGACGATGGTGATAACTTAGATGTGGGAGGTGGAGGTAGCAATGAGAGAGGTAAAACCAACAGGACTTGGTGATGGATTGGATGTGGCTGGTGAGGGAGAACGGGTTCTGTCCGTGGTGCTGATGTGCAGTTTGGTCTGGACACTGAAAGCAGATCAGCTCTGAAGAGGTTGGTAGGTTTTGCTTTGCTTATCTTGGTAGACTTCTAACTCATGCCTCAAGAAAAGTGTCCTTTCATCTGAACTGGGAGTAAAATAGTTGTATCTCGGCATGGATTTCTTGAGTTTATCCTATTTGGGGATTGTGCAGCTTACTAAATCTGTAGCTTATGTCTTTTGCCAGATTTTGGGATTTTTCAGCCATTATTTTCTCTATTACGTTCTGGCTCCAAACTCTCCTCTCCTCTGGGACTTTAGAATAAGTAAAATGCAGTCTCACCTTAAACACCAGGTAATAGTCAGAAGGAGTTTGTACTCCAAGAGTCGATGTTGAGAATATATATTATTTTAGGGAGAATTTAAATAAATTCATGTATATTAGGTATTGAGGAAAAGGGAACTTTCGTATGTGGGAAACCACTGGGATGCCCATGAGATACTGCTAACTGCCTACCAGTAGAGGCTGGGAGGGCAGAGGATTGAATTTGACCTAATGACATGTTTGGGGTGATTTCTAATTACTTTTAGAGCTTAGTTTTAGAAGTGCTGTACTAAAATACATTTGTTGAAAATAAAAATTGATACCTGTTCCTTTGAAAGATGTCAATTTTGACCATAACTTGACAGAATTTGATCCCATCTTTACAGTTTTGGCCCCTTTTGTATTTCGTTGTTTTATATATATATTGTGGGGCTAAGTTCTGCAGTGGCATTTTAAAAGAGATAAGTTGCAGGAAGAAAATAATGTACTAGAGGCCTGGTGCAAGAAATTTGTGCACTCAAGGGGTGGGGTGTCCCCTCAGCCCAGCCTTCATCCTCTCGCAGTCCAGGAGCCCTTGGGCGATGTCTGACTACCTCTGAGCGGGAGAGGCTCCCGCCACCATCCCTGCACTCACCAGCTGTGAGGCTGGCTTCTTGCTGAGCGGTGCTCCCCATGTTGGAACACATTGACCACCAGGGAGCTGCTCCTGCCTTGAGCATCTGAGCCCTGGTGGTCAGTGCACGTCATAGTGACTGGTCAAATGGTCGTTCTGATTGTTCTGCTGTTCGGTTGCTGGGCTTTTTTTTTTATATAGGATAGTATGTAGATCAAGCATCTCAAACTCGCAGCCCACAGGCCACATGCAGCCCACAATGAGTATTTTTGTAGACCAGCCAATATAACGGTATGTAAGAAATATTTCAATAAAAATTTCATAGCTTAATTTTTACAATATCTTGTTACACATAATTATTAATAATGGACTACAACATTCACTAATGACTGATTACTATAATCGTGTTGCATTCATTTCCCTTACGCACCTTACACACAGGTGCACCATTTCTCTCCACTAATAATAGCAGCAAATATTTTAGCAGCTGATTGCCACATCATTAGTCTTGGACTGACTTGTTTGGTGTGCACAACTGGAAATATTTCACTTTCAGAGAACAAGAAAAATGGGTTTGTTTGTGTTACACTTATTAATTTGTGCAGTTACTCAGTGTCTGGTAAGTTAATGTTCAAGAAAAAAATATTAATTTTTATTAAAATGTTCTATTATTTTATGTTAGCAACTAGTGGCCTGATGCACAAAGACTCGTGCAAGAGTTGGCCTTCTTTCCCCCGACTGCTGGCACCAGCTTCCCTCTGGCACCCAGGACCTGGGCAGCTTCGCTCCAGCCACGGCCGCCACCCACCCGGTTCCCCGTGGTTCTCCATTTGCCATGCTGAGATCAGAGCCTGCGGGCCAAGGGGGAGGGACCGAGAGGTGATCAATTCACCTCATAGCAACCAGCTGAGTGGTTGTTCTGGTCGTGACACTTATGGCCTCTGGCCTTGTATTATATAGGAATTACTCATTTACTTCAGCCCTTTGTATTCAGCATGTCTCTATCGAAATAAAGCTACATTTCTATGAAAATTAAAACTTTTGTGTGTTTTTTTTGTTTGTTTGTTTGTTTTTTTTGTGTGTGTGTGTGTGTTTTTTTTTGCGGTCCACATAAACTTTAACCTTATTTATTTGGCCAGTGTTAGCCTTTGAGTTTGATAAGTTTGATGTAGATGTAGAGCCTTTATATTTCCTTATCTTTCATATGCCAGATAGATCTTAAATTTCATAGAGATTGTGTCATAATTTTTGTGTATTCCAAAGCACTTAGCATTGGCCAGGAGCTGCCACAACCCCCAACCCACCTGTGTTCCCTGCCAGAGCCCTTTGGAATACGGGGCCCAAAGCTGTTTGGAATAAGGGACGAACTGCCGTTTTCAAATGTGGGGCAAAGAGCCGTTTTGAATGTGGGGCAAATAGCCATTGGCAATGCATGGCGCAGAGCTGGTGGGCACAGAGACGGTGGGCCCAGAGCTGGTGTGCGCAGCGATGGACAGTGAACACATCCTCAGGATGGACGTTACTGTCCAGGAGCTCATGGAGCTCTTTCTGCAGAGCCTGCTGGTGGCTTGAGTGAGTGCACCTGCTTCCCTGTCCCATTGCTGGTGCCCTGGCTCCTCTCCAGACTCCCTGGTGTCTCCACCGACCCCACCCCCACCTGAGCCCTGGTAGTCTTGGGACTCGGGGATCTTTGCTTGTTTCCAAGCTGGGGGCGGGGGTCCTGACCTGGGGCCTGAGGGGTTTCCTTCTCTGGAGCCCATGCACCAGGTGCAGGACCCCGTGGCACTCCCAGCCCTGGACTGAGATGGGCTCACCTGCTCCTGCCAGGGCGCTAGGCTGCTGGTCCCAGAGAGGACAGGGTCTGAGGGGTCACCCGTTCCATGTGGCTGGACCACTGGGGAAAAGCACTCATTGCCCCCAAATATCCTGTTGTAGTGTTTGAACTCGAGACCAGTCAGTGAATGGCCGTGACGGGGAAGCATTGTGCAGATGTCTGAGTGGGAACGTGTACTGGCTGGAACTGGCACAGTGTTTTGCAATAGATGAGAGATTCGTTGAAAAGTCTGTTTTATTTCTTCCCATTCTGGGACGCTAGAGAAAAGTGGTGAGAAAGTTTGCCTCCTGCTGTCTCACATCTGTAGCTGGGATCAGGGCAGGGAGACAGACCCTGGGGAAAGGTGGGCTTGCTGCCAACTGAAGCGAGGGTGGGCACTGGGTGACCCTTCAGCCCACAAGGGCATAGCCCACAGGGGCCCTGCCCGCTGTTGCCCAAGAACTTCAGAATGTGCACGTGGGGTGACGTTTCCTGCCTTTCTGCCCACACCCCCCTCCTCACAGGTAAAAATTTTGAGCCCAGTCGCAAGCAGCAAGGTTGACAACCTGTACATGCACTTGGTGGATGGTATCTTGCTGAACCAAGTCATGCTGGAAATGTAAGTTGTCCTCACAGGCAAAGCACAAAACTGATGCTCATAAGGTGTGACTTAAGGGTGTAGAAATGAAGAAAGCTGAGTTGCTGTGGGAGGGTTTCTCATGGGCCAGTGGCACCTCAGGATACGGGCCCTTTTGCTCCCATTCGTTGGGGATGAAGACCTGCAGGACAGTGGGTGGCAGTTTGTTTGATGAAGGATATTTGGAACTGAAGGACTGTCAAGCACTTGGTGTAGATGGTTCAGTTAACTTCAAACTCAGGTACTCAAGGTGGTTTAAACAATGAAATTTAAAAATAAAACTTGTGGGGGGTCATGGAACTGTAACCGACAGTGTCTGGCCACAGGAAGTGTCGGGTGGGCCGGGAGCACTGCGAGTGACTGAGGCTTCACTTCTGGTTAGGACGCCTGTTTCTGAGATCTTTCACTTCATCTTCCACGTTCATTGCCCCATAGCGAGTGCAGTCAGTTAAATGGCTTCTCAGGTCCTGGATTGAAAGCCACTGTGTTAGGAGGGGCACAGGGCATCAAAATGCTGAGGGACCGATTTGGAGGGTCTCAAACAGGGTCTGGGGGAGGTGGCACTTGTTAGCATGCATGCGGGACCACATCCTCTCCTGCTGCTGAATTCTGCAGAGCCTGTCTGACTGACAGCCTGCCCCAAGGAGGTAGTGTCTCTTACCTCTGACTCTGTTTTAACTCAGAAACGGCAGGGGAGGTGTTGGAACTTAGTGTTGGTGTGGTTTTTGGGCACTTGAAGGAAAAGAGAACATCCTAACGTTCTCTGTGGACCAACCCCTTATGCTCACCTACTCACCTGCAACTAAGCTGTCCTATTTGAGCATAAACCCTTTGGCTAATGAGAATCAGCTTCATTTGTGGCCCACACAGGAGGAGGAGTTAGCTTTGGCATATTCAGAAAGTGGTTTAAGTAGACTTACCTAAAAAGAGCTGTTTTAAGAAATTTCCCAAGAACATAGCTCCTTTTGTTTTAATAAGTCATGTGTTATCATGCTGTGGGAGAGACACTTCAGTTCTACTGTTGTTGTTTTTTTAAAAGCCCTACCAATCTTACCAACCTTTCCAATCCTGTGTTTGTCAATGGTCGGCAAACTCATTAGTCAACAGAGCCAAATATCAACAGTAGAAAGATTGAAATTTCTTTTGAGAGCCAAATTTTTTAAACTTAAACTTCTTCTAATGCCATTTCTGCAAAATAGACTTGCCCAGGCCGTGGTATTTTGTGGAAGAGTCACACTCAAGGGGCCAAAGAGCCTTATGTGGCTGGCGAGCCACAGTTTGCTGACCACAGGCTTAGATTATAAATGACAAATCTGTAAGCTTTGGCAGCGGTTCTCTGAGAACATTGACAAAAATGAGTTTTCCTGGGGTTGTCCCGTGGCATAGTCAGGTTCTGGCAACCACCCCCAACCCCACCCCACCCATTGTGTTAGACCCCGAAATTACTGCATTCCATGGCACAGTGACCAGTGAAACTTCCACCTGCCCTTACCCAAGCCCAAGACTGTTTAATTAAAGCAGTCAGCAGCACCCCTAGCCTCTCCACTCAGCTCTTACACCCAGGCGAAGGGAGGACAAAAGCCCGGGAACTGTGGCTCTTTCTTCCCTGCCTTTGGAATCCCTGAGCTCTTACCACCTGCTTGTAGATACGGAGGAAAGCCTGGTGGACTTTCCTTTGAGAAACGCCAGCTCCTCCCTCGTTCACACTTGGCCTGTGGCTAAATTCAGTTGGAAGGGCTTTTCCTCTCCCCTTGACAATTTCAAATGTTACTTTCTCCTCAGTGATGTGCCCAGGTAATCGTCCAGAAGTGAGAGCCAACCAGTTTGAGGGTCTTAAGGCCTTAAGGAGGGCTTCTGGGTCTTCCTGGTGAGGGCCAGGCACTGAAAAGGGACAGCGGGGAAGCCCTCTGGGTGGCGTTCCAGAATGAGGAAATGCAGGCAAGAGTGGCCCCAGCAGCAGAGTTTCCTGACTGGAGATGAGAATGACCCTGCTCCAGGTGTGTAAATGAGGGCATTTGTTGCCTTTGGAAGTGGTGGGGATTGACTGGAAAAGGGGTGCAGGAGAACTGGGAGGGATAGAGGTTTTCTATCTAATAACTGGAGTATGTTTCATTTTAAAAACTCATCAAGCAGTACCTTAAGATGTATGCACTTCACTCTATGTAACAATCCCCTCAATTAAAAAATAAAAAGAACCTCAGCCCTTGTGTCCACACGTAGGGAGCCAGCGGGAACTGAAATCCAGGTATCTCTCATCCTAGCTGCCTGATGCTGGGCGTGGCATTCATTACCTCAGTTTGCTCATCTATGAAATGGGAATTGCAGTGCCTCCCTTAAGAGATGGTTGTGAGGATTAGATGTGATGATGTGTGAGCATGTAGAGCAGTACCTGACACATAAAAGGTGCTAGTGTCAGTTACTCACTTATGTGTATATCCTCTTAATCCAGGAAGGATTTGAGGCAGCCCATAAGAATTGTTTTTGTGTTTCTTTAGTCTTTCTCCCACATTCTTAATTTCCTAGATTATGACAATTCATAGCCTTGGCCCTCTCCTGATGTAAAAATATTTCTCTCTTTTCCACGTACAGCATGGCTAAGGAGCGGGTCCAATTCCTGAGTAGAGGTGGATGGGGATTGAGAAATAAAAGAAAGAGATAAGACACAGAGATAGAAAGAAAAGCTGGGGCCGGGTGGACCACTGCCCTCTTCTGATGGAGAGACAGTGACTCAGAGCCCCCAAATACCAGGAAGTTTCCCCAAAAGGTCAAGACAAAGGAGATTATTTGCATTCTTGAGTAGTCCCTGAGCATTCCTGGTGCTAGGCTGGATTTAAATATCAAAACCCACTTCCCCACACCATGGGTTGAAATGAAGGTCAAGCTGACAACACCCTTGCCCTTTTGGCAAGGAGTGTTCCCAGGGCGTGGCTTTGCCGACGCTACTGGGTTCAGCTGAAAATAATTAAAGAAGTGCCCATGTGCCTTCCCAGGGGGCTCTCTACATCTCCCCCATTTTTCATTTTTAAATGTAGCTTGTGGACATCTAGTTGGAGCCTTCAGACTTGAGATCACAGGAGCTTGCTAATGACTGGCAGCTGACAAGTGCCATCATAGCAAGAAAAAAGGTTGGAGGGGGTTACCTGAACCCCCTGTTCTTTCACCACTTCCTGAGCATCGGTGGTCAGCTTCTTCAGTTGACCCCATGTGGGGACATGAGCTTCTTGGGTGGTTTTGGCCAGCTGCCTTCTGCTTCCCTCCTTCTTTGGGGCTGGCGGCTGGGCTGGCATCATCACCAGAGGCATGATCTTCAGCTTCTTGAATGGTGGGATGAGTTGTTCTCCCAGGTCCATGGTCGTGATGCACTGCTCGCTCTGACACTCAGATGGGGTTAGAAGCACCTTCTGGAAAGATACAAATGTGGCCTCTTCCCCACATCATTACTGGATCTGGTAAAATTCTTGTCTGGTTTGTGCATCCTTCTGCCTAGGTAACTTGGCGGAGCCTATTGTACCGGAGGCCTGATGCCTTTCAGCTGCAGTATGATCCTCTGTATCACAATTCAAAAATTTTAAAGTATAAAGAGCATGACTGAGTTTGTTTTGAGGTGACACATAACATCCGCCTCCCGCTTAGGCTCTTTCCACTATTGAGTGACATCCATATTGCCAGACTTAATTAGGTTTAAGTCCTTGGGGATTTACCCCGATAGTTGGCACAGGGAGGTGGATAACACACTGAGGACATTGCTTCCAATAAAACATGGAAATGGTCGTTCTCAAATAACATTTTGAAGGTGAAAAAATAATGAAAAAGTTTCTTGGAATTAGTAGGCCCTATCGTAGCTGTTTCAATAATTTTGGCCATTTTACCACACAAGCACTATTACTATGGGCTCTGTAGCAAAATCTGTTAAGGGATAAATAAGAGCTTGTATTTCTACTGAAATATAAGGGCTTTGAAGGACCTTTGCTCCTCTGAGGCAGTAGATCCAGCCTTTCCAGAACTGGATCCATCTGTAAAAATGGTTAATGCATGAGGTAATTTTAATTTTTGCACAGAAATATGACTGCTTTGGAGTCATTGCATGTTAAGCAATTTTACTATGAGATGAACTATCAATAAAATTTTTAGTTAATACTTCAGAAACAGATTTTTTTGTCCAGTACAATTTTCTTGAATATTCACTTATTTCAAGTAGCCAATTTTAAATAATTTGAAATAAGGTTTATTTTTTTAACTTCACTTGTAAACTTCTACAATTAGTCTTTAAATAACTTTAACCTAAACTTTATCAGGGAGGCAAAAACACAAATTACTTACTTCAGTTTATGAGGCCAAATATATTGACTTTCAATTACAATCTTTATGACATTTGAAGGAAACCTCTTTATTTCCTTCCAGAATAATTTTCAGGCTACAGAGAGTTTCACTTAAGAATCTTTGTCTTTCTTTACCCCAATAATATGTACTGGGCCATACGTCTGAGTAGCCATATCACAAGCACTTTTACGTTAAAGTTGACTACTAATTTACTGTCAGATTTAATACTTTAACAACAATCTTAGTTTACACTGTAAATATCAGTGAAAGAGATTTCAAAATTTTTTAAATTTCTCCTTTTTATTAAGCTAGAATTTTATTTTAAAAGAGTATCTCCTTCGGCTTATTTGCATATACAGAGGGATCATGGGAGGTCTCAGTAACTTTCTTAGAAGACTTAATCAAAGACATTGGCTTATTCAAAGGAAGGGGGTTGGCCTTTGCTGTTTCAAGATGGAGGCCCCCATGGGAGTGCAAGCCATGAGGCCAACATGGCGGCTGCCAAACCAGGCAGTCCTCAGGGTGGCTTCTAATCTGTTCTTAGATTTTACTTGGATTCAATTACTTATAAAAACATTGGCTTCTCATGTAACTTAATTTATATGAGACCTTGATTATATTTTAAAAAGCTAATTTATAAAGTAATTTAAGTAGGTATTTTTATTAAAAAAGCAAAGCAAGCAAATTTAGTAAACTTATAGGTCTGACCACAAAGCACAAACGCTGCCCCACAACCAACCTATTTAAAATGCAGATGGCTATGGGCTTTTTGTTACTTTAAATTCCATCTTAAATTTTTGCTATTGGATTTTAAGAAATATTTTGCCCTCCTTAGAGGCCAAAACCTTCATAACATTTAATATATGTATATAAGTAAAATGCAATTATCAATTTTTTATTTGATAAAGCTTTCCATGTGATTTCAAGTATCAATCAGTTTAATTAAAAATATTTGTTTTAAGAGAGAACAGACTTTTGAAAACATTTCAGGGCCCATGAACTGTCCAAAAGTTATTCTCAAAGTCTTGAAATAAACTTGGAAAGATTATATATATAATCTTATATATAAGCTTTGACTCTAGCATCAGCCAGACCACGTGATTTAAAGATTATATACTTAAGTTGTCTTAAAAAATATCAATTACATTTAAACTGGTTCACAGAATTAATCCTCTTTTTTAATAGGACCAATAAGTAACATATTATGAATTCCTAATTATCAAAGAAAACACAAAAATTATTTTCTCAAAAATAAATTGCTATACTCTAGGCATTTAGTTACCACAATTATATAATTTCTCCCAATTCACTCTGAACCTTAAACTTTCAGAGCTTCAAATTTTTGGTAGCAAAATAAATACTTAGCATTTCTGAAATCAATAATACTTTTACATTTCTAAGGATGCATTTCAAATAAAATACAAGGCATATTCAGTTAATAGATTAAATTCTATCCTCTAGACTTCATACAAGGCATACTCAGATCAACATTTCAGTATTATATCATCTCAATATATTTAGATATAAGTTTTTATCATTTGATTTAGTAAACTTCAAAGTTTTTAAGTTTCCAGCCGACAGGCCTGGCTCAGAAGCTTGACTTTTATTTTTTCCCAGGTCAAATCCACCATCTTTAAGCATGGCGAAGATGAGACCTTTAAAATGGCTTTCTAGGGGAGTGGGCGTCCATATTGGATCACCACGTGTCTCCCTTCCCCCACCTCCTTCTTCCTTTGGGGGAAAATTCAGTGATGGTCTGGTGTCTACTGTTTTTATTTTCATTATTATTTCAATTTTTATGTTTGTTTTTATTTTTTAAGGAAAGAAAAATATTTTTTTAGATAAAGAATCATTGGCAGTTGCTGAGAAATTCCTTTAATTCTTTCTACTTGGTTCAGCCTAATACAAGTAGTTTGAGCATCCAACAAAATGAAATATGAAGTCACTTTTGGCCAAGAGCCAGCGTCCAGCCATAAAGGCTGGGCAGCTGCTAGCAAAACCTTTCTTATCCCGCTCACAGTGATGCTTGTCCCGCTCTGCTTCAAACTCTAGCTCCTGCTCATAATTACGAGATAAATCTTTATCAGGTGGGCTTTTGACTGCAGTCACAGTAGTGACATGTGGAGGCGGAGGAGGCGCAGAGGGGGAAGGTGGTATTCTTAGAGATTCACACCCCTCCACTGTAGGCTGTAAGGCCGTGGCCACATCCCACTTAGACATTCTTAAGCTCTCCTGTGCTGGATCAAGGCCATCACGAATTAAAGTAGGAATAGGAATCTTCTCTGGACCTTCTGCTGTGTATCGGTCACACAACTGCTTTCTGACCTTTTCTCACGTTTCATCAACAAAACTTAAGAAATCAAGACTCTGACTACGCTTAACAGAGCATCCTTGAGCTTTGAGCATAGTTTTAAGCATTTGAGAGTAGAGATCTCTTTCCTGAGACCCTGAAATACCCATGTTTTACACCCAGTTAATACAATTTGCAACAATCCGCTCCTTACTTTATTCTGTGGTGCGCACACGTCTTGGACCGACCACCTCGCCTCTTGCCTCTGTACTCAGCCAGACCACATGGGCGCCAGATGTAACTATTTTCTCTCTTTTCCGCGTCCAGCGCAGCTAGAGAGCAGGTCCAATTCTTGAGTAGAGGTGGATGGGGATTGAGAAATAAAAGAAAGAGACAAGACACAGAGATAGAAAGAAAAGCTGGGTGGACCACTGCCCTCTTCTGATGGAGAGACAGTGACTCAGAGCCGATGCAGCGGTGTTTATTTTATACCCCCAAATACCAGGAAGTTTCCCCAAAAGGTCAAGACAAAGGAGATTATTTGCATTCTTGAGTAGGCCCTGAGCATTCCTGGTGCTAGGCTGGATTTAGATATCAAAACCCACTTCCCCACACCATGGGCTGAAATGAAGGTCAAGCTGACAACACCCTTGCCCTTTTGGCAAGGGGTGTTCCCAGGGCATGGCTTTGCCAATGCCCCTGGGTTCAGCTGACAATAATTAAAGAATGCCCATGTGCCTTCCCAGAGAGCCCTCTACACTCTCCCAGTGAGGTCTAGGACAGAACTGGACTCTGGGATCCATGTCCTGGCCCCACATCCCACACTGTACTAAAGCTAAGCCTGTGTTTTCACTTCTGCCAAGTGGAGAAATGTAACTCACCAGCAGGTAAGGCTGTTCTGCTTTACCGCCCATGCTGGAACATCCGACTGCGTGCTGTTCACTGGTTTGGATCAACTCTCCCCAGGTTAATAAGACCTGAGGAAAGAGAGCAGCAATATGCTAACTGGCTTGCTGGAGCTCAGATAAGGGGCATGTTACCTGACACTTCAGAACCTCCAGGAGGCTGGCAAGGGTTCAGGTGACTGCACCTGGGCAACTGAGGAATGCTGCACTGGTCTCTGGGCCTTGGCCTCCCAGTGACATGAGGGCCTGGGAGCAGGAAAGCCCTGTGAGCTCAGCTTTCTGGGGAGGCCCTGGTCTAGGAGAATCGCTGAATGAAAGTGAGGTGTTGAAGGGTGTGGATTGAGATGCATGGGAAACTTGCCGAATGGCTCCTCTGTAAATGCAGAATCTCTGGGTACCCACTGGTACCCCAGGGAAAAGAAGGTGTCTGATTCACATTGCACACATTTTTCACTGTCTTGTGGGAAAGTCATCTAAGAGCTTTGACTCTAGCATCAGGCAGGCAAGTTCAAATCCCCCGTTTACCACTTACTAGTTTATTACTTTGGGCAAATTCCTTAAACTCTCTGCCTCTCCATTTCCTGATCTGTAATAAGAGATGGAATTTTATAGATTTAGAGAGGATTAAAAAGGATTATGTATATAGAAAATGCCCAACAAATGTCCATCTTCATTGTCATTAGAGTGAGGCCCAGAACTGGTGTGTGTGTGTGTGTGTGTGTGTGTGTGTGTGTGTGTGTGTGTGTGTTCATGTTCCCACATGCCTGTGCTGGTGTGCATGTACTTGTGAGAGTGGACACTGTTTTGATTTGGCCCAGGTTTGAATCAGCAGTGCTTGCTCTGTTTTTCCACAGCAGGAGAGGAGGGGGTTTGCATCCTGGACAGAGTGGGATAGACTTCCCTTAGCCCTAGTTGGCTTGTTTAGATTTGGTTGCTAATAACCTTTCTCTGCCCTGAGAGACTTAAAGGAGGGAGTCTTGGTGAATGATGATGATAATTAGTCTAATTGCTCAGGTATTAATGCCAGGGCTCTTTTGGAGTGTGATTCCAGCTAGTACTGCCCCTCAGAGCTGGTGGGAGAAGCAGAGGGTCAGAGCCCAGGCCCCCACCCTGGTGTGTGGAGAGTCTTTTAGGTGCAGTGAGAGCCCCTGTGTGCTGAGGCCCTTTGGCTGCTGGCATTCCTGGGTAGGTCCCATGTGAATTACTAGTAAATGAAAGCTCAGGCGACAGCAATAAGAGAACAGGAAGATCCCTGCTTGTTCCCCAAGCTCTGCTATGCTAAGAAGCACAATTGTCAGTTTATGAACTTGCTTCTTTTTTAAAAATATATTTTATTGATTTTTTTATAGAGAGGAAGGGAGAGGGATAGAGAGTTAGAAACATTGATGAGAGAGAAACATCCATCAGCCGCCTCCTGCACACCTCCTACTGGGGATGTGCCTGCAACCAAGGTACATGCCCTTGACTGGAATCTAACCTGGGACCCTTGAGTCCGCAGGCTGATGCTCTATCCACTGAGCCAAACCGGTTGGGTGTGAACTTGCTTCTTATCTCTTAATGTGCTCTCTTCCAGGAAGAATTGCACCCTGCAGGTAAATTATTGTGTAATGCTAGGCACACTTCTGCAGCCAAAGTGCCTTTACCATTTAAATTCTGAAAGCCTCCTTTGTTCCTAAATTAATTTCCACTGAACAATTCACCTTTATTTCCTCAGTAATGAATGGCTCCATGAGAAACATGTAACATGCAGGTGGCTTGGCAGACTCTATTACTGTGTGGGGACAGTAAGGAATATTATCATCTGACAGTTGAAAAGAGGTCCTCTTGTTTTCCCATGTGACTATTTAGGGGATCCAGGGTGATTGAATGAAGTCCTTGGCTGAGTATTGCCTGCAATGGATAAAAGGGTTTGCAAACATACCATGCAATGTGGGTGCCTCTGAGCCCCTTGTGCCCTGGCACCGTGTGGCATCGATAGCAACACGTTTCTAGTGAGCTTATCCTGGGGAGTTCTGTCCACAGATCTGGTCATGCAGAGAGGGGCAGGGCGGGTGGTGGCAAGGCAGGTAGGAGCTGGGTTTAAGATCGGCCTTGGGTCTGGTGGTCTCACACTCTCTGCCTGCTCCAGGCCCAGCCTTTGCCACTTTAGAACTTGAGCATAGCTTCTTGCCTACTGGCCTCTCACTTCTACGGTGGTGGGCTATGCAATGCAGGTTTAGATGTTTCTGCTGCCTAATACCTGGGGCACATTGGAATAGTAGCTATAAATCATTTAGGTCACACTGTACTCTGCTTCTGGACACTTGCCCATCCCGGACTGTCCCCAGGTCCTTCAGGGCTCAACTCACATGGCACCTCTGATTCCCCCTCATGGCGTGATTCAGCTGACAAGAGTCTTTGAACACTTCTGCGAGCCCCATGAGAACAGAAGTGCATAGTCCTGCCCTGCAGAACTAGCCTTGGGGTGGGGGACAGGCCAGCTCTGGGTTGCCTCATAGTAGGCACTCTGGGTGCCCCAGCATCTGACTCAGTGGGTGGGAGAGAGTGGAGTTGAAGTCCTTCTCAGAGGGGGCTCTTCTGGCTGGGTTTTGAAGGCTGTGTAGGAGTTGGTTGTAAGGATGAAGGCGCAGGCTGTGCTAAGGGAGCTCAGGGCCTGAGAGGATGGTGATACTGGCGAGGACTGGTGGGTAGACCGGCTGGAACACTAGATGAGAATGCTGGGGGCAGTGGCCAAAGGGGGAGAGTTGGGCCTTCTTCCTGCTTGAAGCCCCTCCATGTGCTCCGGCTCACATCGCTGATAGTGGTCGGGGCTCCTTACCCGCACGGGCTCCTTAAGGATGGGGTGCAGGCTGCTGAGGGCAGTGGAGGGACAGGTCTGGAGCTCTCCAGCCAGAGTTCAAGCCCAGCTTCACCCCTGGCTGGCTTTGTGACTTGGGGCTCATTCCTTAATTGACCCAAGTCAGCCTCTTCGTGTGTAGGAAGGGACTGTCCCTGCCTCCCTCTGGGGGCTGTTGTGAAGAGTGAATGTGCAGAGAGCACCGAGTGCAGGGCCGGGGTCAGGCAGAGAGGGGGCAGCCAGGAGAAGCCAGAGTCAGTGACCACACCCTTCCCGCTGCCAGGCTTTGACCAGAACCGTGTCCACTGGCGATAGGTGCACCGTTTCCCCTCTACTGAGAACCCGGGGTTCTGGCCTGTGCGGGGAAATGAACACGTGAGGGATAAGCAGGAGCTACTGGCCCATGCCCCGATGTTAGAACCCATGAGTGGGGCAAGCCTTGGAAAACTGCTGCCTGAGAAAAACAGACACGTCCCCATGTATGGGTGCTCGCAAACTCTGAGGGCATTCAGGGGAGACTCAGCCCCCTAAGACACTGAGTTGTGATGGGAGGGCTCCGGGGGGCGGGAGCAGGGATGAGGGGAATGAGCTGAACGGCTCCCCTGTGTGTGCTGGGCACTGGGTCAGGAGTAAGTGCAGTGGACCTGTGAGGGCCCAGCCATTGCGTTCCACACTCAGCATGTGCCTGACACACAGAGGCCATAGTACTTGTTTGTTGTGTCTTACAGACCCCTCATTTCCAGGAAACTGCTGAGAGCAGGTGTGTGAAATGATCAAATAGGAACTGCATATTGAACAAAAGCTCATCTGAATTTTGTTTTAGACCCAGATCAGTGGAGTGAACTGTTGCATTGAGAGGCATAACCTCAACCCTGAACCCCAGGACTGACTCTCAGCCCCACCCCTTCCTTGTTAAGGAGTGGGGCTCAGCCAAGTCCCACACCTGTCAGCAGGTGCACTCGTCCCACCACCCGAGGCTGTACGTGTCAGACGCTCTCACAGTGTTTTCTCCTGAATTTAAATGGTGTCTTGCTTCGGGGATTTTCCATCTGGCCTGGCCTCATGGAGAAGGGCAGGGGCTCAAAAGCGGAGACAGAACTTCCCGTGGCAGCAGAGTCATCCCTAGGTTATTGGTTTGGGTCCAGGTGCCTGGAAGCGCTGTCGTCATGACCAGGGCCTTAACCTGATGGCTCTCGTGTGTGTTCTTGCTGACCAGGAGCTGAATGAAGACAATTATACTTCAATGAACACCAAGGGCCTTGTCCAGGAGCAGCTGACTGTGGCTCGGTCCCAGTTCGATAAGCTGTACGAGCTTGAGGAAGAGAACATGCAGCTGAAATCAAAGCTGCGCCACCTACAGTTGGTAGGACAGGCTGTTGTCACCACGTGTAACACAGAGAGGGGCAGTTTCAGGTTCATGTTGTGCCCTTCTCTGATGTTCAGCTACTGGGTTGGTGCTGCTCCCCACACAGTGACCCGCTGACGGCGGAGCATCGCTTGCTAAGCTCAGTGGCTTGAGTGGGCACCACTTAAGGCTCCCAACACAGAGAGGGCCTGATGCTGTGTTGCTTTCCCATGAGGATGGATGAATGTGGGCATCTGATGCAAAAAGGGTCTCTGCTTGCGTTTATGGTGTGGGTTGAGCTGTGCTGTGTGAGTCCCTATGGCCTTTCCAAGGCGTTAGGCCTGCTAAGGGGCCACAGAGCTGCCACCATCATAGCACTTGTTTTAAAGCCCTGTGCTGTACGTCACTTTGTTCAGACACGGCTCAGAGGCCTTGGGTGTCTTTATCCCCTAGATCACTATGTCAACATACCTTCTAGTGGTTGTAAGTCTCACAGCTGGGCTGTGTGTTGGGGTCATTTCTGTGTGGCTGTGTTTTTGAAGTGAGCAGAGCATGGAGGCCCTTCATCCTGGGGGAATAAGGGCAGATGCACGGGGGCTGGGGCCTGTCCAGGGCGTGCCCCAGGCCGCATCCTCATCCCCCTCCCCCTTTCTGCACTAGGCCTGGGACACAGAGCAGAAACGCCTTAAGGAGCTGCGGGAAGAGAACATGGCCCTCGAGGCGGCACAGGGGCAGAGTTTGGAGGAGTCTGCCCGCCTGCGCTGGGAGCTGGAGCAGCTGTCAGAGGGTAGGCAGCAGCCCCTGGTGCCTGGGAGCCAGCCTGGCCGAGGCTTCTCCCTCACCCAGGGAGCTGAGCCCTTGGCTCTGAATCGTATGTGTCAGCCCATCCTCAGCCCAAGTAAATAGGGTTTTATTCAAGGGCCATTTGGAACTGTTTCATTGCAATTCTCCCAAGAACATGAAGGGCCTGGCAGCCTTCAAGTCAGGACATGAAATTCAAAGGAAGTGTTGCCAGATTTATCAGTTCCCATTAGGCCAGGCCCAGGAGCTTCCAGATGACAGCACGCTGACACCCAGAGGGTGTTTCAGATCTCTCCCTGGAGCACTGGAAGCTCTGGATGCAGGAGACGTCGCCAGTGGTCACTAACCCCCATTATAGTTGTCCCCGGGGCATGGTTTCCTTAGTTGCTTTCATAATCGGGCAGATGGGTGTAGTCTGCTCTCCTTCTTCCTGGGCAGGGGCTGCTCAGGGGCTGCTGTTCAGGAGACCCAGGCCTCTTCCTCTCCCTCTGGCATTGGCCTCCTCCCAGCCCACAGAGGAGGTGTGGGATTGGCCAGGGAAGGTGTGTGGGTCAGCTGGCAGTGCAGCAAGAGTCTCAGCACCCAGCAAACAACAAGCCAGTTCCCATGTCCAACAATCGCACGTGTGCACCTGAGAGTGCAGCTGAAGGCTAGCTTAGAGCTCTGCAGAGCCAGGAGGGCCTGTGGCTGGTTTGGGGAGGGGCTGCTTTTCAATTCTGAGCAACACTACTCAGCGTCATGGAAAGGCTGTTGAAAGCAGCTGGGTATTCCTTCTCTTCAAGGCCTCCTATCCGCTCCAAGCCTAAAATCAGTTCATTGAACTAGGAGTCTGTGTGGGAGTTAGTTCTTTCTGTGGTTTGGTGTCTCCCTGCTCCTGGGAACCCAGGCTCTGGGAGTTCAGGTTCCTGGGGAGCACCACTGCTCCTGGTGGGACACAGAAGCGGTGCGACTGGCAGGGACTGGCTCAGACCAAATGTGTTTCTGATAATGACCAGGGTGGCTGATGGGGTTGGAAAGCCTCCCTGAGTCAGATGCTCAGTGTAGCCTGTGAGCCCTTTCAGGTCAGTGACTGACTCCTTCTTGGTGTTCCCAACTCCTACTGCTTAGCTGGCAGCTCACGAACAAAGCGTGAATGCGCTTTGGTGTGGTTGTTGTGGTGGCTTCTTGAGTAGGAAAGGCCTGGTTTAAAGTCCTGGCTCCTCCACTTGTTAGCCAAGCGACCTCTCCTAAACCTCAGTTTTCTTATCTGCAAGATGGGGGTAATGAAGCTGCCTCTCAGGATTGCTATGGGTATCTTGTGAGGAGACAGTGAAGCGTTAGGCTGTGCCTGGCCTACGGGGCACCAACAAAGGATGGATGTTCTTATCGCCCTTGTTTTATCCAAAGACCCACTGCTCTGCTTCTTGGGGTGCTCATGAGCAGCCCTATTCGCGGTACAGTGCGATAAGGCTCACAGGGCTGACTGTGTGGCCCCGGAGGGACAGCTGAGGGAACAACCCTGACCCCTCATGCATTCATGTTTTCCTCCTGAACAAGCCCCGGAACCTACTCAAAGTCACGCACCTGCTGGTGGCAGGGAGGGGCCGAGAACTCCAATTCTTCTCAGGTGTCTGCTCCCTTTTCTGTTCTGCATTCAAGCTGTTTCAAAGCAATGGAGGACATTGCCTTTTTCTGCCTTTACCCTATGTTTTCATCTCGCTTAGAATTTTTAAAGCAATTTGGATACACTGTCCGATTCTTTTTCAATGCAATTGTGAAAGTACAAAATGAAATCTCTGTCTGAAGGACATTACCCAGAGATGGTGAGTACTGGCCTTATGCGCCCCATAGTCTCTTCCTCCCACAGACATGTGGGTCAATGATCATGTCCCCCCTACACACTCGGCTAAATCACCCGGACTCCCCCCACTCTGAGGCTGGCATAGAGAACGCACTCTCTTTGCCATCTCTGTTCCTCTCTGAAATCCTTGACTTGACCATCAGGTTATAACTTTATAAAAAGTGGTGCCAGCTGTTCCACCATCTTGAACTTTTGCATTGGCTTCTCCACCGCAACCTGCTTTCTTCTTAAGCTCTGGCTGCTTCCCTAGCAAACCCAGCTGAGCCAGCAGAGGGCCTATAACCGCACAAGGAGCCCTCAGATGCACACAGCAACAGCACCGTGGGAAAAAGGGAGGGCATCCAGCTGACCATCCAGGCCCCCCAAACCTAGGGTTCAGGGTGATGGCCGCCTTGGGGCCGGGGGCAGAGAGCAGAAGCTGAGGCCCCTGGACTCTGGGCTCTGACTCCACTTTGCTCTCCAGCCTCCAGCTGCTTCCTGAAGCTGGACCAAGAGGAGCAGAGCCTCCAGGGCACCATGCGGGACGCCTTGCTGGCCGTGCAGAAGAGCAACCTCCATCTCGCGAAGCTTCAGAAGGGGAACCAGCAGCTCGGCAAGCAGGTACCCATGGGTGCTGTCCGGAACCTAGGGGCATGGAAGTGGCCAGGGGGAGCACCCAGGGGTCGGTGAGCAGGTGCAGTTGGGGGAAAGGCAAAGTCCAATGCAGCCACCGTTATGGGAGGGGGACAGGAGTCCTCCTGGAGAGGCGTCACGAGGCAGCATGAGGTGTCCCTGCCGCAGTGAGACCGCACCCGATGGACCTCTGTGTGCCTCGCTGCCTTCATCTGTGAAATGGGTTAACGATGTACCGCCCCTAGTAGGTGTGGTGAGGATGCTGTGAGTCAGTGCAGGTAAAGGGCCCAGCTCGTGGTAAGTGCCTAAGGAAAGGAGAGCAGCGCCCTGTTAGGAAGCACCGGGCCGGCCGGGGAGGGAAGTGGCGATGGAAGACATGCTCCTGTGTGGAGGACACGGGTGGGCCGTTTCAGGGCATGGCTGCTGGTGACACGAGCGCAGTGCTCACTCTCCTTTTGGTCGAGGGGATGAGGAAGAAGAGATGGCTGGACTACACTGCCTTTCTGGGCAACCCAGGCCTTCCCAGTAGTGCAGTAGGACAGACATCTGGGAGGACAGACAGGCTCACCAGCCAGGTTCATCCTGCAGTTACCAGGACCCCATTCACGTGGCCAGAAGGGCCCTGAGGGGCTAGCAACAGCCTCCCTGTGCAGGTCATTCTGGGTCAGAGGCCTCAGTACACGTAGCCACCACGGGTGACACAGCTGTGTCATGGGCTCTGAGCCAACCTTGACTGGTGGCTGGATTCTGGATGAAGGAGGTGCAAGGGCCCTCTTGCTGTCTGACCGCCTGGCAGAACTGATGCTTTCAGGTGTCTGGGTGTCTGTCCCAACCTGCCCAGGGGTCCTGCGAGCGTCATTCGCTGAGGCTGCCCCATCAATGGCAGGGACATGGGCTGCAGACCGGAGATCTGAGTCCCGCTGGTCACAGCTCTGCTGGAACTTAATCTCTGGGTGAGGCTTGGGACCCCCCTCCTCCTGTGAAGTAGTTTCTCCAGGCCTCTCGTGGGACGTCCGAGGTTCGGTGACTCACGCTTCTCGTCGTTTGAGGCTCCCTGTGTCCTGTCTGTGGGCCAGGGGGAAGCCCTCCTCACACCGTGTCTCTCCGTGCATCACAGCTCAGGGAAGCCCCCAGACAGTCTGGGTGTTAGGTTCACGTGGGCCGGGCACAGGGAATGTCTCTAAATGGTAGCCCGACCTCGGCCGAGATAGAAAGGCTTGACCTTTAGAAAGACGAGAACCTTCAATGGGGCGGGTCCTCATGGCTGAGCCGCAGAGGCCTGCACTGTAGCCTCTGGCCCAGCCCCCGACAGGTCTGACAGGTGCCCACTGATGCTTCTCCTGCCCTCGGGGTCCACTTGGGTCTCTCCTCCGTACACACAGGACTGGCAGGGGGTGCCGCTTCCCCGCATGCCTCCTTAGCCCTGTCTCTCGGGTCCCATTCCCTGCTTCCTCTCAGGATCAGTTCCCTGAAGGACACTGTGGCCATCCTGCCACAGCCCTAGGGAGGCCAGTCTTGGCTCTGAGTCCCTGGTGGGAGGGGGGGGGGCTGCAGTTCCCAGACCAGCACCTTCCCTTGTCTGCTGCCAGAAGCCCTGCGAAGGCAGTTCTGCTGCTGCTCCTCCCTGTCCTGCTCAGCCCGCTCGGGGCCTTCTTGCATCTGTCCTGGCCCAGCGGGGCTGGTCGGCTTTCTCCCCCGAGCCTGGCTGCATCATGGGTCCTCCCTCATGTTGGATCAATGGTGTGTCTTAACCATCAGCTGAGCATCACAGGGGACATGGCCCGACATTGACCTCCCTGGAGCCAGGGCAGGCCCAGCCTCGGACACTTACAGGACACATGGTTCTCTGGGAGGTGTCTGAGAAGGAGGGACAAGCATCAGCCAGGACAGGCGGCCCGGAGTCCCAGGTTTCCTGGTGCCAGCTCAGCTCTCTCAATGCCCAGTGTCCCCCAGGCTGTAGGCTCGCTTTGGTCTGTGTAACCGTAGTTGGCGAAGTTCACGTCCTTCCCTATAACTCACGACCCTTCTCTAAGGGAGGACCTGAGAGAAGGTGCGTCCCCCACCCTCACTTGGCAGTGACATCCTAAGAGTTCATTCCTTCAGCCAGGAGTCGTGGTTTTGAGAGGAAGAGGGGCAGCCCTTTGGGGCCTATCATGGGAACACAAGCGTAGCACAGGGGCTGATAGGCAGGCCCCTGGCACCCGCGTGTTCTGGGGACCTGGAGCCTCCCCACAGGAGCCCAGGGCCCAAGCCTGGTGCTTTGGGGAGGACGGGAAAGCCATCTCAGCCCAGTGAGCTCTCCCTAGGGCAGGGGTCCTCAAACTTTTTAAACAGGGGGCCAGTTCACTGTCCCTCAGACCATTGGAGCGCCTGACTATAGTTTAAAAAGAAACCTATGAACAAATTCCTATGCGCACTGCGGGCCCGGGACGAGTCAGCTGCTAAGCTGGACAGGCAGCAGCACCCGGCAGGCCAGATAAATGTCCTCAGCAGGCCACATGTGGCCCGTGTGCCGTAGTTTGAGGACACCTGACCTAGGGGAATGGAGGGCCTGCAGGGAAGGACAGGAATGAGGGCTCCAGTTCCAGGGCAAAAAGAAGCAGAGACAGAAATATGGGGGTGTCCAACAGGGGAGGGTGAGACATGGGTCTGTCATATCTTCAGACCAGAAGCAGCCACGCCAGATATGCAAAGGTTGGACATAACATTCCTTTCACTGGGAGAGAAGGGGCAGCCGGGGAGAAAGATTAACAGCAAGACAGGGAGGTGTGAATAGGCAGGAGGTTGGGGGGCCACACACCCCCAAGGCCTGACTGACAGAGCTAGCCTGGGGTTGGCCCCTGCTGTTTGTTTGACTCTGCTGCATAGTCACCGTGAGGCTCTGGGCAGATCACTGGACTCCCTGGGCCGGTGCCCTTCTCTGAATGAGGGTGAGTGACCGCTGCGCAGGGCCTTCCTCCTCAGGGCCGGCTCCGGAGCAGGGGCTGCCAGCAGGGCAGATGCCTGCTTCCCTGCTGAGCCCAGACCTGGTGCTAGGAAGTGGGGCAGCGATCAGGAAGGAGAAGAAAGATGTTCTCACTTGTGAGAAAGACTCAGACATGTGGCTCGTTACAGTGCCTTTTGCTGTTGGCCCTGTCTGCGTGGAGCTGCCCCGTCCTCGGGTCCCCGTGTTGGGGCAGGGGGCTCGATGTGCCAACAGGGTGCCGTGAGGGCACGAATATGAGCCCCACTGTGCCTGACCCTCCCCATCATGGGGAAGAAGCTGGCTGCCTGCTGCTTCTGGAGGCGTCTGGAGACTGTGCCCAGACCTGTGGGATAAGCAGGGCGGCCCTCGGCCCAGGAGAAGTAGGCAGAGCTAGCATCAGAGCAGCGATCCTTCCGGGAGTTTGTAAATCTACCTGTGCCAGGCCACCCCCAGCCAGGTGAAGGAGCAGGCTCTCGGTCCTGCTGCTCACTAGGTCGCTGGGCATCTGAAGGTCCTGCCCCCAGAGGTTCTAGTCTATGGCCTGAGGTCTGGGGTGTTTAAAAGCTCTGAGAACCACCTGATCTTTGATCGTGGGGATCCTCTGTTTTAGTTTTAGAGCCGTCATCCCAAACCAGCAGCATCATGGTCACAAGTCCAAATGCAGGTTCTTGGGCCCCAGCCCAGACAGACCGTGTCAGGAGCTCTGAGGGTGGGAGGGGCTGGTGCTCTCACGAGGGGTCAGCTCTGGTTGGACCTGCCACCTGCCAGGTGTGCTGAGCACTTCGCCCTGACAGAAGCGGGTGCCCTTGCCTGCTGCTTGCTGGCCCTGTCAGTTACAGAAACCCGCTCGTGGTCACATTGTTAGCAGGGAACAATCCTTTCCCCCTCCCGGTGGTCATGAGTTTGGTGTCAATGGGAAGGGACAGCAGCACGGACCTCGCCTGGGAGTCGCACCTCAGGTCCCACCCTGAGTCGGAAGCTGCGTCCATCACGGTGTTCAGGTGTCAGGCACAGAGTGGGAGACCTGCGGGTCCAGGCCATTCATGTTCCGGGAGTGGGCACTGGTGGGTCCCGCAGAAGAGCTCTGTGTTGGGCCGCTGATTGGGCAGTCGTGCAGGCAGGACGGAGGTGGTCAGGCCTGGCGGCATTGGGGGTGTGGAGGGGAGCCGCATGGGGAACGAGGGCAGGCCTTGGTGGCCCATTTACTTGGAAGGGAGAGGAGGGAGAGAGATGGCAGAAGACGCCTCTGAGCAGCTGGATGAATAGGAATGTCACCAACCTGGAGATGTCCCTGTAGGACATCCAGTGGTGGCTGCTGGCCCCAGGGCATGTGGCCTGACCCTCAGGATAGTAGTGGACAAAGCCTAAGATGGAAGCAGTGAGAGTGAGCAGAGGAAAGCTGGGAGGGAAGCTGACCGATTGGTGTTCTTGGCTTTTTTCCTACCGTGAGCTAGATGTGCACACCGTGGGCTGCGAGGTGATGGTCACGGGTGTGGGGAGCTCACTGCACAACTAGGCGTGACCAGGGCAGAGGCTTAGGGACGCCACCCAGAGCCAGGCTTCTCCCTTCCTGCTCTGCAGTCTTGGCAGTGGCTGTTTTACCTCCCCAAGAAGGGCAGGAAGGTTTTCCCTTGAGAAAAGTCCTGATAAAATGTTCCGTGGAGCCAACAGGTTTTGGGTTTGCTTTAAAACATAGTTCACTTCCTGAGACTGACTTTTGCATGGCTGAGTGTTTGGCTCTGCTGATTGAAGTCTTGCAAGTCCACATGGAAAGAGGAAAGCAGACCAGCCAGGATATGGAGACCCCCAGTGAGGAGCTGGTGAAGGAGAGAGAACAGCTGCTCTGTGACATAAAGACCCTGAAGGCTGAGAAAGCCCAGCAGGTACGCCCTTGAGCGCCATGCCTCCCCTGGCACCCCTGCCTGCAAGAGGGCGAGTCCGGGATCACAGCCATGTCCTGGGAATCCAGCAGGGATTCCTGGGTTACCAGTTTCCTCCCTGAGCTGCAGCTCAGACCAGCAATTCCAGCCACAGCAATAGGTGGGGACAGATATGGACTCCCAGGGACACTGGCAATCTTGTTTTTCTTTTGAATCTATTCTTTATTTGTTTCAGAGAGGAAGGGAGAGGGGGAGAGAGAGAGAAAGAGAGAGAGAGAGAAACATCAATGATGAGAGAGAATCATTGATCGGCTGCCTCCTGCACACCGCCTACTGGGATCGAACCGCACCTGAGCATGTGCCCTGAACGGTAATCGAACTGTGACCTCCTGGTTCATAGGTTGATGCTCAAGCATTAACCCACACTGGCTGGGCAACAATGGCTGTCTTATTTATGATTGTCATGACTTGGGGGAGGAGAGGGGAGGTGCTCCTGGCTGTGGTGGGAGAGGCCAAGATGCTGCTAAATGTCCTGCAGCACATGGGACAGCCTGCAGGACAAAAATTCCCCTTCAAATGTCCAGCTTCACACTCTGAGCCCTGTGAAACCTCCAGGACTGGTCTGCCTCACTCTACAAGAAGTCCCAGGGTAGGCAGCCCAGTGCTGGGGCAGTGGTTCAGGGACGCCACCCAGGAGCCAGGCTTCTCTCTTCCTGCTCTGCCAGTTTTGGCAGTGGCTGTTGTACCTCCCCAAGAAGTGGGCTGGAAGAATGTGGAGGGTGAAGAGAAAGAGGGAAAGCCTCCCAGCATCCTCTGTGAACATCTCATTGGCCTCACCTGACACATGCTACACCTAGCTGCAAGGGAGGCTGGGTATCAGGCACTTGAGTTCTTCAGCCTCTAGTAGAGCAAAAAAGGGGGCTTGGGATGGTTCTGTGTAGACTTAAGAGACATGCATCCACCCTCCCCTGATACAGCTTCCAGTGTAGCAGGCTGAATGACAGGTGACAAGCCAGGTGATTTCAGACGTGTGCTATTGAGGGAATATATGTGGGTCCAGGGAGAGTCTTGTTAGGTGTGGGACATTTAGAATCCTGGTGCAGGGCTTCCCTGAGGACCTGTCAATCACAATGAGCCCGGGAGGGTGAAAAGGAGCCAGTGATGCTGGAGGCCAGGGGTGGGGACAGGTGAGCATGCACAGCAGAGGGAAGATCACATGCAATGTCTGCAGGGGAGAGTGGCATGAGGAGCGGCCACAAGGGTGGGCGGCCAGCTCGTCGGGCCCCTGTGGACCAGGGTATAAAGCACCAAGGAAGTCACTGTCATTGTCTTAAGTAAGAGGAGCTGTGGTTTCTGTTTCTAAATCATCAGCTGCTGTGCATGTGTTTAGACTTGAACTGTCTGGGTGGGGATCTCTGTGCCCTTCACCTTGTGTCCATATCAGGCCTCTGGGAAACGTTAGGACGTCCTTTGGGTCCATGAGGCGATGGTCATTCCAGGCTTACACATTAGGCCCCCCAGTTTAAACTGAAATCGCACCTGTGTCGTTTCCGTTGTTTTCCTGCAGATCAAGGACTTTGAACGAGTGGTGCATTCGCTGCGGGAGAGTTCCCAGGCCAGCAGCAAGGACTGCGTGCAGGGCATCGAGAATGAAAACAAAGTCGTCCACCAGGTCATGGAGACCAAAAGCAAACTGAGCATGATAGAGAGGGAGTGGCGGCAGCTGTGCCGGGACCTGGAGCAGGTGAAGGATCAGGCGGTGCAGACACAGGAGCTGGAGCAGGTGAAGGAGCAGGCGGTGCAGACACAGGAGTGGGAGCAGGTGAAGGAGCAGGCGGTGCAGACACAGGATCTGGAGCAGGTGAAGGAGCAGGCGGTGCAGACACAGGATCTGGAGCAGGTGAAGGAGCAGGCGGCACAGCCACAGGATCTGGAGCTGGTGAAGGAGCAGGCGGCACAGACACAGGATCTGGAGCAGGTGAAGGAGCAGGCAGCACGGGCACAGGAGCTGGAGCAGGAGCTGCACCGGTTGCAGGAGGAGAATGAGAAGCTGGCCGCGGAGGTCAGCGCCCTGACGACAGCCCCGGAAAGGGTCCGTGCCCTGGAGCGTGAGAGCCATGGTCTGTTGCTGGAGAACCAGAGGATGCAGACGTTTCTGGACACCCCGCAGCCCGAGGGTCTGGAGCGGGACCAGCAGCTGGACACCAGGGTAATTCTGGCCTCAGAATGAGTGAGGACGGATTCCTCCACGGTCAGCTTTCTGATAGTTTGAATGCTGTGGGATGGGTGTTCTGTAATATCGGTTACATGGGTAGGTAGTGCTGTTCAGGTACTCTATATCCTTACTGATTTCCTATGTACTTTTCAAAGTAGTCAAAGAGGGAACCCGAGGAGCTTATCCAGAGAAAGGGCACCAATTGCCCAAGAGGGGTCACATGTGCAGAGAGGGGCCAGGACTAAGCTTAGGCCCATGTGACAGTCTGTTTATGCTGCGGGCCCTTCCCAGAGCAGTTCCTTAAGTGCTGGTAGAACTGTCCTCAGCACGGCTGGGTTTTGCCTGTCCTGAGGGTCCTGCTATTTTGGTGTCTGCACTTGACCCGCTCTTGGCCTCTCACTGCATGTGGGGATGTGGGGATCCAGAGCTTGTGGTTCCGCTGGGCCTGCACCTTGTGAGGCATCATCCCATTCTCCCTCCCGGCAGGTGGAACTTTCCAGTCTGAGCTCCCAGAGCGCCTCGCTCACTATGCTCAGGGAGCAGAGCACGCAGCTCCAGCACCAGCAGGCAGCCACCGAGGGGGAGCTTGAGACCCTGAAGGAGCAGCACGAGCAGCAAGCGACAGCCCACGAGGCCCTGCAGCGGGACCACGCGTGCCTGGGCGTGAGCCAGGAGCACCTGTCTGGGGAGCACGAGGCCCTCAGGGACCAGTACAGCCGCCAGAAGACGCTGCTGTGTCCGTCCCTGGAGCTGCAGAGCAAGGCGCTCAGTGACAGGTGCATGCCTGCGGCTGGTGGGTGACAGGCGGGCTCCCCCAGCTCCTGTCCCCCCTTCACTCTGGCCCCTCGTGTGTCCTCTGGTTCTTCTGCTTCACAGTGAAGAGAAGGAATTCCACCGTCACCCTCAGCGATGTGGAGTTGGTGCAGCTGGAGGCTGAGGGGGAGGAGGGTCCCCCAGGGGAGAAGAGTGAGCCCAGTTAATCCCAGCTCAGGGAATCGAAGCGTCAGCATTGGGGTCCCAGCTCCCCTGGGGATTCCTACCTTTTCCTTTGTCTCCAAACCAAGCAATAAGAGGGGAAGTTCACCTCAGCTGCCGATTTTCAGGGGTGTGCCGTACCTAGCTCCCCAGGCCTTTCCCTGCCAAAGTCTCAAAGTCTGGGCTTCTCATTTTCTTTTTTTACTTTTAACTTTGGAAACTGCTGAATATATGGAAGTGTACCCAATAGTATAGTGAAAGCCCCGTGTTCCCATCTCCTGCATCAGTACTTATCCATACTCTGCCATTCTCATGTCATCCTTACCTCTGACTCTTCATACTACTTTTTTAAGGTACAGTTGATGTACCTTGAAATGCATAAATCTTAACTTGGTGCTCTTGCCAAATCAGGGCTTTATGTGCATGTAGTCAGCCAAGGTGGGCCGAGCTCCTGCCCGGGCAGATCCCTGATTGCAATGGCCCAGGCAGGTACAGCGGGACCTAGGACCTGGGGGAGGTGTGATGTGCACAGGACTCCAAGGCTGGGGAGAGAGAGGGAGAGATGTGCTAAAGAGAGGTCCTCCCACACTTGGAGCAGGACAGGAGGGAGCTGTCCACCTCCTGTGCTTGAGAGGCGGCCCTGCTGAGTACTTCCCTTGCCTCTGCTTCATCAAGACACTAGGCAAACGCTGGGGCTTCCGTGAGAGCAGCTGAGGTGCAGGGAGTTGGCATCACAGAGACCAGGGAAGGCGTTGAACCTGCGGAGCCTCCTGAGGGGCCTGCTGCTGCCCTGAGTGTGGGAGCGATGACGTTCATTTACTCCCTCACCCAGTGCTTCCTGTGGACTCTCTCGGGAGCCTCCACCCCTTTCTCCACCCAGATGCTCAACCTTCAGAAGTGCCTAGACGTCTGCTCCTATCAGGCCCTCATTCCTTCCAGCCAGAATGCGCATCATCTGCCTCTTGGTATCTCCATCTCTGCCTCCTCCGCACCCATCCTGTGTTCAGGAGACGCTTAGCACCCACTGGGCGCATGGTGCCGTCTGACGTGGTGGGAATGCACCCAGCTGACTAATGATGGGAGCCTCCTGTGGTGCCCACCCCTCCCCAGGCACTGCGGGCCTTACCCTCAACACCCTATGGTAACCGTGTGGATATATTCTTTTGTCTGTTCATATGGGAAGGTTTGTGCAGGTGGCATTTGACTGGTCTGAAGGAGGAGTTCATTGTTGTTCTGCCTGTAGCTCCTTGCTTGATGGACCTACTGTGTGACTCAGTAGATTTTGCTGGTTGGACAGATAGTTGGAGGCCCTAGGTCTGTCTGCAGCAGGGCGGCAGGTTGGAGGTGGAGGTGCCTGGAAAACAGGCCAGGGGCTCTGTATTCATTTCACCTGACACTTGACTGGGACACTCGCTCCTTCGTTCCCCTGGCACACATGTACTGGGTGGCAAGCCTCATACCTGGGATTCATGGGGAGTAGGACTCGCAGTTTCTGCCCTGCAGTAGAGTGCTTACTAACAGTTGCCATATGCTTGCTCCGTGTGCTTTGCCAAGACACAACGGGGAAGCAGGAGGTGAGGACCCTAATGGTCTGTGGCCCTGCTTGTCAAACTTGGATGAGATAGATCACCTCCCTGAAAGCCATGAAGAGCCCCCACGCCCACCTTCCACTTCCCACGTCCCGTGGCTAAAGGCCACACGAAGGAACGTTTGTCTTCCAACAGCCACCCGAGCAGGTGTCTGAGTCTGAGTCCCCACAAGTCTTGGCTCCAGGCAGATGGTACAAGTATAGCTGATATGGGGCGGGCAGTCAGGGATGGAGGGCTGCAGACAGAGGCTGAAACCCTGGAACCTGGGCGGTCTCTGTCAGCCTGTCTCTGGGTGTGGACAACTCAGGAAGGGGGTCTGGAAAGGGATTTGCCTGCACGGGGAAGATTGAAAGGATGACTCAGTCTCCACCTTGGACGTGGGGAGGCTCCCGAGTTACCCTGAACAGAGAAGGTTCCTGCAGAAGGAGGAACGGCCTGGGGCTGGTCAGGGCCTCCCTCTTGTGCTCTGCTGCCCTCCAGAGAGGGCTGTGCGGGACCCTCTACAGACTGAGACAGGAAGGAAATAAAAGCCCAAGTTGAGGGGAGGCTGTGGGAGAGAGAGGGAAAGGGCTGGACTAGGGGTGCCTTGAGGAGCAGGGTGTGTGCGAGTGTATGTGCAACTGCCCCTGGTGGCTGCTTGGGCCCCACCAGGCAAGCCTCTGGCTCCCACGCTGCCTGGCTCAGAGCAGGGAGAGTCGTGTTCCTGAGCTAGGGTGTACGGCTCACCCAGGGCCCGGTGAGCGGGATCAGCTGTTATGGGCGGTGGAATTCCGCTGTATGTGTGGTAGTTTCTTTGAGAAGGGCGTGGAGTTCAGAAACAGTGGTTTTGTTTCCAGTGAGATAAAGGAGGGAGGCTGCTTTGACAGGGACTGTAAGGGACCATGGAGACACTTCGGGTGGAGGAGGGGATTTGGCTCCTGGGCTGGAGGAGACCCCCAGAGCTGGCCCAGTGTCTGTCCCTTCTCTCTGTCCAGCCCCGCCCCTTACCTATCGCCCTCTCCCTCAGCTCTGCAGAGAGAAGCCGCTCACCCAGGCTTTGCAGTCTCCCAGGATGTCCATTCCTAGCGGGTGTGTTTCCCTTCAACAGCTACAAGGACCAGCTCCAACATGAGGCGGCTCTGGAGCAGCTGGGGAAGCTCTTGAACACCGAGCGGGAGGCTCTGCAGCAGGAGCAGAGGAGGAGCACCATGGCCGCCGAGGAGAACCAGAGGCTGCAGTGAGAGCTGGACAGGTAACCGCCAGGCCCCTTGCAGCGCCTCTGCCGGGATGTCATTCACACCCACTCATTCAACACCCACTGAGCTGAGCTCAAGCGAGACCCCTGGTGATGGTGCATCTTTACCAACCCTGCCATGGTAACAGCTGGTGGCAACAAGGTAGAGGGGACTCCAGCTGGTGGCTGGAAGGAAGGACTCAGGCAGCTGGGATGGTGCATTGTCTAGGTTTGGATTACCTCCCCTCCCACTTTTATGATGCTGATGACTGTGGGGCACTGGCACCTGCATCCTCTAACACCAGCGCTCCCTGAGGGAGAGAGGCTTGGTCCTCAGCATTTTCGCATTCCCATTTGTGAATTCACCTCCTCGCTGAAATGTACCAGTGACCCCCAAATCAGTACCCGTGGCCTTTCATGGACGTGCCCAGTGTGGGAGATACTGGATTCGCCTGATGTGCACATTTGCAGCTGAGGTTGAACCTTTGACTCCAGGCTTGTTCCAGCTCTCTCAAACAAGCGTCCTCTTTGTGGTCCATTGAGTGCCATGGTGTTCTATTTGTGCTCTGTGGGGGCGATTTCCCCACATGAAATGGCCCCTAAATGGAGTGCTGAAGCGCTGTCTAGTGTTCCCAGGTGCAAGGCTGCGCTGGGCCTCACAGGGAATGTATGTACGAGTGGCACACAAGGGTCATTCAGGCCCAGGTTTGGAGCTGTTGGCTGTGAGTGTATTACAGGAGGTGTCTTTATGTCTTGATCAGTAGACAAAATGTGAACAGAGATTTCCAGGAACCGGTGGGAACAGTTGCAGTATACACTAATTCAGTGTTCAGGAGGCTGGGTAGAACAGTATACTGTGAATCATGAGAATTAGCTGAGCTATTGTTATCCTTTAAAAAACCACAGCAACTGAGGAGGAAACAGGCTCAGCGAGATGACACAACTTGTTCAAGGTCAGTGCTCCTAGGTAGTGGCACAGGCAGGATTCAAATCCAGGTCTTGCCTCAACCCAGAGGCGTGACCATATGAAGCCTTCCTTGGCACAGCCCTGATTTAACATGTGTTGTGGGGCTGTAAACTCAGCTGCCTCAGTGGCCGGGCAGGTCCAGCAGGTGGGAAGGAGAGTCAGCATTAGACCAGGCCCTGGGGGACAACACACCTGGCTAAAGGCTGTCAACTGGGAGGCAGGCCAGGCTGCCAGGTCATCTTTCTTTATGCTTTTTTTTTTCCCTGAGAAAAGATATCTGAATGTTGATGTGAAAGTTAAAATTTTTGAATGCTGATAAACTATTTTGTTTTTTAAAAAACAAAACACAACAAAACAAAACAAAAGCTGCATTTTTGGTCTGGACAGAGGACCAGGAGGACCTGGAAACATTTTTGAGGCCGGGGACTCTTAAACCTAAACTTGGGAGTATTCACAGGACCACACGGAGGAATCTTTTCATCTTTTTCTGTTTCCTTTCTTTATGTTATTTTATTTTTTTTGTAGTTGAGACTTTATTGGAGAGACATCAATTAATAAAACCATACATGCTTTAAAATGAAATAAAATAAGTGTTAAAATATTTTTAAAAAGCTGTGTGGGCCAAACTTCACACACCTGTGTTCAAATTGAGTCCATGAGCCTCTGGTCATAGGAGCCTTTTGGTATAAATCTTCCCCCAGGAATCCCAGTTGGTTAATGATGATGATGATAATGATGATGGTGATCATTTCAGTGAATTTACATAACACTGCAAAACCTCCTATTTTATTTATCTCAGGTGTTGAAATTATAAAGGGGATTGCAATTGGGAAGAAGAGCTGGGCATAGACATAGAGTCTTAGAGCAAAGATGTTCTGATTCAGTGTTTAAGTGTTTGAATCAAAGAACCCTTTTTCCAAGTAGGCAGCTGTGCCAAAGCCTCACATAGAAAGGACTTCTACAGGAATGCTCTGTGGACGTGGTGTCCGAGCTTGCCTGTCCTGTCTCCCCCAGCCCACAATGGGGCACCTGGGGAAGCCTCCTTCATAGAACCCCAATGAACACAATTTGAAAACCGCTGATTTTGTTCATCCCTTCATTAACTCATGAAAAAAGCTGAGGCCCAGAGAGGTTGCGGTTTTGATTAAGGTTGCACAACTGGGACAGAGCCTGGGAGTGCTCCTCAGCCCTTGGCCCTGTGTCTCTCCACCCCCAGGGCCAATTTCCTGCACCAGCAGCTGAAGGGCGAGCAGGAGGAGCTGCAGACCCACACCAAGAAGCTGCAAAGCTCCCTGAACAACATGCAGCTGGAGATGAACTGCTGGCAGGCCCAGTGCAACTGGCTGAGCGGGGAGCAGGAGGAGCTGGAGACCCACACCAAGGAGCTGCAAACCTCCCTGAATGACAGGCAGCTGCAGGTGAACCGCTGGCAGGCCCTGTACAAGGGGCTGAAGGGGGAGCAGGAGAAGCTGCAAGCCCTCACCAAGGAGCAGCAAGCCCTCATCAAGGAGCTGTATGCCCACGCCAAGGAGGTGCAAACCTCCCTGAAGAACACACATCTGGAGGTGATTCACTGGCAGGCCCTGTATGAGGGGCTGGAAGGGGAGTAGGAGGAGCTGCAGACCCACACCAAGGAGCTGCAAAGCTCCCTGAACGACAGGCAGCTGGAGGTGAACTGCTGGCAGGCGCAGTGCAACAGGCTGAGGGAGGAGCTCCAGAGCATGGACATCTCGCTGACGGAGCTGGACAACCACTGCCAGGTGAGTCCTGGGGCTGCAGGGCCTCAGCACCCTGGGTGGGCCTGTTCCCTGGGCTGATGCCTTGGGCTCAGCCAGGTGGGAATGGGTCCTCATTGGCATCTCTGCTCAAAGAGTGTGTGTGAATGTCACACAGAGGCGGAGGGGAAGCCAGAAGCATGTGGCTGGGATGAACACCATGACTGGCAGGGGTGTGCTACAGAACACCTTTCACCCGATCTTTGCTTTCTGTAGGGTCGGCGCGGTGCATGGAAACAGCCGAGTACCGTTTTATTTCTGACCTCTCGGCTGAGCACTCTGCTCTCTGTGTCATGTCATTTAATTCCCACAATGATCTTTGAGCTGGGGTTCCCATCCCTGTCCCTCTGAAGTAGCGGGTTGGAACCCCGTTTGTCTGAAGCCAAAACTTGGGACTTTCCTGCTCACCAACCGCGATGATATTCTAGAGCAGGAGCTGGCCAGCCTCAGCCCCAAACTCAGGTCCAGCCCCACGCCTGCCTGTGTAAGGCTGTGAACCAAGAATAGCTTTTACTTGCTGAAACCGGTTTGGCTCAGTGGATAGAGCGTCGGCCTGCGGACTGAGGGGTCCCAGGTTCGATTCCGGTCAAGGGCACTTACCTTGGTTGCGGGCACATCCCCAGTAGGAGGTGTGCAGGAGGCAGCTGATCAATGTTTCTCTCTCATCGATGTTTCTAGCTCTCAATACCTCTCCCTTCCTCTCTGTAAAATATCAATAAAATATATTTAAAAAAAAAAAAGAATAGCTTTCACGGTGTCTAATGGTTGGGGAAAATCAAAAGTAGGATAATATTTGGGGGCAAGAGAAAGTGATATGAAATTCAAAAGTCCGTGTCCATGAATAAAGATTTTTTTTTTTTTTTAAACAAAGCCACACCCATGTGTGTACCTTGTATCTCTGGCTCCTTTCCTGCTGTAATAACAGAGGTGAACAGTTGCAGCAGAGACCACTGTCGGCCTGGAAAGCCTCACATATTTAGTGCCTCGCTCTTGACAGGAAAAGCCTGTCAACCCTGCCTAGAGCAGAGATGTCCAACAGGAATATAATGCAGGCCACCACATGTGATACTCAACTTTCTAGTAGCCATATTCAAAAAGTAAAAGGAGACAGAGGGATTAATGTAATGGCCTATTTTATTTAACCATTATATTTAAAATGTCACAGGTAACCCCAAAAGCTTATTAATGAAATATTTTAATAATATGGGTTTTTTTGGTTTTTTGAGAGAAACATCAATCAGCTGTCCCTGCATGCCCTCTACTGAGGAATGGAGCAGGAAATAAACTGCTGATTTCTTGGTGCATGTGGAGACACTCAACCAACTGAGCCACAGCGTCAGGAAGCTTATTAAAGAGATATTTTACGCCAAAACTGGTTTTGCTCAGTGGATAGAGCGTCAGCCTGTGGACTGAAAGGTCCCAGGTTCGATTCTGGTCAAGGGCACATAACTTGGCTGGGCACATCCCCAGTAGGGGGTGTGCAAGAGGCAGCTGATTGATGTTTCTCTCTCATCGATGTTTCTAACTCTCTATCCCTCTTCCTTCCTCTCTGTAAAAAATCAATAAAATATATTTTTTAAAAAAAGAGATATTTTACATTATTTTTAATTGTTATTAAGTCCACAGAATCTATTATGTATGCACTTATGGCTCGTCTCAGCTCAGACTGACTGCGTTTTCAGTGCTCAGTGGCTGCACGTGGCCACTGGCTGCTTGAGTGGACGGTGCAGTGGCAGAAGGCTTGGCTGTCTCCATGGCATTGGCCGCATTGGTCATTCCAGCTGGTTCAGATAATACCAAAGTGGCCATCTTTGTGCACTTGGCCTGTTTCTTCTTTTGGAAGTAGATTCCCAGCAGTGGAATCACGGGAGCGTGTGGTGTTTGAGACATTGTCCATCTGTGTTTTAGCTGCTCTCCCGTCTCAAGGGGAACTTGGAGGGAGAAAACCGTCACCTGCAGAGCCAAGTCCAAAGGTTGAATGAGCAGAACCAGAAGCTTCTCCAGGAGGACTTGGAGAACTAGGACCAGCACCAGGAGGAGCAGCAGCAGTAAGTGGGAGGGGTGTGGGCTGATGGCCGCCCATCAACAGAGGGGGCGTGGCTTCCAGCTCCAGGATTAGACAGTGCCCTCTGGGCAGCAGAGAATCCTGGGCACATTGGTGTCCCCAGGGCAAGGGGACAGACCATCTTACCAGCTCATCCTTCTCTCGCTTACCCTGGAATGGTTCTAGATTTCTGCAAGTAGGGGTGGTTGGCTTTGTTGGCTTTTCAGAGACACTGCCCCCTGCCAGACTCTTCTTAATCTGCTTTAGGGATTAAGTTCACTTTGAAAAACACCACAGTGATACAGAGAGGTCCTAGGGAAGGACTTCAGCTCACAGGCTGAGCCCTTTCTGTGTCAGTGTTTCCCTCAATGGGCTGGCAAGTGGGTTGTTGGTTACAGTAGCTGTCCTTGCTCTGCCGACATTGACTTTGCCGACAGCCCTGGCTTTGGCGTGGGTCCTGCGAGGTGCACAGAACCAGTTACCTTGTCCCCAGGAACCAGTAGGGATGATGGGATGTGAGCAGAGTAGTGTGCACACCAGACAGATCTTGAGGGGCTCCTTGGAGGTAGAAGGAAGCGTGGTGGTGGGAGTTGGGGTTCTGCTGACACAGATGGGGAAAAGGCTAGCCAATGTGGGTGTGTGTGTGTGTGGAGGGGAGAAGGTGGGGGACGTGAGGGTGGAGCATGGCATGGTCTGGGTGCAGGGAAGGTGCAAGGAGTGGCAGGAGGAAAGACTGGAGGGGGCAGCGCTCAGTCGTGGAAGGCTTCCATGCCCGCTAATGAGTCGGATTAACTGGGAAGTGTTTAAGGGATGCTGGTGTACAGGGCCTAGGAAGCTGCCAGAAATGAGGGCAGGAGGAAGAGCCTTGGTGCTGGAAACCTCGTGGTTTGGAAGTCAAGTAATCTGAGATGCGTCTTGTGGATCCAGGGTGGTCTTCACCCCTCGGTGCTGTGCTGCTGGGACTGTCCTTCCTTGTGATCGGGAATGGCTGGCCAGTGTGGGACAGAGGGACATGGGCACAGTGACCATATGGCGCCGCCAGCTCCCTGGGGTGACGATGCAGCTCACTGTTCTCCCAGAGTCCTCTGCTCATCTACAGGGGGCTCGCCACGTACCAAAGATGGTTGACATGGTTGACATGGAAAACCGCACAGCAGTTTTGGGGTAGAAGTGAGAGTTTGTAGCCTGAAGTTACACAGCTGCTAAAAATGACCAGCAGAGGTTGGGCGGGTGTGACTAGAAGAGTGCGGACCTGGTACCCTGGGGGATGATCTGATGATGCTTTTGCATTAGAAAGTGTCTGTAGGAGGCCAGGGAGTGGGCAGGCTTCCTGAGCCTGCTCTGAGCAGAGTCTTCCCCAGCCCTAGGATAGCTGGGCCATGAGTTTGTGGGGTTGGCGGACGGCCGTGGGAACAGAATAACTGACTAGAAGAACAGAGGCCGAGCCAAGGGCACTGGGAGCAGAGCAGGTCAGGGGCCAAGGGCCCAGTGGTTTGCAAGAGATCGCTTTTCAGGGGTGCCCACTTCGCGGTGAACTCGTGGGAAAGCCCTGGGATTAGGTGGGGCCTGGGCACCTTATGACCGAAGGAGCCTGAGCAGCTGCCTCGATGGCTAGGACTCACTTTCAAGCAAGGAAAGCAGGGGTCTGAGCTATCAAGGCCACATGGGTGAGGAGAGGCAGGAAGAGGACCGAAGCCGGCGGCCCAGTGGGGGACGCTATACAGCGAGCACTGCGTGCACGGCTCCTAGACACACAGAACGAAAGCATGCCATGCCGTCTGCTTCAGGAAGGCCAGGCTCCCTATCCCAGGAGCGGGGGTGCCCTCTGCCAGCCCAAGGTTTAAGAGGTGTCTCTCTGGTCCTTTCTGCTTTTTTGAAAATGTGAACTGACTTCCCACATTTAGAAATTAAGAGTTTATGCTTCAGAGCCGGGGCTTCTGGATCCTTCGGGAAAAGCAATCAGAAGCTCCCCCACATGGAGAGCAGCGCTCTGATTGCAGGCCCTGCGTTAGGTCCAACGTAGCACCATGCACTCAGCCTTGCCGCAGGCCCCACCACTCCTCCAGTCCTCCCAGGCCACCCTGCTCCTTATCTTCTCGGTCTGGCCCCCAAAAGGCTTTGAGTTTGCTTCCCTGGAAGTGTGAGCAGAAGCCCAACATTGGAGTGGGTCCAGGTCGGAGGTCTGACTTTGCTAAACTGACCTTTTTCACCTGATGCCCGTCTATCTCACGGAGGACAGACCCCCCCCCACCACTAAAGGCAACGTTGGTCTGTACCCGCAGGAGCCAGCCTAGCCCTGTGTTCGACCCGAGTGCCCAAGGTCCTGAGCTGACCTGCCTGGAATCCTCGGGGTTTCCCAGCTTGAGTTTCAGATGGTTCGGGGTCTGCTCTCCTGAGGTGATGTACAGCCTGATCCTAGGTGTTCAGCCAGTCCCTTCGATGTGCTAGGAGTCCTGGACCCACATCACCTGCTTCCACCCCCATATTCCCAACTTGGTGGTCATGATGGCCATGAGCAGCATGATGTCTGAGTCCCAGAAACATACCAGTTCCTCCTGGGCCAGATCCCAGGCGGGGCTGATGAGTCAATTCACGTGTTTTATTTTAAAAACCAGATTGTTTTTCCTCTCTGCTCTGTTAGAGACAAAGTAAATGCCTCACAGAAAACTAATGAAAACCTAGAAGAACAAAGCATGGCTCAGCACAAGGTCCAAGATCCAACGCCAAAGAAGTGAGTTGATCTAAGCGTCAGTAACTTACACACGGAACAGAAGCTTCCTCTTTCACGAGTAGGGAAAGCTGTAGCGTCTAGAGCAGCGACCAGTTTGTTGGGCCTGTACCTTCTGCTGTATGGCAGCTGCCCTATATGCAGGTCCCTCCCAGCAAGGAAAGAATTTAGAGTTTCTTTCGGTCCCGCCCTCCGTGTTCAGGGTCATCCTATGAGGGACGGTGAAGGCCAGCTGGCCCGGAGCCTGTCTAAGGGGCAGAGAGTCTGTGCTTTTAGAGCCACTAAAGCAGGCGTAACAGGTTTGGTCTCAAGATTGTGGGACCTAGAAAACCATGTTTCTGTTTTTGGAAGGAAGCTTGGATCAGATGCCTGGACCAGCTCCCCTATCTTCAAGCACAGGAGTCTTTTGTTCTGACCTCCATTCCTCTGGGTTCACTGGACCCCCCAGGGCAGGTTCACAAACACTTTCCCTTCTCCTAAGAGCAGCAGCCCCGGTGGTGGGACGGCTCGGTCCCCGAGACTGCCGGACTCCACCAGCAGGGCTTTCCCTGGGCCCGGGCCCGAGCCCAGGAGCTGGACCTTCCCATTGCCCTGTCCCAGCCCAGCCTTGGGATCAAATCCCCATGAATCCGGCAGGGCCTCTCTGTGGAAATCACAGAACCACAGAATTTCAGAACCTCTGCCTGACTCTGCCGTTGACAGGGAAATTGAGGCACTGGTGAGGAAATGGACTGGCTTGTGTCGCACAGTGCTGTTTCGTGGCAGAGCAGGGTCAGAACCCAGCTGTGGTCCTTGTTACATTAGAATGCCTCATTTCCTGTTAGCTGCAACATATTACCTTTACATTCACTGTTTTCATTTATTTACTTATTTTTTTAATCCTCACCCGAGGATATTTTTCCCATTGATTTTTAGAGAGAGTAGAAAGGAGGGAGGGAGGTGAGGGGTTTGGGAGAGAGAGACAGACAGACAGAGAGAGAGAGAGAGAGAGAGAGAGACATTGATGTGAGAGAGACACATCAATTGGTTTCCATCTGCACACGCCTCCACCGGGGCCGGGTATCAAATCTGCAACCCAGGTATGTGCCTTTGACGGGGGATCGAACCCACCACCCTTCAGTGCTCAGGCGGACGCTCCAACTAGTGGGCTCCCAGCCAGGGCTCACTGGTTCTACTTGAAGCGGCCCACTCTCCTGCCCCTTCCCCTCACCCAGACTCCTCAATGCCGGGAACGGGCAGAGTATGCCAGCCTATTCCACGTATTATTAACTCTAGCAGAAAATGAGGAGGTCCCTGACCCTTTCTGAAAACGGCATTTTGGTGGAATTTTGCCAACCAGCATGATTAGGTCAGCACAGCACCGCTTCCTGCACTTGGCACAGTAATGGAGAGCTGAGAGCTGGGTTGGAGGTTGTTTTCCCGAGGGGCTAGTGTGGGTTCCTGCCATGAGGAAGGCTTCTACCATCCCTGGGTCTGTGCGAATTAACTGCACAGTGTGTGCCCCCTCCTGAGCCCCAGGTGGGATGAGCGTGGTGATGGCGAAGAGCACCCTCATTCTGAACCAAATTAACCGCCGCCTTCCCAAGCTGGTGATGGAAATCCCAGCTGGCATAGGGCACCCAGGGACCTGATGGAGAGGCAGTGAGGGTTGGCTGTGTCCTAAAAACCTACCTCTTACAGGAAAAAGCGCTGGATTGCAGTGAAAGCCTTTGTGAAATGTATCAAAAGAAAGAAAGGGCATTCCAGAGAACAACCAGACCAGGCCTCGCCCAGTACTTCTCAGCCTCTTCAGTCTCAGCTGGAGCCCCAGGAGGCCACCCCATGCAACTCAAAGTGTTCAGAAGAGCAAGAAGCCCGCTGGGGGCGCAAGGGAAAAGGTAGGAGGGGCGGACCTGGCTGCAGGCAGGATGTGAAGGGGAGCATCTCGGGTCACCCTCAGGGACAGGGGAGAACCAAGGACACTGCATGCTTGGTGTTCAAACGTGTGTGTGTGTGTGTGTGTGTGTGTGTGTGTGTGTGTGTGTGTGTGTAGGAGCCTGAAGGGGGAGTGCTCCATACATGCACAACTGCCTCCTGAGGTATGTGAACACCCAAGTAGAAAATGTAAACCCCCGTCAGTGTTGCTGCACTTCCGTCCCAGAACAATCCAGGTCCTTTAGCATGAGGAGCCTCACGCATCATGGACACTGTGGTAGGGACTCGACTATCCAGAGCTGAAGTCCACACAGTTGCCGTAGAGACAAGCTCCACCGCGGATGTGTTTGGGGTTCCCGGTTTCCTCCAGGCCTACAATAGGCCATTTCTGTAGGGAGCTCCGCGGTGCATTGAGCGGGTAAGGACAGCGGCAAGGTCTCCAGCAAGGCCTCCTGTGGCCCTGATCATTCTGTCACTTTGAAAAGCGGGTTCGATTTTCTTCTCCAACCTGATCTGGCCTTGAGTCCTGCCACCACGGGGTGCACTGTACTCGTCCTTCAGGGCTGACGTGTGGAGTTGCCTTAGGTCTGAAGTGGATTTCTAGTTGCATGTGCTGTATGTATTTCATGGAATCTAAGAGGCTGTCAGGACAAGGGTGCTCACATAAAAAGAAGATCAATGGGTTGTGGCAGTGACGATTTGTCAGAATTGCCACCTGGCCGACAGGCTCGAAGCTGCATCCTGATTTCAGAGATGTTAAGGTTTGGGACAGGGGCAAAATGCACCTTACTTGCCTTAAACATGGTTTAGTTTTCAGTTTACTTTTAAAAATCATGTCCTGCATGACTTACCTATAAGCCTGCCAAACGTGCTCCCTGAGAATTTAAATTTATGAAGGACACCAGGACTTCCTGAGACCAGCCCATGCCTGGGCCACTCGGGCCCTCTCAGGGGCGGCCGTGACAGCACCGAGAGCCTGTGACCAGCCGCCTTCTGAGTGTGACCTGTGCACACACCTTTCTGGGTGACATTCACCACTTGAGGTCCTGGTGTGTCCCTCGAAACGCAAAAAACCAAGTGTGCACACGCATCATACCAGTGTTTGGGACTCATGCTTGCATTCGCAGTCTTTGCAGGAGTTGATTAGGTAAAACGCTCATATGCAGGTAAATGAGTTTGAAATTTATGAACATTGATGTGGAGGCATCTGTTGCCTCAGGTTTTCATTCAGGCTACATAATTTTTTTTACATTCACCACCTCCACTTGTGTTATTGTCTAACTTGACTTAATTAACGATAATCATCCTAACTGAGCTAGCAAAACTTTCAGAAAAAAGATGCTTGACTGCCCTGGCCAGTTTATCTCAGTGGTTAGAGGGTCAGCCCTCGGACTAAAGAGTCCAGGGTTTGATTCTGGTCAAGGGCAAGTACCTGGGTTGCAGGCTCAATGCCGGGCCCAGTCGAGGTGTGTGGGTGGCAGCTAATCGATGTGTCTCTCTCACATAGACGTTTCTCTCTCTGACTCTGTCCTTCCCTTTCACTCTCTGTGAAAAAAAAAAAAAAAAAAAATATATATATATATATATATATATATATATATATATATATATATTTATATATATATATATATCTCCTTGGGTGAGGTCTAACAAACAAACAAAACAAAAAAAAACAGCTGTTTGGATCCGTGAATGAGCAGGTCAGTGGTGGATATTAGTAACATTACACGGCTGCTGTTTCTGGGCCCAGCACCTTTTGGGTAGTTTCACATTTTATGTCTCTCCTTTAGTTCCAACTGCCATGTGAGGCAGGCAGGATTCCTATCCCCTTTGCAGGGCTGGGAAAGTGAGGCTTGACAAGGTTAAGCACTTGCCCAGAGAATAAGGGGCGGAGCTGGGATCCGAACCCGGGTCTGACAGATTATGGAGCCTGAACTCTTCACCACTGTGAGCACTGCCTGCAGTTAAAGCTGCTTTGGTCCCTGAAGGTGCTGACCAAGCCTGGGGCACCAGCATTGCATAGTGGGTCCCTGTGGTGTGAGCTGTTGTCACCAGCTGGTGCTGTGGAGAGAGAAATAACAGAGGTCCTGCCATGGACTTGAATCTGAAATCAGAAATCAGATAAACCAGTTATGCCCATGTATGTGACATGTTCAGGAAGTTGGGCCAATTGTCTTCTCTGATAAGACTCCAGAATTCAAAGGTCATGAAGTGTAGGTTTGCAGGAGAGAATGCGTAGGGATCTAAATGGGAATAATTCTTGATGTTGACAGTGTTTTGGTATGAAAAAGAGGTATTTCAAACTGATCCTTCCATAAGAGGCTGTTCTAGATGTACTAGGATTATCAGTGAGCAGCTCAGGTAGACTATCCTGTTGCAGCAGCCAGAAGCATCCCAGGAAGTGTCCCAAGGTCTCTGAACAGGAGCAGGAGTTAGTTGTGTGCGAGCCAAGTTGTCAGGGAGCTTGTCATTAGGGCGGAGGAGTAAGGAAAACCAGGTCCTAAACTAATAAACATCCTTATTTAATAATTTAACACATTGAAATTGAAAAATAGTCTAAGGCATCAGCTCCTAGAGCAATATAGAATTCTCCTCACGTGCTCAGTAAAGCGTTGGCACCAGGATGCCATTAAACGAATTAAGTGGAGTCAGGGCATAATGGTTTACCGAGTCCTGATTCTGGTTGTGCCGTGGGTATAGTTTCCAACTCTCCTGGGCAGGACAGGACTCTGATCTCACAAGAACATTTAGCTAACGTAGTCATTTGTCATTACTCATTTCATTTATTTGCTGTTTTGTTTTGTTTTTCCTTTCTCTCTTGTGTTATCCAGTGGATAACAATTTAGCAACTCAGCGCAAAAGGAGTCGCTTTTGGAAAAGCGGAAGCGAGGACAAGGCCAAGTCTCCATCGGGCCGCCCGCCTTTCTCTACACGACTGAGTTTCTGGCCTTTCTCTGACATCGCACCCGCTTCTAACTAGCCCCTCCCTTTCTCAGACACTGGGATTTCTAATCCTTTCCCTTCAGCAGTGTCTCAAGATGTATCCTCCTTCATGGCTGAAATTCAAACAAACAAACAAACAAACAAACAAACAAACAAACAGAAAAACAGTAGTTAAAGGCCAGATGACCCATAGCAGACCCCTCCTCCTGACACAAATTCCAAGCCAAGCTTAAAGTAGCCAACGTGGATTCTGACTTCAAAGGAGACCAGTTGTCACAGCCTCTGGACCGTACTCCAGCGCAGCACAGTGTTAGGGGAGCCTCGGGGCATCCACGCCCAGGTCCCTGGGCCAGGGTGTCCATGCTAAGTGAGTCCCTGGGCCCAGTGGCACCCCTGCCCTCGCACCTGCAGGCTTGGAGACCATGCCCCTGTGCAGGGCAGAACTGATCAGCGGTCGCTAGGCTTCCGAAACTCTGTGGACCCTGTCAAGTGAGATTTTTTTTAAGACTCGTTTTTGGACAGCTAACTTTAAATCTGCTGCCCTTTTCTCCACTTCCTGTGTCAGAGCACAGAAGCTTGGCTTTTGCGGAGCAGTCCCTTTTTAGATGTGTTCCGTGTTTTGAAGAACTTACTGCTCCACTCAGCATCTCAAATAATTGGATTGATGTTGCCAAGGCAGGGTTCAGCCCAGAGTGACGTTGCAGGACCATGCTGAGGTCCTCTGAAGTCTTGGATGCTGCTGTGAGGGCAGCAGTGGACAGAGAGGACATCAGCTCACAGTCACCATCAGCCAGGAGCGCTGGTCCACAGAGGCCTTTAGCTACTGCATTGTTTTCTGTCTTCAGCCATCCTCGTACCATCTTCATGATTTTGCAAAGTCTGTATCACCTGAGTGATTATTTACATACTTTCCCTTGAAACGACTTGGAAAACCACTGTCACTATAAACACAAAGTCACCGTAAAAGAAAACGGGTAACTCTCGCACTGTTCCTGTCAGTTGATGTGGCACTGACTTCCTGGCATGCTCAGCTCTGATTCCTGGGCTGCCACCTGTTGGTCCCCCGCCTGCCTGCCCAGCATGCTGTTGGAAACACAGTCTCTCTGGCCTGGCTGCTGTCTGGCACTTCCACCTCTGCGCCCCTCCTCACGCTGACTTCACTCAGTGGACAACTGTCAGATTCACCCCAAGAGACTTGAATCTTGCTTCTCATCAAGGTTATCCTTCAGAATCCAAATTTTCCCTTGATTTCAGTTTGCAAGGCTTGGGTGCTTACAACTTCCCCGAGAGTCCAGACACTGGGTAGCTGAGAGCCAGAGGGGTCAGGTCCTAGGAAGGTGTGGAGGGGCCCAAATCCCCACAGTGGGCGTGGACCAGGTCCTTAGCCCTCCAGCTGCCTGGAGCAGGACGCTGTGCAAAACAGCCTTGTCCTGATGCTCCGAGAAACTCCAACCGCATTCATTTTTCACTTGTATTTGAAGAGCCTATCCCCTCTCCTAACGAGGTAGTTGAAGGTCTTTTAGGTGTGTATTTCTCCCCAATGTTGGTGTTGTTTTTACTAGTATTTTATTTAACTTTGCCAATAGTATATGTTCACAGCAGAAAATTCAGAGATTGCAAAAATGGAAGGTAAAAATCATTCTTGAGTTAAAGTCACCATGTAGAGATGAAGACTGCTTAAATGACTATTAGGGTGACAATGAACTTCTTTCTGCAATCATAAGGGAAGCCTGTTGGCAGGGTGCACATCCTGGACCTTGAGGGCCTGGACCACAGGTCAGGAGTGGTCTTGAGCAGCCATAGGCCAGGTCTTCTTACATCAGGGATTGAGTGACATGGCAGGTGGGCCCAGTAGTTAATGTGTTGGACTTTTACCAACATTTTGTTGAGCTTCCCGAGCTCATCCTTTGGTTTCTCCCAGCTGCTGGGGGCTTGCACTGTGAGCCATGGTTAGAGCCAGGGCCAGCCTCCCAGGGCCTCCAGCTCAGGCTGCCACCAGGGCATCCCCTTAGACCCCAGCCCATGAGGCACACAGCTCAGCTGTTGTCCCTGTACTCCTTGGGCTCCCTGTGCCTGCTGCCTCTGCTTCTAGGCCGCAGTGTAATCGCCCCACCTTGGCATGGGAATTGCAGCCCCATTTCTCACTGTCCTTCTCTGCCCCAGGCCCTGAGGACCTAATACCAAAGGGAGTGGCCCCACCCAGAAGCAGCCTTGATGGCACTGATGCCTCCACTGACCCAGCCAACAAGCCCCGGACATCAGTGCTGGGCTCCGGGGCCTGTTCATCCGCATCATCACTACAGCTCCTTCCAGCTCCACCTCCACCCCCACGTCCCGGCGCCTAGACCGCACCCACGGTGAGTCACGGTCCCTCCAAACCAAGAGTGATAAGCATCTCGGCCCGAGGTCCTTCCCAAAGACCCCGGTTCACAGGGGCAGGAGGCGCCTCTCAGACTGAGAGGTGGTCAGCAGGTGGGTGAAGCTGTGGACATGTTTGGTGTCCCACAGACACAGGTTCAGATCTCAGCTCTACCTATAACTGTGCGAGTTTGGGAAGGTAACTCCGCCATCTGGGGGCCTGGGCCTGAGCCCTGGAACCCACACCACTGCTCAGGAATTGGTGGCACCAAGCGGCTTCATAACGGAGGTGAACTGTCCTTTGGGCTACAATCAGGCAATGTTGGAAGTTTATTCTCCAGGGAGGAGACTTGACAGGGTCCTTGCACTGGAGGCCGGTCCATGGAGTGGAGGGCAGGTGTCCTAGACGGAAAAACAAGGGGGTTCAGGAGGGATTTACAGGTTGGATGTCCCCCAGATGCCAGTAGCCAAGCGTGCTCACACCTTAGATGGGATGTTACATCCTCTTCAAGGCATCTGATTAGCGGGAGTCATTCCCAGCAGAGCGGTCTGGTCACATCTTGCCAGGGGGAGCCCATGAGAGGTCAGGGTCCCCGGACACCTGAGGAGCACCAGCAACACATGAGACAAACTGATTTGAGAGCAACAGAGTCAGCGGGCATTAGGCATAGAGACAAAAGCTTTAAAATGTCCATCATGACCTCAGAGTGAGCCACTTTGCACGGTGAAACCAGAGCAGGATGCTATGAAAAGAAGCATCTGGGGAAGAGCACTGGGAAATTTAAAATATGCAACAGAAGGGGAGAAATAAAGCTTAAAACTTAAAAAGACATTCTGCTTCTAACCTAGAGATGAAGTATCCGAGGACAGAAGAAAGAGCTGAATATGACTGTCCCGGGGGTGTTAGAAACTGAAGAGAAGGGCTTATGATTTTTCATAATCTTACCTCCCACAGGACCCTGGAAGCCATGGCATGCATAATCATGGTTTGACAAGCCCAGCAAAGACAGACAGGGTCCCTGCCCTCGAGGCTGCCTTGGGCAGCTTCAGGACCTGGCCCCTTGTTTACAAATCAGAAGCACCCCTGGGAGAAGATGAGGTGAGTGAGCACATGGCTGGAGGCAGTCCCTCTGTGCTCCTGGGCAGACGCTGAAAAGGCAGCCACTCACTGTTGGGTGTAAGGGGCGCAGTGCCTTGTGTGGCTGGGGCGGGCTTGCTCTGTGTCCCTTGTGGGCACTCAGCAGTCGGCCCGGTCTCCCAGGCTCTGCAGAGCAGAAGCCCTGCCTGCGCTCCAGCAGGAGCCAGGAGCTACACGTCCCCTGGGCCTGCCAGCGGCCTGTGTGGTTCCAGGCCCAGCCCTCCAGGCTAACCCTTGGGCTGTCTCAGCCTGGATCCCACCCTGAGCCAGGGCCCAGGCCTGTTCAGATGCCTGCTGACCCTGCCCAAGGGCCCCTCTCACTGCACACCCAGCACTGCCCACGGCGATTCCCTGGCAGCCCAGTGCTCACGCTCAGGTGGACCTAGAACTGTCTGCAAAATGGAGACCCTGGTGTCAGTTTGGGGGGGATCCAGGGCTGCTGTCAGAGAGTAGCTTGCAGGCCTGAGGCACAGGGCATCTTAGTGCTTCTCAGGGAAGAGCAGTGACCGGTGGCCCATGGACATTTGACGTTGCTGGGAGGAGCTGCTGGTGCAGGCTCAGTCTCTAGGGAACCCACATCTTCCCTCAGGTGGTGGTTCTTTCCTTTTCCTTCTTCCAGCCCCTGAAGAGCCCAGGCCCCTGGAAGAGAATTGCTCTCAGGGCCCTGCTTTGGGTGCATCTGGCCCTGGAGCGGGGAGGGGCTCCGGGGACACTAAGTATCAGCTGCCTTTGCTGCATTGCTTTTAGGTCAGGACACTGCTGTCCTTTGGAGTCCCAGTCATTGCGCAGGTGGAAGTGTGACTTAAAGTTAAATCAGATAGAGTCCCGAGTGTGAGGCTTTCCCAGCAGGAGAAAAAGGGGAGAGATAGGACATGCAGGCACCTGTTCCCTAAGGACATGGTCCACCCGTCCCTCCCTCCTCCAGGAGCTGGACACGACTATACCTCAGGGGCTGGGCCAGAGTCAGAGGTGGCTGTCTCACTAAAGGCCCAGGTTTCCCCGTGTATGTTCCAGGTCCGCTGAATCTCCAGTTCTATGTTCTCCGTGGGTTAGAATTCAGATGACAGCCCCTGTGAGCGGTCCCTGGAGCTCAAGTTCCCAACCGCAGGCAGCACGGGCCGTGGACGGTGTGTGGTGCCCTTCCGCCTGGGTTCTCACACCTGTTTCCATCAACAGTGCTTTTCCTTCAAGCTAAGGCCTGTGAGCAAATCCCACACACAGAGGAGGTGTTGTGCTGAAGCGGGAATGGGGACCCACAGTTCCTCAACACCCTTTTCCTGCCTCCCCTAGGGGCCTAAGCATGCAGCTCCTGCTTACCTCCCTCCAGTGATGGGTGTCACTACTTCTGGAGGCTCTGACTCGTCTTGCTGGCAGGAAGCGCTAGTGGCCAAGGCAGAGAGCACTGATTGCAGGAAGGTCTCACCTTCCTCACCTGGACTTTAGTTGCCCAAAGCAGCTCCCAGTTGAAAATTTCATCTTAGAAATTGGTGGAAACACTTGCCATCTCAAGTAGGCAGAAGGGAATCAGTGAATGATACCAGCCTTTTCAAACATTAACAGTTGCTTTGGGTTTTTATAATTTCTGAGAACAAAATCCTAGGAGGGTGGGAAGCTAACTTTTTGAATAAAGTGAAAACTGAGAGAGTTTCCATTGGATTCAGCTTCTGAAGTAATCAACAATAAGTTTAGCAGTGAGCATTATCTCCTCCCTCCCATTGCCTAGAAAGCTCCATGGTGCTGGCATGGACTCTTACAACTTATGGGCAGAGACAGGCTCTCTGGGGAAACAGTGTGACACTGTGGAGCCCTCACATCTTCTCACTGGGTGGAGGGGAACAGGACAGGAGGAGTCGGCCACCGCTCTTGGAAGTGTCACCGAGGGGACAGATTTATGCCGAATCAGCTGAGGAAAAGGATCTTCTTCCTTAGTGTTCTGATTTCTGGAGCTTCTCATATCAAGAGACAGAGGCGAAGGGGTGGGCAGTGCTGGGCTCCAATGGACAGAGGGTTTGAAGCCCGCTGATCTGTGTCACAGTTGCCTTTCATTGACACGTCCTTTTCCAAGAGGAAGGTGGATGTTTCTGTTCAAGGTTTTTCTTTCTCAAAGAGGGGGCTGGTTCTGCTTCTGTGCTCTCCACGGAACCAAGTACTTTTTGGCTCACCCCCAGCCCCGCTGCTAACAGGCTTTTTCCGAATCCTGCTATTTGGGGAGCGGGCCAGGGCTGGGGAACTGGGTGCCCTGTGCCCCTGTGAGTCCAGAGCAGACTGCTTGGTGGGGCGGAAGCAGAGCTGCTCCTAGTGTGTCCCTGGTTCTCAGTGCAGTTCAGCTCAACACCAGCTGTGTGCAGGGAGGACAGGCACACAGTCCCTGTCCCCAGCTGTGACTGTGCAGTATGTCAAGCCCTGATGGTACAGGGGGCGGGGCCGTGGGACTGCGTGTGCTGGGGGCATGGACCAGGAGGGGCGGTCTGCAGGCCTGGAAGGGACCACCTGCCCTGCCCTGGTGGTACTGCCCTCTCTGCAGCAGGTGCTCCCCCTCTGATCCAGGGAGGCAGGGAGGGCTGCCCTAGACACTCTCAGGCAGGCACACACCGCAGCCAGGAGGGCAGCTACCCCACACTTGTCATCGTGAGGTCCATTTCTTTTCCCTTTGGGGCAGCTGTCAATTTGAGACAAAAAGAGGAGGAGCTGAAGGACAGCAAACAGCCACGGAAAGCCAGCATGTTCTTTCCTCCTGAGACCCAGCACACTCCCCTCGGACCCCTGAGGTGAAGCGGCCCCTGGAGCGGGCACAGGCTTCATTGTGCTCATGTGGGCGCTCACTCTGCCCTGTCCTGGCTCCCGCCCTCACCAGGTGCCACTGTTCTGGTCTAGGCAGCGTGTTTCCACATGTTCTAAAAAGCTCCATGTGTCCTAATGGTGGGCTCCTCACCCCTCCAACGCTTTGCTTTCCCAGAGACTCCCCGTTTGGTCTATACTGGAGTTCTGCATGAAATTTCCTTTGTCAACAACATTGTTTGAGCCCCAGCCCCAGACCGCACATACACAGAAGCACAGGCTGTCATCCCGCACAGCCCATGCCCACTGTGCACGGGGCCTGACTCTCAGGGGAGGCGTGACCCCTTCTGGGGCATCTCCAGAACCCGCGTCTGTCCTTCTGAGGGCGCTCCCTGAGCTGTGGCAGAATCGCTCTGTTCTGTCCTCCTTTGCAGACTGGATGGCGTAGTCTGGGCTACACTGGGTCAGCGGCCCTTTTGGTTCAGGGTGGTCCTTTCTTCTCAGGGTCCAGGCCAGGCAGCTTAGAGAGCCGCAGGGATGCGTCCAGTGACTGCTCACCTCGCAGCCTGAAGGGTAAGTCGGCCTTCCTTCTGGGCACTTTCTAGTGCCCTTGGATCTCTGCTCCGGGCTTGGTGCTATCTGTGTGATTTAAAGAAGACGATTAGCAGGTTCTTTAAAGCCTGATGGGTTTGCCTCCATAGGGCACACCATGCCGTTTCAGGCTCAGGCCTGGGAGTTTTCACAGGTTGGGGTTCAGATCCCTTCTCCTCACTGACCAGCTCTGGGCATCTGGGCAAGCCACCCATCCTCTGAGTCTGAGTTCCTGCAGCTTCCGGAAGGGGACAGGTCCGTGAGTTCCGGTCCATCGTGGTCAGAAGACACGGGGTGAGTGTGATTCCTTTACGATGTTTAAGCTTGTTAATGGTGCAGAAGATGGCTGTGTACGCCTCACAGTTGTTGCTAATTTCAGCTTTAGCAGAACCTCTGCACCTCCCTCCCACATATTTTGTTTTTAAATCCCACTGTGAACTTCTAGAGAATTCCAGTATGTCCTTGACATCCCCAGTGCCAGCCTGGGAGAAGTGTGCTCCGGGTCCCCCAACAGGGCTCCCTGTGTTCTGTGAGCCAGAGGAAGCGCAGAGCCCACTGGAGGCAGGTGAGTGAGAGTGAGAGACTGACGTGTGTCCCTCTGTGTCCCCTCGCCCTGACACCAGGTTTTTCTGACCCGGCCCTCTTAACCACAGGCCGGAGAGCTTCCGCAGTGAGGACCTGATGCCCAGCAGGGACACAGCACTCTGCCCCGTCCCGCAATGCCAGGACCCCAGGACACACTACCCTCAGCATCCTGGAGTACTCGCCACCCGGAATGGGCCTCTCCACTAGGAGGCATCCAGAAGAGGGGTGTGGCCCAGCCCCAGGGATGGTCACCCTGGAGGAGTTCCTGGAGGAGCGTGACTGGGCTCCCCCTATGCTGCGTGTGGCCCGGGAGTGCTCTTTCCTCACTCTCCCCTCAGATGGACCTGGACCAGAGGGGAGACCTGGACAGCAAAGTCACAGTGAGGGATGGGATGGGGCTGGCGCAACCTGGCTGCAGAGCTGGCTGGATGGGAACATAACCACTAGCCAGAAAGTGACTGTGCTGGCGGACCGCCCTGACCTGGGAGACTGTTTTCTCCATCTGTGCAGGGAGCGGCAGAAATGCCAACATGAGGGGTAAGCCATGCAGTCCCTGTTGTAGTTATACAACACTGCCACTGGGCAGGAGGCGGTCCTTGTCCATCTGTCAATAAACGGGCAAGGCTGTGCTCCCATGACACTCTACATATGGACATTGACCTTTGAATTCCATAGAGTTTTCACAAAAGATCGTTTAAAACATTTTTTTTAATCATTTAAAAATGTAAAAACACTGCTTAACTCACAGGCCATACCAAAGCGAGTGGCAAGTCCTAGCCGGCTTAGCATAGTGGTTAGAGCATCAGCCCATGGACTGAAGGGCCTCAAGTTGGATTCCAGTCTAGGGCACATATTCAGTTGCAGGCTTGATCCACCAGTCTTGGTCTGGGCATGTGCATGAGGCACCCAATCATTGTGTCACTCTCACATTGATGTTTCTCTCCCCCTCCCCGCTTCCCTTAATTAACCCCTTCTACTTTCTCTAAAAATTAATGGAAAATATATCTCCTCAGTGGAAGGTTAACAACAACAACAACAAAAAGAGAGAGAGTGGATGTCAACGGGCCTATAAAAAGTCCCAGCACACTCTGGCCTGTGCCAACAAGCTCTTTCATCCATCCACCTGCTTCCATTTTTCAGCACTTTCCCTGCGGCTCCCTGGGCTTGACACTGGGAAAATGCAAATGCAAAGGCCACAAACCCTGGAGACTGGAAAGAAGGAATGCTATCAGGGCCACTCATGCTGGATGGAGACATTCGGGCCCTGTCTCTGGAGCCCAGCCTGCTGTGGTGGTTTTTGTGGCCAAGAAAGACAGCGATAAGTGCAGCTTCTTAGATCAGTGTTCCATGAGCACAGGCCAAAATTAACCATTTTCTAGGTCCTAGAAGGTTCTAGAAGGCAGTTGTACTTCATTTTAATTAAATGAACTAAATGAACTGTCTGCTGTTCACAAGGCCAATGCCTGATGGTGTTTGCTCCTGCCAAGAACTGGATAGTTCTTGGTTGAAGCATCTGCCCCCTGGTAGTCAGTGCGCATCATAGCAACTAGTGGAATGGTCAAACTGTCAGACACTTACTAGCATATTATATATATATATATATATATATATATATATATATATATATGAGGCCCAGTGCACAGATTCATGCACACTGAAAGGAAATTAATTAGAAGAAATATTTTAGAGGCTGGGGAGGGACCATGGGAGATTGGCTGGCTGGAGAGGGACTGTGGGAGAGCTCCAGGGTGTGTCTGGCCATCTCGCCCAGTCCCAATTGGCCAGACCCCACCAGCAAGCTAACTTACCAATCAGAGCATCTGCCTCCTGGTGGTCAGTGCGCATCATAGCGACTGTTTGAACGGTCAAATGGTCAGACACTTAGTATATTAAGCATATATATACATATATATATATATATATATATATATATATATACACACACACACACACACACAAGAGGCCCAGGGCATGGAATTCATGCACTTGCGGGGGGGGGGGTGTCCCTCAGCCAGGCCTGCGCCTTCTCCCAGTCTGAGTCCCCTCAGGGGATGTCCACCTGCTCGCAGTCAGACATCCCTCTTGCAGCCCAGTGCCCTTGCAATCCAGGACCCCTCACTCCTTATCGCCCACCTGCAGTGGAGGCAGGAGAAGCTCTGCCACTGCTGCTGAGCTAGCCAGCCGTGAGCCCAGCTTCTGGCTGAGTGGCGCTCCCCTTGTGGTAGCACACTGACCACCAGGGTGCAGCACCTCTGTTGAGTGTCTCCCCCTGGTGGTCAGTGTGCGTCATAGAAACCAGTCTTTTGGTCATTCAGTTGATTTGCATATGAGGGTTTTATTATATAGGGTATATAGAAGTGGCCCGGTGCACAAATTCATGCACATTGATAGGAAATTAATTAGAAGAAATATTTTAGAGGCCAGGGAGGGACCGCGGGAGGTTGGTTTCAGGGAGTGTTGAGCCCATCTTGCCCAGTCCTGATTGGCCAGACCCCAGCAGCAAACTAACCTACTGGTCAGAGTATCTTCCCTGGTGGTCAGTGCGCATCATAGCAACTAGTCAAATGGTTGAATGGTTGGACACGTGGCATATTAGGCTTATATATATATAGATTTTTAAATGACAAAAGTGTAGAGATGGAGCACCGGTTAGTGGTCATCAGGTATAGGCATGGGGGTGGGGGTGGTGTATGTGACTATAAAGGAGAAGCATGAGGGAGAGCTTTAAGGTAATAGAGAAGTTTTGTTCCTTGACTGTGGTGTCTGCACAAATCTACACACACAGAACTTCCTGGAATACACACACACACTCACACACACACACACAGACACACACACACACACATCCTTGTAAACTGATAAAACCTGAAAAACGTCTGAATATGATGTCCGTTCCCTAGTTTTGATCATGTACTGAATTATGTACTAAAGTTATGTAAGATGTTACCTCTGGAGCAAAAAGAGTGCAAGACCCCTCTACTATTTTGCAATTTCCTGTGATTTATAATTATTTCAAAATAAAGAGGTAAGTAAATGGGCAAAGACATGAATACACATCTCCTCTAAGAAGATAAATAAATGGCTAATAAGCACATGAGAAGATGCTCAACATCATAAGTCATTAAGGAAATGCAAATTAAAACCCCTTCACACTCACTGGCATGGCTACAATCACAGACCAACAATACCTGATCTTGTCCAGGAGAAGGAAGCTGAACCCTTCAGGCGTGGCTGGTGGAAATGGAAACAGTCTGGCAATTCCTTAAAAAGTTAAAAGTGCATTTATCATTTGACCCAACCATTCCACTCCTAACAATCTACCCAAGGAAAAAGAAATCACAGATGTCCCCACCAAGAACTTAGCTCCAGTGTTCATAGCGCAGTAACTCACAATGTCAAAAAGTGGGAGCAGACCAAGTGTCCATCAACTGCTGAGGGATAAACCTCACGCGGTGCATGTGCACCATGGACAAGAGCACAGAGAGGACCACAGCATCACACGCGCTACACATGGGCCTGGCAAACATTGTGCTGGTGAACGAAGCGGTCCACAAAAACTTCCTTTCGTATGATTCTATAATCTGTCCAGGAAAGGCAAACCCACAAAGGCCGGAAGCCTGCAGAGCGGCTACCCGAGGCTGGGAACAGGAATAAGACTGGCTGCAAATCACATACGAGGGATCTTCTTAAGATGAGAGGAATTTAAAAAGCTGGATTGTGGTGATGGGTGCACAACTCTGTTCATTACGTAAAACCATTTAATTGCACACTTAAACATGGCAATTTTATGGCATGCAAATTATTAAAATAAAGCTACTTAAGCAGCAAGAAAGAATGTGAGAGAAAGAGAGAGAGAGAGAGAGAGAGAGAGAGATAGAGAATGACTGACTGCAGGAGGGCTCCAGGGTGTGTCTGGCCCATCTCGCCCAGTCCCAATTAGCCAGACCCCAGCAGCAAGAGGGGTCTCCTGCAGTCCCTTATCTACACAGAATCTATGGAATATGCACTTACCTTGACTGCAGCTGAGACTCTACTAAAGAGCAGGAGAACTTCCCCCACAGTGGTCAGATGTAATGGACACTGTTGAGGACCTTGAATTTTTCTCTCTGCCAGATACATTAAAGAAATAGCTGTCAGCATTGGTTCAGAAATCTATGAAAAGTCATAGAAATTATTCTGCAAGAAACCTAAAAACTCCATGGGCCAAGCAATGACCTTAGAGACCCCCAAACACTTCGAGGATTTGAATTTCATGATCTCTGAGATTACTTTCCCTTTGAGACTGAGTCAGCTCCACAGCTTTTTTTGGGAGGGTGGGAGAAGGAGAATCAAAATACATTGAATTAACATCAATGGACTTTTTCTTTTCCTTCCATATTACGCTAGTCACCTACAGCTAAAGTAATGCAGACTTGAATTTTAACCCATCAAGGGGCTCAGGCATTTCATAACATCTGTGTGTGTGTGTGTGTGTGTGTGTGTGTGTGTGTGTGTGTGTGTGTGTGTTCCTCTCTCTCTCCCTCCCCTCTCTCCTACTAGGTTCTACTTCCTCACTCATTTTAAAACCATGCCACTAATGCCCCAAAATTTCTTCCTGGAGTGGTGCGGAAGACCAGAAACCTGTAACAGGGATCTGCAATATATTCAACTTACCAACAAGGTCTTTAAAGACAGGGGTTTTTATTTTATATGTGAGGACCAACACAGAGAAGCCCCATCAGCACTGTATCCCCATCTCTCCTTCCCCTCCAACCCGCCCCCCTAAGAGCATGCATTTGCCTGCTGTGTCACAGCTCACCGCCTACCTCTGTGTGTGATAAACACAACCTCCTTTCTCCTCAGCCTACTCTACCCCTCCTCAGTCCCTCTCCCCTGTATTTCCAATGCTTTCCCAGCTTGGGTGTGCTCCTTAAAACCTACTCTCTCAATTAAGATAAAGGTCTCAAAATATAACGGTGGGCTGGCTATTATTTTTAAATCTTTATTGTTGGAAGTATTACATGTATCCCCTTTTTTCTCCCATTGACCCCTTATAGCCTGCCCCTGCCCCACACCCCAGGCCTCCACCACCCTATTGTATGTGTCCATGGGTTATGCATAGATGCATACAAGTTCTTTGGCTGATCTCTTCCCACCCACCCATCCACTCTCGCCACCTCTGACATTCGACAGTCTGTTCCATGTTTCTGTGTCTCTGGATCTATTTGGACGGACTATTAGATGACATGAAGGACACATTGAAAATTGGCAGGTGTGACAATGGTGTTACAGTTAGTTGAGGAACTACCCTCACTTTTTAGAGACACACTGAGGTATTTGTTCATTAAGACGCATTTTCTTTAAGTAGGTCAGCATACACAAACTTGCCCTTGACCCAGACCTCCATCTGGCTAGTTGTGTATCCTCACGGCCATTCAAAGGCAGACTCCTTAACACAGCCTCTATGTCCATGTTAACTTCCTCAGCCCCATTTACTTCCTCCCCCAACTCCTCTCCATCACCTGCTCCCCACGTGTTCTAGCCAAGGTCCCTGTGCAACCCATCAGAAGGGAAGGGATCCTCTCTCCTTGCTTAGGCCTCAGGACTAAGAAGGAGGCTGACTTCCCTGTAAGCCTCATCCACAAGGAAGCAGAGATTGGAAAACAGTTTTAGAAACTACGACATCCATTCTTAGTTGAGACGGAGGAAAATGGACTCGGTCGCACATTGCTGACGGGGGTGTGAATTCCCTCCTAGAAAAGACTGGCAGAATCTATTTAAAAGTACACATGCTTTCCCCACATGTTTTGAGAGAATCTAGTGAATAAGCACAAATTACATAAGGAGATTTATTGTATAGTTATTTTCATGGCAACACCCTGGAAACCAGTTCCATATTCATCAATAGGAAATTAGATGAAGAACTCTGGTATGTATGCTATGAAATATTATGTACCTCTTAAAAATAAAGAGATGTGTGTGTGTGTGTGTGTGTGTGTGTGTGTGTGTGTGTGTTGAACTGGAGGGATGGCCATGATATGTTATTAAGTAGAAAAAAGTAGTAAGTGGAAAAAGCAAGTTACCGAGTAGGTGTAAAATAACTTCCCATTTTTCATTACAGAAGGAAAACTTCTATACAAATATATTAATGTACACATGCACACACATGTATGAAAGAAGAAACACATACATATTTATGTAAAAATCTGGAATAATACCCACACACAAAAACTATTAACTTTGGTGAGTATGAAGGAGAGGGATTATAGAGAGGAAAGGGAAATTAACTGTTTGTGTATCTTCTTGTTTGGTTTGACTTTTTTCACTGATTCTACATCATTTTTATAATGTAAAAATATAATAAAATATTTTAATTGAACATAAAATATTCTGACCCCCTACTATCAATAAGTTAAATAATATTATCAACACCATATTTTTCCCTTTTTTAAAAATTGAAATGTAATTAACATGTAACATTATATTAGTGTTTTGGTATACAACTTAATGATTTGATATTGCATATATTGCAAAATGATCACCACAGTAAATCTAATTAATATCCATTACCACACAGTTATAATTTTTTTTCTTGTGGACACCACAATTCTTAAATCATCAGTTTATTCATTCACTAATTCAGCCCATGGGCTCTGCATCCAGTTGATCCATATTCAGTGATGCCTGACATATGCTACATTGTAGGGCACAGCAGGGAACAAAACTGAGCCAGACACCAACTTCAAGGTCTACAAGGTAGAACAGGTATTAAACGAGCAGAGCATGTGAACAGAGTGTGACAAGGCCACAAAATAAAAGCATGGGGTCCTGTGAGGAAATCCTAGGGTGCCGATGAAGCTGCTTGCACCATGTGACCAGCAAAGTCACTTTGAGAAGAACACGCCTAAACTGAGACCCAAAGGGTGAGATGTAACCGAGAGTTGGCCAAGAGCTGAGAGGAGCATCGACCCACTCCACAGGGGGAGGCTGGCTGTAAGAAGCCTCTGCTTGATGTGCACAAGGAATCATGAGAAGGTCAGGGTGTCTGGAGCCCCTTGAGCAAGGGAAGGTGGAGTGAGATGAAGTCAGAGAGAGGGCTGGATACCGCGGAGCTATATGTGCCAGGGAGGAGTGTGGCTCTGGTTGTGAAGTACGCGCACAAGGAAGTAACTCCCAGAGGACTGCCAGGACGGAAGTTACGTTATGAGCCAGACGGTGGGACAAGTTGGTCACCCCACATGTCCACCTACTATGTGCTAGACACCCTGAGAAAGTACAGGGTGAAAGTGAAATATAACCTTTTTCCTTGAAGACATTACCGGAATGGCAGTAGTATTGTTGATGCTCAGGTGCCTTTGTCTTTTCATCTCTGTGTATATGACCGTCTCTCATCACCCACAGGCAGCCATCTGCATGGCAAGGAAGGGGCTGCTTTTCTTTTACCTGGGCAAGAGGAATGTGTGTGATTGGGACTCTTACAGCAGAAAAGAAGAAACACATTTGGAATTCAGCTTTTGACTACCAGAACAGAATTTTCAAGACAGTATTTTGGAAGTCATACTTTATTATTAAGATATAAAGTAGATATTCCCTAGGTGCCAATTAACGTGTGAAAAGCTAGACCCGCCTGACTTGAAGTGAGAACATGTCTCTGCACTCACCGCCACGTCAGTGGACCAGGCTTTCTGAGAGGAGACACACTGCTGCTGTGCTTTTCCAGGGCTGCAGGCCTTTGGCCAGCAGGAGACGCCACCCCGCCCCTCTCTGCTCCCTGCTCTCCACCAGGAAGTCCCGCCCCTGCCGGAAGTTAGAGTGGGTGCATTTGGAAGATGGTGGCTTTCCAGAGCTCATGGCCTCAGGAAGCATGAGGCAGGCATGGGCCCGTGGGCGGAGGGCTGCAGCGGGGGGCAGGGCCCTGAAGCTGCTAAGCCCACGGTGAGGAGTCCACTGGGACCTCTGCGGAGGAGAGCTCATTGCAGGTAGTCCCTTAACTTCCCCAGAAGGTGGCCAGGGCAGGGCAGGGCAGAGGGCAGGCCGGGCTCTGCGGGCACCTGCTGCTTAGGGAGCGGGACTTCTGAAGTCAGGGTGTTATTTCATCCTCACCACGGCCAGTCCCGCTCCTCCCTGCACAGTATGACAGAGCCTGGGCTCCTTCCTATGTGAGACCGGGATCCTCCACAACCAGATGTTTCTGGCTGGGACAGAATTTCAGGGAGATGTAGTTAACGCCATAGACCTGACCACCGACAGCAGGTCAAGAATTCACTGGACGTGAACACAAGAAGTTAATGGTCCACTTCTCACTTAACCTTCACTCCTGGCATGAAGGACACCACATATGACTGGTTCCAGGGAAGCCATTGTGGTGCTGCAGCTAATGGCATCCCCTGAATCCTGTGCCCCAGCCATGAGCTTTCCCGATGCTGCGCCCATTAAACTCCAGTTCTGTGGGGGTAGGAAGGTCCTCACAGAATTGAGAGTGGGTCACAAAGCCCTTGGGGTCAGTCACTGAATTGCTCTTGAGTCACTTAAAACTAAAATCAGGTCTCTGCAGATTTGTGTTAAAATCCCATCGAATGAAGGTATGTGCTTAAATAACTTCAGTGACATGAACGGTATTGCTATGTTTAAATGTTATATTAAGTTATATTTTATTTTGAAGACATCAAATAAATTTAAAATTTGATATAATTAAATAATTTCATTGGTGTGTTCAAAACACTTAACCTGAGTGGCTTTTAAGCATGGGTTTTTCTTGATATCTAAAGAATTCTAATTTCTCTTTTTTAAGTTATATTTGAACATAATATAGTGGCTCTTCAGGTTTATCTTTAGTGAGGGGGCTCAAATGGGGAGTTTACAGGTTAAATTTATTTATTAACTAAAGAATATTCCAAGCCTATAGGAGCTGGCCTCTGTGAAGTCATCGTACCATCCTACCCATCTGGGCCTTTCTCGGGAGTCTTCTAGCATTTAGTTTTTGCACTGTGGCAGTGACACATGTATATTACAGTCTAACCTGTTGAGCTCACCTGCACCCACAATTTAACTAGCCCCTAATAACCTGCTCTCCCCCCAGGTTTCTTTCTTCCGGCTTTTATTCCCCAATGTTTAAAACTTTCTCATCCAGTGTCTGAGTGGCTGGTCACACCTGCTAGTTGTCTGGCACAGCTGTGTTCCTCCAGGTCTAGATCTCACTTCCTGACTGGACCGTTAGCATCCATCCAAGCCATCCTACTTCTGCCTCCCCCTCCTCCAGTCTCAGCCTGCATTTCAGAGTGAGTGATGTTAGATATGCATCGTTGTGCAGCATTACAGAGAGAGATGCGTTTGAACACTTCTAACAGTGCTGTTTTTCCAGGGAACCAGATGGCTGCTGGCCAAAGCACAGCACCTTGTAGAAGATGAGGGGGTGTACTTATAGGGGAGGTTTGAGTGCTGTGGCAGATTGCTCTGTGCTTCATTCACCAGTCCGTGCTGTTGTCTATCAATGCTGTACACTCAGACTGGTTTTCAAAGATTATGCCCTGAGGTAGTGTACACCTTATCATATGTATATCTATGAGTTAATCCTTTATAATAAAGAGGTAATATGCAAATTGGCCGTCACTCCGCCACAAAGATAGGAGTGCCCAGAGCGGAGGCGGGGTTTCCATCACACAAGCTGAGGCGAAGTTCCCATAATGAGCCTTAATGAGCAATCAGCAGGGACCTGAGGCCTCGCCGCCCATCCCCCGCCCCCATGGGGCTTGACAGGGGACCTCAGTACGCGCCCCCCCACCCTGGCACCAGGTTGGGGGACCTCAGGCCATGCCCCCTGCCTTGGCGCAAGGCCAGGGCACCTCAGGTTGTGCCCCATTCCTGGCAGGGCTTCACGAGGAACCTCAAGGTGTGCCACCCGGCCCTGGTGCTGGGCTGTGAGAACTCAGGCTGCTCCTCCTGCCCTGGTGCCAGGCCAGAGGACCTGAGGCTCCAACCTCCCACCCGGCAGGGCTTTATAGGGGACCTCAGGCCATGCCCCCTGCCTGGCAGGGCTTGACATGGGGTTTGACAGGGGACCTCAAGGCGTAACCTTCACCCTGGCCCGGGCTGGGAGACCTCAGGCCATGCCCCCCACCCCAGCATCGGGCTAGGGGACCTGAAGCTGAGCCCACCCCCAGGGGAATTGACAAGGGTGGGACCAGATGGGTCTGGATCCAGCCCAGTGTGGGGGGGACTGGCTGGGCCTTGTGTGATTTTGAGGCACACGTGGGTGGGCGGGAACTTGACTCTGGGTCCTGTGGTGCACCCCAGACTCTGACTGGAGGAAGATTTTCATATACATTTTACTAATTTTCTTTCATCTCTGACACTTCTATTATAGAGAAAGGGCAAATAGCAATATTAAAATATTTCCTCTAATTAATCTCCTTTTAATGTGCACAAATTTTGTGCACTCGACCACTAGTTTTAATATATTTTTGTTGACTTCAGAGAGAAAGGGAGAGGGAGAGAGATAGCGTGGGATCCCTTAACACGACCCACATGGTTCAGGGCCCACTCAGGGTCCGGTTTCTGGAGGAGGCCGCACACTAAAATGAAGAGAGAGAGATTAGAAAAGAGTTAATTTGGGAAAATGGGGGGCCAGGCAGGAGTCAACCTCTAGTGGGAAGACTACCCTAGGCTCTGGCCTTGCTATCCCTTTTATTGAGGCTATGGGATACAACCATTACCCTTAAGCAGCTTTGGGAAACACCCATAGCCCTTAAGCAGGTAATAACTGGATTATCATATCAGTAAGGATTTACATGATTACAAGATGGGGAAGTTTCCTCAGTTACCATTGTCTCAGTTAGATAGGGAGTGGTTGACTCTGACCTTTCAGAGCTTCAAGGTTGACCAGTCTCTTTCTATTAGTGAGACAATGATTGGTTTCCGGCAGATAGAAACATCAATGATGAGGAAGAATAACTGATGGGTTGCCTCCTGCATGCCCCCTATTGGGAATCGAGCCAGAAACCCTAGGCATGTGCCCTGACTGGAATTGAACTGTGCCCTCCTGGTTCATAGTTCATTGTTCAACCACTGAACAACACTGGCCAGACTTATGCATTAATTTTTAAAGTACTGACTCTTTCAACATAAACATCTAATTTTGTTGAAAAGAAGGATCCCTGAGAGTAACTTGCTGGCACGATTGTCAAGTGTTTGCTCACAAGGTTCATTGTTCCTATGCTGGGATCTCCCCAGTCACAAAGCTGACTGGCAGCCATAGCTGAGTTTCATCAGCGTGGCCCTCACTGTTTTCTCCACCCTGGTGATTCCCTGAGACCCCACCCCATCCAATTTGCATCCCTACCCAAGCAGTTTGTAGCCAATTTTCCATATGAGTGGCCTATCCTGGCTCAGGCTTCAGACTTTGTTCTTAAACAAGCAGCAGCTGGCATCAAACCTATCAATAAAAGGCCCAAGACTCTGCACTAGCACCAGCCCGTTTTGCTTCACAGCTGGGTCTTGCCTTGGCACTTCCCAGCTCAAAACAAGTAGCAGCCATCTGCAGATCTCTCTAGCTCCTGCCAGGTGGTCCCAGGCAGTCACTGACTTTGCACCTCCTGGAGGCCCCAAAGCCAATGAATCTGGTGGACAGCTTCAGATCATAACAGATTACAACTCTGCACATCCACAAGCAGCACACTCAAGGAGCTGACTCAGTGAGCACCAAAGCCCCATTGAAACAAGTCCTGTTCCATAGGGGTGTCTCCTGCACAGAAGCTCTTCCATTTTGGATGCAGCTGGTCCTCACAACCCATCGGCCTAGAAATCAATTCCTCCCAGTGATGCCAACAGCAGTCAAGGCTCAACTACAACAAGACCGTGCACACAGCCCACACAGGAGCACCCCTAGAGTGCCCTGTTAGGTGACTGGGGAGGCGGAGCCACTAGGCCCTACAGGACACCTAATACAAAAGTTCTCTCTACCAATTCCAGGAGACATAGTAGCTCTACCTAATACGTAGAAATAAACACAGGGAAGCTGCCAAAATGCAGAGACAAAGAAACATGTCACAAATGAAAGAAATGGAAGTAAGCAAACTACTGGAGACAGAGTTCAAAACAATGGTTCTAAGATTCCTCAAGGAACTTTTTCTTTTTTTTAATTCAATAAATCTTTATTGTTCAGATTATTACAATTTTTTCTCCTTTCCCCACCATAGCTCCCCTCCACCCAGTTCCCACCCCACCCTCTGCCCTTACCTCCCCCGCACTGTCCTCTTCCATAGGTGGACGATTTTTGTCCAGTCTCTTCCCATACCCCCCACACCCCTTCCCCCTTGAGAATTCTCAATCCACTCCCATTCTATGCCCCTGATTCTATTATATTCACAAGTTTATTCTGTTCCTCAGATTTTTAATTCACTTGATTTTTAGATTCATTTGTTGATAGTTATGAATTCGTTGTTCATAATTTTTACCTTTACTTTTTTTCTTCTTCTTCCTCTTAAAGAATACCTTTTAGCATTTCATATAATACTGGTTTGGTGGTGATGAACTCCTTTAGCTTTTTCTCATCTGTGAAGCTATTTATCTCACCTTCAATTCTGAATGATAACTTTGCTGGGTAGAGTAATCTTGGTTGTAGGTTCTTGCCATTCATCACTTTGAATATTTCTTGCCACTCCCGTCTGGCCTTCATAGTTTCTGTTGAGAAATCAGCTGACAATCGTATGGGTGCTCCCTTGTAGGTAATTAACTGTTTTTCTCTTGCTGCTTTTAATATTCTCTCTTTGTCTTTTGCTCTTGGCATTTTAATTATGATGTGTCTTGGTGTGGTCCTCTTTGGATTCCTTTTGTTTGGGGTTTTGTTCGCTTCCTGCACTTGTAGGTCTATTCCTTTCACCAGGTAGGGGAAGTTTTCGGTCATTATTTCTTTTAATAGGTTTTCAGTATCTTGCTCTCTCTCTTCTTCTGGCACCCCCATTATTCTGATGTTGGTATGCTTGAAGTTATCCCAGAGGCTTCTTACACTATTTTCAAATTTTTGGATACTTTTTTCTTTTTGCTTTTCCGGTAGAGTGTTCTTTCTTCTTTTTATTTCAAATCTTTGACTTGATTCTTGTGTTTCTCTAGTCTGCTGTTGGGTCTCTGTATAATATTTTTTTATTTCAGTCAGTGTATGTTTAATTTCTAATTGGTCCTTTTTCATATCCTCGCGGGTCTCATTAAATTTATTGGCCTTTTCTAGGAAATTCTTGAAAAACCTTATAACCGTGGTTTTGAACTCTATATCCAGTCATTTGTTTTCCTCCATTTCTTTCATTTGTGATCTGTTTCTTTGTCTCCACATTTTCGCTGCTGCCCTGAGTTGGTAGGGTGGCTATGTGTGCTAGGTGTCCTATGTAGGGTGCAGGTCAGCTACTGCCTGATGCCACCCAGCAGGAGCTACAGCGAGAACTACAGTTTTCCCCTCTTTGCTTGGGGTTTGGAGGTTTTGGAGCTGTCTGACCAGAGATACAGTTTGTTAGGTTAAGCTGTGATAGGGCAGGCCATTTATATGCAAAAGCCGCTACGTGGAGTTTGGGTGGGTTTGTAGATTGTGCAGGGTGGGGTCTCAGGGAGTCACTAGGCTAGGGCGTGGCAAACAGCAATGGCTGCCATTCAGCCATCTCTGCGTCTCTGACTTTCCCCGTCCACGTGTCCCGTGCCCCAGCGCAGTAAACATTGATTGCTGGTCCCACCTCTGCAAGAAAGTTACCCTCACTTTCCGACCCGATGGCAGACAGTCCAGCTTCTCCTCGTAGGAGTTTGGGTCCCCAGCATCTCCCCAGAAACTGGAGTTCAGAGTAATCAGGAGCTTGTCTTCCTTCGCGTTGAAAGAAGCAACGTGCCCAGTCGCCCACTGCCAGCCCAATTCTCGTGCCCCCGTACCTCAGCTTTTCAGCACTTGTGCACGTCTTAATGTTCTTTTCTCTTTCCTTCTAGTTGTAGAACTTCCACTCCGCCAGCTTTCCCATGGTTCTGGGTGATAGACGTTTTGTCTTTTAGTTGTAGTTTTGAAATTGTTGTGCGAGACAGCAGTTTAAGTGTTTACTTTTGCCGCCATCTCTGTTTCACAGAAATATTCACTCAAGGATCTTAATGAGAGTTTCAGGGGACTTAATGAATGCTTCAAGGGAATTAATGAGAGATTCAAGGGACTTAGACTTTCAAGGATCTTGGTGAGAATGCCAAAGACATAAAAAAAGGACCAGTCAGAAATTAAGCATATACTAACTGAAATAAAGAATATTTACAGGAATTCAACAGTAGAGTAGAGGATTCTGAGAATCAAATAAATGATTTGGAATATGAGGCAGCAAAAAACACCTAATAGAACAAAAGGGAAAAGCATAAAAAGTTATGGAGGTAATGTAACGAGCCTCTGGGACAACTTTCAGTGTACCAACATCCCATCCCCATAATGGGGGTGCTAAAGGAGAAGAGAGAGAGCAAGATCTTGAAAACCTACTTGAAGAAATAATGACAGAAAACTTCCACCACATGATGAAAGAAATAGTCTTGCAAGTTCGGGAAGAACAGTAAGTCCCAAACAAGATGAATCCAAAGAGGCCAACATCATAATTAAAATGTCAAGGGTTAAAGAAAAACAGAGGATTTTAAAAGCAGCAAGGGAGTGCTCATGTGACTGTCAGCTGTTTTCTCAACAGAAATTTTGCAGGCCAGAAGGGAGTGGCAAGAAATATTCAAAGGGATGAATAGCAAGACTACAACCAAGAGTACTCTACCCAGCAAAGCGATCATTTAGAATTGAAGGTCAGACAAAGAGCTTCACAGACAAGAAAAAGCTATAGGAGTTCATCACCACCAAGCCAGTATTACATGAGATGTTGAAGGGTATTCTTTAAGAAGAAGAAGAGGAAGAAGAAAAAAGATAAAAAATATGAACAACAAAATGGCAATAAATACATACCTATCAGCAACTGAATTTAAAAATCAGTTAAATTAGATTGGTAATGAACAAAATAAACAGACAAAATAGAATCAGAGGCATGGAAACAGAACAGACTGACAAATCTCAGAGTTGAAAGGAGTGACGGGGGTGTGGGAAGATATTAAGGAAAAATCTTATATTCATATATGCATTAACTAAGGACACAGACAACTGGGTGGTAAAGGCCTGGACTGGGGTGGGATCTGAGTGAATGGGGACCCTGCAGGGCCAAGGGGAGCATCTGTAATGCTCTCATCAATAAATATTTTCCTTAAAAAACAACAACAAAGGATTTAGTAAGGAAGGAAAAAAAAGGATATTTATATGTGCCCTGACTGGAATCAAACTGTGACCTCCTGGTGTCATAGGTTGATGCTAATAAATATATTAAAACTATTTAATTATGATATATACATATATAAATAAAAATAAAACATGATCTATGTTTCATTTATTTATTTTAGGTGCTACAATGAACAGTAATCACAATAGAATTTAGCTATGTTATCCTAGCCTTTTCATATCATAGTTCATAAAATATGACCTACAAAATTTCCTGCCTCCTACCAGATACTGTCACCTGTCATACATCTTCAGTTTGTTCTGCTGGTAGAATTCCTGGAATTATTTGAAAAGTCAGAACCCAGAAGTAACACTTCCATTGAGGCAGAGGCAGAGGAAGCAGATACGGAATTGCAAGTGGCTAAAATGGCAGCTTTCTTCTTGAAAAAATGAGGAGTTTAAGAAATGTTTGTCTTTATTTACTATTATTCCTCCGTGACAGGAACTTCCCAACACTTTAACTTTTCTGTCTTCTAGAATTTCTATCAAATAATTAATTACATATTAATTATTTATTAATGTAGACACTATGTAACTCCCCCCTGAAAAGACAAAAGAAAACAAAACCACACAGAAAAGTTACAGGGAATGGAAAGAGAGCTGGAAGGAGGAGGAAATATCTCCCACCACTTAGTGAGGGTCTCTGACCCCTCTACATCGGGACATTAAGAACTAGCTGCACAGGTCTCCTTGTCAGAGAGTGAGACACGGGAAGCCTTTCTGGCAGTAATCAGTAAAACCTGCATGTTTCATACCCTTTTACACTAAAGTTAGGGATATCTAGTGTTTTGAAGAAGCAAATGCAGATTTTCATGACATTCAGTTTATAAAATGTAATCATTGTCTCAGACTTAGAAGGAAATACACATAATTTCAAAATGGTTGGTGAATGGAGTTACCTATAAATGAAAATGTGTATTTGCTAAAAGGACTAATTTTGTAAATAAAAGTCTAGAAAATCAAAAAATTGAAATCCATTACATATTTCTTTTAATTTTTAAGAGAGAAAGAGAAGAAGGCAGAGAGAGAGAGGAAGGCAGAGAGAGAGAAATATCGATTTGTTGTTCCATTTATTAATGCATTCATTGGTTGATTCTTGTACCCTGACTGGGGATCAAACTGGCAACCTTGGCATATCTGGACCAGGCTCTAACCCACTGAGCTACCAGGCCTGGGCAAAACCCATTATCTATTTACCCGTAAAGAAGTTTGGAGAATTATTTTTTTTCAGTGTACCTAAACTTGTTTTAGCATATGATGTTTTAAAGGTGAAATCAAATGATAAATACTATAACTTAGTAATTTCTATGTGTTTCTCTATGTCATCTATATTGTATAGTGATGTTTGCCTAATATCCAAAAAGTGTTATTGCATAATAAAAAAGTATATTAACTAAAAACATTCTTTAGTTTTATGAAATTTGGGTTTTTTAAAAAAGTAATGGTATAGTATTTCTCTTAATAATTCAGTGAACAGATCAATGCTGTCTAATACACACATTTTTGTGTCTAAGCATGTCTATCAAAATGTTAAAATAATCACTTTTATACACAAATTTATATGAAATACATTTTATTTAGCTGTTATCTTTCCAGTAGTTTGATACAAAAATAGCATTCGATATGGAAATGACAAAGCAGAGAGATGTCATTTGTATGCAATTTAAATTAGCTATCCAGTAACACTGCCAGCTAACAAAATTTGTTTGAACCTCTATTAATCATTGAATTATTATTATTTTTAGTTTCTAGGTGGATAGTAATCTTTCAGTTTACATAGCTCCTGAAAAGAAATAAATGAAGTGTAGACCATATTTTATTTTTATGTATATATGTACAGTACATGTTATAATTAAATAGTTTTAATACCACAGTGTTTAAATAAATATATTACATTCATTTTCTCTGGGATTAATTTCAGCCAACAGAGTAGGGGTATTCTACTACTTCAATAACATTTTAGAATAGTTTTTTTACATTAAAAAACGGTAATGAAAAAATATGGTAAATACGAGGAATGCTTATTTTTCTTAACCCTTGTTTGTGGAAGAAGAGTACAATGTAAATGGAAGATCTTCCTCTAAAATAATTTTGTAAAACTCTTTTAATGGCTCCCAAGTACCTTTAAAAGTTTCAGACATAGCCATAGGAATGTGTGTTACTAAACAGGAATTCTTTGTCCCTATTTAATATATCTGCATTACGGTTCAGGTGTTTGTGACATTGGGATGAGTCATATGACACAGTTGGTTATCTTAAAAATTGCTTCAGTTTTTCAAAGTATTTTTAGGCTGGTATATCAAATTAGCCCATTTTAAAATTCTATAAAGGAGAAACAGCTGTCTTGAAGATAAAATCTTTTTTAAAAAACCGTTTGCTCATCATCAGTAAACATTCTATTCGCAGTGCTAAACCTAGACAAGATGGTAAGGTAGGAAAATATTTTTTCTCTTTGGGTTCCCTACTCCTCTTAGCATTAGGCTATCCTTCCCCCTCCATGTTTTTAGTGTTCTCCTGGTCTTACCTTTCTGGAAATAAAGTCATCATAAAGCAAAGTATTAGACGGTTCATGGTATCCTCTGTGGACTATTTGCATTTGTACAGAAAAGAATGGTCAAGGAAACCAACAATTGAAACCTACACACATACAGGAAAGAAGAAGGAGAGTGAATGAATAGATTCCTGAATGGATGGTGGATGCACGGGTGAATGAATGGTGGTAGGCTTCAGGCATGGGAAATCTTTATTTCTCCGGGAGTCCTACTGTGTCAGTGATGGTCTATCCTGTGAGAAGAGGGTCTGCCAAGTAGATTCTGCCGCTATGTTGCTTTACCATACATCTTAGTCATTACACTCAACCACTGACATGTAGTGTGAACTTTACCTTTTCTCACTTGCCATACCAGCTTGAGATCAAATCCCTTTTTTGTAGGGAGGCATTGGAGAGGAGTTGGCCGAAGGCACCTGCCCCTGCCTTGACTTTTCCAAACAAGTTTGAACACCCGGTTGTTTACTTGCTTGAAAGACACTACAAATACATGTGTTATCTCAAGGATGCTTACCCTGCTGATAGTTTCTAATAGTTAATTTTAGTTCAAGCTGTTGTTACAATAAAAGCCTAAGAAGGCAGACGAACAGGGCTGTTTCGGCTCCAATAGCCAAGCAGTCCCTTAGCCTCCCTTTCACAGAAACATGTGTCAGAGTAATCCGTTCATCCATCCCTCAGGGTCTGCTGGTCAGTCCCGGCAATTTTTGTTTGATTGTCTGTTTAAGGCTGGAAGACCACATTCGTTCTGTGGCACTATTGAACACGTGACACCAGATACTGTCAGAGGGGGAGATTCAGGACATGACAAGGTATGTTCTATTTTTGACACATCTTTATATATCTCTATAAACTGTATAATAAGAATCCTAGCTAATAACGTAGGTAGAGTCTCCAACAGAGCCCTCTTTCTGGTGTTGCCTTATGTTTACTTTTTCTCTCCTTTGCTTTATATACATGAACACATTATGATATCTAGGGTTGTGGAGGAAAAAGATAATAGAAAGGATTTCCCTTTTTTCAAGTTTTATTGGGGAGGATAATCTTTTGTTTTATAGAGTAACACTCTTTGTTAAAGGAAACCTCTAATTCTCCAAAAGCAACTAATTCTTCATATGCTAGTAATAATTTTTACGTTTTTTCCATTAAAAGAATCTGTATCTTGAGCAAAGCACCAGTGGTAGCGCTATATAAAACAAAAATCATTCATTTTCTGTTGCATGGGACCTGCTCTTTTAGGACTCAGCTGAGCCACAGCACAGTACAGAGGTGTCACTGAATGCACAAACTGTCACTGTTCCGGTGTGAGTTGCGCTTGGTGATTTTGGACAGCGCATATTGGCATTACTGATTTTTGTTAGAAAAATACCCGGGACATATAGTTTGCTGTGTCACCTTAGGTTGATATTTGCTTTCTAAGAGGGCATTGAAAAGGGAATCGCTCCTATTTTCTTATTTCCAATTGTGCTTTTAACTTTGTAGACATACTGGAGACACTCTTGATGATCTCTCCCACAGAAATAATCATTGTAACACTCCTTGGAGAAAGAAAATAATCCAAGATAGTCTCTATTTTCCTAAGCCCTGTAAAGCTGCAGTCGCCAACTGTTGGTTCACAGACCACTGGTGGTCCGTGAGGTCTGAAAGGTTGGCAATGGTGCTCTAAAGTGCTCAATTTTTTCCTCCCCACTTTCTTTGTATGTGCAAAATGAAGGCTGGGAGGAGGCTTTTAAGTAATTATGTTATAAAATCTAGGTCACATATTTTACGTAACGTATGAAAGGGTACAGACCTGTCCAGTTCTTTCTCTTTTTAAAAATATATTTTATGGATTTTACAAAGAGGAAGGGAAAGGGAGAGTGGGTTAGAAACATAGATGAGAGAGAAACATCGACCAGCTGCCACCTGCATGTCCCCTACTGGAGATGGAGCACACAATCAAGGTACATGCCCTTGACCGGGTTTGAACCCGAGATCCTTCAATCCACAGGCTGACGCTTTATCCACTGAGCCAAACCAGTTAGGGCTGTCCAGTTCTTTCTTAACACTTTTCCTTTATTAATAACTGTCTCTAAGTAAGGGATTCTGACTATTTTTTTGTTTCTCACCTTCTCCTTTTCCTCATCCCCTTGCAAAATCCCACATATACAGTTCACATATCTTAAGTGTAGAGATGTTTGCTAATGACTCATAATATGTTTAAAGACTATTGTTCAACTTTTCACAACTAGGAGTCTGATTTTAGGGCTATATCAATTGATTTCCTATCCCACAGCAGAACATTCTGAGGGTCTGACTCAGATGGCAGTAAAACTGCTTGTAAAATTAAAATAATTGAATTGTTGGTTGAGTTCGAGTCAAGGTATTCTCTGAAACTATTTGTATTTTGGTAGGAATTTGTAACTATTAAAATTTGAAAATTATGAACAGAAGATGGCTGCCAAAATGAAGGCAGACTGTTCAGGCGAATAAAAATGAAAAAAAAAAGCTGGGGTAGCAGTACTTATATCTGACAAATTAGATCTCAAAGTGAAGGACATAAAAAGAGATAAGGAAGGCCACTTCATAATACTAACGGGAGCAATCCATCAAGAAGAAATAACTCTAGTAAATATATACGCACCCAATACAGGAGCACCCAAATACATAAAAAAACTCCTGGAGTATATCAAGGGAGAGACTGACAGCAATACTATCATAGTAGGAGACTTTAATAGCCCACTATCACCATTGGACAAATCCTCTAAACAAACAATCGACAAAGAAACATCAATCATAAATTACTCACTAGACCAGATGGAATTAATTGACATCTTCAGAACATTTCACCCCAAAGCCACAGAATATACATTCTTCTCAAGTGCACATGGATCTTTTTCGAACATAGACCATATATTGTGTCAGAGGCAAAGTCTCTTCAAATTCAAGAAGATAGAAATCATATCAAGCATCTTCTTAGATATCAGTGGCTAAAACTGGAAATCAACTACAATAAAAACAATCCAAAAAATCAAACACGTGGAGACTAAACAGCATGCTATTAAACAATGGCTGGGGTACCAGAGAGATAAAAGAAGAAATAAAATACATCATGGCAACAAATGACAATGAAAACACAACAATCCAAAATCTATGGGACACAGCGAAAGCAGTCTTGAGAGGGAAGTTTATAGCTCTACTAGCCTACTGCAAAAAAGAAGAAACAATGGTAATAAATTACCTAACCCTACAACTCAAAGAGTTAGAAGGAGAGCAACAAGAAAAGCCCAGTGTAAGTTGAAGGAAGGAACTAATAAAGATCGGAGCAGAGATAAATGACATAGAGACCAAGAAAACAACACAAAAGATCAACAAAACCAAGATCTGGTTCTTTGAAGGGATAAACAAGATTGATGAACCTCTAGCCAGGCTCACCAAGAAGCAAAGAGAGAGGACCCAAATAAACAAAATCAGAAATGAAAGAGGAGAAATAACAACAGACTCCACCAAAATACAAATGATTGTTAAAAATACTATGTACAACTCTATTCCAACAAACTGGACAACCTGGAAGAAATGAACATATTCCTAGAAAAATACAACCTTCCAAAACTCAATCAGGAAGAATCTAAACATCTCAGTAGGCCAAGAACTTTGGAAGAAATGGAAGCAGTCATCAAAAAGCTTCCAGCAAACAAAAGCCCAGGGCCAGATGGCTTCACAGGAGAGTTTTACCAAACATTCAAGGAAGAACTAAAACTTATCCTCCTCAGACTATTCCAAAAAATTCAAGAGGAAGGAACAGTTCCAAGCTCTTTCTATGAAGCCAGCATCACCCTAATTGCCAAAAATTGATCATTGTCTCACAAATTAGAAAGGTGTGGACAAGGAACCTTGGAAGGCTGGTCAACCTTGAAGCTCTGAAAGGTCAGAGCCAACCACTCCCTATCAAACTGAGACAATGTAGCTGAAGCAACTTCCCCACCAAATAATCATGTAAATCCTTACTGATAAGATTATCTGCCTGTTACTGGAATTGCCTGCCTAAGAGCAATGAGTGTATCCCAAACCTGAATAAAAGGGATGGCAAGGCCAAAGCAAAGGGTAGTCTTCCCACTAGAGGTGGGCTTCCGCCTGGCCCCCATTTCCCAAATTAATATTTTTCTAGTCTTCTTTCATTTGTGTGCAGCCTTCTCCAGAAGCCGAACCCTGAACTGGAAACCTGAACCACGCAGGACGTGAAAGGGGTTCCCACACCTACTACCAAAACCAGATAAAGATAACACAATGAAAGAGAACTACAGGCCAATATCCCTCATGAACATAGATGCCAAAATTCTCAATAAAATTCTAGCAAATCAGATCCAGCAGTTCATCAGAGAGATCATACACCATGACCAAGTAGGATTTATCCCAGGAATGCAAGGATGGTACAATATCTGCAAATCAATAAATGTGATACATCACATAAACAAATTGAGAGATAAAAACCACATAGTCATATCAATTGATGCAGAAAAGGCATTCGACAAAATCCAACACCCATTTTTGATAAAAAACTCTCAGCAATGTGGGAATAGAAGGATCATACCTCAACATAATAGAAGCCATATATGACAAACCCACAGCCAACATTATACTCAATGGGAAAAAACTAAAACCATTTCCCCTAAGAACAGGAACAAGACAGGGATGCCCACTCTCACCACTCCTGTTCGACATAGTACTGGAAGTATTAGCCATTGCGATTAGACAAGAAGAAGAAATAAAAGGCATCCAAATTGGAAAAGAAGAAGTAAAGCTGTCCCTATTCGCAGATGACATGATATTGTACATAAAAAACCCTAAAGACTCCATTAGAAAACTATTAGACTTAATAAGTGAATTCGGCAATGTAGCAGGATACAAAATTAATGCCAAGAAATCTATGGCATTTCTATACACCAATAGTGAACTTACAGAAAGAGAGACTAAAAAAGCAATCACATGTACCATCGCACCAAAAAAATTAAGATACGTAGGAATAAACTTAACTAAGGAGGTAAAAAACCTATATGTGGAAAACTACAGGACACTGAAAAAAGAGATAGAGGAAGACGTAAACAGATGGAAGAACATACCATGTTCATGGATTGGTAGAATCAACATCATTAAAATGTCCATACTACCCAAAGCAATCTATAGATTCAATGCACTCCCCATTAAAATACCAATGGCATATTTCACAGACCTAGAAAGAACTCTCCAAAAATTCATCTGAAATAAAAAAAAAAGACCCCGAATAGCCACAGCAATCCTGGGAAAGAAGAACAAAGTAGGTGGGAATCTCAATACCAGTTTTCAAACTGTATTACAAAGCCACTGTTCTCAAAACAGCCTGGTACTGGCACAAGAACAGATATATAGACCAATGGAATAGAATAGAGAATCCAGATATTGACCCAAACCACTATGTTCCATTAATATTTGACAAAGGAGGCATGAACATACAATGGAGACAAGACAGTCTCTTCAATAAATGATGCTGGGAAATTGGACAGATACATGCAAAAAAAGGAAACTAGACCACCAACTTACACCATACACAAAAATAAACTCAAAATAGATCAAGGACTTAAACATATGACATATGACGGGAAACCATAAAAATACTAGAGGAATCCACAGGCAGAGAAATCTCAGACATATGCCGAGGCAATTTCTTCACTGATACCGCTCCTAGGGCAATGGAAGCTAAAGAGAAAATAAACAAATGGACTACATCAAAATAAAAAGCTTTTTCACAGCAAAAGAAACCATCAACAAAACAACAATAAAGCCCACTGTATGGGAGAATATATTTGCAAATGTTATCACTGATAAAGGTTTAATCTCCAACATCTACAGGGAACTTATACAACTTAATAAAAGGAAGATAAATGATCCAATAAAAAAATGGGCAACGGACCTAAATAGAATCTTTTTGAAAGAAGACAGAAGGAAGGCCAAGAGGCATATGAAAACATGCTCAAAGTCACTAATTATCCGAGAGGTGCAAATCAAAATGACAATTGCGGTACCATCTCACACCTGTCAGAATGGCAATCATCAACAAATCAACAAAGGACAAGTGCTGGCGAGGATGTGGAGAAAAAGGAACCCTCGTGCACTGCTGGTGGGAATGCAGGGTGGTCCAGCCACTGTGGAGAACAGTGTGGAATTTCCTCAAAAAACTAAAAATGGAGCTCCCATTTGACCCAGTAATCCCACTTCTAGGAATATATCCCAAGAAACTAGAAACACCAATCAGAAAGGATATATGCACCCCTATGTTCATAGCAGCACAATTCACCATAGCTAAGATTTGGAAACAGCCTAAATGCCCATCAGCAGATGAGTGCATTAGAAAACTATGGTATACCTACACAATGGAATACTACACTGCTATAAAAAAGAAGGAATTCTTACCATTTGCAGCAGCATGGATGGACCTGGAGAGCATTATGTTAAGTGAAATAAGCCAGGCAATGAAAGAAAAATACCACACAATCTCGCTCATTTATGGAAAATAAAGAACATTATAACCTGATGAACCAAAGGATAGATACAGAGGCAGTAAAGCACTGAACAGACTGTCAAATTACAGCGGGAAGGCAGGGGTGGGTTGGGGAAGGGGGAAAGAGATCAACCAAAGACTTGTATGCATGCATATAAGCACAACAAATGGACACAAGCCTGCGGGGGACGACGGGTGGGGGAGGGATGAGGGCATGCGAGAGTGGGTAGGGGAGGCTGGGGGAAGGTCAATGGGGGGGAAAAGGAGATATATGTACTATTACCTGTAATACTTTAAACAATAAAAAAAATTAAAAAATACTAGGTATTAAAAAAACAAAAACAAAAGAAAATTCTACATTTTCTAAGATATAATAGAACCAATTTTCTTTTAATCTTAACCTGAGGATATGCTTATTGATTTTAGAGAGAAAGAGGGGGGAGAGAAGTAGAGATAGATAGATAGATAGAGAGAGAGAGAGAGAGAGAGAGAGAAAGCAAGAGAGAGAGAGAAAATCATCTGTGTAAGAGAGAAACATTGATTGGTTGCCTCCTGTATGCACCCTGACTGGGGATTGAACCCACAACCTAGGTATGTGGCCTGACTAGGAATCAAACACATTTTGATGTATGGAATGATGCTCCAGCCAACTGAGCCACAGCAGCCAGGGCCTGGAACCCTGGATCCGGTTTTCAGGAAAGAAAACTGCTGTGGAGTGAACACAAGTGAATGACCACTGGAGTCCAGACCAAATTAAAATTTAGGGAGCCTTTAATAGTCGGCTGGCGACTGCTCTCTCTCCACGCAGGGAAGTCAGAGAGCAGCCCCGACCCTTTGTGCGGGACCACTTTTAAGCACATTAACCACATCCTGTTTTTGCAGAACAAGTAACCCAAGACAAAACAGTTTTTCCTAAGAAACGTCAGGATCATGCCATTGACGACTGTGTTATTTACAGGGTCATCCTGTTCTTCAGAAAGCTAACAGTGATCTATGAAAGAAGGCCTACATGCTGGGAAGGGGCCATGAGAGCATATCTCAAGGCCTGGCCTGGTGTCAGCACTGACAACTCCATCTGGCGCATAGACCATGGTCTCTCTGGAATGGCTAAAAATTCCCACTCTCCAACAAAAACCTTATATTACTCCTAGAATTTCTGCATACCCGAGGTCCAAAGTTCAGCTAAGTCAGTGGGAGTTGATGGAACACCTTGAGGCCTTTGAATTGATTGAGCTTTAATGTGTGCAACGTGCTCCTCACTGTGCCTGGCTTGCACATACTCTTTTGTAGTTTCAGTCTGCCTCCCCTGTTTTCTATGTCACTGTTATGTGTTTTCTTTAAAACAATTCTAGTCCCATAAATTTTGCTGCATTTCTCTGAAACCTTGGCCCTGAAATTTGGAAGCAGAGAGTTTAAAATTTTAGCATCCAGTAAATATTTCATTGGCATAAGCTCATATAGTCAACCATTATTCAAATCCTGATTTGCATAATGATAAAAGAAGTAATTTTCAATATATCAAGAATCTCTAAATTATATGTCATTTGCTGTGTTCTCAGTTCAGGTCACTACATTTATAAATTTGTTTCCCGTTTGGATCACATTTTGTTTTGCATTATTTTAAATCTCATCATGCTTCCTACAAAAGAAGGCTATGAGATTTGTGGTAGATTCTATAAGAGGAATTGATTTAGGTGGTTATGAAAAAAGGTGGGATTTTTTTTTTTTTTCATTTTTGTTCTTGGGCTTTAAGTAATTTGTAATATTTATTGGAGCTTGATAGTTACTAAAAATGCTAATCGGTACTTTGTCCCCCTCTATCATAAATCCAAAGATTTCATTTACTTAACAATTTTTAAATTAATTTTAAACAAAATAAATTCTTTAGTTAACCAAAATAAAACCATTATTAGTTTAGAAAATAATTAAAACACTTTTATTTCATTGATTGACAGCCTAAATATTTAAATTTTGTTCTGACATACCTGCATATCTGTTCTCTAAATGTCTTTCTTGCATGTGCTAGTTTAATACTCCTTGCACAGAAATCTATGTTCAGGATCTTTTTGTTAAAATATTTCCCAAATATACAGCTTCATTTTGTTCATTTTTCCTTCCTCTAAATCACTTACTAGTTAATATTCTATCAAATCGTTTTGTACGCAGTTGACTGGTGGGTTTAGGTGTTGCAATGTATGAACTACTAACTGGAGCATCTCCTTTCACTGTCGATGGGGAGAACTCCCAAGCTGAGCTACTAGGTCAGACTGAACAAAAGAAAATGAATGAATGATTACTTCAAAGGAACTGATCAAATTTCTGCAGTTTGGCTGGTAGAAAAAATAAATTGAAATGGAGATTGGCAAAATTATGTTTAAGTGCTTAACTTACATTTATAATTACATAGGATGTAGATATGGACCCTTTATATTTCCTTATATTTTAATGTGCCCAGAGAAATTTTAAATTTCATAGCGAGTGTGTCATAATTTTTGTGTATTCTGAAGCACTTAGCATTGGCCAAGAGCTGCCACAGCCCCCAACCCAGCTGTGTTCCCTGCCAGAGCCCTTTGGAATATGGGGACTAGAGCCATTAGGAATACAGGCTCAAGAGCTGTTTAGAATGTGGGGTGAGGAGCCGTTTTGAATGTGGAGCAAAGAGCCATTTAGAATGTGGGGTGAGGAGCCATTTGGAATGTGGGGCGAATAGCCGTTGGCAATGCGTGGCCCAGAGCCGGTGGGCACAGAGACGGTGGGCCCAGAGCCGGTGTGCACAGCGAAGGACGGTGGACACAGCCTCAGGATGGACGTTACTGTCCGGGAGCTCATGGAGCTCTTTGTGCAGAGCCCGCTGGTGACTTGGGTGAGTGCACCTGCCTCCCTGTCCCATTGCTGATGCCCTGGCTCCTCTCCCGCCCACCCTTGTGTCTCCACAGACCCCATCCACCTGGGCCCTGGCAGTCCGGAGACTCGGGGGTCTTCGCAGGTCTCCAAGCTGGGAGCGAGAGTCTTGGCCAGGGGGCCTAAGGGGTTTCCTACTCTGGAGCCCTTGCACCAGGTGCAGGATCCCGTGGCGCTCCCAGCCCTGGACTGAGATGGGCTCACCTGCTCCTGCCAGGGCGCTAGGCTGCCGGTCCTGGAGCGGACAGGGTCTGAGGGGTCACCCGATCTATGTGGCTGGACCACTGGGGAAAAGCACTCACTGCCCCCAAATATCCTGGTGTAGTGTATGAACCCGAGTCCAGTCAGTGGATGGCGGTGATGGGTGAGGATTGCGGTGTCTCTGAGTGGGATCATGTACCAGCTGGGATGGACACAGTGACTCCAATAGATCAGAGATGTGAGAAATGCATTGAAAAGTCCCTTTTATTTTTCATTTTTCCCTGTCCTGTGACGCTGGAGAAAAGTGGTGAGAAAATTTGCCTTCTGCTGTCTCCCATCTGTAGCCAGGATCTGGGCAGGGAGACAGGCCCTGGAGAGAGGTGGGCTTGGCGCCAACTGAAGTGAGGGTGGGAGCTGAGTGACTCTTCAGCCCACACAGGCGAGCCCACAGGGGCCCTGCCCACCGTTGCCCCGGAGAGCTTCAGAATGTTCACGTGGGGTGACGTTTCCGGCCTTTCTGCTCGCATCCCCCTCCTTGCAGGTGAAAAGTTTGAGCCCAGTCGCAAGCGGCAACGATGACAACCTATACATGCACTTGGTGGATGGCATCTTGCTGAACCAAGTCATGCTGGAAATGTAAGTTGTCCTCACAGGCAAAGGACAAAACTGATGCTCATAAGGTGTGACTTAAGGGTGTAGTAATGAAGAAAGCTGAGTTGCTGTGGGAGGGTTTCTCATGGGCCAGTGGTACCTCAGAGTACGGGCCCTTTTGCTTCCATTCGTTGGGGATGAAGAACTGCAGGACAGTGGGTGGCAGTTTGTTTGATGAAGGGTATTTGCAACTGAAGGACTGTCAAGCACTTGGTGCAGATGGTTCAGTTAACTTCAAACTCAGGTAGTAATGTGGTTTAAGTGATCACATTTTAAAAAGAAAACTTGTGGGGGGTCATGGAACTGTAACGGACAGTGTCTGGCCACAGGAAGTGTCGGGTGGGCCGGGAGCACTGAGAGTGACTGAGGCTTCACTCCTGGTTAGGACGCCTGTTTCTGAGATCTTTCACTTCATCTTCCACGTTCATTGCCTCATAGCAAGTGCAGTCAGTTAAGTGGCTTCTCAGGTTCTGGACTGAAAGCCACCGTGTTAGGACAGGCACAGGGCGTCAGAATGCTGAGGGACCGATTTGGAGCATCTCAAACAGGGTCTGGGGGAGGTGGCACTTGTTAGCATGCATGCGGGACCACATCCTCTCCTGCTGCTGAATTCTGCAGAGCCTGTCTGACTGACAGCCTGCCCCAAGGAGGTGGTGTCTCCTACCTCTGACTCTCTTTTAACTCAGAAACGGCAGGGGAGGTGTTGGAACTTAGCGTTGGTGTGGTTCTTGGGCACTTGAAGGAAAAGGGAACATCCAAATGTTCTCCATGGACCAACCCCTTATGCTCACCTATTCACCTGCAACTAAGCTGTCCGATTTGAGCATAAACCCTTTGGCTAATGAGAATCAGCTTCATTTGTGGCCCACACAGGAAGAGGAGTTAGCTTTGGCATATTCAGAAAGTGGTTTAGCCCTAACCAGTTTGGTTCAGTGGATTGAGCGTTGGCCTGTGTACTGAAGGGTCCCAGGTTCCATTCCAGTCAAGGGCATGTACCTTGGTTGCTGGCACATCCCCAGTAGGGGGTATGCAGGGGGCAGCTGATTAATGTTTCTCTCCCATCAATGTTTCTAACTCTCTATCCCTCTCCCTTCCTCTCTGTAAAAAAAAAATCAATAAGATATATTTTTTAAAACAAAAAGAAAGTGGTTTAAGTAGACTTACCTAAAAAGATCTGTTTTAAGAAATTTTCCAAGAACATAGCTCCTTTTATTTTAATACGTCATGTGCTATCATGCTGTGGGAGAGGTAGAAGTTTCATTTCTAATGTTTTTGTTTTTTTTTCAAAAGCCCTACCAGTCTTACCAATCTTACCAACCCTGTGTTTGCTTAGATTATAAATGACACATCTGTTAGCTTTGGCAGCACTTCTCTGAGAACGTTGATGAAAATGAAGTCAGTTGCTTGTGTTCTGGTTGAATTTCAAACAGCTTGTGGTGGTGGTGGCTTTTAAATTGTACTTCCAGTGACATTTGAAATGTTTACTTGTAGATTTTTTTCCTATTTGTCAATTTTGTATTAATTATTGGCTTCAAATGAGCCGAATGGCATTGAGATCGATTTCCATATCTCTCCAATCTCCCCTTCTTTATTGAGGGGGCAGGTTACTGCGGAAAGAAGAAGAGGCCTGCCTCTCTTCCATCAGACCAGCTCCCAGAAGGCTCAGCACCCTCATGAACCCATGAAGACAGCCCTCATTTGAATTATCACCCTCCCTGTGTCCTGGGACAGTAACTGAGTGGGAGGGCTTTGTTATGAAAAGCAGGAGAGGCTGCAGATAAGGCCTCCTGTTGAGTCTGTTCTCTTCAGATAGGAAACCTGTTTTGAGCCTGAGCATTTTGAGAAATATCCTGAACACACATATTGATGAGTGAAGTTATAAGTCACTTGATTGAGAATTCTGGTTTCATCATGACCAGACCTGACTTTTCCTGGAGAGTGGAAAGTAAATGATGTTTTGGGGGTTCCCACATGAATTGCTTGTGTCTCTACTGTTAGCATGTCTCCTGGGCGGCTTTGTACACCATATAGTGCCACAGACGGATGATGTCGGTTTGTCCAGGTGGAATTGTGTCTCTAGAATGTGAAATCACAGGACCAGCCCGAGACCCAGGCTGGTGACAGAGGAGGGGAACCCATGTGAAGTAGAACATGAATGATTTTTATTGATTTAAGTCAGAAAATGTACCATGTTTCCCCTTTTTCTTTCCTGATGGTTCATATATTTTGGTGTGTTCAGTTCCTAAGTCTCTTAATCTTTAAATATATTGTGGGGTGGATTATCTATTTGCACACAGCGTAACCTTTTGGATCTGTACTGCATTTGGTGGTGGTTTGTGGGTGCTGCCAGGAGTGGGAATGGAAATGACATTGACTAAGGGGCTGAAGAGGGCTTGTCGTGGGGTTGGGAGGGATGTGTATTGTCCAAGGTCCACGGCTCGGCAGGGGCAGAATTCGGGTTTGACTGGAGCCACACTGGTTTCAGCCTCACACTGACCTAGGCTTGGAGAGGGCTGCCCAGCACTGGGAAGGGAGGTGTGGCAAATGCTGGGAGACGCTGTTTCTAGTCTCCTGTTTCCTCCCCTAGAGACCCCAGGCCTAAACAGCACTTCCACCAGCACATGAACAACGATGTGAACCTCCGCATTGAGAACTTGACCATCTTGGTCAGACACATTAAGACCTTCTACCAGGTAAGGGAAGCCTCTGTTCCCAGGACTTCTGTGCTCCTGGCAATGTCATCACTCCAAAGGTTTCCCCGCAGGAAGCCCAGAGGAGGTGGTGTTCACAGTGAGGCAGCTGCTTGCTAACACTTAAGGGTTTCTCACTTGCACCTTTTATCCCCACCTCCCCCCGCATTGTGAGAAGGGGCAGATGTTGGATTGCTTTACTTTGTCCAGCGAATGTCCTTTGAGCCGTGTGCATGGCATTGGCTCTGGTGCTGTGTGAGGGCCCCAGAGATGAGTCGCCACTGTGGCCCCAAGCACCAGTCGCATGGGGAGTGGCTGGAATGGGCTCTGGGAGGGGCACACTGACCTGGTTATTGTCCACAGCTCAGCGAGTCTTTGTACAGCAGCAATTCGAGATGTTGAAGGAGATATGGGGCCACAGAGGGTCATGTTGGGTCAGGACTGTAATGGACGAGCCCCCAGGGTGCCGATGACAGCACTGGAGTTTAGCGTGTAGAGTGTCCATTTGTCAGTGCTCATGGTATCTCATTCGCAGATCGTCCATGGCAGGAGGACCTGATGGCGAAGGGCTGTTAAAATAAATCTTTGATCTTTATATGACCAGCACGGATGCCATATGGACTTAACCTGTCACCTGGGCCCTGGTTTTCACACTTCTTCTGAGCACTGAAACTTGCGTCCCCATATGAGTTTTCTTAAGATCTCAGGTGAAGCCCCATGACTCTGATTGATTGGTGGTTGGAGGACCCTAGTGCCCTCTGCTCAGCACCCACCTTTCCCCCCAGGGCATCTCTATGAGTTCCTGGGTCCTCAGGGAACATGCTTTAAGAACCACTCACTGGCATTGCCTGCGAGGCTCTAGGTTGTAGGCCCAGTCTCCAGCTGGGGCATGCAGAAGGCAGCCGATCAATGATTTTCTCTCATCTTTGATGTTTCTATCTCTTCCTCTCTGAAATAAATAAAAAAAAAAAAAAAAATATATATATATATATATATATATATATATATATATATATATTGAAGAAACACTCACTGTCCAACAAGTCCCAGGATTATTCTGTGGTTTCTTTGAGATCTTGGCAGACTCAGACTCTGGCACTGTTCCCAGCATGCTGCTGTGCTCATTCCATGGCCTGTTGGCAGCATAGCACCATGACTCTGAGCAGCCTCTGGGCGGGGCCTGGGAGAGATCAGAAGATGGGGCTGAAGTGGCCTAGTTTCTTTGTCTGAGGGGAACCACCCTCAGGGCCATGCATGCTGCAGGCTGGTGGGTTTCAGCTAGTGATGCGCTTCTGACAGGCAAAGACAGGGGAAGGGGGTGGTGCTGCCATTGAACTGGGTCTGGGCGTGGAGGGACCTTGATTCCTGGCTGCAGGCACCATTCGCGGTAAGCAGGTGCTTTTGATGCTGTGTGCTAAGTGCCAGGGAGGCGGATGGTGCCAGCAGTTCAACAGACAAGACTCCTAACTCAGGCTGCATGGGGGCAGCTGGGAAGGCTTCTTGGCGTAAATGACACCTGAGTGGAGTGATGGTGCGCAACTGAGTTTCCTGTTTGGAGGGTTATGGGCAGGAGACAGGGGAAAGGGCGTTGAGGTGGAGGCAGTCCTTTCCACTTCTGTCACAGTCAGCACTTGCCCCAGCTGCTGGGATGAAGGCCTGTTGTCCTGTTTTCACAGGAATCAAAACCAGGGAGATGCCAACATGGGACTCTTGACAGGCAGGCCTCCTGCCTCAGGTATAGCTGGGAGGGCATCACCTCTCCCTGTGGCAGCGATGCAGGCCTCAGGGGAGGAGAATTCTGAGGCTCTCCGTGAGCAGCACAGAGCAGGCAGGCTTTGGGGCGAGCTGTGTGGCCATGCGCATGCCATCCCCTGCTCTTGCTGGTCGAGGAGGGTGCAAGCTGATGGTGGTCAGCTGCCCTGCCGCTCAGTTCTGTGCTGGTCAATGGGGCCTGGCCATGTGGAATCGCAGGCAGTTTGCTGCTCTTGGGCACTGGGTAGTGCTCCAGAACACAGAACCGTCCCAGGAAAGAAAAGATGGCCAGTCCACCCTCAGGGCCCAGAGAATCCCAGGGAGAAGGAAGCACCTACCTCCTGGCCCGGCTTCTGCACTGGCAGCTCTTTGGGGGCAGGGCAGGGGTGCATGGCAGCCTTAGCCTCCTGGCGCAGAGTAAATGTTTGCTGCTGCACTTGCTAAGGGCCCCATGGCGCCCCTGCCTCAGTCCTGCTCACGTGGAGAAAACCGCAGGCACTTGCCTCTGGGCTGACACAGGGAGGTGCAGGCAGGGTTGTGCTGTGTTATTTCCTTCTGATTTATTGGAAAATAAAGCTATGTTCTGGTCATATAAGTAATATGTGCTTTTTAGAAACAGCTAGGAAAACACACAAGTAGTAAGAATAAGAACTACCCTGGATCCCACCACTGAAAGACAGTCTCTATGAGCTGTTCTAGTGTTTCCTCCCAGTGTTTGCATGGGGATTGTGTTTTGTCTTTTCCCTCCCACCTGACATGATAGCATACGCATAACTGGTCATTGTTGTGAAGTGATAGTCTAGAAAGTTTTCCAAAAGAAGTACCGCCCAGCGTCCCCTTGTTGTCAGGGCTTGGGCGAAGCGAGACAGCCATTCCATACTCTGACCAGGAAGGGTGAGAGGTCACCCCCAGGTAGAGTGGGATCCCTCTGCCCATGGCTTTTCAGCGAGACACACAAAGTCACAGAACCTAGCCCTGGTCTTGTTTGCCAGGCAACGCATCTGGCACCCTGGCTGTCCTCTTCTGAGGCATCAGGGCAGGCCACTTAGGAATACCAGAGGCCCATCTTGAATAGCACCGGCTATTTAAGAAGTTCAAGTTTTGCCTCTGAAAACCTGGGAAGACTTTCTCCTTGACCTTTTTCAGAGGACAGGACGGGGTGAGGAGCAGCATAGCCAGGCTCAGTCTGAGGGAGGGCTGGTGTTCAGCCAGGGTCTCCGGCCTCCTCCTGGCCCGCTGCTTGGTCGCCTCTGGGGTTGGGGCCAGGATTCTATATTATCAGAAGTTCCCGGATGTTGAGTGTTACGTCTTTCCTGTCTCACTGGGAATCAGATGGCTGGAGTGGTGGTTCTCAAAGGGGGTGCCCAGCCCAGAAGCAGCCGCAGTACCTGGGAACTTGTCAGCAACCATCTGGGTCTGCTTCTCTAAGCAGCCCCCACAAGACCTGTTGTGGAGATCCTGCCTCCTTTTTAACAAGCCTGTGGGGGATGCTGACACACCCTCCTACGGGAACACCGGGCTACAGAGTACACCGAGTGATGTATGGAAGGGGCACCTTCCCCTAGTTCTCCTGGGGCCGAGAGCTCCGTTCTCCCCGGTGACTCCTCTGCATCACAGACAGTGGACACACGTCTCACCTGCCCTGGGGCAGGAAGGAGGTCTTGGCAGCCCTGTGAGGAGGGGCCCAGTGTTGCCCAGGTGACCAGAGGGCTCAGTGAGGGAGATGACAGGAAGGGGCCGAGGAAGCCACAGTTGGGCAGGGCCTTGGGAGAAGGCTTCATGAAGTCTCTGTTTTTGAAGAAGAAAGTCTGGTGGGGGTCGGGGGGCACCAGCTCCAGGACAGACACCCCAAGAGGAGAGAGGCCTGGAGGAAAGCTGAGTCTTGAGCAGAGCCGCATGCTGCCTCCAGCTGCCTGCGGGTCAGCTTTGTGTCAGTGCCACACAACCCTTGCTGTACTTGCTCAACAGACAAGCTCTTTTTATCTTGAGTCTTTTTAAACTAAATTTTGGGGCACATTAGTTCATTTTTTATATCAGAGCCTGGAGTCCTTACACGAAACACAAGTTCACTCCATAATGGAATCAGTAGGAAAATAAGGCCAGTGCAGGGGGAATCCCCCGTGCAACCAATAGCGGACGCATGTTTATTCTTTGGGCTGTGCATTGTGTCCACCACCGTTCCCTGCCCTGGACGCCTGTGATCTGGCCCTTCCTCTGGGCAGTCAGGGCCTCGTTGTCCTGTGAAGCTGCTGAGGCTTCTCTGGCTGCATGGTGGTGGGAGGCCCTCGGTCAGCGGCTGGATACATCCCGTGTCTGTTGATCGACATGTACATGTTTCAAGTTCACGTAGGGACATCGATCCTGACACCTGGACCCTTAGATGGATATAGGGACCCACCTGCAGGACCGACTCTGAAATGGGAGGTTTGCTGAGGTTCTCTGAGCTCTTCCCCTCAGGTGCATTCCTTCTCTGGGCCTCTGAGTTCTCATCTGTCAAGCAGAGGATGGGCCTTGGCCTGATATTACACATCCCATGATGGCCAGCGACCACCAAGATTTCCATTTAAGAGCACCTCGAGGAAGTGTGGTTTATGATTCCTTGAACTTGACTTCTTCCTTCTGAATTCTCACCTTGGTTAGAAGGCTCAGCAGACCCCAAAATTGTTTTATGTCTCCGAGGAAACAGCAGAAGAAATTGTCTGGGATTGCGTGATCTTCTGTAATCCCTTCTTACCTCCATTGCTTTGAAAAATTAAAAATCAAACAGTACCAGTGTTTATAATGAACACCTGAGTATCCTTTTTTCAAATGAATATGAACATACTAGAAGCCTGATGCACGACAATTCGTGGAAGCGTAGGCCTTCCTTCTGCCTGCTGCCGGCATCTGGCTTCCCTCCAGCACCAGCTTCGTCCGGAAGGATGTATGGTCTAATTAGCATATTACCCTTTTATTATTATAGATGTGATATTTTTATATTTCTTACAGATTTTTTAAAGAAATAATTTTTTTACCTGTCAGCTGTGGGTCAAAAGTTGAGAGTCAGCCTGTGAACCAGAAGGTCATTGTTCGATTCCCAGGCAAGGCACATGCCTGGGTTGTGGGCTTAATTCCTTGTAGGGTGCATGCAGGAGGCAGCCATTCAATGATTCTCTCTCATTGTTGATGTTTCTATCTCTCTCTTCCTCTGCCTTCCTCTCTGAAATCAATTAAAATATATCCTATCTAATAAAAGAGTACTATGTATGTAAATTGACCGTACCTCTGCTACACCACAAGCCATGCCCACCAGCCAATCAGGAGCGAGTATGCAAATTGACCCAACCAAGATGGCTGAGGCCAGGGAGAGAGCAGGAGGCTTGGGTGTCGCCGGCAATGGAGGAAGCCAAGGTTTCCGCCTGCCCTGGCCTGCCTTGGCCTCCGCTTAAGGCTACAAAGTTTCAATTACAGAAGATAAATAAATCCCAAGGAAAATGGCTGCAGCCACGGAGTAAGTCGGAGATTTGGCTCCGCTCAAGGCTACAAAGTTTCAATTATAGAAGATAAATAAATCCCAGATACCAGGGCTTCCACTTGGGTCGCCGGGGTGTGGGCCAGCCTGCAAACCACGACAGGCCCCTTACCCAGCCTGCCCCCCACCCCAAGGTAATCCCCACCCTCTTCCAGGTCATCCTTTAGGGCAAACCAACCAGCCCCCAACCATGCACCAGGCCTCTATCCTATCTAATCCTCCTATCTAATAAAAGAATAACATGCAAATTGACCATCACTCCAACACACAAGATGGTTGCCCCCATGTGGTCAAAGATGACTGACCCCATGTAGACTAAAGATGGCCACCACAAGATGGCCAGCAGGGGAGGGCAGTTGGGAGGGACCAGGTCTGCAAGGGAGGGCAGTTGTGGGCGATCACGCTTGCAGGGGAGGAGAGTTGGGATGGTCCAGTCCTGTAAGGGAGGGCAGTTGGGGGCTATCAAGCCTGCAAGGGAGGGCAGTTAGGGGTGACCAGGCCTGCAGGGAAGGGCAATTGGGGGGGACCCAGGCCTCCGGGGGAGAGCAGTTGTGGGGGACCAGGCCTGCAGGGGAGGGCAGTTAGGGGTAAAAAGGCTGGCAGGGGAGCAGTTAGGCATCAATCAAGCTGGCAGGGGAGTGGTTAGGTGCTGATCAGGCTGGCAGGCAGAAGCAGTTAGGGGCAATCAGGAAGGCAGGCAGGCGAGCAGTTGGGAACCAGCAGTCCTGGATTGTGACAGGGATATCCGACTGCCCATTTAGTCCCAGTCCTACCTGGATTAGTTCTAATCAGGCAGTTGGACATCCCTTGAGGGGTCCCAGATTGGAGAGGGTGCAGGCTGGGCTGAGGGACACAGCCCCCCCCGTGCATGAATTTCGTGCACCAGGCCTCTAGTTTTTTTATAAAAGGAAAGAATGTTTTTTCTGATAGAAGTCTCCATGATGCCTCCACTGAGTCCATTTATCCTCCCTTTTCTCCCTGGAGATAACTGCTATCACCAATTTGATGGGTATGCAATTCAAATTTTTATACTCTTGCTGTGTGTGTGTGTATGTGTGTATGCATGTGTATGTGTGGATGTGTGTGTCACTGTATATATACACATGCACACACACTAGCATTACTTTGTGTGATGTCTTTAGATAAAACTTCCATATACTGCTTGCACATTTTTCCCTACTCCGCCTTCTTTCTGAGACCTGTCAGCTCTGTGTGGCTGTTGTATTGCATGAGCATGGGGCTGATGACTAAATTTTGGAATTACCTTTAGAAATGTGCATGCTCAGTTTGAAAAATGGAAAGTTCAGTTCCAAGGTCAGAATAGAAGGAAATGTACATCTGACATTGTTGGAGGAACATAGACATATTTAAGAAAATGTTAGTCACCTCTGATGCGGTGACATGGGACCCCAGATAGCAAGAAACACTCTCCAACCCTGAGTGGAGAGGGGCCTAGTTTGTTGGGAGTGGGTACACCTCAAGGGGTAACATCCCTTCCCCCCAAGTTCTGGTGTGGATAGGAGTCACAGAAAGATGACAAGAAGGGAGGATAAAGTCAGTGCATAAATGTTTGACGGCACTGGCAACTCCCGGCCTCCGTGAGCTGGCAGGACACTGAATGTAGACATTCAGGGAGTTATGCAATAGAGCGACTCCTGAAAAAAGTTGGAAACATGTTTTAAAAGGTATAAGAAGAGCTTTGTTGGTGAGGAATTTCTCTAGTGACCACTGTCTAAGGCAGGGGTGGGCAAACTTTTTGACTCGAGGGCCACAATGGGTTCTTAAACTGGACCGGAGGGCCGGAACAAAAGCATGGATGGAGTGTTTGTGTGAACTAATATAAATTCAAAGTAAAAGAGCGGAGGGGAGAGCAAGAGAACCGGATAGAACAGCCGGATCCGGCCCGCGGGCCGTAGTTTGCCCACGGCTGGTCTAAGGCCAAGTATACCTGTGAAACCTACCCCCTTACTTGTCTTTTGAAAAATTGGATTTCTATCTTCTGAGTCGTAATCAGCAAGGCCCTTCTGGACAGGGAAGACCACCTCCCCTGGAGCTTTGGAGGAGCTCTGGGGAACACAGTGGTGGGTGAGGGTGAGCCGCACACTCTGAGGAGGGATGGTTGAGACCCCCAGACCAGGGCTGGTGCCTGGGCCTGCTTTCAAAGACCCTCCGTGTGAAGGCAGCTCCATTCCCAGGCCACCTCTCTGAGGGGTGCAGTGTAGCTGTGATCTATCCCTCTCCCAGGGAGGGCGCTGCTGTAAAGGAGAGAAGTCTCCACCTTTACAGCCTGCACCAGAGACCTGTTGACACAGCATCCTGAATCATCCTAGAGAGACCCTGCAGCATCTCCTTCATTTTCATTCTTTACTTTAGCTGTACCAACAAATCATACCACAAAAATAAAGACATCTTTTAAAAAGACACAGCCCAGCCGCTGTGTCTCAGTGGTTGAGCATCAACCTATGAACCAGGAGGCCACCGTTGGCTTCCCAGTCAGGGCACATCCAGGGTTTGGGGGCGTGAAGGAGGGGGCGTGAAGGAGGCAGCCTATGGATGGTTCTCTCTCATCATTGATATTTCTCTCCACTCCCTCCCTCTCCCTCTGGGAAATCAATAAAAACATATTTTAAAAAATTTAAAAAGACACGCACACCTGATGCTGCTGTCCTGGCATGTAACGTTTGCTCTTCTTCCCAAGGTCTCTGCTCATATGCAGACATAATGTTTATTTGGTTATGATGAGGGCAGAAGTACAGGTAGCTCTGGCTTTTCACATTTATTTATATCCTAACTATTCCTTCCTCTTACACAGCATGTCCCCACTTACCGTGCAGTGGCTGCGCTCACCCAGTGACTTGATAAGCTGTCATGTTGTTGGTCATTCTTTATTTTCCTTTCCTGTTCTCAGTGGTATCTTTCCTCTTTGTTTCTGTAGGAAGTTCTCCAGCAGCTGATTGTAATGAGCTTGCCAGATGTTTTGATGATTGGCAAAGACCCGCTGTCTGGTGAGTGAAAGCCCGTCCCTCCTCACCCCCTCGGAGGCTTGGCCAGTGCCAGTAGCTCTGGGCAGCTGTTGGACATAGAGCTCTGGCTGCCAGCTTGGAGCCAGCACAGTGAAAACACGTGATCATTCCGGTGAGATTTTAAAAGATGGGTTTGTTCCTCTGGGCATGCAGCCAAGGCCCCTTCTTTGGTGGGCTTAGGGGCCGAGTCATATGTGGCCGCTCTGGGGGTCTGTCCTCCTCAGTAAATGTGGAGTCAGGGCCACCTTCACAGAGTGGGGACCTTTTGGTAAGAAAGGAAGAATCTGTGGAGGAACTGGCATCTCTCTTCCACGGGGACCCTGTGATTCCCTTTTCAGTCCATGGTGGGTCTCACCAGGAAGTCCTGGCATGTCTGCCATGGCTCCCTGAGGCCGGAGAGGGCAAGATTTCCAAGTCCTAACCTCAGACACTCGCTGTGACCTTGAAAGAACGAATGAAATGTGCTCCTGGACATCTTCCAGAAAGTCAGAGTTAATTCATGCTTGTCAGGTGGCTCCCTGGGGAGTTAAACAGGGCGGCTGATCTCCTTCGCCACATCCTGTGCCTCTGCCTGCACCACGGCTCTGGAACAAGCACCATGTTCTCTTACCTCTGGGCCTTTGCATGTGCTGTTCCTGTGCCTGCAACGCTCTCGCTCACTGTGTCCTAACTCTCCCCCCTCACCCTGTTTTTCTCAGCTCAGAGGTCACTTCCTTTAAGAAGCTTTGCCTGATCTCACTGCAGACTAGAGGCCCTTCTTCCAGGTTCCCTGGGTGCTTTCCAGCTTTTGTGCATTGTCGATGTTCTTGGTCTGAGGCAGAGGAAGGTGTTGATTACGACAAAGCTCCCAGCAGCTGGAACACATGGGTGCCTGGAAGGGAGCTGTCTGTAGGTTTGTTTCTTCTTTGCCTGCTTAACTGTCACTGAGCCAGTCTCGCTGGTGTGGACCCACTAAAGCAGTGGTTGGCAAACTCATTAGTCAACAGAGCCAAATATGAGCAGTACAATGATTGAAATTTCTTTTGAGAGCCAAATTTTTTAAACTTAAACTTCTTCTAACGCCACTTCTTCAAAATAGACTTGCCCAGGCCATGTTTTGTGGAAGAGTCACACTCAAGGGGCCAAAGAGCCGCATGTGGCAAGCGAGCCACAGTTTGCCAACCACGGCACTAGAGAGTCTTCTTTGAGTTTGAAACTATTCAAAACCCACAGTCTGGTAGATTTATGAAAATACCAGTTTTTCTTACTCCTGAAATCCTGAGAGAAATTGGGTATCAGCCTCCCATAAAAATATGAGAGAACTTGTGCTTCTCTCCTCTCTCTCTCTCTCTCTCTCTCGCTCTCGCTCTCTCGCTCTCGGTCTCGCTCTCTTATAAGTTTCATAGGAATCTGTGTAGGGAAAACAGTCATAGGATGCCTTGGTTTGCAACACATGTTTTTATCCACTCACCCTGGTGAGAACAAACACAGCACAGCTCCACCTTAATCTCCTAGTGCCCTGTTTATTGCCCCAAAGCTTATTTTAAATCATTTTTCCATGAAGATTTTTCTAAAATTAATTCTCTACCTTTAAACCTCCCTCCTAGTCGCCCTCTCCCCCACCCTCCGCCCCAGTTAACAAAACTTAGCAAACAGGAATCCCATACTTTTCTAACAGTGCTCTGGATCAGATTTAGGTTTTTTTGATGCCTGATGTGTGGGAATGAATGAATGAATCATGATTGTCATGTGTGTAATTGCCAGTGCTGATGGAGTGGAACTCTTTGCTCTTTCATTGAGCCACCTCAGACTGTAGATTGAGCTCATATGTATCTGTGTGTGTCTGTGTGTGTGTCTCTGTGTGTGTGTGTGTGTGTGTGTGTGTGTGTGTGTGTGTGTGTGTTTGTGTACAGGGTTTCTAGTCTCCTCTTCGCTTATGCTCTTGCTACTATTAGTGGAGCAGTCGGCCTATCCTACATGTGTTTCCACTTTTAATGCTGTTTTCCTCTGCGGTGGCTGGGAACATGGACCCTCAGAGCTGTTGGAGTTATTCTAAAGTATGGTACACTTAGACCTTCTGCCGTGAACATCAAGATTTTCTGCATGAACTCTGCCTTCTGTTTCTGCTGCTCCACACCCTCCAAACACTTTCTCGCTGGGTGTCAGCTGTCTGCTGGCTACAGCACCATGTACAAGCCTGGGGGAGGTGAATCGCTATAGGAAGAGGAGCTGGCGATGGCTGGGAGGGTCTGTGCCTGTATTATCCACCAAACGGCTTACAAGAGGCACTTGCCTGTCATCTGGAGACTGATTGGGGTTGGGGGCGACGGTCACATGGGCACATGGGCTGGTGGGCGAGAGCACTGTGGCCATGGTAAGGTTTTAGTGGGACTGATTGGAGGCTTTTAACACTCCTATGATCACTCCCTTTCTTTTTTATCAAAAATGAAATGTGGCTGATCATCAGCTCAGCATGAATAGAGCAGTGAGTCAGGGTGGAATCCTTGAGTCCAAATGAAATGCCTCAAGTGAAATAACAATCATAAGTCTTTGAAATTATTCCATTTTAAACACTCAGGAAGTTGTACACTTATTAGCAAAGGGATGTCTTTGCGCATAGTAGATAGATGTGCAGCACCCACCCTCATTGAGCATATTGTTTAGAGTGGGATCTGGATGGTCCATGGGGACCCTGTGGTCCATCCCTCTCCCCTCCCTCCCACCTTCAGGCTAGGAGACGGCAAAGAGGGTGCAGTTTACATCAGTGAATGTCCAGCCCCCAGTTCTGAGACTCAACCACAATGTCTTCATTGCAGGAAAGGTTGTTTTTAGCTATTTCTCATTTGAGAGCTATTAGGACGAGGTCACCTATTACTCCATGCACACCTTACAGCCCAGGGTCTGAAATAAAGCACAGCACTAATTCTTGGGATACGAGTTTGTTTTCTTCATCCCAGGGGTCCTTGTTGGAACCTTGGGCCACTTAGTACAGTGCAAGGGTATGTGGTTAAGTCTTTCAAGAAAACAATGCTTTTTCTGGGACATTCCTTCTCCCCCAAGTAGAACAGGATATGATAAGAAAGCTGGAAAACTAGAGAACTTCTTTTACCCCAAAACCACTCTGCACATCACCCAGGCCAGCTGTCTCCATTTCAGAGATGGGAACTGAGGCTGTAGGACAGGGTACAGCTTGGTGGGGTCATACTGCTCCTGGTAACCAGCCAGGTCTACAGCCCAGAATTCTGATGCTGTTGATCTAGGTGGCTGGCACTCATAAGCACGTGGAGATGCATAATCAAGGAGACAGTGCAAAGTGATGAAATGTGATTTTTTTTTTGTGTCCTGTCTGAGTGGTAGAGCTGAGAAGAGCAGTATGATAGTGTTGGTCTGGGTCTGGGGAAATTGGGCTTTTTTATATGTTGGTTGTGAGAGAGTAAAATTGTAAAGGCCTTTCTGCCTGGCAATTTGGCAGTATAAAGAGCTTAAAGGATGAGTTTTCCCTAAAGAGGTAAATAAGAATCTGCTTTACAAACCAGCAGCCAAGGGTGGGCAACCTTTTTTCTGCCAAGGGCCATTTGGATATGTATGATATCATTTGTGGGCCATACAAAATTATCAACTTAAAATTTAGCTGCTATATTTGGTCAGACATTTCATTAACTCACTCCTAATGCTTTGGGAAGGCCAGGCCAAAGGATTTGGAGGCCTTATATGGCCCTCGGGCTGGATATTCACCACCCCTGCTCTAAGCCCTGGCCTGTGTGGGTCAGTTGGTTGGACATCATCTGAAAATGTTGCTGTTTTGATTCCTCGTTAGGGCACATGCCCGAGTTTCAGGCGCTATCTCAAGAAGGGGAAGGAAGGTGTGCGCAGCAGGAGGCATGCAAGAGGCAGCCAGTCTATCTCTCTCAGATCGAGTTTGTTTTTCTCTCCCTTCCCTCTAAAAATATTTTTAAAAAATCAATTGCTTTTCTTTCTTCTAAAAACCAAAGAACCTAACCACAAAGATGTTGTTTAGCATCATTTGGATTAAAACATTGAAAGCTTGAGCCTCTGGAAGGAAGTTGAGTAAATTTGTAGCCTTTGTGCAAAGTAAGTATGAGACCATCAAAAGTGACGTCTGTAAGTTGTCTGGGGTTTTCTTTGGAAGCCTCCAGCCAAACACTGACACTGAGAAACAGGAGGAGGAGGGGGCGTGCCGGGGCTGCAGGCAGACCCTGAGCAGATGAATGATGACTCTCACACACGCTTCTGTGAAAGAGAGGCTAAGGCACTACTTGGCTATCGCCACCAAGTACCCTGTTCACCTGCCTCCTTTGGCTTTTCTTGTCATAACAGCTGGAACTAAAATTAACCTCTAGATACAATTAGCAAGGTAAGCATCCTTGAGAAAGTATGTGCTTCTACAAGGTCGGGTCTTTAAAGACTAAACATAGAGATTCTAGCAAAACACACCGGGGATCAGACTTGTTTGGAAAAATCAAGGTAGGGGCTGCCGCTTTCGGCAAGGTCCCCCCAGAAGCCCCCGACCTTTCAAAGTATCCTCCTTACAGACATTCCCACCAAGTCCCCTGCTTCCCCACAGCGACGGGACAGACGTGCAGGATGTGGGCAGTGTGAAGCTGGGGGTACGTCTGGGGCTTGTCTGTTTGCAATGCTGCATGATGATCAGGTTGAGTTGTGTGCGCCTCATCTCAGCGCCCACTCAGCACTTCCTGCGGAGACGCCTCTCTGCCATTGGGCTTGCTTCCCGCACACACTAAAGAGATGCTGATGTTGAATTTCGTGGATTATCATGGGAAGATATTGATAACATATTTGAGTCGAAAGGATCACAAATATTTATGTACTGAATTCTCATTTGGCTTAAATAATACACAAGCCCTTATGTAGAAAACAGATGGCGGGGTACACCCAAGTCGAAATCACTGGGTAGAGAAATGATTTTTTTTAGCTTATCTGATTTTCCCCCCAACAGCAGAGTGGTGGTGTATCACTGGTGAGATTTTATGAGGAGATGAGTCTACTTAAATATCTTGCTCTTTTGATTTAGCAAAGAGTATGGAGGAAATGAAGAAGATGCTGGTGCTGGTGCTGGGCTGTGCTGTCCAGGTAGGGCTTGGGCAAGGGTGGAAGGGGGCCTGCCCTTGCCATCTTGTGTGTGGATTTGTGGGGATAAACTCCCCCTTAGTGACTGAGGTAGGAGGGAAGCTGCCTTCAGTCCAACATGACACGTCCCGGCTTCCTGAGAGAAGGGACCACTCATTAGGTAGCAGCCGATTCTAGTCCCAGGGCACCTTTGGCAAGAAGCAAGTGGGGATTCCTCAGCCCAGGGTGTCCTTAGCAAATTATCCCCAGTATAGGGACACGTACACCAAAGATCAGAAACTCCATGCAGCCTGGGGGCCCCATCTGACTCACCCCCTGATTTTGGAAAAAACTTTCATGGGCACAGGGCCGCACTCGATTCCTCATGTGTTATCTCTGGCTGCTCGCACAGCACAATGGCAGAGCTGAGACTAAATGGCCCGCAGACTCTGAGATGTTCGTACCATCCGGCCCTTTGACGATGAAGGTTGTCACCCCTGGTGCTCTTGACCTTATCTGGTTTAAGAGTCACTGGAGCTTGTTTAACGTGCAGATTTCTGTACTTCACCCCTAGCGTTTTCAACCTGATGGGCTTTTTGAAAACAGGTACCCCTGGTGATTCTGCTGTGGGTGGTCAGAGCAACTTCTAGAGAAAACTCAGTCTAAGGGACAGTAGGGAGGAGAGATTCTTGGTTATAAAGGAGAGAGCCAGTGACTGGTGGGCAGTTCATTTGGAAACTATTTCTGTGGCTGTGCTGGGCCCAGGTTGCCTCACTTGCAGAATGCTTTTATTAACATGCATTACCTCCGCAGTGTGACAGGAAAGGGGAGTTTCTTGACAAAATCCAACAGCTGGACATTGAGACTCAGATCAGTATCCTGGCCCATATCCCGGAGGTAGGTGTGTGGCTGGCTTTGTGGGGCTTAGCCATGGACCCCCACTCCGGTGGCAACCGGGAGGCAGGCTCTCACCACCAAGGGAAAGTTTAAAGACTACATCACCCATTAGTGGTTTTCCTAATTTGAGGTTTCACACACCAGACGTATTGAACCTGTTTGGAAAGGTAGTCATCAGCAAGCTAAAATAAAATGGGGGTAAAAATGTAAAAAAAAATTTTAAAACATCTCTATCAAGTCTCCATTTGCCTCCTGTTCTTGGCTATTATGGAGCCAGACTGGTTGTAAGTACTGTCAAGGGGTTTGGGCTCAGATTTTGATTTGCCCTGAAAATGTGTTCTGGCCCATGTGGCTCTGCTTCCCATGGCTGATCTTCCTGGGGAAAGGGTCTCCATTACTGTCAGGGACGTGGCAGAGACACAGGCTGCCGAGTCCTAGAAAGGCTGTAGCTGTAGACTCGGCCCTGGGGTGGAGGAGTGAAGACTCTGCACTGAGGGCAGCCCCTCTGCCATGGACCTTTGCAGAGGTGGTCACATCAGAGAAGTGGTTTCCCTGGAAACCGGGCCTGTGGGGCAGCTACCGACCTGAAAGTGTATTTCCCTTACATCCTTCCCCCTGCCTCCAGAAGAAGCCTTGTATGATTAGGTGTCTTTGGAGATGTGGCTCAGCCTTCGGTCTGCTTGGACAGATGAGATAAAGGCATGAAAAAGACATGAGCAGGAGCACCTAGGAGCAGGTGTGGGGCTGGCAGGGGCCGCTGAACACAGTGCCCTAAGCCGGCACCAGGGACAGGCTGGGCTGATGGGCACCCAGCCCCAGGCACCATGGGTGGTGGGTGCTGAGTCAGCACTGGAGTAGGAGAGGGAAGCCATTGGTCGCAGTCTGGGGAAGTCAGCTTTGTCCTAAATAGGCTCAGCCATTTGTGACAGTGAGCAGCCACCTGGTAGCCCGAGGACCATTCTGCTTTTGTTAAATCCTCACCCAAGGATATTTTCCCATTGATTTTTAGAGAGAGAAGAAGAGAGGAAAGACTAAGAGAAATATCTATGTGAGAGAAACAAATGGATTGGTTGCCTCCTGTGCACTGCCTGACCAGGGCCTGGCCAGGGCGGAGCCAGCAACCTAGGTACATGCCCTTAACCGGAATTGAGCCTGGGACCCTTCATTCCCCAGTGGACACTCTATCCACTAAAGGAAACTGGCTAGGGCCATTCTGCCTTTTAATTTTCCTTGTGTGTCCTTGTGTTTTGAACATGTATGTATCCGCGGACTAGGTCTTTGCTACTCACTGTCTTCCCTGCTCAGACAGCAGAATATTTAAAATAACAAGGGGGGAGGATGCAAGGCAGCCTGAGTGATTATCACATTCAGGGCTGGCCCTGGGGACGGGGCTTCAGAATTATTGGGTGCTTCTCATACATTCAGGTGCTGGGCCCCACAAAACACCCACCGAGTCAGAGGAGCAACACAAGCCTTCAATTAAAGCTGCTCCTGTGGCCCAGCCAGTGTGGTTCAGTGGTTGAGTGTCCACCCATGAATTAAGAGGTCATGGTTCAATTCCTGATCAGGGCACATGCTGGGTTGTTGGCTTGATCCCCAGTAGGTAGTGTAGGAGGCAGCCAATCAGTGTTTCTCTCTCATCAAGTTTTCCATTTCTCACCTTCTCCCTTCCTCTCTGGAATCAATAAAACCATATTTTGAAGAAATAAAATATAACATTTTTTAAAAAGCTGCTCATGTGACTGCTGTGTGGCTGGGTTGCATCCCAGGATCCCCTCCAGACATCAGAGGCCTTTCCCAAGCACTGGGTGGGGGGAGCAGGCCTAGAGCCCAACCTCAGAGCCCCACATCCCTGCCTTTCTGGTGCCGCGTACCATGGGCTGAGATTTCTCCGAATTCTCTGAGACCCGCTGAATCCCAACGTTTCCTTTGTGAGGTGGGAAAGGTGAGGAAGTGGATGTCAATTGATCCTGAAAGGCCCCATTTTCTTGTTGTGGGTTTGTTTTTTGTGTTTTTTTTTTAATCCTCACCCAAGAATATTTTTTTCATTGCTTTTTAGAAAGAATGGAAAGGAAGCAGGAAGAGGGGAGTGGGAGGGGAGAGAAAGACATTGAGGTGAGGGAGCCACATTGACTGGTTGCCTCCCGCATGGAACCGGGATCAAACCACTAACTGAGGTATGTGCCCTTAACTGGGAATTTAGCCCGAGACCCTTCATTCCCCAGGCTGGTGCTCTAACCACTGAATGAAACCAGCCAAGCAGGGTTTTTAAGGTGCTCTCCCCCTCCATTTGCCCCTCTGGGAAATGTAAGACCCTTGTTGGTGCACCTCACTCAGTGGATTGCCATTTGTTTCCCCTCTTGAGGCCTGAGTGCACTAACACTCACCTTCCCACACTGAGAAGACACGGACTGGAAACAGACCTTCTGCCTCCTTCGGCTGGTCTGGGGGCTCAGGTTGAGAAGGTGAGGTCAGGCCCTAGATGGTTTGGCTCAGTGGTTAGAGTGTTGGACTGCAGACCAAAGGGTTGCAGGTTTGATTCCCCGTCAAGGGCCTGTCCCTGGGTTGAAGAAGGTGATGTTGGCAGTTGGAGGAGAGGCTGCCCAGCGAGGATGAGGCTGGGGCCTGCGCTCACACCTGGCGAAAAGGGGAAACCAGGTGGGCCTGTGTTGCCTGTGGGGAGGAGATACAGGCTCACCTGGAAAGTACTTCAGGTTATGAAATGTTTCCTCAAAAAGTAACATAAGATGGTCATGGACCCAACATTCTGATGGCAGCATTCTAATATTTTGCCATCTTCGCATTAGATTCTATTTTAAGAAATAAGATGCCATACCTCCTCACCCTCCCCTCCCAAGGCTCACCTTCTTTGTGTGATACATGGATGGTGCGCGACTGAAATCCCCGGGGACAGTTAGGGAGCTCCCACACTGTGAGGAGTGCTGTCTGGTGTGAAGTCAGTGTCCTCTTGAACTAAGGTGACAGCAGCAGTGGTGTGTGAGTAAAGAGCTCGGCTGCAGAGTGTGGCTGTGCTTGCTGAGGCGCCTCCCCGCCCCCCACAGACACGTAGTGGCTGAGGGTTAATAATGTCAGTGAAGTGGGTCAGTAGTGGGAGAGGTGGCCTAGGTCCCAGGGGGCGTGGCCTTGTGAGGTGGGTGCTCTCAGGGACCCCACAGCTGCTCCCTGCCCAGCCTCCGCAGCACCATGCCCCTGTGTGCCCCCAGGTGACCCACCACCAGGAGAGCCTATTTGACCTGCAGAAGTTGCAGGTCCCAGACATGGCCCTGGAGGAGCTGGAGTCCCTCTGGAGGAACATGGCGTTTCACCTCAGGAGGCTCGTGGATGAGCGAGACAGTTGCAGGGAGGTGTGTTTGCTGGTGTCCCAGCAGCTGGGGGACAGGTAGGGAGGGGTTTGGGCCTGGGTCCCTAGTTATGGGTCTGGCTCCTCATCCTGATTTCCTCTCAAGCGGGCACACTGCCTGTCCTCCTGGTCCATTTTCCTTGGGGGCAGGGCGAGGGCACTTTCCCTCTAGGGCTCAGTCCCCTCCCAGACACCTGCGTGAGGACAGAAGTTGAGCTTGGGGGTCCTGCTCCATTCACTCAGCCCTGCTGTCTCAGTAAATGTATCCTTGCATTTTAATAACTCCCCCACCTTTCTCCTCCCTCCCTCCTCGCGTGGCATCTTCTCTTTTACTTCTTCCGTCTTTTGGTCATCCTTCAGCAAGTTGTAGTGCAGGCACTGTGCCAGGCACAGGAGCACACTGGTGAGACCCCTCTGTCTGCCCTCTGTAGCTGATCGTGACCCTGACCCTGGAGCGGGACACCAGCAGCCGCCCCAGCGAGGACACACAGCACCTGGCCGTGGAGCTGGCAGACACCAAGGCCAAACTGCGCGGCGTCAGGCAGGAGCTGTGAGTCTCCCAGTGACCCCGTTCTTTCTGCCCTTGTGCCCTGTGTCATCACACCTGCTAGCACATGTGGTTCACTGCCATGCGGGGCAGCAAACGGGGGCGCTCTCACACGTGCCGAGAGTGACTGGGCTCTGCTTTAAGCTGGGTCCCTGTTGGGCCCTGGATAGCCCGCTCCCTCCCTTCCCCTCCCTGGGCCTGCACAGCAGGGTTCTGCTGGGCCTTTAGGGCTCCTGCCAGTCCAGACATGGCAGACACAGAGCAGCAGCCTGCTGCTCACCCTCGGGCCCAGTGTGGGTGCTCTTGGCTGGAGGGAGGATGTGTCTCCTGTCCCGTCTGGTGGGCCTGCTCCCCCTTTCCTGATGCAGGTGATGGCACCATGCCCGGTATCTTGGGAGCTGCCCGGCTTCACCTCCCCTCCAGTGGGCCTCGCTGCCTGCCTGGCTGTGGAGGGCACAGTGGCTCCGGGGGCACCTTCCCTGTCCCGCACCCTCAGAGGAAAGCTCAGGTCTGTGGTTGTTCTGAGAGCAGGCATTGAAAACTTAAAGCTCACCTTGGAGTCAGGAGCATTTTTGCAGCCCCGCTTGCAGACGCCCTCCTCACGCCCAGAAGCCAGGTCCCTCTCCTTCCCCGCTGGGGTCTCCCAGGTGGTGGGTTTTCCAGGTGCTTCTGAGGAAACCCTCACCACGTCCTCCCATCGCCCTCAGGGAGGAGAAGACGGAGCAGCTGGCGGACACCAGGCATGAGGTGGACCAGCTGCTGCTGGAGCTGCAGGAGGCCCAGCGCGAAGTGAGCGGGAGGCCTGTCCTGTGGGGGTGGCTGGGGGGCTAGGGTGCCCCAGTCACCGTGGCCCCAGGTCCAGGAATGTGACCTGGAACCTCGCTCCTTCCCGCTCAAAGCAGCACTGCCTAAGAGCCAGTTGTCCTGGGAGCTGCTGTGGGGTGACATGCTTCAGTGACAGCATGTGGGGCCCCCACTCAGGGGCCTGCACATGGACCAGCCTGCCCGCCCCTGCCTTCTGCTGGGGCTGCAGGGACTTGGGCCTTCCCCAGCCCCGAGGGTGCCCTGAGCCAGGTCCCCTGCCTTTGCCCACCTCCCAGAACATGGAGCTGGCCGCTAGCGCCCAGTCTGCTCGTGCCGCCCTGTCTGAGCTGGACTCCCTGAGGGAGAAGGCGAGCCGCGTGGAGAGGCTGGAGAGGGAGGCAATGGGCCTCAGGCAGGCAGCCCGCATGAAGGTGAGCCCAGCAGGGGCAGGCGGCCCTCGGGCATTTGTGTCCTGGAAGAGGGGAGAGGGCCTGCCATGGCTCCCCAGCTGGCCCTCTCCCTGCACAGCAGCCCGTCTGCGCGACCCCTGTGCTCCCGGTGTCAGTGGAAGGAGCAGGGTTGGGAATGTGGTTGAGGGGCCCTCATTCTTTTAGGGCTTGTCCTTCTCCTCCTTCATGCCACAGTGATGACTTTCTAGTCACTAATCTTTTTTTTTTTTTTTTAAGACTCCTTGCAGTTTCTTGGGTAAATCTTGCCAGAACTGTTTCCTCATCTATAAAACAGAGATAACTGTACTAGTCTGTAAGGTTTATACAATGAAAGAGGTAAAATACCTGGTATTTGGGCAAGTCCCATATTAAGCTCTCCGTGTTGTGGCTACTGGGATCCTGAGGTTATGAGTCCATTCAGGGTAGGGTGTCAGGGCTGAGGGGGTATGGAGACCAAGACTCTGGCCGGGTCACTGAAGCTCTGAGCACACTCCCTAATGCCTTATGTGAGCAGCAGGTTCGGGACCCTCTTTTCCAGGCTTGTTGGTTCCTCCCACCTACTCAGGGCGTGGCTGTTCCCCCAGGAATGTTGGTGGCTCCCTGCTCTACCCCCTGGGGAGAAGGCGCCCTGGGTGCTGTGCCAAAGCAGCCTGGCCCAGGCAGGGGTGGGGTGGGAGGCCAGCTCTCAGCTTAGTCCTGGAAATGGTCCCCTGGCCCTGCTGGTGATGAAGGGCATCCATCTGCAGCACGGACAGGTGTGGGGCACGGGCACCCTCACTCACTGGAAATGCCACAGGTGGGAGGGCTGTGGAAGGTCATGTGTAAGCTTCCCCAGGCTGCCGCCTCCGCAGCCTCCTGCACACGGGGGACCTAAGGCAGCCCCCACATCTCAGCCGACACTCTGCCCCGTGGATGGGGGTGGGTTTTAGGGCTCAGCCTCTGTCTCGGGTCTTTTCCAGACCTGTCCAAGCAGCCTCACTCAGTCATGAAGACACAGTGACTAAAGACCTGTGTGGCGCCAAGCCCTGCGCCAGGAGCAGGGGATCTAGCACAAAGCAAGACTCGCTCCCTGTACTCGGGAGCTTCTGGGCTTTTGCAGGGTTTCACATGGGAACCCCTTTTCTATGTTCTCAAGGTGCGTGCCTTTGGATAACAGCAGCAACCTTTTTAATATCCCATATAATAAAAGCCTAATATGCAAATTGTCCCCTTGGGCAATCATTGGACCAGGAGTTCAACAGGGAGAGCAGGAGTTTGACCGCTCGCTATGACGTATGCTGACCACCATGGGGGCGGCAGCACAGAACATTGAGGGCATTGCCCATGCGCTGCGACCTCTCGCTGGCTACCTGGGAGCGGGGATGACAGGAATGGAGGTGTGTTAAGAATGCTGGGTGTCCACCCAACTTGTTCTCACTCCCCCTGCTACCCTCCCCCGGGCCACCAGGGCTCGAGTGCCAGGGAAGCCCCTGTGCTCAGGTGCTGTGCGCTCACCAGGAGCCCGCCTCATACCCGCACGGCCTCTTTCAGGTGAGTCGGGCCGCAGCAGCCATCAGGACCCCAGGGGCTGGTCAGGCTCCCCATTGGTTAGCGCAGGAGCTGGTCTGTGAGGCCGGCCAGGAGAGAACCCGCAAACCCCAGCTTTCGGGTGGTGCCACTGGGCAGCCCAGAGGCCCACGCTGCTCCAGGCCAGCGGTGTATGGCCGTGCTCACCACATCTCACGTGGGGACTCAGGCACCGTGACTCAGGTGCGGGGGCGGGGGTGTCACGCAGGGGCTGGGGGGCTTAGCTATGTCCTGCCCTTCCACGCCAGGCGCTCGCACTTTGATCTCCAGCCAGGCCTAGGACCGCACCCAGCAGGAATTTCATGCACCGGGCCTCTAGTCGATTAATAATTTTGCTGTGAAACTAGTAATGCCTTAAACTTGGCATTAGTAAATGAATTGCAAGAGAAACAGCGTGGTCCATGGAGGCCAGGCCACATAGAGGATGAGTCACACTGTTCTCCGAGGCCCGTGCGCCGGGGCTCAGGGAGCAGCGAGCACAGTGCTCGCATCCGCAGGCTTACATGGCAGTGGTTCCAACAGCCCTGCAGCCTGTGCGCAGGCCTCCTTCAGCCCTGCTGGACCAAGTTTCCTGCGTGCAGCTCGAGCCCCTGAGGGCAGGGGCAGGGTCCTGTCAGACCGCATGCCTGGGGCTGGCACGCACAAGGCACTTGGAAGTGACCCCACAAGTCACATAAAAACCCATCTCTCAGCATGAAAAGACTGCAGCCTGGGGAGAAGGATGGGGGTGGGGGGACGTGAGGGGGAAAATCAGAGGTTTTCTCTTTCAGAACGGTGACAGTGTCGGGTGTGATGGGCAGCGGAGCAGAGAGCCAAGCACGACTGTCATGGGGACACCCACCTGGCAGTGGGCTCTCCTATAGGTACAGGGGGAGCCACACATGGCCTGGATGCCCTCCCAGAGAGCCCGTCCAGTGTCACCACTGAGAGACACATAAAAGGGAGAGGGTGGCCATGCATGACTGTCCCCAGGACGCACGAGCCCTGGCGTGCCGGGGGAGGGTAGGAGGGGGAGTGAAAACAAGTTGGGTGGACACCCCGCATTCTTAACACACCTCTGTCCCTGTCACCCCGCTCCCAGGTAGTCAGTGAGCTGTCACAATGCATTGCCAATGCCCACAATGTTCCGTGCTGCCCCATGGTGGTCAGCATACGTCATAGCGAGTATTCAAACTCCTGGGAGGAAAGGCGTTCAGGGTGGGGACAAGGTTAATTTTGGGAAGAATTATATGGAGCACAAATTTCCTTGTTTTGTTTTTACACTTCTGGCAGCGTCTGTGTGGCTCCTAGTCTTGTTTACATAAGGGTTAAAGCCACAACCCGAGGAGAGAGACCTGGGCCGCCCTAGGCACAGTGGGAAGTGGGGGTGCACCAAGTGGTCCTTGACTTCCCACTTCAAACACTCATCCTACCTGTGCTGCCAGGGCCTGGGTGGAGGACAGAGGCAGAGAGAGAGTGCCTGGAAGGTCCCTCTGGTCCCATGCTTTGTCCTTGGCTGAAACTCCCCACACTGGAGGGGAGACATGCGGGTGCCGTGAGCAGGTGAGGGCCAGCTGGGCCTGTCTCTGCCCCTTTGAGAGGGATGGCACTTAGCTTCCTGGGCAGGGCTTGCTCTGAGAGGTGGAGGCTTGGCAGGCACAGTCCCAGCTCTCGCTCCACTTGCTGGGTGTGGGGCAAGCCTTGTCCCGTCCAGCACAGGAGTGGTGGTCCCGGTGCCTCTGAGCCCCTCGTGCCCTGGCACCGTGTGGCATCGATAGCAACACGTTTCTAGTGAGCTTATCCTGGGGAGTTCTGTCCACAGATCCGGTCATGCAGGGAGGGGCAGGGCTGGTGGTGGCAAGGCAGGTAGAAGCTGGGTTTAAGATGGGCCTCGGGTCTGGTGGTCTCACACTCTCTGCCTGCTCTAGGCCCAGCCTTTACCACTTTAGAACTTGGGCACAGCTTCTTGCCTTCTGGTCTCTCACTTCTACGGTGGTGGGCTATGCAATGCAGGTTTAGATGTTTCTGCTGCCTAATACCTGGGGCACATTGGAATAGTAGCTATAAATCATTTAGGTCACACTGTACTCTGCTTCTGAACACTTGCCCATCCCGGACTGTCCCCAGGTCCTTCAGGGCTCAACTCACATGGCACCTCTGATTCCCCCTCATGGCGTGATTCCGCTGACAAGTGTCTTTGAACACTTCTGGGAGCCCCATGGGAACAGAAGTGCATAGTTCTGCCCTGCAGAACTAGCCTTGGGGTGGGGGACAGGCCAGCTCTGGGTTGCCTCATAGTAGGCACTCTGGGTGCCCCAGCACCTGACTCAGTGGGTGGGAGAGAGTGGAGTTGAAGTCCTTCTCAGAGGGGGCTCTTCAGGCTGGGTTTTGAAGGCTGTGTAGGAATTGGTTGTAAGGATGAAGGCGCAGGCTGTGCTAAGGGAGCTCAGGGCCTGGGAGGATGGTGATACTGGCGAGGACTGGTGGGTAGACCGGCTGGAACATTAGATGACAATGCTGGGGGCAGTGGCCAAAGGGCGAGAATTGGGCCTTCTTCCTGCTTGAAGCCCCTCCATGTGCTCCGGCTCACATCGCTGATAGTGGTCGGGGCTCCTTACCCGCACGGGCTCCTTAAGGATGGGGTGCAGGCTGCTGAGGGCAGTGGAGAGACAGGTCTGGAGCTTTCCAGCCTGAGTTCAAGCCCATCTTCACCCCTGGCTGGCTTTGTGACTTGTGCCTCATTCTTTAATTGACCCAAGTCAGCCTCTTCGTGTGTAGGATGGGACTGTCCCTGCCTCCCTCTGGGGGCTGCTGTGAAGAGTGAATGTGCAGAGAGCACCGAGTGCAGGGCCGGGGACAGGCAGAGAGGGGGCAGCCAGGAGAAGCCAGAGTCAGTGACCACACCCTTCCCGCTGCCAGGCTTTGACCAGAACCGTGTCCACTGGCAGTAGGTGCACCGTTTCCCCTCTACCGAGAACCCGGGGTTCTGGTCTGCGCAGGGAAATGAACACATGAGGGATAAGCAGGAGCTACTGGCCCATGCCCTGTTGTTAGAACCCATGAGTGGGGCAAGCCTTGGAAAACTGCTCCCTGAGAAAAACAGACACGTCCCCATGTATGGGTGCTCGCAAACTCTGAGGGCATTCAGGGGAGACTCAGCCCCCTAAGACACTGAGTTGTGATGGGAGGGCTCCGGGGGGCGGGAGCAGGGATGAGGGGAATGAGCTGAACGGCTCCCCTGTGTGTGCTGGGCACTGGGTCAGGAGTAAGTGCAGTGGACCTGTGAGGGCCCAGCCATTGCGTTCCACACTCAGCATGTGCCTGACACACAGAGGCCCATAGTACTTGTTTGTTGTGTCTTACAGACCCCTCATTTCCAGGAAACTGCTGAGAGCAGGTGTGTGAAATGATCAAATAGGAACTGCATATTGAACAAAAGATCATCTGAATTTTGTTTTAGACCCAGATCAGTGGAGTGAACTGTTGCATTGAGAGGCCTAGACTCAGCCCTGAACCCCAGGACTGACTCTCAGCCCCAACCCTTCCTTGTTAAGGAGTGGGGCTCAGCCAAGTCCCACACCTGTCAGCAGGTGCACTCGTCCAACCACCCGAGGCTGTACGTGTCAGACGCTCTCACAGTGTTTTCTCCTGAATTTAAATGGTGTCTTGCTTCGGGGATTTTCCATCTGGTCTGGCCTCATGGAGAAGGGCAGGGCCCTAACCTGATGGCTCTCGTGTGTGTTCTTGCTGACCAGGAGCTGAATGAAGACAATTACACTTCGATGGACACCAAGGGCCTTGTCCAGGAGCAGCTGACTGTCGCTCGGTCCCGGATCAATAAGCTGTACGAGCTTGAGGAGGAGAACATGCAGCGGAAATCGAAGCTGGGCCACCTACAGTTGGTAGGACAGGCTGTTGTCGCCACGTGTAACATAGAGAGGGGCAGTTTCAGGTTCATGTTGTGCCCTTCTCTGATGTTCAGCTACTGCTTTGGTGCTGCTGCCGACACAGTGACCCGCTGATGGCGGAGCGTCGCTTGCTAAGCTCAGTGGCTTGAGTGGGCACCACATAAGACTCCCAACACAGAGAGGGCCTGATGCTGTGTTGCTTTCCTGTGAGGATGGATGAATGTGGGCATCTGTTGCAAAAAGGGTCTCTGCTTGCATTTATGGTGTGGGTTGAGCTGTGCTGTGTGAGACCCTATGGCCTTTCCAAGGCGTTAGGCCTGCTAAGGGGCCACAGAGCTGCCACCATCATAGCACTTGCTTTAAAGCCCTGTGCTGTACGTCACTTTGTTCAGACACCGCTCAGAGACCTCGGGTGTCTTCATCGCCTAGGTCCCTGGGTCAACATACCTTCTAGTGGTTGTAACTCTCACAGCTGGGCTGTGTGTTGGGGTCATTTCTGTGTGGCTGTGTTTTTGAAGTGAGCAGGGCATGGAGGTCCTTCATCCTGGGGGAATGAGGGCAGATGAACAGAGCGTGCCACAGGCCGCATCATCACCTCCCCACCCCACCCCCCCACCCCCGCTTTCTGCACTAGAACTGGGACACAGAACAGAAACGCCTTGAAGAGCTGCGGGAAGAGAACATGGCCCTCAAGGCGGCACAGGGGCAGAGTTTGGAGGAGTCTGCCCGCCTGCGCTGGGAGCTGGAGCAGCTGTCAGAGGGTAGGAAGCAGCCCCTGGTGCCTGGGTGCCAGCCTGGCCGAAGCTTCTCCCTCACTCAGGGAGCTGAGCCCTTGGCTCTGAATCGTATGTGTCAGCCCATCCTCAGCCCAAGTAAATAGGGTTTTATTCAAGGGCCATTTGGAACTGTTTCATTGCAATTCTCCCAAGAACACGAAGGACCTGACAGCCTTGAAGTCAGGACATGAAATGCAAAGGAAGTGTTGCCAGATTTATCAGTTCCCATTAGGCCAGGCCCAGGAGCTTCCAGATGACAGCACGCTGACACCGGGAGGGTGTTTCAGATCTCTCCCTGGAGCACTGGAAGCTCTGGAAGCAGGAGACGTCGCCAGTGGTCACTAACCCCCATTATAGTTGTCCCCGGGGCATGGTTTCCTTAGTTGCTTTCATAATTGGGCAGATGGGTGTAGTCTGCTCTCCTTCTTCCTGGGCAGGGGCTGCTCAGGGGCTGCTGTTCAGGGGACCCATACATCTTCCTCTCCCTCTGGTGTTTGCCCATTCCCAGCCCCCAGAAGGGGTGTGTGATTGGCCAGGGAAAGTGTGTTGGGGTGGCCGGCAGTGCAGCAGGAGTCTCAGCACCTGGCAAACAACAAGCCAGTTCCCATGTCCAACAATCGCATGTGTTCACCTGAGAGTGCAGGTGAAGGCTTGCTTCGAGCTCTGCAGAGCCAGGACGGCCTGTGGCTGGTTTGGGGAGGGGCTGCTTTTTCAATTCTGAGCAACATTCCTCAGCGTCATGGAAAGGCTGTTGAAAGCAGCTTGGTATTCCTTCTCTTCAAGTCATCCTATCCGCTCCAAGCCTAAAATCAGTTCATTGAACTAGGAGTCTGTGTGGGAGTTAGTTCTTTCTGTGGTTTGGTGTCTCCCCATTCCTGGGAACCCAGGCTCTGGGAGTTCAGGTTCCTGGGGAGCACCACTGCCCCCTGGTGGGACACAGAAGCGGTGCGGCTGGCAGGGACTGGCTCAGACTAAATGTGCTTCTGTTAGGGACCAGGGTGGCTGATGGGGTTGGAAAGCCTCCCTGAGTCAGATGCTCAGTGTAGCCTGTGAGCCCTTTCAGGTCACTGACTGACTCCTTCTTGGTGTTCCCAGCTCCTACTGCTTAGCTGGCAGCTCACGAACAAAGCGTGAATGCACTTTGGTGTGGTTGGTGTGGTGGCTTCTTGAGTAGAAAAGGCCTGGTTTAAAGTCCTGGCTCCTCTACTTGTTAGCCAAGCGACCTCTCCTAAACCTCAGTTTTCTTACCTGCAAATGGGGGCAATGAAGCTGCCTCACAGGATTGCTATGGGATCTTGTGAGAAGAGACAGTGACGCGTTAGGCTGTGCCTGGCCCATTGGGGCACCAACAAAGGATGGCTGTTCTTATTGCTCTTATCTTATCCAGTGATACACACTGCTCTGCTTCTTGGGGTGCTCATGAGCTGCCCTATTAGCAGAACAGTGTGATAAGGCTCCCAGGGCTGAGTGTGTGGCCCTGGAGGGACAGCTGAGGGAACAACCCTGACCCCTCATGCATTCATGTTTTCCTCCTGAACAAGCCCTGGGACTTAGCCAAAGTCATGCATCTGCTGGTGGCAGGGAGGGGCTGAGAACTCCCATTCTCCTCAGGTCTGTGCTCCCTTTTCTGTTCTGCATTCAAGCTGTTTCAAAGCAACGGAAGAAATTGCCTATTTATGGCTTTACCTTATGTGTTCACCTCGCTTAGAATTTTTAAAGCAACTTAGATACACTGTCTCATTCTTTTTCAATGCAATTGCGAAAGTACAAAATGAAATCTCTGACTGAACTTACCCAGAGTTGGCGAATACTGGGCTTATGCACCCCATAGCCTCTTCTACCCAGAGACATCCCGGTCAATGATCCTGTCCCTCCTATACCCTGGGCTGAGCCACCCGGACTCCCCCCACTCTGAGGCTGGCACAGAGAACGCACTCTCTTTGCCATCTCTGTTCCTCTCTGAAATCCTTGACTTGATGGTCAGGTTATAACTTTGTAAAAAGTGGTGCCTGCAGTTCCACCATCTTGAACTTTTGCATTGGCTTCTTCACCATCACCTGCTTTCTTCTTAAGCTCTGCTTGCTTCGCTAACAAACCCAGCTGAGCCAGCAGAGGGGTCATAACCGCCCAAGGAGCCCTCAGATATAGACAGCAACAGCACCCTGGGAAAAAGGGAGGGCATCCAGCTGACCATTCCGACCCCCCAAACCTAGGGCTCAGCGTGATGGCCGTCTCAGGGCCGGGGGCAGAGAGAAGAAGCTGAGGCCCCTGGACTCTGGGCTCTGACTCCACTTTGCTCTTCAGCCTCCAGCTGCTTCCTGAAGCTGGACCAGAAGCAGCAGAGCCTCCAGGACACCATCCAAGGGCTGCGGGACGCCTCCCAGGTCCTGCAGGAGAGCAGCCTCCTGCACAGGGAGCTGGAGAAGGAGAACCAGCATCTCAGCAAGCAGGTACCCGTGGGTGCTGCCCGGAACCTAGGGGCATGGAAGTGGCCAGGGGAGCACCCAGGGGTCGGTGAGCCGGTGCAGCTGGGGGAAAGGCAGAGTCCAATGCAGCCACCGTTATGGGAGGGGGACAGGAGTCCTCCTGGAGAGGCGTCACGAGGCAGCATGAGGTGTCCCTGCAGCAGTGAGACCACACCCCATGGACCTCTGTGTGCCTCGCTGCCTTCATCTGTGAAATGGGTTAACGATGTACCGCCACTAGTAGGTGTGGTGAGGATGGTGTGAGTCAGTGCAGGCAAAGGGTCCAGCTCGTGGTAAGTGCCTAAGGAAAGGACAGCAACACCCTGTTAGGAAGCACCGGGCTGGCCCGGGAGGGAAGTGGCGATGGAAGACATGCTCCTGTGTGGAGGACATGGAGGCGCCATTTCAGGGCATGGCTGCTGGTGACACGAGCGCAGTGCTCACTCTCCTTTTGGTCGAGGGGATGAGGAAGAAGAGATGGCTGGACTACACTGCCTTTCTGGGCAACCCAGGTCTTCCCAGTAGCACAGTAGGACAGACATCTGGGAGGACAGACAGGCTCACCAGCCAGGTTCATCCTGCAGTTACCAGGACCCCATTCACATGGGAAGAAGGGCCTTGAGAAGCTAACGACGGCCTCCCTGTGCAGGTCATTCTGGGTCAGAGGCCTCAGTACATGTTGCCACCGCGGGTGACTCAGCTGCATCATGGGCTCAAAGCACACCTTGACCGGTGGCCAGATTCCGGATGAGGGAGGCGCAAGGGCACTCTTGCTTGCTGACCGCCTGGCAGGACTGGTGCTTACAGGTGTCTGGGTGTCTGTCTTGACCTGCTCAGGGGTCCTGCCAGCATCATTTGCTGAGGCTGCCCCAGCAATGGAAGGGACGTGGGCTGCAGACTGGAGACCTGGGTCCTGTGGTCACAGCTCTGCTGGAACTTAATCTCTGGGTGAGGCTAGGGACCCCCCTCCTCCTGTGAAGTGCTTTCTCCAGGCCTCTCGTGGGACGTTCGAGGTTCGGTGACTTACAATTCTCATCCTTTGAGGCACCGTGTGTCCTGTCTGTGGGCCAGGAGGAAGCCCTCATCACGCCGTGTCTCTCTGTGCAGCGTAGCTCAGGGAAGCCCCCAGAGAGTCTGGCTGTTAGGTTCACGTGGGCCGGGCACAGGGAATGTCTCTAAATGGCAGCCCGACCTCGGCTGAGATAGACAGGCTTGACCTTTAGAAAGAGGAGAACCTCCAACGGGGCAGGTCCTCATGGGTGAGCCGTAGAGGCCTGCGTTGTGACCTCTGGGCCCAGCCCCCGGCAGGCCTGACAGGTGCCCACTGACGCTTCTCCTGCCCTCAGGGTCCACTCGGGTCTCTCCTCCGCACGCCCAAGACTGGCAATGGGTGCTGCTTCCCTGCATGACTCTTCAGCCCTGTCCCTCGGGTCCCATCGCCTGCTTCCTCTCTGGATCAGTTCCCTGGAGGACACCATGGCCATCCTGCCACAGTCCTCAGAAGGCAGTCTTGGCCCCAAGCCCCTGGTGGGAGGGAGGGGCCGCAGTTCCCAGACCAGTGCTGCCCCTTGTCTGCTGCCAGAAGCCCTGCGAAGGCAGTTCTGCTGCTGCTCCTCCCTGTCCTGCTCCTTCCGCTCCGACCTGGCTGCATCTGTCCTGACCCAGTAGGGCTGGTTGGGCTTTCTCCCCCAAACCTGGCTGCATCATGGGTCCTCCCTCATGTTGGATCGATGGTATGTCTCCATCATCAGCTGATCATCCCGGGGGACATGGCCCAGCATTGAGCTCCCTGGAGCCAGGGCAGGCCCAGCCCCGGACACGTCCAGACAACATGGACCTCTGGGAGGTGTCAGAGAAGGAGGGACAAGAGTCAGCTAGGAAAGGTGGCCCGGAGGCCCAGGCCCCTGGTTCCAGCTCAGCTCTCCCACCGCCCAGTGTCGCCCAAAATGTAGGCTCGCTTTGGTCTGTGTAAACCATAGTTCTCAAAGTTCACGTCCTTCCCTGTAACTCACGACACTTCTCTAAGGGAGGACCTGAGAGAAGGTGCGTCCCCCACCCTCACTTTGCATTGACATCCTAAGAGTCCATTCCTTCAGCCAGGGTCCTGGTTTTGAGAGGAAGAGGGGCAGCCCTTTGGGGCCTATCGTGGGAAAACCCAAGCTTGGTGCTTGGGGGAGGATGGAAACCAATCTCAGCCCAGTGAGCTCTCCCTAGGGGAATGGAGAGCCTCCAGGGAAGGACAGGAATGAGGGCTCCAGTTCCAGGGCAAAAAGAAGCAAACAGAGAAAGATGGGGGGGGGGTGTCTAGCAAGGGAGGGTGGGAAATGGGGCTGTCACATCTTCAGACCAGAAGCAGCCATGCCAGATATGCAAAGGTTGGACATAACGTTCTTTCATTGGGAGAGAATGGGCGGGAAGGGAGTAGGATTAACAGCAAGACAGGGAGGGGTGAACAGGCAGGAAGTTGGGGGACCACACACCAAGACCCGCGTGAGAGTGCAGGCCTGGGGTCAGCCAACTGCCATGCGTTCGGCTCTTCCACATCCTTCCTGTGGGCCTCTGGGCAGACCACTGGACTCCCTGAGCCGGTGCCCTTCTCTGAGGGTGAGTGACCGCTGCTCAGGGCTTTTCTCCTCAGGGTTGGCTCCGGAGCAGGGGCTGCCAGCAGGGCAGATGCCTGCCTCCCTGCTGAGCCCAGACCTGGTGCTAGGAAGTGGGGCAGCGATCAGGAAGGAGAAGAAAGATGTTCTCACTTGTGAGAAAGACTCAGACACGTGGCACGTTACAGCGCCTTTTGCTGTTGGCCCTGGCTGGGTGGGGCTGCCCTGTCCTTGGGTCCCCATGTTGGGGCAGGGGGCTTGATGTGCCGATAGGGTACTGTGAGGGCATGAATATGAGCCCCACTGTGCCTGACCTCCCCCTCATGGGAAAGATGCTGGCTGCCTGCTGCTGCTGGAGGAGTCTGGAGACTGCGCCCAGACCTGTGAGATAAGGCAGGGCGGCCCTCGGCCCAGGAGAAGTAGGCAGAGCTGGCATCAGAGCAGCGATCCTTCCGGGAGTTTGTGAACCTACCTGTGCCAGGCCGCCGCCAGCCAGGTGAAGGAGCAGGCTCTCGGTCCTGTTGCTCACTGGGTCGCTGGGCGTCTGAAGGTCCTGCCCCCAGATGTTCTAGTCGGTGGCCTGAGGTCTGGGGTATTTAAAAGCTCTGAGAACCACGTGATCTTCGATGGTAGAGATCCTCTGTGTTAGTTTTAGAGCCGTCATCCCAAACCAGCAGCATCAGGGTCACAAGTCCAAATGCAGGTTCTTGGGCCATAGCCCAGACGGACCGTGTCAGAAGCTCTGAGGGTGGGAGGGGCCGGCGCTCTCTCAAGGGGTCAGCTCTTGTTGGACCTGCCACCTGCCAGGTGTGTGCTGAGCACTTCGCCCTGACAGAAGCGGATGCCCTTGCCTGCTGCTTGCTGGCCCTGTCAGTTACAGAAACCCGCTCGTGGTCACATTGTTAGCAGGGAGCAACCCTTTCCCCCTCCTGGGTGGTCATGAGTTTGGTGTCAATGGGAAGGGACAGCAGCACGGGCCTTGCCTGGGAGTCGCACCTCAGGTCCCACCCTGAGTCGGAAGCTGCGTCCATCACGGTGTTCAGGTGTCAGGCACAGAGTGGGAGACCTGCGGGTCCAGGCAGTTCATGTTCCAGGAGTGGGCACTGGTGGGTCCCGCAGAAGAGCTCTGTGTCGGGCCGCTGATTGGGCAGTCGTGCAGGCAGGACGGAGGTGGTCGGGCCTGGCGGCAGTGGGGTGTGGAGGGGGAGCCGCATGGGGAACGAGGACAGGCTTTGGTGGCCCATTTACTTGGAGGGGGGAGGAGGGAGAGAGATGGCAGAAGACCCCTCTGAGCAGCTGGATGAATAGGATTGTCACCAACCGGGTGAAGTCTCTGTAGGACATCCAGTGGTGGCTGCTGGACCCAGGGCATGTGGCCTGACCCTCAGGATAGTAGTGGACAAAGCCTAAAACAGAAGCAGTGAGAGTGAGCAGTGGAAAGCTGGGAGGGAAGCTGACTGATTGGTGTCCATGGCTTTTCCTCAACCATGAGCTTGACGTGCACGCCGTGGGCTTAGAGGTCAAGGGTTTGGGGAGCTCACTGCACAACTACGCCTGAACTGGGCAGCGGCTTAGGGGCAGCACCCAGGCCCCAGGCTTCTCCCTTCCTGCTCTGCAGTATTGGCAGTGGCTGTTGTACCCCCACAAGAAGTGGGCAGGAAGGTTTTCCCTTGAAAAAAGGCTCATAAAGTGTCTGTGGAGCTGACAGGTTTCGGGTTTGCTTTAAAACATAGTTCACTCCCTGAAACTGACTTTTGCATGGGCTGGGTCTTTGGCTCTGCAGACTGAAGACTTCCGAGTCCAGATGGAAATAGGAAAGCAGACCAGCCAGGATATGGAGACCCCCAGTGAGGAGCTGGTCGAGGAGAGAGAACAGCTGCTCCATGACATAGAGACCCTGAAGGCTGAGAAAGCCCAGGAGCTAGGCCTTCCAGAGCCATGCCTCCCCTTGCGCCCCTGCCTGCAAGAGGGCGAGTCCAGGATCACAGCCATGTCCTGGGAATCCAGCAGTGATTCCTGGGTTACCAGTTTCCTCCCTGAGCTGCAGCTCAGACCAGCAATTCCAGCCACAGCAGGGGGTGCGGACAGTAATTGCCTCCCAGGGACACTGGCAATCTTTTTGTTTTTTCAATCTATTTTTTGTTTGTTTCAGAGAGGAAGGGAGTGGGGAGGAGGAAGAGAGAGAGAGAGAGAGAGAGAGAGAGAGAGAGAGAGAGAGAGAAACATCAATGATGAGAAAGAATCATTGATTGGCTGCCTCTTGCACACCACCTACTAGGATCGAACCAGCACATGAGCATGTGCCCTGACCTGTAATCAAACTATGACCTCCTGGTTCCTGGTTCATAGGTTGATGTTCAAGCATTTACCCACACTGGCTGGGCAACAATGGTAATCTTGTTTATGATTGTCATGACTTGGGGGAGGAGAGGGGAGGTGGTCCTGGCTGTGCTCCTGGCTGTGGTGGGAGAGGCCAGGATGCTGCTAAATGTCTGCAGCACATGGGACAGCGTGCAGGACAGAGATCCCTCTTCGAATGTCCAGCTTCACGCTGTGAGCCCTGGCAAACCTCCAGGGCTGGTTGCCTCACTCTACAAGAAGTCCCAGGGTAGGCAGCCCAGTGCTGGGGCAGTGGTTCAGGGACGCCACCCAAGAGCCAGGCTTCTCTCTTCCTGCTCTGCCAGTCTTGGCAGTGGCTGTTGTACCTCCCCATGAAGTGGGCAGGAAGAATGTGGAGGGTGAAGAGAAAGAGGGAAGGCCTCCCAGTACCCTCTATGAACATCTCATTGGCCTCACCTGACACATGACTACCCCTAGCTGCAAGGGAGGCTGGGTATCAGGTACTTGAGTTCTTCAGCCTCTCTAGTAGAGAAAAACAGGGGGCTTGGAATGGTGCTGTGTAGACTTAAGAGACATGCATCCACCCTCCCCCCAATAAGACTTCCAGTCTAGAGGGGTGAATGACAGGTGACAAGCCAGGTGACTTGAGATGTGTGTTATTGAGGAAATATACGTGGGTCCAGGGAGAGTCTTGTTAGGTGCAGGACATTTAGAATTGTGGTGCAGGGCTCCCCTGAGCAGCTGTCAATCACTTTGAGCCCAGGAGGATGAGAAGGAGTCAGTGATGCTGGAGGCCAGGTGTAGGGGCAGGTGAGCATTCACAGCAGAGGGAAGATTATGTGCAATGTCTGCAGGGGAGAGTGGCTTGAGTTGCGGCCACGGGGATGGGAGGCCAGCTCGTTGGGCCCCTGTGGACCAGGATAAAAAGCACCTAGGAAATCACTGTCATTGTCTTAAGAGGAGTGGTGGTTTCTGTTTCTAAATCATCAGCTGCTGTGAATGTGTTTAGACTTGAACTGTCTGGGTGGGGATCTCCGTGCCCTTCACCTTGTGTCGATATCAGGCCTCTGGGAAACGTTAGGGCGTCCTTTGAGTCCATGATGAGATGGTCATTCCAAGCCTACACATTAGGCCCCCAGTTTGGACTGAAATCATGCCTGTGTAATTTCCATTGTGTTTTCCTGCAGATCAAGGACTTTGAACAAGTGGTGCATTTGCTGCGGGAGAGTTCACAGGCCAGCAGCAAGGCCCGCGTTCAGGGCATCGAGACTAAAAACAAAGTCTTGCACCAGAAGGTCATGGAGACCAAAAGCAAACTGAGCATGATGGAGTGGGAGCGGCGGCAGCTGTGCCAGGACCTGGAGCACGTGAAGCAGCTGGCGGCGCAGACACAGGAGCTGGAGCCGGTGAAGGAGCAGGTGAAGGAGCAGGTGGCGCGGGTGCAGGAGCTGGAGCAGGAGCTACACCGGCTGCAGGAGGAGAACGAGAAGCTGGCCTCGGTGGTCAGCTCCCTGATGACGGCCCCAGAGAGGGTCCATGCCCTGGAGCGGGAGAGCCATGGTCTGTTGCTGGAGAACCAGATGCTGCAGACGTCTCCGCACACCATGCAGCCTGAGGGTCTGGAGCGGGACACGCAGCTGGACACCAGGGTAATTCTGGCCTCAGAATGAGTGAGGACGGATTCCTCCCCGGTCAGCTTTCTGATAGTTTGAATGCTGTGGGATGGGTGTTCTGTAATATCGGTTACATGGTGGCTAGTGCTGTTCAGGTACTCTATATCCTTACTGATTTCCTATGTACTTCTCAAAGTAGTCAAAGAGGGAACCTGAGAAGCTTATCCAGAGAAAGGGCATAAAGTGCCCAAGAGGGGTCACATGTGTAGAGAGGGGCCCAGAACTAAGCTTAGGCCCATGTGACAGTCCGTTTATGCCGAGGGCCCTTCCCAGAGCAGTTCCTTAAGTGCTGGTAGAACTGTCCTCAGCACAGCTGGGTTTTGCCTGCCTGAGGGTCCTGCTATTTTGGTGTCTGCACTTGACCCGCTCTTGGTCCCTCACTGCGTGTGGGGATGTGAGGATCTGGAGCCTGTGGTTCCGCTGGGCCTGCACCTTGTGAGGCATCATCCCCTTCTCCCTCCCGGCAGGAAGAACATTCCACTCTGAGTTCCCAGAGCACCTTGCTCATTGCACTCACGGAGCCTAACACTCAGCTAAAGCACCAGCAGGCAGCCACCGAGGGGGAGCTTGAGACCCTGCAGGAGCAGCACAAGCAGCAGGCGGCAGCCCACAAGGCCCTGCAGCAGGACCATGCGTGCCTGGGCGGGCTCCAGGAGCACCTGCCTGGGGAGCACGAGGCCCTCAGGGACCAGTACAGTCGCCAGAAGACGCTGCTGCATCGGACCCTGGAGCTGCAGAGCAAGGCGCTCAGTGACAGGTGCGTGCCTGCGGCTGGTGGGTGACTGGTGGGCTCCACCGCGCTCCTGTTCCCCCTTCACTCTGGCCCCTCATGTGTCCTCTGATCCTGCTGCCTCACAGTGAAGAGAAGTAAATGTACCGTCACCCTCAGGGATGTGGAGTTGGTGCGGCTGGAGGCTGAGGGGGAGGAGGGTCCCCCAGGAGAGAAGGGTGAGCCCAGCTAATTCCAACTCAGGGAATCCTGGTGTCAGCATTGGGGTTCCAGCTCCCCTGGGGATTCCTACCTCTTCCTTTGTCTCCAAACCAAGAACAAGGAGGGGAAGTTCACCACAGCTGCCGATGTTCAGGGCCCTGCCTTACCTAGCTCCCCAGGCCTTTTCCTGTCAAAGTCTCAAAGTCTGGGCTTCTGATTTTCTTTTTTTACTTTTAACTTTGGAAACTGCTGAATATATGGAAGTGTACGGAATAGTATAGTGAAAGCCCCATGTTCCCATCTCCTGCATCAGTACTTACCCATACTCTGCCATTCTCATGTCATCCTTACCTCTGACTCTTCATACTCCTTTTTTAAGGTACAATTGTTGTACCTTGAAATGATAAATCTTAACTTTGTGCTCTTGCCAAATCAGGGCTGTGTGTGCATGTAGTCAGTCAAGGTGGGCCGAGTTCCTGCCGGGCAGATCCCTGATTGCAATGGCCCCGGCAGGTACAGCGGGACCTAGGACCTGGGGGAGGTGTGATGTGCACAGGACTCCAAGGCTGGGGAGAGAGAGGGAGAGATGCGCTAAAGAGAGGTTCTCCCACACTTGGAGCAGTGCAGGAGGGAGCTGTCCACTTCCTGTGCTTGTGAGGTGCCCCTGCTGAGTATTTCCCTTGCCTCTGCCTCAGCAAGATGCTAAGCAAACGCTGGGGATTCCATGGGAGCAGCTGAAGTGCAGGGAGCTGGCATCACAGGGACCAAGGAGGGCTTTGAGCCTGCAGGGCCTACTGAGGGCGCCTGCTGCTGCTGTGAGCTTGGAGGCAATGATGTTCATTTACTCCCTCACCCGGTGCTTCCTGTGGACTCTCTCTGGTGCCTTCCACCCCCTTTTTCCATCCAGATCTCCATTCTTCAGGGGTACTGAGATGTCTGCTCCTATCAGGCCCTCATTCCTTCCTGCCAGAATGAGCATCTTCTGCCTCTTGACATCTCCATCTCTGCCTCCTCCGCACCCATCCTGTGTTCCCGAGACGCTTAATGAGCACCCACTCGGCGTGTAGTGCTGTCTAACGTGGTGAGAATGCACCCAGCTGACTAATGATGGAATCTTCATCTGGTGCCCATCCCTCCTCAGTAAATGTGCTGCGGGCTTTACCCTCAATGCCCTATGATAGCCGTGTGGATATAGTCTTATGTCTGTTCACATGGGAAGGTTTGTGCAGGTGGCATTTGACTGGTCTGAAGGAGGAGTTCATTGTTGTTCTGCCTGTAGCTCCTTGCTTGATGGACCTACTGTGTGACTCAGTAGATTTTGCTGGTTGGACAGATAGCTGGAGGTGCTTGGTCTGTCTGCAGAAGGGCTGCAGGATGGAGGTGGAGATGCCTCGAACATAGGCCGGTGGCTCTGTATTCATTTCACCTGACACTTGACTGGGACACTAGCTCCTTCGTTCCCCTAGCACAGTGGTCAGCAAACTCATTAGTCAACAGAGCCAAATATCAACAGTACAACGATTGAAATTTCTTTTGAGAGCCACATTTTTTAAACTTAAACTTCTTCTAATGCCACTTCTTCAAAATAGACTCGCTCAGGCCGTGGTATTTTGTGGAAGAGCCACACTCAAGGGGCCAAAGAGCCGCATATGGCTCACAAGCCGCAGTTTGCCGACCACTGCCCTAGCACATTTACTGGGTGGCAAAGCCTCGTACCTGGATTCATGGGGAGTAGGACTCACAGTTTCTGCCCTGTAGTAGGGTGATTACTAATGGTTTCGATATGCTCGATCCGTGTGCTTTTCCAAAACACAACAGGGAAGCAGGAGGTGGGGACCCTAATCGTCCGTGGCCCTGCTTGTCAAACTTGGATGAGAAAGATCGCCGCTCTGAAAGCCAGGCAGAGCCCCACACCCATCTTCCACTGCCCACGTCCCGTGGTAAAGGCCACATGAAGGAACATTTGCCTTCCAACAGCCACCCGAGCAGGTGTCTGAGTCTGAGTCCCCACAAGTCTTGGCTCCAGGCAGATGGTACAAGTATAGCTGATATGGGGCGAGCAGTCAGGGATGGAGGGCTGCAGACAGAGGCTGAAACCCTGGAACCTGGGCGGTCTCTGTCAGCATGTCTCTGGGTGTGGACAACTCAGGAAGGGGGTCTGGAAAGGGATTTGCCTACACGGGGAAGATTGAAAGGATGACTCAGTCTCCACCTTGGACGTGGGGAGGCTCCCGAGTCACCCTGACAGGGAAGGTTCCTGCAGAAGGAGGAACGGCCTGGAGCTGGTCAGGGGCTCCCTCTTGTGCTCTGCTGACCTCCAGAGAGGGCTGTGTGGAACCCTCTACAGACTGAGACAGGAAGGAAAAAAAAGCCGAGCTGAGGTGAGGCTGTGGGAAGGAGAGGGCAAGGGCTGGACTGGGGGTGCCTTGAGGAGCAGAGTGTGTGTGAGGGTATGTGCAACTGCCCCTGGAGGCTGCTTGGGTCCCACCAGGCAAGACTCTGGCCCCCACGCTGCCTAGCTCAGAGCAGGAAGAGTCGTGTTCCTGAGCTGGGGTGGAGGGCTCACCCATGGCCCGGTGAGTAGGATCTGCTCTTATGGGCGGTGGAATTCTGCTGTATGTGAGGTGGTTTCTTTGAGAAGGGCGTGGAGTTCAGAAATAGTGGTTTTGTTTCCAGTGATAACGGAGGGAGGCTGCTTTGACAGGAACTGGAAGGGACCGTGGAGACACGTCTGGCGGAGTAGGGGGACTCGGCTCCTTGGTTGGAGGAGACCCCAGAGCTGGCCCAGTGTCTGTCCCTTCTCTCTGTCCAGCCCCGCCCCTTACCTATCGCCCTCTCCCTCAGCTCTGCAGAGAGAAGCCGCTCACCCAGGCTTTGCAGTCTCCCGGGGTGTCCATTCCTAGCGGGTGTGTTTCCCTTCAACAGCTACAAGGACCAGCTCCAACATGAGGCGGCTCTGGAGCAGCTGGGGAAGCTCTTGAACACCGAGCGGGAGGCTCTGCAGCAGGAGCAGAGGAGGAGCACCATGGCCGCCGAGGAGAACCGGAGGCTGCAGCAAGAGCTGGACAGGTAACCGCCAGGCTCCCTGCAGCGCCTCTGCCGGGATGTCATTCAGACCCACTCACTCAGCACCCACTGAGCTGAGCTCAAGCGAGACCCCTGGTGATGGTGCATCTTTACCAACCCTGCCATGGTAACAGCTGGTGGCAACAGGGTAGAGGGGACTGCAGCTGGTGGCTGGAAGGAAGGACTTGGGCAGCTGGGATGGTGCATTGTCTAGGTTTGGATTACCTCCCCTCCCACTTTTATGATGCTGATGACTGTCTGGCAAGGGCACCTGGATCCTCTAACACTAGCGCTCCCTGAGGGAGAGTGGCTTGGTCCTCAGCATTCACCCATTCCCATTTGTGAATTCACCTCCTCACTGAAATGTACTGGTGACACTCATATCGGTGCCCGTGGCCTTTCATGGACGTGCCGAGTGGGAAATGCTAGAGTCGCCTGATGTGCACATTTGCAGCTGAGGTTGAACAAGGCCTTTGACCCCGGCCTTCTTCCAGCTCTCACCAATGAGCTCCTCTCCGTGGTCCATTGAATGGCATCATGATCTATTTGTGCTCTGTGGTGGCGATTTCCCTGTATGAAACTGCCCCAAATGAAGTGCTGAAGTGCTGTCTAGTGTTCCCAGGTACAAGGCTGTGCTGGGCCTCACGGGCAATATACAAGTGGCACACAAGGGTCATTCGGGCCCAGGTATGGTGCTGTTGGCTGTGAGTGTATTACAGGAGGCATCTTCATGTCTTGATCAGTTGACAAAATGTGACCAGAGACTCCCAGGAACCGGTGGGAACAGTTTCAGTATACACTAAGTCAGTGTCCGGGAGGCTGGGTAGAACAGTATACTGGGAATCATGAGAATTAGCTGAGCTATTGTTATCCTTTAAAAAAACCACAGCAACAGAGGAGGAAACAGGCTCAGAGAAATGACACAACTTGTTCAAGGTCAATAATCCTGGTTAGTGGCACAGGCAGGATTCAAATCCAGGTCTTGCCTCAACCCAGAGGCGTGACCATATGAAGCCTTCCTTGGCACAGCCCTGATTTAACATGTGTTGTGGGGCTGTAACTCAACTACCTGCAGTGGCCGGACAGGTCTAGCAGGTGAGGAAGGAGAGTCAGCGATAGACCAGGCCCTGGGGGAGAACACACCTGGCTAAAGGCTGTCAGCTGGGAGGCAGGCCAGGCTGCCAGGTCATCTTTCTTTATGCTTTTTTTTCTCCACTGAGAAAAAGATATCTGAATGTTGATGTGAAACTTAAAATTTTTGAATGCTGATAAAGTACTTACCATTTTGTTTGTTTGTTGGTTTGTTTGTTTAAAAAAAAGCTGCTTTTTTGGGCGGGACAGAGGACTGGGAGGACCTGGAAACATTTTTGATGCCAGGGACCCTTAAACCTAAACGTGGGAGTATTCACAGGACCACAACGGAGGAATCTTTTCATCTTTTTCTGTTTCCTTTCTTTATATTATTTTATTTTTGTAGTTGACTTTATTGCAGACACATCAATTAATAAAACCATACATGCTTTAAAATAAAATAAAATAAAATAAATGTTAAAAAATTTTTAAAAAGCTGTGTGGGCCGAGGAGGATCCAAGATGGTGGCGTAGGTAAACACCTAAACTGTTGCCTCGCACAACAATTTCAAAACTACAACTAAAAGACAAAACGTCTATCACCCAGATCCACGGGAAAGCTGGCTGAGTGGAAGTTCTACAACTAGAAAGAGAAAAGAGCATTGAGATGTGCACAAGCGCTGAAAAGCTGAGGTACATAGGTACGTGAATCGGGCTGGCAGAGGGCGACTGGGAGCGCTGCTTTTCTCAACCCGAAGGAAGACAAGCTCCCGATTACTCCAAACTCCAGTTTCTGGGGAGACGCGGGGGACCTAAACTCCTACGGGGAGAAGCGAACTGTCTGCCATCGGATTGGAAAGTGAGGGTGGCTTGCTTGCAGGGCTGCACGCAGGAATAATTGTTTACTGCACTGGGGCATGGGACTAGGAGACGTGGTCGGAGATGCAGGGCCAGCTTACTGGCAGCCATCGCTGTTTGCCACGCCCTAGCCTAGTGATGCCCTGAGACCCCGCCCAGCACATCCTACAAACCCACCCAAGCTCCAAGCAGCAGCTTTAGCATGTGAATGGTCTGCCCTATTGCAGCTTAACCTAGCAAACTTGCAGTCAGGGTCAGACAGCTCCAAAACCTCCAAACTGCAAGCAAAGAGGAGAAAACTGTAGTTCTCACTGTAGCTCCTGCTAGGTGGCCTCAGATAGTAGCTGACCTGCACCCCATTGGAGATCTAGAAGCCAGTGTACATAGTGGTCAGTGTGAGACAACAGATTTCAACTCCTCACATCCATAAGTGACACATTCAAGAGGAAGACTCAATGAGCACCAAAACCCCACTGAAACAAGTCCTGCACCATAAGTGTGTCTCCAGTGCAGCAGTTCTTCCATTATAGACACAGCGGGTCCTCACAGCCAATTGGCCTGGAGGTCAGTTCCTCCCAGTGTACCAACAGCAATCAAGGCTTAACTGCACCAAGACTTTGCACTCAGCTCACAAAGGGGTGTACCAAAGGCGTCCACCTCAGGTGATTGGGGAGGCTGAGCTACTGGCCCCTATAGGTCACCTACCACACAATGCCACTCCATCAACACAGGGAAGCAGCAAAATGTGGATACAAAGAAACATGTCACAAATGAAAGAAATGGAGGAAAGCAAACTACTGGACAACATAGAGTTCAGAACCACATTTATAAGGTTACTCAAGAATCTTCAAACTGCTGAGGAACTTAGTGAGACCTTTAAGGATCTTAATGAGAATGCCAAAAAAATGGAAAAGGACCAGTCAGAAATTAAGCATACACTGTCTGAAATAAAGAATATACAGAAACTCAACTGTAGATCAACATACCCCAAGAATCAAACCAAAGATCTGAAATATGAGGAAACAAAAAACACCCAACCAGAAAAACAAAAAGAAAAAAGAATCCAAAAATATGAAGATAGTGTAAGGAGCCTCTGGGACAACTTTAAGCGTACCAACATCCGAATTTTTGCGGTGCTAGAAGAAGAGAGAGAGCAAAATATTGAAAACCTATTAGGAGAAATAATGACAGAAAACTTTTCCTACCTGGTGAAAGAAATAGACTTACAAGTTCAGGAAGCACATAGAACCCTGTATAAGAAGAATCCAAAGAGGACCACACCAAGACACATCATAATTAAAATGCCAAGGGCAAAGGACAAAGAGGGAATATTAAAAGCAGCAAGAGAAAAACAGTTAGTTACCTACAAGGGAGCACCCATATGACTGTCAGCTGATTTCTCGGCAGAAACTATGCAGGCCAGAAGGGAGTGGCAAGAAATATTCAAAGTGATGAACAGCAAGAACCTACAACCAAGATTACTCTACCCAGCAAAGCTATCATTCAGAGCTGAAGGTCAGATAAAGAGCTTCACAGACAAGAAAAACTAAAGGAGTTCATCACCACCAAACCAGGATTACATGAAATACTGAAGGTTATTCTTTAAGAATAGGAAGAAGAAGAAAAAGGTAAAGATAAAAATTATGAACAACAAAATGACATCAAATACATACCTACCAACAAGTGAATCTAAAAATCAAGTGAGTAAAAAATCTGAAGAACAGAATGGACTGGTGAATATAATAGAATCAGGGACATAGAAAGGGAGTGGACTGACAATTCTCAGGGGGAAGGGGGTGGGAGGGGTGAGGGAAGAGATTGGACAAAAATCTTACACCTATGGATGAAGACAGTGGCGAGGGGTAAGGGTATGGGGTGGGGTGGGGAATTAGGTGGAGGGAAGCTGTGGGGGGAAAAAAAGAGGAACACCTGTAATAATCTGAACAATAAATATTTATTTTAAAAAAAGAAAGAAAGCTGTGTGGGCCAAACTTCACACACCTGTGTTCAAATTGAGTCCATGAGCCTCTGGTCATAGGAGCTTTTTGGTATAAATCTTCGCCCAGGAATCCCAGTAGGGTAATGATGATGATGATGCTGCTGATAAATTCAGTGAATTTAAGTAACACTGCAGAATCCTATTTTATTTATTTCAGGTGTTGAATTAGAATGGGGCTTGGAATTGGGGAGAAGAGCAGGGCATAGACATAGAGTCTTAAAGCAAAGATGTTCTGATTCAGTGTTTAAGTATTTGAATCAAAGAACCCTTTTTTTCCAAGTAGACAGATGTGCCAAAGCATAGAAAGGACTTTTAAAAGGATGCTCTGTGGAAGTGGTGTCTGAGCCTGCCTGTCCTGTCTCCTCAGCCCACAGTGGGGCACCTGGGGTAGCCTCATAGAACCCCAATGAACACAGCTTGAAAACCGCTGATTTTGTTCAACCCGTCATTAATGCGTGAAAAAAGCTTAGGCCCAGAGAGGTTGCGGTTTTGATTAAGGTTGAACAACTGGGACAGAGCCTGGGAGTGCTCCTCAGCCCTTGGCCCTGTGTCTCTCCATCCCCAGGGCCAATTTTCTGCACCAGCAGCTGCAGGTGGAGCAGGAGGAGCTGCAGACCCACAGCAAGAAACTGCAAACCTCCCTGAATGACAGGCAGCTGGAGATGAACCACTGGCAGGCCTGGTACAAGGGGCTGAAGGTGGAGCAGGAGCAGCTTCAAGCCCTCACCAAGGAGCTGCAAGCCCTTACCAAGGAGCTGTATGCCCACGCCAAGGAGCTGCAAACCTCCCTAAAGGAAACTCCGCTGGAGGTTATTCACTGGCAGGCCCTGTATGAGGGGCTGAAAGGGGAGCAGGAGAAGCTGCAGACCCACACCAAGGAGCTGCAAACCTCCTTGAACGACAGGAAGCTGGAGGTGAACTGCTGGCAAGCTCAGTGCATCTGGCTGAGGGCGGAGCACAGACCTGCAGACCAACACCAAGGAGCTGAAAACCCCCCCGATGAAACGCAGCTGGAGGTGAACCACTGGCAGGCCCAGTATGAGGTGCTGAAAGGGGAGCAGGAGGAGCTGCAGACCCACATCAAGGAGCTGCAAACCTCCCTGAAGGGCATGCAGCTGGAGGTGAACCGCTGGCAGGCCCAGTACGAGGGGCTGAAGAGGGAGCACGAGGAGCTGCAGATCCACACCAAGAAGCTGCAAACCTCCTGAACGACATGCAGCTGGAGGTGAACTGCTGGCAGGCGCAGTGCAACTGGCTGAGGGAGGAGCTCCAAAGCATGGACATCTCACTGAGGGAGCTGGACAACCACTGCCAGGTGAGGCCTGGGGCTGCAGGGCCTCAGCACCCTGGGTGGGCCTGTTCCCTAGGCTAATGCACTGGGCTCAGCCAGGTGGGAATGGGTCCTCATTGGCATCTCTGCTCAAAGGTGTGTGTGGCCGAGGGGAAGCCAGAGGCATGTGACTGGGATGAACACCATGACTGGCAGGGGTGTGCTACAGAACACCTTTCACCTGATCTTTGCTTTCTGCAGGGTCGGGGTGGTACATGGAAACAGCCAAAGACCATTTTATTTCCATCCTCTCGGCTGGCACTCTATTCTTTGTGTCATCTCATTTAAATCCCACAATGATCTTTGAGCTGGGGTTCCCATCCTTGTCCCTCTGAAATAGCGGGTTCAAATCCTGTTTGTATGAAGCCAAAACTTGAGACTTTCCTGCTCACCAACCATGATGATATTCTAGAGCAGGAGTTGGCCAGCCTCAGCCCCATATCCAGGTCCAGCCCTACGCCTGCTTGTGTAAGGCTGTGAACCAAGAATAGCTTCCACAGTGTTTAATGGTTGGGGAAAATCAAAAGTAGGATAATATTTGGGGGCAAGTGAAAATGATATGAGATTTAAATGTTGGTGTCCACGAATAAAGATTGTTGGTTTGTTTTTTAAACACAGCCACACCCATGTCTGTACATTGTATCTCTGGCTCCTTTCCTGCTGTGGTCACTGAGTTGAACAGTTGCAGCAGAGACCACTGTCGGCCTGGAAAGCCTCACATATTTAGTGCCTCACTCTTGACAGGAAAAGCGTGCCAACCCTGCCTAGAGCAGAGATGTCCAATAGGAATATAATGCAGGCCACCACATGTGATACTCAACTTTCTAGTATCCATATTCAAAAATTAAAAGGATACAGTGGGATTTATGTAATGGTCTATTTTATTTAACCACTAGATGCCCAGTGCACAAAATTCATGCATAGGGGGGTGTCCCTCAGTCTAGCCTGCACCCTCTCCAGTGGGATCGGGCCTAAATGGGCATCCGGGCATCCCTCTCACAATCCAGGACTGCTGGCTCCCAAAGGCTCACCTGCCTGCCGGCCTGATTGCTCTTAACTGCTTCTGCCTGCCAGCCTGATCACCCCCTAACCACTCCCCTGCCAGCCTAATCTATGCCTACTGCTCCCCTGATGGCCCAATTGATCCTAACTGCCCTACCCTGCCAGCCTGGTAACCCCTAACTGCCCTCCCCTGCCAGACTGGTTGCCCCCAACTGCCCTCCCCTGCAGGCCTGGTTGCCCCTAACTGTCCTCCCCTGCCGGCCTGGTCGCCTCCAAATGCCCTCCCATGCTGGCCCGTTCACCCCTAACTTCCCTTCCTTGCCAGCCTGGTGGCCCCTAACTGCCCTCCACTGCCAGCCCAATTGCCCCTAACTGCCCTCCCCTGCCAGCCTGGTCACCCCTAATTGTCCACCCCTGCTGGACTGGTCACCCCCAACTGCACTGCCCTGCTGGACTGGTTGCCCCTAACTGCCCTCTTATGTCAGCATGGTCACCCCAATTTCTCTCAGCTATAGGCCTGGTTGCCCCTCACTGTCCTCCCCTGCTGGCCTGGTCACCCCCAACTGCACTCCCCTGCAGGCCTGGTCCCAGCCAAATGCCCTCTCCTACAGGCCTGGTCTCCCCCAACTGCCCTCCCCTTCAGGCCTGGTCCTCCCCAACTGCCCTCCCCTGCTGGCCCAATCTCCCCTAACTGCCCTCTCTGCAGGCCTTGTCCCCGCCCAACTGCCCTCCCTGCAGGCCTGGTTGCCCCCAACTGCCCTTGGCTGCTGGCCCAGTCACCCCTAACTGCCCTCCACTGCTGGCCTGGTTGCTCCCAACTGCCCTCCCCTGCCAGACTGGTTGCCCCCAATTTCCCTCAGCTGCAGGCCTGGTTGGCTCTCACTGTCCTCCCCTACAGGCCTGGTCACCCCCAACTGCCTTCCCCTGCTGGCCTGGTTGCCCCCAACTGCCCTCCCCTGTCAGCCTGGTCACCCCTAACTGCTCTCCCCTGCCACCCTGGTTGCCCCTATCTGCCCTCCGTTGCCGGCCTGGTCCCCCCCCAACTGCCTTCCCCTGCAGGTCTGGTCACCCCTAACTGCCCTCCTCTGATGGCTTTGTCCCTCCCAACTGCCCTCCCCTGCAGGTCCGGTCCCCCCGAACTGCCCTCCCCTGCTGGAACAGTCTCCCCTAACTGCACTCCCCTGCAGGCCTGGTTTCCCCCAACTGCCCTCCCCTTCAGGCCTGGTCCTCCCCAACTGCCCTCCCCTGCTGGCCCGGTCTCCCCTAACTGCCCTCCCTGCAGGCCTGGTCCCCGCCAACTGCCCTCCCCTGCAGGCCTGGTCCCCCCCAACTGCCTTCACCTGCAGGCCTGGGTCCTCCCCAACTGCCCTCACCTGCAGGCCTGGCTCCCCGCAACTATCTCCTCTGCAGGACTAGTCGCCCCCAACTGCCCTCCCCTGCAGGCTTGATCACCCCCAAACTGCCCTACCCTGTGGGCCTGATCACCCCCAAACTGCCCTAACCTGCGGGCCTGATCACTCCCAAACTTCCCCACCCTGCAGGCCTGATCACCCCCAAACGGTCCTCCCTTGCAGGCCTGGTCCCTCCCAACTGCCCTCTGCTGCTGGCCATCTTGTGGCGGCCATCTTGTGTCCACATGGGGGCTTCCATCTTTGACCACATGGGCGTGGCCATCTTGTGTGTTAGAGTGATGGTCAATTTGCATATTACTCTTTTATTAGATAGGATTATATCTAAAATGTCACGTATAACCACAAACGTTTATTAATGGGATTTTTTAATCATATGTTTTTATTGATTTTTTTGAGAGAAACATCAATCAGCTGCCCCTGCATGCCCTCTACTGGGGAGTGGAGCCTGTAACCCAGCCATGTACCTTGATCAGGAATTAAACTGCTGATTTCTTGGTGCTTGGGATGACACTCAACCAACTGAGCCACAGCGTCGAACAGCTTTTTAATGGGATATTTTACATTATTTTTTAATTGTTAAGTCCTCAGAACCTATTATATATTTTGCACTTATGGCACGTCTCAGCTCAGACTGGCTGCGTTTTCAGTGCTCAGTGGCTACACGTGGCCACTGGCTGCCGGATTGGTTGGCACAGTGGCAGAAGGCTTGGCCATCCCATGGCATTGGCCGTATTGGTTATTCCAGCTGATGCAGATAATACCAAAGTGGCCATGTTTGTGCACGTGGCCTTTTTCTTCTTTTGGAAGTAGATTCCCAGCAGTGGAATCATGGGAGCGTGTGGTGTTTGAGACATTGTCCATCTGTGTTTTAGCTGCTCTCCCGTCTCAAGGGGAAGTTGGAGAGAGAAAACCGTCACCTGCAGTGCCAAGTCCACAGGTTGAATGAGCAGAACCAGAGGCTTCTCCAGGAGGACTTGGAGAACGAGGACCAGCACCAGGAGGAACAGAGGCAGTACATGGGAGGGGTGTGGGCTGACGGACGCGGGGGCTTGGCTTCCTGCTACAGGACTAGATCATACCTTTCTGGGCAGCAGAGAACCCCTGGGCGCATTGGTGTCCCCAGGGCAAGGGGACAGACCATCTCACCAGCGCATCCATCTCTCGCTTTCTCTGGAATGGTTCTAGATTTCTGCAAGTAGGGGTGGATGGCTTTGTTGACTTTCCAGGGACACTGCCCCCCTGCCTGATGCTTCTTAATCTGCTTTTGGGATGATCTGATGATGCTTTTGCATGGAAAGTGTCTGCAGGAGGCCAGGGAGTGGGCAAGCTTCCTGAGCCTGCTCCGAGCAGAGTCTTCCCCAGCCCTAGGATAGCTGGGTCATGAGTTTGTGGGGCTGGGGGTTGGCTGTGGGAACAGAATAAAAGACTAGAAGAACAGAGGCTGAGCCAAGGGCGCTGGGAGCAGAGCAGGTCTGTGGCCAGGGACCCAGTGGTTAGCAAGCTATCACTTTTCACGGGTGCTCACTTTGAGGTGAACTCGCAGGAAAGCCCTCAGATTAGGTGGGGCCTGGGCACCTTGTGACCGAAGGAGCCTAAGCAGCTGCCTCGATGCCGAGGACTCACTTTCAAGCAAAGGAAAGCAGGGGTCTGAGCTGTCATGGCCACATGGGTGAGGAGAGGCAGGAAGAAGACCAAAGCCGGCGGCCCAGTGTGGGACGCTGTACAGCGAGCACTGCGTGCACGGCTCCTAGACACACAGAACGAAAGCATGCCATGCCGTCTGCTTCAGGAAAGCGAGGCTCCCTCTCCCAGGAGCGGGGGTGCCCTCTGCCAGCCCAAGGTTTAAGAGGTGTCTCTCTGGTCCTTTCTGTGTTTTTGAAAATGTGAACTAACTTCCCACATTTAGAAATTAACAGTTTATGCTTCAGAGCCAGGGCCTCTGGATCCTTTGGGAAAAGCAATCAGCAGCTCTCCCACGTGGAGAGTGGCGCTCAGACTGCATGCCCTGCATTAGGTCCCACATGGCACCATGCACTCAGCCTCGCTGCAGGCCCCACTCTCCCCTCCGGTCCTCCCAGGACGCTTTGCTCTTTATCTTCTCTGTCTGGCCCCCAAAAGGCTTTGAGTTTGCTTCCCTGGAAGTGTGAGCAGAAGCCCAACATTGGAGTGAGTCCAGGTCGGAGGTCTGACTTTGCTAAACTGACCTTTTTCACCTGATGCCCGTCTATCTCACGGAGGGCAGACCCCTCCCCACCACTAAAGGCATCATTGGTCTGCACCCGCAGGAGCCAGCCTAGCCCTGTGTCCAACCCGAGTGCCCAAGGTCCTGAGCTGACCTGCCTGGAATCCTCGGAGTTTCCCAGCTTGAGTTTCAGGTGGTTCGGGGTCTGCTCTCCTGAGGTGACGTACAGCCTGATCCTAGGTGTTCAGCCAGTCCCTTCGATGTGCTAGGAGTCCTGGACCCACGTCACCTGCTTCCACCCCCATATTCCCAACTTGGTGGTCATGATGGCCATGAGCAGCATGATGTCTGAGTCCCAGAAACACACCGGCCCCTCCTGGGCCTGGTCCCAAGCGGGTCTGATGAGTCAATTTATGTGTTTTATTTTTTTTTCTCTTTCCTCTGTTAGAGACAAATTAAATGCCTCACAGAAAACTAATGAAAACCTGGAAGAAAAAAGCATGGCTCAGCATAAGTTCCATGATCCAGCGCCAAAGAAGTGAGTTGATCTAAGCGTCAGTAACTTACACACGGAACAGAAGATTGCTTTTTCACGAGTAGGGAAAACTGTAGCATCTAGAGCAGTGACCAGTTTGTTGGGCCCATACCTTCCGCTGTATGGCAACTGCCCTATATGCAGGTCCCTCCCAGCATGGAATGAATTTAGAGTTTCTTTCGGTCCCGCCCTCCGTAATCAGGGTCATCCTATGAGGGACGGTGAAGGCCAGCTGGCCAGGAGCCTGTCTAAGGGGCAGAGAGTCTGTGCTTTTAGAGCCACTAAAGCAGGCGTATCAGGTTTGGTCTCAAGATTGTGGGACCTAGAAAACCATGTTTCTGTTTTGGGAAGGAAGCTTGGATCAGATGCCTGTACCAGCACCCCCATCTTCAAACACAGGAACCTTTTCTTCGGACCTCCATTCCTCTGGGTTCACTGGAACCCCCAGGGCAGGTTCACAAACACATTCCCTTCTGCAGAGAGCAGCAGCCCCGGTGGTGCGCTGGTTCCATCCCCAAGACTGCAGGCCTCCATCCAGCAGAGATTCCCCTGGGCCCGGCCTGAGCCCAGGAGCTGGACCTTCCCATTGTCCTGTACCAGCCCAGCCTTTAGGTCAAATCACCATGAATCTGGTAGGGCCTCTCTGTGGAAATCACAGAATCACAGAAATTCAGAACCTCCACCTGACCCTGCTGTTGACAGGGAAATTGAGGCACTGGTGAGGAAATGGAGTGGCTTGTGTATACACATTGCTGTTTCGTGGCAGAGCAGGGTCAGAACCCAGCTGTGGTCCTTGTTACATTAGAATGACTCATTTCCCATTAGCTGCAGCATATTACCTTTACAATCACTGTTTTCATTTATTTACTTATTTTTTTAATTCTCACCCGAGGACATTTTTCCCATTGATTTTTAGAGAGAGTAGAAGGGAGGTAGGGAGGTGAGGGGGGTGAAAGAAGAGAGGACAGAGAGAGAGAAAGAGACATCGATGTGAGAGAGACACATCAATTGGTTTCCATCTGCACACACCTCGACCAGGGCCGGGGATCAACCTGCAACCCAGATATGTGCCCTTGACGGGGGATCGAACCCACTGCCCTTTAGTGCTCAGGCAGATGCTCCAACCACCAGGCAACCTGGCCAGGGCTCACTGTTTCTACTTGAAGCGGCCCACTCTCCTGCCCTCTTCCCCTCACCCAGACTCCTCAATGCCGGGAACGGGCAGAGTATACCAGCATATTCCACGTATTATTAACTCTAGCAGAAAATGAGGAGGTCCCTGACCCTTTCTGAAAATGGCATTTTGGTGGAATTTTGCCAACCAGCATAATTAGGTCAGCACAGCACTGCTTCCTGCACTTGGCACAGTAATGGAGAGCTGAGAGCTGGGTTGGAGGTTCTGTTTTCCAAGGGGCTAGTGTGGGTTCCTGCCACGAGGAAGGCTTCACCATCCCTGGGTCTGTGCGAATTAACTGCACAGTGTGTGCCCCCTCCTGAGCCCCAGGTGGGATGAGCGTGGGGATGGCGAAGAGCACCCTCATTCTGAACCAGATTAACCGCCGCCTTCCCAGGCTGGTGATGGAAATCCCAACTCCTGTAGGGTACCCAGGGACCTGCTGGAGGAGCAGTGAGGGTTGGCTCTTTCCTAAAAACATTCCTCTTACAGGAAGAAGCACTGGCTTGGTGCCAAAACCATTGTCAAATTCATCAAACGAAAGAAAGGGGGTTCCAGAGAACAACCAGACCAGGCCTCGCCCAGTACTTCTCAGCCTCTTCAATGGCAGCTGGAGCCCCTTGAGGCCACCCCATGCTGCTCAGAGTGTTCAGAAGAGCAAGATGCCTGCAGGGGGCACAAGGGAAAAGGTAGGAGGGGTGGACCTGGCTGCAGGCAGGAAGTTAAGGGGAGCATCTCAGGTTGCCCTCAGGGACAGGGGAGAACTAAGGAGACTGCATGCTGGGTGTGCACACCTGCGTGTGTGTGTGTGTATGTGTGAGTGTGTGTGTGTGTGTGTGTGTATGTGTGTAAGAGCCTGAAGGGGGCGTACTCCACACATGTACATCTGCCTCCTGAGGTATGTGAACACCCAAGTAGAAAACATAAACCCCCGTCAGTGTTGCTGCACTTTCATCCCAGAACAATTCAGGTCCTTTAGCATGAGGAGCCTCACGCATCATGGACACTGTGGTAGGGACTCGAATATCCAGAGCTGAAGTCCACACAGTGGCCGCAGAGACAAGCTCCACCGCGGATGTGTTTGGGGTTCCCGGTTTCCTCCAGGTCTACAATAGGCCGTTTCTGTAGTGAGCGCATAATGGACAGCGGCAAGGTCTCCAGCAAGGCCTCCTGTGGCTCTGATCTTTCTGTCACTTTGAAAAGTGGGTCCGGTTTCTTCTCCAACCTCATCTGGCCTTGAGTCCTGCCACCACGGGGTGCACTGTTCTTGTCCTTCAGGGTTGTCGTGTGGAGTTGCTTTAGGTTCTGAATTGGATTTCTAGTTGCATGTGCTGTATGTATTTCATGGAATCTAAGAGGCTGTCAGGACAAGGGTGTTCACATAAAAAGAAGATAAATGGGTTGTGGCAGTGATGATTTGTCAGAATTGTCACCTGGCCCACAGTGACTGTGAGACAGGCTCAAAGCTGCATCCTGATTTCAGAGATGTTAAGGTTTGGGAGAGGGGGAAAGTGCATCTTACTTGCCTTAAACATGGTTTAGTTTTCAATTTACTTTTAAATATCAAGTCCTACATGATGTACCTATAAGCTTGCCAAACATGCTCCCTGAGAATTTAAATTTATGAATGACACCAGGACTTCCTGAGACCAGCCCATGCCTGGGACTCAGGCCCTCTCAGGGGCGGCCGTGACAGCACCGAGGGCCCGTGACCAGCCGCCTTCTGAGTGTGACCGGTGCACATGCCTTTCTGGTGACATTCACCACTGCAGGCCCTGGTGTGTCCCTCAAAACGCAAAAAACAAAGTGTGCACACGCATCATACCAGTGTTTGGGGACTCGTGCTTGCATTCCCAGTCTTTACAGGAAGTGAATTAGGTAAAACGCTCACATACAGATAAATGATAATAAAGCTTATGAACATTGACCTAGAGGCATCTGTTGCCTCGGGTTTTCATTCAGGCTACATAATTTTTTTTACATTCACCACCTCCACTTGTGTTATTGTCTAAGTTGACTTAATGAACGATAATCAGCGTAACTGAGCTAGCAAAACTTTCAGAGAAAAGATGCTTGACTGCCCTGGCCAGTTTGTCTCAGTGGTTAGAGGGTTGGCCCTCAGACTTAAGAGTCCAGGGTTTGATTCTGGTCAAGGGCAAGTACCTGGGTTGCAGGCTCATTGCCGGGCCCAATCGAGGTGTGTGGGTGGCACCCAATAGATGTGTCCCTCTCACATAGATGTTTCTCTCTCTGACTGCCCCTCCCTTCCACTCTTCTGAAAATAATATCCTAGGGTGAGGACTAACAAAACAAACAAACAGCTGTTTGGATCCGTGAATGAGCAGGTCAGTGGTAGATATTGGTAACTGCAGCCATGTAATGGGTGCTCTTTCTGGGCTCGGCACCCTTTAGCTAGTTTCACACTTTATGTCTCTCCTTTAGTTCCAACTGCCATGTGAGGCAGGCACGATTCCTATCCCCGTTGCAGGGCTGGGAAAGTGAGGCTTGACAAGATTAAGCCCTTGCCCAGAGAATAAGGGGTGGAGCTGGGATCCGATCCCAGGTCTGACAGATTATGGAGCCTGAACTCTTAACCTTTGTGAGCACTGCCTGCAGTTAAAGCTGCTTTGGTCCCTGAAGGTGCTGACCAAGCCTGGGGCACCAGCATTGCATAGTGGGTCCCTTCTCCTGTGGTGTGAGCTGTGGCCACCAGCTGGTGCTGTGGAGAGTGAAATAACAGAGGTCCTGCTATGGACTTGAATCCTAAATCGAAATCGGATAATCCAGTTATGCTCATGTACCTGACATGTTCAGGAAGTTAGGCCAATTGTCTGCTCTGATAAGACTCCATAATTCAAAGGTCATGAAGTGTATGTTTGCAGGAGAGGATGTAGAGGGATCTACATGTGAATAATTCTTGATGTTGACAGTGTTTTGGTATGAAACAGAGGTATGTCAAACTCATCCTTCTGTAAGAGGCTGATTTAGATGTATGAGGATTATCAGTGAGCAGCTCAGGTAGACTATCCTGTTGCAGGAGCCAGAAGTATCCTAGGAAGTGTCCCAAGGTCTTTGAACAGGAGCAGGAGTTAGTTGTGTGTGAGCCAAGTTGTCAGGGACCTTGTCATTAGGGCGGAAGAGTAACAAAAACCAGGTCCTAAACTAATAAACATCCTTTTTTAATAATTTAACACATTGAAATTGAAAAATAGTCTAAGGCATCAGCACCCTGGAGCAGTGGTCAGCAAACTCATTAGTCAACAGAGCCAAATATCAACAGTACAATGATAGAAATTTCTTTTGAGAGCCAAATTTTTTAAGCTTAATCTTCTTCTAATGCCACTTCTTCAAAACAGAATCGCCCAGGTCGTGGTATTTTGAGGAAGAGCCACACTCAAGGGGCCAAAGAGCCGCATGTGGCTCGCAAACCGCAGTTTGCTGACCACGGGTCTAAGGCACAAGCTCCTAGAGCAATATAGAATCCTCCTCATGTGCTAAGTAAAGCTTTGGCACAAGGATGCCACTAAATTAATTAAGTGGAGTCAGGGCATAATGGTTCACCGAGTCCTGATTCTGGTTGTGCCGTGGGTGTAGTTTCCAACTCTCCTGGGCAGGAAAGGACTCTGATCTCCCAAGAACATTTAGCTAACGTAGTCATTGGCATTACTCATTTCATTTATTTCCTGTTTTGTTTTGTTTTTCCTTCGTTTCTTGGCTAATCGGGGCATAATAATTTAGCAATTCAGCGCAAAAAGAGTCGCTTTTGGAGAAGCAGAAATGAGGGCAAGACCAAGTCTCCATCAGCACCCCTGGCTTTCTCTACACATCTGCGGTTCTGGTCTTCCTCTGACATTGCACCCGCTTCTAACTAGCTCCGCCTGCTGCCTTTTCTTCACTTCCTGTGTCAGAACGAAAAAATCTCAGACACTGGGGATTTCTAATCCTTTCCCTTCAGCAGTGTCTTCCTGATGTACCCTCCTTCATGCCTGAAATTCAAACAAACAGAAAAACAGTAGCTAAAGGCCAGATGACCCATAGTGCACCCCTCCTCTTAACCCAAATTCCAAGCCAAGCTTAAAGTACCAACATGGATTCTGACTTCAAAAGAGACCAATTGTCACAGCCTCTGGACCTCACTCCAGGCAGCCAGTGTTAGGGGAGCCTTGGCGCATCCATGCCCAGGTTCCTGCCAGGGTGTCCATGCTAAGTGAGACCCTGGCCCAGTGCCACCCCGTCCCTCACACCTGCAGGCTTATAGACCATGGCCCTGTGCAGCATAGAACTCATCAGTGGTCGCTAGGCTTCCAAAATGCTGTGGACCCTGTCAAGTGAGATTTTTTTTAAACTTGTTTTTGGACAGCTAACTTTAAATCTGCTGCCCTTTTCTCCACTTTCTGTATCAGAGCACAGAATCTTGGCTTTTGCGGAGCAGTCCCTTTTTAGATGTGTTCGGTGTTTGAAGAATTTACTGCTCCATTCAGCATCTCAAATAATTGGATTGATGTTGCCGAGCCAGGGTTCAGCTCAGAGTGACGTTTTAGGACTGTGCTGAGGTCTTCTGACGTCTTGGATGCTGCTGAGATGGCAGCAGTGGACAGACAGGACATCAGCTCATAGTCACTGTCAGCCAGGAGTGCTGGTCCACAGAGGTCTTTAGCTACTGCATTGTTTTCTGTCTTCAGCCATCCTCATACCATCTCCATGATTTTGTAAAGTCTGTATCACCTGTGTGCTTATTACATACTTTCCCTTGAATCGACTTGCCATTTCCACTTTATTTTAAAAGGGAAGATGTTTATCGGTACTGTGAGTGGAAAACAACTGTCACTATAAACACAAGGTCACTGAAAAGAAAACGGGTGACTCTCGCACTGTTGCTGTCAGTTGATGTGGCACTGACTTCCTAGCATGCTCTGCTCTGATTCCTGGGCTGCTACCTGCTGGATCCCCGCCTGCCTGCCCAGCATGCTATTAAAAACGTGGTCTCTCTGCCCTGGCTGCTGTCTGGCACCTCTGCCTCTCTGCCCCTCCTCATGCTGACTTCACGCAGTGGACACCTGCCAGATTCATCCCACCAGACTTGAATCTTGCTTCTCATCAAGGTTATCCTTCAGAATCCAAATTTTCCCATGATTTCAAGTTGCAAGGCTTGGGTGCTTGCACCTTCCCCGTGAATCCAGACACTGGGTGGCTGAGCGGCGAGGGGTCAGGTTCCGGGCATGTGTGGAGGGGCCCGAATCCCCACAGTGGGCAAGGCTCCGGGTCCATAGCCCTCCAGCTTCCTGGAGCAGGACACTGTGCAAAACAGCCTTGTCCTGATGCTCCAAGGAACTCCAAACGCATTCATTTTCATTAGTATTTGGAGAGCCCATCCCCTCTCCTACTAGGAGTTAAAGGTCTTTTAGGTGTGTTCCCCTCCCCACAATGTTGTTGTTTTTACTAGTATTTTATTTAACTTTGACAAGAGTATATGTTCACAGTAGAAAATTCAGAGATTGCAAAAAATACAAGGTAAAAATCATTATTGCAGTCAAAGTCACCATGTAGAGATGAAGATTTCTTAAACAAATGACTGTTAGGGTGACAATGAACTTCTTTCTGAAATCATAAGGGAAGCCGTTGGCAGGGTACACATCCTGGACCTTGAAGGCCTGGACCACAATTCGGGAGTGGACCTGAGCAGCCACAGGCCAGGTCTTCTTAAATCAGGGATTGAGTGACGTGGCAGGTGGGCCCAGTAGTTAATGTGTTGGACTTTTACCAACATTGTGTTGAGCGTCCCGAGCTCATCCTTTGTTTTCTCCCAGCTGCTGGGGGCTCGCACTGTGAGCCATGGTTAGAGCCAGGGCCAGCAGCCCGGGGGCCTCCAGCTCAGACTGCTACCAGGGCCTCCCCTTAGACCCTAGCTCATGAGGCACATAGCCCAGCTCTTGTCCCTGGGCACCCTGTGCCTGCTGCCTCTGCTTCTAGGCCACAGTGTAATCGCCCCACCTTGACATGGGAATTGCAGCCCCATTTCTCACTGTCCTTCTCTGCACCAGGCCCTGGGGACCTAATAGCAAAGGGAGTGGCCCCACCCAGAGGCAGCCTTGAGCGCATGGATGCCTCCACTGACCCATCCAACAAGCCCCGGCAATCAGAGCTTCGCTCCAGGACCTGTTCATCCACAGCCATCACTACAGCTCCTTCCAGCTCCACCTCCACCTCTACCTCCACGTGTCGGCACCAGGCCACGAACAGTGAGACACTGTCCTTCCAATTCAAGCTGGATGATCATCTGGGCCCAAGGTCCTTTCCAAAGACACTGGATCACAGAGGTGAGGACGTACCTCTCAGACTGTGAGGTGGTCAGCAGGTGGGTGACATGTGGACAGTTTTGGTTTTCCCCAGACACAGGTTCAAAGATCGGCTCTGCCTACAGCTGTGGGATTTTGGGAGGGTAACTCCGCCATCTGTAGACCTGGGACTGAGCCCTGGAACGCACACCACTGCTCAAGAATTGGTGGCACCAAGCAGCTCCCGAATGGAGATGAACCAGAGTTTGGGCTACAATCAGGCAATGTTGGAGGTTTATTCTCCAGGGAGGAGAATTAACAGGGTCCCTGCACTGGAGGCTGGTCCATGGAGTGGAGGCCAGGTGTCGTAGACGGAAAAACAAGGGGGTTCAGGAGGGATTGACAGGTTGGATGTCTCCCAGATGCTAGGAGCCATGCATGCTCGCACCTTAGATGGGATGTTACATCCTCTTCAAGGCATCTGATTAGTGGGAGACATTCCCAGCAGAGCAGTCGGGTCACATCTTGCCAGAGAAAGCCCATGAGAAGTCAGGGTCCCGGACAGTTGAGGAACGCCTACAACACCAGAGACAAACCGATGTGAGAGCAACAGAGTCAGCGGGCATTAGGCACAAAGACAAAAGTTTTAAAATGTCTGTCATTAGCTCAGAGTGAGCCACTTTGCACGGTGAAACCAGAGCAGGATGCTATGAAAAGGAGCATCTGGAGAAGAGCATTTGGAAATTTAAAATATGCAACAGAAAGGGAGAAATAAAGCTCAAAACTTAAAAAGACATTCTGCTTCTAACCTAGAGAAGAAATACCTGAGGACAGCAGAAAGAGCTGAAAATGACAGTCCTGGGATGTTAGAAACTGAAGAGAAGAGAAGGGGTTATGGTTTTTCATAATCTTACCTCCCACAGGACCCTGGAAGCCATGGCATGCATAACCGTGGTTTGACAAGCCCAGCAAAGACAGACAGTGTCCCTGCCCTCGAGGCTGCCTGGGGCAGCTTCAGGACCTGGCCCCTTGTTTACAAATCAGAAGCACCCCTGGGAGAAGATCAGGTGAGTGAGCACAGGGCAGGAGGCAGTCCCTCTGTGCTCCTGGGCAGACACTGAAAAGGCAGCCACTCATTGTTGGGTGTCAGGGGCGCAGTGCCTTGTGTGGCTGGGGCAGGCTTGCTCCGTGTCCCTGTGGGCACTCAGCAGTCAGCCCGGTCTCCCAGGCTCTGCAGAGCAGAAGCCCTGCCTGTGCTCCAGCAGGAGCCAGGAGCACCATGTCCCCTGGGCCTGCCAGTGGCCTCTGTGGCTCCAGACCTGGCCCTCCAGGCTAACCCTCAGGCTGTCTCAGCCTGGATCCCACATTGAGCCAGAGCCCAGGCCTGTTCAGATGCCTGTGGAGCCTGCCCGAGGACCCCTCTCTCTGCACACACAGCACTGCCCATGGCGATTCCCTGGCAGCCCAGTGCGCACGCTCAGGTGAACCTAGAACTGTCTGCAAAATGGAGACACTGGTGTCAGTTTGGGGGGATCCAGGGCTGCTGTCAGAGAGCAGCTGGCAGGCCTGAGGCACAGGGCATCTTAGTCCTTCTCAGGGAAGAGCAGTGACTGGTGGCCCAGGGATTCTGGACATTGCTGGGAGGAGCTGCTGGTGGAGGCTCAGTCTCTAGGGAACGTACATCCTCCCTCACATGGTGGTTCTTTCCTTTTCCTTCCTCCAGCCCCTGGAGAGCCCAGGCCCCTGGGAGAGAATTGCTCTCAGGACCCTGCTTTTGGTGCAGCTGGCCCTGGGGGGAGGGGCTTCTGGGACACTAAGTATTAGCTGCCTTTGCTGCACTGCACTTAGGCCAGGACACTGCTGTCCTTTGGAGTCCCAGTCATTGTGCAGGCGAAAGTGTGACTTAAAGTTAAGTCAGATAGAGTCCCGAGTGTGAGGCTGTCCCAGCAGGAGAAACAGGGGAGAGATAGGACAGGCAGGCACATGCTCCCTAAGGGCATGGTCCACCTGTCCATCCCTCCTCCAGGAGCTGGACACGACCACGACTCGGGCTGGCCAGAGTTAGAGGTGGATGCCTCGCAAAAAGCCCAGGATTCCCCGTGGATGTTCCAGGTCCACTGACTCCCCAGCTCTATGTTCTCCGCGGGCTAGAATTCAGATGACAGACCCTGTGAGTGGTCCCTGGAGATCCAGTTCCCAACAGCAGGCAGCATGGGGAGTGGGCGGTGTGTGGTGCCCTTCAGCCTGGGTTCTCACACCTGTTTCCATCAACACTGCTTTTCCTTCAAGATAAGGCCTGTGTGCCAGTCACACACACACAGGAGGTGAAAGTGGAGGTGTTATGCTGAAGCGGGAATGGGGACCCACAGTTCCTCAAAACCCCATCCCTGCCTCCCCTAGGGGCCTAAGCATGCAGCTCCTCCTTACACCCCTCCAGTGATGGGGAGTCACTATTTCTGGAGGCTCTGACTCCCCTTGCTTCAAGGACGGTCTAGTGCATTGGTCGGCAAACTCATTAGTCAACAGAACCAAATATCAACAGTAAAACGATTGAAATTTCTTTTGAGATCCCAATTTTTTAAACTTAAACTACTTCTAATGCAATTCTTAAAAATAGACCCGCCCAGGCCATGGTATTTTGTGGAAGAGCCACACTCAAGAGGCCAAAGAGCCACATTTTGCCGACCACTGGTCTAGTGTCCCAGGCAGAGAGCACTGATTGCAGGATGGTCTTACCTTCCTCACCTGGATTTTAGTTGCCCAGAGCAGCTCCCAGTTGTAAATTTCATCTTAGAAATTGATGGAAACACTTGCCATCTCATGTAGGCAGAAGGGAATCAGTGAATGATACCAGCCTTTCCAAACATTAGCAGTTGCTTTGGGTTTTTATAATTTCTAAGAGCAAAATCCTAGGTGGGTGGGAAGCTAACTTTTTAATTAAAACGAAAACTGAGAGAGTTTCCATTGGATTCAGCTTCTGAAGTAATCAACAGTAAGTGTAGGAGTGAGCATTATTTCCTCCCTCCCATTGCCTAGAAGCTCCATGGTGATGGCATGGACTCTTACAACTTGGGGGCAGAGACTGTCTCTGTGGGGAAACAGTGTGACACCCCGGAGCCCTCACATCTTCTCACTGGGTGGAGGGGAACACGACAGGAGGAGTCGGCCACCGATCTTGGGAAGTGTCACCGAGGTGCCAGATTTATGCTGAATCAGCTGAGGAAAAGGATCTTCTTCCTAAGTGTTCTGATTCCTTGAGCTTCTATTATCAAGAGACAGGAGGCGAAGGGGTGGGCAGTGCGGGGATCTAATGAACGGAGGGTTTGGAGCCCGCTGATCTGTATCACAGTTACCTTTCAGTGACACGCCCTTTTCCAAGAGAAAGGTGGATGTTTCTGTTAAAGGTTTTCCTTCTCAAAGAGGGGGCTCATTCTGCTTCTGTGCTCTCCACGGAACCAAGTACTTTTTGGCTCACCCTCAAACCCCGCTGCTAACAGGCTTTTTCCGATGCTTGCTATTTGAGGAGCGGGCCAGGGCTGGGGAACTGGGTGCCCTGTGCCCCTGTGAGTCCAGAGCAGACTGCTTGGTGGGGCGGAAGCAGAGCTGCTCCTAGTGTGTCCCCGGTTTTCAGTGTAGTTCAGCTCAACACCAGCTGTGTGCAGGGAGGACTGGCACTCAGTCCCTGTCCCCAGCTGTGACTGTGCAGTATGTCAAGCCCTGATGGTACAGGGGGCGGGGCCTTGGGACTGCGTGTGATGGGGGCATGGACCAGGAGGGGTGGTCTGCAGGCCTGGAAGGGACCGCCTGCCCTGGCCAGGTGGTACTGCCCTCCCTGCAGCAGGTGCTCCCCCTCTGATACAGGGAGGCAGGGAAGGCTGCCCTGGACACGCTCAGGCAGGCACACACCGCAGCCAGGAGGGCGGCTGCCCCACACTTGTCAACGTGAAGATCCATTTCTTTTCCCTTAGGGGCAGCTGTCAGTTTGAGACAAAAAGAGGAGGAGCTGAAGGACAGCAAACAGCCACGGAAAGCCAGCATGTTCTTTCCTCCTGAGACCCAGCAACCGCCCCCTCAGACCCCCGAGGTGAAGCAGCCCCTGGAGCGGGCACAGGCTTCATTGTGCACACGTGGGCGCTCACTCTGCCCTGTCCTGGCTCCCACCCTCACCAGGTGCCACTGTTCTGGTCTAGGCAGCGTGTTTCCACGTGTTCTAGAAGCTCCATGTGTCCTAATGGTGGGCTCCCCACCCTTCCAACGCTTTGCTTTCTCAGAGCCACCCCGTTTGGTCTATACTGGAGTTCTGCGTTAAATATCCTTTGTCAACAACATTGTTAGAGCCCCAGCCCCAGATCACACATACACAGACGCACAGGCTGTCATCCCGCACAGCCCATGCCCACTGTGCACTGGGCCTGACTCTCAGGGGAGGCGGGACCCCTCCTGGGGCATCTCCAGAGCCTGCGTCAGTCTTTCTGAGGGCACTCCCTGAGCTGTGGCAGAATCGCTCTGTTCTGTCCTCCTTTGCAGACTGGATGGCGTAGTCTGGGCTAGACTGGGTCAGCGGCCCTTTTGGTTCAGGGTGGTCCTTTCTTCTCAGGGTCCCGGCCAGGCAGCTTAGAGAGCTGCAGGGATGCGTCCAGTGACTGCTCACCTCGCGGCCTGAAGGGTAAGTCGTCCCTCCTTCTGGGCACTTTCCAGTGCCCTTGGATCTCCGCTCCGGGCTTGGTGCTCTCTGTGTGATTTAAAAAAGACGATTAGCAAGTTCTTTAAAGCTTGATGGGTTTGCCTCCCTAGGGCACACCATGCTGTTTCAGGCTCAGGCCTGGGAGTTTTCACAGGTTGGGGTTCAGATCCCTTCTCCTCACTGACCAGCTCTGGACACCTGGGCAAGCCACCCAGCCTCCGAGTCTGAGTTCCTGCAGCTTCCAGATGGGGACAGGGCAGGGAGTTCCGGTCCATCGTGGTCAGAGGACACAGGGTGAGTGTGATTCCTTTACGGTGTTTAAGCTTGTTAATGGTGCAGAAGATGTCTGTGTACGCCTCACAGCTGTTGCTAATTTCAGCTTTAGCAGAAGCTCTGCACCTCCCTCCCACATAGTTTATTTTTAAATCCCACTGTGAACTTCTAGAGAATTCCAGCATGTCCTTGACATCCCCAGTGCCAGCCTGGGAGAAGTGTGCTCCGGGTCCCCCAGCAGGGCTCCCTGTGTTCCGTGAGCCAGAGGCAGCGCAGAGCCCACTGGAGGCAGGTGAGCAAGAGTGAGTGACTGACGTGTGTCCCTCTGTGTCCCCTCGCCCTGACACCAGGTTCCTCTGACCCGGCCCTCTTCACTGCAGGCCCGAGAGCTTCCGCAGTGAGGACCTGATGCCCAGCAGGGACACAGCACTCTGCCCCGCCCCGCAATGCCAGGACCCCAGGACACACTACCCTCAGCCGCCTGGAGTACTCGCCACCCGGAATGGGCCTCTCCACGAGGAGGCATCCAGAAGAGGGGTGTGGCCCAGCCCCAGGGATGGTCACCTGGAGGAGTTCCTGGAGGAGCGTGACTGGGCTCCCCCTATGCTGCGTGTGGCCCGGGAGTGCTCTTTCCTCACTCTCCCCTCAGATGGACCTGGACCAGAGGGGAGACCTGGACAGCAAAGTCACAGGGAGGGATGGGATGGGGCTGGCGCAACCTGGCTGCAGAGCTGGCTGGATGGGAACATAACCACTAGCCAGAAAGTGACTGTGCTGGCGGCCCACCCTGACCTGGGGGACTGTTTTCTCCATCTGTGCAGGGAGCGGCAGAAATGCCAACATGAGGGGTAAGCCATGCAGTCCCTGTTGTAGTTATACAACACTGCCACTGGGCAGGAGGCGGTCCTAGTCCTTCTGTCAATAAACGGGCAAGGCCGTGCTCCAATGACACTTTACTTATGGACATTGATCTTTGAATTCCATAGAGTTTTCACAAAAGAACATTTAAAACATTTTTTTAAATTATTTAAAAATGTAAAAACACTGCTTAGTTCACAGGCCATACCAAAGCCAGTGGCAAGTCCTAGCCGGCTTGTCACAGTGGTTAGAGCATCGGCCCTTGGACTGAAGGGCCTCAAGAGGGATTCCAGTCTAGGGCACATATTCAGCTGCAGGCTTGATCCACCAGTCTTGGTCGGGGCATGTGCATGAGGCACCCAATCATTGTGTCACTCTCACATTGATGTTTCTCTCCCCCGTCCCCCTTCCCTTAACCGCTTCTACTTTCTCTAAAAATTAATGGAAAATATATCTCCTCAGTGGAAGGTTAACAACAACAACAAAAAGAGAGAGGGTGGATGTCAACGGGCCTATAAAAAGTCCCAGCACACTCTGGCCTGTGGCAACAAGCTCTTTCATCCATCCATCTGCTTCCATTTTTGAGCACTTGCCATGCGCCTCCCTGGGCTTGACCCTGGGAAAATGAAAATGCAAAGGCCACAAACCCTGGAGACTGGAAAGAAGGAATGCTATCAAGGCCACTCATGCTGGATGGAGACATTCAGGCCCTGTCTTGGGAGCCCAGCCTGCTGTGATGGTTTTTTTGGCCAAGAAAGAAAGCAATCAGTGCAGCGTCTCAGATCAGTGTTCCATGAGCACAGGCCAAAATTGACCATTTTCTAGGTCCTAGAAGGTTCTAGAAGGCAGTTGTACTTCATTTTAATTAAATGAACTGGGTGCTGTTCACAAGGCCAATGCCTGATGGTGTTTGCTCCTGCCAAGAACTGGATAGTTCTCGGTTGAAGCATCTGCCCCCTGGTAGTCAGTGTGCATCATAGCAACTAGTGGAATGGTCAAACTGTCAGACACTAGCATATTAGGCATATATATATATATATATATATATATATATATATATATATATATATGAGGCCCAGTGCACGGATTCATGCACACTGAAAGGAAATTAATTAGAAGAAATATTTTAGAGTCTGGGGAGGGACCACGGGAGATTGGCTGGCTGGAGAGGGACTGTGGGAGGGCTCCAGGGTGTGTCTGGCCCATCTCTCCAAGTCCCAATTAGCAAGACCCCACCAGCAAGCTAACCTACCAATCAGAGCATCTGCCTCCTGGTGGTCAGTGCACATCATGGCGACTATTCGAACTGTCAAATGGTCAGACACTTAGTATATTAAGCATATATATACACACATACGAGAGGCTCAGGGCACGGAATTCATGCACTTGGGAGAGGGGGGCGTCCCTCAGCCGGGCCTGAGCCTTCTCCCAGTCTGAGACCCCTCAGGGGATGTCCAGCTGCCGGCAGTCAGACATCCCTCTTGCAGTCCGGGGCCCTTGCAATCCAGGACCCCTCACGCCTTACCGCCCACCTGCAGTGGAGGCAGGAGAAGCTCTGCCACTGCCACTGAGCTAGGGAGCCACGAGCCCAGCTTCTGGCTGAGTGGCGCTCCCCTTGTGGTAGCACACTGACCACCAGGGGGCATCTCCTCTGTTGAGTGTCTTCCCCCTGGTGGTCTCTGTGCGTCATAGAAACCACTCTTTCCATTGTTCAGTTGATTTGCATATGAGGGTTTTATGTAGGATATATAGAAGTGGCCCAGTGCACAAATTCATGCACATTGATAGGAAATTAATTAGAAGAAATATGTTAGAGGCCAGGGAGGTACCACGGGAGGTTGGTTTCAGGGAGTGTCCAGCCCATCTCGCCCAGTCCTGATTGGCCAGACCCCAGCAGCAAACTAACCTACTGGTCAGAGCATCTTCCCTGGTGGTCAGTGCACCTCATAGCAACTGGTCAGATGGTTGAATGGTTGGACACTTAGCATATTAGGCATATATATACATTACATATATATATATATATATATATATATATATATATATATATATTATATATATATATATATATATATATATATATATATATATATACACTTTTAAATGACAAAAGTATAGAGATGGAGAACAGGTTAGTGGTCATCAGGTGTGTAGGCACAGGGCTGGGGGTGGTGTATGCGACTATAAAGGAGAAGCATGAGGGAGAGCTTTAAGGTAATACAGAAGTTCTGTTCCTTGACTGTGGTGTCTGCACAAATCTACACACACAGAACTTCCTGGAATACACACACACACACACACACACACACACACACACACACGCACACATCCTTTTAAACTGATAAAATCTGAATAAGGTCTGAATATGATGTCAGTTCCCTAGTTTTGATCATGTACTGAATTATGTACTAAAGTTATGTAAGATGTTACCTCTGGAGCAGAAAGAGTGCAAGACCCCTCTACTATTTTGCAATTTCCTGTGATTTATAATTATTTCAAAATAAAGAGGTAAGTAAATGGGCAAAGACATGAATACACATCTCCTCTAAGAAGATAAATAAATGGCTAATAAGCACATGAGAAGATGCTCAACATCATGTCATTAAGGAAATGCAAATTAAAACCCTTCACACTCTCTGGCATGGCTACAATCACAGACCAACAATACCTGATCTTGTCCAGGAGAAGGAAGCTGAACCCTTCAGACATGGCTGGTGGGAATGGAAACAGTCTGGCAATTCCTTAAAAAGTTAAAAGTGCATTTATCATTTGACCCAACCATTCCACTCCTAACAATCTACCCAAGGAAAAAGAAATCACAGATGTCCCCACAAAGACCTTAGCTCCAGTGTTCTTAGCGCAGTAACTCACAATGTCAAAAAGTGGGAGCAGACCAAGTGTCCATCAACTGCTGAGGGATAAACCACACGCGGTGCATGTGCACCATGGACAAGGGCACAGAGAGGAAAACAGCATCACACGTGCAACACATGGGCCTGGCAAACATTGTGCTGGTGAACGAAGCGGTCCACAATAACTTCCTTTCGTATGATTCTATAATCTGTCCAGGAAAAGCAAACCCACAAAGGCCAGAAGCCTGCAGAGCAGCTGTCAGAGGCTGGGAACAGGAATAAGACTGACTGCAAATCACATACGAGGGATCTTCTTAAGATGAGGAATTTAAATAGCTGGATTGTGGTGATGGGTACACAACTCTGTTCATTAAGTAAAACCATTTAATTGCACATTTAAACATGGCAATTTTATGGCATGCAAATTATTGAAATAAAGCTACTTAAGCAGCAAGAAAGAATGAGAGAGAGAGAGAGAGAGAGAGAGAGAGAGAGAGAGAGAGAGAGAGAGAGAGAGAGAGAAATGACTGACTGAAGGAGGGCTCCAGGGTGTGTCTGGCCCATCTCGCCCAGTCCCAATTGGCCAGACCCCAGCAGCAAGAGGGGTCTCCTGCAGTCCCTTATCTACACAGAATCTATGGAATATGCACTTACCTTGACTGCAGCTGGGACTCTACTAAAGAGCAGGAGAACTTCCCCCACATTGGTCAGATGTAATGGACACTGTTGAGGACCTTGAATTTTTCTCTCTGCCAGATACATTAAAGAAATAGCTGTCAGCATTGGTTCAGAAATCTATGAAAAGTCATAGAAATTATTCTGCAAGAAACCTAAAAACTCCATGGGCCAAGCAATGTCCTTAGAGACCCCCAAACACTTCTAGGATTTGAATTTCATGATCTCTGAGATTAATTTCACTTTGAGTCTGAGTCAGCTCCACAGCTTTTTTGGGGGGGTGGGGGAAGGAGAATCAAAATAAATTGAATTAACATCACTGGACTTTTTCTTTTACTTCCATGTTACGCTAGTCACCTACTTGCTAAAGTAATACAGACTTGAATTTTAACCCATCAAGGGGCTCAGGCATTTCATAACATCTCTCTCTCTCTCTCTCTCTCTCTCTCTCTCTCTCTCTCTCTCTCTCTGTGTGTGTGTGTGTGTGTGTGTCCCTCTCTCTCTCCCTCCCCTCTCTCCTACTAGGTTCTAGTTCCTCACTCATTTTAAAACCATGCCACTTAATGCCCCAAAATTTCTTCCTGGAGTAGTGCGGAAGACCAGAAACCTGTAACAGGGATATGCAATATATTCAACTTACCAACAAGGTCTTTAAAGACAGGGGTTTTTATTTTATATGTGAGGACCAACACAGAGAAGCGCCATCAGCACTGTATTCCCATCTCTCCTTCCCTTCCAACCCGCCCCCTTAAGAGCATGCATTTGCCAGCTGTGTCACAGCTCAGCCCCTGCCACTGTGTGTGATAAACACAACCTCCTTTCTCCTCAGCCTACTCTAACCTTCCTCAGTCCCTCTCCTCTGTATTTCCAATGCTTTCCCAGCTTTGGGTGTGCTCCTTAAAACCTACTCTCTCAATTAAGATAAAGGTCTCAAAATATAACGGTGGGCTGGCTATTATTTTTAAATCTTTATTGTTGGAAGTATTACATGTATCCCCTTTTTTATCCCATTGACCCCTTATAGCCTGCCCCTGCCCCACATCCCGGGCCTCCACCACGCTATTGTTTGTGTCCATGGGTTAGGCCTAGATGCATACAAGTTCTTTGGCTGATCTCTTCCCACCCACCCATCCACTCTCGCCACCTCTGACATTCGACAGTCTGTTCCATGTTTCTGTGTCTCTGCATCTATTTGGACAGACTATTAGATGACATGAAGGACTAATTGAAAATTGGCAGGTGTGACAATGGTGTTGCGGTTAGTTGAGGAACTGCCCTCATGTTTTAGAGACACACTGAGGTATTTGGTCATTAAGACGCATTTTCTTTAAGTAGGTCAGCATACACAAACTCGTCCTTGACCCAGACCTCTGTCTGGCTAGTTGTGTATCCTCACGGCCATTCAAAGGCAGACTCCTTAACACAGCCTCTACGTCCATGTTCACTTCCTCAGCCCCATTTACTTCCTCAACTCCCCTCCACCACCTGCTCCCTATGTGTTCTAGCCAAGGTCCCTGTGCAACCCGTCAGAAGGGAAGGGATCCTCTCCTTGCTCAGGCCTCAGGACTCCAGAAGGAGGCTGACTTCCCTGTAAGCCTCATCCACAAGGAAGCGGAGATAGGAAAATAGTTTTAGAAACTACGACATCCATTCTTAGTTGAAACGGAGGAAAATGGACTCGTCGCACATTGCTGACGGGGGTGTGAATTCCCTTCTAGAAAAGTCTGGCAGAATCTATTTAAAAGTACACATGCTTTCCCCACATGTTTTGAGTGAATCTAGTGAATAAACACAAATTACATAAGGAGATTTATTGTATAGTTATTTTCATGGCAACACCCTGGAAACCAGTTCCATATTCATCAATAGGAAATTAGATAAAGAACTCTGGTATGTATGCTATGAAATATTATGTACCTCTTAAAAATAAAGAGATGTGTGTGTGTGTGTGTGTGTGTGTGTGTGTGTATGTTGAACTGGAGGGATGGCCATGATATGTTATTAAGTAGAAAAAATTAGCAAGTGGAAAAAGCAAGTTACCGAGTAGGTGTAAAATAACTTCCCATTTTTCATTACAGAAGGAAAACTGCTATACAAATATATTAATGTACACATGCACACACATGTATGAAAGAAGAAACACATATATATTTATGTCAAAATCTGGACTAATACCCACACACGAAAACTATTAACATTGGTGAGTATGAAGGAGAGGGATTATAGAGAGGACAGGAAAATTAATTGTTTGCATATCTTCTTGTTTGGTTTGACTTTTTGCAGTGATTCTACATCATTTTTATAATGTAAAAATATAATAAAATACTTTAATTGAACATAAAATATTCTGACCCTCTACTATCAATAAGTTAAATAATATTATCAACACCATATTTTTCCCTTTTTTAAAAATTGAAATGTAATTAACATGTAACATTATATTAGTGTTTTGGTATACAACTTAATGATTTGATATTGCATATATTGCAAAATGATCACCACAGTAAATCTAGTTAATATCCATTACCACACAGTTATAATTTTTTTTCTTGTGGACACCACAATTCTTAAATCATCAGTTTATTCATTCACTAATTCAGCCCATGGGCTCTGCATCCAGTTGATCCATATTCAGTGATGCCTGACATATGCTACATTGTAGGGCACAGCAGGGAACAAAACAGAGCCAGACACCACCTTCAAGGTCTACAAGGTAGAACAGGTATTAAACGAGCAGAGCATGTGAACAGAGTGTGACAAGGCCACAAAATAAAAGCATGGGGTCCTGTGAGGAAATCCTAGGGTGCTGATGAAGCTGCTTGCACCATGCGACCAGCAAAGTCACTTTGAGAAGAACACGCCTAAACTGAGACCCAAAGGTTGAGATGTAACCGAGAGTTGGCCAAGAGCTGAGAGGAGCATCGACCCACTCCACAGGGGGAGGCTGGCTGTAAGAAGCCTCTGCTTGATGTGCACAAGGAATCATGAGAAGGTCAGGGTGTCTGGAGCCCCTTGAGCAAGGGAAGGTGGAGTGAGATGAGGTCAGAGAGAGGCCTGGATACCGCGGAGCTATATGTGCCAGGGAGGAGTGTGGCTCTGGTTGTGAAGTACGCAGAGAAGGATGTAACTCCCAGAGGACTGCCAGGACCAGGACGGAAGTTAACGTTATGAGCCAGACGGTGGGACAAGTTGGTCACCCCACATGTCCACCTACTATGTGCTAGACACCCTGAGAAAGTACAGGGTGAAAGTGAAATATAACCTTTTTCCTTGAAGACATTACCAGAATGCCAGTGGTATTGTTGATGCTCAGGTGCCTTTGTCTTTTCATCTCTGTGTATATGACCGTCTCTCACCACCCACAGGCAGGCATCTGCATGGCAAGGAAGGGGCTGCTTTTCTTTCACCTGGGCAAGAGGAATGTGTGTGATTGGGACTCTTACAGTAGAAAAGAAGAAACACATTTGGAATTCAGCTTTTGACTACCAGAACAGAATTTTCAAGACAGTATTTTGGAAGTCATACTTTATTATTAAGATGTAAAGTAGATATTCCCTAGGTGCCAATTAACGTGTGAAAAGCTAGACCCGCCTGACTTGAAGTGAGAACATGTCTCTGCACTCACCGCCACGTCAGTGGACCAGGCTTTCTGAGAGGAGACACACTGTGGCTGTGCGTTTCCAGGGCTGCAGGCCTTTGGCCAGTAGGAGACGCCACCCCGCCCCTCTATGCTCCCTGTTCTCCACCAGGAAGTCCCGCCCCTGCCAGAAGTTAGAGTGGGTGCATCTGGAAGATGGTGGCTTTCCAGTGCTCATGGCCTCAGGAAGCATGAGGCAGGCATGGGCCCGTGGGCGGAGGGCTACAGGCGGGGGTCAGGGCCCTGAAGCTGCTAAGCCCACGGTGAGGAGTCCACTGGGACCTCTGTGGAGGACAGCTCATTGCAGGTAGTCCCTTAACTTCCCCAGAAGGTGGCCAGGGCAGGGCAGGGCAGGGCAGAGGGCAGGCTGGGCTCTGCGGGCACCTGCTGCTTAGGGAGCCGGCCTTCTGAAGTCAGGGTGTTATTTCAACCTCACCACGGCCAGTCCCGCTCCTCCCTGCACAGTGCGACGGAGCCCGGGCACCTTCCTTGTGCCCCGTGAGGATCCAGAGTTTCCTAGTGTCTCCCACCTCCTCCCCTTCCTGTGTGAGACTGGGATCCTCCACAACCAGATGTTTCTGGCTGGGACAGAATTTCAGGGAGATAAAGCCACAGACCTGACCACCTATACAGTAGGTCAGAAATTTATTGGACTTGAACACAAGAAGTTAATGGTCCACTTCTCTCTTAACCTTCACTCATGGCATGAAGGACACCACATATGACTGGTTCCAGGGAAGCCATTGTGGTGCTTCAGCTAATGGCATCCCCTAAATCCTGTGCCCCAGCCATGAGCTCTCCCAATGCTGCACCCATTAAACTCCAGTTCTGTGGGGGTAGGAAGGTCCTCACGGAATTGAGAGTGGGTCACGAAGCCCTTGGGGTCAGTCACTGAATTGCTCTTGAGTCACTTAAAACTAAAATCAGGTCTCTGAAGATTTGTGTTAAAATCCCAATCAAATGAATATAAGTGCTTAAATAACTTCAGTTACATGAAAGGTATTGCTATTTTTAAATGCCATATTGTTGTATTTTATTTTGAATACATCAAATAAATTTAAAATTTGATATAATTAAATAATCCCATTGGTGTGTTCAAAACATCCAACCTGAGTGGCTTTTAAGCATGAGTTTTTCTTGATATCTAAAGAATTCTAATTTCTATTTTTTAAGTTGTATTTGAACATAATATAGTGAAGGCGCTCAAATGGGGAGTTTACAGGTTAAATTTATTAACTAAAGAATATTCTAAGTCTATAGGAGCTGGCCTCTGTGAAGTCATCATACCATCCTGCCCATCTGTGCCTTTCTCGGTAGTCTTCTAGCATTTAGTTTTTGCACTTTGGCAGTGACATGAGTATATTACAGTCTAACCTGTTGAGCTCACCTGCACCCACAATTTAACTAGCCCCCACTAACCTGCTCTCCCTCCAGGTTTCTTCTTCCAGCTTTTGTTCCCCAATGTTTAAATCTTTCTTATCCAGTGTCTGAGTGGCTGGTCACACCTGCTAGATGTCCAGCACAGCTGTGGTCTAGGTCTCACTTCCTGACTTGACTGTTGACATCCATCCAAGCCATCCTACTTCTACCTCCTCTTCCTCCAGTCTCAGCCTGCATTTCAGAATGAATGCTGTTAGATATGCATCGTTGTGCAGCGTTACAGACAGAGATGCGTTTGAACACTTCTAACAGTGCTGTTTTTCCAGGGAACCAGATGGCTGCTGGCCAAAGCACAGCACCTTGTAGAAGATGAGGGGGTGTACTTATAGGGGAGGTTTGAGTGCTGTGGCAGATTGCTCTGTGCTTCATTCACCAGTCCATGCTGTTGTCTGTCAATGCTGTACACTCAGACTGGTTTTCAAAGATTATGCCCTGTGGTAGTGTACACCTATCATATGTATGTCTATCAATGTGTTAATCCTACATAATAAAGAGGGAATTTACAAATTGACTGCCACTCTGCCACAAAGATAGCGACCCCCACAGTGGAGGCAGGGGTTTCTGTAACACAAGATGACTGTGCCCACAGCTGAGGCAGAGTTCCTGTAATGAGCCTTATGAGCAATCAGCAGGGACCTGAGGCTGCACCTCCCCACCCCCGTGGGGCTTGACAGGGGACCTCATGCTGCGCCCCCCAACTTGGCACCAGGGCAGGGGACCTCAGGCCGCACTCGCTGCCCTGCCCCAGCGCCAGGCCGGGGGACCTCAGGCCACACACACTCAGCCATCAGGGCTTGAGAGGGGACCTGAGGCTGCACCCCCCTCCTGGTGGGACTTGACGGGGGACCTGAGGCCAAGCCCCCAACCCAACTCCGGGCCAGGGACCTAGTCTGCGCCACCCCCCCACTCCTGCACCGGACAGGGCTTGACAAGGGTTTTAGCAGATGGGTCTGTAGCCCAATGGGGAGACCAGCTGGGTCTCACATGATTTTGAGGCACACATGAGTGGCCAGGGACTTGACTCTGGGTCCTGTGGTTCGCCCCAGACTCTGACAGGAGGAAGATTTTCATATACATTTTACTGATTTTCTTTCATCACTGACACTTCTATTATAGAGAAAGGGCAAATAGCAATATTAAAATATTTCCTCTAATTAATCCCCTTTTAATGTGCATAAATTTCATGCACTTGACCACTAGATTTAATATATTTTTGTTGACTTTAGAGAGAAAGGGGGAGGGAGAGAGAGAGAGATAGAAATGTTAATGATGAGAAAGAATAATTGATGGCTTGCCTCCTGCATGCCCTATATTGTGAATCAAGCCAGAAACCCTGGGTAGGCATGTGCCCTGACTAGAATTGAACTGTGCTTTCCTGGTTCATAGTTCATTATTCAACCCCTGAGCAACACTGCCTGGACTTATGCATTAATTTTTAAAGTACTGACTCTTTCAACATAAACATCTAATTTTGTTGAAGAGAAGGATCCCTGAGAGTAACTTGTCAGCATGATTGTCAAGTGTTTGCTCACAAGGTTCATTGTTCCTCTGCTGGGACCTCCCCGGTCACAAAGCTGACTGGCAGCCATATCTGAGTTTCCATCAGCGTGGCCCTCACTGTTATCTCCACCCTGGTGATTCCCTAAGACCCCACCCCATCAAATTTGCATTCCTACCCAAGGAGTTTGTAGCCAATTTTCCATATGAGTGGCCTATCTTGGCTCAGGCTTTAGACTTTGCTAGAATCTCTCAAATAAGCAGCAGCTGGCATCAAACCTATCAATAAAAGGCCCAAGACTCTGCACTAGCACCAGCCAGTTTTGCTTCACAGTTGGGTCTTAACCTGGGCACTTCCTAGCCCAAAACTAGTAGCAGCCATCTGCAGATCTCTCTAGCTCCTACCAAGTGGTCCTAGGTAGTGGCTGACTTTGCACCTTCTGGAGGCCCCAAAGCCAATGAATCTGGTGGACAGCTTCAGATCATAACGGATTACAACTCTGCACATTCACAAGCAACACACTCAAGGAGCTGACTCAATGAGCACCAAAGCCCCATTGAAACAAGTCCTGTTCCATAGGGGTGTCTCCTTCACAGAAGCTCTTCCATTTTGGATGCAGTTGGTTCTCACAGCCCATCGGCCTGGAAATCAATTCCTCTCAGTGATGCCAATAGCAATCAAGGATCAACTACAACAAGACTGTGCACACAGCCCACACAGGAACACACCTAGAGTGCCCAGCTCAGGTGACTGGGGAGGCTGAGCCAGTAAGGCTCTACAGAACACCTAATACACAAGTTCTCTCTACCAATTCCAGGAGACATAGTAGCTCTACCTAATACATAGAAACAAACACAGGGAAGCTGCCAAAATGCAGAGACAAAGAAACATGTCACAAATGAAATGGACATAAGCAAACTACTAGAGATAGAGTTCAGAACAATGGTTCTAAGGTTACTCAAAGATCTTAATGAGAGTTTCTAGGGACTTAATGAGTTCTTCAAGGAAATTAATGAGAGATTCAAGGGACTTAGACTTTCAAGGATCTTGGTGAGAATGCCAAAGACATAAAAAAAGGACCAGTCAGAAATTAAGCATATATTAACTAAAATATAGAATAATTTATGGGAATTCAACAGTAGAGTAGAGGATTCTGAGAATCAAATAAATGATTTGGAATATGAGGAAGCAAAAAACACCTAATAAGAAGAACAAAAAGGAAATGCATAAAAAGGTATGGATATAATGTAAGGAGCCTCTGGGACAACTTCCAGTGTACCAACATTCCCATTATGGGGATGCTAGAAGGAGAAGAGAGACAGCAAGATCTTGAAAATCTATTTGAATAAATAGTGACAGAAAACTTCCCTCACATGGTGAAAGAAATAGTCTTACAAGTTCAGGAAGCACAGTAAGTCCCAAAACAAGATGAATCCAAAGAGGCCCACATCATAATTGATATGTCAAGGGTTAAAGAAAAACAGGATTTTAAAAGCAGCAAGAGAAAAGCAATTAGTTACCTACAAGGGAGCACTTGTGGGACTGTCAGCTGATTTCTCAACAGAAACTTTGCAGGCCAGAAGGGAGTGGCAAGAAATATTCAAAGTGATGAATAGCAAGACTACAACCAAGATTACTCTACCCAGCATTTAGAATTTAAGGTCAGATAAAGAGCTTCACAAACAAGAAAAAGCTAAAGGAGCTCATCACCCCCAAGTCAGTATTACATGAAATGTTGAAGGGTATTCTTTAAGAAGTAGAACAAGAGGAAGAAGAAAAAAGATGAAAAATATGAACAACAAAATGGCAATAAATACATATCAGCAACTGAATTTAAAAATCAAAAGAAATGAACAAGAAATCTAATGAAAAAATAAACAGTAGAATAAAATAGAATTAGAGGCATGGAAATAGAAAAGACTGACAAATCTGAGAGGAAATCAGTGAGAGAGTTGTGGGAAGATATTTCAAGGGACTTAATGAGTGCTTTAAGGGAAACAATGAGAGCTTCAAGGGACTTAGTGAGACTTCCAAGGATCTTGATGAGAATGCCAAAGACATATGTATGTATGCTTTACCTAAGGACACAGACAACAGGGTGGTAAAGTCCTGGAGTGGGGTGGGATATGGGTGGATGGGGGCCCTGGAGGGCAAAGGGGAGCATCTGTAATGTTCTCAGCAATAAAGATTTTCCTAAAAAAAAAAAAAAAAGGATTTAGTAAGGAAGGCAAAAAAAAAAAAAAGATATTTAGATGCGCCCTGACTGGAATCAAACTGTGACCTCCTGGTGTCATAGGTCAATGCTAATAAATATATTAATACTACTTAATTATGATATATACATATATAAATAAAAATAAAATATGGTCTATATTTCATTTATTTATTTTTAGGTGCTACAATAAACAGTAATCACAATAGAATGTAGCTATGTTATCATGGCCTTTTTATATCATAGATCATAAAATATGACCTACAAAATTTCCTGCCTCCCACCAGAAATTGTCGCCTGTCATATTCTTCAGTCTGTTATACTGGTAGAATTCCTGGAATTATTTGAAAAGTCAGAACCCAGAAGTAACACTTCCATTGAGGCAGAGGCAGAGGAAGCAGATACAGAATTGCAAATGGCTAAATGGTAGCATTCTTCTTGAAAAAAATGAGAAATTTAAGAAATGTTTCTCTTTACTTACTATTATTCCTTAGGGGCAGGAACTTCCAACACTTTAACTTTTCTGTCTCCTAGAATTTCTATCAAATAAATAATTACATATTAATTATTTATTAATGTAGACACTACATAACTCCCTCCATAAAAACACACACACACACACACACACACACACACACACACACACACACACAGAAAAGTTACAGGAAATGAAAAGAGAGCTCGAAGGTGGAGGAAATATCTCCCAGCACTTAGTGAGGGTCTCAGCCCCCTCTACATCGGGACATTAAGAACTAGCTGCACAGGTCTCATTGTCGGAAAGTAAGACACAGGAAGCCTTTCTGGCAGTAATCAGTAAAATCTGTATGTTTCATACCCTTTTACACTAAACTTGGGGATATCTAGTGTTTTGAAGAAGCAAATGCAGATTTTCATGACTTTCAGGTTATAAAATGTAAGCATTGTCTCATACTTAGAAGGAAATACACATAATTTCAAAAATGGTTGTTGAATGGAGTTACCTATAAATGAAAATGTATATTTGCTAAAAGGACTAGTTTTGTAAATAAAAGTCTAGACAATCAATAAATTGAAACCCATTACATTTTTTTTTAATTTTTAAGAGAGAAAGAGAGGAAGGCAGAGAGAGAGAGAAATAGCGATTTGTGTTCCATTTATTTATGCATTCAATGGCTGATTCTTGTACCCTGAGTGGGGATCAAACTGGCAACCTTGGCATATCTGGACAAGGCTCTAACGCACTGAGCTACCAGGCCTGGGTGAAACCCATTATTTTTTTACCCATAAAGAAGTTTGGAGAACTATTTTTTTCAGTATACCTAAACTTGTTTTAGCATATGATGTTTTAAAGGTGAGATCAAATGATAAATACTATGACTTTGTAATTTTTTATGTGTTTCTCTAAGTCAGCTATATTGTATAGCGATGTTTGCCTAATATCCATAAAGTGTTAATTGCATAATAAAAAGTATATTAACTAAAAACACTATTTAGTTTGATGAAATTTGGGTTTTTTAAAAAAGTAATGGTATAGTATTTCTCTTAATTCAGTGAACAGATAAATGCTTTCTAATACACACATTTTTGAGTCTAAGCATGTCTATCAAAATGTTTAAATAATCACTTTTATACACAAATTTATATGAAATACATTTTATTTAGCTGTTATCTTTCCAGTAGTTTGATACAAAAATAGCATTTGATATGGAAATGACAAAGCAGAGTGATGTCATTTGTATGTAATTTATATTAGCTATCCAGTAACACTGCCAGCTAACAAACTTTGTTTGAACCTCTATTAATCATTGAATTATTATTATTTTTAGTTTCTAGGTGGATAGTAATCTCTTAGTTTACATAGCACCTGAAAAGAAATAAATGAATTATACACCATATTTTATTTTTATTTATATATGTATAGTATATGTTATAATTAAGTAGTTTTAATATGACAGTGTTTAAATAAATGTATTACATTCATTGTCTCTGGGCTTTCAGCCAACAGAGTAGGGGGATTCTACCACTTCGATAACATTTTTAGAATAGTTTGTTTTACATTAAAAAATGGTAAATGAAAAAATATAGTACATTACAGGAATGCGTATTTTTCTTAACTCTTGTTACTGGAAGAAGAGTAAAGTGTAAATGGAAAAGCTTCCTCTAAAATAATTTTGTAAAACTCTTTTAATGGCTCCCAAGTACCTATAAAAGTTTCAGACATAGCCATAGGAATGTGTGTTACTAAACAGGAATTCTTTGTCCCTATGTAATATATCTGCATTACAGTTCAGGTGTTAGTGACATTGGGATGACTCCTATGACATAGTTAGTTATTATTAAAATTGCTTCAGTTTTTCAAATTATTTTTAGGCTGATATATAAAATTAGCCCATTTTAAAATTCTATAAAGGAGAAACAGCTGTCTTGAAGATAAAATCTTTTTTAAAAAACAGTTTGCTCATCATCGGTAAACATTCTATTAGCAGTGCTAAACCTAGACAAGATGGTAAGGTAGGAAAATATTTTTTTCTCTTTGGGTTCCCTACTCCTCTTAGCATTTGGCTTTCCTTCCCCCTCCAAGTTTCTAGTGTTCTCCTGGTCTTGCCTTTCTGGAAATGAAGTCATCCCTAGTAAAGTATTAGATGGTTCATGGCATCCTCCTTGGACTATTTGCATTCGTACAGAAAAGAATGGTCAAAGAAACCAATAATTGAAACCTACACACATACAGGAAAGCAGAGGAAGGGTCAGTGAATGGCTGCCTGAGTGGATGGTGGATGCACGGGTGAATGAATGGTGGTAGGCTTCAGGCATGGGAAGTCTTTATTTCTCCGGGACTCCTACTGTGTCAGTGATGGTCTATCCTGTGAGAAGAGGGTCTGCCAAGTAGATTCTGCCACCATGTTGCTTTACCATACATCTTAGTAATTACTCTCAACCACTGACATGTAGTGTGAACTATACCTTTTGTCACTTGTCATACCAGCTTGAGATCAAATTCCTTTTTTGTAGGGGGGCATGGGAGAGGAGTTGTCTGAAGGCACCTGCCCTTGCCTAGGAAACGTCCTTGCTTGAAAGACACTACAAATACATGTGTTTCCTCAAGGATGTACCCTGATGACAGTATCTAATAGTTAATTTTAGTTCAAACTGTTGTTACAATAAAAGCCTAAGAAGGCAGATTAACAGGGCTGTTTCGGCTCCTATAGACAAGCAGTCCTTTAGCCTCTCTTTCACAGAAACATGTGTCAGAGTAATCCGTTCATCTATCCCTCAGGGTCTCTGGTCAGTCCCGGCAATTTGTGTTTGATTGTTTAAGGCTGGAAGACCACATTCGTTCTGTGCCACTATCGGAAACATGGCACCAGATACTGTCAGAGGAGGAGATTCAGGACATGACAAGGTATGTTCTATTTTTGACACATCTTTATTCACTGAGTGGCCAGATTATTATGATCTCTGAACACATAATAATCTGGCCACTCAGTATATATATATGTGTGTGTGTGTGTGTGTGTATACATACATATATATATATATATATATTAGAGGACCGGGGCATGAATTTGTGCATGGTTGGGATTTGGGATCCGGCCAGCCTGGCCAGGGGGAGGGGACATGGGTGGTTGGCCGGCCTGCCTGCTGGTCAAACTCCTGGTCGAGGGGACAATTTGCATATTAGCCTTTTATTATATAGGATATACACTGAGTGGCCAAATTATTATGTGGTCAGAGATCATAATAATCTAGCTACTGAGTGTATATCTCTATAACTGTATAATAAGAATCCTAGCTAATAACATAGGTAGAGTCTCCAACAGAGTCCTCTTTCTGGTGTTGCCTTATCTTTACTTTTTCTCTCCTTTGTTTTGTAGACAGGAACACATTTTGATATCTAGGGTTGTGGAGGAAAAAGATAATAGAAAGGTTAGGACATTCTGGATTTCCCTTTTTTCAAGTTTTACTGGTAAGGATAATCTTTTGTTTTATAGAGTAACACTCTTTGTTAAAGGAAACCTCAAAAGCAACTATTTCTTCATATGCTATTAATAATTTTTACGTTTTTTTTTCCATTAAAAGAATCTGTATCTTGAGCAAAGCACCAGTGGAAACTATATATAAAACAAAAATCATTCATTTTCTGTTGCATGGGACCTGCTCTTTTAGGTCTCAGCTGAGCCACAGCACAGTACAGAGGTGTCACTGAATGCGCAAACTGCAACTGCTCCTGTGTGAGTCGAGCTTGGTGATTTTGGACAGCGCATATTGGCATTACTGATTTTTGTTAGAAAAATACCCGGGACATATACTTGGCCGTGTCACCTTAGGTTGATATTTGCTTTCTAAGAGGACATTGAAAAGGGAATCTTTCTTATTTTCTTATTTCCAATTGGGCTTTTAACTTTGTAGACATACTGGAGACACTCTTGATGATCTCTCCCACAGAAATAATCATTGTAACACTCCTTGGAGAAAGAAAAATTCAAGATAGTCTCTGTTTTCCTAAGCCCTCTAAAGCAGCAGTCGCCAACCGGTGGTCTGAGACCACTGGTGGTCAGTGAGGTCTGAAACGTTGGTGTCGCTGCTCTAAAGAGCTCATTTTTTTCCTCCCCACTTTCTTTGTATGTGCAAAATGAAGGCTGGGAAAAGGCTTTCTAAGTAATTATGTTATAAAATCCTGGTCACTTATTTTATTTCATGTATGAAATGGTACAGGCCTGTCCAGTTCTTTCTCTTTTTAAAAAAATATATTTTATGGATTTTACAAAGAGGAAGGGAAAGGGACAGAGAGTTAAAAACATCGATGAGAAAGAAACATCGACCAGCTGCCTTCTGCACGTCCCCTACTGGGGATTGAGCCCGCAACCAAGGTGCATGCCCTTGACCAGAGTCGAACCCAGGATCCTTCAATCCACAGGCCGACTCTTTATTCACTAAGCCAAACCAGTTAGGGCTGTCCAGTTCTTTCTTAACACTTTTGCTTTATTAATAACTTTCTCCAAGTAAGGGATTCTGACTTTTTTTTGTTGTTGTTTCTCACCTTCCCCTCTTCCTTATCCCTTTGCAAAATCTCACATGTGCAGTCCACATGTCTTAAGTGTAGAGATGTTTGCTAATGACTCATCATATGTTTACAGCCTGTTGTTCAACTTTTCACAATTAGGAATCTGATTGTAGAGCTGTATCAATTGATTTCCAATCCCACAGCAGAACATTCTGAGGGTCTGACTCAGACGGCAGTAAAACTGCTTGTATAAATAAAATAATTAAATTGTTGGTTTAGTTCGAGACAAGGTATTCTTTGAAACTATTGGGAATTTTGGTAGGAATTTATAACTATTAAAATTTGAAAATTACTTTCTAAGTTTTCTAAGATCTAATAGAACCAATTTTCTTTTAATCTTAACCCGAGGATATGCTTATGGATCTTAGAGAGAGAGAGGGGAGAGAGATAGAGATAGAGAGAAAGAGAGAGAGAGAGAGAGAAAGAATCATCTATGTAAGAGAAACATTGATTGGTTTCCTCCCGTATGCACCATGACTAGGGATTGAACCCACAACCTAGGTATGTGGCCTGACTGGGAATCAAACCCACAACCTTTCGGTGTATGTAATGATGCTCCAGCCAACTGAGCCACAGCAGCCAGGGGCCTGGAACCAACTTTCAGGAAAGAAAACCTTATATTACTCCTAGAATTTCTGCATACCCGAGGTCCAAAGTTCAGCTAAGTCAGTGGGAGTTGATGGAACACCTTGAGGCCTTTGAGTTGATTGAGCTTTAATGTATGCAACGTGCTCCTCACTGTGCCTGGCTTGCACGCACTCTTTTGTGGTTTCAGTCTGCCTCCCCTGTTTTCTATGTCACTGTTACGTGTTTTCTTTAAAACAGTTCTAGTTCCATAAATTTTGCTGCATTTCTCTGAAACCTTGGCCCTGAAATTTGGAAGCAGAGAGTTTAAAATTTTAGCATCCAGTTAATATTTCATTGGCATAAGCTTATATAGTCAACCGTTATTCAAATCCTGATTTGCATAATTATAAAAGAAGTAGTTTTCAATATATCAAGAATCTCTAAATTATATGTCATTTGCTGTGTTCTCAGTTCAGGTCACTACATTTATAAATTTGTTTCCCGTTTAGATCACATTTTGTTTTGCATTATTTTAAATCTCATCATGCTTCCTACAAAAGAAGGCTATTAGATTTGTGGTAGATTCTATGAGAGGAATTGATTTAGGTGGTTATGAAAAAATAACACCTGTAGGTGGGATTTTTTTTTCATTTTTGTTCTTGGGCTTTAAGTAATTTGTAATATTTATTGCAGTTGGATAGTCACTAAAAATGCTAATCGGTACTTTGTCCCCCTCTCTCATAAATCCAAAGATTTAATTTATTTGAAATTTTAAATTTATTTTAAACAAAATAAATTTTTAGTTAACCAAAATAAAACCATATTAGTTTAGAAAATAATTAAAACACTTTTAGTTCATTGATTGACAGCCTAAATGTTTAAATTTTGTTCTGACATACCTGCATATCTGTTCTCTAAATGTCTTTCTTGCATGTGCTAGTTTAATACTCCTTGCTCAGAAATCTATGTTCAGGATCTTTTTGTTAAAATATTTCCCAAATATGCAGCTTCATTTTGTTCATTTTTCCTTCCTCTAAATCACTTATTAGTTAATATTCTATCAAATCGTTCTGTACGCAGTTGACTGGTGGGTTTAGGTGTTGCAATGTATATATATATATACATATATATATATGTGTGTGTGTGTGTGTGTGTGTGTGTGTGTGTGGCTATGTGTGTGGCTGTGTGTGTCACTGTATATATAAACATGCACACACACTTGCATTACTTTGTGTGATGTCTTTAGATAAAACTTCCATACACTGCTTGCATGTTTCCCCATTCCGCCTTCTTTTTGAGACCTGTCAGCTCTGTGTGGCTGTTGTATTGGATGAGCATGGGGCTGACGACTAAACATTAGAATTATCTTTAGAAATGTACATGCTCAGTTTGAAAAATGGAAAGTTCAGTTCCAAGGTCAGAATAGAAGGAAATGTACATCTGACATTGTTGGATGGAACATAGACATGTTTAAGAAATGTTAGTACCTCTGATGCGGGGACATGGGACCCCAGGTAGCCAAGAAACACTCTCCAACACTGAGTGAAGAGGGTCCTGGTGATTTGGGAGTGGGTATGCCTCATGGGGTAGTATCTCTTCGCCCCCAATTTCTGGTGTGGACAGGAGCCACCGAAAGGTTACAAGAAGGGAGGATAAAGTCAGTGCATAAATGTTCGACGGCGCTGGTAACTTCCGGCCTGTGTGCCTAGCCCACCATTCTAATCTGATGATTCAGAGACAGTTCTGGGGTGTTCCACTGGGCCCTTGATGTGATGGTCCCCCTTTTCTTTATCAGTGCTAGCTGGCAGGACACTGAATGAAGACATTCAGCAAGTTATGCAATAGAGCGACTCGTGAAAAAAGTTGGAAACATGTTTTAAAAGGGATTAGAAGAGCTTCCTTGGTGAGGAATTTCTCTAGTGACCACTGTCTAAGGGCAAGAATACCTGTTGAACCTTCCCCCTTTACTTGTCTTCTGAAAAATTGGATTTCTATCTTCTGATTCATAAACAGCAAGGCCCTTCTGGACAGGGAAGACCACCTGACCTGGAGGTGCTCTGGGAAACTTAGTGGTGGGTCAGGGTGAGCCGCACACTCCGAGGAGGGCTGGTCAAGAACCCCAGACCTTGGGCTGGTGCCTGCGCCTGCTTTCTTTTTTTTTTTTTTTAATTGTTTAAAGTATTACATATATCTCCTTTTTTTTTCCCCATTGACCTTCCCCCACCCTCCCCTACCCCCTGTCCCATGACCTCATCCAACCCCCCAACCAGTGTCTTATGTCCATTGGTGTGCTTATATACATGCATACAAGTCCTTTGCTTGATCTATTTCCCTCCCTCCCCAACACTCCCCATCCTTCCCGCTGTAAATTGACAGTCTGTTTGGTGCTTTACTGCCTCTGTATCTATCTTTTAATTCATCAGGTTATAATGTTCTTTATCCTATCTAATAAAAGAGTAATATGCAAATTCACCATCACTCTGCTACACCCGCAAACCATGCCCACCAGCTACGCCCACCAGCAATCAGGAGTGAATATGCAAATAAACCCAACCAAGATGGCTACAGCCACAGAGAGCAGAAGGGAGGCTTGGGTTTCCCCGGCAATGGAGGAAGCCAAGCTTTCCACCTGCCCTTGCCGGCCTAGGCCTCCACTCAAGACTACAAAGTTTCAATGATAGAAGATACATAAAACCAAACAGAAATGGTGGCAGCCACAGAGCTAGAAAGAGCAGGAGGCTAGGGTTGCCCACGGTGTTGGAGGAAGCCAAGCTTCTGCAGCCCTGGCCGGCCCAGGCTTCCGCTTAAGGCTACAAAGTTTCAATTATAGAAGATACATAAATCCCAATAGAAAAGGCTGCCGCCATGGAGCAAGCAGAAGGCTTGGCTCTGCTCCAGGCTACAAAGATTCAATTGTAGAAGATAAATAAACCCCAGATACCAGGGCCTCAGCTTGGGTCACTGGGGTGTGTGGCCGGCCTGCAAACGACCACAGGCCCCTCGCCCAGGCCACCCCACACACCAAGGGAACCCCCACCCTGATCCGGGACACCCTTCAGGGAAAACCAGCTGGCCCCCACCCGTGCACCAGGCTTCTATCCTATCTAATAAAAGAGTAATATGCAGATTGACCATCACTCCAACACACAAAATGGCTGCCCCCATGTGGATAAGATCTTGCCCCCATGTGGACACAAGATGGCTGTCACAAGATGGCCAGCCGGGGAGGGTAGTTGGGAGGGACCAGGCCTGCAAGGGAGGGCAGTTGTGGGTGATCAGGCCAGCAGGGGAGAGCAGTTGGGAGGGACCAGGCCTGCAAGGGAGGGCAGTTGGGGGCAATCAAACCTGCAAGGGAGGGCAGTTAAGGGTGACCAAGCTGGCAGAGGAGGGAAGTTGGGGGCAACCAGGCCTGCAGGGAAAGGCAGCTGGGAGGGACCAGGCCTGCAAGGAGGGCAGTTGTGGGTGATCAGGCCAGCAGGGGAGGGCAATTAGGGGTGACCAGGCCTGCAGGGGAGGGCAGTTAGGGGAAAACAGGCAGGCAGGGGAGCAGTTAGGAATCAATCAGGCTGGCAGGGGAGTGGTTAGGGGATGATCAGGCTGGCAGGCAGAAGTGGTTAGGGGCAATCAGGAAGGCAGGCAGGCCAGCAGTTGGGAGCCAGCAGTCCTGGATTGTGAGAGGGATGTCCGACTGCCAGGGATCAGGCCTAAAAGGGCAGTCGGACATCCCTCGTGGAGCCCCGATTGGAGAGGGTGCAGGCTGGGCTGAGGGACACACAACCCCGTGCATGAATTTCGTGCACCGGGCCTCTAGTTTTCCATAAATGAGTGAGATCTTGTGGTATTTTTTTTCATTGCCTGGCTTATTTCACTTAACATAATGCTCTCCAAGGCCATCCATGCTGCTGCAAATGGTAAGAATTCCTTCTTTTTTATAGCAGCGTAGCATTCCATTGTGTAGATATACCATAGTTTTCTAATCCACTCATCTGCTGGTGGGCATTTAGGCTGTTTCCAAATCTTAGCTATGGTGAATTGTGCTGCTATGAACATAGGGGTGCATATATCCTTTCTGATTGGTGTTTCTAGTTTCTTGGGATATATTCCTAGAAGTGGGATTACTGGGTCAAATGGGAGCTCCATTTTTAGTTTTTTGAGGAAATTCCACACTGTTCTCCACAGTGGCTGGACCAGCCTGCATTCCCACCAGCAGTGCAGGAGGGTTCCTTTTTCTCTGTATCATCGCCAGCACTTGTCGTTTGTTGATTTGTTGATGATAGCCAATCTGACAGATGTGAGATGGTACCACACTGTCGTTTTGATTTGCATCTCTCGGATAATTAGTGACTTTGAGTATGTTTTCATGTGTCTCTTGGCCTTCCTTCTGTCTTCTTTCGAAAAGATTCTATTGAGGTCCGTTGTCCATTTTTTAATTGGATCATTTATCTTTCTTTTATTAAGTTGTATAAGTTGCCTGTAAATGTTGGAGATTAAAGCAGTGGGCTTTCTTGTTTTGTTGTTGTTTTCTTTTGCTGTGCAAAAGCTTTTTATTTTGTTGTAGTCCCATTTGTTTATTTTCTTTTTAGCTTCCATTGACCTAGGAGCAGTATTGGTAAAAAATTGCTTCAGCATATGTCTGAAATTTCCTTGCCTGTGGATTCCTCTAGTATTTTTATGGTTTCCCATCTTATGTTTAAGTCCTTTATCCATTTTGAGTTTATTTTTGTGTATGGTGTAAGTTGGTGGTCTAGTTTCATTTTTTTTTTTGCATGTATCTGTCCAATTTTCCCAATACCATTTATTGAAGAGACTGTCTTGACTCCATTGTATGTTCATACCTCCTTTGTCAAATATTAATTGGGAATAGTGGTTTGGGTCGATATCTGGATTCTCTATTCTATTCCATTGGTCTATATGTCTGTTCTTGTGCCAGTAGCAGGCTGTTTTGAGAATAGTGGCTTTGTAATACAGCTTGAAATCAGGTATTGAGATCCCACCTACTTTGTTCTTCTTTCTCAGGATTGCTGTGGCTATTTGGGGTCTTTTTTTTTTTTATTCCAGATGAATTTTTGGAGAGTTCTTTCTAGGTCTGTGAAATATGCCCTTGGTATTTTAATGGGGAGTGCATTGAATCTATAGATTGCTTTGGGTAGTATGGACATTCTAATGATGTTGATTCTCCCAATCCATGAACATGGTATGTTCTTCCATCTGTTTACATCTTCCTCTATCTCTTTTTTCAGTGTCCTGTATTTTTTTTTGCATATAGGTCTTTTACCTCCTTAGTTAAGATTATTCCTAGATGTCTTAATTTTTTTGGTGCAATGGTAAATGGGATTGCTTTTTTAGTCTCTCTGTAAGTTCACTATTGGTGTATAGAAATGCCATAGATTTCTTGGCATTAATTTTGTATACTGCTACATTGCCAAATTCATTTATTAAGTCTAATAGTTTTTTGATGGAGTCTTTGGTTTTTTTCTTATGTGCAATATCATGTCATCTGCCAATAAGGACAGCTTTACTTCCTCTTTTCCAATTTGGATGCCTTTTATTTCTTCTTCTTGTCTAATTGAAATGGCTAATACTTACAGTACTATGTCGAACAGGAGTGGTGAGAGTGGGCATCCCTGTCTTGTTCCTGTTCTTAGATGAATTGGTTTTAGTTTTTGCTAATATAGTATGATGTTAGCTGTGGGTTTATTATATATATGACTTTTATTATGTTGAGGTATGATCCTTCTATTCCCACCTTGTTAAAAGTTTTTATCAAGAAACGGTGTTGGATTTTGTCAAGTGCATTTTTTGCATCACTTGATATGACTCTGTGATTTTTATCTCTCAGTTTGTTTATGTGATGTATCACGTTTATTGATTTGTGGATATTGTACCATCCTTGAATTCCTGGGATAAATCCTACTTGGTCATGGTGTATGATCTTTCTGATGTGCTGCTGGATCCGATTTGCCAGAATTTAGTTGAGGATTTTGGCATCTATGTGCATGAGGGATATTGGCCTGTAATTCTCTTTCATTGTGTTGTCTTTATCTGGCTTTGGTATTAGGGTGATGCTGGCTTCATAGAATGAGCTTGGAAGTGCTCCTCCCTCTTGAATTTTTTGGAATAATCTGAGGAGGATAGGTTTTAGTTCTTCCTTGAATGTTTGTTAAAACTCCCCTGTGAAGCCATCTGGCCCCGGGCTTGAGTTTGCTGGAAGCTTTTTGATGACTGATTCAATTTCTTCCATAGTTATGGCCTATTGAGATGTTTAGATTCTTCCTGATTGAGTTTTGGAAGGTTGTATTTTTCTAGGAATATGCCCATTTTCTCCAGGTTGACCAGTTTGTTGGAATAGAGTTGTTCATAGTATTTTTTTAACAATCCTTTGTATTTCTGTGCAGTCTGTTGTTATTTCACCTCTTTCATTTCTGATTTTATTTGGGTCCTCTCTCTTTGCTTCTTGGTGAGCCTGGCTAGAGGTTCATCAATCTTGTTTATCCTTTCAAAGAACCAGATCTTGGTTTTCTTGATCTTTTGTATTGTTTTTATTGGTCTCAATGTCGTTTATCTCTGCTCTGATCTTTATTATTTCCTTCCTTCTGCTTACACTGGGCTTTTCTTGTTGCTCTCTTTCTAACTCTTTGAGTTGTAGGGTTAGATAATTTGTTACCATTGTTTCTTGTGTTTTTGGTTTTTGTTTTGTTTTTTTGAAGTAGGTTTGTAGAGCTATGAACTTCCCTCTCAAGACTGCTTTCACTGTGTTCCATAGATTTTGGATTGTTGTGTTTTCATTGTTGTTTGTTGCCATGATGTTTTTTATTTCTTCCTTGATCTCTCTGGTAACCCAGTCATTGTTTAATAGCATGCTGTTTAGTCTCCATGTGTTTGACTTTTTTGGATTGTTTTTATTGTAGTTGATTTCCAGTTTTATGACACTGTGATGTGAGCAGATGCTTGATATGAGTTCTATCTTCTTGAATTTCAAGAGACTTTGCCTATGACCCAACATATGGTCTATCTTTGAAAATGACCCACGTGCACTTGAGAAGAATGTATATTGTGTGGCTTTGGGGTGAAATGTTCTGAAGATGTCAATTCCATCTAGTCTAGTGAGTCATTTAGGATTGATGGTTCTTTGCTGATTTTTTGTTTAGAGGATTTGTCCAATGGTGACAGTTGGGTATTAAAGTCTCCTACTATGATTGTATTGCTGTCAATCTCTCCCTTGATATCCTTCAGGAGTTTTTTATGTATTTGGGTGCTCCTGTATTGGATGTGTATATGTTTACCAGAGTTATTTCTTCTTGTTGGATTACTCCCTTTAGTATTATGAACTGGCCTTACTTATCTATTGTTATGTCCTACACTTTGAGATCTAATTTGTCAGATATAAGTATTGCTACCCCAGCTTTTTTTTTCATTTCCCTGAAAAATCTTTTTCCATCCCTTCACCCTCAGTCTGTGTGCGTCTTTTTTTCTGAGGTGGGTTTCTTGTAGACAGCAGATATATGGGTCGTGTTTTCTTATCCAATCTGTTACCCTATGTCTTTTGATTTGGGCATTTAATCCATTTACATTTAAAGTTATTATTGATAGGTACTTATTTGTCACCATTATTATTCTTTACCCCTGTGTTCCTTCTTCGCTTCCTGTTTCTTTCTTTCTTTTTTTTTTTTTTTTTTTTACAGCAGACCCTTTAGCACTTCTTGCATTGCTGGTTTGGTGGTAATAAATTCCCTTAGTGCTTTTTTCTCTGTGAAGCTCCTGATTTCACCTTCAATTTTGATTGATAGACTTGCTGTGTACAGTATTCTTGGATTCAGAACCTTCCTTTGCATGATTTTGTATATTTCATTCCATTCCCTTCTAGCCTGATGAGTATCTGTTGAGAAATCAGTTGCTAGTCTGATGGCGGTTCCTTTGTATGTAACTTTCTGTCTCTCTCTGGCCACTTTTAAGATTCTTACTTTGTCATTGGTGTTTGCCAATTTAATTATAATGTGCCTTGGCATCAGTCTTTTGGAGTTCATTTTCCTTGGGACTCTGTGAGTTTCTTGGATTTGTGTGAGTTTTGTCTTCCCAATATCAGGGAAGTTTTCTGTCATTATTTTTTCAAAAAGGTTTTCTATTCCTTGCTCAGTTTCCTCTTCTTCTGGAACCCCTATTATGTGGATGTTGTTTTGTATTGTATTGTCCCAAAGTTCCCTTAGGCTCTCCTCTTGCTTTTTAATTTTTTTTTTCTAGAAGCTTCTTTACTTGGGTATTTTTTCCTACCTTGTCTTCTAGCTCACTGATGTGGTCCTCTGCTTCTTCTAGTCTACTCTTGATGTTTTCTATTGAGTTCTTTATAGCAGTGATGTCATTTTTCATTTCTTCTTGGTTCTTCTTCATTTCCTCTTGGTTCTTACTCATATTGTCGAATTTGTCTTCCATTCTTTTCAGCCACCTTATGACCATTTCTCTGAATTCTTTTTCTGGAAGGTTGCTTGCCTCCATTTTGTTTACGTCCTTTTCTGGTGATTCCTGCATTTCTTTCATATGAGGGCTGTTTCTTTGTCTCCCAGTGATCTCTCTTCTCTGGGTGTCTGGTTATGTAGTTCTTTCTCTCCTGCGTTGATTTAAAGGCACAAAATACAACACAACCAGGTACAGTGCACAACGCATTGAACAGAAATGTATTCACGATATTAATAACCCCAAATAAAGGTGATCACCAGAGAAAGGCAAATTAGAAGATAGGAAAGAAAGAAGAAGAGAAAAAAAAAAAGAAAGGAGTGCCAAAATTAAATTGGGTAAAGGAAAAAACAGAAAGAGAGAAAAGAAAGAGAATAAGAAAGAAAAGGGGAACAAACTATATATATGGGGAGAAAACTCCATTAGAACAGCCACTAATCCCAGCAAATGCCAGCAACAAGTACCTAGAGATGAATACACACTACAAACAACAACTAATATCAAGTGAGGTGAGGGAAAACAGAAGCAAAAAAGCAACAAAAACAAAACAAACAACAACAAAAAAAAAACACAAAAAAAGAGTAAGCAAAACAATCTCAAAAACAAGCATAAAAATTGATATAATCAACATTCAAGCAAAGAACAACAAAAGGGTAGAGAGAAAAACAACTTTTTGCATAGAGAAGACAGAGAAGAGAGAAGTGTGTATGGACTCGGAGCAGGGGATTGGAAATTAGATATATAAGTAGGGTGAAATTTTAACAGGGGGTAAAAAGAAAGAATGGGGAAATTTATAAAGCAGGAAAATGGTAAGAGAAACAGGACAACAAAAGGGGAAAAGTTAGGAAGAGAGTGATGGCATAAAGGTAGAGTTGAGATAGAGTAGAATGATGCTAAAGGAAAGATGAAAACGGAATGTAGAACACTAATCCCAAAGTAAAATAAAGAGAAAATAAAATGACACTTTTTTTAAAAAATAAAAAGGTAAAATAGTAGTAGTAATAATACTAATTGAAAATAAAAATGTAATAATTAAAAAGGTAAAATCAAGTGAGGGAAAAAGAAAAAAAATAGTTTCTTAAATAAAAGATGAAAAAAATAAAAAAAAATGAAATGTGCAGTAGTGACAGTCATTCACTTCCTCTGTTGTTCTGTTTGGCACGCCTGTTTCCCAGTCAGGACAGTATTGCAGTTCCCTGTGTTCCACTGCACCTCAGTGTTGTAAGTCAGTCCTGATTTTTAAGCAGGCAGTGTGTCTTACTCTCTTGTATTCCTTTATTTGTGATTACACAAGAGTAAATTTGTGATTCAACCCCTGGGTGGCAGTGTTCCTGAATGACCTCCAGGTCTATAGGTCCTCTCTAGCCTATGCTTAGATTCTGCTTTCCCTTTGTCACTCAATACTGGTTTGTGGGAGTGGACTGCCCCAGAGCTGGTTCTCCAACGGTCACTCCCCACTCTGATCCCCAGGTTCCAGAAAAAAAAAACAACAACTTTCCCTGCAGTCTCCTAGGGTGTCCCCAAATGGGTGATCCTATGTATTGGGCCTAGTAATCAGAAGCAAGGATTTAAAGAGGAAAATGTGCAAGTGTGCAAACTCTGGGGCTGCGCACAAGCCTGCGCAGTCCTTTTTTTCCCCTTGTGTCCAAGCAGCTGGCACTCTTTTAAAATTCTTAGGCTGTCCTTATGCCTCAGATCAAAATGGATTGCTTTTTAGAGATCCCCTCTGTTAGCAGCTCTGAGGATCCCCTTCCACATTCACGGATCACGCCAGCCCCAACAGCCATGGATTTTTCTATGTGCAGACTTCCCCCAGTCCTCCAGCTCCCGCAGTGTGTGTGTTTCCCTGTCCTGCCGGGACCAGAGACCTCACCTTATCCCAGGCGAAATCTGACCTTTCCTTGGTGGAGTGTAGAGCTCCTCTGAATCCGCATGTTTGTGCCAATTGGGGCCCGGTGCTCTGGGTTTCGCAGCTGTTCAGGGAGTGTCACAGTTGTAGATTTTCAGACTTCCCATAACATCCACTTTCCCCTTCAAGATGGCGCGGTCTCCGCTTTGGAGACTGTGGCTCCAGGAGGGAACCCAGCAGCAGTGGGGGCTGCCCAGTCAGGGGAACCCCCTCCAGCAGTCCCCCACTTTCTCCTGGAGTATAACTGTCCCTTAACTCACCAACAGACACTCCCTGTGCGACCCTCAGCTGTTCTTTCTATCTGCTCAGGGACAAAGCTCGGGACAAGTCTGTCTATTTTGCCGCCATTTTTTTTCTCCGCCTGCACCAGCTTTCAAAGACCCTTCCTGTGAAGTCAGCTCCACTCCTGAGCCACCTCTCTGAGGGGTGCAGTGTAGCTGTGATCTATCCCTCTCCCAGGGAGGGTGCTGCTCTAAAGAGAGAAGTCTCCACCTTTACAGCCTGCACCAGAGACCTGCTGACACAGCATCCTGAATCATTGTATAGAGACCCCGCAGGATCTCTTTCATTTTCATTCTTTACTTTAGCTGCACCAGCAAATCATACCACAAAAATAAAGACATCATTTTAAAAGACACTCACAGCCCAGCTGCTGTATCTCAGTGGTTGAACATCAACGTATGAACCAGGAGGTCACCGTTGGCTTCCCAGTCAGGGCACATGCAAGGATTGGGGGCTCAATCTCCCAGTAGGGGGCATGAAGGAGGCAGCCTATGGATGGTTCTCTCTCATCGTTGATATTTCTCTCCACTCCCTCCCTCTCCCTCTGGGAAACCAATAAAAACATATTTTAAAAAATTTAAAAAGACACTCACACCTGATGCTGCTGCTGTCCTGGCATGTAACGTATCTTCTTCTTCCCAAGGTTTCTGTACATATGCAGACATAATGTTTATTTGCTTATGATGAGGGCAGAAGTACAGGTAGCTCTGACTTTGCACATTTATTTATATCCTAACTATTCCTTCCTCTTACACAGCATGTCCCCACTTACCGTGCAGTGTCTGCGCTCAGCCAGTGACTTGCTAAGCTGTCATTTTGTTAGCCATTCTTTATTTTCCTTTCCTGTTCTCAGTGGTATCTTCCCTCTTTGTTTCTGTAGGAAGTTCTCCAGCAGCTGATTGTAATGAGCTTGCCAGATGTTTTGATGATTGGCAAAGACCCGCTGTCTGGTGAGTGAAAGTCCCAACCCCCTCTGTGGGCTTGGCCAGTGCCAGTGGCTCTGGCAGCTGTTGGACACAGAGCTCTGGCTGCCAGCTTGGAGCCAGCCCAGTGAAAACACGGGATCATCATGGTGAGATTAAAGGATGGGTTTGTTCCTCTGGGCATGAAGCCATGGCCCCTGCTTCGGTGGGCTTAGCAGCCCGAGTCTTATGTGGCCTCTCTGGGGGTCTCTCCTCCTCAGTAAATGTGGAGACAGAGCCACCTTCACAGGGTGGGAACCTTTTGTTAAGAAAGGAAGAATCTGTGGAGGAACTCACATCTCTCTTCCATGGGGACCCTGTGATGCCCTAGTCAGTCTGTGATGGGTCTCAGCAGGAAGTCCTGGCATGTCTGCCACTGCACCCTGAGGCCTGAGGGCAAGGGTTCCATGTCCTAGAATTGGACACTCACTGTGACCTTGAAAGACTGAATGAAATGTGCTCCTGGACATCTTCCAGAAAGTCAGAGTTAATTCATGCTTGTCAGGTGGATCTCTGTGGAAGTAAACAGGGTGGCTGATCTCCTCCGCCATGTCCTGTGAGTCTGCCTGCACCATGGCTCCCACCCAGACAAGCACCATGTTCTCTTACCCCTGGGCCTTTGCACATTCTGTTCCTGTGCCTGCAATGCTCTCTCTCACTATGTCCTAATTCTCCCCGCTCACCCTGTGGTTCTCAGCTCAGAGGTCACTTCCTTTAAGAAGCCTTGCCTGATCTCACTGCTGACTAGAGGCTCTTCTTCCAGGATCCCTGGGCACTTTCCAGCTTTTGTGCATTGTCGATGTTCTTGGTCTGAGCCGGAGTATAGTGTTGATTACAACAAAGCTCCTAGCAGCCAGAACACATGGGTGCCTGGAAGGGAGTTGTCTGTAGGTTTGTTTCTTCTTTGCCTGCTTAACTGTCACTGAGCCAATCTCGCTGGCAGAGACCCACTAGAGAGTCTTCTGTGTGTTTGAAACTATTCAAAACCCACAGTCTGGTAGATTTAGAAAAAGAGCAGGTTTTCTTACTCCTGAAATCCTGAGAGAAATTTCATATCAGCCTCCCATAAAAAGTGAGAGAACTTCTGCTTCTCTCCTCTCTTTCTCTCGCTCTCGCTCTCTTATAAGTTTCATAGGAATCTGTGTAGGGAAAACAGTCATAGGATGCCTTTGTGTGCAACACATGTTTTATCCACTCACCCTGGTGAGAACAAACACAGCACTGCTCCATCTGAATCTCCTAGTGCCCTGTTTATCACCCCAAAGCTTATTTAAATCATTTTTCCATGAAGATTATTGTAAAATTAATTCTCTACCTTTAAACCTTCCACTCTCCGCCCCCTCTCCCCCTTAACAAAACTTAGGAAACAGGAATTCCATACCATACTTTTCTAATAGTGCTCTGGATCAGCTTTAGTTTTTTCTTGATGCCTCATGGGTGGGAATGAATGAATAAATGAAAGAATGGCTCATGATTGTCATGTGTGTAGTTGCCAGTGCTGATGGAGTGGAACTCTGCTCTTTCATTGAGCCGCCTCAGACTGTAGATTGAGCTCATATGTGTGTGTGTGTGTGTCTGTGTTTGTGTGTGTGTGTGTGTGTGTCTGTGTGTGTACAGAGTTTCTATTCTCCTCCTTGCTTATGCTCTTGCTACTAGTAGTGGAGCAGTGGGCCTATCCTACATGTGTTTCCACTTTTAATGCTGATTTTCTCTGCTGTGGCTGGGAACATGGACCCTCAGAGCTGTTGGAGTTATTCTAAAGTATGATACACTTAGACCCTCTTCCATGAACATCAAGATTTTCTGTATGAACTCTGCCTTCTGTTTCTGCTGCTCCACGCCCTCCAAACACTTTCTCGCTGGGTGTCAGCTCTCTGCTGGCTACAGTACCATATACAAGCCTGGGGGAGGTGAATCACTGTAGGAAGAGGAGCTGGCGATGGTTGGGATGGTCTGTGCCTGTAATATCCACCAAAGGGCTTACAAGAGGCACTTGCCTGTCATCTGGGGACAGATTGGTGGGGAGCAGGGTGAGGGACAGTCACATGGGCACATGGGCTGGTGGGCGAGAGCACTGTGGCCATGGAAAGGTTTTGATGGGACTGATAGGAGGCTTTTAACACTCCTATGCTCCTTCTCTTTCTTTTTTATCAAACCTGAAATTGTGGCTGATCATCAGCTCAGCATTAATAGAGAAGTGAGTCAGGGTGGTGATTATATTTATGAATGACTATGGATTGGAGCTCTTGGGGCCAAATGAAATGCCTCAAGTGAAATAACAATCATAAGTCTTTGAAATTATTCCATTTTAAACACTGAGGAGGGCAAGGGTTCCACATCCTAGAATTGGACACTGTGCAGAGTGGTTTTGGGATAAAAAAAAGTTCTCTAGTTTTTCAGCTTTCTCATCATATCCTGTTCTACTTGTGCGTAGTGGATGGATCTGCAGCACTCACCCTTACTGAGCATATTGTTAAGAGTGGGATCTGGATGGTTTATGGGGATCCTGTGGTCCAGCCCTCACCCCTCCCGCCCTCCTTCAGGCTGGGAGATGGCAAGGAGGGTGCAGTTTAGGTCAGTGAATGTCCAGCCCCCAGATCTGAGACTCAACCACAGTGTCTTCATCACAGGAAATGTGGTTTTTAGCTATTTCTCATTTGAGAGCTCTTAGGATGAGGTCACCTATTCCTCCATATACACCTTACAGCCCAGGATCTGGAATAAAGCACAACACTCATTCTTGGGACATGAGTTTGTTTTCTTCATCCCAGGGGTCATTGGTTGTAAGTTGGGCCACTTAGCACAGTGCAAGGGGGTGTGGCTAAGTCTTTCAAGAAAACGATGCTTTTTCTGGCACATTTCTTCTCCCCAAGTAGAACAGGATATGATAAGAAAGCTGGAAAACTAGAGAACTTTTTTTATCCCAAAACCACTCTGCACATCACCCAGGCCAGCTGTCTCCATTTCAGAGATGGAAACTGTGCTGGGGGACAGGGTAAAGCTTGGTGGGGTCCTACTGCTTTTGGTAACCAGCTAGGTCTAGAGCCCAGAATTCTGATGCTGTTGATTTAAGTGGCTGGCACTCATAAGCACATGAAGATGCATAATCAAGGAGATGGTGTAAAGTGATGAAGTGTGATTTTTATTTTGTCCTGCTTATTGGCAGAGCTGAGAAAAGCAGTATGATAGTGTTGGTCTGGGTCTGGGGAAATTGGGCTTATTATGTTGGGTGTGAGAGAGTGAAATGGTAAAAGCCTTTCTGCCTGGCAATTTGGTAGTACGGAGAGCTTAAAGGATGAGTTTTCCCTAAAGAGGTAAATAAGAATCTGCTTTACAAACCAGCAGTAATGGGTGGGGAACCTTTTTTCTGCCAAGGGCCATTTGGATATGTATGATATAATTTGTAGGCCATACAAAATTATCAACTTAAAATTTAGCTGATATATTTGGTCAAACATTTGATTAACTTACTCCTAATGCTTTGGGAGGGTCAGGCCAAATGATTTTGGGGCCTTGTATGGCCCTTGGGCCGGATATTCCCCACCCCTGCTCTAACCCGGGCCTGTGTGGGTCAGTTGGTTGGACATCATCCAAAAAGGTTGCTGGTTTGATTCCTGGTTAGGGCACATGCCTGGGTTTCCGGCTCTATCTCAAGTTGGGGAAGGAGGGTGTGAGCAGGAGGAGGCATGCAGGAGGCAGCCAGTCTATCTCTCTCAGATGGAGTTTGTGTTTCTCTCCCTTCCCTCTAAAAATATTTTTAAAAAATCAATTGCCCTTCTTTCTTCTAAAAACCAAAGAACCTAACCACGAAGATGTTGTTTAGCATCATTTAGACTAAAACATTGAAAGCTTGAGCCTCTGGAAGGAAGTTGGTCGAGTAAATTTGTAGCCTTTGTGCAAAGTAAGTATGAGACCATCAAAAGTGACGTCTGTATGTTGTCTGGGGTTTTCTTTGGAAGCCTCCAGCCAAACACTGACACTGAGAAACAGGAGGAGGAGGGGTCGTGCTGGGGCTGCAGGCAGACCCTGAGCAGATGAATGATGACTCTCACACACGCTTCTGTGAAAGAGAGGCTAAGGCACTACTTGGCTATCGCCACCAAGTACCCTGTTCGCCTGCCTCCTTTGGCTTTTCTTGTCATAACAGCTGGAACTAAAATGAACCTCTAGATGCAATTAGCAAGGTAAGCATCCTTGAGAAAGTATGTGCTTCTACAAGGTTGGGTCTTTAAAGATTAAACATAGAGATTCTAACAAAACACTCCAGGGATCAGACTTGTTTGGAAAAATCAAGTTAGGGGCTGCCACCTTCGGCAAGATCCCCCCAGAGGCCCCCGACCTTCGGAGAATCCTCCTTACAGATTTTCCCACCAAGTCCCGTGCTTCCCAACAGCGGCGGGACAGATGTGCTGGATGTGGGCAGCGTGAAGCTTTGGGTGTGTCTAGGGCTTGCCTATTTGCAATGCTGTACGATGAACAGGTGAAGTTGTGTGCACCTCATCTTAGCGCCCACTCAGCACTTCCTGCGAAGATGCCTCTCTGCCATTGCGTTTGCTTCCTGCACACACTAAAGAGATGCTGATGTTGAAGTTCATGGATTATCATGGGAAGATATTGAAGACATGTTTGAGCGGGAAAAGATCACAAATATTTATGTACAAAAGTCTCATTTGGCTTAAATAATACACAAGCCCATACGTAGAAAACAAATGGTGGGGTACACCCAACTCGAAATCAAGGGGTAGAGAAATGATTTTTTTTAGCTTACCTGATTTTCCCCCAACAGCAGAGTGGTGTATCACTGGTGAGATTTTATGAGGAGATGAGTCTACTTAAATATGTTGCTCTTTTGATTTAGCAAAGAGTATGGAGGAAATGAAGAAGATGCTGGTGCTGGTGCTGGGCTGTGCTGTCCAGGTAGGGCTTGGGCAAGGGTGGAGGGGGCCTGCCCTTGGCCATCTTATGTGTGGGTTTGTGGGGATAAACTCCCCTTTAGTGAGTGAGGTAGGAGGGAGGCTCCTTTCAGTCCAACATGACATGTCCCGGCTTCCTGAGAGAAGGGACCACTCATTAGGTTACAGCCGATTTTAGGCCCAGGGCACCTTTGGCAAGAAGCAAGTGGGGATTCCTCAGCCCAGGGTGCCTTTAGCAAATCGTCCCCAGTATAGGGACACCTAGACCAAAGATCAGAAACTCCATCCAGCCTGGGGGCCCCATCTGACTCACCCCCTGATTTTGGAAAAAATATTCATGGGCACAGGGCTGCATTCGATTCTTCATGTATTATCTCTGGCTGCTCGCACAGCACAATGGCAGAGCTGAGACTAAATTGCCCGCAGACTCTGAGATTTTCCTACCATCCGGCCCTTTGACGATGAAGGTTGTCACCCCTGGTGCTCTTGACCTTATCTGGTTTAAGAGTCACTGGAGCTTGTGTAAGGGTGCAGATATCTGTGCTTCACCACCAGTGTTTTCAACCTGATGGGCTTTTTGAAAACAAGAACCCCTGGTGATTCCTCTGGGTATCACCAGGGGTATTTGTTTTCAAAAAGTTTTGTTTTTCAAAAAGTACTTGTTTTCAAAAGTTGGGTGGTGAGAGCAACTTCTAGAGAAACCTTTGTCTAAGGGACAGGAGGGAGGACAAGTTCTTGGTGATAAAGGAGGAAGCCAGGGGCTGGTGGACAGTTCATTTGGAAACTATTTCTGTGGCTGTGCTGGGCCCAGGTTGCCTCACTTGCAGAATGCTTCCATTACCACGCGTTACCTCCGCAGTGTGACAGGAAAGGGGAGTTTATTGACAAAATCCAACAGCTGGACATTGAAACCCAGACCAGGATCCTGGCCCATATCCCGGAGGTAGGTGTGTGGCTTTGTGGGGCTTAGCCGTGGACCCCCACTGCAGTGGCAACCAGGAGGCAGGCTTTCACCACCAAGGGAAAGTTTAAAGACTACATCACCCATTAGAGATTTTCCTAATTTGAGGTTTCACACAACAGACGTATTGAACCTGTTTGGAAAGGTAGTCATCAACAAGCTAAAACAAAATGGGGGTAAAAATGTAAAAAATTTTAAAACACCTCACTCAAGTCTCCGTTTGCTTCATCTTTTTGCGTACTGTGGAGCCAGACTGGTTTGAAGTACTGTCAAGGGGTTTGGGCTCAGAATTTGATTTGCCCTGAAAATGTGTTCTGACCCATGTGCCTCTGCTTCCCATGGCTGATCTTCCCGGGGAAAGGGTCTCCGTTACTGTCAGTGACCTGGCAGAGACACAGGCTGCCAAGTCCCAGAAGGGCTATCGCTGTAGACTCAGCCCTGGGGTGGGGGCGGGAGGACTCTGCACTCAGGGCAGCCCCTCTGCCATAGACCTTGGTAGAGGTGGTCACATCAGAGAAGTGGTTTCCCTGGAAACCGGGCCTGTGGTACAGCCACTGACCTGAAAGTGTATTTCCCTGACATCCCCTCCCTCCCTCCAGAAGAAGCCTTGTATGATTTAGTTACCTTAGGAGATGTGGTTCAGCCTTCAGTCTGATTGGACAGATGAGATAAAGGCATGAAAAAGACATGAGCAGGAGCACCTAGGAGCAGGTGTGGGGCTGGCAGGGGCCACTGAATACAGCACCCCAACCCGGCACCAGGGATAGGCTGGGCTGATGGGCACCCAGCCTCAGGCACCGTGGTTGGTGGGTGCTGAGTCAGCACTGGAGTAGGAGAGGGAAGCCATTGGTCGCAGTCTGGGGAAGTCAGCATTATCCTAAATAGGCTTAGCCATTCATGACAGTGAGCAGCCACCTGTTAGCCTGAGGACCATTCTGCTTTTGTTATATCCTCACCTGAGTGTATTTTCCCATTGATTTTTAGAGAGAGAAGAAGAGAGGAAAGACTAAGAGAAATATCAATGTGAGAGAAACAAATGGATTGGTTCCCTCCTGTGTGCTTCCTGACCAGGGCCTGGCCACGGAAGAGCCAGCAACCTAGATACATTCCCTTGACCAGAATCAAACCTGGGACCCTTTGTTCTCCAGGCTGATGCTATGTCCACTGAACCAAACTGGCTAGGGCCATTCTGCCTTTAATTTTCCTTGTGTGTCCTTGTGTTTAGAACATGTATGTATCCAGGGACTAGGTCTTTGCTACTTAATGTCTTCCCGGCTCAGACAGCAGAATATTTAAAATAAAAAGGGGGAGGATGCAAGGCAGCCTGAGTGATGATCACATTCAGGGTTGGCCCTGGGGACAGGGCTTCAGAATTACTGGGTGCTTCTCAAATATTCAGGTGCCGGGCCCCACAAAAGACCCACTGAGTCAGAGGAGCAACACAAGCCTTAAATTAAAGCTGCCTCTGTGGCCCAGCTGGTGTGCCTCAGTGGTTGAATGTCCACCCATGAATCAAGAGGTCATGGTTCGATTCCTGATCATGGGTTGTTGGCCTGATCCCAAGTAGGGAGTGTAGGAGGCAGCTAATCAGTGTCTCTCTCTCATCAAGGTTTCCATTCCTCAACTTCTCCCTTCCTCTCTGGAATCAATAAAAACATATTTTAAAGAAATAAAATATAACATTTTTTAAAAAGCTGCTCATGTGACTGCTGTATGGCTGGGTTGCGTCCCAGGATCCCCTCCAGACATCAGAGGCCATTCCCAAGCACTGGGGGCGAACAGGCTTAGAGCCCCGCCTCGGAACCCCACATCCCTGCCTTTCTGGTGCCGTGTACCACAGGCTGAGATTTCTTCGAATTCTCTGAGACCCGCTGAATCCCCGAGTTTCCTTTGTGAGGTGGGAAAGGTGAGTGAGTGGATGTCAATTGAGGGACTAAAAGGCCCCGTTTTCTTATTGTGGGTTTTGTAATTTTGGGTTTCTTTAATCCTCACCCAAGGATATTTTTTCATTGCTTTTTAGAAAGAGTGAAAAGGAAGAAGGAAGAGGGGAAAGGGAGAGGGAGAGAGAGAAAGACATTGAGGTCAGAGAGCGACATCCACTGGTTGCCTCCCACACGGGGCTGGGATCAAACCACCAACTGAGGTATGTGCCCTTGACCAGGAATTAAGTCTGAGACCCTTCGATCCCCAGGCTGGTGCTCTAACCACTGAGTGAAACCAGCCAAGCAGGGTTTTTGAGGTGCTCTCCCACTCCATTTGCCCCTCTGGGAAATGTAAGACCTTTGTTGGTGCACCTCACTCAGTGGATTGCCATTTGTTTCCCCTCTTGAGGCCTGAGGGCACTAACACCCACCTTCCCACACTGAGAAGACACGGACTGGAAACAGACCTTCTGCCTCCACGGGCTGGTCTGGGGCTCAGGTTGAGAAGGTGAGGTCAGGCCCTAGATGGTTTTGCTCAGTGGTTAGAGTGTTGGACTGCAGACCAAAGGGTCGCAGGTTTGATTCCCCGTCAAGGGCCTGTCTCTGGGTTGAAGAAGGTGATGTTGGCAGTTGGAGGAGAGGCTGCCCAGTGAGGATGAGGCTGGGGCCTGCACTCATACCTGGCGGAAAGGGGAAACCAGGTGGGCCTGTGTGGCCTGTGGGGAGGAGATACAGTCTCACCTGGAAAGTACTTCAGGTTATGAAATGTTTCCTCAAAATGTAACATAAGATGGTCATCAACCCAACATTCTGACAGCAGCATTCTAATATTTTGCCATCTTCGCATTAGATTCTATTTTAAGAAATAAGATGCCATCCCTCCTCACCTTCCCCTCCCGAGGCTCACCTTCTTTGTGTGATACATGGATGGTGCGTGACTGAAATCCCTGGGGACAGTTAGGGAGCTCCCACACTGTGAGGAGTGCTGTCTGGTGTGAAGTCAGTGTCCTCTTTGAACTAGTGTGTCAGCAGCAGTGGTGTGTGAATAAAGAGCTCAGCTGTAGAGTGTGGCTGCACTTGCTGAGGATCTTGCCTGCCCCCCACAGAAACGTGGTGGCTGAGGGTTAATAATGTCAGTGAGGTGGGTCAGCTGTGTGAGAGGTGGCCTAAGTGGCCCACCTTCCAGGGGGCGTGGCCTTGGGAGGTGGGTGCTCTCAGGGACCCCACAGCTGCTCCCAGCCCGGCCTCCACAGCACTGTGCCCCTGTGTGCCCCCAGGTGACCCACCACCAGGAGAGCCTGTTTGACCTGCAGTGGTTGGAGGTCCCAGACATGGCCCTGGAGGAGCTGCAGTCCCTCTCGAGGAACATGGCGTTTCACCTCAGGAGGCTCGTGGATGAGCGAGACAATTGCAGGGAGGTGTGTTTGCAGGTGGCCCAGCAGCTGGGGGACAGGTGGGGAGGGGTTTGAGCCCGAGGCCCTAGTTATGCGCCTGGCTCCTCATCCTGACTTCCTCTCAAGTGCGCACACTGTCTGTCCTCCTGGACCATTTTCCTTGGGGACAGGGTGAGGGCACTTTCCCTGCAGGGATCAGTCACCTCCCAGACACCTGCGAGAGGACAGAAGTTGAGCTTGAGGGCCCTGCTCCATTCACTCAGCCCTGCTGTCTCACTAAATATATCCTCACGTTTTAAAAACTCCCCCACTTTTATCCTGCCTCCCTCCTGGCATAGCAGTCTCGGCTGCCATCTTCTCTTTTACTTTCTTCCATCTTTTGATCATTCTTCAGCAAGTTGTAGTGTGGGCACTATGCCAGGCAAAGGAGCACGCCGGTGAAACCCCTCTGTCTGCCCTGTAGCTGATCATTACCCTGACCCTGGAGCGGGACACCAGCAGCCACCCCAGCGAGCACACACAGCACCTGGCCGTGGAGCTGGCGGACACCAAGGCCAGGCTGCGTGGCATGAGATAGAAGCTGTGAGTCCCCCAGTGACTGAACAGCTGCCTCGATGCCAAAGACTCACTTTCAAGCAAAGAGAAGCAGGGGTCTGAGCTGTCATGGCCACATGGGTGAGGAGAGGCAGGAAGAGGACCGAAGCCGGTGGCCCAGTGGGGCACGCTGTACAGCGAGCACTGCGTGCTCGGCTCCTAGAAACACAAAACGAAAGCATGCCATGCCTTCTGCTTCAGGAAGGCCAGGCTCCCTCTCCCAGGAGCGGGGGTGCCCTCTGGCAGCCCAAGGTTTAAGAGGTGTCTCTCTGATCCTTTCTGTGTTTTTGAAAATGTGAACTGATTTCCCACATTTAGAAATTAAGAGATTTTGCTTCAGAGCCAGGGCTTCTGGATCCTTTGGGAAAAGCAATCAGCAGCTCCCCCACATGGAAAGCAGCACTCTGATTGCAGGCCCTGCGTTAGGTCCCACGTGGCACCATGCGCTGAGCCTCACCGCAGGCCACACCCCTCCTCTGGTCCTCCCAGGCTGCACTGCTCCTTATCTTCTCTGTCTGGCCCCCAAAAGGCTTTGAGTTTGCTTCCCTGTAAGTGTGAGCAGAAGCCCAACATTGGAGTGGGTCCAGGTCGGAGGTTTGACTTTGCTAAACTGACCTTTTTCACCTGATGCCCCTCTATGTCACGGATAGCAGACCCCTCCCCACCACTAAAGGCATCGTTGGTCTGCACCTGCAGGAGCCAGCCTAGCCCTGTGTCCGACCTGGGTGCCCAAGGTCCTGAGCTGACCTGCCTGGAATCCTCGGAGTTTCACAGCTTGAGTTTCAGATGGTTCGGAGTCTGCTCTCCTGAGGTGACATACAGCCTGATCCTAGGTGTTCAGTTGGTCCCCTTGATATGCTAAAGGTCCTGGACCCACGTCACCTGCTTCAAACCCCATATTCCCAACACAGTGGTCATGATGGCCATGAGCAGCGTGATGTCTGAGTCCCAGAAACACACCGGTTCCTCCTGGGCCCGGTCACAGGCGGGGCTGATCAGTCAATTTGTGTGTTTTATTTTAAAAACCAGATTGTTTTTCTCTCTCCTCTGTTAGAGACAAAGTAAATGCCTCACAGAAACCTGAGGAAAACCAGAAAGAACAAAGCATGGCTCAGCACAAGTTCCATGATCCAGTGCCAAAGAAGTGAGTTGATCTAAGCGTCAGTAACTTACAGAACAGAAACTTGCTCTTTCAGGAGTAGGGAAAGCTGTAGCATCTAGATCAGTGACCAGTTTGTTGGGCCCGTAACTTCTGCTGTATGGCAACTGCCCTATATACAGGTCCCTCCCAGCATGGAATGAATTTAGAGTTTCTTTTGATCCCGCACTCCGTACTCAGGGTTATCCTATGAGGGACAGTGAAGGCCAGCTGGCCAGGAGCCTGTCAAAGGGGCAGAGATTCTGTGCTTTTAGAGCCACTAAAGCAGGTATATCAGGTTTGGTCTCAAGATTGTGGGACCTAGAAAACCATGTTTCTGTTTTGGGAAGGAAGCTTGGATCAGATGCCTGGACCAGCACCCCCATCTTCAAACACAGGAACCTTTTGTTTGGACATCCATTCCTCTGGGTTCACTGGACCCCCCAGGGCAGGTTCACAAACACTTTCCCTTCTCCTGAGAGCAGCAGTCCCGGAGACTGATGGACTCCATCCAGCAGAGCTTCCCCTGGGCCCGGGCCTGAGCCCAGGAGCTGGACCTTCCCATTGTCCTGTCCCAGCCCAGCCTTTAGGTCAAATCCCCATGAATCCAGCAGGGCCTCTCGGTGGAAATCACAGAACCTCAGAAATTCAGAACATCCACCTGACCCTGCTGTTGACAGGGAAATTGAGGCACTGATGAAGAAATGGAGTGGCTTGTGTCGCACAGTGCTGTTTCGTGGCAGAGCAGGGTCAGAACCCAGCTGCGGTCCTTGTTACATTAGAATGCCTCATTTCCCGTTAGCTGCAACGTATTACCTTTACAATCACTGTTTTCATTTATTTACTTATTTTTTAATCCTCACCAAGGATATTTTTCCCATTGAATTTTAGAGAGAGTAGAAGGGAGGTAGAGAGGTGAGGGGGGTGAAAGAAGAGAGGAGAGAGAGAGAAAGAGACATTGATGTGAGAGAGACACATCAATTGGTTTCCATCTGCACATACCTCGACCGGGGCCGGGGATTGAACCTGCAACCCAGGTATGTGCCCTTGACGGGGGATCGAACCCACCGCCCTTCAGGGCTCAGGCTGATGCTCCAACCACCGGGCAACCTGGCCAGGGCTCACTATTTCTACTTGAAACGGCCCACTCTCCTGCCCTCTTCCCCTCACCCAGACTCCTCAATGCCAGGAACTGGCAGAGTATGCCAGCCTATTCCATGTATTATTAACTCTAGCAGAAAATGAGGAGGTCCCTGACCCGTTCTGAAAATGGCATTTTGGTGGAATTTTTCCAACCAGCATGATTAGGTCAGCACAGCACCGCTTCCTGCACTTGGCACAGTAATGGAGAGCTGAGAGCTGGGTTGGAGGTTCTGTTTTCCCGAGGGGCTGGTGTGGGTTCCTGCCATGAGGAAGGCTTCACCATCCCTGGGTCTGTGTGAATTAACTGCACAGTGTGTACCACCTCCTGAGCCCCAGGTGGGATGAGCTTGGTGCTGGCGAAGAGCACCCTTATTCTGAATCAGATTAATGGCCGCCTTCCCAAGCTGGTGATGGAAATCCCAACTCCTGTAGGGTACCCAGGGACCTGCTGGAGGAGCAGTGAGGGTTGGCTGTGTCCTAAAAACCTTCCTCTTACAGGAAGAAGCACTGGATTGGTGCCATAACCATTGTCAAATTCATCAAACGAAAGAAAGGGGGTTCCAGAGAACAACCAGACCAGGCCTTGCCCAGTACTTCTCAGCCTCTTCAATGGCAGCTGGAGCCCCTTGAGGACACCCCATGCTGCTCAGAGTGTTCAGAAGAGAGCAAGATGCCTGCAGGGGGCGCAAGGGAAAAAGTAGGAGGGGCGGACCTGGCTGCAGGCACGAAGTTAAGGGGAGCATCTTAGGTCGCCCTCAGGGACAGGAGAGAACCAAGGAGACTGCATGCTGGGTGTGCACACGTGTGTGTGTGTGTGTGTGTGTGTGTGTGTGTGTGTGTGTGTGTGTAGGAGCCTGAAGGGGGCGTACTCCACACATGTACATCTGCCTCCTGAGGTATGTGAACACCCAAGTAGAAAATATAAACCCCATCAGTGTTGCTGCACTTTCATCCCAGAACAATTCAGGTCCTTTAGCATGAGGAGCCTCACACAACATGGACACTGTGGTAGGGACTCAATTACACAGAACTGATGTCCACAGAGTTGCCGCAGAGACAAGCTCCACCATGGATGTGTTTGGGGTTCCCGGTTTCCTCCAGGCCTACAATAGGCCGTTTCTGTAGTGAGTGCGTAATGGACAGCGGCAAGGTCTCCAGCAAGGCCTCCTGTGCCTCTGATCTTTCTGTCACTTTGAAAAGTGGGTCCGGTTTCTTCTCCTACCTGATCTGGCCTTGAGTCCTGCCACCACGGGGTGTACCTTACTCGTCATTCAGGGTTGTCATGTGGAGTTGCCTTAGTTCTGAAGTGGATTTCTATTGCATGTGCTGTATGTATTTCATGGAATCTAAGAGGCTGTCAGGACAAGGGTGCTCACATAAAAAGAAGATAAATGGGTTGTGGCAGTGATGATTTGTTAGAATTGCCACCTGGCCCACAGTGACTGTGAGACAGGCTCGAAGCGGCATCCTGATTTCAGAGATGTTAAGGTTTGGGAGAGGGGGAAAGTGCATCTTACTTGCCTTAAACATGGTTTAGTTTTCAATTTACTTTTAAATATCATGTCCTACATGACTTACCTATAAGCCTGCCAAACGTGCTCCTTGAGATTTTAAATTCATGAAGGACACCAGGACTTCCTGAGACCAGCTCATGCCTGAGACTCAGGCCCTCTCAGGGGCGGCCGTGACAGCACCGAGGGCCCGTGACCAGCCGCCTTCTGAGTGTGTCCTGTGCACACGCCTTTCTGGTGACATTCACCACTGCAGGTCCTTGTGTGTCCCTCCAAATACAAAAGACAAAGTGTGCACACGCATCATACCAGTGTCTGGGGACTCGTGCTTGCATTCCCAGTCTTTACAGGAAGTGAATTAGGTAGAATGCTCACATGCAGATAAATGATAATAAAGCTTATGAACATTGATCTAGAGGGGTCTGTTGTCTCGGGTTTTCATTCAGGCTACATAATTTTTTTTTTTACATTCACCACCTCTACTTGTGTTATTGTCTAAGTTAACCTAATGAACGATAATCAGCCTAACTGAGCTAGCAAAACTTTCAGAGAAAAGATGCTTGACTGCCCTGGCCAGTTTGTCTCAGTGGTTAGAGGGTCGGCCCTCGGACTTAAGTGTCCAGGGTTTGATTCTGGTCAAGGGCAAGTACCTGGGTTGCAGGCTCAATGCCTGGCCCGGTTGAGGTGTGTGGGTGGTACCCAATTGATGTGTCTCTCTCTCATAGATGTTTCTCTCTCTGACTGCCCCTCCCTTCCACTCTCTCTGAAAATAATATCCTGGGGCAAGGATTAAAGAAACAACTGTTTGGATCCCTGAATGAGCAGGTCAGTGGTGGATATTAGTAAGGCAGCCATGTAATGGGTGCTCTTTCTGGGCTCAGCACCCTTTAGCTAGTTTCACACTTTATGTCTCTCCTTTAATTCCAACTGCCACGTGAGGCAGGCACCATTCCTATCCCCTTTGCAGGGCTGGGAAAGTGAGGCTTGACAAGGTTAAGCACTTGCCCAGAGAATAAGGGATGGAGCTGGGATCCGAACCCGTGTCTGACAGATTATGGAGTCTGAACTCTTAACCATTGTGAGCACTGCCTGCAGTTAAAGCTGCTTTGGTCCCTGAAGGTGCTGACCAAGCCTGGGGCACCAGCATTGCATAGTGGGTCCCTTCTCATGTGGTGTGAGCTGTGGCCACCAGCTGGTGCTGTGGAGAGAGAAATAACAGAGGTCCTGCTATGGACTTGAATCCTAAATCGAAATCGGATAATCCAGTTATGCTCATGTACCTGACATGTTCAGGAAGTTAGGCCAATTGTCTGCTCTGATAAGACTCCATAATTCAGAGGTCATGAAGTGTATGTTTGCATGAGAGGATGTGGAGGCATCTAAATGGGAATAATTCTTGATGTTGACAGTGTTTTGGTATGAGACAGAGGTATGTCAAACTCATGCTTCCGTAAGAGGCTGTTTTAGATGTACGAGGATTATCAGTGAGCAGCTCAGGTAGACTATCCTGTGGCAGAAGCCAGAAGCATCCCAGGAAGTGTCCCAAGGTCTTTGAACAGGAGCAGGAGTTAGTTGTGTGTGAGCCATGTTGTCAGGGAGCTTGTCATTAGGGCGGAAGAGTAAGAAAAACCAGGTCCTAAACTAATAAACATCCTTATTTAATAATTTAACACACTGAAATTGAAAAATAGTCTAAGGCATCAGCACCGTAGAACAGTGGTCAGCAAACTCATTAGTCAACAGAGCCAAATATCAACAGTACAATGATTGAAATTTCTTTTGAGAGCCAAATGTTTTAAACTTCTTCTAACGCCACTTCTTCAACATAGACAAGCCCAGGCCATGGTATTTTGTGGAAGAGCCACACTCAAGGGGCCAAAGAGCTGCATGTGGCTCGTGAGCCGCAGTTTGCTGACCACGAGTCTAAGGCGTCAGCTCCTAGAGCAATATAGAATCCTCCTCATGTGCTAAGTAAAGCTTTGGCACAAGGATGCCACTAAATTAATTAACTGGAGTCAGGGCATAATGGTTCACCGAGTCCTGATTCTGGTTGTGCCTTGGGTATAGTTTCCAACTCTCCAGGGCAGGACAGGACTCTGATCTCCCAAGAGCGTTTAGCTAGCGTAGTCATTTGTCATTACTCATTTCATTTATTTGTTATTTGTTTTGTTTTTCCTTCCTCTCTTGGCTTATCCGGGGCATAACAATTTAGCAATTCTGCACAAAAAGAGTCGCTTTTGGAGAAGCAGAAGTGAGGACTAGACCAAGTCTCTATCAGCTCCCCAGCCCCCAGCTTTCCCTACACGCCTGAGGTTCTGGTCTTCCTCTGACATCGCACCCGCTTCTAACTAGCTCCGCCTGCTGCCCTTTTCTTTACTTCCTGTGTCAGAACACAGAAATCTCAGACACTGGGCATTTCTAATCCTTTCCCTTCAGCAGTGTCTTCCTGATGTACCTTCCTTCATGCCTGAAATTCAAACAAACAAACAAACAGAAAAACAGTAGCTGAAGGCCAGATGACCCATAGTGTACTCCTCCTCCTGACCCAAATTCCAAGCCAAGCTTAAAGTACCAACATGGATTCTGACTTCAAAACAGACCAATTGTCACAGCCTCTGGACCGTACTCCAGGCAGCCAGTGTTAGGGGAGCCTCGGCGCATCCACGCCCAGGTTCCTGCCAGGGTGTCCATGCTAAGTGAGTCCCTGGGCCCAGTGCCACCCCCTCCCTCACACCTGCAGGCTTATAGACCATGCCCCTGTGCAGCATAGAACTCATCAGTGGTCGCTAGGCTTCCGAAACTCTGTGGTTCCTTTAAAGTGAGATTTTTTTTAAGACTCATTTTTGGGCAGCTAACTTTAAATCTGCTGCCCTTTTCTCCACTTCCTGTGTCAGAGCACAGAAGCTTGGCTTTTGCGGAGCAGTCCCTTTTTAGATGTATTCTGTGTTTTGAAGCGTTTACTGCTCCACTCAGCATCTCAAATAATTGGATCGATGTTGCTGAGGCAGGGTTCAGCCCAGAGTGACGTTGCAGGACCATGCTGAGGTCCTCTGAAGTCTTGGATGCTGCAGAGAGGGCAGCAGTGGACAAACAGGACATCAGCTCACAGTCACCATCAGCTGGGAGCGCTGGTCCACAGAGGCCTTTAGCTACTGCATTGTTTTCTGTCTTCAGCCATCCTCATACCATCTCCATGATTTTGCAAAGTCTGTATCACCTGTGTGCTTATTACATACTTTCCCTTGAATCGACTTGCCGTTTCCACTTTATTTTAAAAGGAAAGATGTTTATCAGTACTGTGAGTGGAAAACAACTGTCACTATAAACACAAGGTCACTGAAAAGAAAACGGGTGACTCTCGCACTGTTGCTGTCAGTTGATGTGGCACTGACTTCCTAGCATGCTCTGCTCTGATTCCTAGGCTGCCACCTGCTGGTCCCCGCCTGCCTGCCCAGCATGCTATTGGAAATGTGGTCTCTCTGCCCTGGCTGCTGTCTGTCACCTCCACCTCTCTGCCCCTCCTCATGCTGACTTCACGCAGTGGACAACTGCCAGATTCATCCCACCAGACTTGAATCTTGCTTCTCATCAAGGTTATCCTTCAGATTCCAAATTTTCCCATGATTTCAAGTTGCAAGGCTTGGGTGCTTGCACCTTCCCTGTGAATCCAGACACTGGGTGGCTGAGCGGCGAGGGATCAGGTCCCGGGCGTGTGTGGAGGGGCCCGAATCCCCACAGTGGGCGAGGCTCCGGGTCCATAGCCCTCCAGCTGCCTGGAGCAGGACACTGTGCAAAACAGCCTTGTCCTGATGCTCCAAGGAACTCCAACCGCATTCATTTTTCACTTGTATTTGGAGAGCCCATCCCCTCTCCTACTAGGAGGTAGTTGAAGGTCTTTTAGGTGTGTTCCCCCAACCCAATGTTGTTGTTGTTTTTAATAGAATTTTATTTAACTTTGACAAGAGTATATGTTCACAGTAGAAAATTCAGAGATTGCAAAAAATACCAGGTAAAAATCATTCTTGCAGTCTAAGTCACCATGTAGAGATGAAGACTTCTTAAACAAATGACTGTTAGGGTGACAATGAACTTCTTTCTGAAATCATAAGGGAAGCCGTTGGCAGGGTACACATCCTGGACCTTGAAGGCCTGGACCACAATTCGGGAGTGGTCCTGAGCAGCCACAGGCCAGGTCTTCTTAAATCAGGGATTGAGTGACATGGCAGGTGGGCCCAGTAGTTAATGTGTTGGACTTTTACCAACATTTTGTTGAGCCTCCTGAGCTCATCCTTTATTTTCTCCCAGCTGCTGGGGGCTCGCACTGTGAGCCATGGTTAGAGTCAAGGCCAGCCGCCGGGGGCCTCCAGCTCAGACTGCAGCCAGGGCCTCCCCTTAGACCCCAGCCCGTGAGGCACACAGCCCAGCTCTTGTCCCTGGGCTCCCTGTGCCTGCTGCCTCTGCTTCTAGGCCTCAGTGTAATAGCCCCACCTTGGCATGGGAATTGCAGCCCCATTTCTCACTGTCCTTCTCTGCCCCAGGCCCTGGGGACCTAATACCAAAGGGAGCGGCCCCACCCAGAGGCAGCCTTGAGCACATGGATGCCTCCACTGACCCAGCCTCCAAGCCCCAGCCATCAGAGCTGGGCTGAAGGGACTGTTCATCCACAGCCATCACTACAGCTCCTTCCAGCTCCACCTCCACCCCCACCTCCACGTGCCGGCACCCAGGCCACAAACGGTGAGTCACTGTCCTTCCAATTCAAGCGGGATCAGCATCTGCCCAAGGTCCTTTCCAAAGACCCCGGTTCACAGAGGTGAGGACGTACCTCTCAGACTGAGAGGTGGTCAGCAGGTGGGTGTTCCACAGACACAGGTTGAGAGATTGGCTCTGCCTATAGCTGTGGGACTTTGAGAGGTTAACTCCGCCATCTGGGGACCTGGGCCTGAGCCCTGGAATCCACACCACTGCTCAGAAATTGGTGGCACCAAGCAGCTCCCGAATGGAGATTAACCAGAGTTTGGGCTAAAATCCGGCAACGATGGAGGTTTATTCTCCAGGGAGGAGAATTGACAGGGTCTCTGCACTGGAGGCTGGTCCATGGAGTGGAGGGCAGGTGTCCTAGATGGAAAACAGGGTGATTCAGGAGGGATTGACAGGTTGGATGTCTCCCAGATGCCAGTAGCCATACGTGCTCACACCTTAGATGGAATGTTACATCCTCTTCAAGGCATCTGATTAGCCAGAGACATTCCCAGCAGAGCAGTCAGGTCACATCTTGCCAGGGGGAGCCCATGAGAGGTCAGGGTCCCTGGACACCTGAGGAGCGCCTACAACACTTGAGACAAACCAATGTTAGAGCAACAGAGTCAGCAGGCATTAGGCACAGAGACCTCAGAGTAAGCCACTTTGCACAGTGAAACCAGAGCAGGATGCTAAGAAAAGGAGCATCTGGGGAAGAGCATTTGGAAATTTAAAATATGCAACAGAAGGGGAGAAATAAAGCTCAAAACTTAAAAAGACATTCTGCTTCTAACCTAGAGATGAAGTATCCGAGGACAGCACACAGAGCTGAAAATGACAGTCCCGGGGGTGTTAGAAACTGAAGAGAAGGGCTTATGATTTTTCATAATCTTACCTCCCACAGAACCCTGGAAGCCATGGCATGTATAACCGTGGTTTGACAAGCCCAGCAAAGACAGACAGGGTCCCTGCCCTCAAGGCTGCCTGGGGCAGCTTCAGGACCTGGCCCCTTGTTTACAAATCAGAAGCACCCCTGGGAGAAGATGAGGTGAGTGAGCACAGGGCAGGAGGCAGTCCCTCTGTGCTCCTGGGCAGACACTGAAAAGGCAGCCACTCACTGTTGGGTGTCAGGGGCGCGGTGCCTTGTGTGGCTGGGGCGGGCTTGCTCCGTGTCCCTTGTGGGCACTCAGCAGTCGGCCCGGTCTCCCAGGCTCTGCAGAGAAGAAGCCCTGCCTGGGGTCCAGCAGGAGCCAGGAGCACCACCTCGCCTGGGCCTGCCAGTGGCCTGTGTGGCTCCAGACCCAGCCCTCCAGGTTAACCCTCAGGCTGTCTCAGCCTGGATCCCACCCTGAGCCAGAGCCCAGGCCTGTTCAGATGCCTGTGGAAACTGCCCGAGGGCCCCTCCCACTGCACACCCAGCACTGCCCACGGCGATTCCCTGGCAGCTCAGTGCTCACGCTCAGGTGGACCAAGAACTGTCTGCAAATGGAGACCCTGGTGTCAGTTTGGAGGGGATCCAGGGCTGCTGTCAGAGAGCAGCTGGCAGGCCTGAGGCACAGGGCATCTTAGTCCTTCTCAGGGAAGAGCAGTGACTGGTGGCCCAGGGATTCTGGACATTGCTGGGAGGAGCTGCTGGTGCAGGCTCAGTCTCTAGGGAACCTGCATCCTCCCTCAGGTGGTGGTTCTTTCCTTTTCCTTCCTCCAGCCCCTGGAGAGCCCAGGCCCCTGGGAGAGAATTGCTCTCAGGGCCCTGCTTTTGGTGCATCTGGCCCTGGAGCAGGGAGGGGCTCCCCGGACACTAAGTATCAGCTGCCTTTGCTGCATTGCTTTTAGGCCAGGACACTGCTGTCCTTTGGAGTCCCAGTCATTGCGCAGGTGGAAGTGTGACTTAAAGTTAAATCAGATAGAGTCCTGAGTGTGAGGCTGTCCCAGCAGGAGAAAAAGGGGAGAGATAGGACAGGCAGGTATGTGCTCCCTAAGGGCATGGTCCACCTGTCCATCCCTCCTCCAGGAGCTGGACACGACCATGACTCAGGGGCTGGGCCAGAGTTAGAGGTGGCTGCCTCGCAAAAAGCCCAGGATTCCCCGTGGATGTTCCAGGTCCACTGACTCTCCAGCCCTATGTTCTCCGCAGGCTAGAATTCAGATGACAGCCCCTGTGAGTGGTCCCTGGAGCTTGAGTTCCCAACTGCAGGCAGCACAGGGAGTGGGTGGTGTGTGGTGCCCTTCAGCCTGGGTTCTCACGCCTGTTTCCATCAACACTGCTTTTCCTTAGAGCTAAGGCCTGTGTGCAAGTCCCACACACACAGGAGGTGAACGAGGAGGTGTTATGCTGAAGCGGGAATGGGGACCCACAGTTCAACACCCATTCCCTGCCTCCCCTAGGGTCCTAAGCATGCAGCTCCTTCTTATATCCCTCCAGTGATGGGGAGTCACTATTTCTGGAGGCTCTGACTCCCCTTGCTTCAAGGACGGTCTAGTGCATTGGTCGGCAAACTCATTAGTAAACAGAACCAAATATCAACAGTACAACGATTGAAATTTCTTTGGAGAGCCTAATTTTTTAAACTTAAACTACTTCTAATGCAAATTCTTCAAAATAGACTCGCCCAGGCCATGGTATTTTGTGGAAGAGCCACACTCAAGAGGCCAAAGAGCCACATTTTGCCGACCACTGGTCTAGTGTCCCAGGCAGAGAGCACTGATTGCAGGATGGTCTTACCTTCCTCACCTGGATTTTAGTTGCCCAGAGCAGCTCCCAATTGTAAATTTCATCTTAGAAATTGATGGAAACACTTGCCATCTCATGTAGGCAGAAGGGAATCAGTGAATGATACCAGCCTTTTCAAACATTAACAGTTGCTTTGGGTTTTTATAATTTCTAAGAACAAAATCCTAGGCGGGTGGGAATCTAACTTTTTAATTAAAACGAAAACTGAGAGAGTTTCCATTGGATTCAACTTCTGAAGTAATCAACAATAAGTGTAGGAGTGAACATTATCTCCTCTCTCCCATTGCCTAGAAAGCTCCATGGTGCTGGCATGGACTCTTACAACTTATTGGCAGAGACAGGCTCTGTGGGGAAACAGTGTGACATCCCGGAGCCCTCACATCTTCTCACTGGGTAAAGGTCAACACGACAGGAGGAGTCGGCCACCGCTCTTGGAAGTGTCACCAAGGGGCCAGATTTATGCTGAATCAGCTGAGGAAAAGGATCTTCTTCCTAAGTGTTCTGATTCCTCAAGATTCTCTTATCAAGAGACAGAAGGCGAAGGGGTGGGCAGTGCGGAGCTCGAATGGACGGAGGGTTTGGAACCCGTTGATCTGCATCACAGTTGCCTTTCATTGACACGTCCTTTTCCAAGAGGAAGGTGGATGTTTCTGTTCAAGGTTTTCCTTTTCAAAGAGCAGGCTGGTTCTGCTTCTGTGCTCTTCACGGAACCAAGTACTTTTTGGCTCCCCCCCAGCCCCACTGCGAAGAGGCTTTTTCTGATGCCTGCTATTTGGGGAGCGGGCCAGGGCTGGGGAACTGGGTGCCCTGTGCCCGAGTGAGTCCAGAGCAGACTGCTTGGCAGGGCAGGAAGCAGAGCCGCTCCTAGTGTGTCCCAGGTTCTCAGAACAGTTCAGCTCAACACCAGCTGGTGCAAGGATGAAGGGCACACAGTCCCTGTCCCCAGCTCTGACTGTGCTGTGGGACAAGCCCTGATGGTACAGGAGGCGGGGCCATGGGACTGCGTGTGCTAGGGGTGTGGACTAGGAGGGGCAATCTGCAGGCCTGGAAGGGACCGCCTGCCCTGGCCAGGTGGTACTGCCCTTCCTGCAGCAGGTGCTCCCCCTCTGATCCAGGGAGGCAGGGAGGGCTGCCCTAGACACGCTCAAGCAGGCACACACCGCAGCCAGGAGGGCGGCTGCCCCACACTTGTCATCATGAGGTCCATTTCTTTTCCCTTTGGGGCAGCTGTCAATTTGAGACAAAAAAAGGAGGAGCTGAAGGACAGCAAACAGCCACGGAAAGCCAGCATGTTCTTTCCTCCTGAGACCCAGCACGCGCCCCTTCGGACCCCCGAGGTTAAGCGGCCCCTGGAGCGGGCACAGGCTTCATTGTGCACACGTGGGCGCACACTCTGCCCTGTCCTGGATCCGCCTTCACCAGGTGCCACTGTCCTGGTCTAGGCAGCATGTTTTCACGTGTTCTAGAAAACTCCATGTGTCCTAAGGGTGGGCTCCCCACCCCTCCAACCCTTCGCTTTCCCAGAGCTGTCCTGTTTGGTCTATACCAGAGTTCTGCATGAAATTTCCTTTGTTAACATTGGTTGAGCCTCAGCCCCAGACCTCACAGACACAGAAGCTTAGGCTGTCATCCCGCACAGCCCATGCCCACTGTGCATGGGGCATGGCAGTCAGTGAACGGGGGACCCCTCCTGGGGCATCTCCAGAACCCGTGTCTGTCCTTCTGATGGCACTCCCTGAGCTGTGGCAGAATCGCTCTGTTATGTCCTCCTTTGCAGACTGGATGGCGTAGTCTGGCTAGACTGGGTCAGCGGCCCTTTCGGTTCAGGGTGGTCCTTTCCTCTCAGGGTCCCGGCCAGGCAGCTTAGAGAGCCGCAGGAATGCGTCCAGTGACTTCTCACCTTGTGGCCTGAAGGGTAAGTCAGCCTTCCTTCTCGGCACTTTCCAATGCCCTTGGATCTCCGCTCCGGGCTTGCTGTTATCTGTGTGATTTAAAGAAGACAATTAGCAAGTCCTTCCAAGCTTGATGGGTTTGCCTCCATAGGGCACATCATACAGTTTCAGGCTTAGGCCTGGGAGTTTTCACGGATGTGGGTTCAGATCCCTTCTCCTCACTGACCGGCTCTAAGCACCTGGGCGAGCGACCCATCCACCGAGTCTGAGTCCCTGCAGCTTCCAGATGGGGACAGGGCTGGGAGTTCCAGTCCATCGTGGTCAGAGGACACGGGGTGAGTGTGATTCCTTTACGGTGTTTAAGCTTGTTAATGGTGCAGAAGGTGTCTGTCTGCGCTGTTCTAATGGCTAAGGAGTGTGGTGCCTCACAGCTGTTGCTATTTTCAGCTTTAGCAGAAGCTCTGCACCTTCCTTTCACCTTATTTTGTCCTTAAACCCCACTGTGAACTTCTAGAGAATTCCAGCATGTCCTTGACATCCCCAATGCCAGCCTGGGAGAAGTGTGCTCCGGGTTCCCCAGCAGGGCTCCCTGTGTTCCATGAGCCGGAGGCAGCACAGAGCCCACTGGAGGCAGGTGAGCAAGAGTGAGAGACTGACGTGTGTTCCTCTGTGTCCCCTCGCCCTGACTCCAGGCTCCTCCAACCAGGCCTGCTCCAACGCAGGCCCCAGAGCTTCCGCAGTGAGGACCTGATGCCCAGCAGGGACACAGCACTCTGCCTTGCCCTGCGATGCCAGATCCCCAGGCCACACTACCCTCAGCCACCAGGAGTACCTGCCACCCAGAATGGGCCTCTCCACCAGGAGGCATCCAGAAGAGGGTGTGGCCCAGCCCCAGGCCGGGGGGGGGGGGGAGGCTGTGCCCCCGGAGCAGAGGATGGTCACCCTGGAGGAGTTGCTGGAGGAGCGTGACTGGGCTCCCCCTACGCTGTGTGTGGCCTGGGAGCGCTGTTTCCTCCCTCTCCCCTCAGATGGACCTGGACCAGAGGGAAGACCTGGACAGCAAAGTCCCAGAGAGGCATGGGGTGGGGTTGGCACAACCTGGCTGCAGAGCTGGCTGGATGGGGACATAACCAATAGCCAGAAAGTGACTGTGCTGGCGGCCAGCCCAGACCTGGGAGGCTGTTCTCTCCATCTGTGCAGCGAGTGGCAGAAATGCCAACATGGAGGGGTAAGCCATGCAATCTTTGTTGCAGTGACTCTAAGCTGCCGCTGGGCAGGAGGCGGTCCTAGGCCATATGTCAATAAACGGGCAAGGCTGTGCTCCAATGACACTTTGCTTATGGACATTATCCTTTAAATTCTATAGAGTTATCACAAAAGATTTATAAAAATTTTTTAATCATTTAAAAATGTAAAAAGACTGCTTAGTTCCCAGGCCATACAAAAATGAGTGACAAGTCCTATCTGGCTTAGCTCAGTCGTTAGAGCATCAGCTCGTGGATTGAAGGGTCTCAAGTTGGATTCCAGTCTAGGGCACATATGCCATTGCAGGCTCAATCCACCATTCTTGGTTGTGCATGTGCATGAGGCAACCAATCATTGTGTCACTCTCACATTGATGTTTCTCTCTCCCTGCCCCCTTCCTTAACCCCTTCCACTTTCTCCAAAAATCAATGGAAAATATATCTCCTCAGTGGAAGTTTAACAACAACAACAAAAAGAGAGAGAGAGGCTGTCAACGGGCCTATAAAAAGTCCCAACACACTCTGGCCTGTGACAACAAGCTCTTCTGTCCATCCATCTACTGCCATTTTTGAGCACTTGCCCTGCACCTTTCTGGGCTTGACACTAGGAAAATGCAAATGCAAAGGCCGCAAACCCCGGAGGCTGGAAATAAGGAATGACATCAAGGCCACTCATGTTGGATGGAGAGATACGGGTCCTGTCTCTGGAGCCCAGCCTGCTGTCGTGGTTTTTGTGGGCAAGAAAGACAGCGATCAGTGCAGCGTCTCATATCAGCGTTCCATGAGCACAGGCCATAACTGCCATTTTCTAGGTCCTAGAAGGTTCTGGAAGGCAGTTGTATTTCATTTTAATTAAGTGAACTGGGTGCTGTTCACAAGGCCAATGCCTGGTGTTGTTTGCTCCTGCCAAGAACTGGATAGCTTGACGCCGAGAAACATGGCAATGAAAGGAAGCTCTTCCAGCTCCTCATTCAGGTGGAACGTGTTCGGGGGCCTTTTCCCCGTCACCAGAGAGGTGACCCTGGACAGCCCCAAGTCCATGGAGAGGGCTGTCACCAACCTCGATCCTACTCATGTAAATGAATTTATTTGAGAGACCTTGATTGCATTGTAATTAAGCCAATTTATTAAAGCATGCAACTTTATTAAAGATGCAGGGCAAGCAAACCTATCCACCTGGCTTATGAAGCGCAGACAGGCTCCCAGCTAATCTGAAGAGCCGGTTCGGTGGGGGTTTGAGGTGTTTTATACCCTCCTGCCGATAGGTCTCAAAATCCCTGTTTTGGTACCTATTCATTCTCAAGGCCCCTCTTTACTTTGGTGTGGCCTTCCCAGACTTCATGAGAAGCACTGGCAACTTGACCTTGTGAAGACCGAGGCTGCTGGCGTGTCTGTTAGTAAAAAACTAAAATCTGCCAATTTTCCTTTCCCTTTCCCCCTCCTTTCCTGTGTATTCTCCTTTGGGAGGTTTTTAACCATTTGCTCTGTGTCCTTGGCTGGGGAAGATAATAGTTTGTTATTCATAAGCTGGTTGCAAGTTGCCCACACGGTTTGGTTTTATTTTATTTTTTTTATTAAGGTATTACATGTGTACATATCTTACCATTGCCCCCCCACCCCACTCCCATACATGCCCTCACCCCCCAATGTTTTGCATCCGTTGGTTACTCTTATATGCATGCATATAAGTCCTTCAGTTGATCTCTTATTTCCCCCACCTCTCCCTAACCTTCCCGCTGTAATTTGATAGTCTGTTTGATGCTTTACTGCCTCTGTATCTATCTTTTTGTTCATCAGTTTATAATGTTTTTCATTATCCCCAAATGAGTGAGATCATGTGGTATTTTTCTTTCACTGACTGGCTTATTTCACTTAGCATAATGTTCTCTAATTCCATCCAGGTACCTACACATGGTAGTAATTCCTTCTTTTTTATGGCAGCATAGTATTCCATTGTGTAGATGTACCATAGTTTTCTGATCCAGTCATCTGCTGACGGGCACCTAGGCTGTTTCCAAATCTTAGCTATTGTAAATTGTGCTGCTATGAACATAGGGGTGCATATATCCTTTCTGATTGGTGTTTCTAGTTTCTTAGGATATATTCCTAGGAGTGGGATTACTGGGTCAAATGAAAGTTCCATTTTCAGTTTTTTGAGGAAACTCCATACTGTTCTCCACAGTGGCTGCACCAGTCTTCATTCCCACCAGCAGTGCACAAGGGTTCCTTTTTCTCCGCATCCTCGCCAACACTTGTCATTTGTTGATTTGTTGATGATAGCCATTCTGACAGGTGTGAGATAGTATCGCATTGTCATTTTGATTTGCATCTCTCGGATAATTAGTGACTTTGAGCATGTTTTCATGTGTCTCTTGGCCTTCCTTCTGTCTTCTTTTGAAAAGATCCTATTTAGGTCCGTTGCCCATTTTTTTATTGGATCATTTATCTTCCTTTTATTAAGTTGTGTAACCTGCCTGTAGATGTTGGAGATTAAACCTTTATCAGTGATAACATTTGCAAATATGTTCTCCCATACAGTGGGGTTTCTTGTTGTTTTGTTGATGGTTTCTTTTGCTGTGAAAAAGCTTTTTATTTTGATGTAGTCCCATTTGTTTATTTTCTCTTTGGCTTCCATTGCCCTAGGGGCAGTATCAGTGAAAAAGTTCTTTTGGCATATGTCTGAGATTTTGCTGCCTGTGGATTCCTCTAGTATTTTTATGGTTTCCCGTCTTATATTTAAGTCCTGTAACCATTTTGAGTTTATTTTTGTGTATGGTGTAAGTTGGTGATCTAGTATCATTTTTTTGCATGTATCTGTCCAATTTTCGCAACACCATTTATTGAAGAGACTGTCTTGACTCCATTGTATGCTCATGCCTCCTTTGTCAAATATTAATTGTGCATATTGATTTGGGTCGATATCTGGATTCTCTATTCTATTCCATTGATCTATATGTCTGTTCTTGTGCCAGTACCAGGCTGTTTTGAGGACAGTGACTTTGTAATACAGCTTGAAATCTGGTATTGAGATCCCTCCTACTTTATTCTTCTTTCTCAGGATTGCTGTGGCTATTTGGGGTCTTTTTTTTATTCCAGATGAATTTTTGGAGAGTTCTTTCTAGGTCTGTGATATATGCCATTGGTATTTTAATGGGGAGTGCATTGAATCTATAGATTGCTTTGGGTAGTATGGACATTTTAATGATGTTGATTCTCCCAATCCATGAACATGGTATGTTCTTCCATCTGTTTACATCTTCCTCTATCTCTTTTTTCAGTGTCCTGCAGTTTTCTGCATATAGGTCTTTTACCTCCTTGGTTAGGTTTATTCCTAAGTATCTTAATTTTTTTTGTGCAATGGAAAATGGGATTGATTTTTTAGTCTCTCTTTCTGTAAGTTCACTGTTAGTGTATAGAAATGCCATAGATTTCTTGGCATTAATTTTGTATCCTGCTACATTGCCGAATTCATTTATTAAGTCTGTTAGATTTTTTATGGAGTCTTTCGGGTTTTTTATGTACAATATTATGTCATCTGCAAATAAGGACAGCTTTACTTCTTCTTTTCCAATTTGGATGCCTTTTATTTCTTCTTCTTGTCTAATTGCAATGTGTGGGAACCCCTTTCACTTCCCGCGTGGTTCAGGGTTCCGGTTCAGGGTTCGGGTTCTGGAGAAGGCCGCACACAAATGAAAAGAGACTTGGAAAAGTATTAATTTGGAAATATTGGGGGCCAGGCGGGAGCCCAACTCTAGTGGAAGGACTACCCTTTGCTCTGGCCTTGCAATCCCTTTTATTGAGACTATGGGATACGCCCATAACCTTTAGGCAGGAAATTCCAATAACAGAAATTTACATAGGAGAAACAGAGGTGGAGGCTGCTTCAGCTAACAATGTTTCAACTAAACAGTGAGTGATCAAAACAATTAAGGTTGTTGACCAGCCATCCCAGTTTCCTGTCCACATCCTTCCATCAGTGGTAGAATGATTGGTTTCCGGCAGCAATGGCTAATACTTCCAGTACTATGTCAAACAGGAGTGGTGAGAGTGGGCATCCCTGTCCTGTTCCTGTTCTTAGGGGAAATGGTTTTAGTTTTTGTCCATTGAGTATGATGTTAGCTGTGGGTTTATCATATATAGCTTTTATTATGTTGAGGTATGATCCTTCTATTCCCACTTTGTTGAGAGTTTTTATCAAGAAATGGTGTTGGATATTGTCAAATGCTTTTTCTGCATCAATTGATATGAATATGTGATTTTTATCTCTCAATTTGTTTATGTGATGTATCACATTTATTGATTTGCAGATATTGTACCATCCTTGCATTCCTGGGATAAAACCTACTTGGTCATGGTGTATGATCTTTCTGATGTAGTGCTGGATCCAATTTGCTAGAATTTTGTTGAGGATTTTGGCATCTACATCCATGAGGGATATTGGCCTGTAATTCTCCTTCATTGTGTTGTCTTTATCTAGTTTTGGTATTAGTGTGATGCTGGCTTCATAGAAGCAGCTTGGAAGTGTTCCTTCCTCTTGAATTTTTTGGAATAGTCTGAGGAGGATAGGTTTTAGTTCTTCCTTGAATGTTTGGTAAAACTCTCCTGTGAAGCCGTCTGGCCCCGGGCTTTTGTTTGCCAGAAGCTCTTTGATGACTGCTTCAATTTCTTCCATAGTTACTGGCATATTGAGCTGTTTAGATTCTTCCTGATTGAGTTTTGGAAGGTTATATGTTTCTAGGAATATGTCCATTTCCTCCAGGTTGTCCAGTTTGTTGGAATAGAGTTGTTCGTAGTCTTTTTTAACAATCCTTTGTATTTCGGCTGGATCTGTTGTTATTTCACCTCTTTCATTTTGATTTTGTTTATTTGGGTCCTCTCTCTTTGCTTCTTGGTGAGCCTGGCTAGAGGTTCATCAATCTTGTTTATCCTTTCAAAGAACCAGCTCTTGGTTTTGTTGAACTTTTGTATTGTTTCTTTGGTCTCTATACCGTTTATCTCTGCTCTGATCTTTATTATTTCCTTCCTTCTGCTTACACTGGGCTTTTCTTGTTGCTCTTTTTCTAACTCTTTGAGTTGTTGGGTTAGGTGATTTATTACCATTGTTTCTTGTTTTTTGCAGTAGGCTTGTAGAGCTATGAACTTCCCTCTCAAGACTGCTTTCGCTGTGTCCCAGAGATTTTGGATTATAGTGTTCTCATTGTCATTTGTTGTCATGATGTTTTTTATTTCTTCTTTGATCTCTCTGGTAACCCAGTATGGTATAATAGCATGCTGTTTAGTCTCCATGTGTTTGATTTCTTTGGGTAGTTTTTATTGTAGTTGATTTCCAGTTTTATGCCACTGTGGTCTGAGAAGATGCTTGATATGATTTCTATCTTCTTGAATTTGAAGAGACTTTGCCTATGTCCCAACATATGGTCTATCTTTGAAAATGACCCATGTGCACTTGAGAAGAATGTGTATTCTGTGGCTTTGGGGTGAAATGTTCTGAAGATGTCAATTAATTCCATCTGGTCTAGTGAGTCATTTAGGATTGATGTTTCTTTGCTGATTTTTTGTTTAGAGGGTTTGTCCAATGGTGATAGTGGGGTATTAAAGTCTCCTACTATGATTGTATTGCTGTCAATCTCTCCCTTGATATCCTCCAGGAGTTTTTTTATGTATTTGGGTGCTCCTGTATTGGGTGCATATATGTTTACCAGAGTTATTTCTTCTTGTTGGATTGCTCCCTTTAGTATTATGAAGTGGCCTTATCTCTTGTTATGTCCTTCACTTTGTGATCTAATTTGTCAGATATAAGTATTGCTACCCCAGCTTTTTTTTTCAGTTCATTTTGCCTGGAAAACCTTTTTCCATCCCTTCACCCTCAGTCTGTGTGCGTCTTTTTTCTGAGGTGGGTTTCTTGTAGACAGCAGATATATGGGTCGTGTTTTCTTATCCAATCCATTACCCTATGTCTTTTGATTGGGGCATTTAATCCATTTATATTTCCTGCACTCTCTCCTTAGGGAGGCTTTAACCATTTGCTCTGTGTCCCTGGCTGGGGAAGATAATGGCTTGTTATTCATAAGTTGGTTGCAAATTGCCCACACGGTTTGGCCCTGTTTTGACTTTCCTGTCCCAGTTGTCCATTCCTCCTGCCCTGGAATTGTCCTAGCTCCTTGCTGTGTAACCAAAGCGTGGCCAGAGGAGCAGCCTGAATCCACAGGCCACTCTGATCTTTAAGTAACTGGTGCAGACGCCATGCTGTTCTGTTTCTGAAAAGTGAAGCATGAAGCAAAACGGAACTTGTTTTAAGTGAAGAGTAGAGTGTGGAAGGTTCTAGATATGTTTGGACATCTGTAAACAGAGACTGTGGGCTACAAAAGAGGCCTGGAGACCAGGCCACCAAGTGCTGTGTACAGTGTTCCCCTTCCCTGGACTATGGGATGTGGCCGCCCCACCAGGACTCACTGCACTAAAGGTTCTGCGCGCAGGCACTGTGCCCTGAGAGCCAGGATTCTGGATCTAGCACCTGCTGCTGCGGGCCCTTCAAACACCCACTTCTTCCCTGCGGGTTATGAGGAGGTGAGCATGATACCCGCAAGTCAGGACTCCATTCATGAAGATTTTACAAGAAGGAGAAATTGCAAAATGAGGACCAGCAGAAGAGGTTGATCCAACCCCAGAGAAGAGCCTGCTGGGAGGTTGCTGGGCATGTGCTCAGCATGAAAAGCAAAATTCCCTGCCTTCCCATGCACCTGCTCCCTCTGCCTCCCCTGCCAGCTGCTGGGGTATCTTCTGCCCTCTTGCCACTGTCCATTTCCTTCCAGACTCACCTCAGGGCCCAGGCAGAAGGTGTGGATTTTGCGCTGCCCAGAGAAGTTAGGAAGTGAGACACAGATCTCTGCCTTTTCCTTCCCGCATTCCAGCTGCCCTCCATCCGCATTCCAGCTGCCCTTGCCGCATTCCAGCTACCCTCCATCCCTATGCCTCCAACCTGTCCTGACAGTCAACTCCTGCAGCGCCCAGCCCCCCTAACTCACAGACAGGAGTGGGGCACCCTGCTCTGAGCTAGGCCCTGGCAGGAAGGAAGGCCATGCAGAGAGACAGCTGTGGGACAGCGACCCCACTGGGCAGTGCCAAAAATGCTGGGAAGGGAGTCAAGAGAGCACCCAGGCACCCAGCACAGACTGCCTCAGGCAAACAAGAGGCTCCATAGGGAAGTGGCTTTCCTGTCTGAAAACTAGGGCTGGGGTTCAGCAGGTCCTCTGAGTGGAAAGGGACACAGGAGTTGATATGCGGGTGTGAAAGAGCAAGGTGCTGAGGGGCCAGCTCAGGTGGATTAAGATGGGACACCATTGATGATGATGGCTGTGGACTCGCCTGCCTGGTTTGAATCTCAGTGCCTCTACTTATTACCTGTGTGACTTTGGGCAAGTTACCTGACCTCTCTGTGCCTCATCCACCCATGTGTATAATGGTGATAATAGTATCTACCTCAGAGTGGTGAGGATCAAATGAGCTCATGCATGGAAGTGCTTAGAACAGTGCCTGGCACAAAGTACTCAAAAACTGGGATCTCTGTGAGAGGGAAGGTGGGGGTGGGAAGATATCAACCAAGGAACGTGCATGCATATATGCATAATCCATGGCCACACTCAAAAGAGTGGTGAAGGCCTGGGTGGAGGAGGGGAGCGGGTTAGAAGAGTTCAGTAGAAGGAAAAAGGGGACATATATAATACTTTCAACAATAAAGATTTGAAAAGCAAATGGGAGCTGTAAATATTGTTACTGTCATTTGTGAGCCTGGGGGTCAGAGGACCCTAAGGCCTCGGTGAACTCTCAATAAAACGAGTAGCAGGTCCTCTGTGCAATCCCTGCCCACCCTGGCCTCAGGCCTATTCAGGCCCTGGGAAGTGGTGAGAGTGTGGCCGGCTGTGGAGCCAGTGGCCAGGTGCTGTACAGCTGTGCCTGGGCCTGTACAGGAGCAGGCAGTGGCATCCAGGTGCGGGCACACTGGAGGGGGCACTGAGAGTGCAGGGCAGCTGTGTGGGGCGTCCCAATTTCCTTCCAGGTGGGGTGTTTCTTCTGGTTTAGCAGCCACCCCCTCGCTGGCACTGTGGCCACCTGGTAATTACTTCCTAACTCATTCTATGAGGCTAATAGAACCCTGTGGTCCTCCTGGGTGAAAAGAACCTTAACCATTTCCCAGAGCTCTGAGGCACAGGTGACCCAACACTTCCTTTTCTTCCTGCCGGGCTGTGTGTTCCCTCTTAGGCCAAGGGCAGCTGTCAGGTTTGGGTGGATTACAGTCCGAACAAGGGCATGGGCCTCAGAGGAGGACACAGCTGGCCTGTGAGTGGCTGCAGAGCACAGGCTGGCGTCGCTGGTGGGCAGGGCCCCCTGGCTGGCAATCGTGTGGACACAGGTAATGCTGTGCATGCAGGTAATCCTCAAGCAGGAGAACAGTGATGCGAGGCGGAGAGGGCATGGGAAGGCTCTTGGGGATTTAGCAGTTGGCAGAGGAGAGACCACCGACTTGGAGTCAGTGGCATTGGGCAGGTCACTTGCTGTAGCCAGAACTCTGTAAAATGGAGATAAATACTAGCCATGGCCACCTCGCAGCGGGCTTATGAGGACAAAAGAGATATGAGAATTGTTTAAGGATACAAACCTGAGATGCTTTGCTTAACATGCTTCCAGAAGACAGGAGGGAGAAGAACGGAGTTTCCCGAGGAAGCAGGCAGGAGCAATGTGGGCACACTAGACCACATGAAACAGAGCATCTACAGTTGAGAGCTTGGTTCCAGAACCGGATGGCTTGGGTCCAAACCTTGGCTCTTCTTATTAGAGCTATGAACTTGAGATAATCATCTACCCTCTTTTTAAGCCTCAGTGGCACCTTCTTTTTTCAATTCTTTTTCTAGTTTAGTGGTTAGTATATAGGGAGGCAATGGATTTTTGCACATAGATTTTGCATCCTGTAACTTGACTGTATTTACTTTTCTGGTAGGTTTTTGGTGGAATCTTTAGAATTTTCTATTTATGGAATCATGGCAGCCACAAAAGTGACAGTTGACTTCTTCCTTCCCTATTTGGATGCCTTTTTTTTTACTTCTCTTGCCTTATTGCTCTGGATAGCTCTTTCAGCACTACATTGAATAAAGTTGGTGAGTGGACATCCTTGTCTTGTTCTTTATCTTAGAAGAAAAGCTTTCCGTTTTTCACCATTGAGCATGAGATTAGTTGAGGGTTTATCATTTATGGCCTTTATTATGTTGAGGTACTTTTCTTCTTTTCCTATTTTATTGAGTATTTTAATCATAAATGGATGCTGTATCTTATCAAAGGCTTTTTCTGCATCTATTGATAAGATCATAAGATTTTATCCTCTCTTTTGTTAATGTGGTGTATTGCATTGATTAACTTGTGTATGCTGAACCATCCTTGTGACCCTGGAATGAGACCCACTTGATTGTGATGTATTATTTTTCTGGATGTCCTGCTGTATCAGCTTTGCTAGTATTTTGTTTAGGATTTTTGCATCTGTGTTCATCAGAGATATTGGTCTTTAGTTTTCTTTTTGGTGTTATCTTCACCAGGATTTGGTATCAGGATGATATTAACCTCATGGAAGGTGTTGGGAAGTATTGCCTCTTCTTCAGATTTTTTGAAGAGCTTGAGAGGATAGGTTTCAAAACTTCTTTGAACATTTGGTAGAATTCACTGGTGAAGCCATTTGGTCCTGGACTTTTGTTTTTAGGAAGGATTTTGATGGTTGTTTCAATTTCCTCACTGCGGATTGGCCTATTTAAATTTTCCAGTGCTTCCTGATTTAGTCTAGGAAGGTTACACATTTCCAGGAACTTATCCATTTCTTCTAGGTATTGAATTTGGTAGCATATAGTCTTTCATTTTATTCTAGTATGACCCTTTGTATATCTGTGATATCTGTGGTGACTTCTCTCTCATTTCTGACTTAGTTTATATGGGCCTTTTCCCCTTTTTCCTTAGTGAGTCTAGCCAGGGGGTTGTCCATTTTATTAACCTTTTCAAAGAATCAGCTCTTTGCTTTCTTGATTTTCTGTATAGTCTTTTTGTTCTATATTTCATTTACTTCTGCTCCAATTTTTATTACTTCCTTTCTTCTACTAACTTTGGGTTGCTTTTGTCCTTCCTTCTCTAGTGCTTTAAGATGTAATGTTAGGTTGTTTACTTGAGATTTCTCTTGTTCCTTGAAATAGGACTATAATGATATAAACTTCCCTCTTATTACTGCTTTCACTAAATCCCAGAGGTTGTGATGTGTTATACTGTCATTCTCATTTGTCTCTCTATATCTTTTGATGTCATCTTTTATTTCTTCTTTGACCCTGTCATTTTTTAGTAGTGTGTTGTTTAATCTCCACATATTTATGAGTCTCTTTACTTCCTTTTTTCAGTTGATTCCTAATTTCAATGCATCATAGTCAGAGAATATGCTTGGTATAATTTCAATCTTCTTGAAATTGTGGATACTAGTTTTGTGACCCACAATATTGTCTATCCTTGAGAATGCTCAATGTGCACTGGAGAAAAATGTATACTCTGATGTTCTGTGATGTAAGTCTCTATAAATGTCAATTATGTCCATTTGTCTAGTGTTTCATTTAAGGCCAATATTTCTTTATTGATTTTCTATTTAGTTGATCTGTCTAGAACTGTCAATGGAGTACAAAGGTCCTCAACTATGATTGTGTTTTGATCTGTTTCTCTTTTCAGTTCTGTGAGTAGTTGTTTTATATATTTTGGTGCTCTCTGGGTGGGTGCATATATATTAATAAGTGTGCCTGTGTCCGTAATCCCTCAGCCCCCTCAACCCACCAGCCACCCAGGGCTGGCGCAAGGTGCAGGCAAGCCTCGGATGGCAGCTGCCCAGCTGCCCAGGGCCGGCCCAAGGCTCAGGTAACTTGGATCGGCTGAGGCTTGCACTGCCAGCAGTGGTAGCAGCAGAAGTGTGATGGGGCATCGCCTTCCCCTGATCACCAGGTCGCCTCCTGCCCCTGAGGGCTCCCGCACTGTGAGAGGGGGCAGGCTGGGCTGAGGGACCCACCCCTTCAGTGCATGAATTTTCATGCACCAGGGCCTTACTATATTAATAAATGTTATGTTTTCTTGATGTAGTGTCCCCTTTATCCTTATAAAGTGTCCACCTTTGTATCTTGTTATCTTGAAATCTATTTTCAAGTCAGATGTAAGTATGGCAACACCTGCTTTTCTGTGGATGTTGCTTGGAGATTCATTTTCCACCCTTTTACTTTGAATCTACCTTTGTCTTTGCAGTTTAGATATGTCTCTTGTAGGCAGTATATAATTAGGTTTTATTTTTTGATCCACTCTACTGCTATGTGCCTCTTTTTTGGTGAATTCAGACTTTTTGTTTGTTTGTTTGTTTTGTTTTTGGTGGTATTCTATACAGCTCTCCCTTGTTTCCTCTTTTTTTAAGCGATATGTCCTGGAATGGTGATTTTTGTGTGTGGGTACCATTAGGTTCATAAAAAGTGAAGTTGCATATATACTGTAGTTTTTTCCCTTTCAGTGCATCTGACCTTCACCTTCCTTTTCTAGTTCAGACCTTTCCTCCTCCCTCTTTTATGTTTTTGTCACAAATTATCCCTGCTTATGCTGTAGTTTTTTTTTAGTGATCTTACTTGTAGTGTTGTGACCTTATGTTCTTTGTTTTAGGAAGAATAACTCCCTTGAGTATTTCCTGCAATGGAGGTTTTCTGGTGATAAAATCCCTCAGTTTCTGTATGTCTTAGAACATCTTTATTGCTCCTTCGGATTTAAAGGATAATTTTGCTGGATATATTATTTGTGTGCAGTAATTTCTCTCTTTCAGACATTTGAATATTTAGTTCCACTCTCTTCTGGCTTGTAGACTTCCTGCTGAGAAGTCTGATGAAATTCTGATGGGTTTTCCTTTGTAGGTCATTTCCTTCTTTCCCCTAGCTGCTTTGATATTTTTTTCTTTGTTGTTAATTCTTGACAGCTTCAATACCAAGTGCCTCGGAGAAGGCCTCTTTGGATTGAGGTAAGTAGGTGTTCTGTTTGCTTCTTGAATGGGAGGATCTAGTTCTTTACCTGGATTTGAGAAGTTCTCAGCCACTATTTGTTTGAATAGACACTCTGTACCCTGCTTGCACTCTTCCTTTTCTAGAATGCCTAAAATCCAAATATTGCTTATCTGATGGAGTCAGATAGGTCTTCTAGAGCTTTCATTTTTCTTTTGCTCAGGTCTCTCTCTTCTTCCTTCTGCTTCATTTCTTGATTCCTCTCTTGGATATCACAAATTCTTTCCTCCTTTTGGTTGGTTCTGTATGCTCAGTAGTTTATGTTTATGTTTAACCTCTTTAACTGAATGTTTCATTTCCAACATTTCTGATCAGTTCTTTTTTAAAGTTTCAAGCTCTTTAGTAAAGGTCTTGTTTTGGTCATTGATTTGTTTTCTGAGTTTTCTGCATTGCCTGTCAGTATTTCCTCATCTTGTTGAGTATTTTCAGAACTGCAATCGTGAAATCTTTGCCACTTATATCACATATTTCCATGTGTTCCAGCTTGCTTTCTGGTATTTTTCATTATCTTTCTTGTCATCCCCATTGCTGTGGTTCTCCACGGTATTTGCTGTCCTTCTTAGCTTATGCATTTATCTCTGAAGAGGTCTTCCTATTATTTTCCAGTAGAAGGCCCTGAAACGTAACGTTTTACCTCTGTGGTCTCCCAGTCTTGAACTTCCACCACTTCTGTAAGACAGTACAGTGGGGCTTCTTGAGGGTGCAATTTGTTTTGCTCTTACCATAATAGTGACCTCAACTTCCATGGAGTTCCACCCCAACCACCCCTCCTGGAGATCAGTCACAGAGGGAAATAGCAATTCTACCCCAACAGCTCTAGGTTTACAGATAATATGCTCCTGGACCCGACTCCAAGGGCAAGAGGCAAGTTTCAGAGTTCACGCGGGTGCAGGGCTCTGTGGTTCTGTTTCTTTGTCTGACACACCATCATCAGCCCAACAATGGAGAGCTGCACAGCAGAACCCCGTGGAAGTGCTCTGCCAGGCATCTGCTGGCACAATCCCTGTTTGCTTCTTCGACACTCTCTCTTTGGGCTACCCTCCCTCCCCCCTCTCCCCCTCCTCCCCCTCCTCCCTTGGCTCTCTGTTCTTCCCAGCCAAGGGGCTAAGCCGCAAGCTCCTGGCTGCAGGGCTGCATCTAAGGGCCATCTCCCCAGTTATTCCACTACCCACCTTTAAATGTTTTAGTGTGCAGGTCTCTCAGGCGTGCATCTGTGTTGAGCAGGGATTTCTTTCTTGAATTATAGCTGATTAACTTGTTGAAATTCCTAAGAGAGAGGAAAGGTGCACTCTCACACTGCCATTCCTCTGACATCACCTCTAGCGAGGTGTCTTGAAGGTGAGGGAAGAAGCTGAAGGTCAGGCATCTGACGTGAGTGACTGGGCAGGCAACAGACTAGTGGAGATGGAAGCGGGGCTGGCCTCACTGAACATGTCCTATGTGGTAGCAGGAAGCTAGTTATGTTCACCTTCCCTCCGGGGAGGGTGGTGCGATCCGGGCGTCCTGAGAGTGTAGAGGGGCTGAAATGACAGAAGACCTGCTTTCCCACAGAGAGTATAAAGTGACAAGAACAAGCCAGCAGTAAATGTGAGTGGGAGGGAAGTGCAGTAAGCACCCACCGTCTACTGCCCAGTGGCAGTCCTTTGTGCATATGGCCTTCCTATCTTACAGGACTGAAGGCTCCCTGAGGGTGGGAGCCATTTCTTCCTTATCTCTCGGTCTCCTGTGTCTTGTCTGGTACTGTGGACATTATAGATATTCACAAATTCTTATTGAATGAAACCCAGAGGTGCTGGGCTATTGTGTAAGCCGCTCCATCTTGTTAGGCCTCTGTTTCCTTGTCCCAAAATGGGGAAAATCACAAGGCTGTTGTGAAGGCCGGACAAGAGGGCAGATGCGAAAGCTCTATAAAGTGTAAAAGATTTTGCAAATACAAAGTATAAGTACAGTCACTACATTGGGTCTATGGCTTTAACTGAAACTCCCTGAAATTCTGTCCCAGCCAGAACCATCTGGTTGTGGAGGTTCCCAGTCTGACACAGGAGGGGTGGGGGGCGCTAGGAAGCCCTGGCACAGCCCTGAGTCCTGGCAGCACAGGGCACTAGGAAGGTGCCTGGGCTCCGTCACACTCCGCAGGGAGGTGTGGGACTGGCCGTGGTGGGGATGAAATAGAACCCTGACTTCCGAAGGCCGGCTCCCTAAGCAGCTGGTGCCCGCAGAGTGGGAGCCTCCACGCCCGGAGGACCCGGAGTCCGGGCTGCCCTCTGCCCTGCCCTGGTCACCTTCTGGGAGAAGTTAACGGACTACCTGCAGTGAGCACTCCTTCACCGCGGGGCTGGCCCTAGGAGGTCCCAGCATGGACTCCTCACAGTGGGCTTAGCCGCCCCAGGGCCCACGCCCCCTCCGGGCTTCCAGCGGCCACGTAGTGCGGGTAACCACCAGCAGAAGCTCCCTTGCCTGTGGACACAGTCTTCCTCCACATGCGCCAGTGCTGGCTTCTGGCAGGGGCAAGACTTCCAGGCAGAGAGCAGAGCACTGCGAGGGGCAGGGTGGCGCCCCCTGCTGGCGGGAGGGCGGCAGTGCGTGAAAAGGTGCAGCTGCAGTGTGTCTCCTCTCAGAACACGTGGTCCCCTGACTTGGTGGGGAGTGCAGGGATATGTTCTCACTTCATACAGGAGATCCCTTCGGGTCATGGACAAGTGGCCTCTTCACGACCTGCCAATGAAGGACCCCTGCTCATGGGCAGGGCGTGTACCTTTTCACACGTGGGTGCATTTACCTGGACGCCTATCTACCCATAGGAAATGTGTGAGTTATTTCTGCGTGTGTTTACCAGTATTTATGGGGTATTTCATACTCAGCTTGCTGCTCTGAGACTTGTTTCCTCTCAAATTTGGGCCTCTGTCTCCTTTGTGTGGCCTGTGATACCGCCCTACAGTGTCCCCCAATCCATACCTATGGGAATAGTGGCCGTGACCTTATTTGGGAATAGGGCCTTTGCAGATGTAATCAAGTTCAGAGGAGGGTTGGATTGGGTGGGCCTTACCTGAAATGACAGGTGTTCTTCTGAGAGGGACTCACTCACAGGCCATGTGACTAGGACTCAGTGGTGGGTGGGGGGATGGGTCTCCAAGCCATGGACCAAGGAAGGATAGCTGGCCGCCACCAGAAGCTGGCGTAGACCTAGTCCTAGACCCATTTTCTCTTGCAGCCCAGAAGGAGCCCACCCTGCCCGCACCTTGATTCCTGGGAGTGAATATTTCACAGGCTGAGGTGGGAGCTCTGGAGGCTGGATGAGCTTCAGTGTGGAGAGCTCTAGTCACTGCCCACCTGCCTGGACCACTGTCTTCTAAGCTCCTGCAGAGAAGCACCGGGAGAGGGGGGTGAAGCGACTCCCAGCCGACGCCCCCAGTCTGGGGGTTTGGAGCAGCAGGAGGGCGTGCCTGGGGCACTGGCCTGCCCCTGCATCCCTGGGTACCTCCCACCCGAGCCAACTGGTGGGCCATGGCTGACTTCTGCCCCGGGGGCCTGGGGACCAGCGTGCAGGGCTGTGCAAGGGAGAGGCAAGAGCACACACACCGCCCTTGGTCAGGATGGCGGGGCCGGCACAACACAGGGGTCAGGGAGAAAGCCAGAGGGCACGCAGGCAGCCCCTGAGCTCACCAGCAAGAAAACAGACCAGAGAGGGAAGTGGCTTTCCACAAACTCACCCCCTTGGGCAGGTCACGCCTGGAAGCCTGAGCACAGCGCCTGTTTCCTTCTGGTCCTCATGTCCCCCAAGCAGAGTGGGAGGCGGAGCTGACTGGCGGATTGTGCTCTGTCCTCTGTCCACCAGCTCAGACGCCTGTGAGGGCTTTGTCTTAGGCCACAAGGAAGAGAAATGAGTCCAGACACGCACCCTCAAAGCCCTCGCAGCCACCTAGACCTTTCTCTTGATCTGGGAAAGGGGGTGGTGGGAGAGAACGAGTGAGGCAGGCCGAGGGGAACTCAAGGCGGCGGCTTAGCCGGGACGGCCACCCCGCCAATTTTCCCTTCAAGCTGCTCCCCAGCTGAGCAGAGTGCCCAGCTGGGCCTCCCTTGGCAACACACTCAGTCCTTTCCCACCACAAGGGGGGTGGGCAGAGCCCACGGAGGCCCCGGTCTGACCCTGCTCTGGTGACTGCCACCTTCTGCCAGCACCTCCCAGCCTGGAGCAGCCTAGTGCAGGCGTCTCCTGGGTGGAGGGCCACCAGGAGAAGAGGAAGGGGAGGAGGGCATGTGGACATGAGTCAGGATTCAGACCCAGGCCACCAGACCTGTGTCAGGCAGCATCAGTCTGCGGGATGGCTCAGCAGCCCAGGAGACACCTCCAGCTGCCAACTCCTGGCCCATGAAGACATATGGATGATCAGCTTGCCAGAGACACAGCCTTCTGTTTCACATGCTTGTTAGGAGTCACATGTCCTGGGTGTCTGTCCAGGAAGACCTGTGGTCACTAATACAACAGGTACCATTTATCACCTGCTTCCCGTGTGCCAGGCACTCTGCTGGAAAACACAGGTGTAATTGCAGAAGAACAAAACTAAAACCACCCCCTACGCATTCAATTCTCAAAGCAATCTTGCAAGGCTGTATTAAAACAACCTTCAACGGGTAAGGCAAGCGAGGCCACAGTTCAGCAGGTCCCACATTCAGAGAGTGGCAGGTGGGGGTTGAACCCACAGCTGTCCGGCTCTGCAGCCGTCTTTCCCACCACACGGCCCCTCTCTGCACAGTTCTAAATCTTTGACACCCGTCTTCACGAGTGCACCCGCCCTGGCCACCCAGAGGGCCCATCTTGTGACACCTGCTCCCAGCATCTACACTCAGGGAGTGGAGGCATGGCAGGGGCACGGTTGAGAATTCCACTTCCTCAGGCCTGCTCAGGGGTGTCAGGTTCATGGGGGGAGCACGCTAGGCAGAGGGAGGGAGGGGGCTCTCAGGAGGGAGCATCAGCTTCCACAACCAACTCCTACAGCGAGGCTGCTTTGGTCTCATTGAGGCTGGAAAGGGCCAGGTGTCCTCTGGGCACTTGGCAGTGATGCCGATTCTCAGGGAGCCCCACCCCAAAGCCCCTGAGGCAGAAACCCCGGGGTCCAGCCTGTGTCCCAGCAGCCCAGGTGAGTGTGTGGCAGGCCGCAGTCTGAGCAGCAGGGCGTCAGACCATGAACTTGAGGACAGGGCTCTGGTTTCTCTCCAGCTCCCACGCACAGTGCTCTGTAGACAGAAACAGAAATGATGGGAGGCAGAGACCCGGTACATACAGGCAGTCCTCGGGTTACATGGGACTCGATGTACATCGTTTCGTGCTTATGTCACCATCTCCTATTTATTTATTAAAAAAAATGTTCCGTCATTTCGACGTATGTACACACGTATGTGCTTTTTGTTTTTTATTATTTACTGTATTTACCACAAGTAAAGGTCAGGAATTGTTATCTGTCTTTTAAATTCTTGTTACTGTTTCACTTCATCATTGCTGTGTATGTGCTCCATGTGAGTGACGTCGGTGCTCATGTAGGTGGGTTCCGACTCACGGCAAAAATCGCGTTACGTGGCGCCATAGGACTGTGAATCACACGTAACCCGAGGACCTACTGTATTGCCTTCAGGACCAACCACAAGACTAGGCGCCTAGCAAGTATGTGACAAAACTTGCTGTTGAACGGGTTTCCTTTGTTTTGGGGGGTGTTTGCGTGGAGCAGGCATAGTGCGCGCTGCCTAACACATAGGACACACTCAATACGTCTCTACTGAACAAACAGTTTGTATTCTGTGTTGCCAGGCTCTACTACTGCAGGCCAGAGAATTTGCTATGTGGCCGGAGAAAGGTCAACCGTGTACGCTAATGGGAACGAGACAATCACCGGGGCACTAAAACCCTCCAAGGGGCTCACTGTCAGGCGGGGACCGTCACCAGTGCACGGAGGCACCAGCTCAGTAACAGGCGCACGTGCAGCTTCAGGAAAGATACACGGAGACACCAGGGTTTCCTAACGCAGCTGATGTCCAGGGCTCAGAGCTGCAGAGCAGCGCTCAGCAAATTCACGCTGCAGGCCCACTCCAGCTCGCCACCCTTTTCTTTTGTTTTTGTTAATCCTGATCCAAGGATATTTTTTTTTTCACTGATTTTTAGAGAGACTGGAAGGGGTTAAGGGAGGGGCAGAAAGAGAGAGAAACATCAATGTGAGAGACACAATGATTGGATGTCTCATGCACATGCTTTGACCAAGACTGGTGGATCCAGCCTGCAACTGAGGTTCGCGCCCTAGACTGGAATGCAACTTGAGACCCTTCAGTCCACGGGCTGATGCTCTAAGCACTGAGCCAAGCTGGCTAGAACTTGCCACTCATTTTTTATGGCCTGGCAGCTAATAAGTCTTTATATTTTTAAATGACTAAAACAAAATATTTTTAAAGAACAGTCCTTTGTGAAACCTCTATAGAATTCAAAGGACAATGTCCATAAGTGAAGTGTCATTGGAGCACAGGCTTGACTGTTTATTGACAGATGGACTAGGACTGCCTCCTTCCCGGTGGCAGCATAGAGTCACTGCAACAGAGACTTCATGGCTTAACCCTCCAAGTTGTAATTTCTGCCGCTCCCCTCACAGATGCAGAGAACAGCCTCCCAGGTCTGGGCGGGACGCCAGCACAATCACTTTCTGGCTATTGGTTATGGCCCCATCAGGCCATCTCTGCAGCAGGTTGCGCCAGCCACACCCCATGCCTCTCTGTGACTTTGCTGTCCAGGTCTCCCCTCTGGTCCAGGTCCATCTGAGGGGAGAGGGAGGAAACAGCGCTCCCAGGCCACACGCAGCATAGGGGGAGCCCAGTCACGCTCCTCCAAAAACTCCTCCAGAGTGACCATCCTCTGCTCCGGGGGCACAGGGCCCCCCAGGCCTGGGGCTGGGACAGCCTCTTCTGGATGCCTCCTGATGGAGAGGCCCATTCTCAGTGGTGGGTACTCCTGGCATCTGAGTGTAGTGTGGCCTGGGGTGCTGGCATCGCGGGGCGGGGCAGAGTGCTAGGTCCCTGCTTGGCATCAGGTCCTCACTGCGGAAGCTCTCGGGTGTGTGGTGGAACGGGCCGGGTGGGAGGAACCTGGAGTCAGGGCGAGGGGACAGAGAAGGACACACGTCAGTCTCTCACTCTCGCTCACCTGCCTCCAGTGGGCTCTGGGCTGCCTCCAGCTCTTGGAACACAGGGAGCCCTGCTGGGGGACCCAGAGCACACTTCTCCCAGGCTGGCATTGGGGATGTCAAGGACATGCTGGAATTCTCTAGAAGTTCATGCTGGGGTTTAAAAACAAAATAAGGTGGGAGGAAAAGTGCAGAGCTTCGACTAAAGCTGAAAATAGCAACAGCTGTGAGGCACCACACTCCTTAGCCCTTGGGAGAGCGCAGAGAGATGTCTTCGACACCATTAAGAAGCTTAAACACCGTAAAGGAATCACACTCACCCCATGTCCTCTGACCACGATGGACTGGAACTCCCAACCCTGTCCCAATCTGGAAGCTGCAGGGACTCAGACTCGGAGGATGGGTCGCTCGCCCAGGTGCCTAGAGCCGGTCAGTGAGGAGAAGGGATCTGAACCCACATCCGTGAAAACACCCAGGCCTGAGCCTGAAACTGTATGATGTGCCCTATGGAGGCAAACCCATCAAGCTTGGAAGGACTTGCTAATTGTCTTCTTTAAATCACACAGATAACACCAAGCCCGGAGCGGAGATCCAAGGGCATTGGAAAGTGCCGAGAAGGAAGGCTGACTTACCCTTCAGGCCACAAGGTGAGAAGTCACTGGACGCATTCCTGCGGCTCTCTAAGCTGCCTGGCCGGGACCCTGAGAGGAAAGGACCACCCTGAACCGAAAGGGCCGCTGACCCAATCTAGCCCAGACTACGCCATCCAGTCTGCAAAGGAGGACATAACAGAGCGATTCTGCCACAGCTCAGGGAGTGCCATCAGAAGGACAGACGCGGGTTCTGGAGGCGCCCCAGGAGGGGTCCCGTCTCCCCTGAGCACCAGGCCCCGTGCACAATGGGCATGGGCTGTGCGGGATGACAGCCTGTGCTTCTGTGTCTATGAGGTCTGGGGCTGGGGCTCAAACAATGTTGTTAACAAAGGAAATTTCAAGCAGAACTCCGGTATAGACCAAACACGACGGCTCTGAGAAAGCGAAGGGTTGGAGGGGTGGGGAGCCCACCCTTAGGACACATGGAGCTTCTAGAACATGTGGAAACACCCTGCCTAGACAAGGACAGTGGCACCTGGTGAGGGTGGGGGCCAGGACAGGGCAGAGTGAGCGCCCATGTGTGCAAAATGAAGCCTGTGCCCGCTACAGGGGCCGCTTCACCCTGGGGGGTTCGTGGGGGCGGGTGCTGTGGTCTCGGGAGGAAAGAGCATGCTGGGTTTCCGTGGCTGTTTGCTGTCCTTCAGCTCCTCCTTTTTTTGTCTCAAATTGACAGCTGCCCCAAAGGGAAAAGAAATGGACCTCATGATGACAAGTGTGGGGCAGCCGCCCTCCTGGCTGTGGTGTGTGCCTGCCTGAGCATATCTAGGGCAGCCCTCCCTGCCTCCCTGGATCAGAGGGGGAGCACCTGCTGCAGGGAGGACAGCACCAACAGACCAGGGCAGGCAGTCGCTTCCTGTCCTGCAGACCGCCCCTCCTGGTCCATGGCCCCATCACACGCAGTCCCACGGCCCGCCCCGTGTACCATCAGGACTTGTCCCACCGCACAGTCACAGCTGGGGACAGGGACTGTGTGCGCGCAGTCCCTGCACACAGCTGGTGTTTAGCTGAACAGCACTGAGAACCAGGGACACACTAGGAGCAGCTCTGCTTCCCACCCCGCCAAGCAGTCTGCTCTGGACTCACAGGGGCACAGCGCACCCAGTTCCCCGGCCCTGGACCACTCCCCAAATAGCAGGCATCAGAATAAGCCTGTTAGCAGTGGGGCTGGGGGTGAGCCAAAAAGTACTTGGTTTCCATGAAGAGCACAGAAGCAGAAAGAGCCCCCTCTTTGAAAAGGAAAAGCTTGAACAGAAACATCCACCTTCCTCTTGGAAAAGGATGTGTCACTGAAAGGCAACTGTGACACAGATCAGCGGGCCCCTTACCCTCCATTCATTCCAGCCCTGCACTTCCCACCCTTCGCCTTCTGTCTCTTGATAAGAGAAGCTTGAGGAATCAGAACACTTAGGAAGAAGATCCTTTTCCTCAGCTGATTCGGCATAAATCTGTCTCCTCGATGACACTTCCAAGAGCGGTGGCCGACTCTGCCTGTCGCGTTCTCCTCCACCCAGTGAGAAGATGTGAGGGCTCCACAGTGTCACACTGTTTCCCCACAGAGCCAGTCTCTGCCCATAAGTTGTAAGAGTCCATGCCAGCACCATGGAGCTTTCTATGCAATGGGAGGGAGAAGATAATGCTCACTCCACTTCAGAAGCTGAATCCAATGGAAACTCTCTCAGTTTTTGTTTTAATAAAAAATTTAGCTTCCCACCTGCCTAGGAATTTTTTCTCAGAAATTATAAAAACCCAAAGCAACTGCTAATGTTTGAAAAGGCTGGTATTATTCACTGATTTCCTTCTGCCTACCTGAGATGGCACGTGTTTCCACCAATTTCCACGATGAAATTTACAACTGGGAGCTGCTCTGGGCAACTAAAGTCCAGATGAGGACGGTGAGCCTTCCTGCAATCAGTCCTCTCTGCCTGGACCTTCCGTGAAGCAAAGCGAGTCAGAGCCTCCAGAAGTAGTGACATCCATCACTGGAGGGATGTAAGGGGGAGCTACATATTTAGGCCCTAGGGGAGGCAGGGAAGGGGTCTTGAACTGTGGGTCCCCATTCCCGCTTCAGCATAACACCTCCTTGTTCACCTCCTCTGTGTGTGGGACTTGCACTCAGACCTTAGTTTGAAGGAAAAGCACTGTTGATGGAAACAGGTGTGAGAACCCAGGCTGAAGGGCACCACACACCGCCCACTCCCCGTGCTGCCTGCGGTTGGGAACTCGAGCTCCAGGGACCACTCACAGGGGCTGTCATCTGAATTCTAGCCTGCAGAGAACATAGGGCTGGAGAGTCAGTGGACCAGGAACATCTACGGGGAATCCTGGGCTTTTTCTGAGGCATCCACCTCTAACTCTGGCCCAGCCCCTGAGTCATGGTCGTGTCCAGCTCCTGGAGGAGGGATGGACAGGTGGACCATGCCCTTAGGGAGCACGTACCTGCCTGTCCTATCTCTCCCCTTTTTCTCCTGCTGGGACAGCCCACACTCGGGACTCTATCTGACTTAAATTTAAGTCACACTTTCACCTGCACAATGACTGCGACTCCAAAGGACAGCAGTGTCCTGGCCTAAGGGCAGTGCAGCAAAGGCAGCTAATACTTAGTATTCTGGGAGCCCCTCCCATCTCCAGAGCCAGCTGCACCAAAAGCAGGGCCCTGAGAGCAATTCTCTTCCAGGGGCCTGGGCTCTCCAGGGGCTGGAGGAAGGAAAAGGAAAGAACCACCACGTGAGGGAGGATGTGGGTTCCCTAGAGACTGAGCCTGCACCAGCAGCTCCTCCCAGCAACGGCCAGAATCCCTGGGCCACCAGTCACTGCTCTTCCCTGAGAAGGAGTAAGATGCCCTGTGCCTCAGGCCTGCCAGCTGCTCTCTGACAGCAGCCCTGGATCCCTTCCAAAATGACACCAGTGTTCCATTTTGCAGACAGTTCTAGGTCCATCTGAGCATGAGCACTGGGCTGCCAGGGAATCGCCGTGGGCAGTGCTGGGTGTGCAGTGAGAGGGGCCCTCGGGCAGGCTCCGCAGGCATTTGAACAGGCCTGGGCTCTGGCTCAGGGTGGGATCTAGGCTGACACAGCCCGAGGGTTAGCCTGGAGGGCTGGCCTGGAGCCACACAGGCCACTGGCAGGCCCAGGGGAGGTGGTGCTCCTGGCTCCTGCTGGAGCCCAGGCAGGGCTTCTGCTCTGCAGAGCCTGGGAGACTGGGTCGACTGCTGAGTGCCCACAAGGGACATGGAGCAAGCCTGCCCTAGCTGTACAAGGCACCATGCCCCTGACACCCAACAGTGAGTGGCTGCCTTTTCAGTGTCTGCCCAGGAGCACAGAGGGACTGCCTCCTGCCCTGTGCTCACTCACCTCATCTTCTCCCAGGGGTGCTTCTGATTTGTAAACAAGGGGCCAGGCAGCCTTGAGGGCAGGGATCCTGTCTGTCTTTGTTGGGCTTGTCAAACCACGGTTATGCATGCCATAGCCTCCAGGGTCCTGTGGGGGGTAAGATTATGAAAAATCATAACCCCTTCTCTTCTCATCAGGTTCTAACATCCCGGGACAGTCATTTTCAGCTCTTTTTGCTGTTCTCAGATATTTCATCTCTAGGTTAGAAGCAGAATGTCTTTTTAAGTTTTAAGCTTTATTTCTCACTTTCTGTTGCATATTTTAAATTTCCCAGTGCTCTTCCCCAGATGCTCCTTTTCATAGCATCCTGCTCTGGTTTCACCGTGCAAAGTGGCTCACTCTGAGGTCATGACGGGCATTTTAAAGCTTTTGTCTCTGTGCCTAATGCCTGCTGAGTCTGTTGCTCTCAGATTGGTTTGTCTCTGGTGTTGCAGGTGCTCCTCAGGTGTCCGGGGACACTGACCTCTCATGAGCTCCCCCTGGTAAGATGTGACCCAACTGCTCTGCTGGGAATGTCTCCTGCTAATCAGATGCCTTGAAGAGGACTGCAACGTTCCATCTAAGGTGTGAGAATGCATGGCTACTGGCATCTGGGAGACATCCGACCTGTCCATCCCTCCTAAATCCCCTTGTTTTTCCGTCTAGGACACCTGCCCTCCACTCCATGGACTGGCCTCCAGTGCAGGGACCCTGTCAAGTCTCCTCCCTGGAGAATAAACCTCCAACGTTACCTGATTTTAGCCCAAACTCTGGTTCATCCCTGTTCAGGGGCCACTTGGTACCACCAATTCCTGAGCAGTGGTGTGGGTTCCTGGGCTCAGGCCCAGGTCCCCAGATGGCGGAGTTACCCTCCCAAAGTCGCACAGCTGTAGGCGAAGCTGAGCTCTGAACCTGTGTTTGTGGGACACCAAACCTGTCCACAGCTTCACCCACCTGCTGACCACACCTCAGTCTGAGAGGCGCCTCTTGCCCCTGTCTTTGGGAAGGACCTTAGGCCGAGATGCTCATCTTGGTTCTAGAGGGACCCGTGACTCACCTTGGGTGTGGTCTGGGTGCCTGGCAACTCCCTTTGATATTAGGTTCCCAGGGCCTGGGGCAGAGAAGTTACAGTGAGAAATGGGGTTGCAAAATCCCATGCCAAGGTGGGGCGATCACAATGAGCCTAGAAGCAGAGGCAGCAGGGCCCAGGGAACCCAGGGACAAGCGCTGGGCTGTGTGCCTCATGGGCAGGGGCCTAAGGGGAGGCCCTAAAGGCAGCCTGAGCTGGAGGCCCCCGGCGGTTGGCCCTGGCTCTAACCATGGCTCACAGTGTGAGCCCCCAGGAGCTGGGAGAAAATAAAGGATGAACTCAGGAGGCTCAACAAAATGTTGGTAAAAGTGCAACACATTAACTACTGGGCCCACGTGTCGTGTTACTCAATCCCTGATGTAAGAAGACCAGGCTGCTCAGGACCACTCCTGACCTGTGGTCCAGGCCCTCAAGGTCCAGGATGTGCACCCTACCAACAGGCTTCCCTTATGATTTCAGAAAGATGTTCATTGTCACTCTAACAGTCATTTGTATAAGAAGTTTTCATCTCTAAAAGGTGATTTTGACTCAAGAATGATTTTTACCTTCCATATTTTATAATGTCCGAATTTTCTACTGTGAACATATACTCTTGGCAAAGTTAAATAAAATTTGAATAAAAACAACAACAACATTGGGGGGAAACACACACCTAAAAGACCTTCAACTACCTCGTTAGGAGAGGGGATGGGCTCTTCAAATACAAGTGAAAAATGAATGCGGTTGGGGTTCCTCAGAGCATCAGTTCAAGGCTGTTTTGCACAGCGTCCTGCTCCAGGCAGCCGGAGGCCTATGGACCCGGAGCCAAGCCCACTGTGGGTATTCAGGCCCCTCCACACTCTCCCAGCACCTGACCCCCCTGGACCTCAGCCACCCAGTGTCTGGACTCACGGGGAAGTTGTAAGCACCCAAGCCTTGCAAATTTAAATCAAGGGAAAATTTGGATTCTGAAAGATAACCTTGATGAGGAGCAGGATTCAAGTCTGTGGGATGAATCTGGCAGGCGTCCACTGTGTGAAGTCAGCGTGAGAAGGAGTGGAGAGGCAGAGGTGCCAGACAGCAGCAAGGGCAGAGAGACCACGTTTCCAAAGCATGCTGGGCAGGCAGGCAGGGGACCAGCAGGTGGCAGCCCGGAATCAGAGCAGTGCATGCCAGGAAGGCAGAGCCACATCAACTGAGGAACATTGCGATCATCACCCGTTTACTTTTATGTTAACCTTGTGTTTATAGTGACAGTGGTTTTCTACTCACAGTACCGATAAAAATCTTTCCTTTTAAAATAAGGTGGAAACAGCAAGTTGATTCAAGAGAAAGTATGTAATAATCACACACGTGATATAGACTTTGCAAAATCGTGGAGATGGTATGTGGATGGCTAAAGACAGAAAACAATGCAGTAGTTAAAGGCCTCTGTGGACCAGCGCTCCCAGCTGACGGTGACTGTGAGCTGATGTCCTGTCTGTCCACTGCTGCCCTCACAGCAGCATCCAAGACATCAGAGGACCTCAGCAAGGTCCTATAACGTCACTCTGGTCTGAACCCTGGTTCGGCTACATCAATCCAATTACTTGAGATGCTGAGTGGAGCAGTAATTTCTTCAAAACACAGAACATATCTAAAAAGGGACTGCTCCGCAAAAGTCAAGATTCTGTGCTCTGACACAGGAAGTGGAGAAAAGAGCAACAGATTTAAAGTTAGCTGCCCAAAAACGAGTTTTAAAAAATGTCACTTGACAGGGTCCACAGAGTTGTGACCGCTGATGCGTTCTGCACTGCACAGGGTTTTGGTCTCCAAACTTGCAGGTGCGAGAGAGGGGGCAGCAATGGGCCCCAGAGTCACTTGGCATGGACACCCTGGCCCAGGGACCTGGGCGTGGATGCCCCGAGGCTCCCCTAACACTGGCTGTGCTAGAATAAGATCCAGAGGCTGTGATAACCAGTCTCTTTTGAAGTCAGAATCCACGTTGGTACTTTAAGCTTGGATTGGAATTTGGGTCAGGAGGAGGGGTCCACTATGGGTCATCTGGCCTTTAGTTACTGTTTTTCTGTTTGTTTGTTTGAATTTCAGGCATGAAGGAGGGTACATTGTGAAGACACTGCTGAAGGGAAAGGATTAGGAATCCCCAGTGTCTGAGAAAGGCAGGGGCTCCTTAGAAGCAGGTGCGATGTCAGAGGAAGACCGGAACTGCATGCCTTTAAAGAAAGTCGGTGGGCTGATGGAGACTAGGCCTTGTCCTCGTTTCCCCTTCTCCAAAAGCGATTCTTTATGTGCTGAGTTGCTAAATTGTTATCCCCCGGATAACCCAAGAGAGGAAGGGAAAACAAAACAAAACACAAATAAATGAAATGAGTAATGACAAATGACTACGTTAGCTAAATGTTCTTGGGAGATCAGAGTCCTTTCCTGCCCAGGAGAGTTGGAAACAATACCCACGACACAACCAGAATCAGGACTCGGTGAACCATTATGGTCTGACTCCACTTAATTAATTTAGTGGCATGCTTGTGCTAACGCTTTACTGAGCACGTGAGGAGGATTCTACTAGGTGTACCAGTTAATTATGCGGATTTTTTCAATAGATAGAGTTACACATACATTGATATATATGCAATTTAATATGTATGCTATTTTGTTGTATGGACAGCAAGCTTCAAAACTTCATATGTCAAATTTACTGAAGGTGCTAACATAGCGTAGATATTTCACCCTTAAAAATGTTTAATTTCGTGCCAAATAAAAGAACATTTGTGGTAAGTTTTAATTCGTTACTTTATTTTGAAGATAAGTGATGCTGAACACTACAGAAGCTTATGATGAACACTAGAGGCCTGGTGCACGAAATTCGTGCACAGGGGAGGGGGGTGTCCCTCAGCCAGCCTGCACCCTCTCCAATCTGGGACCCCTCAAGGGATGTCCGACTGCCCGTTTAGGCCCGATCCGGATTGCTCTCACATTGCTCTCACAATACAGGACTGCTGGTTCCCAACTGCTCGCCTGCCTACTTTCCTGATTGCTCCTAACCTCTTCTGCCTGCCAATCTGATCATCCCCTAACCACTCCCCTGCCAGCCTGATTGATGCCTAACTGCTCCCCTGTCAGCCTGTTTGCCCCTAACTGCCCTCCCCTGCAGGTCTAGTCACCCCTAACTGCCCTTCCCTGCAGGCCTGGTCACCCCTAACTGCCCTCCCCTGCAGGCCTGGTCCCCCCCAACAGCTCTCCCCTGAAGGCCTGGGTCCCTCCCAACTGCCTTTCCCTGTAGGCCTGGTCGCCCCCAACTTCCTTCCTCTGCTGGCTTGGTCACCGCTAACTGCCCTCCTCTGCAGACTTGATCGCCCCCAACTGCCCTCCCTTGCAGGCCATCTTGTGGTGGCCACTTGTGTCCACATGGGGGAAGGATCTTTGACCACATGGGGGCAGCCATCTTGTGTGTTGGAGTGATGGTCAATCTGCATATTACTCTTTTATTAGGTAGGATAGAGGCCTGGTGCACAGTTGGGGGCCAGCTAGTTTGCCCTGAAGGGTGTCCCGGAGCAGGGTGGGGGTTCCCTTGGGGCGTGAGGTGGCCTGGGCGAGGGGCCTGTGGTGGTTTGCAGGCCGGCCACGCCCCTTGGCAACCCAAGCGGAGGAGGCCCTGGTATCTGGGATTTATTTATCTTCTACAATTGAAACTTTGTAGCCTGGAGCGGAGCCAAGCCTTCTGCTTGCTCCGAGGCAGCAGCCATTTCTATTGGGATTTATGTATCTTCTATAATTGAAACTTTGTAACCTTAAGCGGAGGCCTGAGCCGGCCAGGGTGTGTGGAAAGCTTGGCTTCCTCCATCACCGGGGGCAACCCTAGCCTCCTGCTCTTTCCAGCTCCGTGGCTGCCACCATTTCTGTTTGGGTTTATGTATCTTCTACCATTGAAACTTTGTAGCCTTGAGTGGAGGCCTAGGCCAGCAAGGGCAGGCAGAAAGCTTGGCTTCCTCCATTGCCGGGGAAACCCAGGCCTCCCTCCTGCTCTCTGTGGCCATAGCCATCTTGGTTGGGTTTATTTGCAAATTCGCTCCTGATTGGCTGGTGGGCATGGCTTGTGGGCATGGCTTGTGGGTGTAGTGGAGTGATGGTTAATTTGCATATTGCTCTTTTATTTTATAGGATATTCTATCTCAAGATACTTGTGAAGGCTGGTTTAAAAGCTTTACAAGTGATGATTTTGATGTCAAAGACAAAGAACGTCCAGGTAAATTGAAAAAGTTTGAAGACCAATTACAAGCAATATTGGATGAAGATGCGTGTCAAACTCAAAAACAACTTGCAGAAAGATTAAAGATTGCTCAGCAAACAATTTCCGATTGTTTACAAGCAATGGGAAAGATCTTAAAGGAAGGAAAATGGGTGCCACATCAACTGAACGAAAGACAAATGGAAAACCAAAAATCATTAGTAAAATATTGCTTCAATGAAACGAAAGTCTTTTTTGCATCGAGCTGTGACTGGCGATGAAAAGTACATTCATTTTGAGAATCCCAAATGCACAAAATTGTGGGTTCATCCAGGTCAACCATCAACATCGACTGCAAGGCCAAATCACTTTGGAAAGACGACAATGCTCTGCGTTTGGTTGGATCAGGAAGATGTGGTGTATTATGAGTTTCTAAAACCAGGTGAAACCATTAATACTGATTGCTACCGACAACAAATAATCAATTTGAATGATTCTTTGATCGTGAAACAACCACAATTTGCCAGAAGACACGGCAAAGTAATTTTGCTTCATGATAACACACCATCACACACTTTAAAACCAGTTAAAGACACATTAAAAGATCTTGCCTGGGAAGTATTAACCCACCCATTGTATTCACCAGAACTTGCTCCTTCAGATTAGCACTTATTCCGATCAATGGCACACGCACTTTCTGAGCAGCATTTCAAAACATAAGAAGAAGTGGAAATAGGGTCTCTGAATGGTTTCCCTCAAAACAAGAAAAGTGCTGTTGGGACAGTTTCCACAAATTACCTGAAAGATGAGGAAATGTGTAGCTAGCGATGGACATTACTTTGTATAAAGCACTTTGAATATTCCTCTTGAAATGATTTGGTATTTTTTTATTACAAAATCTGCATTATTAACCGCTACACCTACTATATTGCACTAGGAGCAGATGCCTTAGACTATTTTTCAATTTCGATGTGTTAAATTATTAAATAAGGATGTTTATTAGTTTAGGACCTGGTTTTCCTTACTCCTCCACCCTAACAACAAGCTCCCTGACAACTTGGCTCACACACAACTAACTCCTGCTCCTGTTCAAAGACCTTGGGACACTTCCTGGGATGCTTCTGGCTGCTGCAACAGGATAGTCTACCTGAGCTGCTCACTGATAATCCTAGTACATCTAAAACAGCCTCTCATCGAAGGATGAGTTTGAAATACCTCTTTTTCATACCAAAACACTGTCAACACATCGAGAATTATTCCCATTTAGATCCCTCCACATCGTCTCCTGCAAACCTACTCTTTGTGACCTTTGAATTATGGAGTCTTATCAGAGCAGACAATTGGCCTAACTTCCTGAACATGTCAGGTACATGAGCATAACTGGTTTATCCGAATTCGATTTAGGATTCAAGTCCATAGCAGGACCTCTGTTATTTCTCTCTCCACAGCACCTTCTGGTGGCCACAGCTCACACCACAGGGACCCACTATGCAATGCTGGTGCCCCAGGCTTGGTCAGCACCTTCAGGGACCAAAGCAGCTTTAACTGCAGGCAGTGCTCACAAAGGTTAAGAGTTCAGGCTCCATAATCTGTGAGACCCGGGATCGGATCCCAGCTCCACCCCTTATTCTCTGGGCAAGGGCTTAATCTTGTCAAACCTCACTTTCCCAGCCCTGCAACGGGGATAGGAATCGTGCCTGCCTCACATGGCAGTTGGAACTAAAGGAGAGACATAAAGTGTGAAACTAGCTAAAGGGTGCTGAGCCCAGAAAGAGCACCCATTACATGGCTGCAGTTACTAATATCTACCACTGACCTGCTCACTCACGGATCCAAAGAGTTGTTTGTTTTGTTAATCCTCACCCAAGGATATTATTTTCAGAGAGAGTGGAAGGGAGGGGCAGTCAGAGAGAGAAACATCTATGTGAGAGGGACACATCGATTGGGTGCCACCCACACACCTCGACCGGGCCCGGCATTGAGCCTGCAACCCAGGTACTTGCCCTTGACCAGAATCAAACCCTGGACGCTTAAGTCCGAGGGCCGACCCTCTAACCACTGAGACAAACTGGCCAGGGCAGTCAAGCATCTTTTCTCTGAAAGTTTTGCTAGCTCAGTTAGGCTGATTATCGTTCATTAAGTCAACTTAGACAATAACACAAGTGGAGGTGGTGAATGTAAAAAAAATTATGTAGCCTGAATGAAAACCCGAGGCAACAGACGCCTCTAGATCAATGTTCATAAGCTTTATTATCGTTTATCTGCATGTGGGCGTTCTACCTAATTCACTTCCTGTAAAGACTGGGAATGCAAGCACGAGTCCCCAAACACTGGTATGATGCGTGTGCACACTTTGTTTTTTTGTGTTTCGAGGGACACACCAGGACCTGCAGTGGTGAATGTCACCAGAAAGGCGTGTGCACAGGACACACTCAGAAGGCGGCTGGTCACGGGCCCTCGGTGCTGTCACGGCCGCCCCTGAGAGGGCCTGTGTCCCAGGCATGGGCTGGTCTCAGGAAGTCCTGGTGTCCTTCATAAATTTAAATTCTCAGGGAGCACGTTTGGCAGACTTATAGATAAGTCATGTAGGACATGTTATTTAAAAGTAAATTGAAAACTAAACCATGTTTAAGGCAAGTAAGGTGTGCTTTGGCCCTCTCCCAAACCTTAACATCTCTGAAATCAGGATGCCGCTTCGAGCCTGTCTCACAGTCACTGTCGGCCAGGTGGCAATTCTGACAAATCGTCACTGCCACAACCCATTTATCTTCTTTTTATGTGAGCACCCTTGTCCTGACAGCCTCTTAGATTCCATGAAATACATACAGCACATGCAATAGAAATCCACTTCAGAACTAAGGCAACTCCACACGACAACCCTGAAGGACAGGAACAGTGCACCCCGTGGTGGCAGGACTCAAGGCCAGATCAGGTTGGAGAAGAAACCAGACCCGCTTTTCAAAGAGACAGAAAGATCAGAGCCACAGGAGGCCTTGCTGGAGACCTTGCAGCTGTCCATTATGCACTCAATTCAAAAACGGCCTATTGTAGGCCTGGTGGAAACCGGGAACCCCAAACACTTCCGAGGTGGAGCTTGTCTCTGCGGCAACTGTGTGGACATCAGCTCTGGATATTCGAGTCCCTACCACAGTGTCCATGATGCGTGAGGCTCCTCATGCTAAAGGACCTGAATTGTTCTGGGATGAAAGTGCAGCAACACTGATGGAGTTTATATTTTCTACTTGGGTGTTCACATACCTCAGGAGGCAGATGTACATGTGTGGAGTACGCCCCCTTCAGACTCCTACACACACACACACACACACACACACACACACACACACACGCACATGCACACCCAGCATGCAGTCTCCTTGGTTCTCCCCAGTCCCTGAGGGCAACCTGAGATGCTCCCCTTCACTTTCTGCCTGCAGCCAGGTCTGCCCCTCCTACCTTTTCCCTTGCGCCCCCTGCAGGCATCTTCATCTTCTGAACACTCTGAGCAGCATGGGGTGTCCTCAAGGGGCTCCAGCTGCCATTGAAGAGGCTGAGAAGTACTGGGCAAGGCCTGGTCTGGTTGTTTTCTGGAACCCGCTTTCTTTCGTTTGATGAATTTGACAATAGTTTTGGCACCAATCCAGTGCTTCTTCCTGTAAGAGGAATGTTTTTAGGACACAGCCAACCCTCACTGCCCCTCCAGCAGGTCCCTGGGTACCCTACAGGCGTTGGGATTTCCATCACCAGCCTGGGAAGGCGGCGGTTAATCTGGTTCAGAATGAGGGTGCTCTTCGACATCCCCACGCTCATCCCACCTGGGGCTCAGGAGGGGGCACACACTGTGCAGTTAATTCGCACAGACCCAGGGATGGTGAAGCCTTCCTCGTGGCAGGAACCCACATCAGCCCCTTGGAAAACAGAACCTCCAACCCAGCTCTCAGCTCTCCATTACTGTGCCAAGTGCAGGAAGCGGTGCTGTGCTGACCTAATCATGCTGGTTGGCAAAATTCCACCAAAATGCCATTTTCAGAACGGGTCAGGGACCTCCTCATTTTCTGCTAGTGTTAATAATACGTGGAATAGGCTGGCATACTCTGCCCGTTCCCGGCATTGAGGAGTCTGGGTGAGGGGAAGAGGGCAGGAGAGTGGGCCGCTTCAAGTGGAAACAGTGAGCCCTGGCCAGGTTGCCTGGTGGTTGGAGCATCAGCCTGAGCACTGAAGGGCGGAGGGTTCGATCCCCCGTCAAGGGCACATACCTGGGTTGCAGGTTTGATCCCCGGCCCCGGTCGAGGTGTGTGCAGTTGGAAACCAATTGATGTGTCTCTCTCACATCGATGTCTCTCTCTCTCTCTCTCCTCTCTTCTTTCACCCCCTTCACCTCCCTACCTCCCTTCTACTCCTCTAAAAATCAATGGGAAAAATATCCTCAGGTGAGGATTAAAAAAATAAGTAAATAAATGAAAACAGTGATTGTAAAGGTAATACGCTGCAGCTAACAGGAAATGAGGCATTCTAATGTAAGAAGGACCACAGTTGGGTTCTGACCCTGCTCTGCCACGAAACAGCACTGTGCGACACAAGCCACTCCATTTCCTCATCGGTGCCTCAATTTCCCTGTCAATAAAAGGGTCAGTCGGAATTCTGTGGTTCTGTGATTTCCACAAAGAGGCCCTGCTGGATTCATGGTGATTTGACCTCAAGGCTGGGCTGGGACAGGACAATGGGAAGGTCCAGCTCCTTGGGTCAGGCCGAGCCCAGGGGAAGCCCTGCTGGACAGAGGCTGGCAGTCTCAAGGACCGAGCCGGCCCACCACCGGGGCTGCTGCTCTCTGCAGAAGGGAATGTGTTTGTGAACCTGCCCTGGGGGTTCCAGTGAACCCAGAGGAATGAAGGTCCGAACAAAAGGTTCTTGTGCTTGAAGATGGGGTGCTGGTCCAGGCATCTGATCCAAGCTTCCTTCCCAAAACAGAAACATGGTTTTCTAGGTCCCACAATCTTGAGACCAAACCTGATACGCCTGCTTTAGTGGCTCTAAAAGCACAGACTCTCTGCTCCTTAAACAGGCTCCTGGCCAGCTGGCCTTCCCCGTCCTTCATAGGATTACCCTGATTACGGAGGGTGGGATCAAAAGAAACTCTAAATTCTTTCCTTGCTGGGAGGGACCTGCACACAGGACAGCTGCCATACAGCAGAAGGTACGGGCCCAACAAATTGGTCACTGCTCTAGATGCTATAGCTTTCCCTACTCGTGGTAAAGCAAGCTTCTGTTCCGTGTGTAAGTTACTGACGCTTAGATCAACTCACTTCTTTGGGGCTGGATCATGGAATTTGTGCTGAGCCATGCTTTTTTCTTCTAGGTTTTCATTAGTTTTCTGTGAGGCATTTAATTTGTCTCTAACAGAAGAGAGAGAAAAACAATCTGGTTTTTAAAATAAAACACATAAATTGACTCATCAGCCCCGCCTGGGACCTGGCCCAGGAGGAGCCGGTGTGTTTCTGGGACTCAGACATCACGCTGCTCATGGCCATCATGACCACCAAGTTGGGAATATGGGGGTGGAAGCAGGTGTCGTGGGTCCAGGACCCCTAGCACATCGAGGGGACTGGCTGAACACCTAGGATCAGGCTGTATGTCACCTCAGGAGAGCAGACCCCGAACCACCTGAAACTCAAGCTGGGAAAACCCGAGGATTCCGTGCAGGTCAGCTCAGGATCTTGGGCTCTTGGGTCAGACACAGGGCTAGGCTGGTTCCTGCGGGTGCAGACGAACGATGCCTTTAGTGGTGGGGAGGGGTCTGCCCTCCGTGAGATAGAAGGGCATCAGGTGAAAATGGTCAGTTTAGCAAAGTCAGACCTTCGACCTGGACCCACTCCAATGTTGGGCTTCTGCTCACACTTCCAGGAAGGCAAACTCAAAGCCTTTTGGGGGCCAGACCGAGAAGATAAGGAGCAGAGCGGCCTGGGAGGACCAGAGGAGGGGTGGGGCCTGCGGTGAGGCTGAGCGCATGGTGCCACGTGGGACCTAACGCAGGGCCTGCAATCGGAGCGCTGCTCTCCATGTGGGGGAGCTTCTGATTGCTTTTCCCGAAGGATCCAGAAGCACCGGCTCTGAAGCAAAATCTCTTAATTTCTAAATGTGGGAAGTCAGTTCACATTTTCAAAAAAGCAGAAAGGACTAGAGAGACACCTCTTAAAGCTTGGGCTGCCAGAGGGCACCCCCACTCCTGGGTGAGGGAGCCTGGCCTTCCTGAAGCAGACGGCATGGCATGCTTTCGTTCTGTGTGTCTAGGAGCCGTGCACGCAGTGCTCGCTGTATAGCGTTCCTCACTGGGCCACCGGCTTCGGTCCTCTTCCTGCCTCTCCTCACCCATGTGGCCATGACAGCTCAGACCCTGCTTTCCTTGCTTGAAAGTGAGTCCTCGCCATCGAGGCAGCTGCTCAGGATCCTTTGGTCATAGGGTAACCAGGCCCCACCTAATTCGAGGGCTTTCCCACGAGTTCACCAGGAAGTGAGCACCCGTGAAAAGTGATCGCTTGCAAACCACTGGGCTGTTCGATCCTGACCTGCTCTGCTCCCAGCACCCTTGGCTCGGCCTCTGTTCTTCTAGTCTGTGTTATTCTGTTCCCATGGCTGTCCCCCAGCCCCACAAACTCATGGCCCAGCTATCCTAGGGCTGGGAAGACTAGGCTCAGAGCAGGCTCAGGAAGCCTGCCCACTCCCTGGCCTCCTGCAGACACTTTCTAATGCAAAACCGTCATCAGATCATCCCCCAGGGTACCAGGTCCCAATTCTTCTAGTTAGCACCTGCCCAACCTCTGCTGGTAATTTTTCCTGCTGCGTTATAGAGAGCCAACTTCAGGCTAAAATTCTCACTTCTATCCCAAAACTGCAGTGCGGTTTTCCATGTCAACCATCCTTGGTAGGTGGCGAGCCCCCTGTAAATGAGCAGACGAATCTGGGAGAATAGTGAGTAGAAGGACAGGGAGCTGGGACAGCACCCCGTGGTCACTGTGACCATGACCCTCTGTCCCACACTAGCCAGCCATTCCCGATCACAAGGAAGGACAGTCCCAGCAGCACAGCACCGAGGGGTGAAGAGCACCCTGGACCCACAAGACGCATCTCAGATTACTTGACTTCCAGACCACAAGGTTTCCAGCACCAAGGCTCTTCCCCCTGCCCTCATTTCTGGCAGCTTCCTAGGCCCTGTACACCAGCATCCCTTAAACACTCACTTCCCAATGAATCTGACTCCTTCCATGGCTGAGCGCTGCCCCTTCAGCCTTCTCTCCTGCCACTCCCTGCACCTTCCCTGCATCCTGTCATGCTCCACCCTCACATCCCCCACCCTCACCCCTTCACACACATACACTGGCTAGCCTTCTTCCCATCTGTGGCAGCAGCAGAATTCCAACACCCACCACCACACTTCCTTCTACACCTCCATGGAACTCCTCAACATCTGTCTGCTGTGCACACAGCTCTGCTCACATCCCATCACCCCTACTGGTTCCTGGAGACCAGGTAACTGGTTCTGTGCACCTCGTAGGGCCCTCGCCAAAGCCAGGACTGTCGGCAAAGTCAATGTCAACAGAGCGAGGACAGCCACTGTGCATCAACAACCCACTTTCCAGCCCATTAAGGGAAACCCCAACACAGAAAGGGCTCAGCCTGCGAGCTGAAGTCCTTCCCTAGGACCTCTCTGTATCACTGTGGTGTTTTTCAAAGTGAACTTAATCCCCAAAGCAGATTAAGAAGAGTCTGGCAGGGGGCAGTGTCTCTGAAAAGCCAACAAAGCCAACCACCCCTACTTGCAGAAATCTAGAACCATTCCAGGGGAAGCAAGAGAAGGATGCGCTGGTAAGATGGTCTGTCCCCTTGCCCTGGGGACACCAATGCACCCAGGGGGTTCTCTGCTACCCAGAAGGGTCAGTCTAGTCCTGGAGCTGGAAGCCATGCCCCCTCTGCTGAAGGGTGTCCATCAGCTCAAACCCCTCCCACGTACTGTGGCTGTTCCTCGTGGTGCTGGTCCTTGTTCTCCACATCCTTCTGGAGAAGCCTCTGGTTCTGCTCATTCAACCTGTAGACTTGGCACTGCAGGTGACGGTTTTCTTCCTCCAAGTTCCTCCTGAGATGGAAGAGCATCTAAAACACAGATGGACAATGTCTCAAACACCACACACTCCCATGGTAGATTTCCTATTGCTGGGAATCTACTTCCAAAAGAAGAAAAAGGCCTCGTGCACAAACATGGCCACTTTGGTATTATCTGTGTCAGCTGGAATGACCAATACAGCCAATGCCTTGGGGATGGCTAAGCCTTCTGCCACTGCGCCATCCAGTCAGGCAACCAGTGGCCATGTGTGGCCGCTGAGCACTGAAAACGCAGCCATTCTGAGTTGAGACGTGCCATAAGTGCAAAATATATAATAGGTTCTGAGGACTTCATAACAATTTTAAAAAATGTAAAATATCTCATTAAAAAGGTGCTCAACACTGTGGCTCAGTTGGTTGAGCGTCTTCCCAAGCACCAAGAAATCACCGATGTAATTCCTGATCAAGGCATATGCCTGGGATGCAGGCTCCATTCCCCAGTAGAGGGCATGCAGGAGGCAGCTGATTGATGTTCTTCTCAAAAAATCAATAAAAACGTATTTTAAAAAATCTCGCATTAATAACCTTTTGAGGTTACATGTGACATTTTAAATATAATGGTTAAATAAAATAGACCATTACATTAATCCCACTGTCTCCTTTTACTTTTTGAATATGGATACTAGAAAGTTGAGTATCACATGTGGTGGCCTGCATTATATTCCTGTTGGACATCTCTGCTCTAGGCAGGGTTGGCAGGCTTTTCCTGGCAAGAGCGAGGCATTAAATACGTGAGGATTTCCAGGCCGACAGTGGTCTCTGCTGCAACTGTTCAACTCTGTTATTACAGCAGGAAAGGAGCCAGAGATACAATGTACAGGCATGGGTGTGGCTGTGTTAAAATAACAAACCAAAAATATTTACTCGTGGACACGGACTTTTAAATTTCATATCACTTTCACTTGCCACCAAATATTATCCTACTTTTGATTTTCCCAACCATTAAACACTGTGAAAGCTATTCTTGGTTCACAGCCTTACACAGGCAGGCGTGGGGCTGGACCTGAATTTGGGGCCGAGGCTGGCCAGCTCCTGCTCTAGAATATCCATGGTGAGTAGGAAAGTCCCAAGTTTTGGCTTCATACAAACGGGATTCGAACCCGCTACTTCAGAGGGACAAGGATGGGAAGCCCAGCTCACAAGATCATTGCGAGAATTAAATGAGATGACACAGAGAGCAGAGTGCTCAGCCGAGAGGATGGAAATAAAACGGTACTTGTCTGTTTCCATGCACCGCCCCGACCCTGCAAAAAGCTAAGATCAGGTGAAAGGTGTTCTGTAGCACACCCCTGCCAGTCATGGGGTTCATCCCAGCCACATGCTTCTGGCTTCCCCTCGGCCTCTGTGTGACATTCACACACACCCTTTGAGCAGAGATGCCAATGAGGACCCATTCCCACCTGGCTGAGCCCAAGGCGTCAGCCCAGGGAACAGGCCCACCCGGGGTGCTGTGCCCTCCAGCCCCAGGCCTCACCTGACAGTGGTTGCCCAGCTCCTTCAGGGAGATGTTCATGCTCTGGAGCTCCTCCCTCTGCAAGTCACACTGGGCCTGCCAGCGGTTCACCTCCAGCTGCCTGTCGTTCTGGGAGGTTTGCAGCTCCTTGGTGTCGGTCTGCAGCTCCTCCTGCTCCCGCTTCAGTCCTTCACACTGGGCCTTCCAGTGGTTCACCTCCAGCTGCCTGTCATTCAGGGAGGTTTGCAGCTCCTTGGTGTGGGTCTGCAGCTCCTCCTGCTCCCCCTTCAGCCCCTGGTACAGGGCCTGCCAGCGGTTCACCTCCAGCTGCCTGTCATTCAGGGAGGTTTGCAGCTCCTTGTTGTGGGTCTGCAGCTCCTCCTGTTCCTCCCTCAGCCAGTTGCACTGCGCCTGCCAGCAGTTCATCTCCAGTTGCCTGTCATTCAGGGAGGTTTGCAGCTCCTTGGTGTGGGTCTGCAGCTCCTCCTGCTCCAGCTTCAATCCTTCACACAGGGCCTGCCAGTGGTTCACCTCCAGCTGCCTGTCATTCAGGGAGGTTTGTAGCTCCTTGGTGTGGGTCTGCAGCTCCTCGTGCTCCTGCTTCAGCCCCTCATACAGGGCCTGCCAGCGGTTCACGTCCAGCTGCCTGTCATTTAGGGAGGTTTGCAGCTTCTTGGTGTGGGTCTGCAGCTCCTCCTGCTCCCCCTTCAGCTCCTCATACTGGGTCTGCCAGTGGTTCACCTCCAGCAGCCTCTCATTCAAGGAGGTTTGCAGCTCCTTGGTGTGGGTCTGCAGCTCCTCCTGCTCCCCCTTCAGCTCCTCATACAGGGCCTGCCAGTGGTTCACCTCAAGCTGTGTGTTCTCCAGGGAGGTTTGCAGCTCCTTGGTGTGAGTCTGCAGCTCCTCCTGCTCGCCCTTCAGCTGCAGGTGCAGGAAATTGGTCCTGGGGGTGGAGAGACACATGGACAAGGGCTGAGGAGCACTCCCAGGCTCTGTCCCAGTTGTGCAACCTTAATCAAAACAACAACCACTCTGGCCTCCGTTTTTCCCATGTGTAAATGAAGGGTTGAACAAAATAATGGTTTTCAAACTTTGTTCATTGGGGTTCTAGGAGGCTACCCCAGGTGCCCCACTACGGGCTGGGGGAGACAGGACAGGCAGGCTCAGACACCACTTCCACAGAGCATCCCTGTAGAAGTCCTTTCAATGTGAGGCTTTGGCACAGCTGCCTACTTGGAAAAAGGGTTCTTTGATTCAAACACTTAAACACTGAATCAGAACATCTTTGCTCTAAGACTCTATGTGTATGCCCAGCTCTTCTCCCTAATTCCAAGCCCCTTTCTAATTTCAACACCTGAAATAAAGAAAATAGGAGATTCTGGAGTGTTACATAAATTCACTGAAATTATCACCAGCATCATCATCATCATTACCCGACTGAGATTCCTGGGGGAAGATTTATACCAAAAAGCTCCTAAGACCAGAGGCTCATGAACTCAATTTGAAAACAGGTGTGTGGAAGTTTGGCCCACACAGCTTTTTTTTTTTTTAATTTTTAACATTTACCCATTTTTTCTAATTTAATTTCATTTTAAACCGTGTATGGTTTTATTAACTGATGTCTCCACAATAAAGTCAACTACAAAAATAAAATAAAATAACACAAAGAAAGGAAACAGAAAAAGATGCAAAGATTCCTCCGTTGTTCTGTGAATACTCCCAGGTTTAGGTTTAAGGGTCCCCGGCCTCAAAAATGTTTCGAGGTCCTCCCAGTCCTCTGTCCCGCCCAAAAAAGCAGCTTTTTAAAAAACAAAACAAAAAAAAATAATAGTTTACCAGCATTCAAAAATTTTAAGTTTTCACATCAACATTCAGATATGAGAAAAAAAAAAAAGCATAAAGAAAGATGACCTGGCAGCCTGGCCTGCCTCCCAGCTGACAGCCTTTAGCCAGGTGTGTTCTCCCCCAGGGCCTGGTCTATCTCTTACTTTCCTTCCCACCTGCTGGACCTGCCCAGCCATTGCAGGCAGCTGAGTTACAGCCCCACAACACATGTTAAATCAGGGCTGTACCAAGGAAGGCTTCATATGGTCACGCCTCTGGGTTGAGGCAAGACCTGGATTTGAATCCTGCCTGTGCCACTAACTAGGAGCACTGACCGTGAACAAGTTGTGTCATCTCTCTGAGCCTGTTTCCTCCTATGTTGCTGTGGTTTTTTAAAGGATAACAATAGCTCAGCTAATTCTCATGATTCCCAGTCTACTGTTCTACCCAGCCACCTGGACACTGACTTAGTGTATACTGAAACTGTTCCCACTGGTTCCTGGGAGTCTCTGGTCACATTTTGTCTACTGATCAAGACATGAAGATGCCTCCTGTAATACACTCACAGCCAACAGCACCATACCTGGGCCCGAATGGCCCTTGTGTGCCACTCGCATATTCCCCATAAGGCCCAGTGCAGCTTTGCACCTGGGACCACTAGACAGCACTTCAGCACTCGATTTGGGGGCCATTTCATACAGGGAAATCGCCCCCACAGAGCACAAATAGAACACCAAGGCACTCAATGGACCACGAAGAGGATGCTTGTTTGAGAGAGCTGGAATAAGCCCGGAGTCAAAGGTTCAACCTCAGCTGCAAATGTGCACATCAGGCAACTCCAGCATCTCCCACACTGGGCATGTCCATGAAAGGCCACGGACACCGATTTGGGGGTCACCAGTACATGTCAGCGAGGAGGTGAATTCACAAGTGGGAATGGGTGAATGCTGAGGACCAAGCCTCTCTCCCTCAGGGAGCGCTGGTGTTAGAGGATGCAGGTGCCGGTGCCCAACAGTCATCATCATCATAAATGTGGGAGGGGAGGTAATCCAAACCTAGACAATGCTCCATCCCAGCTGCCCGAGTCCTTCCTTCCAGCCACCAGCTGGAGTCCCCTCTACCTTGTTGCCACCAGCTGTTACCATGGCAGGGTTGGTAAAGATGCACTATCACCAGGGGTCTCCCTTGAGCTCAGCTCAGTGGGTGCTGAGTGAGTGGGTCTGAATGACATCCTGGCAGAGGCGCTGCAGGGGGCCTGGCGGTTACCTGTCCAGCTCTTGCTGCAGCCTCCGGTTCTCCTCGGCGGCCATGGTGCTCCTCCTCTGCTCCTGCTGCAGAGCCTCCCGCTCGTTGTTCAAGAGCCTCCCCAGCTGCTCCAACGCTGCCTTATGTTGGAGCTGGTCCTTGTAGCTGTTGAAGGGAATCACACCCGCTAGGAATGGACACCCCGGGAGACTGCAAAGCCTGGGTGAGCGGCTTCTCTCTGCAGAGCTGAGGGAGAGGGGCATAGGTAGGGGGTGGGGCTGGACAGAGAGAAGGGACAGACACTGGGCCAGCTATGGGGTCTCCTCCAGCCAAGGAGCCGAGTCCCCCTCCTCTACCCAACGTATCTCCATGGTCCCTTTCAGTCCCTGTCAAAGCAGCATCCCTCCTTTATCCCACTGGGAACAAAACCATTGTTTTCTGAACTCCACACCCTTCTCAAAGAAACCACCTCACATACAGCAGAATTCCACCGCCCGTAACAGCTGATCCCACTCACCGGGCCCTGGGTGAGCCATCCACCCCAGCTCAGGAACATGACCCTCCCTGCTCTGAGCCTGGCAGCATGGGGGCCAGAGGCTTGCCTGGTGGGGCCCAAGAAGCCACCAGGGGCAGTTGCACATACACTCGCACACACCCTGCTCCTCAAGGCACCCCCAGTCCAGCCCTTTCCCTCTCTCTCCCACAGCCTCCCCTCAGCTCCCGCTTTTATTTCCTTCCTGTCTCAGTCTGTAGAGGGTCCCGCACAGCCCTCTCTGGAGGGCAGCAGAGCACAAGAGGGAGCCCCTGACCAGCTCCAGGCCATTCCTCCTTCTGCAGGAATGTTCCCTGTTCAGGGTAACTCTGGAGCCTCCCCACGTCCAAGGTGGAGACTGAGTCATCCTTTCAATCTTCCCCGTGCAGGCAAATCCCTTTCCAGACCCCCTTCCTGGGTTGTCCACACCCAGAGGCAGGCTGACCGAGACCGCCCAGGTTCCAGGGTTTCAGCCTCTGTCTGCAGCCCTCCATCCCCGCCCGCCTGCCCCATATCAGCTGTACTTGTACCATCTGCCTGGAACCAAGACTTGTGGGGACTCAGACTCAGACACTTGCTCGGGTGGCTGTAAGAAGACAAATGTTCTTTCGTGTGGCCTTTCGCCACGGGACGTGGGAATTGGAAGGTGGGTGTGGTGCTCTGCCTGGCTTTCAGGACGGCGATCTTTCTCATCAAAGTTTGACAAGCAGGGCCACGGACCATTAGGGTCCCCACCTCCTGCTTCCCTGTTGTGTCTTGGAAAAGCACATGGATCAAGCATATAGAAACCATTAGTAATCATCCTACTGCAAGGCAGAAACTGCGAGTCCTACTCCCCATGAATCCGGGTAGGAGGCTTGCCACCCAGTACATGTGTGCCAGGGGAACGAAGGAGCGAGTGTCCCAGTCAAGTGTCAGGTGAAATGATTACAGAGCCCCTGGCCTGTGTTCCAGGCACCTCCACCTCCAATCTGCAGTCCTGCTGCAGACAGACCTAGGGCCTCCAACTATCTGTCCAACCAGCAAAATCTACTGAGTCACACAGTAGATCCTTCAAGCAAGGAGCTACAGACAGAACAATGAACTCCTCCTTCAGACCAGTCAAATGCCACCTGCACAAACCTTCCCATGTGAACAGACAAAAGAATATATCCACACGGTTACCATAGGGCATTGAGGGTAAGGCTCACAGTGCCTGGGGAGGGATGGGCACCACAGGAGGCTCCCATCATTAGTCAGCTGTGTGCATTCCCACCACGTCAGACAGCACAATGCGCTCATTGGGTGATCACTAACACAGAATGGGTGCGGAGGAGGCAGAGATGGAGATGCCAAGAGGCAGAAGATGCTCATTCTGGCTGGAAGGAATGAGGGCCTGATAGGAGCAGACATCTCGGCCCCCCCGAAGGATGGGGATCTGGGTGGAGAAAGGGGGTGGAAGGCTCCGGAGAGAGTCCACAGGAAGCACTGGGTGAATAAATGAACAAAATCGCCCCCGTGATCACGGCAGCAGCAGGCGCCCTCAGCAGGCTCCGAGGCTCAACGCCCTCCCTGGTCTCTGTGATGCCAACTCCCTGCACCTCAGCTGCTTCCACAGAAGCCCCAGCATTTGCCTAGCATCTTGCTGAGGCAGAGGCAAGGAAAGTACTCAGCAGGGCTGCCTCTCAAGCACAGGAAGTGGACAGCTCCCTCCTGTGCTGCTCCAGGTGTGGGAGGGCCTCTCTTTAGAGCATCTCTCCCTCTCTCTCCCCAGCCTTGGAGTCCTGTGCACATCACACCTCCGCCAGGCTCTGGGTCCCGCTGTACCTGCCGGGGCCATTGCAATCACGGATATGCCCGGGCAGGCACTCGGCCCAAGTTGGCTGACTACATGCACACACAGCCCTGATTTGGCAAAAGTGCAAAGTTAAGATTTACGTATCTAACCTGCATCAATTGTACCTTAAAAAAAAAAGGAGTATGGCCGAAACCGGTTTGGCTCAGTGGATAGAGCGTCGGCCTGCGGACTCAAGGGTCCCAGGTTCGATTCCGGTCAAGGGCATGTGCCTGGGTTGCGGGCACATCCCCAGTAGGGGGCGTGCAGGAGGCAGCTGATCGATGTCTCTCTCTCATCGATGTTTCTAACTCTCTATCCCTCTCTCTTCCTCTCTGTAAAATATCAATAAAATATATTAAAACAAAAAAAAAAGGAGTATGAAGAGTCAAAGGTAAAGGTGATATGAGAATGGCAGGGTACTGGTAAGTACTGATGCAGGTGAGGGGAACATGGGGCTTTCACTATACTATTCCGTACACTTCCATATAATTAAAAGTAAAAAAAAAAAAAAAAAATCAGAAGCCCAGACTTTGAGACTTTGACAGGAAAAAGCCTGGGGAGCTAGGTAAGGCAGGGCCCTGAACATCGGCAGCTGAGGTGAACTTCCCCTCCTTGTTCTTGATTTGGAGAGAAAAGGAAGAGGTAGGAATCCCCAGGGGAGCTGGGATCCCAATGCTGACACCTGGATTCCCTGAGCTGGGATTAGCTGGGCTCACCCTTCTCCCCTGGGGGACCCTCCTCGCCCTAGGCCTCCAGCCGCACCAACTCCACATCCCTGATCTTCACTTTGAAGCAGCGGGATCAGAGGACACACGAGGGGCCAGAGTGAAGGGGGGACAGGAGCGCGGTGGAGCCCGCTAGTCACCCACCAGCCGCAGGCACGCACCTGTCACTGAGCGCCTTGCTCTGCAGCTCCAGGGTCCGACGCAGCAGCGTCTTCTGACGGCTGTACTGGTCCCTGAGGGCCTCGTGCTCCCCAGACAGGTGCTCCTGGAGCACGCCCAGGCACGCGTGGTCCCGCTGCAGGGCCTCGTGGGCTGTCGCCCGCTGCTCATGCTGCTCCTGCAGGGTCTCAAGCTCCTTCTCCATGGCCGCCTGCTGGTGCTGGAGCTGCGTGTTCTGCTCCCTGAGCACAGTGAGCGAGGCGCTCTGGGAGCTCAGAGTGGAAAGTTCCGCCTGCCAGGAGGGAGTAGGGGATGATGCCTCACAAGGTGCAGGCCCAGGGGAACCACAAGCTCTGGATCCCCACATCCCCACATGCAGTGAGGGGCCAAGAGCGGGTCAAGTGCAGACACCAAAATAGCAGGACCCTCAGGCAGGCAAAACCCATCTGTGCTGAGGACAGTTCTACCAGCACTTAAGGAACTGCTCTGGGAAGGGCCCTCGGCATAAACAGACTGTCACATGGGCCTAAGCTTAGTTCTGGGCCCCTCTCTGCACATGTGACCCCTCTTGGGCAATTTGTGCCCTTCCCCTGGATAAGCTCCTTGGGTTCCCTCTTTGACTACTTTGAAAAGTACATAGGAAATCAGTAAGGACATAGAGTACCTGAACAGCACTACCCACCCATGTAACCGATATTACAGAACACCCATCCCACAGCATTCAAACTATCAGAAAGCTGACCGGGGAGGATTCTGTCCTCACTCATTCTGAGGCCAAATTTACCCTGGTATCCAGCTGCGTGTCCTGCTCCAGACCCTCGGGATACAGGGGGTCCAGAGACGTCTGAAGCCTCTTGTTTTCCAGCAACAGGCCCTGGCTCTCCCACTCCAGGGCACGGACCGTCTTGGGGGCCATTGTCAGGGTGCTGACCTCTGTGGCCAGCTTCTTGTTCTTCTGCAGCCGGTACAGCTCCTGTTCCAGCTCCTGTGCCCGCGCCGCCTGCTCCTTCACCTGCTCCAGGTCCCGGCATAGCTGTCGCCGCTCCCTCTCCAGCTTGCTGACTTTGCTGCTGGTCTCCATCACCATCTGCTGGAGGACTTTGTTTTCATTCTCAATGTCCTGCAAGCAGGCCTCGCTGCTGGCCTGTGAACTCGCCCGCAGTGAATGCACCACTTGTTCAAGATTTTTGATCTGCAGGAAAACACAATGGAAACGACACAGGCGTGATTTCAGTCCAAACTGGAGGCCTAACGTGTAGGCCTGGAATGACCATCTCCTCATGGACCCAAAGGACGTCCTAACGTTTCCCAGAGGCCTGGTATGAACACAAGGTGAAGGGCACACGGAGATCCCCACACAGCCAAGTCTAAACACATTCACAGCAGCTGATGATTTAGAAACAGAAACCACCGCTCCTCTTAAGACAATGACATTGACTTCCTTGGGGTTTTTATCCTGGTCCGCCCACCCCTATTGCAGCTCCTCACGCCACCCTCCCCTGCAGACATTGCACATGATCTTATCTGTGCTGTGAATGCTCATCTGTATCCACCCCCAGCCTCCAGCATCACTGGCTCCTTCTCATCCTCCCGGGCTCAGTGTGATTGACAGCTCCTCAGGGAAGCCCTGTACCAGGATTGTAAATGTCCTGCACCTAACAAGACTATCCCTAACCCATGTATATTCCCTCAATAGCACACGTCTGAAGTCACCTTGCTTGTCACCTGTCATTCAGCCTGCTACACTACAAGCCATATCGGGGGAGGGTGGATGCATGTCTCTTAAGTCTACACAGCACATCCCAAACCCCCTTTTTTGCTCTACTAGAGACGCTGAAGAACTCAAGTACCTGATACCCAGCCTCCCTTGCAGCTAGGGGTAGTCAGGTGTCAGGTGAGGCCAATGAGATGTCCACAGAGGGTGCTGGGAAGCCTTCCCTCTGTCTCTTCAGCCTCCACATTCTTTCTGCCCACTTCTTAGGGAGGTACAACAGCCACTGCCAAAATTGGCAGAGCAGGAAGAGAGAAACCTGGCTCCAGGGTGGCGTCCCTGAGTCGCTGCCCCAGCACTGGGCTGCCTAGTTTGGGACTTCGTATAGTGTGAGGCGGACCAGCCCTGGAGGTTTGCCTGGGCTCAGAGCGTGAAGCTGGACATTTGAAGAGGGATCTTTGTCCTGCGGGCTGTCCCATGTGCTGCAGGACATTCAGCAGCATCCTGGCCTCTCCCACCACAGCCAGGAGCACAGCCAGGAGCACCTCCCTTCTCCTCCCCCAGGTCATGACAATCATAAACAAGATGGACAGTGTTACCCAGCCAGTGTGGGTCACTGGTTGAGCATCAACATATGAACCAGGAGGTCACAGTTCAATTACCTGTCAGGGCACATTCTCAGGAGCTGATTCGATCCCACTAGGCAGTGTGCAGGAGGCAGCCAATCAATGATTCTCTCTCATCATTGATGTTTCTCTCCCTCTCCCTCTCCCTCTCCCTCCCCCTCACCGTCACTCTTTCCCTCTCCCTTCCTCTATGAAATAAATAAAAAATAGATTGAATAAAAAACCAAAAGGATTGCCAGTGTGCCCTGGGGGGGCAAAATCTGTCCCCAACCCCTGCTGTGGCTGGAATTGCTGGTCTGAGCTACAGCTGAGGGATGAAACTGGTAACCCAGGAATCACTGCTGGATTCCCCAGACATGGCTGTGATCGTGGACTCTCCCTCTTGCAGGCAGGGGCTCCAGGGGAGGCATGGGCGCTCGAGGGCCTACCTCCTGGGCTTTCTCAGCCTTCAGGGTCTCTATGTCACTGAGCATCTGTTCTCTCTCCTCCACCAGCTCCTCACTCAGGGTCTCCAGATCCTGACTGGTCTGCTTTTCTTTTTCCATCTGGACCCGCAAGTCTTCAATCTGCAGAGCCAAAGACCCAGCCCGTGCAAAAGTCAGTTTCAGGAAGTGAACTTTGTTTTAAAGCAAACCTGCAACCTGTCAGCCCCACAGAACACTTTATCAGGCCTTTTCTGAAGGGAAAACCTTCCTGCTCACTTCTTGGGGAGGTACAACAGCCACTGCCAAGACTGCAGAGCAGGAAGGGAGAAGACTGGGCTGGGGTGGCATCCATGGGTCCCTACCCAAGCACTGGGCTGCCTACCCTGGGACTTCTTATACTGTGAGGCCGATCAACCCTGGAGGTTTGCCAGGGTTCTTAATGATGCTGGACATTTGGAATAGGATCATTCTTTGTCCTGCAGGCTGTCCCATGTGCAACAGGACATTTAGCAGCATTCTGGCCTCTCCCTACCAATGCCAGGAGCACTTCCTCTCTACTCTCCCAAGTCATCACCATCAAAAACAAGATTGCCAGTGTCCCTGGGGTCAATTACTGTCCCCACCCCCTGCTGTGGCTGGAATTGCTGGTCTGAGCTGCAGCTGAGGGAGGAAACTGGTAACCCAGGAATCACTGCTGGATTCCCAGGACATGGCTGTGATCCTGGACACGCCCTCTTGCAGGCAGGGGCACCAGGGGAGGCATGGGCGCTCGAGGGCCTACCTCCTGGGCTTTCTCAGCCTTCAGGGTCTCTATGTCACTGAGCAGCTGTTCTCTCTCCTCCACCAGCTCCTCACTCAGGGTCTCCAGATCCTGACTGGTCTGCTTTTCTTTTTCCATCTGGACCCGCAAGTCTTCAATCTGCAGAGCCAAAGACCCAGCCCATGCAAAAGTCAGTTTCAGGAAGTGAACTTTGTTTTAAAGCAAACCTGCAACCTGTCAGCCCCCCAGAACGCTTTATCAGGCCTTTTCTGAAGGGAAAACCTTCCTGCCCTTCTTGGGGAGGTACAACAGCCACTGCCAAGACTGCAGAGCAGGAAGGGAGAAGCCTGGGACCTGGGTGCTGTCCCTAAGCCGCTGCCCACGTCAGGCCTAGTTGTGCAGTGAGCTCCCCACACCCTTAACCATCAGCTCTCAGCCCAAAGCGTCTGCTTCCAGCTCATGGTAGAGAAAAAGCCATGGACACCAATAGGTCAACTTCCCTCCCAGCTTTCCACTGCTCACTCTCACTGCTTCCGTCTTAGGCCTTGTCCACTACTGTCCTGAGGATCCAGTCATATTCCTGGTGCCAACAGCCACCACTGGATGTCCTACAGGGACTTTACCCGGTTGGTGACAATCCTATTCATCCAGCTGCTCAGAGGTAACTTCTGCCATCTCTCTCCCTGCTCCCCCCTCCAAGTAAATGGGCCACCAAGGCCTGTCCTCGTTCCCCATGCGGCTCCCCCTCCACACCCCAATGCCGCCCAGGCCAGACCACCTCCGCCCTGCCTGCACGACTGCCCAATCAGCGGCCCGACACAGAGCTCTTCTGCAGGACCCACCAGTGCCCACTCCCTGAACATGAACGGCCTGGACCCGCAGGTCTCCCACTCTGTCTCTGATACCTGAACACCGTGATGGACGCAGCTTCCGATTCAGGATGGGACCTGAGGTGCGACTCCCAGGCGAGGCCCGTGCTGCTGTCCCTTCCCACTGACACCAAGCTCATGACCTCCCGGGAGGGGGAAAGGGTTGCTCCCTGCTAACAATGTGACCACGAGCGGGTTTCCGTAACTGACAGGGCCAGCAAGCAGCAGGCACGGGCACCCGCTTCTGTCAGGGGGAAGTGCTCAGCACACACCTGGCAGGTGGCAGGTCCAACTAGAGCTCACCCCGTGAGAGAGCGCCGGCCCCTCCCACCCTCAGAGCTTCTGACACGGTCCATCTGGGCTATGGCCCAAGAACCTGCATTTGGACTTGTGACCCTGATGCTGTTGGTTTGGGATGACGGCTCTAAAACTAACACAGAGGATCCCCACCATCGAAGATCAGGTGGTTCTCAGAGCTTTTAAACACCCCAGACCTCAGGCCATAGACTAGAACCTCTGGGGGCATGACCTTCAGACGCCCAGTGACCCAGTGAGCAGCAGGACCGAGAGCCTGCTCCTTCACCTGGCTGGCGGCGGCCTGTCACAGGTAGGTTTACAATCTCCAGGAAGGATCGCTGCTCTGATGCCAGCTCTGCCTACTTCTCCTGGGCCGAGGGCCGCCCTGCCTTATCTCACAGGTCTGGGCGCAGTCTCCAGACTCCTCCAGAAGCAGCAGGCAGCCAGCTTCTTCCCCATGATGGGGAGGGTCAGGCACAGTGGGGCTCATATTCGTGCCCTCACAGCACCCTGTTGGCACATCGAGCCCCCTGCCCCAACATGGGGACCCGAGGACGGGGCAGCTCCACCCAGACAGGGCCAACAGCAAAAGGCGCTTTAACGTGCCACGTATCTGAGTCTTTCTCACAAGTGAGAACATCTTTCTTCTCCTTCCTTATCACTGCCCCACTTCCTAGCACCAGGTCTGGGCTCAGTAGGGAGGCAGGCATCTGCCCTGCTGGCAGCCCCTGCTCCAGAGCCGGCCCTGAGGAGGAAGGCCCTGCGCAGCGGTCACTCACCCTCATTCAGAGAAGGGCAACGGCCCAGCGAGTCCAGTCATCTGCCCAGAGCCCCACAACGTGGATGCAGCAGAGCCGAACACACGGCAGTGGGCCGACCCAGGTCTGCTCTCTCAGTAGGGCCTGGGGTGTGTGGCCCCCCTTCCTCCAACTTTGTTTACCCCTCCCTGTCTTTTTTTTTTTTTTTTAAATAGATTTCATTGATTTTTTACAGAGAGGAAGGGAGATGGATAGAGAGTCAGAATCATCGATGAGAGAGAAACATCGATCTGCTGACTTCTGCACACCACCCACTGGGGATGTGCCCGCAACCAAGGTACCTGCCCTTGACTGGAATCGAACCTGGGACCCTTCAGTCCATAGGCCGATGCTCTATCCACTGAGCCACTGGTCAGGGCACCCCTCCCAGTCTTACTGTTAATCCATCTCCCCTGCCGCCCCTTTTCTTCCAGTGAAAGGAATGTTATGCCCAACCTTTGCATATCTGGCGTGGCTGCTTCTGGTCTGAAGATGTGACAGCCCCATGTCCCACCCTCCTCTGCTGGACACCCCCATCTTTCTCTGTCTGCTTCTTTTTGCCCTGAAACTGGAGCCCTCATTCCTGTCCTTCCCTAGAGGCCCTCCATTCCCCTAGGGAGAGCTCACTGGGCTGAGATGGGTTTCCGTCGACCCCAAAGCACCAGGCTTGGGCCTAGGGCTCCTGTGGGCAGGCTCCAGGTCCCCAGAGCACGCGGGTGCCAGGGGCCTGTCTATCAGCCCCTGTGCTGCGCTTGTGTTCCCACGATAGGCCCCAAAGGGCTGCCCCTCTTCCTCTCAAAACTAGGACTCCTGGCTGAAGGAATGAACGCTTAGGATGTCAATGCAAAGTGAGGGTGGGGGATGCACGTTCTCTAAGGTCCTCCCTTAGAGAAGGGTCTTGAGTTACAGGGAAGGACGTGAACTTTGGCAACTACGGTTTACACAGACCAAAGCGAGCCTACATCCTGGGCGACACTGGGCGGTGAGAGAGCTGAGCTGGCACCAGGGGCCTGGGACTCCGGGCCACCTGTCCTGGCTGAACCTTGTCCCTCCTTCTCAAACACCTCCCAGAGGTCCATGTTGTCTGGACATTTCCGAGGCTGGCCTGCCCTGGATCCAGGGAGCTCAATGTCGGGCCATGTCCCGTGACGTTTTTAGCTGATGGTGGAGACGCAAAATTGATCCAACATTAGGGAGGACCCATGATGCAGCCAGGCAGGAGCAGGCTGAGCAGGACAGGGAGGAGCAGCAGAAGGGCCTCCTGGCAGCAGACAAGGGAAGGCGCTGGTCTGGGAACTGCGGCCCCTCCTTCCCACCAGTGGCTCGGAGCCAAGACTGGCCTCCAAGGGCTGTGGCAGGATTGTCATGGTGTCCTACAGAGAAATGATCCCGAGAGGAAGCAGGGGATGGGACCCAAGAGACAAGGCTAAGGAGTCATGCGGGGAGGCGGCACCCCTGCCAGTCCCATGTGTGTTGAGGAGAGACCCGAGTGGACCCTGAGGGCAGGAGAAGCGTCAGTGGTCATCTGTCAGGCCTGCCAGAAGCTGGGCTGCAGGCTACAGCGCAGGCCTCTGGGGCTCACCCGTGAGGACCCGCCCCATTGAAGGTTCTTGTCTGTCTAAAGGTCAAGCCTTTCTATCTCGGCAGAGGTCGGCTGCCATTTAGAGACCTTCCCTGTGCCCAGCCCACGTGAATCTGACACCCAGACTGTCAGGTGGCTTCCCTGAGCTGTGTTGTGCAGAGAGACATGGCGTGAGGAGGGCTTCCTCCTGGCCCACAGACAGGACACACGGTGCCTCAAAGGACGAGAAGCATAAATCACCGAACCTCAGACGTCGCACAAGAGGCCTGGAGAAACCACTTCACAGGAGGAGGGGCGGTACCAAGCCTCACCCAGAGAGTTAGTTACAATGGGACCCAGGTCTCAGGTCTGCAGCCCATGTCCCTCCCGTTGCCAGGGCAGCCTCGGCATATGACGCTCGCAGGACCCTTGGACAGGTCAGGACAGACACCCAGACACCTGAAAGCACCAGTCCTGCCAGGCGGTCAGCAAGCAAGAAGGCCCTTGCGCCTCCCTCATCCGGAATCCGGCTACCTGTCAAGGTGTGCTCAGACCCCATGACGCAGCTGTGATACCCGCGGTGGCTACCTGTACTGAGGCCTCTGACCCAGAATGACCTGCACAGGGAGGCCGTCGCTAGCCTCTCAGGGCCCTTCTTCCCATGTGATTGGGGTCCTGGTAACTGCAGGATGAACCTGGCTGGTGAGCCTGTCTGTCCTCCCAGATGTCTGTCCTACTGCGCTACTGGGAAGACCTGGGTTTTCCAGAAAGGCAGTGCAGTCCAGCCATCTCTTCTTCCTCATCCCCTCTACCGAAAGGAGAGTGAGCACTGTGCTCCTGTCAGCAGCAGCCATGCCCTGAAACGGCCACCCGTGTCCTCCACACACGAGCGTGTCTTCCCTCGCTGCTTCTCCCCGGGCCCACCCGGTGTTTTCTGTTTTGTTTTGTTGTATGTTTTTAATATATTAACAACTAACAGTACAAAAATGCTATAGTTATTGAAAAGGATCCAAATATAAGAAGGAGTGAATTTGTGCAAACTAGTTCTATAATTAAAGGGAAACATCTTGGTACATAAAAGTTTTAACAGGATGTACAATTTTTTAAATCAGTAAGTGTGAAAGACTTAACTCTTTCAAATGTTCAAACAAAAAGACAGCAAGTACAATCCCTATAATAAAATGCACACATACCCGGGGCACGTTAAAAATTGTAAATTTTTAAAGTTTGAGTAATAGAGGCAGCACTTAAAGGCTTTGTGAACCTTTTCCCAAACAAGCATACTTCCAGTAAATCATGTTATCTGACTCTGCATTTGCGTTTTTGTTCTTCCTGAAAAGGAGAATTTACACTAACACTGAATTTTGAATTTAAAAAAGTACATTTAGAGATATTTAACTTTCTGATTGACTTCAGTTATTCAGTCAAACATGATTTAATGAGAAAGTTCTAATATTTTGGAATGAGATAGGAAGTGAAGATTTACACTTTATATCAAATTAGGGCAAAACTCAAAGAGCAAGACAATGAACTTACGTTCTCCATGAAGTTAAGCAATATGATTAATCCCAAACTTCACCAATAATGTTTCTCAAATGTTAGTAAAACCAATCACTGAAATTCCATTTTCTCATCTGTTAACAAAATACTAGTATATTTTAGACTACCAACTTGAATGTTTTCTATTATAGACACAAAATGTGATTCACTAATAAGCAGGTTCTTGCAATACAATAGATAATAGATCATTAAAATATTTGCTTTATGATACAACCAATAGATATAACATGTGTCTTCCTCAATTTCTAAAACGATTAGGAATTGTGGAACTTTCTTTTGCATAAAACACTTTCCTCTTCATGAAATCCTGAGGTGAAAGTCTATCAATGTAAAACTGTAATCACAAGTCTTCTCATTTCTGTATTAGACTATAGCTATATGTTTAAAAATTTTTATAAAGAAATGTGGCAACTTGTAAAACTGCTCTATACAGTTTTAACAAAACATTCCCAGACCAACTTGGTCCAAAGGACCTAGGATGACCCTATGAAAACAATGTCCTTTGAACACTTGTTAGCTCCAAGATGAATGCCACTTCCCAGCTCTACTGCTGTCTCTTCTGCTATCGTGGTCATGGCTCCAGCCATCGCGATTCCTGTCTGCATAGAAGTCATCACCTCTGTGTCCTCTCTAATGCTGCTCACGACTGAGTGTGTCTGTCTACTAGGGAGGGACGAGGACTCTGCCTGGCTTTACGCAGTGATGATGGTGTATCTTGACGCCATTGGGAGCTTGGAGACTTGTTATAACTATGATTGTGTGATTGAACTGATGGGGAAAATCCTGATTGATCAAGATGTGGAGAACCAAATTTCCCACCATATGACCTCTGTCTCAAAACGTTCATCCCTGCTTGTTTCTGAAAATTTTCTGGAGAAGAGAAAGTTCTCTGAATGACCTGTGGTGATGGAGTCATGTTATCCACAGTCCTTTCATGTCTGTTAGGAGATGGAGAGGCAGGGCTTGAATTTCCAACATGATGCTGGGAATATGACAAACTAACCTCCTGCGAGGCATGGCTGCTCCCTGATCTAAACTGAAAGTTGATGGGCCTTCCAAAAAGGCTTATTCCATTAAGGAGATTCATGGCCTAAGGAACAGACACTTCCTGTTTGAAATTCACAAATGCAAACTGCTTTGGTTTACCATCCTTATCTGTGGGAATTTTCACTTGGATCACTGGCCCAGCCTGCTGGAAAGGCTGGGAAAGGAGCTCCTGGGTCACTTTAGTGTCTAGGATGCCCACTAAGAGAGTAGGATCCACTTCCGGGGCCGCCGCCCCCATCTCGGCGTCGCCCCCTCCCGGAGAGGCCGAGGGGTCCTGGCTGAGGCTCCCACTGCGCACTCTCCAAAGCTCATGTCCTCGCGCTCCCAGGCCCAGGCGTCACCCACGTAAAGGTCCTTCAGGCTCTCTCCCACCTGGTGTCAACGTGCACTGACGGAGTGCGCAAGCTTCGAGGAGAATGCTGGTTGAAGGCCATGTCTCCCAGGAAGGCTCGCGGGGCAGGCCGTGTCCACGCTGGACATGGGCTGCACTGACCTGGGAGCACGGAGGCCTCCCTGGTCCCAGGGACGTGAGGCAGATACAGCGGCCGCGTTTGAAGATGGCCCTGAACCACGAGTCCCTGTGCCTGGGCGACCAAGGGAATAGGCTGGCCCATCACACTCCCCTCAATGGCCATAGTCCACTGGCTTCAGCACTGGCGAAGGTCTCTGGAGACAGCGCCCTCCTGGCCAGGCCCAAGGTGACCCACCGGGGACCTCCTCCTCTGCAGACGACATGGCCAGGCGTCTGGACCAGAGCACTGAGTGACTGACAGCGGCCGGGGCCCACCTTGCTCAGTGAAGCAAAGGGACACAGAGGTGTGGTGCCAAGGCCACGAGGCGAGATTCTCCCTGTACCTGACCCGGGTGCGGAACTAGACCTGCCGCGGAGCTCATGGTGCAGGACGCTGCGAGGGTGACCCTGCAGCTGTGTGACCCTGGCCCGCATTTCGGCCCCGCCCGGTGCTTCCCAACAGGGCGCTGCTCTCCTTTCCTTAGGCACTTACCACGAGCTGGACCCTTTTCCTGAACTGACTCACACCATCCTCACCACACCTACTAGGGGGGTACATCGTTAACCCATTTCACAGATGAAGGCAGTGAGGCACACAGAGGTCCATTGGGTGCGATATCACTGCTGCAGGTGTTTGAGAGTAGAAATTTTTGAGAATGCTTCCTCCTAGTTGACTTAGCCTTGAGTCCCATCTGTACCTCACAAAATAGCCTTGCAAGATAGAATACTGTCAGCTTTCTGAAGAACAGCATGACCCTGTAAATAACATGGTCATCAATAACATGACCCTGACATTACTTAGGAAAAACTGTTTTGTCTTAAATTGTTTGCTCTGCAAAAACAAGATGTGGTAAATGTGCTTAAAAGCGGTCCTGCACAGAGTCGGGGCTGCTCTCTAGACTCCCTGTGTGGAGAAAGGCAGAGCAGTAACCGGCCGGCTAATAAAGGCTCCCTAAATTTTAATTTGGTCTGGACTACAGTGGTCGTTCACTCGCGTTCGCTCTACAACACAGGGACACACATGCTGCCTCACGACGTCTCTCCAGGAGGACTCCTGCCCTCCTCCCATAATGGTGGCTACACTGGACCCTGCCTTTCCCCCAGCTGCACCTGCTCACAGACTCCTGGGTGCTCCCTCTGGCCACTTCCATGCCCCTAGGTTCCAGACACCACCCACGGGTACCTGCTTGCTGAGCTGCTGGTTCTCCTTCTCCAGCTCCCTGTGCAGGAGGCTGCTCTCCTGCAGGGTCAGGGCGGCGTCCCGCAGCCCCTGGATGGTGCCCTGGAGGCTCTGCTTCTCTTTGTCCAGCTTCAGGAAACAGCTGGAGGCTGAAGAGCAAAGTGGAGTCAGAGCCCAGAGTCCAGGGGCCTCAGCTTCTGCTCTCTGCCCCTGGCCCTGAGATGGCCATAACCCTGATTCCTCGGTTTGGGGGGCCGGTATGGTCAGATGGATGCCCTCCCTTTTTTCCAGGGTGCTGTTGTTGTCTGCATCTGAGGGCTCCTCGGGAGGTTATGGCCCCTCTGCTGCTCAGCTAGGTTTATTAGGGAAACAACCAGAGTGTAAGCAGAAAGCAGGTTGCGGTGGAGAAGCCAATGCAAAAATTGAAGAGTGTGGAACAGCTGGCACCACTTTTTACAAAGTTATAACCTGACCATCAAGTCAAGGATTTCAGAAACTAACAGAGATGGCAAAGAGAGTGCGTTCTCTGTGCCAGCCTCAGAGTGGGGGGAGTCCGGGTGGCTCAGCCGAGGGTGTAGGGGGGCACGATCATTGTCCTGCATGTCTGTGGGTGGTAGAGGCCATGTACTCGCCATCTCAGGGTGAGGCCCTTCAGACAGAGATTTCATTTTGTCCATTCACAATTGCATTGAAAAAGAATGAGACAGTATATCTAAGTTGCTTTAAAAATTCTAAGCGAAATGAAAACATAAGGTAAAGCCAGAAAAAGGCAGATTTCCTCCGTTGCTTTGAAACAGCTTGAATGCAGAACAGAAAAAGGAGCGCAGACCTGAGGAGAATGGGAGTTCTAGGCCCCTCCCTGCCACCAGCAGGTGCGTGACTTTGGCTAAGTCCCGGGTCTTGTTCAGGAGGAAAACATGAATGCATGAGGGGTCAGGGTTGTTCCCTCAGCTGTCCCTCCAGGGCCACACACTCAGCCCTGGGAGCCTTATCACACTGTACTGCTAATAGGGCAGCTCACGAGCACCCCAAGAAGCATAGCAGTGTGTATCTTTGGGTAAGACAAGAGCGATAAGAACAGCCATCCTTTGTTGGCACCCCGTGGGCCAGGCACAGCCTAACGCTTCACTGTCTCCTCACAAGATACCCATAGCAATCCTGTGAGGCAGCTTCATTGCCCCCATTTTGCAGATAAGAAAACTGAGGTTTAGGAGAAGTCACCTGGCTAACAAGTAGAGGAGCCAGGACTTTAAACCAGGCCTTTCCTACTCAAGAAGCCACCACACCAACCACACCAAAGTGCATTCACGCTTTGTTCGTGAGCTGCCAGCTAAGCAGTAGGAGTTGGGAACACCAAGAAGGAGTCAGTCAGTGACCTGAAATGGCTCACAGGCTACACTGAGCATCTGACTCAGGGAGGCTTTCCAACCCCATCAGCCACCCTGGTCCCTAACAGAAGCACATTTGGTCTGAGCCAGTCCCTGACAGCCGCACTGCTTCTGTGTCCCACCAGGGGGCAGTGGTGCTCCCCAGGAACCTGAACTCCCAGAGCCTGGGTTCCCAGGAGGGGGAGACACCAAACCACAGAAAGAACTAACTCCCACACAGACTCCTAGTTCAATGAACTGATTTTAGGCTTGGAACGGATGGGAGACCTTGAAGAGAAGGAATACCTAGCTGCTTTCAACAGCCTTTGCATGACGCTGAGGAATGTTGCTCAGAATTGAAAAGCAGCCCCTCCCCAAACCAGCCACAGGCCCTCCTGACTCTGCAGAGCTCGAAGCATTCACAGGCACTCTCAGGTGCACGCATATGATTGTTGGACAGGGGAACTGGCTTGTTGTTTGCCAGGTGCTGAGGCTCCTGCTGTACTGTCTGCCGCCCCACCCACCTTCTCTAGCCAACCCCACACCTCCTCTGGGGGCAAATGCCAGAGGGAGAGGAAGAGGCCTGGGTCTCCTGAACAGCAGCCCCTGAGCAGCCCCTGCCCAGGAAGAAGGAGAGCAAACTAAACCCATCTGCCTGATTATGAAAGCAATGGAGGAAACCATGCCCCGGGGGCAACTATAATGGGGTTTAGTGACCACTGGGGATGTCTCCTGCATCCAGAGTTTCCAGTGCTCCAGGGAGAGATCTGAGTGTCAGCATGCTGTCACCTGGAAGCTCCTGGGCCTGGCCGAATGGGAACTGATAAATCTGGCAACACTTCTTTGCATTTCATGTGCTGACTTCAAGGCTGCCAGGTCCTTCATGTTCTTGGGAGAACTGCAATGAAACAGTTCCAAATGGCCCTTGGATAAAACCCTATTTACTTGGGCTGAGCATGGGCTGACACATATGATGAGCCAAGGGCTCAGCTCCCTGGGTGAGGGAGAAGCCAAACAGTCAGCTGTTCTTGGAGAAGGCCCTTGGTATCCATTGAAGTGTAATTGTCTTCAATCAGGCTGGCTCCCAGGCACCAGGGGCTGCTGCCTACCCTCTGACAGCTGCTCCAGCTCCCAGCGCAGGTGGCCCGACTCCTCCACACTCTGCCACTGTGCAGCCTTGAGGGCCAAGTTCTCCTCCCGCAGCTCCTCAAGGTGTTTCTGGTCTGTGTACTGGGTCTAGGACAAAAAGGGTGTGGTCTGGTGAGGATGCGGCCTGGGGCACGCTCTGGACAGGCCCCAGCCCCCGTGCATCTGCCCTCATTTCCTCAGGATGAAGGGCCTCCATGCCCCTGATCACTTCCAAAAACACAGCTGCACAGAAATGACCCCAACACTCAGCCCAGCTATGAGACTTACAACCACTAGAAGGTATGTTGACCCAGTGACCTAGGGGATGAAGACACCCGAGGTCTCTGAGCCGTGTCTGAACAAAGTGACGTACAGCACAGGGCTTTAAAGCAAGCGCTATGATGGTGGCAGCTCTGTGGCCCCTTAGCAGGCCTAACGCCTTGGAAAGGCCATAGGGACTCACACAGCACAGCTCAACCCACACCATAAATGCCAGCAGAGACCCATTTTGCAACAGATGCCCACATCCATCCATCCTCACAGGAAAGCAACACAGCATCAGGCCCTCTCTGCGTTGGGACCCTTAAGTGGTGCCCACTCAAGCCGCTGAGCTTAGCAAGCGACTCTCCGCCGTCAGCGGGTCACTGTGTCGGCAGCAGCACCAACCCAGTAGCTGAACATCAGAGAAGGGCACAACATGAACCTGAAACTGGCCCTCTCTGTGTTACACGTGGCGACAACAGCCTGTCCTACCAACTGTAGGTGGCGCAGCTTCGATTTCAGCTGCATGTTGTCGTCCTCAAGCTCATACAGCTTATCGATCCGGGACCGAGCGACAGTCAGCTGCTCCTGGAGAATGCCCTTGGTGTCCATTAAAGTATAATTGTCTTCAATCAGCTCCTGGTCAGCAAGAACACACACGAGAGCCATCTGGTTAAGGCCCCTGGTCATGACGACAGCGCTTCCAGGCACCTGGACCCAAACCAACAACCTAGGGATGACTCTGCTGCCGCGGGAAGTTCTGTCTCCGCTTTTGAGCCCCTGCCCTTCTCCATGAGGCCAGGCCAGATGGGAAAATCCCCAAAGCAAGACACCATTTAAATTCAGGAGAAAACACTGTGAGAGCGTCTGACATGTACAGCCTCGGGTGGTGGGAAGAGTGCACCTGCTGACAGGTGTGGGACTTGGCTGAGCCCCACTCTTTAACAAGGAAGGGGTGGGGCTGAGAGTCAGTCCTGGGTTTCAGGGCTGAGTCTAGGCCCCTCAACTCAACAGTCACTCCACTGATCTGGGTCCTAAAACAAAATTCAGATGAGCTTTTGTTCAATATGCAGTTCCTATTTGAACATTTCACACACCGGCTCTCAGCAGTTTCCTGGAAATGAGGGGTCTGTAAGACACAACAAACAAGTACTATGGCCTCTGTGTGTCAGGCACATGCTGAGTATGGAGCACACTCCTTCCCCAGTGCCCAGCACACACAGAGGAGCCGTTCAGCTCATTCCCCTCATCCCTGGTCCTGCCCCCGGAGCCCTCCCAGCGCCACACACTGTCTTAAGGGGCTGAGTCTCCCCTGAATGCCCTCACAGTTTGTGAGCACCCCTACATAGGGACATGTCTGTTTTTCTCAGGGAGCAGTTTTCCAATGCTTGCCCCACTCATGGGTTCTAACAACTGGGCATGGGCCAGTAGCTCCTGCTTATCTATCACGTGTTCATTTCCCCGCACAGAAACCATGCACCTACCGCCAGTGGACACGGTTCTGGTCAAAGCCTGGCAGCGGGAAGGGCATGGTCACTGACTCTGGCTTCTCCTGGCTGCCCGCTCTCTGCCTGTCCCCAGCCCTGAACTCGGTGCTCTCTGCACATTCACTCTTCACAGCAGCCCCCAGAGGGAGGCAGGGACAGTCCCTTCCTACATACGAAGAGGCTGCCTTCGGTCAATTAAGGAATGAGCCCCAAGTCACAAAGCCAGCCAGGGGTGAAGCTGGGCTTGAACTCAGGCTGGAGAGCTCCAGACCTGTCTCTTCACTGCCCTCAGCGGCCTGCACCCCATCCTTAAGGATCCCGCGTGGGTAAGGAGCCCCGACTACTACCAGAGATGTGAGCCGGAGCACATGGAGGGGCTTCAAGCAGGAAGAAGGCTAAGCTCTCCCGCTTTGGCCACTGCCTCCAGCATTCTGATCTAGTGTTCCAGCCGGTCTACCCACCAGTCCTTGCCAGTATCACCATCCTCCCAGGCCCTGAGCTCCCATAGCACAGCCTGCCCCTTCACATTTACAACCAACTCCTACACAGCCTTCAAATCCCAGCTGGAATAGCACCCTCTGAGAAGGACTTCAACTCTACTCTGTCCCACCCACTGAGTCAGGTGCTGTGCACCCAGAGAGCCTACTAGGAGCAAAACACAGAGCTGGCCTGTCCCCCACCCCAGGCTAGTTCTGCAGGGCAGGACTATGCACTTCTGTTCTCGTGGGGCTCCCAGAAGTGTTCAAAGACACTTGTCAGCTGAATCACACCATGAGGGGGAATCAGAGGTGCCATGTGAGTTGGGCCCTGAAGGACCTGGAGACAGGCAGGGATGGACAAGTGTCCAGAAGCAGAGTACAGCGTGGAACTAGATGATTTATAGCTACTATTCCCATGTGCCCCATGTATTAGGCAGCAGAAATATCTAAACTTGCTTTGCACAGCCCACTACCGAGAAGTGAGAGACCAGACCCCAGGAAGCTGTGCCCGAGTCCTAAAGTGACAAAGGCTGGGCCTGGAAGAGGCAGAGAGTGTGAGACCACCAGACTTGAGGCCGATCTTAAACCCAACTCCTACCTGCCTTGCCACCACCCATTCTGCCCCTCCCTGCACAGTCGAATCCAGGGGCCCCATCTGTGGATAGAACTCCCCGGGATAAGCTCACTAGAAACGTGTTCCTATCGATGCCACACGGTGCCAGTGCACGAGGCGCTCAGAGGCGCCTGGACCACCACTCCTGTGATGGCCGGGGACAAGGCTTGCCCCACACCCAGCAAGTGGAGTGAGAGCTGGGACTGTGCCTGCCGAGCGTCCGCCTCTCAGAGCAAGCCCTGCCCAGGAAGCTAAGTGCCATCCCTCTCGGAGGGGCAGAGACAGGCCCAGCTGGCCCTCACCTGCTCAGGACGCTCATGGCACCTGCACGTCTGCCCTCCGGTATCGGGAATTTCAGCCAAGGACAAAGCATGGGACCAGAGGGACCTTCCAGGCACTCTCTCTCCACCCCGGCCCCTGGCAGCAGAGGTGGGACTGTTTGCAAAGGGAAGTCAAGGACCACCGGTGCACCCCCACTTCCCACTGTGCCTAGGGGTGCCCAGGCCTCTCTCCTCATGTTGGGGCCCTGACACCCTCCCCTTTTATGTGCTTTTCAGTGCTGACACTGGACGGTCTCTCGGGGAGGGCATCCGGGCCGTATGTGGCTCCCCCTGTACCCATAGGAGAGCCCCTGCCTGGTGGGTGTCCACATGACAGTCGTGCTCGGCTCTCTGCTCCACTGACCATCACACCCGACACTGTCACCATTCCAAAAGAGACAAAACCTCTGATCCCCCATCCTTCTCCCCAGGCTGCAAGTCTTTTCATGCTGAGATGGTTTTTACGTGACTTGTGGGGTCTCTACCAAGTGCCTTGTGTGTGCCAGCCCCAGGCATGCAGTCGGACAGGACCCTGCCCCTGCCCCTGCCCTCAGGGGCTTGAGCTGCACTCAGGAAACCTGTCCCAGCAGGGCTGAGGGAGGCCTGCGCATGGCCTGCAGGGCTGTTGGAACCACTGCCATGTAAGCCTGCGGGCGCGAGCACTGTCCTCACTCCTCCCTGGGCCCTGGCGCACGGGCCTTGGAGAACAGTGGGACTCATCCTCTATGTGGCCTGGCCTCCACGGACCACGCTGTTTCTCTTGTAATTCATTTACTAATGCCAAGTTTAAGGCATTATTAGTTTCACAGCAAAATTATTAATCGATATGAAAAATGTTGCTGCTGTTATTCAGAGGCACGCATCTTGAGAACATGGAAAAGGGGTTCCCATGAGAAACTCTGCAAAAGCCCAGAAGCTCCGAGTGCAGGGAGCGAGTCTTGCTTTGTGATCAATCCCCTGCTCCTGGCCCAGGGCTTGGCACCACACAGGCCTTCAGTCACCGCCTCTGCATGACTGAGTGAGGCTGCTTGGACAGGCCCAGAAAAGACACAGAGACAGAGGCTGAGCCCTGAAACCCACCCCCATCCACAGGGCAGAGTGTCGGCTGAGATGTGGGGGCTGCGGAGGCAGCAGCCTAGGGAAGCTTGCACATGACCTTCCACAACCCTCCCACCTGTGGCATTTCCAGTGATTGAGGGTGCCCGTGCCCCACACCTGTCTGTGCTGCAGATGGATGCCCTTCATCACCAGCAGGGCCAGGGGACCATTTCCAGGACTAAGCCAAGAGCTGGCCTCCCACCCCCACCCCTGCCTGGGCCAGGCTGCTTTGGCACAGCACCCAGGGCGCCTTCTCCCCCGGGACTAGGGGAGCGAGCCACCAACATTCCTGGGGAATAGACACACCCTGAACCTAGTCCATCCCCAACCGCTACCACTTGGCCCAGGGACCCCGGGGCCTGTCTGCAGCAGGAGAGCATGTTGAGGTCTCCGGCCAAACCGCCTGCCCCCAGCGCACCTGCCTACCAGCAGCGTGGCCGGGAGAGGGACAGCCTGTGCTGATAGACCTGTGTTCCCCTCACAAGCTTCCTGCTGGAAATGGTATGATTTCCTACATCCAGCAGGCCCCTCAGTGTGCGCTGACATCCTGATTTCACCCAGCTCCCTCCTACTGCCTCCAAATGCCGGCTCAGCAGAGGAGGCAACCTTCCCAAATCCTCAAAGAGAGGGTCTGGAACCCGCTGTTGACGCGAAGCAGTCGGATGTGTGTTCAGAGCGTCAATAACCCTGCCTGGGTCTTGATTCAGTCCCCCCTTAGCCCTAACACCCTCCCCTGAACGAACTCATAACCTCAGGATCCGAGTAGGCTACACCACAGAGAGCTTAATATGGGACTTGCCCAAATACCAGGTATCTAACCTCTTTCATTGTAAAAACCTCACAGACTAGTATAGTTATCTCTGTTTTACAGATGAGGAAATAGTCCTGGTAAGATTTAGCCACAGAAATTACAAGGAGTCTTAAAAAAAAAAATTAGTGACTAGAAAGTCATCACTGTGGCATGAAGGAGGAGAAGAAAAAGCCCTAAAAGAATGAGGGCCCTTCAACCACATTCCCAACCCTGTTCTTTCCACCAACAGAGGAAGCCCAGGGGTCGTGCAGACAAGTTGGGGTGCAGGGAGAGGGCCAGCTGGGGAGGCATCGCTGCCCCTCTCCCCTCTTCCAGGACACAAGTTCCCAGGCGGGGCTCACCTTCATGCGGGCTGCATAGAAGTCTACATCTTTCTGCGTCTGCCTGAGGCCCATCGCCTCCCTCTCTAGCCTCTCCACGCGGCTCGCCTTCTCCCTCAGGGAGTCCAGCTCAGACAGGGCGACACGAGCAGACTGGGCGCTGGCCGCCAGCTTCATGTTCTGGGAGGTGGGCAAAGGCAGGGGACCTGGCTCAGGGCACCCTCGGGGCTGGGGAAGGCCCAGGTCCCTGCAGCCCCAGGAGAAGGCAGGAGCGGCCAGGCTGGTCCATGCGCAGGCCCCTGAGTGAGGCCCCACATGCTGTCACTGAAGCATGTCACCCCACAGCAGCTCCCAGGACAACTGGCTCTCAGGCAGCGCTGCTTTGAGCGAGAAGGAGAGAGCCCCCAGGTCACATTCCAGGACCTAGGGCCACGGTGACTGGGGCACCCTAGCCCCCCAGCCACCCCTATAGGACAGGCCTCCCGCTCACATCACGATGGGCCTCCTGCAGCTCCAGCAGCAGCTGGTCCACCTCATGCCTGGTGTCCACCAGCTGCTCCGTCTTCTTCTCCCTGGGGGTGATGGGAGGACGTGGTGAGGGCTTCCTCAGAAACACCTGGAAAGCCCACCACCTGTGAGACCCCAGAGGGGAAGGAGAGGGGACCTGGCTTCTGGGCGTGAGGAGGGCGTCTGCACCCGGGGCTGCAAAAATGCTCCTGACTCCAAGGTGAGCTTTAAGTTTTCAATGCCTGCTCTCAGAACAATCACAGACCTGAGCTTTCCTCTGAGGGTGCGGGACAGGGAAGGAGCCCCCGGAGCCATTCACCCTCCACAGCCAGGCAGGCAGCGAGGCCCACTGGTGGGTAAGTGAAGGCAGGCAACTCCCAAGATACCAGGCATGGTGCCATCACCAGCTGCAGGAAAGGGGGAGCAGGCCCACCAGACAGGACAGGAAAGTCACATCCTCCCTCCAGCCAAGAGCACCCACACTGGGCCAGAGGGTGAGCAGCAGACTGCTGCTCTGAGCCTGCCATGTCTGGACTGGCAGGAGCCCTAAAGGCCCAGCAGAACCCTGCTGTGCAGGCCCAGGGAGGGGAAGGGAGGGAGCGGGCTACCTAGGGCCCAACAGGGACCAGGCTCAAAGCAGAGCTCAGTCACTCCCGGGTACTTGTGAGAGCGCCCCCGTTTGCTGCCCCGCATGGCAGTGAACCACATGTGCTAGCAGGTGTGATGACACAGGGCACAAGGGCAGAAAGAACTGCGTCACTGGGGGACTCACAGCTCCTTCCTGACGCCGCGCAGCCTGGCCGTGGTGTCCGCCAGCTCCACGGCCAGGTGCTGTGTGTCCTCGCTGGGGCGGCTGCTGGTGTCCCGCTCCAGGGTCAGGGTCACGATCAGCTACAGAGGGCAGACAGAGGGGTCTCACCAGTGTGTTCCTGTGCCTGGCACAGAGCCCGCACTACAACTTGCTGAAGAATGACCAAAAGATGGAAGAAGTAAAAGAGTAGATGCCACGCTAGGAGGGAGGCAGGAGAAAGGTGGGGGGAGGGGGTGGTTAAAATGCGAGGATATATTTAGTGAGACAGCAGGGCCAAGTGAATGGAGCAGGGCCCCCAAGCTCAACTTCTGTCCTCATGCAGGTGTATGGAAGGGGACTGGGCCCTGCAGGGAAAGTGCCCTCGCCCTGCCCCCAAGGGAAATGGTCCAGGGGGACAGGCAGTGTGCATGCCTGAGAGGAAGTCAGGATGAGGAGCCAGGCCCATAACTAGGGCCTCAGGCCCAAACCCCTCCCCACCTGTCCCCCAGCTGCTGGGCCACCTGCAAACACACCTCCCTGCAACTGTCTCGCTCATCCACGAGCCTCCTGAGGTGAAACGCCATGTTCCTCGAGAGGGACTGCAGCTCCTCCAGGGCCATGTCTGGGACCTCCAACCACTGCAGGTCAAACAGGCTCTCCTGGTGGTGGGTCACCTGGGGGCACACAGGGGCACGGTGCTGTGGAGGCCGGGCTGGGAGCAGCTGTGGGGTCCCTGAGAGCACCCACCTCCCAAGGCCACGCCCCCTGAGACCTAGGCCTACTCTCCCACAGCTGACCCCCCTCACTGACATTATTAACCCTCAGCCACTACGTTTCTGTGGGGGGCAGGGAGGTGCCTCAGCAAGCTCAGCCACACTGTGCAGGGAGCTCTTTACTCACACACCACTGCTGTGTCACCCTAGTTCAAGGAGGACACTGACTTCACACCAGACAGCACTCCTCACAGTGTGGGAGCTCCCTAACTGTCCCCGGGGATTTCAGTCACGCACCATCCATGTATCACACAAAGAAGGTGAGCCTTGGGAGGGGAGGGTGAGGAGGGATAGCATCTTATTTCTTAAAATAGAATCTAATGCGAAGATGGCAACACATTAGAACGCTTCTGTCAGAATGTTGGGTCCATGACCGTCTTATGTTACTTTTTGAGGAAACATTTCATAACCTGAAGTACTTTTCAGGTGAGCCTGTATCTCCTCCCCACAGGCCACGCAGGCCCACCTGGTTTCCCCTTTCTGCCAGGTATGAGCGCAGGCCCCAGCCTCATCCTCACTGGGCAGCCTCTCCTCCAACTGCCAACATCACCTTCTTCAACCCAGGGACAGGCCCTTGACGGGGAATCAAACCTGCAACCCTTTGGTCTGCAGTCCAACACTCTAACCACTGAGCAAAACCATCTAGGGCCTGACCTCACCTTCTTAACCTGAGCCCCCAGACCAGCCCGAGGAGGCAGGTCTGTTTCCAGTCCGTGTCTTCTCAGTGTGGGAAGGTGGGTGTTAGTGCACTCAGTCCTCAAGAGGGGAAACAAATGGCAATCCACTGAGTGAGGTGCACCAACAAAGGTCTTACATTTCCCAGAGGGGCAAATGGAGGGGGAGAGCACCTCAAAAACCCTGCTACCCTGCTCGGCTGGTTTCACTAAGTGGTTTGAGTGTCAGCCTGGGGAACAAAGGTTCTCAGGCTAAATTCTCAGTCAAAGGCACATACCTCAGTTGGTGCTTTGATCCTGGCCCCTTGTGGTAGGCAACCAGTTGATGTCGCTCTCTGACATCAATGTCTCTCTCTCACCTCCCTCAGCCCTTTTCCTGCTTCCTTTTCACTCTTTCTAAAAATCAATGGAAAAATACCCTGGGGTGAGGATTTTTAAAAAAGCAGAATGGTCTTCAGGCTAACAGGTGGCAGCTCACCATCATGAATGGCTGAGCCTATTTAGGTCAATACTCACTTCCCCTCCACTTCCACCAGTTGCTTCCCTCTCCCGCTCCAGTGCTGACTCAGCACCCAGCACCCACGGTGCCTGGGGCTGGGTGCCCATCAGCCCAGCCTGTCCCTGGTGCCAGCCTGAGGTGCTGTGTTCACCGGCCCCTGCCAGCCCCACACCTGCTCCTAGGTGCTCCTGCTCATGTCTTTTTCATGCCTTTATCTCATCTGTCCAATCAGACTGAAGGCTGAACCACATCTCCTAAATTAACTAAATCATACAAGGCTTCTTCTGGAGGAGTGGGGGTGGGATGTCAGGGAAATACACTTTCAGGTTGGTGGCTGCCCCACAGGCCCGGTTTCCAGGGAAACCACTTCTCTGCTGTGACCACCTCTGCCAAGGTCCATTGCAGAGGGGCTGCCCTCAAGTGCAGAGCCCTCCCTCCCCCACCTCAGGGCCGAGTCTGCAGAGACAGCCCTTCTGGGACTTGGCAGCCTGTGTCTCTGCCAGGTCACTGACAGAAACAGAGACCCTTTCCCCTGGAAGATCAGCCATGGGAAGCAGAGCCACATGGGCCAGAACACATTTCAGGGTAAATAAAATTCTGAGCCCAACCCCCTTGACAGTACTTAAAACCAGCCTGGCTCCATATTAGGCAAGAACAGGAGACAAACGGAGGCTTGATTTGGGTGTTGAAAATTTTTTTTTTTTTTTAATTTTTACCCCCATTTTGTTTTAGCTTGCTAATAACTACCTTTCCAAACAGGTTCAACATGTCTGGTGTGTGAAACCTAAAATTAGGAAATTCACTAGTGGGTGATGTAGTCTTTAAACTTTCCCTTGGGATTGAGAGCCTGCCTCCTGGTTGCCACCGGAGTGGGGGTCCACGGCTGAGCCCCACAAAGCCAGCCACACACCTACCTCCCGGATATGGGCCATGATCCCGGCCTGGGTCTCAATGTCCAGCTGTTGGATTTTTTCAATAAACTCCCCTTTCCTGTCGCACTGCGGAGGTAACACGTGTTAATGGAAGCATTCTGCAAGTGAGGCAACCTGGGCCCACCACAGCCACAGAAATAGTTTCCATATGACCGGCCCACCAGCCCCTGGCTTCCTCCTTTATAACCAAGAACTTGTCCTCCCTCCCATCCCTTAGACAGAGGTTTCTCTAGAAGTTGCTCTGACTACCCACAGCGGAATCACCAGGGGTACTTGTTTTCAAAAAGCCCATCAGGTTGAAAACGCTGGCAGTGAAGCACAGAAATCTGCACGTTAAACAAGCTCCAGTGACTCTTAAACCAGATAAGGTCAAGAGCACCAGGGATGACAACCTTCATCTTCAAAGGCCCGGATGGTAGAAACATCACAGAGTCTGAGGGCTATTTAGTCTCAGCTCTGCCATTGTGCTGTGCCAGCAGCCAGAGATAATACATGAAGAATCGAGTGGGGCCCTGTGCCCATGAAAGTTTTTTTTTTTTCCAAAATCAGGAGTGGGTCAGATGGGGCCCCCGGCTAGATGGGGAACAAAGGTTCTCAGGTTTTGGTCTAGGTGTTCCTATACCGGGGACAATTTGCTAAGGGCACCCAGGGCTGAGGAATCCCCACTTGCTTCTTGCCAAAGGTGCCCTGGGACTAGAATCAGCTACCACCTAATGAGTGGTCCCTTCTCTCAGGAAGCCGGGACATGTCATGTTGGACTGAAGGCAGCTTCCCTCCTACCTCAGTCACTATGGGGAGTTTGTCTCCACAAACCCACACACAAGATGGCAAGGGCAGGCCCCTTCCACCCTTGCCCAAGCCCTACCTGGACAGCACAGCCCAGCATCAGCACCAGCATCTTCTTCATTTCCTCCATACTCTTTGCTAAATCAAAAGAACAACATATTTAAATAGACTCATCTCCTCATAAAATCTCACAAGCGATATACCACTCTGCTGTTGGGGGGAAAATTATATAAGCTAAAATAAATCATTTCAACTTGGGTGTACCCCGCCACCTGTTTCTACGTATGGGCTTGTATATTATTTAAGCCAAATGAGAATTTTGTACATAACTATTTGTGGTCCTTTCCCACTCAAATATGTCATAAATGTCTTCCCATGATAATCCATGAACTTCAACATCAGCATCTCTTGTTAGTATGTGCAGGAAGCAAGCCCAATGGCAGAGAGGTGTCTCCGGAGGAAGTGCAGAGTGGGCGCTAACATGAGGTGCACACAACTCTACCTGTTCATCGTGCAGCACTACAAATAGACAAGCCCCAGACGCATCCCCCAGCTTCACGCAGCCCACATCCTGCACATCCGTCCCGCCGCTGTGGGGAAGCACGGGACTTGGTTGGAAAGTCTGTAAGGAGGATTCTCCAAAAGGTTGGGGACCTCTGGGGGCACCTTGCCAAAGGAGGCAGCCTTGCCTTGACTTTTCCTAACAAGTCTGATCCCCCAGGGTTTTTTGCTAGAATTTCTATGTTGAGTCTTTAAAGACCAGCCCTTGTAGAAGCACATACTTTCTCAAGGATGCTTACCTTGCTAATTGTATCTAGAGGTTCCTTTTAGTTCCAGCTGTTATGACAATAAAAGCCAAAGGAGGCAGGCGAACAGGGTACTTGGCGATAGCCAAGTAGTGCCTTAGCCTCTCTTTCACAGAAGCGTGTGTTACAGTCATCATTCATCCGCTCAGGGTCTGCCTGCAGCCCCGGCACACCCCCTCCTCCTCCTGTTTCTCAGTGTCAGTGTTTGGCTGGAGGCTTCCAAAGAAAACCCCAGATAACATACAGATATCACTTTTGATCATCTCATACTTACTTTGCACAAAGGCTACAAATTTACTCAACCAACTTCCTTCCAGAGGCTCAAGTTTTCAGTGTTTTAATCTAAATGATGCTAAACAACATCTTAGTGGTTAGGTTCTTTGGTTTTTAGAAGAAAGAAGAGCAATTCATTTTTTAAAAATATTTTTAGAGGAAAGGGAGAGAAAGACAAACTCGGTCTGCTCACCCACTCTTTCCCTAGCTTGAGACAGAGCCGGAAACCCAGGCATGTGCCCTAACCAGGAATCAAACCAGCAACTTTTTGGTGCACAGGACGATGTCCAACCAACTGACCCACACAGGCCAGGGCTTAGAGCAGGGCTGGGGAATGTCCGGCCGGAGGGCCATATCAGGCCCCAAAATCATTTGGCCTGGCCCTCCCAAAGCATTAGGAGTGAGTTAATCAAATGTTTGACTAAATATAGCAGCTAATTTTTAAGTTGATAATTTTGTATGGCCCAGGAATGATATCATACATACCCACATGGCCCTTGGCAGAGAAAAGGTTCTCCTCCCCTGGCTGCTGGTGTAAAGCAGATTCTTATTTACCTCTTTAGGGAAAGTTCATTCTTTGAACTTCTCCTACTGCCAAATTGCCGGGCAGAAAGGCTTTTACTATTTCACTCTCTCACAACCAACATATGATAAGCCCGATTTCAGACCCACACTAAAACTATCATACTGCTCCTTCTCAGCTCTGCCAATCAGACAGGACAAAAAAAATTACATTTCATCACTGTACACTGTCTCCTTAATTGATTATGCATCTCCATGTACTTATGAGTGCCAGCCACTTAGATCAACAGCATCAGAATACTGGGCTCTAGACCTGGCTGGTTACCAGGAGCAGTATGATCCCACCAAGCTGTACCCTGTCCCCCAGCCTCAGTTCCCATCTCTGAAATGGAGACAGCTGGCCTGGGTGATGTGCAGAGTGGTTTGGGGGTAAAAAAAGTTCTCTAGCTTTCTAGCTTTCTCATCATATCCTGTTCTACTTGGGGAGAAGGAATGTGCCAGAAATACATAGCATTGTTTTCTTGGAAGACTTACCCACACCCCCTTGCACTGTGCTAAATGGCCCAAGGTACCACCAACGACCCCTGGGATGAAGGAACCAAATTCATGTCCCAGGAATGAGTGTTGTGCTTTATTTCAGTTCCTTGCCTGTAAGGTGTATATGGAGTAATAGATGACCTCATCCTAATAGCTCTCAAATGAGAAATAGCTAAAAACAACCTTTCCTGTGATGAAGACACTATGGTTGAGTCTCAGAACTGGGGGCTAGACATTCACTAACCTAAACTGCACCCTCCTTGCCATCTCCCAGCCTGAAGAAGGGTGGGAGGGATGAGGGCTGGACCACAGGGTGCCCATGGACCATCCAGATCCCACTCTTAACAATATGCTCAATAAGGGTGGGTGCTGCAGATCCATCTACTACACACAAAGACTTCCCTTTGCTGATAAGTGTAGAACTTCCTCAGTGTTTAAAATGGAATAATTTCAAAGACTTGTGATTGTTATTTCACTTGAGGCATTTCATTTGGCCCCAAGGGCTCCAATCCATTGTCATTCAGAAATATAATCACCACCCTGACTCACTTCTCTATTCATGCTGAGCTGATGATCAGCCACATTTCAGTTTTTATTAAAAAAATGAAAGGGAATGAGCATAGGAGTGTAAAAGCCCCCAATCAGTCCCACCAAAACCTTTCCATGGCCACAGTGCTCTCACCCACCAGCCCATGTGCCCATGTGACCGTCCCACCCGCCCCCCAAATCTGTCCCCAGATGACAGACAAGTGCTTCTTGTAAGCCCTTTGGTAGATATTACAGGCACAGAACCTCCCAGCCATCGCCAGCTCCTCTTCCTACAGTGATTCACCTCTCCCAGGCTTGTATATGCTGCTGTAGCCAGCAGAGAGCTGACATCCGGGGAGAAAGTGTTTGGAGGGCGTAGAGCAGCAGAAAAAGAAGGCAGAGTTCATGCAGAAAATCTTGATGTTCACGGCAAACGGTCTAAGTGTACCATATTTTAGAATAACTCCAACAGGTCTGAGGGTCCATTTTCCCAGCCACCGCAGAGGAAAACAGCATTAAAAGTGGAAACACGTGTAGGATAGGCCCGCTGCTAGTAGCAAGAGCATAGGCAAGGAGGAGACTAGAAACCCTGTACATACAGACACACACAGATACACACAGACACATATGAGCTTAATCTATCGTCTAAGGCGGCTCAAGGAAAGAGCAGAGTTCCACTCCGTCAGCACCAGCAGTTACACACAGTGACAAGCATGAGCCATTTATTCATTCATTCTATTCATTCATTCACACCCATCAGGCATCAAGAAAATACTAAATCTGATCCAGAGCATTGTTAGAAAAGTATGGAAGTCCTGTTTGCTAAGTTTTGTTAATGCCATGGGGCAGGGGGAGGTTTTAAAGGTAGAGAATTAATTTTAGAAAAATCTTCATGGAAACAATGATTTAAAAGGGGCTTTGGGGCAATAAACAGGGCACTAGGAGATTCAGGTGGAGCAGTGCTGTGTTTGTTCTCACCAGGGTGAGTGGATGAAAACGTGTGTTGCAAACAAAGGCCTCCTGTGACTGTTTTCCCTACACAGATTCCTATGAAACTTGAGAGAGAGAGAGAGGAGAGACGTTCTCTAATTTCTTATGGGAGGCTGATTTCTCTCAGAACTTCAGGAGTAAGAAAAACTGCTATTTTCCTAAATCTACCAGACTGTGGGATTTGAATAGTTTCAAACACACAAAAGACTCTCTAGTGGGTCCCTGCCAGTGAGATTGGCTCAGTGACGGTTAAGCAGGCAAAGAAGAAACAAACCTACAGACAGCCCCCTTCCAGGCACCCATGTGTTCTGGCTGCTGCGAGCTTTGTCTTAATCAACACAGTCCTCTGCCTCAGACCAAGAAAATCAACAATGCACAAAATCTGGAAAGCGCCCAGGGAACCTGGAAGAAGGGCCTCTAGTCTGCAGTGAGGTCAGGCAAGGCTTCTTAAAGGAAGTGACCTCTGAGCTGAGAACCACAGGGTGAGGGGGGAGAGTTAGGACACAGTGAGCGAGAGCGTTGCAGGCACAGGAACAGCACATGCAAAGGCCCAGAGGTAAGAGAACATGGTGCTTGTTCCAGAGCCGTGGTGCAGGCAGACCCACAGGATGTGGCGGGAGGAGATCCGCCCCCTTGTTTAACTCCCCAGGGAGACACCTGACAAGCATGAATTAACTCTGACTTTCTGGAAGATGTCCAGGAGCACATTTCATTCGGTCTTTCAAGGTCACAGGGAGTGTCTGAGGCTAGGAAGTGGAACCCTTGCCCTCTCGGGCCTCAGGGAGCAGTGGCAGACATGCCCGGACTTCCTGCTGAGACCCACCACGGACTGAAAAGGGCATCACAGGGTCCTCGTGGAAGAGAGATATGAGTTCCTCCAGAGATTCTTCCTTTCTTACCAAAAGGTCCCCACCTGTGAAGGTGGCCCTGACTCCACATTTACTGAGGAGGAGAGACCCCCAGAGAGGCCACATATGACTCGGCCCCTAAGCCCACCAAAGCAGGGGCCTTGGCTTCATGCCCAGAGGAACAAACCCATCCTTTAAAATCTCACCGGGATGATCCTGTGTTTTGCTGCCTCCCAGCTGGCAGCCAGAGCTCTGTGTCCAACAGCTGTCCAGAGCCACTGGCACTGGCCAAGCTCATGGGGGGGGGGGGGGCGCGGGGGTGGCTTTCACTCACCAGACAGCAGGTCTTTGCCAATCATCAAAACATCTGGCAAGCTCATTACGATCCACTGCTGCAGAACTTCCTACAAAAACAAAGAGGAAAGATACCACTGAGAACAGGAAAGGAAAATAAAGAATGACCAACAACATGACAGCTTATCAAGTCACTGGGTGAGCGCAGCCACTGCACGGTAAGTGGGGACATGCTGTGTAAGAGGAAGGAATAGTTAGGGTATAAATAAATGTGAAAAGCCAGAGCTACCTGTACTTCTGCCCTCATCATAACCAAATAAACATTATGTCTGCATATGTGCAGAGACCTTGGGAAGAAGAGCATACGTTACATGCCAGGACAGCAGCATCAAGTGTGAGTCTTCTTAATTTTTTTAAAATATGTTTTTATTGATTTCACAGAGGGAAAGGGTGGAAGTGGAGAGAAATTTCAATGATAAGGGAACCATCCATAGGCTGCCTCCTTCACGCCCCCTACCGGGAGACTGAGCCCCCAACCCCTGCATGTGCCCTGACTGGGAAGCCAACGGTGACCTCCTGGTTCATAGGTTGATGCTCAACCACTGAGACACAACGGCTGGGCTGTGAGTGTCTTTTAAAAATATGTCTTTATTTTTGTGGTATGATTTGCTGGTGCAGCTAAAGTAAAGAATGAAAATGAAAGAGATGCTGCGGGGTCTCTCTAGGATGATTCAGGATGCTGTGTCAGCAGGTCTCTGGTGCAGGCTGTAGGTGGAGACTTCTCTCCTTTACAGCAGCGCCCTCCCTGGGAGAGGGATAGATCACAGCTACACTGCACCCCTCAGAGAGGTGGCTTGGGAATGGAGCTGCCTTCACAGGGAGGGTCTTTGAAAGCAGGCCCAGGCACCAGCCCTGGTCTGGGGGTCTCGACCAGCCCTCCTCAGAGTGTGCGGCTCACCCTGACCCACCACTGCATTCCCCAGAACGCCTCCAGGGCAGGTGGTCTTCCCTGTCCAGAAGGGCCTTGCTGTTTACGATTCAGAAGATAGAAATCCAATTTTTCAGAAGACAAGTAAGGGGGTAGGTTTCACAGGTATTCTTGCCCTTAGACAGTGGTCACTAGAGAAATTCCTCACCAAGGAAGCTCTTCTTATCCCTTTTAAAACATGTTTCCAACTTTTTTCAGGAGTCGCTCTGTTGCCTAACTCGCTGAATATCTGCATTCAGTGTCCTGCCAGCTAGCACTGATAAAGAAAAGGGGGACCGTTACACCACGGGCCTAGCGGAACACCCCAGAACTCTCTCTGAATCATCAGAATAGAATGGTGGGCTAGGCACTCAGGCCAGAAGTTGCCAGCGCCATCAAACATTTATGCACTGACTTTATCCTCCCTTCTTGTCATCTTTCTGTGGCTCCTGTCCACACCAGAATTTAGGGGGCAAGGGATGCTACCCCATGAGGCGTACCCACTCCCAACACACCAGGCCCTTCTCCACTCAGTGTTGGAGAGTGTTTCTTGGCTATCTGGGGTCCCATGTCACTGCATCAGAGGTGACTAACATTTTCTTAAACATGTCTGAGTTCCATCGAACAATGTCAGATGTACATTTCCTTCTATTCTGACCTTGGAACTAAAGTTTCCATTTTTAAAACTAAGCATGTACATTTCTAAAGATAATTCTAATGTTTAGTTGTCAGCCCCATGCTCATCCAATACAATTGCCACACAGAGATGACAGGTCTCAAAAAGAAGGCGGAGTGGGGAAAAGGTGCAAGCAGTGTATGGAAGTTTTATTTAAAGACATCACACAAAGTAATGCTAGTGTGTGTGCATACGTATACATACAGTGACACACACAGCCGCACATACACACACATGTATACACACACATGCACACATACACACACACGTGGCAAGAGTATAACAATTCAAACTGCATACCCAGCAAATTGGTGATAGCAGTTATCTCCAGGGAGAGAGGGAAGGATAATTGGACTCAGTAGAGGCATTCTGGGGACTTCTATCAGAAAAAAATTCTTTCCTTTTATTAAAAAATATATTTTAATTGATTTCAGAGAGGAAGGCAGAGGAAGAGAGAGATAGAAACATCAGTGATGAGAGAGAATCATCGATTGGCTGCCTCCTGCATGCCCCCTACAAGGGAACAAGCCCTCAACCCAGGCATGTGCCTTGACTGGGAATCGAACAGTGACCTTCTGGTTCATAGGTTGACTCTCCACACCAGCCAGGCAAAAAATTTATTTCTTAAAAAAAAATCTGAAAGAAACATGAAAGAAAATTCACATCTATCATCTATAATAATAAAAGGCCAATATGCTAATTAGACCGTACATCCTTCTGGACGAAGCCGGGGCTGGAGGAAAGACACCCAGGTCCCGGGTGCCAGACAGAAGCAAGGTGCTGGCACCCAGGGGAAGGAAGGCCTACTCTTGCAAGAATTTTCATGCATCGGGCCTCTGGTATGTTCATATTCATTTCAAGAAAGGATACTCAGGTGTTCATTATAAACACTGGTGCTGTTTGATTTTTCATTTTTCAAAGCAATGAAGGAAAGAAGGGATTACAGAAGATCAGGCAACCCCAGACTATTTCTTCTGCTGTTTCCTCGGAGACATAAAACAATTTTGGGGTCTGCTGAGCCTTCTCACCAAGGTGAGAGTTCAGAAGGAAGAAGCCAAGTTCAAGGAACCTTAAACCACACTTCCTCGAGGTGCTCTTAACTGGAAATCTTGGTGGTCGCTGGCCATCATGGGATGTGGAATATCGGGCCCAGGCCCATCCTCTGCTTGACAGATGAGAACTCAGAGGCTCAGAGAAGGAATGCACCTGAGGGAAAGAGCTCAGAGAACCTCAGCAAACCTCCCATTTCAGAGTCGGTCCTGCAGGTGGGTCCCTATATCCATCTAAGGGTCCAGGTGTCAGGATCGATGTCCCTACGTGAACTTGCAACATGTACATGTCGATCAACAGACACGGGATGTATCCAGCCGCTGACCGAGGGCCTCCCACCACCATGCAGCCAGAGAAGCCTCAGCAGCTTCACAGGACAACGAGGCCCTGACTGCCCAGAGGAAGGGCCAGATCGCAGGCGTCCAGGGCAGGGAACGGTGGTGGACACAATGCACAGCCCAAAGAATAAACACGCGTCCGCTATTTGTTGTACTGGGAATTCCCGCTACGCTGGCCTTATTTTCCTACTGGCTCCATTACGGAGTGAACTTGTGCTTCATGTAAGGACTCCAGGCTCTGATGTAAAAAATGAACCACTGCGCCCCAAAATTTAGGTTAAAAAGACTCAGGTGAAAAAGAGCTTGTCTGTTGACCAAGTACAGCAAGGGCTGTGTGGCACTGATGCGAAGCTGACCCGCAGGCAGCTGGAAGCAGCATGCAGCTCTGCTCCAGGCTCAGCTTTCCTCCAGGCTTCTCATCTCTTGGGGTGTCTGTCCTGGAGCTGGTGCCCCCCGACCCCCACCAGCCTTTCTTCTTAAAAGCAGAGACTGAATGAGGCCTTCTCCCAAGGCCCTGCCTCCTTCCCGGCAACTCCCTCACTGAGCCCTCTGGTCACCTGGGCATCACCGGGCCCCTCCTCACAGGGCTGCCAGGATGGCCTTCCTGCCCCAGGGCAGGTGAGACATGTGTCCGCTGTCTGTGATGAGAGGAGTCACCAGGGAGAACGGAGCTCTCGGCCCCAGCAGAGCTGGGGGAAGGTGCCCCTTCCATAACAACACTCCGTGTGCTCTGTAGGCCGGGGTTCCCGTGGGAGGGTGCGTCAGCATCCCACAGGCTTGTTAAGACGGAGGCAGGGGGCTTTGGAAAATTTGAGAAGCTAAGGTGGATGAAATCGCTCTTTGCAGTCCCTGCTTCTGTTTCTACCCCAAACTGGAGGATGTTTTTCTACTCTTCATCAGAATCTTAATTCTAATTGCACTCTTTACCATCTTTGATCTTGCAGCCATTGGAAGACTCTGAAAAAATGTGATGGCAGGTGTGTGATCTGTGACTCCTATGCGCGTCCCTGCACCCTGGTGTGCATGTATGATGAGTGTAAGTACAGCTCCTATCAGGGGCGCTGTGTGATCTGTGGAGGCCCGGGAGTCTCTGATGCCTATTATTGTAAGGAGTGCACCATCCAGGAGAAGGATAGAGATGGTTGCCCAAAGATTGTCAATTTGGGGAGCTCTAAGACAGATCTCTTCTATGAATGAAAAAAATACGGCTTCAAGAAGAGGTGATTGGTGGGTGACCTCTTTCTCCCCTCATCAAGCTGCTGCAGCTGCCAGAAAAGACGCCTACCATGGCCAACAGAAAGGGAGCGGAGTGCAGAACATCGCCCGAATTGCCTGTTAGTACACTGGCACCTCTCCACCCTTCCCTCTCCTCTCACCCAGATAAGGTGGTAGGAATGGAAAAGGATCCTTCACAGGGTGCTTGGCAGACTAAATCAGAGAAAAAAAATGATTAGTTCATGGTTTTTCTTGAATTCAAGAAGCAAGACTCTTTCCACATTGACAAGTTCTCTCTACACCAAGCACTCCTAAAACAGAAATAGTATCATTTCGGTGATCTTTTGACTCTAAAACTACCCGTGATCTTACAGCAGCTCTGATGGTAGTTGTCTTCGATGAAACCTCAGCAGTGGGGTAGGGAGCTCTCGGAACAATAAATGTGGGCATTTAATCTTGTAACATCAACCAGGTGGTGCTGGTTCATGTTCTAATATATTGGAAACCCTTTCTGTTGCTATTGTATTAATAAAGTAGGTGTTTATTTTCTGGTTAAAAAAAAAAAAAAAAGACGGAAGCAAGACCTCCACAGCAGGTCTTGGGGGACATTCTTAGAGATGGTTGCTGACAAGTTCCCAGGTGCTGCTGCTGCTGCTGTGCTGAGCACCCCCTTTGAGAACCACTGCTCCAGCCAACTGATTCCCAGTGTGACAGGAAGGACATAAGACTCAACATCCTGGGAACTTCTGAAAATACAAAGTTCTGGCCCCAACCCCAGAGGCGACCAAGCAGCGGGCCAAGAGGAGGCCAGAGACCCTGGCTGAACACCTAGCCATGCTGCTTCTCAACCCCTCCTGTCCTCTGAAAAAGGTCAAGGACAAAGTCTCTCCAGGTTTTCAGAGGCAAAACTTGAGCTTCTTAAATAGCTGGTGCTATTTCAGAGGGGCCTCTGGTATTCCTAAGCGCCATGGCCTGATGCCTCAGAAGAGGACAGCCAGGTTGGCAGAAGCCTTGCCTGGCAAACAAGACCAGGGCTGGGTTCTGTGACTTTGCGTGTCTCGCTGAAAAGCCACGGGCAGAGGGATCCCACTTTACGTGGGGGTGACCTCTCACCCTCCCTGGTCAGAGTAAGGAATGACTGTCTCCTTTCGTCCAAGCCCTCACAAGGGGACGCTGGGCGGTACTTCTTTCGGAAAAGTTTCTTGACTGTCACTTCACAACAATGAGCAGTTATGCATATGCTATCATGTCAGGAGGGAGGGAAAAAGGCAGAATATGCAAGGCAGGGCATGAAACACAAACTACTCATGCAAACTCTGGGGGGAAACACTAGAACCGCCCATAGTGATTGTATTTCAGTGTTGGGATTCAGGGTGGTTCTTATTCTTCCTACTTGTGTGTTTTCCTAGCTGTTTGTAAAAAGCACATACTACTTATATGACCAGACGTTACTTTATTTTACAATAAATCTGAACAAAGTACACAGCACAACCCTGCCCGCACCTCCCTGTGTCGGCCCAGAGGCAAGGGCCTGCGGCTTTCTTCTTGTGAGCAGGACTGAGGCAGGGGCGCCCTGAGGCCCTTAGCAAGTGCTGCAGCAAGCATTTACTCTGGGCCTCGGGGCTGAGGCTGCCATGCACCCCTGCCCTGCCCTCAAAGAGCTGCCAGTGCAGAAGCCGGACCAGGAGGCAGGTCCCTCCTTCTCCCTGAGATTCTCTCTGGGCCCTGAGGGTGGACTGGCCGTCTTTTCCTTCCTGGGACGTTTCCATGTTCTGGAGCGCTACCCAGTGCCCAAGAGCAGCAAACTGCCTGGAATTCACATGTTCAAGCCCCCTTGGCCAGCCCAGAGCTGAGCGGCAGGGCAGCTGACCACCATCAGCGTGCACCCTCCTCTACCAGCGAGAACAGAGGATGGCATGCGCATGGCCACTCAGCTCGCCCCGGAGCCTGCCTGCTCCGTGCTGCTCACCGAGAGCCTCAGAAACCTCCCTCCTCTGAGGCCTTCATCGCTGCCACAGAGAGAGGTGATGCCCTCCCAGCTACACCTGAGACAGGAGGCCTGCCTGTCAAGAGTCCCACGTTGGCATCTCCCTGGTTTTGATTCCTGTGGAACCAGGAGAAATAGGCCTCCATCCCAGCAACTGGGGCAAGTGGTGACTGTGACAGACATGGACAGGACTGCCTCCACCTCAACGCCCTTTCCCCCGTCTCCTGCCCATAACCCTCCAAACGGGAAACTCAGTTGTGTACATTCACTCCACTCAGGTGTCATTTCCTCCAAGAAGCCTTCCCAGCTGCCCCCACGCAGCCTGAGTTAGGATTCTTGTCTGTTGAACAGCTGGCACCATCCGCCTCCCTGGCACTTAGCACACAGCATCAAAAGCACCTGCTTACCACAAATGGTGCCTGCAGCCAGGAATCAAGGTCCCTCCAATCCCAGACCCAGTTCAATGGCAGCACCACCCCCTCCCCCTGTCCGTGGCCGTCACAAGGGCAGCACTAGCTGAAACACACCAGCCTACAGCATGCCCAGCCCTGAGTGTGGCTCTCCTCAGACAAAGAAATGAGGCCACTTTAGCCCCATCGTCTGAGCTCTCCCAGGTCCCGCCCAAAGGCTGCTCAGAGTCACGGTGCTGTGCTGCCAACAGGCCATGGAATGAGCATAGCTGTGTGCTGGGAACAGGGCTCAGAGGCGGAGTCTGGCCAACATCTCAGTGAAACTACAAAATAATCCTGGGACTTGCTGGGCAGTGAGTGTTTCTTCTATATATATATCTCTTCCTCTCTGAAATAAATTACATACATATATATTGTGTGTGTGTGTGTATACATATATATAGATATATGTGTATATATATATATATATATATATATATATATATATATATATATATTATTTATTTCAGAGAGGAAGAGATAGAAACATCAAAGATGAGAGAAAATCATTGATCGGCTGCCTTCTGCATGCCCCAACTGGAGACTGAGCCTACAACCTGGAGCCACGCAGGCCAGGCCAGGGAGTGGTTCTTAAACCATGTTCCCTGAGGTCCCAGGAACTCACAGAGATGCCCTGGAGGGAAAGGTGGTGGCTGAGCAGAGGGCACTAGGGTCCCCCAACCCCCAATCAATCAGAGTTCTGGGGCTTCACCTGAGATCTTAAGAAAACTCATATGGGAACACAAGTTTCAGTGCTCAGAAAAAGTGTGAAAACCAAGGCCCAGGGGGGCAGTTTCAGTCCATATGGCGTCCGTCCTGGTCATATAAAGACCATAAAGATCAGCGATTTCACCCCACCTTCCCAAGGCTGCGGTGGGGATTTTAACAGCCCTTTGCCATCAGGTCCTCCTGCCATGGACTATCTGTGAATGAGATATGGTGAGCATGGCAAGTGGACACTCTACACGCTAAACTCCAGTGCTGCCGTCTAAACCCTGGGGGCACGTCCATTACAGTGCTGACCCAACATAACACTCGGTGGTCCCATATCTCCTTCAATACCTTGAATTGCTGCTGTACAAAGACTCGCTGAGCTGTGGACAATAACTAAGTCAGTGTGCGCCTCCCAGAGCCCATTCCAGCCACTCCCCACGTGACTGGTGTTTGGGGCCACAGTGGCAACTCATCACTGGGGCCCTCACAGCACCAGAGCCAATGCCTCACACACCGCTCAAAGGACACTCGATGGACAAAGTAAAGCAATGCAACATCTGACCTTTCTCACAATGCGGGGGGAATAAAAGATGCAAGTGAGAAATCCTGAAGTGTTAGCAAGCAGCTGCCTCACTGTGAACACCATATCCTCTGGGCTTCCTGCGGGGAAACCTTTGGAGTGACGACATTGCCAGGAGCACAGAAGTCCTGGGAACAGAGGCTTCCCTTACCTGGTAGAAGGTCTTAATGTGTCTGACCAAGATGGTCAAGTTCTCAATGCGGAGGTTCACATCGTTGTTCACGTGCTGGTGGAAGCGTTGATTAGGCCTGGGGTCTCTAGGGGAGGAAACACGAGACTGGAAACAGCGTCTCCCAGCATTTGCCACACCTCCCTTCCCAGTGCTGGGCAGCCCTCTCCAAGCCTAGGTCAGTGTGAGGCTGAAACCAGTGTGGCTCCAGTCAAACCCGAATTCTGCCCCTGCCGAGCCGTGGACCTTAGACAATACACATCCCTCCCAACCCCAGGACAAGCCCTCCTCAGGCCCTTAGTCAGTGTCATTTCCATTCCCACTCCTAGCAGTATCCAAAACTACCACCAAATGCAGTACAGACCCAAAAGGTTACACTGTGTGAAAATCGATAATCCCCACAATATATTTAAAGATTAGGAGAGCTGGAACTGAACACAACAAAATATATGAACCATCAAGAAAGAAAAAGGGGAAACATGGTACATTTTCTGACTTAAATCAATAAAAATCATTCATGTTCTACTTCACATGGGTTCCCCTCCTCTGTCACCAGCCTGGCGGGCTGGTCCTGTGATTTTACATTCTAGGGACACAATTCCACCTGGACAAACCGACATCATCAGTCCGTGGCACTATATGGTGTACAACGCCGCCTAGGAGACATGCTAACAGTAGAGACATAAGTAATTGATGTGGGAAGCCCAAAGCATCATTGACTTTTCACTCTCCAGGAAAAGTCCAGTCTGGTCGTGATGAAACCAGAATTCTCAATCAAGTGAGTTATAACTTCACTCATTGGTATGTGTTCAGGATATTTCTCAAAATTCTCAGGCTCAAAACAGGTTTCCTATCTGAAGAGAACAGACTCAACAGGAGGACTTAGGTGCCACCTCTCCTCCTTTTCATAACAAAACCCTCCCCCACAGTTACTGTCCCAGGACCCAGGGAGGGTGATAATTCAAATGAGGGCTGTCTTCATGGGTTCATGAGGGCGCTGAGTCTCCTGGAAGCTGGTCTGATGGAAGAGAGGCAGGCCTCTTCCTCTTTCCGCAGTAACCTGCCCCCCTCCATAACGAAGGGGCGATTGGAGAGTTATGGAAATCGATCTCAATGCCATTCGGGTCATTTGAAGCCAATAATTAATACAAAATTGACAGATAGGGAAAAAATCTTCAAGTCAGCATTTCAAATGTCACTGGAAGTCCAATTTAAAAACCACCACCACCGCAAGCTGTTTGAAATTCAACCAGGACACCAGTAGCTGACTTGGAGAGGAGGACACTGGGGCTGGGGCTGTGGCAGCACCAACTGCCCATTTGGGAACAGGAGTCAACGGTCATCCTCAGAATGTCTGCGAATGAGATCAGGTGTCTCCAAAGACAGAATTGAAATCTTTCCCTGGCAAATGAAGGCCTGATTAAGTCACATGGGACCTCCCCAGGAGTGCCAGCAGCCAAAGGACCTCAGCACACAGGGACGCTCGCTGCTCCTAAAAGACACTCCACACACCAGGGTGGGGGCCTGGTCTCTGACCTTCTGCTTCTCCCTCCAGCTCTGAAGGGCAGTACTAACTGAAACTAAGCTCCAAAAGAGCCCTGGCATTTACTACCTGAGCAATCAGACTAATTATCATGATCATTAACCAGTACTCCCTCTAAGGCTCTCAGGGCAGAGAAAGGTTATTAGGAACCGAATCCAAACAAGCCAACTATGCCTAAGGGAAGTCTATAGCACTCTGCTCAGGATGCTTAACCCCCTCCTCCCCTGCTGGGGGAAAAACAGAGCAAGTGCTGCTGATTCCAATCTGGGTCATTCAAAATGGTGTCCACTCACAAGTGATACACATTAGCACAGGCATGAAGGCGCACACAGACACACACACACACACACACACACACACACACACACACACACACACAACCCAGTTCTGAGCCTCAATCTAATGACAATGATGATGCACATTTATTGGGCATTTTCTATATACATGATCTTTTATAATCCTCTCTAAATCTATAAAATTCCATCCCTTATTATAGATCAGGAAATGGAGGGGTAAAGAGTTTAAGGAATTTGCCCAAAGTAATAAACTAGTAAGTGGTAGGAGGGGGAATTAAACTTGCCTGCCTGATGCTGGAATCAAAGCTCTTAGATGACTTTCCCACAAGATAGTGAAAAATATGTGCAACGTGAATCAGACACCTTCTTTTCCCTGGGGACCAGTGGGTACCCTGAAATTCTGCATTTACAGAAGAGCCATTCGGCAAGTTATCCACGCTCCTCAACGCCTCATTTTCATTCAGCTATTCTCCTAGACCAGGGCCTCCCCAGAAAGCTGACAGTCCTTCAGTTCCAAATATCCTTCATCAAACAAACTGCAGTTCTTTATCCCCAACAAATGGCAGCAAAAGGGGCTGTATACTGAGGTACCACTGGCCCACAAGATACCCTCCCATAGCAACTCAGGTTCCTTCATTCCTACACCCTTAAATCAAACATTCTGAGCATCAGTTTTGTCCTTTGCCTGTGAGGACAACTTACATTTCCAGCATGACTTGGTTCAGCAAGATGCCATCCACCAAGTGCATGTACAGGTTGTCATCGTTGCCGCTTGCGACTGGGCTCAAAGTTTTCACCTGCGAGGAGGGGGGTGCGGGCAGAAAGCAGGAAACATCACCCCACGTGAACTTTCTGAAGCTCTCTGGGGCAACGGCGGGCAAGGCCCCTGTGGGCTGAAGGATCACCCAGTGCCCACCCTCGCTTCAGTTGGCACCAAGCCCACCTTTCCCCAGGGCCTGTCTCCCTGCCCCAATCCTGGCTACAGATGTGAGACAGCAGGAGGCAAACTTTCTTGCCACTTTTCTCCAGCATCACAGGACAGGGAAACATGAAAAATAAAAGGAACTTTCAAAACATTTTTCACGTCTCTGATTTATTGGAGTCACTGTGCCCATCCCAGCCGGTACACGTCCCCACTCAGAGACACCCCAATCCTCACCCACCACCACCATCCACCAGCTGGTCTCGAGTTCAAACACTACACCAGGATATTTGAGGGGAGTGAGTGCTTTTCCCTGAGTGGTCCAACCACATGGGCCGGGTGACCCCTCACACCCTATTCCCTCTGGGACGGGCAGCCTAGTGCCCTGGCAGGAGCAGGTGAACCCATCCTCAGTCCAGGGCTGGGAGCGCCACAGGGTCCTGCACCTTGTGCATGGGTTCCAGAGTAGGAAACCCCTCATGCCCCAAGCCAGGACCCCTACCCCCAGCTTGGAGACCTGCAAAGACCCCCGAGTCCCAGGACTGCCAGGGCCCAGGTGAGTGGGGTGGGTGGAGACCCCAGGGGAGGCGCGGGAGAGGAGCCAGGGCACCAGCAATGGGACAGGGAGGCAGGTGCACTCACCCAAGCCACCAGCGGGCTCTTCAGAAAGAGCTCCATGAGCTCGCGGACAGTATCGTCCATCCTGAGGCTGTGTCCACCATCCATCGCTGCGCACACCGGCTCTGGGCCCACCGTCTCTGTGCCCAGCACCTCTGCGCCACGCATTGCCAACGGCTATTCGCCCCACATTCCAAACGGCTCCCCACCCCACATTCTAAACCGCTCTTTGCCCCACATTCTAAACGGCTATTTGCTCCACATTCAAAAAAGGCTCCTCACCCCACATTCTAAACAGCTCTTGAGCCTGTATTCCCAAAGGCTCTAGACCTCATATTCCAAAGGGCTCTGGCAGGGGACACAGCTGGGTTGGGGGCTGTGGCAGCTCCTGGCCAATGCTAAGTGCTTCAGAATACACAAAAATTATGACACACTCCCTATGAAATTTAAAATCCCTCTGGGCACATAAAATATAAGAAAATATAAAGGGTCTATATCTACATCCTATGTAATTATAAATGTACGCTAACCACTTAAACATAATTTTGCCAATCTCCATTTTAAATTATTTTTTTTTCTACCAGCCAAGTTGCAGAAATTTGATCAGTTTCTTTGAAGTAACCATACATTTTATTTTGTTCAGTCCGAACTAGCAGCTCAGCTTGGGAGTTCTCCTCCCCATCGACAGTGAAAGGAGATGCTCCAGTTAGTAGTTCATACATTACAACACCTAAACCCACCAGTCAACTGCCTACAAAACGATTTGATAGAATATTAACTAATAAGTAATTTAGAGGAAAGAAAAATGAAGAAAATGAAGATGCATATTTAGGAAATATTTTAACAAAAAGATCCTGTACATAGCTTTCTGTGCAAGGAGTATTAAACTAGCACATGCAAGAAAGACATTTAGAGAACAGATACGCAGGTATGTCAGAATAACATTTAAACATTTAGGCTGTCAATCAATGAACTGAAAGTGTTTTAATTATGTCCTAAATTAGTAATGGTTTTATTTTGGTTAACTAAAGAATTTATTTTGTTTAAAATAAATTTAAAAGTTTTAAGTAAATGAAATTTTTGGATTTATGAGAGAGGGGGACAAAGTACCGATTAGCATTTTTAGTAACTATCCAGCTCCAATAAATATTACAAATTACTTAAAGCCCAAGAACAAAAATGAAAAAAAAATCCCACCTTGAGGTGTTATTTTTTCATAACCACCTAAATCAATTCCTCTTATAGAACCAACCACAAATCTAATAGCCTTCATTTGTAGGAAGCATGATGAGATTTAAAATAATGTAAAACAAAATGTGATCCAAATGGGAAACAAATTTATAAATGTAGTGACCTGAACTGAGAACACAGCGAATGACATATAATTTAGAAATTCTTGATATATTGAAAATTAATTCTTTGATAATTATGCAAATCAGGATTTGAATAATGGTTGACTATATGAGCTAATGTCAATGAAATATTAACTGCATGCTAAAATTTTAAACTCTCTGCTTCCAAATTTCAGGGTCAAGGTTTCAGAGAAATGCAGCAAAAGCTAGAACTGTTTTAAAGAAAACACGTAACAGTGACATAGAAAACAGGGGAGGCAGAATGCAACCACAAAAGAGTGCGTGCAAGCCAGGCACAGCGAGGAGCACATTGCACACATTATAGCTCAATGAACTCAAAGGCCTCAAGTCGTTCCATCAATTCCCACTGACTTGGCTGAACTTTGGACCTCGGGTATGCAGAAATTCTAGGAGTAATATAAGGTTTTCTTTCCTGAAGATCGGTTCCAGGCCCCTGGCTGCTGTGACTCAGTTGGCTGGAGCATCACTCTATACACCGAAAGGTTGTGGGTTTGATTCCTAGTCAGGCCACATACCTGGGTTGTGGGTTCAATCCCCAGTCAGGGTGCATACGGGAAGCAACCAATCAATGTTTCCCTCTTACATAGATGATTCTATCTATCTATCTATCTATCTATCTATCTATCTATCTATCTATCATCTATCTCCCTCTCTCTCTCTCTATCTCTATCGCTCTCCCCTCTGCCCCTCTCTTTAAAATCAGTAAGCATATCCTCCGGTTAGGATTAAGAGAAAATTGGTTCTATTAGATCTTAGAAAACTTAGAAAATAATTTTCAAATTTTAATAGTTATAAATTGCTACCAAAATTCCCAATAGTTTCAGAGAATACCTTGACTCGAACTAAACCAGCAATTCAATTATTTTATTTATACAAGCAGTTTTACTGCCGTCTGAGTCAGACCCTCAGAATGTTCTGCTGTGGGATTGGAAATCAATTGATACAGCTCTACAATCAGATTCCTAATTGTGAAAATTTAAACAACAGGCTGTAAACGTATGATGAGTCATTAGCAAACATTTCTACACTTAAGATATGTGAGCTGTACATGTGGGATTTTGCAAGAGGATAAGGAAGAGGAGAAGGTGAGAAACAAAAAGTAGTCGGAATCCCTTACTTGGAGAAAGTTATTAATAAAGCAAAAGTGTTAAGAAAGAATTGGACAGCCCTAACCGTTTTGGCCCACTGGATAAAGAGTCAGCCTGCAGACTGAAGGATCCCGGGTTCGATTCTGGTCAAGGGCATGTACCTTGGTTGCGTGCTTGATCCCTAGTAGGGGATGTGCAGGAGGCAGCTGGTCGATGTTTCTCTCTCTCTCTCTCTTTTTAAAATATATTTTATTGATATTTTATCAGAGAGGAAGGGAGAGGGATAGAGAGCTAGAAACATTGATCAGCTGCCTGCTGCACACCTCCCACTGGGGATGTGCCTGCAACCAAGGTACATGCCCTTGACCGGAATCAAACCCGGGACCCTTCAGTCCGCAGGCTGACGCTCTATCCCCTGAGCCAAACCGGTTTCGGCTGATGTTTCTCTCTCATCGATTTTCCTAACTCTCTGTCCCTTTCCCTTCCTCTTTGTAAAATCCATAAAATATATTTTTTTAAAAGAGAAAGAACGGGACAGGTCTGTACCATTTCATACATGAAATAAAAATATGTGACCTAGATTTTATAACATAATTACTTAGAAAGCCTCTTCCCAACCTTCATTTTGCACATGCAAAGAAAGTGGGGAGGAAAAAATTGAGCTCTTTAGAGCAACATCGCCAACCTTTCAGACCTCACGGACCACCAGTGGTCTCAGACCACCAGTTGGCGACCGCTGCCTCAAAGGTTTCCTTAAACCAGCAGTCACCAACCTCTCAGATCTCATGGACCACTAAGTGGTCTGCGGACCACCATTTGGCAACTGCTGCTTTAGAGGGCTTAGGAAGACAGAGAATATCTTGAATAATTTTCTTTCTCCAAGGATTGTTACAATGATTATTTCTGTGAGAGAGATAATTAAGAGTGTCTCCAGTATGTCTGAAAAGTTAAAAGCACAATTGGAAATAAGAAAATAGGAAAGATTCCCTGTTCAATGCCCTCTTAGAAAGCAAATACAAACCTAAGGTGACACGGCCAACTATATGTCTGTGAAAGTCCATGGCCAGCGTGGCTTTCTGGTTCAAGGCTTGGAGAAAGAGCTGACGTACAAATGATACACACAAGACACGATTAATTTTGATTATTATGGGGGGAGGCCAGGGTGAACTCAACTAGGGCACTCAAGTTCCACTGAGTCTCCTTTACCCAGCTGCTTTTATTTACTAGAATACACAATTGCCTTTTAGGAATGCAAACAGACATATCAAGGGTAATGTTTATAGTAAACAGTAAGATTATCAGGTTCTGGGGGTGTTTGCTTTAGGCCATTGAGTCAGCAGTAGGTCATAAAATGGAAATTCACCTTGTGAATTTCAAAGGAGAGACTCAGCCTTCTGGTGCACTCCTGGCATTCATATTAATTATTGTTGATCTTGGTTTCCAGCATTTCCCCCTTCTTTAAATTCTTAATAGATGTTGATATGCCATTTGCAGAGTTTCAATTCTTTTAAGATTTTTATCCTGCATCTGCAGACTAAAATTAAACAAATAAGAACAAGAATGAGACAGGAAATAGTGGTTATGCTCAAAGGCAAAAGTAAAGGAGCAAATTCTTTCTTTTTTTAAAAAAATATATTTTATTGATATTTTACAGAGAGGAAGGGAGAGTGATAGAGAGCTAGAAACATCGATGAGAGAGAAACATCAATCAGCTGCCTCCTGCACACCTCCCACTGGGGATGTGCCTGCAACCAAGGTACATGCCCTTGACCGGAATCAAACCCGGGACCCTTCAGTCCGCAGGCCGATGCTCTATCCACTGAGCCAAACCGGTTTCGGCGCAAATTCTTTCTTTAAATTGCTGTCAGGCATCTAAGGAAGTTTGCCTGGGATAGTTATACAATATGCTGTTGTAATTCCAAAATATCAAGGGTGGTGTTATTTTTACTTTAAGCACCAAGAAGGCGATTTTTCATTGAAGTTATCATTTTAAACTATATCATTTTACTGGTGCAAGTGCAGCAGTTGATTTTCATTGATTATTACTATACGCAGACCCTTAGGGGCTTCAATCCACAAAAGATAAAACTATTCTTAAGTTTGCTGCTGGTGGGTGCCATTCATAAGACTTTTTATATAATGGCTTAGTGGGGGAGGTCTTAGTAATGTTAAATTATCTTTGCCTCTCCCAGAATCAAGCAGTGATAGTAATTGTATTTAGGTTTTCACTTCCCCCTCCTTTGGTGTCATGCTAGCCAGCTTTAATTCTACACACAAAGGAGCAATAGTTTGAATCTTGTGTTATATAAAAAAGGGAAGCCGGGTGGGGACACCCGTGTAATTATACTTTGCCCATATATTTACTATACTAGGTGGGGGATCAGTTCACGTAAGGGATTTTACCCAGGGAGGACTTCCCCATTAGCCCTTGGTGAAATTACCGCACAGCTGGTTACTGCCAGCATGGCAAGAAAGACATTTTCATGCATTCTTGGGGTTTTGGTCTCTTCACAAATTCGTTCAGCTTTCTGGACCGTCTTCTTTATCACTCCCCAAGTCATCTCAGGATTGTTTATTGTCTTCCTTGTTCTTCTTCCACTCCTTATTTTCAGTGTATTGCTCTTTGTGGCTAGGACAGCCGATTGTCTACAGGTGCATGGTGTGACTCCAGGCACAAGGTCCTCATTAATCTGGCTAGTTCCTCTCTTGGATCCATGTTGCAGTTTAATATTTCTAGCAGGAATCCACAGGAATTTGGAAAAATTCTCTGGAAATATACAAGCACTAGAGGCCTGGTGCATGAAATTCGGGCATGGGGGGGTGTGTCTCTCAGCCCAGCCTGCACTCTCTCCAACCTGGGATCCCTCTCACAATCCAGGACTGCTGGCTCCCAACTGCTCACCTGCCTGCCTTCCTGATTGCCCCTAACTGCTTCTGCCTGCCAGCCTGATCACCCCCTAACCACTCACATGACAGCTTGATTGATGCCTAACTGCTCCCCTGCCAGCCTTTTTGCCCCTAACTGCCCTCCCCTGCAGGCCTGGTCACCCTGAACTGCCCTCCCCTACAGGCCTGGTCTCCCCCAACTACTCTCCCCTACAGGCCTGGGTCCCCCCCAACTACCCTTCCCTGCAGGCCCAGCCGCCCCCCACTTCCCTCCTCTGCTGGCCTGGTCACCCCTAACTGCCCTCCCCTGCTGGCCTGATCACTGACAACTGCCCTCCCTTGCAGGCCAGGTCACCCCTAACTGCCCTCCCCTGCAGGCCTGGTCTCCCCCAACTAGTCTCCCCTGCAGGGCAGGGTCCCCCACTACTACCCTTCCCTGCAGGCCCAGCCGCCCCTAACTTCCTTCCTCTGCAGGCCTGATCACCCACAACTGCCCTCCCCTGCAGACCTGGTCCCTCCCAACTGCCCTCCCCTGCTGGCCATCTTGTGGCAGCCATCTTGTGTCCACATGGGGGTAGCCATCTTGTGTGTTGGAGTGATGGTCAATTTGCATATTATTCTTTTATTAGATAGGATAGGTGCATGGGTGGGGGCCGGCTGGTTTGCCCTGAACGGTGTCCCGTATCAGGGTGTGGGTTCCCTTGGGACATGGGGTGGCATGGGTGGGGGGCCTGTGGTGGTTCGCAGGCCGGCTACGCCCCCCGGTGACCCAAGCAGAGGCCCTGGAATCTGGGATTAATTTATCTTCTATAATTGAAACTTTGTAGCCTTGACCAGAGGGCAAGGCAGGCCAGGGCTGTGGAAAGCTTGGCTTCCTCTATCGCCAAGGGTAACTCAAGCCTCCTGCTCTCTCCAGCTCCATGGTTGCCCCCGTTTTTGTTGGGATTTATTTATCTTCTATAATTGAAATTTTGTAGCCTTGAGCGAAGGCTTGAGCCGGCCAGGGCAGGCGGAAAGCTTGGCTTCCTCCATTGCCGGGGAAACCCAAGCCTCCTGCTCTCTTCGTGGCTGCAGCCATCTTGGTTGGATTAATTTGCATACTCGATCCTGATTGGCTGATGGGCGTGGTTTGTGGGTGTAGGGGAGGTAAGGTCGATTTGCATACTACTCTTTTATTAGATAGGATACCTTATGCCAAAGGTTAATAATGGATCGGGTCTCTTCCATAAACCAGATTCAGGATCTTTCCATTTAACTAGACCATTTTCCTTTGTTTCATTCTGACACCAGTGTAACTCCATAGGTGTCTTACCATCAGCATCACAAGTGAAAAAATTTAAAGTAATTAAGGCTTGGTGCAGCCTACCCACAGGTGATTTCTCCATCACAATCCCCCCTTTCTGTTTTTCAAGTTGGGATTGTAGCCGCTGATGCTGTCATTCAATAATGGCCTGTCTTTGGGATTATACGGTATTCCTGTAATGTGCTGAATTTTCCACTTTTTACAAAATTGCTGAAAATGACAGCTTGTGTAAGCAGGCCCATTATCAGTTTTAATAATTTTTGGAATTCCCATGATGGCAAAAGCAGCTAGGCAATGATTAATAACCTGTTTTGCGGTTTCCCCTGTAGATGCAGTAGCCCGTAGGTCTTTTGAAAAGGTGTCTACAGAGACATGTAATGCCCCAAGGCGTGCAAAGGAAGTATAATGTGTCACATCCATTTGCCAGATATTATACCTCAGCAAACCTCTAGGGTTGACTCCTGTGTTAGGCCCTTGAAGTAGTTGTAACATGCAAGTGGGGCATTCTCTGATAATCTTTTTTGCCTGCTGTCAAAAGATTGAGAATTGTTTAGACAACATTTTGGCAGGCTGATGTAAAAGCTGATGAGATTCTGAGGCCTGTTTTAAAAAAGCAACCAATTTATCAGCATGTGCATTTCCTTTTGCCAAAGGGCTAGGTAATAAACTGTGAGCCCTTATGTGAGTAATATAGAAAGGATATTGTCTTTGTTGCACAATCTGCTGTACTTGTTTAAATAGTAAAAGTAAACTTTGGTTACTGAGCCACTTTAAAGGAGCAGTTTCAATTCTGTTTAAAAAACCTGAAGCGTAAGAAGAATCCAAGATAATATTAAGAGGCTCTTGCAAACCCTGTAATGCAGCCTTAATAGCTTCCAGCTCAATTTTTTTGTACAGAAGTATGACTACTTTGGATGACTCCGTCTAAATTTATTGTGTGATAAGCAGCTTTGCCATTTAATGATCCATCAGCAAAAACAGTTAATGCTTCAGGAATAGGTTCCTGCCTAGTATTTTTTGATATAATAATAGGAGAATAATATAAAAATTGTAATAATTTGTCTTTTAGTAGGTGACAACTAAGTTCCCCTGAATATCCACTCAATCCAATTTGCCCATTTATATCAGTCTGAAATAACATTTCTAATTGCTTCCCAGTAAGGGGAAGGAAAATACATTGGGGTTCTTGTCCTCTAAGCTGTCTGCATCGCTTTCTAAGTTGAAAAATCAACTGAGCCATAAGTTCTATATATGTAACTGCAGTTTTAGATGATTGATGTCCTAGGTAGACCCATTCAATAATAGCAAGAGAGTTTTTATTTTGGAAGATGACTCCAGTGGGACTATTGCAGTGGGATTAATCTGTCCCAATAAAGGCAATCCAGGCAGTACTCGTGCCACTTGGGCTAAAGAGATTGCCTGCTCAATTCTTTGTAACACCTTTCTAGCTTCATCTGTCAATACTCGGGGTGAGGAAAGATTAGAGTCATCTCTAAGTATATTAAATAAATTTGTCATTTCTCCTGTAGAGATTTTTAGATAAGGTCTTAACCAATCAATGTCCCCTAATAATTTCTGAAAGTCATTTAAAGTTTTAAGGCAGTCTTTTCTTATTTCTACCTTCTGAGGCCTAATTATGGTACCTAGATATTTAAAAGGCATTTCTTTCTGTACTTTTTCTGGAGCTATTTTTAGACCGCATTTAGGAAGTTCTTTTTCTAATTGAGAAAACATTGCTAAACTCTGATCTTCCCATGGACTCGATAGGAGCAAGTCATCCATGTAATGGACAATAGCACACTGGGAATATTTGTCTCTTAAATATTCCTGAATAGTTTGAGCTACATATTTTTGACATAAAGTAGGGCTATTGGCCATTCCTTGAGGCAAAACTTTCCATTGATATCTTTTCATAGGCTCTATATTATTAATAGATGGCACTGAAAAGGCAAATCTTTGTTTATCTTGTGGTGCCAAGGGAATGGTGAAGAAACGATCCTTAAGATCTACTACTATAAGAGACCAATCTAGAAGGATTTGTGAAGGCGCTGGGAGTCCAGGCTGTAAAGCTCCCATGGTATGCATAGTAGCATTAACGGCTCTAAGATCATGTAACAATCATCATTTTCCTGCTGCCTTCTTAGGTATTGTAAATATAGGAGTATTCCAAGGACTATTGGAAGGTTCTATATGACCAGCCTCTACTTGTTCCTGTATTAATTCATGAATATGATTTAATTTCTCCTTGGTTAATGGCCACTGATCCACCCATATAGGCCCATCATCTTTCCATTGTATAGGCTCATCATGGGGGTGAGGAGATTGAGCAGTGACCACTCCTAAAAAGGCTGATATTCTAATCCTTGTTTTCCTGTGTTTTCTTTGGCCTGCATAGGTTCTTTAATATCCTGATTATCTTTTCCTAAACCTTGACCAGTTTGATATCCCATCTGAGTTAACTGTTGTCCCTTGCCGGTAACAACAGAAGCTTGTAAACCTTCTAAAACGTCTCAGCCCCATAAGTTGACTGCAGTTCCAGAGACTATATTGGGCTGAAACCATCTTGTTTGTCCTTCTTCATCTTTCCACTTTAACACTGAAGCGCTGCGTTGCGTGTTATCAGGAATTCCAACACCTATGATAGAGCCTATAGCTTTCACCATGGACCAACTTGGAGTCCAGAATTCTTGACTGATGACACTAATATTTGCTCCAGTGTCCACTAATCCTTTAAACAGTTTTCCCTCTATTCTTAGATTAATCATAGGACGGGTCTTGCTAATTTCCTGTATTCAATATATATCTGAGCTTCCAAATCCTCGTGTCCCTCTTTTCCTGTTTATTACTTCACCTTGCTGAACATGAGGTAAAAACAGGAGCTGAGCAATTTTTTGTCCTGGAATAATTTGTATATATGTTTGCATTCTAAAATTACTTTGATTTCTCCCTTATATTCTGAATCTATGACTCCAGGAAAAACAGTTAATCCTTTTTAGTGTATTTTCACTCTTTCCTAGGACTAAACCTGATATTCCTGGTGGCACAGGTCCACAAATTCCTGTAGGAACAGCTTGTCTAGCCATATCAGAGATCTGTTGTTGTGCTATTAAGATCAAAGCCAGTATTTTTTTTCTGGAGTGATTTGAAGGAGGGAATCTACTGTGGTCCTGGCAGGGTGGAACTTCCCCTTATTTAAAAATGGGGCTAGGGGGAGCCCCTCTGGCCATTTCCCTGTTGCTGGCCTTTTCCTATGTCTTGATTTAATGGCTGGCCATTTCTATGAAATTTAGATTTACACTGATTGGCCCAATGATCCCCTTCTTACATCTGGGACACAGACCTGCATTACCTGAGTTGGGAGGCGAAATGTTTATTCCTTCTCCTTGAGCATCCCCTTGTGTCCCTTTTGGTTGTTTACATTCCTTTTTAAAATGTCCTTGTTGTCCACAATTAAAACATAATTTGTTTCTTGTTGTAATTGCAGCAGCTAGTAAGCTTGCCTAAAAAATGCCTGACCCCACATTCTGACACGCTCGAATCATTTCTGTGATGGTACTGATTTTTCTTAGAGGCATTAGACATTTCTTACAATCAGCATTGGAATTTTTATAAGCTAACTGCTGAATCAAAATGTCTCCTGCTGTCTCAGGTTGAATATGCCCTCTCACTGCTTGAGTGAGGCGAGCTACAAAATCAGAGAATGATTCAGTGGGACCCTGAATGCACTTACTGAAGTCTGCATCAGGTTCTCCATTTGCTGATAAAGTCCACCAGACTTTTCACCCACAAACTCTAATTTGCTCATACACCTCTTGGATGTATTGGAGCTGATTTTGCACGTCACTGTAAGGTTTGAGGGGCAAGAAACGGGAGTCGGAGACCAAGACATGTTAAAGAGGAAGTTTATTCCACACTAACTAGTGAGATTTATTATGGAGGTAGAGAAACCAGTAACAGAGGAGGGGGAGGAGGAGAAGGAGGAACCCAACTGGGCTGACTCACAGACTGAGGGAATAGCCTGGGGGAACAGCAACATGTGGAGCGGTGAAGACACCTTTTGAGGTAACAGGAAGGGGTGGGCCCCAGGACACTGGGCACGCACTGATTGGTGGTTGAATGTCTCGGGGATGTCCCAGCGGCAGATGCAAGTTATGTCATACTCCGCCCACCAGTTGAGTGAGGGACAACCTATCATTCCAGGCTTTTGGTGATATTAAAAAATTGAGAGTCCGGGCAAGGTCAGGGGGTGAAGGTCCGTTTTCTGTACCTATTTCCTGGTGAGAGGGGGCGTTGTTAGGTGCGTCCACCCGGGGTCTCAAGGATTCTGATGAATTCAAGGCCAGATAGATCTCTCCCACCTTCTGGTTGGTGAATGCCTGCATTCTGTTCTTCAAAATACTAGTGAAACAGCACATGAGATAGGGGCCAAAGAGCAAAATTAAAGGGATACCAGTGGGCCTATTGATGGGAGGCTGGACGAGGGATACAGCAGCATAATTTCCCCAAGGGACCGGTTGGTGAAGTCTCGAGAGCAATCCTGTTGAATCACTTGGGAGGTAAAAGCTGGTCCTGAGGCTGTCACAGCGTCACTTGTCTGGTTTTGCTGCTTTTCTGGGCCTGGAGCTGAAATACAACCTGGGAGTAAGGTTCTTGAGGAGGACTGAGTCCCCCGGCTGGAGGGCTGATCCTCAGGGGTCTTGGCTGGCTGGTTCTGGCCTGGGCAGAAACCTGTCAGTGTGTGTCTGGAGCTTTTGCCTGAGTAAGGGCAGGCATGGAAGATAAGTTCAAAAGGGCTTAAGAAGGTGGGGTTCCTTGGTGTAGCCCAGATTCCAGTCAGGACCATGGGCAGGAGGACCTGCCAGGAGCTGCAAATTTCTAGAGAGAGTTTAGTTAGATGGTCTTTAAGGAAGCTGTTAATCCTCCTGATCTTTCCCAATGATTGTGGGTGGTAAGGTATGGGCAATTTAGTTAAATCAGGATTAGAGAGAGGAAGATCTGAGAGTCATGCCTCAGGTTGAGTGAGGGTCTGGACGACCTTGGGTCAGGAGTGAGTTGCCACAGGTTCGGTAGAGGCAATGGGAAGGAGAGTGGCCGGGTTCAGGGCTGGGACTGAGTTAGGGAGATGTCAGGACTCTCTAGGAACAGGAGATGGAGTTCCTGCATGCAAGAGGGGGAAAGGAGAGATAAGGATCGGTGGGACAGAAGATCCTGTAGTCTATGGGTGGAGAAGACCTGTAAGGGTTGCTGGAGGCAGATCTTCTGGGCCTCCTTGTTGAGATCGGTGGCTGCAGTCAGAGACCGGAGGCAGGGCTGCCATCCCCGAAGAGTGGGATCAAGCTGTCTGGACAGGTAGGCTATGGGGGTTAAGGCTGACCCTAGAGGCTGGGTTACGACCCCCATAGCTATTCCTGTCTTTCATCAGTAAATAGTTGGAAAGGCCTAGAGATGTCCGGGAGGGAGGGAGGGAGAGAGAGAGAGAGAGTGAGGGGCCAGAAGGGTATCCCAGAGCTTAGAAAAAGCCTGGCGAACGAGAAGGGGTGAGGAGAGGGGTCCTACTGGTGTTTCTTCAGTGGCCTGGTATAGTGGGTCCTTTTACAATTCTTGTCAACAGTTAACTTTGGAACTTCTTTCTTTCTTTCTTTCTTTCTTTCTTTCTTTCTTTCTTTCTTTCTTTCTTTCTTCCAACATATCTTCCATTAAGTACTTCTAAATATGTCTAGCAATTAAAGTTTCAGTATTATATGCTATTTAAAATATTTAGAAAATGCAGGGGGAGGAGGGAACAGGTCCTGAAGCCTGTTTCCAGGCCTCTAACTGCTTGAATTCAAAACTGCCACTTTTTTTCCTAGAGATAAATATCTAAGTTTCTGATAAGCCTGTGCCAGCAAGAAAGTTGTTCTCTAGGGAGGGTGGAGTGGGGGAGAGGGGGGGTGAAAAGGCGCTGAGGCCAGAGTAGTTTTCAGAGCATTAAAAGGTGATTTGCCATTAATACCCATGACCGAGATCGTGGAAGGGTAGAATGGCCCGGAAAAAGGAGGGCAGGACAGAGAAGGTAGCTCCTGTATCGACCAGAAAGGAGACCTGCTTACCCACTACCTTGAGCATTACCTGGGCTCGGCGAGGGTGATGGGGGTCGTTGAGTCTGGGCATCTTCAGTCTTCAGCCAGTCCTAGCATGGCCAGTGGTGGGTCATGACCTGGAAGGGCGGCCCCTCTACGCTGAGACACAGAGGTCCTGTCACTTTTCCAGGGGCAGTCACTTTTACTGCACGCCGGACAGGGCTTGGTTGGAACCAGGGGCTGGGGCTGGGGAACTGCTTTGCCCAGTGGCCTTCATTTCTGCACTTGAAGCATCTTCCAGGTGGCATTCATCCTCTCGTTGCACCCCCACCACGCACAGTCCCCTTTGGATCATACATGGCTGCCGTCGGCCTCAGAGCTGCTACCAAGGCTTGAGTTTGCAGATTCACCTTTTGTCGAAGGCTGGCTCACTCTGCCTGCTCCTCATGGGCATTAAAAATTAAATGCTGTGTTCACTGGATCTCCAACCTGGGTCTGAGAAGGCATTAGCGGAGGGGATGGCGGAGTAGTCAGCGGGCCGTGGGCTGGAGGAGGAGGAGGAGCACGACCGCAGGTCGCCACACTAGGCCGGGCCTGTGGGGGCGGGACTTGCCGGTTCAAAATGGCGGCCCCCATGGGACCGGCAGGCCATGTGGCCAACATGGCGGCTGCTCAAAATACACAAGGGAAGAGCAAACCAAAACAGAAATCTCACTTAGCTGTTTGGAGCGGCAGCCTCTGGTCGGTTCACGGACTGAGGCGGCGATGGTGGCTCCCACAGCGGCGGCAGCCACTGGGAAGGGGCGGCTAGGAAAGGGGCAGCTGTGGCGAAGGAAGAGGAGGAATAGAGGGAGCAAAAAGTGGGGTGGAGGAGCAGGAAGGGTGGAAATGAAAGAGCGGATGGGTCGAAAGAGTCAGAGACAGAAAGAGTCAGAGCCTGGCTGAGGACCAGCTTGAGGGGGTTTCTCGTGAGCTAGGACAACCTGGGCTGTGGAACAGAAGGAGCAGAGGGAGGGACAGGAGTGCAGATAGGAAAAAAAACCTGGACATAGGGGACCTCAGGCCACTTCCTGGCTTTCTGGCACAAATTACTGAGGTCAGTGAGGATGTTAAGTCCCGCTTTCAGGGTCATCTGGACCCATTCCAATTCATACTGAGGCCATGCCACGTTACAGAAGTAGCCAGATTGGTGAGGAGACACCCTAGAGGTGGGTTTGGTGATGGCCCATTCCAATTCCTGGGGTCGGGTAGTGAAAGGCTAAGGACCAGCTTCCCAGTCCTTGAGCCAAGGCTACAAATGGGGAACCCAAGGGGCAGTAGAGAACGTCTCCTCTACTTCCTGGGGTCCAGACGGAGGCCAAAAGGCCGGAGAAATGAGGAGGGCAAGAACGTCTTCGCTGCCTCCCCAGGTTCAGAACCCCTCCTGGAGGGTCCCGGAGGACCATGTCTGGAAGGCAATCTCTGATGTGGGCTGCAGTTTACGGACAGAGATGCCAGAAAAACCGCCAGGAATTAGCATGGGCTGGGACTTACCGTTGACGCTGCTGAGCCGGAAGAAGGAGGCTGAGGGTCCCGAGCCAAGAGGAGAGAAGAGTGGAGGGCACCCCGCCCGTGAAAGGTCAAATGGGATGCACGCACCACCCGGCTTTTCGGCACCAGATGTAAGGTTTGAGGGGCAAAAAACAGGAGTCGGAGACCAAGACATGTTAAAGAGGAAGTTTATTCTGCAATAAAGAGCGAGATTCATTATGGAGGAGGTAGAGAAACCAGGATTAGAGGAGCGGGAGGAGGAGAAGGAGGGACTCAACTGGGCTGACTCGCAGACTGAGAGAATAGCCTGGGAGAACAGCAACATGTGGAGCAGTGAAGACGCCTTTTGAGGTAACAGGAAGGGGTGGGACCCAGGGTGGAATTAGAAGAGTTGAGCCCCAGGGCACTGGGCATGCGCTGATTGGTGGTTGAATGTCTCAGGGATGTCCCAGCGGCAGATACAAGTTACATCATACTCCGCCCACCAGTTGGGGGGAGGGACCATCTATGAGTCACTAAATTGTCCTTGTCCTGCAAGCATTTCAAAAGTTATGAGGACATTCTGTCTGAGATTTGAAGAAGCTTGCTGTTGACATTTCTCTAAAAATTCTCCTTTCCATAGCAAATAATCTCCTCCATCCTGAGTTGCATGGGTAGAGAATACCAGTCATAAGGAACTAGGAATGCTTCAGAAATGTTAGTTATAATTTCTCCACTAAATGGAGCATTTGTGCCATTCTGTATTATACTATCATGCAAGGCCTTTATCATTTTAAAGTCAAATCTTTCATGCTGTCTTATTATTTGGTTAGGAGATTGTGGATTAGCTACCTGTATGATAGGAAAAACAAAGTCTATCATCCACAGTCATATCTTTTAATCCTAACTGATGGCTCTTTGCATAGGTGATTCTGTTAGTGGCGATTTAAATGTTTCAGAATCAGGACATGAAGGCCACTCCTCCAATTTATCTTTCTTTAGGAGTGGAGGTGTTATGCCCAAATTTCTTGATCCCCAAATACCACCAGGGAGCCGAGTCCGATGCAAAAGCAAAGAGCCTTTAATCGACCTAGCTCAAGCTCAGTCCCACACACACACACAGACCGGCGCAGTGGCAAGGTGGAGAGAGAGAGCTCCAGGCCCCAAATGCACTGATTTATAGGGAGCATGGGAGAGGTAGGAGGGGTGAGGTAGTGTGGCCTCCGCTGATTGGTGGGGGTCAGGTTGCACATGGGGGCAGGGCACGGCTTACTTTCCTCTTGCATTTCTATTGGTTAATTGAAAATGTGGGTTGGGCTCTTGGAGAGGTTCTAGGGTGGGAACCTGACTCCACGAGGTGGAGGACATGAAACAAAGGGAACATGGAGTTGGTCTCTCTCCGCCCTTTCATTCTCCCCTTGTCTCGAAACTTACAGACCCAATCATGGTTCAGTTTGTATTTCTATTGAACAACATTCCTGGGTCACAAGGGTACATCATCCCAAATTCCCTGCACTGATAAAATCAGAGTCCCCAAGTCTTCCTGGTGTCCCATCTGGTAGCCTTCCTTCCCTCTCCCGTGAAGGAAATGCTCACGGGGTTACAGTGGCTATGGCCTCTCGGGGGACAAGGTGGGGCAGGTAGCCGTCCAACGCTGATCAGATCACCCTTCCTCAGGGCCTCCCACCAAATGTGTCCAGTTGAGATGCATGACCAGGAAGCACAGAAATAGTCTCCAGTGTCTCCACAAGGGTTCTTTTCCCGGGGCCGAGTTCGCGAGTGCTTGGGGCAGACGTAGAAATAGGCGGTCCTTAATGGTTTTGAGTCCTTAATCCCTGCGCCTATCGCAGCAACTGTACAGTACGGTGGGGGGTAGATTCTGGGAAAGAGAGTCTGAAGGTCCACCCGCAGCTCAGGGAACCAAGTGCCTTTGGATGAGCTTGAGAATTCTGATTGGGAATTACCCCTGAGTTGGTGTCTATAATTTGCTGGGTAACATTATAGGGTGTGTGGGGGCTCCCGCTAGCAGGAGTGATCACGAGTAAGGTTACCAGCATCAGGCAGATCGAGCACACCGTAGCTTGAGCTTTTGCGGGTTGCGTTGATCTCGATCGATGCTCCATTTGGTGACGAAGTCTTCCCGGATCACAGATGGGTCCGCTGACCAGACGTGAGTGTGATGGACCCAGGTCGTGACGCCGTCTACCTTGAGAGCGGTGGGGGTCGTCAGCACCATGGACGTAGGGACCCTTCCAACGTGGCTCAAGGGTCTCCCGGCGGTGTCTCTTGACATAGATGCAGTTCCCGGGCTTATGCTGATGAGGAGTTGGGGCTGAGCCGGTCTCATAGATAGTGTGGAGGCGTGGCCAAATGTCCTCGTGCACCCTCTGGAGCCCTCTCAAGGAAAGAAACAGTTCTTGACTTTCTAATTCTGTAAGAAATTCGGCTTTAAGGTTAGGGATAATAGGGGGGCTGGCTGAACATGATCTCATAAGGAGTAAAATCCAGGGTGTAGGGGGAGTTCCTAACCCAGTAAAGGGCATATGGAAGGAGAGCCACCCAGTCCCCGCCAGTCTCCATGGTCAATTTGGTAAGGGTCTCTTTTAGAGTTCTATTCATCCTCTCTACTTGCCCTGAGCTTTGGGGCCTATAAGCGCAATGCAATTTCCAATTTGCCCCAATGGCCTTGTCCACTGCCTGTGTTACCTGCGAGACAAAAGCTGGTCCATTGTCTGACCCTATCTCAGCAGGAAAACCGTACCTGGGCAAGATGTCTTCCAGCACATACCATCACCCCTTCTCCTCCTTTGCTTGGGGAAGCTTCCTAATGCGCTGTAACTCCTCCAGGGAATATCCTGGCTGAACTGGCAGAACTGGGTCTCCTGGGTCTGGGAGCTGTAGGGCCATGGTGGGGATCGGAGAAAGGGCTACTGCCTTGGCCGCCTGGCCAGCCCTGCGGTTTCTTCTTGCCACTGGGTCGTCAGCCTTCTGGTGTCTTTGGCAGTGTATGATGGCCAATTTGGCAGGGAGCCATAAGGCTGAGAGTTAAGTCGAGTATCTCCTGTTTATTCTTTATAGTCCTCCCCTCTGCTGTTAGTAACCCTCTCTCTTGGTAGATTGCCCCATGAACATGAGCGGTGGCAAATGCATACCGGCTGTCTGTGTAGATGTTGAGCCGCTTTCCAGCTCCCAGTGTCAGGGCCTTGGTGAGGGCCACAAGCTCTGCTCTCTGGGCTGACGTCCCGGAGGGCAGAGCCTCTGCCCATACAGTGTCTGTTTCAGTGACTACAGCTGCACCCTCATACCTGCTCCCGTCCCGTACGAAGCTGCTTCCATCCGTGAACCAGGTGACGTCTGCATCTGGAAGGGGCTGGTCAGTCAGGTCCTTCCGGAGCCCATGCACTTGCTCTAGGATTCCCAGGTCCTCGTGCGGGGCCTCGTCAAAGATGGTGGGCGAGTTCTTGAACCCTTGAGGCAACCGAGTCCACGTCAGTTGTCCGCTGTAGCCCTCTTCCGGGTCATGCCACTTGAAGGCGAATAGGGGTTTACTGCGGGGTGTCAGCGGCAAACTGAAAAAGGCATCCTTCAAATCTAACACAGTATACCAGACATGGGAGGGCGCCAGAGAGCTTAAGATTGTATGGGTTGGGGACTGTTGGATGTATGTCCATAACTCTTTTATTTACTTCCCGGAGGTCCTGTACCAGCCAGTAGTCATTTGTGTGGGGCTTCTTGACTGGCAGGAGGGGGGTGTTCCAGGCAGACTGGCAGGGGACCAGTACCCCTAGGGCCTCAGTCTCCGAATGTGTGGCTGAATTCCCTTCTGGGCTTCCTGAGGCATGGGGTACTGTTTGATTCTCATCGGGCCTTCCCCTGGTTTTAACTCTACCAGGACTGGGGCCCTGTGGGCGGCGAGACCCACTCCCCATCTCCGCCCAAGCCGTGGGGAACTCCTGCAGCCATTTGTCCATGCTGCCCTCTATTGGAGAGGCTTTTTGGTGAAGCCGGTACTCATCCTACAGCCTTATGGTCAGGACCTGAATGGGATGGCCCTTGCCATCAGTAACCTGAAGCCCCCCTTGTCTGAAAGTTATCTGAGCTCCGATCTTAGTGAGCAAGTCTCGTCTTAACAGTGGGTAGGGGCATTCTGGAATTACCATAAAAGAGTGGGATATCCAGCCCATCCCTAAATTCACCGTTCTTCAGGTAGTCCATGAATACTGGCTCATACCAGTTGTTCCTTGTACCCAAGACTTATTTGTTAATTTTCCTTGAGGCGTACGGAGGACCGAGTGTTGCGCTCCGGTGTCGACAAGGAAGTCAATGGGGGTCCCCTCCACTCTAAGAGTTACCCTGGGCTCGGGGAGGGGGTCCGAACCCCGACTCCCCTAATCACTCAGTTCATCTAGCTCCAGGACCTTCACTCGATCTGCTTCGCCTCCCTTTTTTTTTTTTTTTTAATATATATTTTATTGATTTTCCACAGAGAGGAAGGGAGAGGGACAGAGAGCCAGAAACATCGATGAGAGAGAAACATCGATCAGCTGCCTCCTGCACACCCCCCACTGGAGACGTGCCCGCAACCAAGGTACCTGCCCCTGACCGGAATCTAACCTGGGACCCCTCAGTCCGCAGGCCAACGCTCTGTCCACTGAGCCAAACCGGTTTCGGCTCGCCTCCCTTTTTGCTGGCCCTTTTTGGACACTCTTGTTTCCAGTGCCCCATCTCCCTACAATAAGGACACTGATCTTTCTGCAGCTTCCACCTCCCGCCCCAGGCGGTCCCCTTACCATCCTCCTGGTTGCCGGCGAGTCGGCATTTCCGTTCCTCGGAAGAGTCCGCGGTGGTGGCGAGCAGGATCTTAGCTAGGTCTCAGCTTTGTTTGCTGCTAGCAGCCGCCCCAGCGTGAGCCTGCCTTTCTTCTGGGGACTCCCTGTTATTATACACCTTCTCGGCTACCTCCAGTAGGTCCTTTAAACTCTTCTCCCCCAACCTATCTACTTTTTGCAGTTTCTTTTTAATATCCCCAGCCGATCGGTTTACAAAGCTTATGATCACTGCTGCCTTGTTTTCAGGAGCTTCTGGATTCATGGGGGTGTAGGTGCGCTATGCCTCCATGATCCGTTCTAAAAAGACAGCTGGAGACTCATCCCTTTCCTGCTGAACATTCCCTACCTAGGACAAATTAGTTGGCTTTCTAGCAGCCATTCAGAGACCCCCCATTAGAGTCTGGCAGTAGACCCGGAGCCTCTCCTTACCTTCTGCCGTGTTGAAATCCCATTCAGGCCTAGTTAAGGGAAAAGAGACATCTATTTGGACCGGGTTGGTGGTTGGGTTCCCGTCCACGCATGGAACCACTTTCCGGGCCTCATTGAGGATTCTTTCCCTCTCCTCAGTTGTGAACAGGACCTGTAAAAGCTGTTGGCAGTCGTCCCACGTGGGCTGGTGGGTGAAAAGGACAGAATCTAACAGATCAATAAGCCCTGCTGGCTTCTCAGAGAACTTAGGATTCTGAGTCTTCCAGTTGTAAAGGTCACTAGTGGCGAAAGGCCAATAGTGATGGGGTTGATTGCCATCCGCATCTGGGAGCCCCGAGGCTTGTAAAGGTAGGGTTTTAATAGTGGAGTCGGGGGCTGTGACAGACAGTTCCCTCTGAGCCTTTTGTCTAGTAAGAGGCAGGCTTCCCACCGGAACCGTAGCAGCTCCCGGAACTCCGCTCCCCCGTGGCGTCAGCTTCTCCTCGCGTGGGAGGATCGCCCCCCTGTGGACACCTAGGAGGCTGATACGAGGGAGGAAAGATTAGTTTCTCTTCAGTTCCCCCCTGAAAGACAGGGTAGAGGGGAGCTGATGGTGGGGTGAGGTCCTTCTTCTCCTTTACCTTCTCCGTTTCCTGCAAAGCAAGTATGGGTTTCGGCTCCAGGGGGCGCGGGGACAGAAAGGGCTTAAGCCAGGAGGGTGGATCTTCCACGAGGTCCTGCCAAGTATTAATGTAAGGGAGTTGATCAGGATGTCCCTTCTTGGGCTGAGAGACTATGTCCCTCAACCAGTGGATGGTGGGGAGGTCGAAGGTCCCATCTGGCGGCCACCCGACACTAAAAGTCGGCCACTCCCTAGAACAAAAAGTTTACCACCGGCCCTTCCGGACCTCTACACTGAGGTTGCTAGCTCTTCCCTTAACCTCTTTGAAATGATCAACCATAATGCTTAAAGGAGTGGTTTGAGTCTGTCCCATGATGTCCCTCAAGAGAGTCCACAAAACAAAACAGAAAAACACAAACATAGACAAACAAAGGGCCCTTGAGACAAGCTTTCCAACGTGAATCCGTTGGAACAAAACTGACAAAACCGAAAGTGCGGACCACGGCCTCACGCCGATCGGTGGGAGCGAACCACCTCGTCCCAGACGTTTGAGGGGAATCCACGTCCCTCGTGAGGGGAATACACATCCCTCTTGAAAGAGGATCAGGACGTCTCCTGATTCCTCCCACCCATGGTCCTCCAGTGCGTCCACCTAGACCGCTTCGGGCACTGCCAGAGATCCAGAAATTAGCTCACACAAAAGAGACAAGGAACAGACAGACACCTACCGAGGCCAGTCAGACTCTCCGGATCGGGGGTCCCTTGAGGGTCTTGGGGATCACGAGAGAGCCCCCAAATGTTATGCCCAGATTTCATGATCCCCAAATACCACCAGGGAGCCGAGTCCGATGCAAAAGCAAAGAGCCTTTAATCGACCTAGCTCGAGCTCAGTCCCACACACACACATAGGCGCAGCTGCGAGGTGGAGAGAGAGAGAGCCCCAGGCCCCAAACTCACTGATTTATAGGGGGCCTGGGAGAGGTAGGAGGGGTGAGGTAGTGTGGCCTCTACTGATCAGTCAGGGTCAGGTTGCACATGGGGGTAGGGCGTGGCTTATTTTCCTCTTGCATTTCTATTGGCTAATTCAAAAGTGTGGGTTGGGCTCTTGGAGAGGTTCTAGGGTGGGAACCTGACTCCATGAGTTGGAGGACAGGGAACAAAGGGAACATGGAGTTGGTCTCTCCCCGCCCTTTCAGAGGGTGCCAAGGGGGGAGGTCTTTCTTCTCTGAAAGGCTCTAGCAAATGCAATACTGTTTCCCACAAGGAGAAACAATTTGGAGGCAAATTTTTCCCCTGCTGCTTAGCTTCTTTCAAGTTCTGACCTATCCATTCCCAACATTCAATATCCAATGTACCCACATCAGAAAACCATGGATTATATTCTATAATAATCTATACAAATTGTAAAAGAAGATCTTCTGGAACTACAACTCCCTTACATTTTAGTAAGCAAGACAAAAGTTTACAGGAAAATCTTTCTTCTTTCAACAAATTCTGCCCCATGATCTGGCTGAAACAAGAAAAACACTCAAGCACTTACGGATCCGCGGGTTCCGAAGCTGACAAGAGTTTTGCACACAGTGAATCTTCCACCACCTGGTCCGGTGATATTTTCCACTCAGGCGTATCCTTTTCCTACAAGTCCCAGTTCAAGAGCGCCAATTGTGAAAGGCCACGGCCAGCGTGGATTTCTGGTTCAAAGGCTTGGAGAAACAACGGATGTACAAATGATACACACAAGACAAGACTAATTTTGATTACTATGAGGGGAGGCCAGGGTGAACTCAACTAGGGCACTCAAGTTCCACTGAGTCTCCTTTACCCAGCTGCTTTTATTTACTAGAATACACAATTGCCTTTTAGGAATGCAAACAGACATATCGATTGTAATGTTTATAGTAAACAGTAAGATAATCAGGTTTTGGGGGTGTTTGCTTTAGGCCATTGAGTCAGCAGTAGGTCAAAAAATGGAAATTCACCTTGTGAATTTCAAAGGAGACACTCAGCCTTCTGGTGCACTCCTGGCATTCATATTAATTATTGTTGATCTTGGTTTCCAGCATACGACCCTTGTATTTTTCTAACAAAAATCAATACTGCCAGTATGCGCTGTCCAAAATCACCAAGCATGACTCACACAGGAGCAGTGGACAGTTTGCTCATTCAGTGACACCTATGTACTGTGCTGTGGCTCAGCTGAGTCCTAAAAGAGCAGGTCCCATGCAACAGAAAATTAATTATTTTTTTAAGATATATTTTATTGATTTTTACAGACAGCAAGGGAGAAGGATAGAGAGTTAGAAACAGCGAGGAGAGAAAACATTGATCAGCTGCCTCCTGCACAGCCCCTTCTGGGGATGTACCCGCAACGAAGGTACATGCCCTTGACCGGAATCGAACCCATGACCATTCAGTCCACAGGCCGAGGCTCTATCCACTGAGCCAAACTAGTTTGAGCATGATTTTTGTTTTATATAGAGTTACCACTGGTGCTTTGCTCAAGATACAGATTCTTTTAATGGAAATAACATAAAAATTATTACTAGTATATGAAGAATTAGTTGCTTTTGAGGTTGCCTTTAACAAAGTGTTACTCTATAAAAGATTATCCTCACCAATAAAACTTGAAAAAAGGGAAATCCAGTATGTCCTAACCTTTCTATCATTTTTCCTCCACAACCCTAGATATCATAATGTGTTTATGTATCATAATGTGTTCATGTATACAAAGCAAAGGAGAGAAAAAGTAAAGATAAGGCAACACCAGAAAGAGGACTCTGTTAAAAACTCTACATAAGTTATTAGCTAGGATTATTATACAGTTTATAGAAATGTAAAAAGATGTGTCAAAAATAGAACATACCTTGTCATATCCTGAGTCTCCCCCTCTGACAGTATTGTTACAGAAAACCGAAGAAGTACAAAGCAATACTTAAAGAGATGGAGTTACAATTATTACGCGCGGGTCCAGAGGAAAATGTCTCTCAAATTCTGGTCCCCAACATGGAGGAATTTTCCCTATTTATATGTTTTTACCTTCGTTGTCTCTCAAATATGGGGTGTTTCTGGCCCATTTTGCAAGTTCTTAAAGAGCCCTTATGTGCTGGGGCCTTGAGACCTCAACCAGAGACCTGGCCTGGCGCAAGCACTGATAACCTTGTCTGGGGAAGGTTTAATGGCCTCTCTGAGGTGGGAGTAGTCTTAGCAAGCAAGAATTTACAGCAGCCAAATAACAGGGTTAAAATTTAAAACAGTGCCAAAAACCGGTTTGGCTCAGTGGATAGAGCGTCGGCCTGCGGACTGAAGGGTCCCGGGTTCGATTCTGGTCAAGGGCATGTACCTTGGTTGCGGGCACATCTCCAGTAGGAGGTGTGCGGGAGGCAGCTGATCGATGTTTCTCTCTCATCGATGTTTCTAACTCTCTATACCTCTCCCTTCCTCTCTGTAAAATATCAATAAAATATATTTTAAAAAAAAATTTCAAACAGCAGTATTTACATAAGATGGATGCTTCAGTATCTGGTGCCATGTGTTTAATAGTGCCACAGAACGAATGTGGTCTTCCAGCCTTAAAAAAAAAAAATAAAAATTGCAGGGACTGACCAGCAGACCCTGAGGGATGGATGAACGGATTACTCTGACACATGTTTCTGTGAAAGAGAGGCTAAGGGATTGCTTGGCTATAGGAGCCAAAATAGTCCTGTTCGTCTGCCTTCCTAGGCTTTTATTGTAACAACAGCTTGAACTAAAATTAACTATTAGATACTATCAGCAGGGTAAGCATCCTTGAGAAAACACATGTATTTATAGTGTCTTTCAAGCAAGGACTTTTCTAAGTAAACACCCGGGGGATCAGACTTGTTTGGAAAAGTCAAGGCAGGGGCATGCGCCTTCAGCCAACTCCTCTCCCAGGCCTTTCTGCAAAAAAGGGATTTGATCTCAAGCTGGTATGACAAGTGACAAAAGGTAAAGTTCACACTACATGTCAGTGGTTGAGAGTAATTACTAAGATGTATGGTAAAGCAACATAGTGGCAGAATCTATTTGGCAGACCCTCTTCTCACAGGACAGATCATCACTTACACACTAGCAGTCCCGGGGAAATAAAGACTTCCAATGCCTGAGACCTCCCACCATTCATTCACCAGGGCATCCACCATCCACACAGGAAGCCATTCATTCACTCTTCTTCTTCTTTCCTGTATGTGTGTAGGTTTCAATGATTGGTTTCCTTGATCATTCTTTTCTGTACGAATGCAAATAGTCAAAGGAGGATGCCATGAACCATCTAATACTTTGCTTTATGATGACTTTATTTCCAGAAAGGCAAGACCAGGAGAACACTAGAAAACTTGGAGGGGGAAGGAGAGCCAAATGCTAAGAGGAGTAGGGAACCCAAAGAGAAAAATTATTTTCCTACCTTACCATCTTGTCTAGGTTTAGCACTGCGAATAGAACGTTTACTGATGATGAGCAAACTGTTTTAAAAAAAGATTGTATCTTAAAGACAGCTGTTTCTTCGTTATAGAATTGTAAAATGGGCTAATTTGATATATCAGCCTAAAAAATAATTTTAAAACTGAAGCAATTTTAAAAATAACCAACTGTGTCATAGGACTCATCCCAATGTCACTAACACCTGAACCGTAATGCAGATATATTAAGTAGGGACAAAGAATTCCTGTTTAGTAACACACATTCCTATGGCTATGTCTGAATCTTTTAAAGGTACTTGGGAGCCAGTAAGAGACTTTTACAAAATTATTTTAGAGGAAGCTCTTCCATTTACACTTTACTCTTCTTCCACTAACAAGGGTTAAGAAAAATACGCATTCCTCTATTTACCATATTTTTTCATTACCATTTTTTAATGTAAAAAAACTATTCTAGAAATGTTATTAAAGTGGTAGAATCCCCCTACTCTGTTAGCTGAAGCCCAAGACAATGAATGTAATACATTTATTTAAACACTGTCATATTAAAACTACTTAATTATAACATATATTGTACATATATAAATAAAAATAAAATATGGTTTATACTTCATTTATTTCTTTTCAGTTGCTATGTAAACTGAAAGATTACTATCCACCTAGAAACTAAAAATAATAATAATTCAATGATTAATAGAGGTTCAAACAAATTTTGTTAGCTGGCAGTGTTACTGGATAGCTAATATAAATTACATACAAATGACATCTCTCTGCTTTGTCATTTCCATATCAAATGCTATTTTTGTATCAAACTACTAGAAAGATAACAGCCAAATAAAATGTGTTTCATATAAATTTGTGTATAAAAGTGATTATTTAACGTTTTTTGTGGTTTTTTTGACAGTTTATCAGTGATTTTATTTTTATTTTTTATTTTATTTTTTTAAATCTTTATTGTTCAGATTATTAGTTTTTTCTCCTTCCCCCCCCATACCTCCCCTCCACCCAGTTCCCCACCCCACCCTCTGCCCCTACCTCCCCCACACTGTCCTCATCCATATGTGTATGTTTTTTGTCCAGTCTCTTCCTGCATGCTCCATACCCTTTCCCCCTGAGAATTATCAGTCCACTCCCTTTCTATGCTCCTAATTTTATTATATTCACCAGTTTATTTTGTTCCTCAGATTTTTAATTCACTTGATTTTTAGATTCACTTGTTGATAGATATGTATTTGTTGTTCATAATTTTTATCTTTACTTTTTTCTTCTTCCTCTTCTTAAAGAATAACTTTCAGTATTTCATATAATACTGGTTTGGTGGTGATGAACTCCTTTAGCTTTTTCTCATCTGTGAAGCTCTTTATCTGACCTTCCATTCTGAATGATAACTTTGCTGGGTAGAATAATCTTGGTTGTAGGTTCTTGCTTTTTCATCACTTTGAATATTTCTTGCCACTCCCGTCTGGCCTGCATAGTTTCTGTTGAGAAATCAGCTGACAATCGTATGGGTGCTCCCTTGTAGGTAAATAACTGTTTTTCTTTGCTGCTTTTAATACTCTCTCTTTGTCTTTTGCCCTTGGCATTTTAATTATGATGTGTCTTGGTGTGGTCCTCTTTGGATTCCTCTTGTTTGGGGTTCTGTGCACTTCCTGGACTTGTAAGTCTATTTCTTTCACCAGGTAGGGGAAGTTTTCTGTCATTATTTCTTCAAATAGGTTTTCAGTATCTTGCTCTCTCTCTTCTTCTGGCACCCCCATAATTCGGATGTTGGTACGCTTGAAGTTGTCCCAGAGGCTTCTTACACTATCTTCAACGTTTTGGATTTTTTTTTTCTTTTTGCTTTTCTCGTTGAGTGGTTTTTGCTTCTTTGTTTTTCAAATCTTTGACTTGATTTTTGCGTTTCTCTAGTCTGCTGTTGGGTCTCTGTGTAATATTTTTTATTTCAGTCAGTGTATGTTTAATTTCTAGTTGGTCCTTTTTCATATCCTCTAGGGTCTCGCTAAATTTATGGGCCTTTTCTAGGATATTCTTGAAAAGCCTTATAACCGTGGTTTTGAATTCTATATCCAGTCATTTGTTTTCCTCCATTTCTTTAGTTTGTGATCTGTTTCTTTGCCTCTGCATTTTTGTTGCTTCCCTGAGTTGGTAGAGTAGCTTTATGTGCTAGGTTTCCTATATGGCCCAGTGGGTTGGTCTCCCCAGTTAACCTGAGGTGGACACTCTTGGTGCACCCCTTTGTGGACTTTGTGTACAGCCTGGTTGTAGTTAAGTTTTGATTGTTGTTGGTATCACTGGGAGGAATAGACCTACAGGCCAGTTGGCTGTGAGGATCAGCTGTGTCTACGCTGGTAGGAGTTCGGTGCTGGAGACAGCCTTATAGGATTAGACTTGCACAATTGCAAAAGCCTCTGTTCTCAGCTTGGATGGGGTGGAGTCTCAGGGCGGAGCAGACAGTCTTGGCTTCCCCTCAGCCCTGCCCTTGCACGCAACTCCAGACCTCTGCCTTCTGCGACTTCCCTGAGTTTCCGCCTGACAGTCAAGATTCCTTCTGTAAGAGCGTGGGTCCCCAGGGGCTCAGCCAGAACTGGGGTTCAGTGCAGTCGGAACTAGGGTTCAGTGCAGTCAGCAGCTTCCGACTCCCTTCCGCTAGGGAATGCCTACGGCAACCTCCACATTCAGCTTTCTCTGCTGGCACTCTAATGCGCATGCGCGTGCCTCCAAACCAGCCACGGCTTCCCCGGGTCTCCAAGTCTCCGTGTGCCTTTCTCTCTACCTAACAGTCCAGACTCCCCCTGTATGAGCCTGGGTACATGGGGTTTCGCCTGGAACTGGTTGTCAGTGCATCAGAACTGGGGTTCAGTGCAGTCAGGGGCTTCCTTCCCCCTTCTGCCAGAGAAAGTCAGCCACGCACTCAGCAACCCTTCCTCTCTGCATGCGTCTCCATACCTCAGCCCTTTGCCCCTCTGATTCTCCAGGAGTTTTCCTCTTTCCTTCTAGTTGTAGAATTTCCATTCAGCCAGCCTTCCTGTGGTTCTGAATGATGTCCGTTCTATCTTTTAGTTGTAGTTTGAAATTGTTGTGCGAGGCAGCAGTTTAGGTGCTTACCTGTGCTGACATCTTGGTTTCTCCTATTTTAACATTTTGATTGACATGCTTGGACACAAAAATGTGTGTATTAGAAAGCATTTATCTGTTCACTGAATTAAGAGAAATACTATACCATTACATTTCATAAAACTAAATAGTATTTTAGTTAATATACTTTTTATTATGCAATTAACACTATTTGCATATTAGGCAAACATCACTATACAATATAGCTGACATAGAGAAACACATAAAAATTACTAAGTCATAGTATTTATCATTTGATCTCACCTTTAAAACATCATATGCAAAAACAAGTTTAGGTATACTGAAAAAAATAATTCTCCAAACTTCTTTATGAGTAAAAAGATAATCGGTTTCGCCCAGGCCTGGTAGCTCAGTGGGTTAGAGCCTTGTCCAGATATGCCAAGGTTGCCAGTTTGATCCCCACTCAGGGTACAAGAATCAGACATTGAATGCATAAACAAATGGAACACAATTCACTATTTCTCTCTCTCTCTCTCTCTCTCTCTCCCTACCTTCCCCTCTTTCTCTCTTAAAAATTAAAAAAATATGTAATGGGTTTCAATTTATTGATTTTCTAGACTTTTATTTACAAAACTAGTCCTTTTAGCAAATACACATTTTCATTTTCATTTATAGGTAACTCCATTCACCAACCATTTTGAAACTATGTGTATTTCCTTCTAAGTATGAGACAATGATTACATTTTATAAGCTGAATATCATGAAAATCTGCATTTGCTTCTTCAAAACACTAGATATCCCTAAGTTTAGTGTAAAAGGGTATGAAACATGCAGGTTTTACTGATTACTGCCAGAAAGGCTTCCCGTGTCTCACTCTCTGACAAGGAAACCTGTGCAGCTAGTTCTTAATGTCCCGATGTAGAGGGGGCAGAGACCCTCACTAAGTGCTGGGAAATATTTCCTCCTCCTTCCAGCTCTCTTTCCATTCTGTGTAACTTTGCTGTGTGGTCTTTTGTCTTTTCATGGGGGGAGTTACATAGTGTCTACATAAATAAATAATTAACATGTAATTATTTATTTGATAGAGATTCTAGGAGACAGAAAAGTTAAAGTGTTGGGAAGTTCCTGTCACTGAGGAATAATAGTAAATAAAGATAATCATTTCTTAAATTTCTCATTTTTTCAAGAAGAATGTTACCATTTTAGCAATTCTGTATCTGCTTCCTCTGCCTCTGCCTCAATGGAAGTGTTACTTCTGGGTTCTGACTTTTCAAATAATTCTAAGAATACTACGAGCAGAACAAACTGAATAGGTATCACAGGCAACAGTTTCTGGTGGGAGGCAGGAAATATTGTAGGTCATATTTTATGAACTATGATAAGAAAAGGCTAGGATAACATAGCTAAATTCTATTGTGATTCCTGTTTATTATAGCACCTAAAAAGAAATAAATGAAACATAGGCCATAATTTATTTTTATTTATATATGTATATACCATAATTATGTAGTTTTAATATATTTATTATCATCGACCTATGACACCAGGAAGTCACAGTTTGATTACAGTCAGGGCACATATAAATATGTTTGTGTGTTTTTTTTTTTGCCTTCCTTGCTAAATCCTTTTTTTATTTTTAGAAAAATCTTTATTGCTGAGAACATTACAGATGCTCCCCTTTGCCCTTCAGGGTTCCCATCCACCCAGATCCCACCCAACTCCAGGCCTTCACCACCTATTGTCTGTGTCCTTAGTTAATGCATACATGCATATAAGATTTTTCCTTAATATCTTCCCACAACCCCCTCACTCCTTTCCTCTGAGAGTTGTCAGTCTGTTCTGTTTCCATGTCTCTGAATCTATTTTATGTGTCTGTTTATTTTGTTCATTAGATTTCTTGTTCATTTCTTTTGATTTTTTTAATTCAGTTGCTGATAGATATGTATTTATGGCCATTTTGTTGTTCATATTTTTTTATCTTTTTTCTTCTTCTGCTTCTTCTTCTTAAAGAATACCCTTCAACATTTCATGTAATACTGACTTAGTGTTGATGAACTCCTTTAGCTTTTTTTTTGTCTGTGAAGCTCTTTATCTGACCTTCAATTCTAAATGATAGCTTTGCTGGGTAGAATAATCTTGGTTGTAGTCTTGCTATTCATCATTTTGAATATTTCTTTTTTTTTAAAATATATTTTATTGATTTTTTACAGAGAGGAAGGGAGAAGGATAGAGAGTTAGAAACATCGATGAGAGAGAAACATTGATCAGCTGCCTCCTGCACACTCCCCACCGGGTATGTGCCCGCAACCAAGGTACATGCCCTTGACCAGAATCAAACCTAGGACCCTTGAGTCCACAGGCCGACACCCTATCCACTGAGCCAAACCGGTTAGGGCCATCTTGAATATTTCATACCACTCCCTTCTGGCCTGCAAAATTTCTGTTGAGAAATCAGCTGACAGTCACATGAGTGTTCCTTGTAGGTAACTAATTGCTTTTCTCTTGCTGCTTTTAAAATCCTCTGTTTGTTTTTAAGCCTTGGCATTTTAATTATGATATCGGCCTCTTTGGATTCATCTTGTTTGGGACTTACTGTGCTTCCTGAACTCGTAAAACTATTTCTTTCACCATGTGGGATAAGTTTTCTGTCATTATTTCTTCAAATATGTTTTCAAAATCTTGCTCTCTCTCTCTTCTCCTTCTAGCATCCCCATAATGGGGATGTTGGTACACTGGAAGTTGTCCCAGAGGCCCCTTACATTGTCTCCATACCTTTTTATGCTTTTCCCTTTTGTTCTTCTTACTAGGTGTTTTTTGTTACCTCATATACCAAATCATTTATTTGATTCTCAAAAACCTCTTCTCTACTGTTTAATTCCTGTACATTATTCTTTATTTCAGTTAGTATATGCTTAATTTCTGACTGGTCCTTTTTTCATGTCTTTGGCATTCTCACCAAGATCCTTGAAAGTCTCACTAAGTCCCTTGAATCTCTCATTAATTCCCTTGAAGCACTCATTAAGTCCCTAGAAACTCTCATTAAGATCCTTGAGTAACCTTAGAACCATTGTTTTGAACTCTGTCTCCAGTAGTTTGCTTACTTCCATTTCTTTCATTTGTGACATGTTTCTTTGTCTCTGCATTTTGGCAGCTTCCCTGTGTTTGTTTCTATGTATTAGGTAGAGCTACTATGTCTCCTGGAATTGGTAGAGAGAACTTGTGTATTAGGTGTCCTGTTGAGCTTTACTGGCTCAGCCTCCCCAGTCACCTGAGCTGGGCACTCTAGGTGTGTTCCTGTGTGGGCTGTGTGCACAGTCTTGTTGTAGTTGAGCCTTGATTGCTGTTGGCATCAATGGGAGGAATTGATTTCCTGGCCAATGGGCTGTGAGGACCATCTACATCCAAAATGGAAGAGCTTCTGTGCAGGAGACACCCCTATGGAACAGGACTTGTTTCAGTGGGGCTTTGGTGCTCACTGAGTCAGCTCCTTGAGTGTGTTGCTTGTGAATGTGAGGAGTTGTAACCTGTTATGATCTGAAGCTGTCCACCAGATTCATTGGCTTTCGGGCCTCCAGGAGGTAAAAAGTCAGCCACTGCCTGGGACCACCTGGCAGGAGCTAGAGAGATCTTCAGATGGCTGCTACTTCTTTTGAGATAGGAAGTGCCCAGGCAAGACCCAGCTGGGATGCAAAATGGGCTGGTGCTAGTGCAGAGTCTTGGGCCTTTTACTGATAGGTTTGATGCCAGCTGCTGCTTGTTTGAGAGATTCTAGCAAAGTGTAAAGCCTGATCCAGGATAGGCCACTCATATGGAAAATTGGCTACAAACTGTTTGGGTAGGGATGCAAATTGGATGGGGTGGGGTCTCAGGGAATCCCCAGGGTGGAGAAAACAGTGAAGGCCATGCTGATGGAAACTCAGATATGGCTGCCAGTCAGCTTTGTGACTGGGGAGGTCCCAGCACAGGAACAATGAACCTTGTGAGCAAATACTTGACAATCACGCCGGCAAGTTACTCTCAGGGATCCTTCTTTTCAACAAAATTAGATGTTTATGTTGAAAGAGTCAGTACTTTAAAAATTAATGCATAAGTCTGGCAAGTGTTGCTCAGTGATTGAAAAATGTACTATGAACCATGAGGGCACAGTTCAATTCCAGTCAGGGCACATGCCCAGGGTTTCTGGCTTGATTCACAATTTGGAGCATGCAGGAGGCAACCCATCAGTTATTCTTTCTCATCTTTGACATTTGTATCTCTCTCACTCCCTCTCCCTTTCTCTCTGAAGTCAACAAAAATATATTAAAACTAGTGGCCCATAGCACAAAATTCGTGCACATTAAAAGGGGATTAATTACAGGAAATATTTTAATACTGCTATTTGCCCTTTCTCTATACTAGAAGTGTCAGAGATGAAAGAAAAATAGTAAAATGTATATGAAAATCTTCCTCCTGTCATAATCTGGGGCACACCATGGGACCTCGAATGAAGTCCCTGTTCACCCACGTGCGCCTCAAAAACATGTGAGACCCAGCCAGCCCTCCCCATTGGGCTAGATCCAGACCCAGCAAATCCCACCCTTGTCGAGCCTCGCCGAGTGGGTGGGGCGCAGCCTCAGGTACCCTGGCCCAGGGCCGCATGGGGAGCATTGCCTGAGTAACCCCAGCCTCGGCCGGGGTGGGGAGCATGCCTGAGGTCCCCCGTCAAAACCTGCCAGGTGGGGGATGTGGCCTGATATCCCCTGTCAAGCCCTGCTGGTTGGGGGCGCAGCCTCAGGGCCCCTGTCAAGCTCCCCCCAGGAGGGGGGTGCAGCCGAAGGTCCTCCGTCAAGCCCTGCTGGATGGGGAGCATGGCCTGAGGTTCCCTGGCCCAGCACTGGGATTGGCGGGGTGCACCTTGAGGTACCCTGTCAATCCCTGCCTGTGGGGGTGTGTGGCCTGAGGCCCCCTGGCTGGCACTTGGGTGCAGCCATCTTGTGTTACAGGAACCCTGCCTCTGCTGTAGGCGCTGCAATCTTTGTGGTGGAGTGATGGTCAATTTGCATATTACCTCTTTATTATATAGGATTAACACATAGATATACATATAATAGGGTGGACACTACCACAGGGCATAATCTTTGAAAACCAGTCTGAGTGTACAGCATTGACAGACAACAGCATGGATTGGTGAATGAAGCACAGAGCAAGCTGCCACAGCACTCAAACCTCCCCTATAAGTACATCCCCTCGTCTTCTACAAGGTGGTGTGCTTTGGCCAGCAGCCATCTGGTTCCCTGGAAAGACAGCACTGTTAGAAGTGTTCAAACGCATCTCTGTCTGTAACACTGCACAACGATGCATATCTAACAGCACTCACTCTGAAATGCAGGCTGAGACTGGAGGAGGATGAGGCAGAAGTAGGATGGCTTGGATGGATGTCAATGGTCCAGTGAGGAATTGAGACCTAGACCTGGAGGAACACAGCTGTGCCGGACAACTATCAGGTGTGACCAGCCACTCAGACACTGGATGAGAAAGATTTAAATATTGGGGAACAAAAGCCGGAAGAAGAAACCTGGGGGGAGAGCAGGTTAAGTGGGGGTTAGTTAAATTGTGGGTGCAGGTGAGCTTAACAGGTTAGACTGTAATATACATGTGTCACTGCCACAGTGCAAAAACGAAATGCTAGAAGACTCCCGAGAAAGGCCCAGATGGGTAGAATGGTCCAATGACTTCACAGAGGCCAGCTCCTATAGACTTTGCCCTGCTCTGGCCACTTTCTGGGGAAGTTAAGGGACTACCTGCAATGAGCTCTCCTCCGCAGAGGTCCCAGTGCAGACTCCTCACAGTGGGCTTAGCATCTTCAGGGCCCTGCTGGCCGCCCGCAGTCCTCCACCTTGGGGACCATGCCTGCCTCGTGCTTCCTGAGGCCATGAGCACTGGAAAGCCACCATCTTCCAGATGCACCCACTCTAACTTCTGGCAGGGGTGGGACTTCCTCTTGGAGAGCAGGGAGCAGTGAGGGGCTCAGTGGCGCCTTCTGCTGGCAAAGGGCGGCAGCCCCGGAAACACAGAGCCTCAGTTTGTCTCCTCTCAGAGCCTGGTCCACTGACTTGGCGGTGAGTGTAGAGACATGTTCTCATTTCAAGTCAGGCGGGTCTGGCTTTTCACATGTAGGTGGCACTTAGGGGAATATCTACTTTATATCTTAATACTAAAATATGACTTTCAAAACACTGTCTTGAAAATTCTGTTCTAGTAGTCAAAAGCTGAATTCCAAATGAGTTTTTTTTCTTTTAAAATTTCTTTATTGATTAAGGTATCACATATTTGTCCTCATCCCCCCATTCCCATCCGAACCGCCTCCCCACACATGCCCCCACAACCTGTTCATCACACACATTCCTCTTGCCCAGGTGAAAGAGAAGCAACCCCTTCCTTGCCATGCAGATGGGTTCCTGTGGGTGATGAGAGACGGCCCTATACACAGAAATGAAAAGACAAAGGCACCTGAGCATCAACAATACCACTGCCATTCCGGTAATGTCTTCAAGGAAAAGGATTATATTTCACTTTCTCCCTGTACTTTCTCACGGTGTCTAGCACACAGTAGGTGCACATGTGGGGTGACCAACTTGTCCCACCATCTGGCTCTTTGGTCTTTGGCCAGAACAACAACTGGATTTCAGAAGGCTAGAGAAATGGTTGACTATGGTATAAAGGTGAAAGAAAGATCTGCTCTTTAATAAAATCTTGTATTCATAGTTTTAAACTGTAAGTCATTGCACCCTGTTAAAAACACCAGGTCAGAGGACTGAGAGAGGGTTTATCTTCTAATAATTTGCAATGGAAGGACATCTTTGCCATGGTGCTGGCTCAAAGAGGTGGTTCAAAGTGATGGAGATGTCCCTCAGGAGACAAGAGGTTGTGCCCTAGACCTCTGTCAGCATCACACCAGAGTGACTTGCTCAGATGTCCCCACCACTTGAATGGGGCCCTCGGAGTTGGGGACTGTGTCACTGGCACCTGCCTCATAACATAACTTCAATCCTGGCAGTCCTCTGGGAGTTACACCCTTTTCCGTGTACTCACAACCAGAGCCACACTCCTCCCTGACACATAGCTCCGCGGTATCTAGCCCTCTCTCTGACCTCATCTCACTCCTCCTTCCCTTGCTCAGGGGCCTCCAGACACCCTGACCTTCTCCTCATTCCTTGTGCACATCAAACAGAGGCTTCTTACAGCCAGCCTCCCCCTGTGGAGTGGGTCGATGCTCCTCTCAGCTCTTGGCCAACTCTTGGTTACATCTCAACCTTTGGGTCTCAGTTTATGCGTGTTCTTCTCAGAGTGACTTTCCTGGTCAAAGGGTCCAAGCAGCTTCATAGGCACCCTAGGATTTCCTCACAGGACCCCATGCTTTTATTTTGTGGCCTTGTCACACTGTGTTCACATGCTCTGCTAGTTTAATATCTGTTCTACCTTGTAGACCTTGTGTGGGTATTATTCCAGATTTTTCCATAAATATATATGTGTTTCTTTTTCATACATGTGTGTGCATATGTAGTTTTATGTATTTGTATAGCAGTTTTTTTTTTTCTGTAAGTGAAAAATAGGAGGATATTTTACACATACTGGGTAACTTGCTTTTTCCACTTACTACTTTTTTCTACTTAATAACATATCATGGCCATTTCTCCAATTCAACACACACACACACACACACACACACACACACCTCTTTATTTTTAAGAAGTACATAATATTTCATAGCATACATGCCATTGTTCTTCATTTAATTTCCTATTGATGAATATGGAACTGGTTTCCAGGGTGTTGCCATTGCAAATAACTGTACAATAAATTTCCTTTAATAATTTGTACTTATTCACTAGATTCTCTCAAAACATGTGGGGAAAGCATGCGTACTTTAAATAGATTCTGCCAGACTTTTCTATTCACACCCCCATCAGCAATGTGTGACCGAGTCCATTTTCCTCCATCTCAACTAAGAATGGATGTCGTAGTTTCTAAAACTCTTTTCTAATCTCCGCTTCCTTGTGGATGAGGCTTACAGGGAAGTCATCCTCTTCTGGAGTCCTGAGGCCTGAGAATGGAGAGCGGATCCCCTCCCTTCCGATGGGTTGCACAGTGACCTTGGCTGGAACACATGGGGAGCAGGTGCTGGAGAGGAGTGGGGGGGCGGGCGGGGAGTAAATGTGGCTAAGGAAGTGAACATGGACCTAGAGGCTGTGTTAAGCAGACTGCCTTTGAATGTTGGTGAGGATACTCAACTAGCTGGATGGAAGTTGGTGTCAAGGACGAGTTTGTGTATGCTGACCTACTTAAAGAAAATGTATCTTAATGGGCGAATACCTCAGTGTGTCTCTAAAAAGTGAGGGCAGTTCCTCACCTAACCGCAACACCATTGTCATACCTGCCAATTATCAATGAGTCCTTCATGTCATCTAATAGTCCGTCCAAATAGATGCAGAGACACAGAAACATGGAACAGACTGTCGAATGTCAGAGGGGTGGGAGTGGATGGGTGGGTGAAAAGAGATCAGCCAAAGAACTTGTATGCATATATGTATAACCCATGGACACAGACAATAGGGTGGTGGAGGCCTGTGGTGTGGGGCAGGGGCAGGCTATAAGGGGTCAATGGAAGAAAAAAAAGGGAATATATGTAATATTTTCAACAAGATTTTAAAAATAATAGCCATCCAACCTTTATAATTTGAGACCTTTATCTTAATTGAGAGAGTAGGTTTTAAGGAGCACACCCAAAGCTGGGAAAGTATTGGAAATACAGGGGAGAGGGACTGAGGAAAGGTAGAGTAGCCTGGGGAGAAAGGAGGCGGTGTTTATCACACACAGAGGCAGGGGGTGAGCTATGACACAGCAGGCAAATGCATGCTCTTGGGGGGTGGTTGGAGGGGAGGAGAGATGGGGATACAGTGCTGATGGAGCTTCTCTGTGTTGGTCCTCACATGTAAAATAAAAACCCCCGTTTTTAAAGATCTTCTTGGTATGTTGAATATATTGTAGATCCCTGTTACATGTTTGTGGTCTTCTGCACCACTCCAGGAAGAACTTTTGGGGCATTAGTGGCATGGTTTTAAAATGAGTTTGGAAGTAGAACCTAGTAGGAGAGAGGGGAGAGGGAGAGAGAGAAAGAGAGAGAGAGAGAGAGAGAGAGAGAGAGAGAGAGAGAGAGAGAGAGAGGCCATGAGATGTCTGAGCCCCTTGACCCATGATGGGTTAGAATTCAAGTCTATATTACTTTAGCAGTAGGTGACTAGCATAATATGGAAGTAAAAGAAAAAGTTCATGCCCTAACTGGTTTGGTTCAGTGGATAGAGCGTCAGCCTGTGGACTCAAGGGTCCCAGGTTCGATTCTGGTCAAGGGCATGTACCTTGGTTGCAGGCACATCCCCAGTGGGGAGTGTGCAGGAGGCAGCTGATCGATGTATCTCTCTTATTGATGTATCTGGCTCTCTATCCCTCTCCCTTCCTCTCTGTAAAAAAAATCAATAAAATATATTTAAAAAAGAAAAATTTCATTGATGTTAATTCAATTTATTTTTATTCTCGTTCCCCCACCCCCCAAAAAAGCTGTGGAGCGGACTCAGAGTCAAACTGAAAGTAATCTCAGCAATCATGAAATTCAAATCCTAGAAGTGTCTGTGGGTCTCTAAGGTTATTGCTTGGCCCATGAAGTTTTTAGGTTTCTTGCAGAATATTTTCTATGACTTTTAATAGTAGATTTCTGAACCAATGCTGACGGCTATTTCTTTAATCTATCTATGGCAGAGAGAAAAATTCAGGGTTCTCAAAAGTGTCCATTACATCTGACCACTGTGGGGGAAGTTCTCCTGCTCTTTAGTAGAGTCCCGGCTGCAGTCACGGTAAGTGCATATTCCATAGATTCTGTGTAAATAAAGGTATGGCTGCTCTCTCTCTCTCTCTCTCTCTCTCTCTCTCTCTCTCTCTCTCTCTCTCATTTGTTCCTGCTGCTTAAGTAGCTTTATTTCAATAATGTGTATGCCATAAAATTGTCATGTTTAAGTGTGCAATTAAATGGTTTTTAGTAAATGAACACAGTTGTGCACCCATCACCATAATACAGCTGTTTAAATCCCTCTCATTTTAAGAACATCCCTCGTTTGTGATTTGCAGTCAGTCTTATTCCTGTTCCCCGCCTTGGGCAGCTGCTCTGCAGGCTTCAGGCCTTTGTGGGTTTGCCTTTCCTGGACAGATTATAGAATCGTACGAAAGGCCGTTTTTGTGGCCCACTACTTTCACCAGCAAAATGTTTGCCAGGCCCCACGTATTGGTCTCTGACTGTAGCCATGCCAGTGAGTGTGAAGGGATTTCAATTTGCATTTCCTTAATGACTTCTGATGTTGAGCATCTTCTCATGTGCTTATTAGCCATTTATTCATCATCTTAGGGGAGGTGTGTATGCATGTCTTTGCCCATTTACTTACCTCTTTATTTTGAAATAATTATAAATCACAAGAAGTTTCAAAAGAGCAGTCCTGCACTCTTTTTGCTCCCAAGATAACATCTTACATAACTTTATTACATGATCAAAACTAGGAAGTTGACATCATATTCAAACCTTATTCAGGTTTTATCATTTTACATGGATGTGTGTGTGTGTGTGTGTATTCCAGGAAGTTCTCTGTGTGTAGATTTGTGAAGACACCACAGTCAAGGAACAGAACTTCTGTTTTACCTTAAAGCTCTCCCTCATGCTTCTCCTTTATGGTCACATACACCACCCCACCCCCATCCCTACGCCAGATGACCACTAATCTGTTCTCCATCTCTATACCTTTGTCATTTAAAAATTTCTCTCTATATAAAAGCCTAATATGCTAAGTGTCCGACCATTCAACCATTCGACCAGTTGCTATGAGGCGCACTAACCACCAGGGAAGATGCTCTGATGAGCAGGTTAGCTGGCTGCTGGGGTCTGGCCAATCAGGACTGGGGGAGATGGGGTAGACACACCCTGAAACAAACCTCCTGTGGTCCCTTCTTGGCCACTAAAATATTTCTTCTAATTAATTTCCTTTCAATGTGCACGAATTTGTGCACTGGGCCACTTCTATATATGTATAAAAGTGCAATATACTAAGTGTCTGACCATTTGACCCTTCAAACAGTTGCTATGATGCATACTGACCACCAGGGGGCAGATGCTCTGATTGGTAGGTTAGATTGCTGCTGGGGTCTGACCAATTGGGACTGGGCAAAATGGACCAGACACACCCTGGAGCCCTCCTGTGATCCCTCCCCGGCTGGCCAACCTCCTGTGGTTTCTTCCCAGCCGGCCAGCCCCAATCGGCCCCAAACGGGACTGGGCAAGATTGGCTGGACACATCCTGGAGCCCTCCCACAGTGCCTCTCTGGCCAGCCAATCTCTTGCGGTCCCTCCCCAGCCTCTAAAATATTTCTTCTAATTAATTTCCTTTCAATGTGCTTGATTCTGTGCACTGGGCCGCTTCTATATATATAAAAGCCTAATATGCTAATAAATGTCTGATAGTTCAATCGTTCGACCACTTGCTATGATGCGCACTGACCACCAGGGGGCAGACACTTCAACTCGTAGGTTAGCTTGCTGCTGGGTCTGGTTGATTGGGGCTGGGTGAAACGGGCTTGACATGCCCTGGAGCCCTCCTGCAGTCCTTCCCATGCCAGCAAATCTCCCACAGTCCCTCCCCAGCCTCTAAAATATTTCTTCTAATTAATTTCCTTCCAATGGACCTCTAGTGTTATATAAAGAGAATGCAATAGTATGAAGCCTTTTGAGGTGGGCTTTTTTCAGTCAGAATAATACCCTTGAGATCAGTACAGGTTATTGCATGAGTAGGTACTTTGTGTTTTTGTAATTTAATCATTAGCTGTGTAAAGTTTCAAGAGAGTAATGATAAGACCCAGTTCATCTTTGTCTCCATCACCAACATACAAGCAAAGGATGGCTGCACCAGTGGAGGTAAACGCAGGCACTTTTCTTGAGAACTTGAAAATCATTATGCGTCATAATTGCAGACTTTAAAATAAAATATGTGTCCTTTTTTAGAAGATAGACACCATGCTGGTCCCGGAAAGCAGTGGAAACGTGGTGATGTACACAGGAGTGGTTCGGGGGAGTCAGAAGCAGCCTTTGTTGCCTTTGTGGGGCTGCCTCCTCAGCTATGACTTGGTAATGTTGCTTCAGTTTGATATTTAATATTTGTTACTTGTCTGTAGGATTTGGCAGAAGGTGTTCTAAGAGTTGAAAATGAAGTCTCCAATGTAGGTTGGCCCTAAGTTAGAGGTCTAAGACTCACTGCCTTGGATAGATTGTCACTGGGAACCCAGCACATATGGTGAACCTGCAATAAGAACAGTTAGATAGTTTTAAAAGAGTTCAGCTGAAGTTTCACAAAGAAGGTAGTTTTGAAATTGACATGTGGGTAGCTTTGCTATATCTCAAAGGCTTTGTAAGGACTCATTATATCAATATATACTATGTTGGCTGGGTCTTTTATCAGTTGTAAAATTTACCCACATAATCATGTAAAATTTTACAAATTTAAATTATGAGATTTAAATACACACACACAGTTTGAAGAATAATGCATGAACATTCATATAAGCTCCACCCAGGTTAAGGTGTAGGGGCTGCCAGTATAGTTTGTCTCCTGGGAGTCTTTCCTGATTGTACCCTCATCTTCCTGCCTCCCTCAGTTAGACACCATCCTGATTCTTACAATAAATGTTTTCATTATTCTTCATTTTGCAGTTATGTAGGGGTCACTAAAGAGTGAATTGTTTAGTTTTTCTCATTTTGAATTTTTATATAAATGACACCATATCGTATGCTCTTCTCTGACTTGATTTTTTTGCTCAACACTGTGCTATTTTTAGATTGATCTGTGTCAGGTAGCTGTTGTTTCCTTGTTCTCTGTTGCATGGTATTCCATTGTATGAATCCAAAACCTTTACTCTTTTACTAGCCACTAGGTTGTTTGTGTTGTTTCTTCTAGCAAACAATGCTTTTATTTTTTTATTATTTAATTATTTTTAAAGAGGATATGTTTATTGATTTTTATACAGAAAGAAGGGGAAGAGAGAAACATAGATATGAGAGAAACATTGATTGGTTGCTTGCCATACACTCCCTGACCAGGGATCAAACCTGCAAGCTAGTTATGTGCCCTGATTAGGAATCGAACCTACAACCTTTTGGTGTATGGGATGACACTCCAACCAACTAAGCCACCTGGCCAAGGCCAATAAACAACACTTTTAAAAAATTATGGGGGGAGACAAAATGGCATCAGAATAGATAGACATGCCCTGAGACCTGTCCCAGAGCAGGTAGAACAAGCAACTAAATTGAATAACATCCACCCTGAATTGGTGAAATACACACAGCTGGTGAGACAATTTGCAGCCAGGAAGGGCAGAGGAATCCTGGAGAATGGTAAAATCAGGGATCTGGGCTGGAGAGAACTGCTAGACCTCCGAGCTCAGAGGGTCAGAGGGAAACCTTATGGCATCAAGGCCGTGTCCCTTGAGACAGGCATAGTGTCTAGCTGTGGAAAGGAGGTCCACAGGACTGCTGGTCAGAGGGTATTCTAGATCTGGGTCCACAGTCACGAGAGACTTAGCACAGAGTGGGCATTCTGTATGGCTGCCCAGGTCGCACCATGGCAGGAAGAGAGGGGCTCACAGTGGTGCAGCACTTTCCCCTCTTTTTGGTCTTTGCTTTTGTTCGCTGCACCTAGATCATAGGAACTTTCAAATACAGACACTCACCTGTGACTGAGGTGCAGGTGGAGGTGTGGACTTGTGGAGTCTGGGGAGACGCTGGGGTGAGGCGGGAGAGGTGGCCATGAGTTTGGAGCTGAGTCATACCTGATTGTGGGTCCTAGGCAGCCATTTTCCCCTAAAGAGATAGCTCCTCCCTGCAATCTCCAGGAAACCAATACAGCCACAGCCAGACTACACCCTGAGTGGCACAAAGAATACAAAAAAAAAAAAAAAAATCTGAATAATCCCTGAGAATTCACAGGGACTGGCCTAAAGAGAGGCCTTCAGTCCCAGCAACAGGAAACTGAGAAGCCACAGACAGTACAGAAGAGTGGGATCTTAAACCAGCCAAAGGAAGGGCACTTCAAATTTCATTTTCATTTCATTTTATTATTATTTTGTTATCTTTTTATTTTCCTTTTTTAATTTGTTTCTTTCTGTTTCTTTTCACATTATTTTTCTATAATTCTAATTTATTTTATTTTATTTTTATCCTATTTTTTAAAATCAATTTTTAAAAATTTATTATTATTATTATTATTTTCTTCTCTTTTTCTTTCTTCTTATCCACTCATCCTCTTTCTACTTCTATATTCTGAACTGAGGTCATCTCCATATTCATCCATTTCTTAACCTTACTTTCTGTATATAAGTTTCTGCCCCACCCTCTTTACTGGGTATTGGTATTTGTATGTTTTGGTTTACCTGTTTGGTCTCTGTTATTTTCTCCCCATATATGTATATTTTTCCTTTTTCTTCTTTTTCTTTTCTCTCATACCATTTTTTTTCTCTTTGATACCATTTGGGCTCTCTTTTTTCTCCCCTAATTCTCTTTTCTCTGGTAGTCACTTATATTGGGGTTATCGGTGTCATGAGTACATTTGTGTTTTGTTCCCTTTGTATCGTGTCTTGTCGAGGTGAATTTTATCCTGTTTGGCCAATGTGATAGAGAGTGAGCCACATAACAAGACACCTGGAGAGGAGACTCCATCCACGAATGGGTCAATAACACTCCAGACTCAACTACAGAGGCAGGAAGAAGTTGGCAGTGAGAGAAAGGGTGTGAGTGAGGGAGGGAGGGAGCAAAAGAGGAGTGTGTGGTAGTGTGATGTGTGTGTGTGTGTATGTGTGTGTGTGTGTGTGTATGTATGTGTCTGTGTGAGGCACAATTAGGTCCAGCAGGACCTTTCGGGCAGGCTAACTGGGCTCGCCTGACTAAGCAGCCTCTCTACTGTTGCAAACAGTCCTGGAGCGGCTGGTCTTCCTTGGCAGCCTTGCCTTTGTGAAGGGGAGAGCAGCCTCACCCCCACCCACGGTGCCCTCACATAACACCCACGACTCTACAGCCACCTCTGCCCAGGGACCTGCTGCCTCAGCTGCAGTCCTATGGTCACCGAGACTCCAGCCACCCTGGGCACAAGCTCCTGTGATTTACGAAGCACGCTCTCCTCTGATAAGCCCAACGCTTTGCCCGGGGCACTGCGACCCTGCAAGCAGCCGCCAGGTGAGCAGCCTGCTCCCGTCTGAGGAGCAGAAGCCACATGAGCAACTTGCCCCTATCCAAGGAGCAGCAGCTGTGCAAGCAGCCTGCCCCTATCTGATTACCAGGGTGTGTGTGTGTGCTGCTCATGATAGCCCACGCCTGTTTGATGAACAGCATCTGTGGGAGCCGCCAGCCCCAGTTCAAGGAGCAGTCTGCCCCGACCTGAGGAGCAGCAGCCACGCAAGCAGCCCACCCCCAACTGAGCAGTAGCAGCCATGGGAACAGCTCGCCCTGGTCCAAGGAGCAGCAATCACATGTGCAGCTCACCCCCATCTGAGGAGCAGCAGCCTCAAGAGAAGCCCACCCCCATCAGAGGAGGAGAAGCTGTGTGAGTGGCCCACCCCTACATGAGGATCCGCAGCCCTGCCAGCAACCTGTTCTTATCTGCGGAGCAGCAACTGTGTGAGCAGCCTGCCCCCGTCTGAGGAGCAGCAGCCTGGGAGAAACCTGCCCTTGTCAGAGGAGCAGCAGAGCACAGCCTGCCCCCATCCTAGGAGCAGAAGCCCCATGTGCAGCTCACCCCCGTCCAAGGATAAGCAGCTGTGCAAGCAGCCCTCCCTCATCTGAGGAGCAGCAGTCACATGCAGCCAGCCCCCGTCCAAAGAGCAGTAGCCCCGTGAGCAACCCATCCATGTCCATGGAGCAGCAGCCTAATGAGCAGCCTGCTCCCATCCAAGGAGCAGCAGCTGCACGAGCAGCCTGCCCGCACCAGCCAGAGGAGCCACAACTGCTTCAAACAGCACCCACCAGATGAGCCATAATTGCTCGAGGAGAAACAGCCACTGCCCAAGGAGCCACTGCCACCCAAGGAGCAGCCCCTGCACGACTCAACACCTAGATCCATTGGTGAGAGCAAAAATGGAGAGACAAAGAAACCCTCAAAGGAAAGAAAAGGAATCACCAGAACAGCAGATAACTGAAACAGAGGCAAGCAATATGTCAGAAAAATAATTCAGAATAAGGGTCATACAGTTCATAAACTGGATGCATGAAAAAATCAACAACTTATGTAAGAATCAAGAAGAAATAAATAGTGATATAGCTGAAATTAAAAAAAAAAAAAAAAAAACCACCATGCAAAGTTTCAACAGTAAACTAGGAGAAGCAGAGGACCGAATTAGTGAATTAGAAGACAGGGAAGCAAAACACACACAAACTGAACTCAAAATTGGATGATAAAATTAAAAGACAGGAGGAGAGCATGAGGGAGCTTTGGGACAACATGAAACGAAGCAACATATGAATAACAGGGATGCCAGAAGGAGAGGAAGAGGAACAAGGGTTAGAAAACCTATTTGAAGAAATAATGTCAGAAAATTTCCCTGATGTGGGAAGAAAAAAGTCACACAAGCACAGACAGTTCCAAACAAGATGAATCCAAAAAGACCCACACCAAGACACATCATAATTATGATGGCAAATGTTCAGGACAAAGAGAGAATCTTATAGCTTCAAGAGAGAGACAGAAAGTTATGTATAAGGGATCTCCCATTAGATTAACAAATTATTTCTCAACAGGAACACACCAGGCCAGAAAAGAATGGAAGGAAATTCACAAAGTAATGCAAAACAAGAGACTGAATCTAAGAATACTGTATCCAGTAAGGCTATCATTCAAAAAGTGAAGGGGAGATAAGGAGATTCACAGACAAAAAAAAAAAAAAAAGGCTAAGAGAGTTTATCACTACCAAGCCAGCAATGCAAGAAATGCTAAAAGGACTTGTTTAAAAAGAAGTAGTAAAAAAGAGAGAAGGAACACAGGCCCAAAAAATGGCTACAAACAAGTACCTATCAGTAATAACTTAAAATGCAAAGAGACTAAATGCCCAAATCAAAAGACATCGAGTGTCTGAATGGATAAAAATAAAATGACCCATATATATGCTGTCTACAAGAGACCCATTTCAGAACAAGAGACTCAGACAGACTCTTCATTTTCCCCTGCAAGTGAAGGGATGGAAAAATACTTTCCAGCCAAATAGAAATGAAAAAAAAAAAGTTAGGGTAGCAATACTTATATCTGATAAAATAGACCTCAAAGTGAGGGTCATACAAGAGATAAAGAAGACTACTTCAAATACTAAAGGGATCGATACAACAAGAGTATATAACCCTGATAAACATATATGCACCCAATGCAGGAGCACCCAAATACATTAAAAAAACAACAACAACAACCATGGAAGATATCAAGGGAGAGATCGACAACAATACAATCATAGTAGGGGACTTTAATACCCCACTGACATCACTGGATAAATCTTCTATACAGAAAATCAGCAAAGAAACAGAAATCCTAAATGACTCACTAGATCAGATGGACTTAATTGACATCTTCAGAACATTTCACCCCAAAGCCAGAAAATATATATTCTTCTCAAGTGAACATGGGACATTTTCAAAGACAGACAACATATTAGGTCACAGGCAAAGTCTCTCCAAATTCAAGAAGATTGAAATCATATCAAGCATCTTCTCCTCAGACCAAAATGGCATAATATTACAGATACACTACAATAAAAATAATTCAAACACTTGGAGGCTAATAGCATGCTATTAAAAAATTACTGTGTTACCAAAGAGATCAAAGAAGAAATTAATAACATCCTGGAAACAAACGACAATGAAAACACAACAATCCAAAATCTATGGGACAAATGAAAGTAGTCCTGAGAGGGAATTTTATAGCTCTACAGGCTTACCTCAAAAACAATTAAACAAACAAACAAAAAAACAACAACAAGAAAAAATGCTAGTAAATCATCTAACTCTACAACTTAAAGAATTGGACATATTCCTAGAAAAATACAACCTTCAGAAACTCAATAAGAAAGAATATAAAAAACTCAATAGGCCGATATCTATGGAAGAAATTGAAGCAGTCATGAAAAAGCTTCCGGCAAACAGAAGCCCAGGGCCAAACCGCTTCACAGGGGAGCTTTACCAAACATTCAAGGAAGAACTAAAACCTATCCTCCTCAGACTTCAAAAAAATTCAAGAGGAAGGAACACTTCCAAGCTCATTCTATGAAACCAGCATTATCCTAATACCAAAACCAAATAAAGACAACACAATGAAAGAGAATTACAGACCAGTATCCTTCATGAACATAAATGCCAAAATTCTCAACAAAATTCCAGCAAATCGGATCCAGCATTACATCAGAAATATAATACACCATGACCACGTATGATTAATCACAGGGATGCAAGAATGGTACAATATCTGCAAATCAATAATGTGATACATCACATAAACAAATTGAGAGATAAAAATCACATAGTCATATCAATTGATGCAGAAAAAGCATGACAAAATCCAACACCCTTTCATGATAAAAACCCTCAGCAAAATGGGAATAGAGGGATCATACCTCAACATAATAAAAGCCTTATATGACAAACCTACAGCCAACATCATACTCAATGGGCAAAACCTAAAACCATTTCCCTTAAGAACAGGAATGAGACTGGGTTGCCCACTTTGACCACTCCTGTTCCACATAGTTATTAAAGTCCTAGCCATAACAATTAGACAACAAGAAGAAATAAAAGGTATCCAAATTGGAAAATAAAAGTGTCATTCGCAGATGACATGATACTGTACATAGAAAACCCTAAGACTCCATCAAAAATTATTAGACTTAATAAATGAATACGGCAATTTAGCAGGATACAAAATTAATGCCATGAAATATATGGCATTTCTATACACCAATAGTGAACTTACAGAAAGAGAGATGATAAAAACAATCCCATTTACCATCGCACCAAAAAAATTAAAATACCTAGCAACAAACTTAACTATGGAGGTAAAAGACCTGTAACTCAGAAAACTACAGGACACTGAAAAAATAGATGGAGGAAGACATAAACAGATGGAAGAACATACCGTGTTCATGGATTGGTAGAATCAACATCATTAAAATGCCCATACTACCCAAAGCAATCTATAGATTCAATGCACTCCCCATTAAAATACCAATGGCATATTTCACAGACCTAGAAGGAACTCTCCAAAAATTCATCTGGACTAAAAAAATACCCCATATAGCTGCAGGAATCCTGAGAAAGAAGAACAAACTAGGAGTGCTCTCAATACGAGATATCAAGCTGTATTACAAAGCCTCTGTTCTCAAAACTCCCTGGTACTGGCACAAGAACAGACATATAGATCAATGGAATAGAATAGAGAACCCAGAAATTGACCCAAACCACTATGCCCAATTAATATTTGACAAAAGAGGCAAGAACATACAATGGAGTCAAGATAGTCTCTTCAATAAATGGTGTTGGGAAAATTGGACAGATCCATGCAGAAAGATGAAACTAGACCACAAACTTACACCACACACAAAAATAAACTCAAAATGGATAAAGCACTTAAACATAAGACGGGAAACCATAAAAATACTAGAGGAATCCACAGGCAGCATAATCTCAGACATATGCCGAAGCAGCTTGTTCACAGATACAGCTCCTAGGCCAATGTTAACGAAAGAGAAAATAAACAAATGGAACTACATCAAAATAAAAAGCTTTTGCACAGCTAAAGGAACCATCAACAAAACAACAAGAAAGCCCACTGCATGAGAAAACATATTTGCCAATGTTATCACTGATAAGGGTTTAATCTCCAACATTTACAGGGAACTTAAACAACTTAATATAAGGAAAATGAACAATCCAATCAAAAAATGGGCAAGGGATCTAAATAGATATCTTTCTAAAGAAGACATAAGGAAGGCCAAGAGACATGAAAACATGCTCAAAGTCACTAATCATCTGAGAGATGCAAATCAAAACAACAATGTGGTACCATCTCACATCTGTCAGAATGGCCATCATCAACAAATCAATAAAGGACAAGTGCTGGTGAGGATACAGAGAAAAAGGAACCCTCGTGCACTGCTGGTGGGAATGCAAACTGGTGCAGCCACTGTGGAGAACAGTATAGATTTTCCTCCGAAAACTAAAAATGAAACTCCCAATTGACCCTGTGATCCCACTTCTAAGAATATATACCAAGCAACTAGAAACACCAATCAGAAAATATATATGTACCCCTACGTTCATAGCGGCACAATTTACCATAGCTAAGATTTGGAAATGGCCTAAGTGCCCATCAGCAGATGAGAGGATTAAAAACTGTGGTACATCTACACAATGGAATACTATGCTGCTGTATAAAAGAAGAAATTCTTACCATTTGCAACATCATGGATGAACTGGAGAGCATTATGCTAAGTGAAATAAGCCAGTCAGAGAAAGATAAATATCACATGATCTCACTCATTTATGGAGTATAATGAACAACATAAACTAATTAACAAAAACAGATCCAGAGACAGAGAAGTATCGATCAAACCATCAAATCTCAGAGGGAAGGTAGGAGAGGGTGGGGGTAAGAGAGAGAGATCAACCAAAGGACTTGTATGCATACATATGAGCATAACCAAAGGACTTAGACAACAGAGGGGTGAGGACATGAGAGAGGTAGTGGGTGGGGGGGAATGGGGTGATAAGGACACATATGTAATACCTTAATAAAGAAAATAATTAAAAAAATAAATCCTTATTACCTATCTTGTGATGTCAAAAAAAAAAAAAAAAAGAGTGGCCTGGTGCTGGAGATCTGAGATGTTTTGCATGTCTTTACCAACCTCCATATCTGTTGAAGGCATCCAAGATAAGTAGAAGCTGTACCAGATCTCAAAAAAGGCCTAGTTCATATTGAAGCATCTACCTTATATAAAAACTGCTGTTTGAAATTTTCACCCTGCTATTTGGCTTCTATAAATGCTTGCTTGCTTAAATAATGAGGAATATGAGACTACTCCCACTTCAGAGAGGCCATTACACCTTCACCCACCAGAGACTCACTGTTCTGGATGCTGCCACCTGGGCTGCAGGACTTGTCAGGCACCCACACCCAAGGCTGGAGGGTAACTGGGGTGAGGCTGAGTTGAACTCAGTAAGCCAAACAGTCTGGGATGCACAGAGATCTCAATCCCACCTGTTGCAGCTAATCAAGCCTCAGAAACACCACTGCACAGCAAGGACACTGTGGGACTCTGAGCGTTTGTGCCACTGACTATGTTAACAGAACCAAGAGGTCAAAATGACCACCAGGAGAAAGACACAGGAAGTCACGCCCAAGTCAATGAGCACCAGAATAATGCGCCTGACTTTGGCTTTCATTGGCTAAACCCAGCCATCATTAGCCCCATTGTCCTTGGAGTAATGTACTTTTCCAGGCTCAAGTGGTGGCATTAGGATTGCACTCACTCATTGATCATTGCAAATATTGGTGTTGGAGCGCCCAAGTGGTGTTCAGAAATAACTTTAGGTTTTGGGGGCTGGACACAGGTTTCTGGGAAGTTTTGTCTGCAGTTAATCTCTTGTTTTGAGATACTATTTCAAATTCTATGCAGCTCGCTGAGGTGAACAGTATTATTTCAATTATTCCTGAAGACTACAAATTTAAATGAATATTTTTTGTGTGTTTTATTTGACTTAGAGAGAGGAAATGAGAGGTAAAGAAAGAAACACCTAACATCTGCCTTCTGCACGTCCCCCACCCCCACCACCTGGGCATCCATACAAGAAACCTGGCTTGTGTCCTCACCAATAATCAAACTGGCAATCTTTCTGTGCATGGGATGACAGTCAACCAACAGAGCCACTCTGAGCATCAGATTTTTTAATTTTTTTTACATAAAAATGTCACATTGTTAAGAGAAAAAAAGCAGGTTATAAGAGAATATACATAATTCTATTCTAATCACTTAAAAACAAAATTTGAAAGGACACAAAGGCCAACAAGTTGACATTTCATACATTCTTACTAGTAGGATGTTTGTAGTCGGTATATATTGTGAAGCTATGGGGCGAAGAGTTACTGAATGTTTCCTTCTTATATCAGGACCTACGTTGAATGCTTTACATGCATAATTATTTCATTTAATCCTGTCTGCAATCTGAGATGGCTTAACCATCTATTTTATAGAGAGGAAATCCAGGCTCAGAGACTCAAGGTCAACTGCCTGGTTGCAGAGTTCATACAAGGCAGGGCTGAAGTCAATCCCATGTGTCTCTAATAAGTTCTGTCTTCGAATGTTAGGCTCTGCTGCTTTCTGGAGCTTAGAATGGGGGATGCGTACCCATTAGGATGGGCTCGATATTATTGTAGTAACAAATAGCCCCAAAGCTCCCTGAAAATGAAGAGAAAACTGCTCTTGCAAAACTTTGCCTCATCCCATCTTCTCTGTTGCCTTTGGACACAAAACAGGCCCAGGATTCTGAATCCTCTCAGCTCAGCCACACCAACCAAAACCTTGCATGGAGCATGGCAGCCTGTCATCCTCTTTCACCTGCCACACTTGTGTCACCCACAAGAGACTTACTGTTCTGGACTCTGAAACCTGGGCTGCAGGACTGGACAGGAAACCAAACCCGAGGTTGGAGGGAAAATGGGTGAGGCTGAGTTGAACTCTGTAAGCAAATGAAGGCCTCAATCCCACCTGTTGCAGCTTATCAAGCCTCAGACACACCACTGCAAAACGGGGACACTGTGTCTGATGCCTCATCCTAATCAGACTCTGAGCGCTGGAGCCTCAGTCTATGTTAACGGAACAAAGAGGTCAAAATGACCATGAGGAGAAAGAAGCAGAAAGTCACGCCCAAACCAATAGCACCTTAATAATGTGCTGGCCCAGCGCTTTCATTAGCTAAACCTGGCCATCATTAGGCGCATTGCCCTTTGGGTAACGTACTTTTCCAGGCTACATACATGCTATTAGGATCACAATCACTCACTGATCATTGCAAATATTGGTGCTGGTGGGCCTGAGTGGTGTTGGGAAATGACAATTTTGGGTTTCGGGGGATGGTCACAGGTTTCTCAGAAGTGTTGTCTGCAACTGATCTCTTGTTTTGACATATTATTTCAGATATAGTGAAACTCAGTATCATCGCTGAACTGAAAAGTATTATTTCAATTACTCCTGAAGTCTACAAATGTAAAATGATTTCAAAAAGTTTTTTTTTTTTTAATTTGACTTTTAGAGAGAAGAGGAAATGAGAGGGAGACAGAGAAATACCAATTGGCTGCCTCCTGCATGCTCCCCAACCAACCCTCTGGGCATCCAGCCAGGCAACCTGGCTTGTGTCCTCACTAGGAATGGAACTGGCAACCTTCCCATGCATGGGCTAATGCTCAACCCACTGAGCCATTCTAGCTGTCATATTTTGTACTTTTAACATAAAACCATCACATTATTAAGAGAAAAACCAAGTTATGAGAGAATATCCATATAGTATCCTATTTGTTTAAAAACAAAATTTGAAAGGATATATAGTCCAACAAGTTCACATTTCGTACATTGTTAGAATGTTTGTAGTCAGTACACATTGTGAAGCTATGGAGCTAAAAGTTACTAAACGTTTACTACATGTGTCAGGCCCTGGATTCAAAGTTTTACATGCATTATTATAGCACTTAATTCTCTCCACAAGCTGAGATGGTTTAACCATCTATTTTACAGAGGGGAGATCAAGGCTCAGAGACTCAAGGTCAACTGCCTGATTGTAGAGTTAATACAAGTCAGGGTTGGAAATCAAACTCATGTGTTTCTAAAACTAATGACATAAAAACACAACAATCCAAAACTATGGGACACAATGAAAGCAGTCTTAAAAGGGAAGTTTATAGCTCTACAGGCCTACCTCAAAAAGCAAGAAAACATGGTAGTAAATCATCTAACTCTACAGCTCAAAGAATTAGAAAGAGAGCAACAAGAAAACCCCACAGTGAGCAGAAGGAAGGAGATAATAAAGACCAGAGCAGAAATGAATGACATAGAGGCAAATAAAATAAAATAAAATAAAAATACAAAAGATCAATGAAAACAAGAGCTGGTTCTTTGAAAGGATAAACAAGATTGATGAACCTCTAGCCAGGCTCACCAAGAAGCAAAGAAAGAGGTCCCAAATAAACAAAATAAAAAATCAAAGAGGAGAAATAACAACAGACCCCACAGAAATGCAAAGGATTGTTAAAAAATACTATGAACAACTCTACTCCAACAAACTAGACAACCTGGAGAAAATGGACATATTCCTAGAAAAATACAACCTTCCAAAACTCAATCAGGAAGATTCTAAGAATCTCAATAGGCCAATAACTATGGAAGAAATTGAAGCAGTCATCAAAAAGCTCCCAGCAAACAAAAGCCCGGGCAAGACAGCTTCACAGGGGAGTTTTACCAAACATTCAAGGAAGAACTAAAACCTATCCTCCTCAGACTATTCCAGAAAATTCAAGAGGAAGGAACACTTCCAAGCTCATTCTATGAAGCCAGCATTATCCTAATACCAAAACCAGATAAAGACAACACAATGAAAGAGAATTACAGGCCAATATCCCTCATGAATGTAGATGCCAACATCCTCAACAAAATTCTAGCAAATCGGATCCAGCAGTACATCAGAAAGATCATACACCATGACCAAATAGGATTTACCCTCAGGATGCTAGGATGGTACAATATCCACAAATCAATAAACGTTATACATCACATAAACAAATTGAGAGATAAAAATCACACGGTCATATCAATTGATGCAGAAAAAGCATTTGACAAAATCCAACACCCTTTCTTGATAAAAACTCTCAGCAAGGTAAGAATAGGATAATAATACCTCAACATAATAAAAGCTATATATAACAAGCCACAGCCAACATCATACTCAATGGACAAAAACTAAAACCACTTCTCCTAATAACAGGAACAAGACAGGGTTGCCCCCTCTCACCACTCCTGTTCGACATAGTACTGGAAGTACTAGCCATTGCGATCAGACAAGAAGAAGAAATAAAAGGCATCCAAATTGGAAAAGAAGAGGTAAAGCTGTCCTCATTTGTAGATGACATGATACCGTGCATAGAAAACCTTAAGACTCTATCAAAAAATTATTAGACTTAATAAATGAATTCGGCAATGTAGCAGCATACAAAATCAATGCCAAGAAATGTGTAGCATTTCTTTGCACCAATAGTGAAATTGCAGAAAGAGAGATTAAAAAAGCAATGCCATTTACCATCGCACCAAAGAAATTAAGATACCTAGGAATAAACTTAACTAAGTAGGTAAAAGACCTATATGCAAAAAACTACAGGACACTGAAAAAAGAGATAGAGGAAGACATAAACAGATGGAAGAACATACTGTGTTCACGGATTGGTAGAAGCAATATCATCAAAATGTCCATACTACCCAAAGCAATCTATAGATTCAATGCACTCCCCATTATAATACCAACAGCATATTTCACAGACATAGAACGAACTCTCCAAACATTCATCCAGAATAAAGAAAGACCCCAAATAGCTGCAGCAATCCAGAGAAAGAAGAATAAAGTAGGTGGGATCTCAATACCAGATATCAAACTGTATTACAAAGCCACTGTTCTTAAAACAGCCTAGTACTGGCACTAGAACAGACATAGATCAATGGAATAGAATAGAGCACCCAGAAATCGACCCAAACCGCTATGCCCAATGAATATTCAACAAAGGAGTCAAGAGCATAGAATGGAGTCAAGCCAGTCTCTTCAATAAATGGTTTTGGAAAAATTGGACAAATCCATGCAGAAAGATGAAACTAGACCACAAACTTACACCACACACAAAAATAAACTCAAAATGGATACAGGACATAAACATAAGATGGGAAACCATAAAAATACTTGAGGAATCCACAGGCAGCAAAATCTCAGACATATGCGGAAAGAACTTCTTCACTGATACTGCTCCTAGGGCAATGGATACTAAAGGGAGAAAAAACAAATGGGACTACATCAAAATAAAAAGATTTTACACAGCAAAGGAAACCATCAACAGAACAACAAGAAAGCCCACTGCATGGAAGAACATATGTGCCAATGTTATCATCAATAAGCATTTAATATCCACCATTTACAGGGAACTCATACAACTTAACAAAAGGAAGATGAACAACCCAATCAAAAAATGGGCAACGGACCTAAATAGATACTTTTTGAAAGAAGACTTAAGGAAGGCCAAGAGACATATGAAAACATGCTCAAAGTCACTAATTATATGAGAGATACAAATCAAAATGACTATGAGGTACCATCTCACACCTGTCAGAATGGCTATCATCAACAAATCAACAAAGGACAAATGTTGGCAAGGATGCGGAGAAAAAGGAACTCTGTTGCACTGCTGGTGGGAATGCAGACTGGTGCAGCCACTGTGGAGAACAGTAATGATTTTCCTCAAAAAACTAAAAATGGAAATCCCATTTGACCCAGTGATCCCACTTCCAGCAATATACCCCAAGAAGCTAGAAACACCAATCAGAAAGGATATATGCACCCCTATGTTCATAGCAGCACAATTCACCATAGATAAGATTTGGAAACAGCCTAAACAGCCCATCAACAGATGAGTGGATTAGAAAACTGTGGTACATCTACACAATGAAATACTACACTGTGGTAAAAAAGAAGAAATTCTTACCATTTGCAACATCATGGATGGAACTGGAGAGCATTATGATGAGTAAAATAAGTCAGTCAGAAAGATAAATACCACATGATGTCACTCATTTATGAAATATAATGAACAACATAAACTGATGAACAAAAACAGATTGAGATACAGAGAAGCATCGATCAGACCATAAAACCTCACAGAGAAGATAGGGGAAGGTGGGGGTTAGGGGAATAGATGCAAGGACTTGTATGCATGCATATAAGCCTAACCAATGGACACAAACAACAGGGGGTGAGGGCATGAGTGGGAGTGATTGGGGGTTAAAGGGGGGATGAGGCACATATGTAATACCTTAATCAATAAAGAAATTAAAGATAATGAAAACATAATCTCACTAAAAAAAATACCTGAATAAGTTCTGAATATGATGTCAATTCCCTAGTTTTGATCATGTATTGAATTAAGTACTAAAGTTATGTAAGATGCTACCTCTGGAATAAAAAGAGTGCAGGACCCCTCTACTATTTTGCAACTTCCTGTGATTTATAATTAATTCAAAATAAATAGGTAAGTAAATGGGCAAAAAGACATGCATACACATCTCCTCTAAGAAGATAAATAAATGGCTAATAAGCAGATGAGAAGATGCTCAACTTCATAAGTCGTTAAGGAGATGCAAATTAAAACCCCTGCACACTCACAGGCATTGTTACAATCAGAGAGCAACAATACCCGATCTTGTCCAAGAGTATGAAACTGAACCCCTCAGATGTGGCTGGTGGGAATGGAAACAGTGTGGCAATTCCTTAAAGTGTTAAAAGTACATTTATCATTTGACCCAACCATTCCACTCCTAACAATCTACCCAAGGAAAAAGAAATCACATATGTCCACACAAAGACCTTAGCTCCAGTGTTCATAGCGCAGTAACTCACAATGTCAAAAAGTGGGAACAGGATGTTATCAGAAACCTGAAAATCTACAACTGCAGCACCCACCAAATAGCTGCGAACCCCAGAACACTGGTCCCCAATTGGCGCAAACACTCAGATTCAGAGGAGCTCTACACTCCACCATGGGAAGGTCAGATTTCTCCTGGGATAAGGAGAGAGAGAACTACATAACCAGACATCCAGAAAAGAGAGACCATGGGGAGACAAAGAAACAGCCCGCATATGAAAGAAAAGCAGGCATCACTAGAAAAGGAAGTAAACGAAATGGAGGCAAGCAACCTTCCAGAGAAAGAATTCAGAGAAATGGTCATAAGGTGGCTGAAAAGAATGGAAGACAAATTCGACAATATGAGCAAGAACCAAGAGGAAATGAAGAAGAACCAGAAGAAATGAAAAATGACATCGCTGCTGTAAAGAACTCAATAGAAAGCATCAAGAGTAGACTAGAAGAAGCAGAGCACCACATCAGTGAGCTAGAAGACAAGGTGGGAAAAATACCCAATTAGAGCAGCTTCTAGAAAAAAAATAAAAAGCAGGAGGAGAGCCTAAGGGAACTTTGGGACAACATGAAACAAAACAACATCAGCAAAATAGGGGTTCCAGGAGAGGAAACTGAGCAAGGATAAGAAAACCTGTTTGAAGAAATAATGACAGAAAACTTCCCTGATATGGGGAAGAAAAAAAAACACACAAATCCAAGAAGCTCACAGAGTCCCAAGCAAAATGAACCCCAAAAGACTGACGCCAAGGCACATTATAATTGAATTGGCAAACACCAATAACAAAATAAGAATCTTAAAAGCAGCCAGAAAGAGACAGAAAGTTACCTACAAAGGTATCCCCATCAGACAAGCAACAGATTTCTCAACAGAAACTCATCAGGCCAGAAGGGGAAGGAATGAAATATACAAAGTCATGGAAAGGAAGGGTCTGAATCCAAGAATACTGTACCCAGCAAGGCTATCAATCAAAATTGAAGGTGAAATCAGGAGCTTCACAGACAAAAAAGGACTAAGGGAATTTATCACCACCAAACCAGCAATGCAAGAAATGCTAAAGGGTCTGCTGTAAAAAAAAGAAATAGGAAGTGAAGAAGAAACACAGGGGTAAAGAATAAAAATGGCCACAAATAAGTACCTATCAATAATAACTTTAAGTGTAAATGGATTAAATGCCCCAATCAAAAGAGACAGGATAACAGATTGGATAGGAAAACAAGACCCATATATCTGCTGTCTACAAGAAACCCACCTCAGAAAAAAAGACACACACAGACTGATGGTGAAGGGATGGAAAAAGGTTTTTCAGGTGAATGGAAATGAAAACAAAGCTGGAGTAGAAATACTTATATCTGACAAATTACATCTCAAAGTGAAGGAAATAACAAGAGATAAGGAAGGCCACTTCATAATACTAAAGGGAGCAATCCAACAAGAAGAAGTAACTCTGGTAAACATATATGCACCCAATACAGGAGCACCCAAATACATAAAAAACTCCTGGAGGATATCAAGGGAGAGATTGACAGCAATACACTCATAGTAGGAGACTTTAATACCCCACTATCACCATTGGACAAATCCTCTAAACAAAAAATCAGCAAAGAAACATCAATCCCAAGTGACTCTCTAGACCAGATGGAATTGACATCTTCAGAACATTTCACCCCAAAGCCACACAATATACATTCTTCTCAAGTGAACATGGGTCATTTTCAAAGATAGACTATATGCGGGGATATAGGCAAAGTCTCTTCAAATTCAAGAAGATAGAAATCATATCAAGCATCTTCTCAGATCACAGTGGCATAAAACTAGAAATCAAATACAATAAAAACAATCCAAAAAAATCAAACACATGGAGACTAAACAGCATGCTATTAAACAATGACTGGGTTACCAGAGAGATCAAGGAAGAAATAAAAACATCATGGCAACAAATAACAATGAAAACACAACAATCCAAAATCTATGGGACACAGCAAAAGCAGTCTTAAGAGGGAAGTTCATAGCTCTACAAGCCTACAGCAAAAAACAAGAAACAATGGTAATAAATTACCTAACCCTACAACTCAAAGAGTTAGAAAGAGAGCAACAAGAAAAGCCCAGTGTAAGCAGAAGGAAGAAAATAATAAAGATCAGCACAGAGATAAACAACATAGAGACCAAAGAAACAATAAAAAAGATTAACAAAACCAAGAGCTGGTTCTTTGAATGGATAAAAAAGATTGATGAACCTCTAGCCAGGCTCACAAAGAAGCAAAGAGAGAGGACCTAATAAACAAAATCAGAAATGAAGGAGGTGAAATAACAACAGAACCTACAGAAATTCAAAGGATTGTTAAAAAATACTCTGAACAACTCTATTCCAACAAACTGGAGAACCTGGAGGAAATGGATATATTCCTAGAAAAATATAACATTCTGAAACTCAATCAGGAAGAATCTCAACATCTCAATAGGCCAATAACTATGGAAGAAATTGAAGCAGTCGTCAAAAAGCTTCTGGTAAACAAAAGCCCGAGGGCAGATGGCTTCACAGGGATGTTTTACCAAACGTTCAAGGAAGAAAAAACCTATCCTCCTCAGACTATTTTAAAAAATTTCAGAGGAAGGAACACTTCTAAGCTCATTCTATGAAGCCAGCATCATCCTAATACCAAAATCAGATAAAGACAACACAATGAAAGAGAATTACAGGCAAATATCCCTCATGAACATAGATGCCAAAATCCTCAACTAAATTCTTGCAAATCGGATTCAGCAGTACATCAGAAAGATCATACACCATGACCAAGTAGGATTTATCCCAGGAATGCAAGGATGGTACAATAACTGCAAAGCAATAAACGTTATACATCACATAAATTGAGAGATAAAAATCACATGGTCATATCAATTGATGCAGAAAAAGCACTTGACAAAATCCAACACCCTTTCTTGTTAAAAACTCTCAACAAGGTGGGAATAGATAGATCATACCTCAACATAATAAAAGCTATATATGATAAACCCACAGCTAACATCATACTTAATGGGCAAAAACTAAAACCATTTCCCCTAAGAACATGAACAACACAGGGATGCCCACTCTCACCACTCCTGTTCGACATAGCACTGGAAGTATTAGCCATGGCAATTAGACAAGAAGAAGAAATAAAAGGCATCCAAATTGGAAAAGAAGAAGTAAAGCTGTCCTTATTTGCAGAGGACATGATATTTTACATAAAAAACCCAAAAGACTCAATCAAAAAACTAATAGACTTAATAAATGAATTCGGCAATGTAGCAACATACAAAAGCAATGCCAAGAAATCTATGGCATATCTATACACCAATAGTGAACTTACAGAAAGAGAAACTAAAAAAGCAATCCCATTTACCATTGCACCAAAAAAAATTAAGATACCTAGGAATAAACTTAACTAAGGAGGTAAAAGACCTATACACGAAAAACTACAGGACACTGAAAAAAGAGATAGAGGAAGATGTAAACAGATGGAAGAACATACCATGTTCATGGATTGGGAGAATCAACATCATTAAAATGACCATACTACCCAAAGCAATCTATAGATTCAATGCACTCCCCATTAAAATACCAACGGCATATTTCACAGACCTAGAAAGAACTCTCCGAAAATTCATCTGGAATAAAAAAAGACCCCGAATAGCCACAGCAATGCTGAGAAAGAAGAATAAAGTAGGAGTATTCTCAATACGAGATTTCAAGCTGTATTACAAAGCCACTGTTCTCAAAACAGCCTGGTACTGGCACAAAAGCAGACACATAGACCAATGGAATAGAATAGAGAATCCAGATATCGACCCAAACCACTATGCTCAATTAATATTTGACAAAGGAGGCATGAACATACAATGTAGTCAAGACAGTCTCTTCAACAAATGGTATTGGGAAAATTGGACAGATACGTGCAAAAAAATAAAAATAGACCACCAACTTACACCATAGACAAAAATAAACTCAAAATGGATACAGGACATAAACATAAGACGGGAAACCATAAAAATACTTGAGGAATCCACAGGCAGCAAAATCTCAGACATATGCGGAAAGAACTTCTTCTCTGATACTGCTCCTAGGGCAATGGAAGCTAAAGAGAAAATAAACAAATGGGACTACATCAAAATAAAAAGCTTTTGCACAGCAAAAGAAACCATCAACAAAACAACAAGAAAGCCCACTGTATGGGAGAACATATTTGCAACAGTTATCACTGAGAAAGGTTTAATCTCCAACATCTACAGGCAACTTATACAACTTAATAAAAGGAAGAAAAATGATCCAATAAAAAAATGGGCAACAGACCTAAATAGAATCTTTTCGAAAGAAGACAGAAGGAGGGCCAAGAGACACATGAAAACATGCTCAAAGTCACTAATTATTTGAGAGATGCAAATCAAAACGACAATTAGGTACCATCTCACACCTGTCAGAATGGCTATCATCAACAAATCAATCAACAAACAACAAGTGCTGGCGAGGATGTGGAGAAAAAGGAACCCTGTTGCACTGCTGGTGGGAATGCAGACTGGTGCAGCCACTGTGGAGAGCAGTATGGAGTTTCCTCAAAAAACTAAAAATGGAAATCCCATTTGACCCAGTAATTCCACTCCTAGGAATATATCCTTAGAAACACCAATCAGAAAGGATATATGCACCCCTATGTTCATAGCAGCACAATTTACAATAGCTAATATTTGGAAACAGCCTAAGTGCCCATCAGCAGATCACTGGATCAGAAAACTATGGTACATGTACACACTGGAATACTATACTGCCGTAAAAAAGAAGGAATTCTTACCATTTGCAGCAACCTGGATGGAACTGCAGAGCATTATGCTGAGTGAAATAAGCTAGTCAATGAAAGAAAAATACCACATGTTCTCACTCATTTATGGATAATAAAGAACATTATAAACTGATGAACAAAAAGATAGATACAGAGGCAGTAAAGCATCAAACAGACTGTCAAATTACAGCGGGAAGGTTAGGGAGAGGTGGGGGAGATAAGAGATTAACTGAAGGACTTGTATGTATGCATATAAGAATAACCAATGGACACAAAACACTGGGGGGTGAGGGCTGTATGAGAGTGGGGGCAGGACAATGGTAAGATATGTACACATATAATACCTTAATAAAAAAAAATGGGAAAAAATAAAAAAAAAAGTGGGAACAGACCAAGTGTCCATCAACTGCTGAGGGATAAACCACACGCAGTGCATGTGCACCATGGACAAGGGCACGGAGAGGACTACAGCATCACATGTGCTACACATGGGCCTGGCAAACATTGTGCTGGTAAACGAAGCAGGCCACAAAAACGGCCTTTCGTACGATTTTATTATCTGACCAAAAGAGGCAAACCCACAAAGGCCGGAAGCCTGCAGAGCGGCTGCCGGAGGCTGGGAACAGGAATAAGACTGACTGCAAATCACGTAAGAGGGATCTTCTTAAGATGAGAGGAATTTAAAAAGCTGGATTGTGGTGATGGGTGCACAACTCTGTTCATTTACTAAAAACCATTTAATTGCACACTTAAACATGGCAATCTTATGGCATGCAAATTATTGAAATAAAGCTACCTAAGCAGCAAGAACAAATGAGAGAGAGAGAGAGAGAGAGAGAGAGAGAGAGAGAGAGAGAGAGAGAGAGAGAGAGAGATAGAGAGAGAAGCCCTACCTTTATTTACACAGAATCTATGGAATATGCACTTACCGTGACTGCAGCTGGGACTCTACTAAAGAGCAGGAGAACTTCTCCCACATTGGTCAGGTGTAATGGACACTTTTGAGGACCTTGAATTTTTCTCTCTGCCATAGATACAGTAAAGAAATAGCCTTCAGCATTGGTTCAGAAATCTACTATTAAAAGTCATAGAAAATATCCTGCAAGAAACCTAAAAATTCCATGGGCCAAGCAATAACCTTAGAGACCCCCAGACACTTCTAGGATTTGAATTTCATGATCTCTGAGATTATTTTCACTTTGACTCTGAGTCCGCTCCACAGCTTTTTTGGGGGTTGAGGGAAGGAGAATCAAAATAAATTAAATTAACATCAATGGACTTTTTCTTTTACTTCCATATTATGCTAGTCACCTACTGCTAAAGTAATGCAGACTTGAATTCTAACCCTTCAAGGGTCAAGGGGCTCAGACATCTCATGACCTCTCTCTCTCTCTCTCTCTCTCTCTCTCTCTCTCTCTCTCTCTCTCTCTCTCTCTCTCTCCCTCCCTCTCCCTCTCCCCTCTCTCCTACTAGGTTTTACTTCCTCACTCATTTTAAAACCATGCCACTAATTCCCCAAAATTTCTTCTTGGAGTGGTGCAGAAGAACACAAACCTGTAACAGGGATCAGCAATATATTTAACTTACCAAGAAGGTCTTTAAAGACGGGGGTTTTTATTTTATATGTGAGGACCAACACAGAGAAGCACCATCAGCACTGTATTCCCATCTCTCCTTCCCTTCCAACCCGCCCCCCTAAGAGCATGCATTTGCCTGCTGTGTCACAGCTCACCCCCTGCCTCTGTGTGTGATAAACACCGCCTCCTTTCTCCCCAGCCTACTCTACCCTTCCTCAGTCCCTCTCCCCTGTATTTCCAATGCTTTCCCAGCTTTGGGTGTGCTCCTTAAAACCTACTCTCTCAATTAAGATAAAGGTCTCAAAATATAAAGGTTGGATGGCTATTATTTTTAAAATCTTGTTGAAAGTATTACATATATCCCCTTTTTTTCTCCTATTGACCCTTTATTGCCTGCCCCTGCCCCACACCCCAGGCCTCCACCACCCTATTGTCTGTGTCCATGGGTCATGCATATATGCATACAAGTTCTTTGGCTGATCTCTTCCCACACACCCATCGACTCCCACCCCTCTGACATTTGACAGTCTGTTCCATGTTTCTGTGTCTCTGCATCTATTTGGACGGACTATTAGATGACATGAAGGACTCATTGAAAATTGGCAGGTGTGACAATGGTGTTGGGGTTAGGTGAAGAACTGCCCTCACTTTTTAGAGACACACTGAGGTATTCAGCCATTAAGATGCATTTTCTTTAAGTAGGTCAGCATACACAAACTTGTCCTTGACCCCAAGTTCCATCCAGCTAGTGTATCCTCACCGCCATTCAAAGGCAGTCTGCTTAACACAGCCTCTAGGTCCATGTTCACTTCCTTAGCCACATTTACTCCCCGCCCGCCCCCCCACTCCTCTCCAGCACCTGCTCCCCACGTGTTCTAGCCAAGGTCACTGTGCAACCCCTCAGAAGGGAGGGGATCCGCTCTCCATTCTCAGGCCTCAGGACTCCAGAAGGAGGATGACTTCCCTGTAAGCCTCATCCACAAGGAAGCGGAGATTGGAAAAGTTTTAGAAATACGACATCCATTCTTAGTTGAGATGGAGGAAAATGGACTCGGTCACACATTGCTGATGGGGGTGTGAATAGAAAAGTCTGGCAGAATCTATTTAAAGTACGCATGCTTTCCCCACATGTTTTGAGAGAATCTAGTGAGTAAGTACAAATTATTAAAGGAAATTTATTGTACAGTTATTTGCAATGGCAACACCCTGGAAACCACTTTCATATTCATCAATAGGAAATTAGATGAAGAACTAAGGTATGAATGCTATGAAATATTATGCACCTCTTAAAAATAAAGAGGTGTGTGTGTGTGTGTGTGTGTGTGTGTTGTGTGTGTGTGTGTGTGTGTGTGTGTGTGTTGAACTGGAGAAATGGCCATGATATGTTATTAAGTAGAAAAAAGTAGTAAGTGGAAAAAGCAAGTTACCGAGTATGTGTAAAATATCCTCCTATTTTTCACTTACAGAAAAAAAAAACTGCTATACAAATAAATAAATCTACACATGCACACACATGTATGAAAAACAAACACTTATATATTTATGTAAAAATCTGGAGTAATACCCACACAAGGTCTACAAGGTAGAACAGGTATTAAACTAGCAGAGCATGTGAACAGAGTGTGACAAGGCCACAAAATAAAAGCATGGGATCCTGTGAGGAAATCCTGTGGTGCCTATGAAGCTGCTTGGATCCTTTGACCAGGAAAGTCACTCTGAGAAGAACACGCATAAACTGAGTCCCAAAGGTTGAGATGTAACCAAGAGTTGGCCAAGAGCTGAGAGGAGCATTGACCCACTCCACAGGGGGAGGCTGGCTGTAAGAAGCCTCTGTTTGATGTGCACAAGGAATCAGGAGAAGGTCAGAGTGTCTGGAGCCCCCTGAGCAAGGGAAGGTGGGGTGAGATGAGGTGAGAGAGAGGGCTGGATACCGCGGAGCTATGTGCCAGGGAGGAGTGTGGCTCTGGTTGTGAAGTACACGGGAAAGGGTGTAACTCCCAGAGGACTGCCAGGACTGAAGTTATGTTATGAGGCAGGTGCCAGTGACACAGTCCCCAGCTCCGAGGGCCCCATTCAAGTGGTGGGGACATCTGAGCAAGTCACTCTGGTGTGGTGCTGACAGAGGTCTAGGGCACAACCTCTTGTCTCCTGAGGGACATCTCCATCACTTTGAACCACCTCTTTGAGCCAGCACCATGGCAAAGATGTCCTTCCATTGCAAATTATTAGAAGATAAACCCTCCCTCAGTCCTCTGACCTGGTGTTTTTCACATGGTGCAATGACTTACAATTTAAAACTATGAATACAAGATTTTATTAAAGAGCAGATCTTTCTTTCACCTTTATACCATAGTCAACCATTTCTCTATCCTTCTGAAATCTAGTCGTTGTTCTGGCCAAAGACCAAAGAGCCAGACGGTGGGACAAGTTGGTCACCCCACATGTGCACCTACTATGTGCTAGGCACTCTGAGAAAGTACAGGGAAAAGTGATATATAACCCTTTTCCTTGAAGACATTACCGGAATGGCAGTGGTATTGTTGATGCTCAGGTGCCTTTGTCTTTTCATTTCTGTGTATATGACCGTCTCTCACCACCCACAGGCAGCCATCTGCATGGCAAGGAAGGGGCTGCTTTTCTTTCACCTGGGCAAGAGGAATGTGTGTGATGAGGCCTCTTACAGCAGAAAAGAAGAAAACACATTTGGAATTCAGCTTTTAACTACTAAAACAGAATTTCCAAGACAGTGTTTTGAAAGTCATACTTTATTAAGATATAAAGTAGATATTCCCTAAGTGCCAATTAATTTGTGAAATGCCAGAGCTGCCTGACTTGAAGTGAGAACATGTCTCTGCACTCACCACCATGCCAGTGGACTAGGCTTTCTGAGAGGAGACAGACTGAGGCTGCATGTTTCCGGGGCTGCTGCCCTTCGGCCAGCAGGGGATGCCATGGAGCCCCTCACTGCTGCCTGCTCTCCACCAGGAAGTCCCGCCTCTGTGGGAAGTTAGAGTTGGTGCATCTGGAAGATGCAGGTTTTCCAGTGCTCATGGCCTCAGGAAGCATGAGGCAGGCATGGGCCCGTGGGCAGAGGGCTGCAGGCGCGGGGCAGGGCCCTGAAGCTGCTAAGCCCACTGTGAGGAGTCCGTGCTGGGACCTCTGCGGAGGACAGCTCATTGCAGGTAGTCCCTTAACTTCCCCAGAAGGTGGCCAGGGCAGGGCAGGGCAAGGCAGAGGGCAGGCCGGGCTCTGCGGGCACCTGCTGCTTAGGGAGCCGGCCTTCTGAAGTCAGGGTGTTATTTCATCCTCACCATGGCCAGTCCCGCTCCTCCCTGCACAGTGTAACGGAGCCCGGGCGCCTTCCTATGTGAGACTGGAATCGTCTACAACCAGATATTTCCGGCTGGGACAGAATTTCAGGGAGATGTAGTTAAAGCCATAGACCTGACCACCAACAGCAGGTCAAGAATTCACGGGACGTGAACACAAGAATTTAATGGTCCACTTCTCACTTAACGTTCACTCATGGCATGAAGGACACCACATATGACTGGTTCCAGGGAAGCCATTGTGGTGCTTCAGCTAATGGCATCCCCTGAATCCTGTGCCCCAGCCATGAGCTCTCCCGATGCTGCGCCCATTAAACTCCAGTTCTGTGGGGGTAGGAAGGTCCTCACAGAATTCAGAGTGGGTCACAAAGCCCTTGGGGTCAGTCACTGAATTGCGCTTGAGTCACTTAAAAATAAAATCAGGTCTCTGCAGATTTGTGTTAAAATCCCATCGAATGAAGGTATGTACTTAAATAACTTCAGTAACATGAACAGTATTGCTATTTTTAAATGCTATATTAAGTTATATTTTATCTTGAAGACATCAATAAATTTAAACTTTGATATAATTAAATAATCCCATTCGTGTGTTCAAAACATCCAACCTGAGTGGCTTTTAAGCATGAGTTTTTCTTGATATCTAAAGAATCCAATTTCTCTTTTTTAAGTTATATTTGAACATAATATAGTGGCTCTTCATGTTCATCTTTAGTGAAGGGGCTCAAATGGGGAGTTTACAGGTTAAATTTATTTATTAACTAAAGAATATTCCAGCCATAACCGGTTTGGCTCAGTGGATAGAGTGTCGGCCTGTGGACTCAAGGGTCCCAGGTTCGATTCTGGTCAAGGGCATGTACCTTGGTTGTGGGCACATACCCGGTGGGGAGTGTGCAGGAGGCAGCTGATCGGTGTTTCTCTCTCATCGATGTTTCTAACTCTCTATCCCTCTCCCTTCCTCTCTGTAAAAAATCAATAAAATATATTTTTTTAAAAAAAGAATATTCCAAGTCTATAGGAGCTGGCCTCTGTGAAGTCATCGTACCATCCTACCCATCTGGGCCTTTCTCGGGAGTCTTCTAGCATTTCGTTTTTGCACTGTGGCAGTGACACGTGTATATTACAGTCTAACCTGTTGAGCTCACCTGCACCCACAATTTAACCTGCTCTCCCCGCAGGTTTCTTCTTCTGGCTTTTGTTCCCCAATGTTTAAATCTTTCTCATCCAGTGTCTGAGTGGCTGGTCACACCTACTAGTTGTCCGACACAGCTGTGTTCCTCCGGGTCTAGGTCTCACTTCCTGACTAGACCATTGACATCCATCCAAGCCATCCTACTTCTGCCTCTTCCTCCTCCTGTCTCAGCCTGCATTTCAGAATGATTGCTGTTAGATATGCATCGTTGTTCAGCGTTACAGACAGAGATGCATTTGAACACTTCTAACAGTGCTGTTTTTCCAGGGAACCAGATGGCTGCTGGCCACAGCACACGACCTTGTAGAAGACGAGGGAGTGTACTTATAGGGTAGTTTTGAGTGCTGTGGCAGATTGCTCTGTGCTTCATTCACTAGTCCATGCTGTTGTCTATCAATACTGTACACTCAGACTGGTTTTCAAAGATTATTCCCTGTGGTAGTGTCCACCCTATCATATGTATATCTACATGTTAATCCTATATAAGAAAGAGGGAATATGCAAATTGACCATCACTCCACCACAAAGATGGTAGCACTTACAGTGGAGGCAAGGGTTTCTGTAACACAAGATGGCTGCACCCCCCATCCATAGCATTTGATATGGAAATGACAAAGCAGAGAGATGTCATTTGTATGTAATTTATATTAGCTATCCAGTAACACTGCCAGCTAACAAAATTTGTTTGAACCTCTATTAATCATTGAATTATTATTATTATTAGTTTCTAGGTGGATAGTAAACTTTCAGTTTACATAAAACTGAAAAGAAATAAATGAAGTATAAACCATATTTTATTTTTATTTATATATGTACAATATATGTTATAATTAAGTAGTTTTAATATGACAGTGTTTAAATAAATGTATTACATTCATTGTCTTGGGCTTCAGTTAACAGAGTAGGGGGATTCTACCACTTCAATAACATTTCTAGAATAGTTTTTTACATTAAAAAATGGTAATGAAAAAATATGGTAAATAGAGGAATGCGTATTTTTCTTAACCCTTGTTAGTGGAAGAAGAGTAAAGTGTAAATGGAAGAGCTTCCTCTAAAATAATTTTGTAAAAGTCTCTTACTGGCTCCCAAGTACCTTTAAAAGTTTCAGACATAGCCATAGGAATGTGTGTTACTAAACAGGAATTCTTTGTCCCTACTTAATATATCTGCATTACGGTTGAGGTGTTAGTGACATTGGGATGAGTCCTATGACACAGTTGGTTATTTTTAAAATTGCTTCAGTTTTAAAATTATTTTTTAGGCTGATATATCAAATTAGCCCTTTTTACAATTCTATAATGAAGAAACAGCTGTCTTTAAGATACAATCTTTTTTTTAAAACAGTTTGCTCATCATCAGTAAACATTCTATTCTCAGTGCTAAACCTAGACAAGATGGTAAGGTAGGAAAATAATTTTTCTCTTTGGGTTCCCTACTCCTCTTAGCATTTGGCTCTCCTTCCCCCTCCAAGTTTTCTAGTGTTCTCCTGGTCTTGCCTTTCTGGAAATAAAGTCATCATAAAGCAAAGTATTAGATGGTTCATGGCATCCTCCTTTGACTATTTGCATTCGTACAGAAAAGAATGATCAAGGAAACCAACAATTGAAACCTACACACATACAGGAAAGAAGAAGAAGAGTGAATGAATGGCTTCCTGTGTGGATGGTGGATGCCCTGGTGAATGAATGGTGGGAGGTTTCAGGCATTGGAAGTCTTTATTTCCCCGGGACTGCTAGTGTGTAAGTGATGATCTGTCCTGTGAGAAGAGGGTCTGCCAAGTAGATTCTGCCACTATGTTGCTTTACCATACATCTTAGTAATTACTCTCAACCACTGACATGTAGTGTGAACTTTACCTTTTGTCACTTGTCATACCAGCTTGAGATCAAATCCCTTTTTTGCAGAAAGGCCTGGGAGAGGAGTTGGCTGAAGGCGCATGCCCCTGCCTTGACTTTTCCAAACAAGTCTGAGCCCCCAGGTGCTTACTTAAAAAAGTCCTTGCTTGAAAGACACTATAAATACATGTGTTTTCTCAAGGATGCTTACCCTGCTGATAGTATCTAATAGTTAATTTTAGTTCAAGCTGTTGTTACAATGAAAGCCTAGGAAGGCAGACGAACAGGACTGTTTTGGCTCCTATAGCCAAGCAGTCCCTTAGCCTCTCTTTCACAAAAACGTGTCAGAGTAATCCGTTCATCCATCCCTCAGGGTCTGCTGGTCAGTCCCTGCAATTTTTATTTGTTTTTTTAAAACTGGAAGACCACATTCGTTCTGTGGCACTATTAAACACGTGGCACTAGATACTGAAGCATCCATCTTATATAAATACTGCTGTTTGAAATTTTAACCCTGTTATTTGGCTGCTGTAAATTCTTGCTTGCTAAGACTACTCCCACTTCAGAGAGGCCATTAAACCTTCCCCAGACAAGGTTATCAGTGCTTGCGCCAGGCCTGGTCTCTGGTTGAGGTCTCAAGGCCCCAGCTCATACGGGCTCTATAAGAACTTGCAATATGGGCCAGAAACACCCCATATTTGAGAGACAACGAAGGTAAAAACATATAAATAGGGAAAATTCCTGCATGTTGGGGACCAGAATTTGAGAGACATTTTCCTCTGGACCTGCGCGTAATAATTGTAACTCCATCTCTCTAAGTATTGCTTTGTATTTCTTCGGTTTTCTGTAACAATACTGTCAGAGAGGAAGACTCAGGATATGACAAGGTATGTTCTATTTTCGACACATCTTTTTATATTTCAATAAACTGTATAATAAGAATCCTAGCTAATAACTTACGTAGAGTTTTTAACAGAGTCCTCTTTCTGGTGTTGCCTTATCTTTACTTTTTCTCTCCTTTGCTTTGTATACATGAACACATTATGATACATAAACACATTATGATATCTAGGGTTGTGGAGGAAAAATGATAGAAAGGTTAGGACATACTGGATTTCCCTTTTTTCAAGTTTTATTGGTGAGGATAATCTTTTATAGAGTAACACTTTGTTAAAGGCAACCTCAAAAGCAACTAATTCTTCATATACTAGTAATAATTTTTATGTTATTTCCATTAAAAGAATCTGTATCTTGAGCAAAGCACCAGTGGTAACTCTATATAAAACAAAAATCATGCTCAAACTAGTTTGGCTCAGTGGATAGAGCCTCGGCCTGTGGACTGAATGGTCATGGGTTCGATTCCGGTCAAGGGCATGTACCTTCGTTGCGGGTACATCCCCAGAAGGGGCTGTGCAGGAGGCAGCTGATCAATGTTTTCTCTCCTCGCTGTTTCTAACTCTCTATCCTTCTCCCTTGCTGTCTGTAAAAATCAATAAAATATATCTTAAAAAAATAATTAATTTTCTGTTGCATGGGACCTGCTCTTTTAGGACTCAGCTGAGCCACAGCACAGTACATAGGTGTCACTGAATGAGCAAACTGTCCACTGCTCCTGTGTGAGTCATGCTTGGTGATTTTGGACAGCACATACTAGCAGTATTGATTTTTGTTAGAAAAACACAAGGGACATATGCTGGAAACCAAGATCAACAATAATTAATATGAATGCCAGGAGTGCACCAGAAGGCTGAGTGTCTCCTTTGAAATTCACAAGGTGAATTTCCATTTTATGACCTACTGCTGACTCAATGGCCTAAAGCAAACACCCCCAAAACCTGATTATCTTACTGTTTACTATAAACATTACCATTGATATGTCTGTTTGCATTCCTAAAAGGCAATTGTGTATTCTAGTAAATAAAAGCAGCTGGGTAAAGGAGACTCAGTGGAACTTCAGTGCCCTAGTTAAGTTCACCCAGGCCTCCCCTCATAGTAATCAAAATTAATCTTGTCTTGTGTGTATCATTTGTACATCCGTTGTTTCTCCAAGCCTTTGAACCAGAAATCCACGCTGGCCGTGGCCTTTCACAATTGATGCTCTTGAACTGGGACTTGTAGGAAAAGGATACGCCTGAGTGGAATATATCACCAGACCTGGTGGTGGAAGATTCACTGCCTGCAAAACTCTTGTCAGCTATGGAACCCGCAGATCCGTAAGTGCTTGAGTATTTTTCTTGTTTCAGCCAGATCATGGGGCAGAATTTGTTGAAAGAAGAAAGATTTTCCTGTAAACTTTTGTCTTGCTTACTAAAATGTAAGGGAGTTGTAGTTCCAGAAGATCTTCTTTTACAATTTGTATAGATTATTATAGAATATAATCCATGGTTTTCTGATGTGGGTACACTGGATATTGAATGTTGGGAATGGATAGGTCAGAACTTGAAAGAAGCTAAGCAGCAGGGGAAAAATTTGCCTCCAAATTGTTTCTCCTTGTGGGAAACAGTATTGCATTTGCTAGAGCCTTTCAGAGAAGAAAGACCTCCCCACTTTGCACCCTCCACTCCTAAAGAAAGATAAATTGAAGGAGTGGCCTTCATGTCCTGATTCTGAAACATTTAAATCACCACTAACAGAATCACCTATGCAAAGAGCCATCAGTTAGGATTAAAAGATATGACTGTGGATGATAGACTTGTTTTTCCTATCATACGGGTAGCTAATCCACAATCTCCTAACCAAATAATAAGACAGCATGAAAGATTTGACTTTAAAATGATAAAGGCCTTGCATGATAGTATAATACAGAATGGCACAAATGCTCCATTTAGTGGAGAAATTATAACTAACATTTCTGAAGCGTTCCTAGTTCCTTATGACTGGTATTCTCTAGCCCATGCAACTCAGGATGTAGGAGATTATTTGCTATGGAAAGGAGAATTTTTAGAGTAATGTCAACAACAAGCTTCTTCAAATCTCAGACAGAATGTCCTCATAACTTTTGAAATGCTTGCAGGACAAGGACAATTTAGTGACTCATAGATGGTCCCTCCCCCCAACTGGTGGGCAGAGTATGACGTAACGTGTATCTGCCGCTGGGACATCCCCGAGACATTCAACCACCAATCAGCGCATGCCCAGTGCCCTGGGGCTCAACTCTTCTCATTCCACCCTGGGTCCCACCCCTTCCTGTTACCTCAAAAGGCGTCTTCACTGCTCCACATGTTGCTGTTCTCCCAGGCTATTCTCTCAGTCTGCTAGTCAGCCCTGTTGGGTCCCTCCTTCTCCCACTCCCCCTCCTCTAATGAATCTCGCTCTTTAGTGCAGAATAAACTTCCTCTTTAACATGTCTTGGTCTCCGATTCCCGTTTCTTGCCCTTCAAACCTTACATCTGGTGCCGAAAACCCGGGTGGTGCGTGCATCCCATTTGACCTTTCACGGGCCGGGTGCCCTCCACTCTTCTCTCCCCTTGGCTCGGGACCCTCAGCCTCCTTCTTCCGGCTCAGCAGCGTCAACGGTAAGTCCCAGCCCATGCTAATTCCTGGCGGTTTTCCTGGCATCTCTGTCCGTAAACTGCAGCCCACATCAGAGATTGCCTTCCAGACATGGTCCTCCGGGACCCTCCAGGAGGGGTTCTGAACCTGGGGAGGCAGGGAAGACGTTCCTGCCCTCCTCATTTCTCTGGCCTTTTGGCCTCCGTCCGGACCCCAGGAAGTAGAGGAGACGTCCTCTACTGTCCCTTGGGTTCCCCATTTGTAGCCTTGGCTCAAGGACTGGGAAGCTGGTCCTTAGCCTTTCGCTACCCAACCCCAGGAATTGGAATGGGCCATCACCAAACCCACCTCTAGGGTGTCTCCTCACCAATCTGGCTACTTCTGTAACGTGGCATGGCCTCAGTATGAATTGGAATGGGTCCAGATGACCCTGAAAGCAGGACTTAACATCCTCACTGACCTCAGTAATTTCTGCCGGAAAGCCAGGAAGTGGCCCGAGGTCCCCTATGTCCAGGTTTTTTTTCCTATCTGCGCTCCTGTCACTTCCTCTAATCCTTCTGTTCCACAGCCCAGGTTGACCCCTCAAGCTGGTCCTCAGCCAGTCTCTGACTCTTTCTGTCTCTGACTCTTTCGACCCATCCGCTCTTTCATTTCCACCCTTCCTGCTCCTCCACCCCACTTTCTGCTCCCTGTCTTCCTCCTCTTTCTTCGCCGCGGCTGCCCCTTTCCTAGCCGCCCCTTCCCAGTGGCTGCCGCCGCTGTGGGAGGCACCATCGCCACCTCAGTCCGTGAACTGACCAGAGGCTGCCACGCAGTGTGAGAACCACCTGCCCACCATCCCGCCTGCCGCTCCAAACAGCTAAGTGAGATTTCTGTTTTGGTTTGCTCTTCCCTTGTGTATTTTGAGCAGCCGCCATGTTGGCCACATGGCCTGCCGGTCCCATGGGGGCCGCCATCTTGAACCGGCAAGTCCCGCCCCCACAGGCCCGGCCTAGTGTGGCGACCTGCGGTCGCGCTCCTCCTCCTCCTCTGGCCCACGGCCCGCTGACTACTCCGCCATCCCCTCCCCTAATGCCTTCTCAGACCCAGGTTGGAGATCCAGTGAACACAGCATTTAATTTTTAATGCCCATGAGGAGCAGGCAGAGTGAGCCCGCCTTCGACAAAAGGTGAATCTGCAAACCCAAGCCTTGGTAGCAGCTCTGAGGCTGACGGCAGCCATGTATGATCCAAAGGGGACTGTGCGTGGTGGGGGTGCAACGAGAGGATGAATGCCACCTGGAAGATGCTTCAAGTGCAGAAATGAAGGCCACTGGGCAAAGCAGTTCCCCAGCCCCAGCCCCTGGTTCCAACCAAGCCCTGTCCGGCGTGCAGTAAAAGTGACTGCCCCTGGAAAAGTGACGGGACCTCTGTGTCTCAGCGTAGAGGGGCCGCCCTTCCAGGTCATGACCCACCACTGGCCATGCTGGGACTGGCTGAAGACTGAAGATGCCCAGACTCAACGACCCCCATCACCCTCGCTGAGCCCAGGTAATGCTCAAGGTAGTGGGTAAGCAGGTCTCCTTTCTGGTCGATACAGGGGCTACCTTCTCTGTCCTGTCCTCCTTTTTCCTGACCATTCTACCCTTCCACGATCTCGGTCATGGGTATTAATGGCAAATCACCTTTTAATGCTCTGAAAACTACTCCGGCCTCAGCGCCTTCTCACCCCGCCCTCTCCCACACTCCACCCTCCCTAGAGAACAACTTTCTTGCTGGCACAGGCTTATCAGAAACTTAGATATTTATCTCTAGGAAAAAAAGTGGCAGTTTTGAATTCAAGCAGTAAGAGGCCTGGAAAGAGACTTCAGGGCCTGTTTCCTCCTCCCCCTGCATTTTCTAAATATTTTAAATAGCATACAATACTGAAACTTTAATTGCTAGACATATTTAGAAGTATTTAATGGAAGATATGTTGGAAGAAAGAAAGAAGAAAGAAAGAAAGAAAGAAAGAAAGAAAGAAAGAAAGAAAGAAAGAAGTTCCAAAGTTAACTGTTGACAAGAATTGTAAAAGGACCCACTATACCAGGCCACTGAAGAAACACCAGTAGGCCCCCTCTCCTCACCCCCCCTCGTTCGCCAGGCTTTTTCTAAGCTCTGGGATACCCTTCTGGCCCCTCACTCTCTCTATCCCTCCCTCCCTCCCTCCCGGACATCTCTAGGCCTTTCCAACTATTTACTGATGAAAGACAGGAATAGCTATGGGGGTCGTAACCCAGCCTCTAGGGTCAGCCTTAACCCCCATAGCCTACCTGTCCAGACAGCTTGATCCCACTCTTCGGGGATGGCAGCCCTGCCTCCGGTCTCTGACTGCAGCCACCGATCTCAACAAGGAGGCCCAGAAGATCTGCCTCCAGCAACCCTTACAGGTCTTCTCCACCCATAGACTATAGGATCGTCTGTCCCACCGATCCTTATCTCCCCTTTCCCCTCTCGCTTGCAGGAACTCCATCTCCTGTTCCTCGAGAGTCCTGACATCTCCCTAACTCAGTCCCAGGCCTGAACACAGCCATTCTCCTTCCCGTTGCCTCTACCCAACCTGTGGCAACTCACTCCTGCCCCAAGGTCGTCGAGGCTCTCACTCAACCTGGGGCATGACTCTCAGATCTTCCTCTCTCTAATCCTGATTTAACTAAATTGCCCATACCCTACCACCCACAATCATTGGGAAAGATCAGGAGGATTAACGGCTTCCTTAAAGACCATCTAACTAAACTCTCTCTAGAAATTTGCAGCTCCTGGCAGGTCCTCCTGCCCATGGTCCTGACTGGAATCCGGGCTACACCAAGGAACCCCACCTTCTTAAGCCCTTTTGAACTTATCTTCCATGCCTGCCCTTACTCAGACAACTGCTCCAGACACACACTGACAGGTTTCTGCCCAGGCCAGAACCAGCCAGCCAAGACTCCTGAGGATCAGCCCTCCAGCCGGGGGACTCAGTCCTCCTCAAGAACCTTACTCCCAGGTTGTATTTCAGCTCCAGGCCCAGAAAAGCAGCAAAACCAGACAAGTGACACTGTGACAGCCTCAGGACCAGCTTTTACCTCCCAAGTGACTCAACAGGGTTGCTCTCGAGACTTCACCAACCGGTCCCTTGGGGAAATTATGCTGCTGTATCCCTTGTCCAGCCTCCCATCATTAGGCCCACTGGTATCCCTTTAATTTTGCTCTTTGGCCCCTATCTCATGCGCTGTTTCACTAGTCTTTTGAAGAACAGAATGCAGGCATTCACCAACCAGAAGGTGGGAGAGATCTATCTGGCCTTGATTCATCAGAATCCTTGAGACCCCGGGTGGACGCACCTAACGACACTCCCTCTCATCAGGAAATAGCTACGGAAAACGGACCTTCACCCCCTGACCTTGCCCGGACTCTCAATTTTTTAATATCACCAAAAGCCTGGAATGATAGGTTGTCCCTCCCTCAACTGGTGGGCGGAGTATGACATAACTTACATCTGCCGCTGGGACATCCCCGAGACATTCAACCACCAATCAGCGCGTGCCCAGTGTCCTGGGGCCCACCCCATCCTGTTACCTCAAAAGTTGTCTTCACCGCTCCACATGTTGCTGTTCCCCCAGGCTATTCCCTCAGTCTGTGAGTCAGCCCAGTTGGGTTCCTCCTTCTCCTCCTCCCCCTCCTCTAATACTGGTTTCTCTACCTCCATAATGAATCTCGCTAGTTAGTGTGGAATAAACTTCCTCTTTAACATGTCTTGGTCTCCGACTCCCATTTCTTGCCCCTCAAACCTTACAGTGACGTGCAAAATCAGTTCCAATACATCCAAGAGGTGTATGAGCAAATTAGAGTTTGTGGGTGAAAAGTCTGGTGGACTTTATCAGCAAATGGAGAACCTGATGCAGACTTCAGTAAGTGCATTCAGGGTCCCACTGAATCATTCTCTGATTTTGTAGCTCGCCTCACTCAAGCAGTGAGAGGGCATATTCAACCTGAGACAGCAGGAGACATTTTGATTCAGCAGTTAGCTTATAAAAATTCCAATGCTGATTGTAAGAAATGTCTAATGCCTCTAAGAAAAAACAGTACCATCACAGAAATGATTCGAGCGTGTCAGAATGTGGGGTCAGGCATTTTTCAGGCAAGCTTACTAGCTGCTGCAATTACAACAAGAAACAAATTATGTTTTAATTGTGGACAACAAGGACATTTTAAAAAGGAATGTAAACAACCAAAAGGGACACAAGGGGATGCTCAAGGAGAAGGAATAAACATTTCGCCTCCCAACTCAGGTAATGCAGGTCTATGTCCCAGATGTTAGAAGGGAATCATTGGGCCAATCAGTGTAAATCTAAATTTCATAGAAATGGCCAGCCATTAAATCAAGACATAGGAAAAGGCCAGCAACAGGGAAATGGCCAGAGGGGCTCCCCCTAGCCCCATTTTTAAATAAGGGGAAGTTCCACCCTGCCAGGACCACAGTAGATTCCCTCCTTCAAATCACTCTAGAAAGAAATACTGGCTTTGATCTTAATAGCACAACAACAGATCTCTGATATGGCTAGACAAGCTGTTCCTACAGGAATTTGTGGACCTGTGCCACCAGGAATATCAGGTTTAGTCCTAGGAAAGAGTGAAAATACACTAAAAGGATTAACTGTTTTTCCTGGAGTCATAGATTCAGAATATAAGGGAGAAATCAACGTAATTTTAGAAGGCAAACATATTATACAAATTATTCCAGGACAAAAAATTGCTCAGCTCCTGTTTTTACCTCATGTTCAGCAAGGTGAAGTAATAAACAGGAAAAGAGGGACACGAGGATTTGGAAGCTCAGATATATATTGGATACAGGAAATTAGCAAGACCCGTCCTATGATTAATCTAAGAATAGAGGGAAAACTGTTTAAAGGATTAGTGAACACTGGAGCAAATATTAGTGTCATCAGTCAAGAATTCTGGACTCCAAGTTGGTCCATGGTGAAAGCTATAGGCTCTATCATAGGTGTTGGAATTCCTGATAACACGCAACGCAGCGCTTCAGTGTTAAAGTGGAAAGATGAAGAAGGACAAACAAGATGGTTTCAGCCCAATATAGTCTCTGGAACTGCAGTCAACTTATGGGGCTGAGACGTTTTAGAAGGTTTACAAGCTTCTGTTTTTACCGGCAAGGGACAACAGTTAACTCAGATGGGATATCAAACTGGTCAAGGTTTAGGAAAAGATAATCAGGATATTAAAGAACCTATGCAGGCCAAAGAAAACACAGGAAAACAAGGATTAGAATATCAGCCTTTTTAGGAGTGGTCACTGCTCAATCTCCTCACCCCCATGATGAGCCTATACAATGGAAAGATGATGGGCCTATATGGGTGGATCAGTGGCCATTAACCAAGGAGAAATTAAATCATATTCATGAATTAATACAGGAACAAGTAGAGGCTGGTCATATAGAACCTTCCAATAGTCCTTGGAATACTCCTATATTTACAATACCTAAGAAGGCAGCAGGAAAATGATGATTGTTACATGATCTTAGAGCCCTTAATGCTACTATGCATACCATGGGAGCTTTACAGCCTGGACTCCCAGCGCCTTCACAAATCCTTCTAGATTGGTCTATTATAGTAGTAGATCTTAAGGATTGTTTCTTCACCATTCCCTTGGCACCACAAGATAAACAAAGATTTGCCTTTTCAGTGCCATCTATTAATAATATAGAGCCTATGAAAAGATATCAATGGAAAGTTTTGCCTCAAGGAATGGCCAATAGCCCTACTTTATGTCAAAAATATGTAGCTCAAACTATTCAGGAATATTTAAGAGACAAATATTCCCAGTGTGCTATTGTCCATTACATGGAGGACTTGCTCCTATCGAGTCCATGGGAAGATCAGAGTTTAGCAATGTTTTCTCAATTAGAAAAAGAACTTCCTAAATGCGGTCTAAAAATAGCTCCAGAAAAAGTACAGAAAGAAATGCCTTTTAAATATCTAGGTACCATAATTAGGCCTCAGAAGGTAGAAATAAGAAAAGACTGCCTTAAAACTTTAAATGACTTTCAGAAATTATTAGGGGACATTGATTGGTTAAGACCTTATCTAAAAATCTCTACAGGAGAAATGACAAATTTATTTAATATACTTAGAGATGACTCTAATCTTTCCTCACCCCGAGTATTGACAGATGAAGCTAGAAAGGTGTTACAAAGAATTGAGCAGGCAATCTCTTTAGCCCAAGTGGCACGAGTACTGCCTGGATTGCCTTTATTGGGACAGATTAATCCCACTGCAATAGTCCCACTGTAGTCATCTTCCAAACTAAAAACTCTCCTGCTATTATTGAATGGGTCTACCTAGGACATCAATCATCTAAAACTGCAGTTACATATATAGAACTTATGGCTCAGTTGATTTTTCAACTTAGAAAGCAATGCAGACAGCTTAGAGGACAAGAACCCCAATGTATTTTCCTTCCCCTTACTGGGAAGCAATTAGAAATGTTATTTCAGACTGATATAAATGGGCAAATTGGATTGAGTGGATATTCAGGGGAACTTAGTTGTCACCTACTAAAAGACAAATTATTACAATTTTTATATTATTCTCCTATTATTATATCAAAAAATACTAGGCAGGAACCTATTCCTGAAGCATTAACTGTTTTTGCTGATGGATCATTAAATGGCAAAGCTGCTTATCACACAATAAATTTAGACGGAGTCATCCAAAGTAGTCATACTTCTGTACAAAAAAAATGAGCTGGAAGCTATTAAGGCTGCATTACAGGGTTTGCAAGAGCCTCTTAATATTATCTTGGATTCTTCTTACGCTTCAGGTTTTTTAAACAGAATTGAAACTGCTCCTTTAAAGTGGCTCAGTAACCAAAGTTTACTTTTACTATTTAAACAAGTACAGCAGATTGTGCAACAAAGACAATATCCTTTCTATATTACTCACATAAGGGCTCACAGTTTATTACCTGGCCCTTTGGCAAAAGGAAATGCACATGCTGATAAATTGGTTGCTTTTTTAAAACAGGCCTCAGAATCTCATCAGCTTTTACATCAGCCTGCCAAAATGTTGTCTAAACAATTCTCAATCTTTTGACAGCAGGCAAAAAAGATTATCAGAGAATGCCCCACTTGCATGTTACATCTACCTCAAGGGCCTAACACAGGAGTCAACCCTAGAGGTTTGCTGAGGTATAATATCTGGCAAATGGATGTGACATAGTATACTTCCTTTGCACGCCTTGGGGCATTACATGTCTCTGTAGACACCTTTTCAAAAGACCTACGGGCTACTGCATCTACAGGGGAAACCGCAAAACAGGTTGTTAATCATTGCCTACTGCTTTTGCCGTCATGGGAATTCCAAAAATTATTAAAACTGATAATGGGCCTACTTACACAAGCTGTCATTTTCAGCAATTTTGTAAAAAGTGGAAAATTCAGCACATTACAGGAATACCATATAATCCCCAAAGACAGGCCATTATTGAACGACAGCATCAGCGGCTACAATCCCAACTTGAAAAACAAAAAAGGGGGATTATGATGGAGAAATCACCTGTGGGTAGGCTGCACCAAGCCTTAATTACTTTAAATTTTTTCACTTGTGATGCTGATGGTAAGACACCTATGGAGTTACACTGGTGTCAGAATGAAACAAAGGAAAATGGTCTAGTTAAATGGAAAGATCCTGAATCTGGTTTATGGAAGGGACCCGATCCATTATTAACCTTTGGCATAAGGTATCCTATCTAATAAAAGAGTAGTATGCAAATCGACCTTACCTCCCCTACACCCACAAACCACGCCCATCAGCCAATCAGGATCGAGTATGCAAATTAATCCAACCAAGATGGCTGCAGCCACGGAGAGAGCAGGAGGCTTGGGTTTCCCCGGCAATGGAGGAAGCCAAGCTTTCCGCCTGCCCTGGCCGGCTCAAGCCTCCGCTCAAGGCTACAAAATTTCAATTATAGAAGATAAATAAATCCCAACAAAAACGGGGGCAACCATGGAGCTGGAGAGAGCAGGAGGCTTGAGTTACCCTTGGCGATGGAGGAAGCCAAGCTTTCCACAGCCCTGGCCTGCCTTGCCCTCTGGTCAAGGCTACAAAGTTTCAATTATAGAAGATAAATTAATCCCAGATTCCAGGGCCTCTGCTTGGGTCACCGGGGGGCGTAGCTGGCCTGCGAACCACCACAGGCCCCCCACCCATGCCACCCCACGTCCCAAGGGAACCCCCACCCTGATACGGGACACCGTTCAGGGCAAACCAGCCGGCCCCCACCCATGCACCTATCCTATCTAATAAAAGAATAATATGCAAATTGACCGTTAGCCAACACACAAGATGGCTACCCCCATGTGGACACAAGACGGCTGCCACAAGGTGGCCAGCAGGGGAGGGCAGTTGGGAGGGACCAGGTCTGCAAGGGAGGGCAGATGTGGGTGATCAGGCCTGCAGAGGAGGGAAGTTAGGGGTGGCTGGGCCTGCAGGGAAGGGTAGTTGGGGGGGACCCAGGCCTGCAGGGGAGACTAGTTGGGGGAGACCAGGCCTGCAGGGGAGGGCAGTTAGGGGTGACCAGGCCAGCAGAGGAGGGAAGTGGGGGGTGGCTGGGCCTGCAGGGAAGGGTAGTTGGGGGGGACCCAGGCCTGTAGGGGAGAGTAGTTGGGGGATACCAGGCCTGTAGGGGAGGGCAGTTCAGGGTGACCAGGCCTGCAGGGGAGGGCAGTTATGGGCAAAAAGGCTGGCAGGGGAGCAGTTAGGCATCAATCAAGCTGTCATGTGAGTGGTTAGGGGGTGATCAGGCTGGCAGGCAGAATCGGTTAGGGGCAATCAGGAAGGCAGGCAGGTGAGCAGTTGGGAGCCAGCAGTCCTGGATTGTGAGAGGGATCCCAGGTTGGAGAGAGTGCAGGCTGGGCTGAGGGACACACACCCCCATGCCCGAATTTCGTGCACCAGGCCTCTAGTGCTTGTATATTTCCAGAGAATTTTTCCAAATTCCTGTGGATTCCTGCTAGAAATATTAAACTGCAGCATGGATCCAAGAGAGGAACTAGCCAGATTAATGAGGACCTTGTGCCTGGAGTCACACCATGCACCTGTAGACAATCGGCTGTCCTAGCCACAAAGAGCAATACACTGAAGATAAGGAGTGGAAGAAGAACAAGGAGGACAATAAACAGCCCTGAGATGACTTGGGGAGTGATAAAGAAGACGGTCCAGAAAGCTGAACGAATTTGTGAAGAGACCAAAACCCCAAGAACGCCTCAAAATGTCTTTCTTGCCATGCTGGCAGTAACCAGCTGTGCGGTAATTTCACCAAGGGCTAATGGGGAAGTCCTCCCTGGGTAAAATCCCTTACGTGAACTGATCCCTCACCTAGTATAGTAAATATATGGGCAAAGTATAATTACATGGGTGTCCCCACCCGGCTTCCCTTTTTTATATAACACAAGATTCAAACTATTGCTCCTTTGTGTGTAGAATTAAAGCTGGCTAGCATGACACCAAAGGAGGGGGAAGTGAAAACCTAAATACAATTACTATCACTGCTTGATTCTGGGAGAGGCAAAGATAATTTAACATTACTAAGACCTCCCCCCACTAAGCCATTATATAAAAAGTCTTATGAATGGCACCCACCAGCAGCAAACTTAAGAATAGTTTTATCTTTTGTGGATTGAAGCCCCTAAGGGTCTGCGTATAGTAATAATCAATGAAAATCAACTGCTGCACTTGCACCAGTAAAATGATATAGTTTAAAATGATAACTTCAATGAAAAATCGCCTTCTTGGTGCTTAAAGTAAAAATAACACCACCCTTGATATTTTGGAATTACAACAGCATATTGTATAACTATCCCAGGCAAACTTCCTTAGATGCCTGACAGCAATTTAAAGAAAGAATTTGCGCCGAAACCGGTTTGGCTCAGTGGATAGAGCATCGGCCTGCGGACTGAAGGGTCCCGGGTTTGATTCCGGTCAAGGGCATGTACCTTGGTTGCAGGCACATCCCCAGTGGGAGGTGTGCAGGAGGCAGCTGATTGATGTTTCTCTCTCATCGATGTTTCTAGCTCTCTATCACTCTCCCTTCCTCTCTGTAAAATATCAATAAAATATATTTTTTTAAAAAAAGAAAGAATTTGCTCCTTTACTTTTGCCTTTGAGCATAACCACTATTTCCTGTCTCATTCTTGTTCTTATTTGTTTAATTTTAGTCTGCAGATGCAGGATAAAAATCTTAAAAGAATTGAAACTCTGCAAATGGCATATCAACATCTATTAAGAATTTAAAGAAGGGGGAAATGCTGGAAACCAAGATCAACAATAATTAATATGAATGCCAGGAGTGCACCAGAAGGCTGAGTCTCTCCTTTGAAATTCACAAGGTGAATTTCCATTTTATGACCTACTGCTGACTCAATGGCCTAAAGCAAACACCCCCAGAACCTGATAATCTTACTGTTTACTATAAACATTACCCTTGATATGTCTGTTTGCATTCCTAAAAGGCAATTGTGTATTCTAGTAAATAAAAGCAGCTGGGTAAAGGAGACTCAGTGGAACTTGAGTGCCCTAGTTGAGTTCACCCTGGCCTCCCCCCATAATAATCAAAATTAATCGTGTCTTGTGTGTATCATTTGTACGTCAGCTCTTTCTCCAAGCCTTGAACCAGAAAGCCACGCTGGCCATGGACTTTCACAGACATATAGTTGGCCGTGTCACCTTAGGTTTGTATTTGCTTTCTAAGAGGGCATTGAACAGGGAATCTTTCCTATTTTCTTATTTCCAATTGTGCTTTTAACTTTTCAGACATACTGGAGACACTCTTAATTATCTCTCTCACAGAAATAATCATTGTAACAATCCTTGGAGAAAGAAAATTATTCAAGATATTCTCTGTCTTCCTAAGCCCTCTAAAGCAGCAGTTGCCAAATGGTGGTCCGCAGACCACTTAGTGGTCCATGAGATCTGAGAGGTTGGTGACTGCTGGTTTAAGGAAACCTTTGAGGCAGCGGTCGCCAATGGTGGTCTGAGACCACTGGTGGTCCGTGAGGTCTGAAAGGTTGGCGATGTTGCTCTAAAGAGCTCAATTTTTTCCTCCCCACTTTCTTTGCATGTGCAAAATGAAGGTTGGGAAGAGGCTTTCTAAGTAATTATGTTATAAAATCTAGGTCACATATTTTTATTTCATGTATGAAATGGTACAGACCTGTCCCGTTCTTTCTCTTTTAAAAAAATATATTTTATGGATTTTACAAAGAGGAAGGGAAAGGGACAGAGAGTTAGGAAAATCGATGAGAGAGAAACATCAGCCGAAACCGGTTTGGCTCAGGGGATAGAGCGTCAGCCTGCGGACTGAAGGGTCCCGGGTTTGATTCCGGTCAAGGGCATGTACCTTGGTTGCAGGCACATCCCCAGTGGGAGGTGTGCAGCAGGCAGCTGATCAATGTTTCTAGCTCTCTATCCCTCTCCCTTCCTCTCTGATAAAATATCAATAAAATATATTTTAAAAAGAGAGAGAGAGAGAGAAACATCGACCAGCTGCCTCCTGCACATCCCCTACTAGGGATCAAGCACGCAACCAAGGTACATGCCCTTGACCAGAATCGAACCCGGGATCCTTCAGTCTGCAGGCTGACTCTTTATCCAGTGGGCCAAAACGGTTAGGGCTGTCCAATTCTTTCTTAACACTTTTGCTTTATTAATAACTTTCTCCAAGTAAGGGATTCCGACTACTTTTTGTTTCTCACCTTCTCCTCTTCCTTATCCTCTTGCAAAATCCCACATGTACAGCTCACATATCTTAAGTGTAGAAATGTTTGCTAATGACTCATCATACGTTTACAGCCTGTTGTTTAAATTTTCACAATTAGGAATCTGATTGTAGAGCTGTATCAATTGATTTCCAATCCCACAGCAGAACATTCTGAGGGTCTGACTCAGACGGCAGTAAAACTGCTTGTATAAATAAAATAATTGAATTGCTGGTTTAGTTCGAGTCAAGGTATTCTCTGAAACTATTGGGAATTTTGGTAGCAATTTATAACTATTAAAATTTGAAAATTATTTTCTAAGTTTTCTAAGATCTAATAGAACCAATTTTCTCTTAATCCTAACCGGAGGATATGCTTACTGATTTTAAAGAGAGGGGCAGAGGGGAGAGCGATAGAGATAGAGAGAGAGAGAGGGAGATAGATGATAGATAGATAGATAGATAGATAGATAGATAGATAGATAGAATCATCTATGTAAGAGGGAAACATTGATTGGTTGCTTCCCGTATGCACCCTGACTGGGGATTGAACCCACAACCCAGGTATGTGGCCTGACTAGGAATCAAACCCACAACCTTTCGGTGTATAGAGTGATGCTCCAGCCAACTGAGTCACAGCAGCCAGGGGCCTGGAACCGATCTTCAGGAAAGAAAACCTTATATTACTCCTAGAATTTCTGCATACCCGAGGTCCAAAGTTCAGCCAAGTCAGTGGGAATTGATGGAACGACTTGAGGCCTTTGAGTTCATTGAGCTATAATGTGTGCAATGTGCTCCTCGCTGTGCCTGGCTTGCACGCACTCTTTTGTGGTTGCATTCTGCCTCCCCTGTTTTCTATGTCACTGTTACGTGTTTTCTTTAAAACAGTTCTAGCTTTTGCTGCATTTCTCTGAAACCTTGACCCTGAAATTTGGAAGCAGAGAGTTTAAAATTTTAGCATGCAGTTAATATTTCATTGACATTAGCTCATATAGTCAACCATTATTCAAATCCTGATTTGCATAATTATCAAAGAATTAATTTTCAATATATCAAGAATTTCTAAATTATATGTCATTCGCTGTGTTCTCAGTTCAGGTCACTACATTTATAAATTTGTTTCCCATTTGGATCACATTTTGTTTTACATTATTTTAAATCTCATCATGCTTCCTACAAATGAAGGCTATTAGATTTGTGGTTGGTTCTATAAGAGGAATTGATTTAGGTGGTTATGAAAAAATAACACCTCAAGGTGGGATTTTTTTTTCATTTTTGTTCTTGGGCTTTAAGTAATTTGTAATATTTATTGGAGCTGGATAGTTACTAAAAATGCTAATCGGTACTTTGTCCCCCTCTCTCATAAATCCAAAAATTTCATTTACTTAAAACTTTTAAATTTATTTTAAACAAAATAAATTCTTTAGTTAACCAAAATAAAACCATTACTAATTTAGGACATAATTAAAACACTTTCAGTTCATTGATTGACAGCCTAAATGTTTAAATGTTATTCTGACATACCTGCGTATCTGTTCTCTAAATGTCTTTCTTGCATGTGCTAGTTTAATACTCCTTGCACAGAAAGCTATGTACAGGATCTTTTTGTTAAAATATTTCCTAAATATGCATCTTCATTTTCTTCATTTTTCTTTCCTCTAAATTACTTATTAGTTAATATTCTATCAAATCGTTTTGTAGGCAGTTGACTGGTGGGTTTAGGTGTTGTAATGTATGAACTACTAACTGGAGCATCTCCTTTCACTGTCGATGGGGAGGAGAACTCCCAAGCTGAGCTGCTAGTTCGGACTGAACAAAATAAAATGTATGGTTACTTCAAAGAAACTGATCAAATTTCTGCAACTTGGCTGGTAGAAAAAAAAATAATTTAAAATGGAGATTGGCAAAATTATGTTTAAGTGGTTAGCGTACATTTATAATTACATAGGATGTAGATATAGACCCTTTATATTTTCTTATATTTTATGTGCCCAGAGGGATTTTAAATTTCATAGGGAGTGTGTCATAATTTTTGTGTATTCTGAAGCACTTAGCATTGGCCAGGAGCTGCCACAGCCCCCAACCCAGCTGTGTCCCCTGCCAGAGCCCTTTGGAATATGAGGTCTAGAGCCTTTGGGAATACAGGCTCAAGAGCTGTTTAGAATGTGGGGTGAGGAGCCTTTTTTGAATGTGGAGCAAATAGCCGTTTAGAATGTGGGGCAAAGAGCGGTTTAGAATGTGGGGTGGGGAGCCGTTTGGAATGTGGGGCGAATAGCCGTTGGCAATGCGTGGCGCAGAGGTGCTGGGCACAGAGACGGTGGGCCCAGAGCCGGTGTGCGCAGCGATGGATGGTGGACACAGCCTCAGGATGGACGATACTGTCCGCGAGCTCATGGAGCTCTTTCTGAAGAGCCCGCTGGTGGCTTGGGTGAGTGCACCTGCCTCCCTGTCCCATTGCTGGTGCCCTGGCTCCTCTCCCGCGCCTCCCCTGGGGTCTCCACCCACCCCACTCACCTGGGCCCTGGCAGTCCTGGGACTCGGGGGTCTTTGCAGGTCTCCAAGCTGGGGGTAGGGGTCCTGGCTTGGGGCATGAGGGGTTTCCTACTCTGGAACCCATGCACAAGGTGCAGGACCCTGTGGCGCTCCCAGCCCTGGACTGAGGATGGGTTCACCTGCTCCTGCCAGGGCACTAGGCTGCCCGTCCCAGAGGGAATAGGGTGTGAGGGGTCACCCGGCCCATGTGGTTGGACCACTCAGGGAAAAGCACTCACTCCCCTCAAATATCCTGGTGTAGTGTTTGAACTCGAGACCAGCTGGTGGATGGTGGTGGTGGGTGAGGATTGGGGTGTCTCTGAGTGGGGACGTGTACCGGCTGGGATGGGCACAGTGACTCCAATAAATCAGAGACGTGAAAAATGTTTTGAAAGTTCCTTTTATTTTTCATGTTTCCCTGTCCTGTGATGCTGGAGAAAAGTGGCAAGAAAGTTTGCCTCCTGCTGTCTCACATCTGTAGCCAGGATTGGGGCAGGGAGACAGGCCCTGGGGAAAGGTGGGCTTGGTGCCAACTGAAGCGAGGGTGGGCACTGGGTGATCCTTCAGCCCACAGGGGCCTTGCCCGCCGTTGCCCCAGAGAGCTTCAGAAAGTTCACGTGGGGTGATGTTTCCTGCTTTCTGCCCGCACCCCCCTCCTCGCAGGTGAAAACTTTGAGCCCAGTCGCAAGCGGCAACGATGACAACCTGTACATGCACTTGGTGGATGGCATCTTGCTGAACCAAGTCATGCTGGAAATGTAAGTTGTCCTCACAGGCAAAGGACAAAACTGATGCTCAGAATGTTTGATTTAAGGGTGTAGGAATGAAGGAACCTGAGTTGCTATGGGAGGGTATCTTGTGGGCCAGTGGTACCTCAGTATACAGCCCCTTTTGCTGCCATTTGTTGGGGATAAAGAACTGCAGTTTGTTTGATGAAGGATATTTGGAACTGAAGGACTGTCAGCTTTCTGGGGAGGCCCTGGTCTAGGAGAATAGCTGAATGAAAATGAGGCGTTGAGGAGCGTGGATAACTTGCCGAATGGCTCTTCTGTAAATGCAGAATTTCAGGGTACCCACTGGTCCCCAGGGAAAAGAAGGTGTCTGATTCACGTTGCACATATTTTTCACTATCTTGTGGGAAAGTCATCTAAGAGCTTTGATTCCAGCATCAGGCAGGCAAGTTTAATTCCCCCTCCTACCACTTACTAGTTTATTACTTTGGGCAAATTCCTTAAACTCTTTACCCCTCCATTTCCTGATCTATAATAAGGGATGGAATTTTATAGATTTAGAGAGGATTATAAAAGATCATGTATATAGAAAATGCCCAATAAATGTGCATCATCATTGTCATTAGATTGAGGCTCAGAACTGGGTTGTGTGTGTGTGTGTGTGTGTGTGTGTGTGTGTGTGTGTGTGTGTCTGTGTGCGCCTTCATGCCTGTGCTAATGTGTATCACTTGTGAGTGGACACCATTTTGAATGACCCAGATTGGAATCAGCAGCACTTGCTCTGTTTTTCCCCCAGCAGGGGAGGAGGGGGTTAAGCATCCTGAGCAGAGTGCTATAGACTTCCCTTAGGCATAGTTGGCTTGTTTGGATTCGGTTCCTAATAACCTTTCTCTGCCCTGAGAGCCTTAGAGGGAGTACTGGTTAATGATCATGATAATTAGTCTGATTGCTCAGGTAGTAAATGCCAGGGCTCTTTTGGAGCTTAGTTTCAGTTAGTACTGCCCTTCAGAGCTGGAGGGAGAAGCAGAAGGTCAGAGACCAGGCCCCCACCCTGGTGTGTGGAGTGTCTTTTAGGAGCAGCGAGCGTCCCTGTGTGCTGAGGTCCTTTGGCTGCTGGCACTCCTGGGGAGGTCCCATGTGACTTAATCAGGCCTTCATTTGCCAGGGAAAGATTTCAATTCTGTCTTTGGAGACACCTGATCTCATTCGCAGACATTCTGAGGATGACCGTTGACTCCTGTTCCCAAATGGGCAGTTGGTGCTGCCACAGCCCCAGCCCCAGTGTCCTCCTCTCCAAGTCAGCTACTGGTGTCCTGGTTGAATTTCAAACAGCTTGCGGTGGTGGTGGTTTTTAAATTGGACTTCCAGTGACATTTGAAATGCTGACTTGAAGATTTTTTCCCTATCTGTCAATTTTGTATTAATTATTGGCTTCAAATGACCCGAATGGCATTGAGATCGATTTCCATAACTCTCCAATCGCCCCTTCGTTATGGAGGGGGGCAGGTTACTGCGGAAAGAGGAAGAGGCCTGCCTCTCTTCCATCAGACCAGCTTCCAGGAGACTCAGCGCCCTCATGAACCCATGAAGACAGCCCTCATTTGAATTATCACCCTCCCTGGGTCCTGGGACAGTAACTGTGGGGGAGGGTTTTGTTATGAAAAGGAGGAGAGGTGGCACCTAAGTCCTCCTGTTGAGTCTGTTCTCTTCAGATAGGAAACCTGTTTTGAGCCTGAGAATTTTGAGAAATATCCTGAACACATACCAATGAGTGAAGTTATAACTCACTTGATTGAGAATTCTGGTTTCATCACGACCAGACTGGACTTTTCCTGGAGAGTGAAAAGTCAATGATGCTTTGGGCTTCCCACATCAATTACTTATGTCTCTACTGTTAGCATGTCTCCTAGGCGGCGTTGTACACCATATAGTGCCACGGACTGATGATGTCGGTTTGTCCAGGTGGAATTGTGTCCCTAGAATGTAAAATCACAGGACCAGCCCGCCAGGCTGGTGACAGAGGAGGGGAACCCATGTGAAGTAGAACATGAATGATTTTTATTGATTTAAGTCAGAAAATGTACCATGTTTCCCCTTTTTCTTTCTTGATGGTTCATATATTTTGTTGTGTTCAGTTCCAGCTCTCCTAATCTTTAAATATATTGTGGGGATTATCGATTTTCACACAGTGTAACCTTTTGGGTCTGTACTGCATTTGGTGGTAGTTTTGGATACTGCTAGGAGTGGGAATGGAAATGACACTGACTAAGGGCCTGAGGAGGGCTTGTCCTGGGGTTGGGAGGGATGTGTATTGTCTAAGGTCCACGGCTCGGCAGGGGCAGAATTCGGGTTTGACTGGAGCCACACTGGTTTCAGCCTCACACTGACCTAGGCTTGGAGAGGGCTGCCCAGCACTGGGAAGGGAGGTGTGGCAAATGCTGGGAGACGCTGTTTCCAGTCTCGTGTTTCCTCCCCTAGAGACCCCAGGCCTAATCAACGCTTCCACCAGCACGTGAACAACGATGTGAACCTCCGCATTGAGAACTTGACCATCTTGGTCAGACACATTAAGACCTTCTACCAGGTAAGGGAAGCCTCTGTTCCCAGGACTTCTGTGCTCCTGGCAATGTCGTCACTCCAAAGGTTTCCCCGCAGGAAGCCCAGAGGATATGGTGTTCACAGTGAGGCAGCTGCTTGCTAACACTTCAGGATTTCTCACTTGCATCTTTTATTCCCCCCGCATTGTGAGAAAGGTCAGATGTTGCATTGCTTTACTTTGTCCATCGAGTGTCCTTTGAGCGGTGTGTGAGGCATTGGCTCTGGTGCTGTGAGGGCCCCAGTGATGAGTTGCCACTGTGGCCCCAAACACCAGTCACGTGGGGAGTGGCTGGAATGGGCTCTGGGAGGCGCACACTGACTTAGTTATTGTCCACAGCTCAGCGAGTCTTTGTACAGCAGCAATTCAAGGTATTGAAGGAGATATGGGACCACCGAGTGTTATGTTGGGTCAGCACTGTAATGGACGTGCCCCCAGGGTTTAGACGGCAGCACTGGAGTTTAGCGTGTAGAGTGTCCACTTGCCATGCTCACCATATCTCATTCACAGATAGTCCATGGCAGGAGGACCTGATGGCAAAGGGCTGTTAAAATCCCCACCGCAGCCTTGGGAAGGTGGGGTGAAATCGCTGATCTTTATGGTCTTTATATGACCAGGACGGACGCCATATGGACTGAAACTGCCCCCCTGGGCCTTGGTTTTCACACTTTTTCTGAGCACTGAAACTTGTGTTCCCATATGAGTTTTCTTAAGATCTCAGGTGAAGCCCCAGAACTCTGATTGATTGGGGGTTGGGGGACCCTAGTGCCCTCTGCTCAGCCACCACCTTTCCCTCCAGGGCATCTCTGTGAGTTCCTGGGACCTCAGGGAACATGGTTTAAGAACCACTCCCTGGCCTGGCCTGCGTGGCTCCAGGTTGTAGGCTCAGTCTCCAGTTGGGGCATGCAGAAGGCAGCCGATCAATGATTTTCTCTCATCTTTGATGTTTCTATCTCTTCCTCTCTGAAATAAATAATATATATATATATATATATATATATATATATATATACACATATATCTATATATATGTATACACACACACACACACACACACACAATATATATGTATGTAATTTATTTCAGAGAGGAAGAGATATATATATAGAAGAAACACTCACTGCCCAGCAAGTCCCAGGATTATTTTGTAGTTTCACTGAGATGTTGGCCAGACTCCGCCTCTGAGCCCTGTTCCCAGCACACAGCTATGCTCATTCCATGGCCTGTTGGCAGCACAGCACCGTGACTCTGAGCAGCCTTTGGGCGGGACCTGGGAGAGCTCAGACGATGGGGCTAAAGTGGCCTCATTTCTTTGTCTGAGGAGAGCCACACTCAGGGCTGGGCATGCTGTAGGCTGGTGTGTTTCAGCTAGTGCTGCCCTTGTGACGGCCACGGACAGGGGGAGGGGGTGGTGCTGCCATTGAACTGGGTCTGGGATTGGAGGGACCTTGATTCCTGGCTGCAGGCACCATTTGTGGTAAGCAGGTGCTTTTGATGCTGTGTGCTAAGTGCCAGGGAGGCGGATGGTGCCAGCTGTTCAACAGACAAGAATCCTAACTCAGGCTGCGTGGGGGCAGCTGGGAAGGCTTCTTGGAGGAAATGACACCTGAGTGGAGTGAATGTACACAACTGAGTTTCCCGTTTGGAGGGTTATGGGCAGGAGACGGGGGAAAGGGCGTTGAGGTGGAGGCAGTCCTGTCCATGTCTGTCACAGTCACCACTTGCCCCAGTTGCTGGGATGGAGGCCTATTTCTCCTGGTTCCACAGGAATCAAAACCAGGGAGATGCCAACGTGGGACTCTTGACAGGCAGGCCTCCTGTCTCAGGTGTAGCTGGGAGGGCATCACCTCTCTCTGTGGCAGCGATGAAGGCCTCAGAGGAGGGAGGTTTCTGAGGCTCTCGGTGAGCAGCACGGAGCAGGCAGGCTCCGGGGCGAGCTGAGTGGCCATGCGCATGCCATCCTCTGTTCTCGCTGGTAGAGGAGGGTGCACGCTGATGGTGGTCAGCTGCCCTGCCGCTCAGCTCTGGGCTGGCCAAGGGGGCTTGAACATGTGAATTCCAGGCAGTTTGCTGCTCTTGGGCACTGGGTAGCGCTCCAGAACATGGAAACGTCCCAGGAAGGAAAAGACGGCCAGTCCACCCTCAGGGCCCAGAGAGAATCTCAGGGAGAAGGAGGGACCTGCCTCCTGGTCCGGCTTCTGCACTGGCAGCTCTTTGAGGGCAGGGCAGGGGTGCATGGCAGCCTCAGCCCCGAGGCCCAGAGTAAATGCTTGCTGCAGCACTTGCTAAGGGCCTCAGGGCGCCCCTGCCTCAGTCCTGCTCACAAGAAGAAAGCCGCAGGCCCTTGCCTCTGGGCCGACACAGGGAGGTGCGGGCAGGGTTGTGCTGTGTACTTTGTTCAGATTTATTGTAAAATAAAGTAACGTCTGGTCATATAAGTAGTATGTGCTTTTTACAAACAGCTAGGAAAACACACAAGTAGGAAGAATAAGAACCACCCTGAATCCCAACACTGAAATACAATCACTATGGGCGGTTCTAGTGTTTCCCCCCAGAGTTTGCATGAGTAGTTTGTGTTTCATGCCCTGCCTTGCATATTCTGCCTTTTTCCCTCCCTCCTGACATGATAGCATATGCATAACTGCTCATTGTTGTGAAGTGACAGTCAAGAAACTTTTCCGAAAGAAGTACCGCCCAGCGTCCCCTTGTGAGGGCTTGGACGAAAGGAGACAGTCATTCCTTACTCTGACCAGGGAGGGTGAGAGGTCACCCCCACGTAAAGTGGGATCCCTCTGCCCGTGGCTTTTCAGCGAGACACGCAAAGTCACAGAACCCAGCCCTGGTCTTGTTTGCCAGGCAAGGCTTCTGCCAACCTGGCTGTCCTCTTCTGAGGCATCAGGCCATGGCGCTTAGGAATACCAGAGGCCCCTCTGAAATAGCACCAGCTATTTAAGAAGCTCAAGTTTTGCCTCTGAAAACCTGGAGAGACTTTGTCCTTGACCTTTTTCAGAGGACAGGAGGGGTTGAGAAGCAGCATGGCTAGGTGTTCAGCCAGGGTCTCTGGCCTCCTCTTGGCCCGCTGCTTGGTCGCCTCTGGGGTTGGGGCCAGAACTTTGTATTTTCAGAAGTTCCCAGGATGTTGAGTCTTATGTCCTTCCTGTCACACTGGGAATCAGTTGGCTGGAGCAGTGGTTCTCAAAGGGGGTGCTCAGCACAGCAGCAGCAGCAGCACCTGGGAACTTGTCAGCAACCATCTCTAAGAATGTCCCCCAAGACCTGCTGTGGAGGTCTTGCTTCCGTCTTTTTTTTTTTTTTTTAACCAGAAAATAAACACCTACTTTATTAATACAATAGCAACAGAAAGGGTTTCCAATATATTAGAACATGAACCAGCACCACCTGGTTGATGTTACAAGATTAAATGCCCACATTTATTGTTCCGAGAGCTCCCTACCCCACTGCTGAGGTTTCATCGAAGACAACTACCATCAGAGCTGCTGTAAGATCACGGGTAGTTTTAGAGTCAAAAGATCACCGAAATGATACTATTTCTGTTTTAGGAGTGCTTGGTGTAGAGAGAACTTGTCAATGTGGAAAGAGTCTTGCTTCTTGAATTCAAGAAAAACCATGAACTAATCATTTTTTTTCTCTGATTTAGTCTGCCAAGCACCCTGTGAAGGATCCTTTTCCATTCCTACCACCTTATCTGGGTGAGAGGAGAGGGAAGGGTGGAGAGGTGCCAGTGTACTAACAGGCAATTCGGGCGATGTTCTGCACTCCGCTCCCTTTCTGTTGGCCATGGTAGGCGTCTTTTCTGGCAGCTGCAGCAGCTTGATGAGGGGAGAAAGAGGTCACCCACCAATCACCTCTTCTTGAAGCCGTATTTTTTTCATTCATAGAAGAGATCTGTCTTAGAGCTCCCCAAATTGACAATCTTTGGGCAACCATCTCTATCCTTCTCCTGGATGGTGCACTCCTTACAATAATAGGCATCAGAGACTCCCGGGCCTCCACAGATCACACAGCGCCCCTGATAGGAGCTGTACTTACACTCATCATACATGCACACCAGGGTGCAGGGACGCGCATAGGAGTCACAGATCACACACCTGCCATCACATTTTTTCAGAGTCTTCCGATGGCTGCAAGATCAAAGATGGTAAAGGGTGCAATTAGAATTAAGAATCTGACGAAGAGTAGAAAAACATCCTCCAGTTTGGGGTAGAAACAGAAGCAGGGACTGCAAAGAGCGATTTCATCCACCTTAGCTTCTCAAATTTTCCAAAGCCCCCTGCCTCCGTCTTAACAAGCCTGTGGGATGCTGACGCACCCTCCCACGGGAACCCCGGGCTACAGAGCACACGGAGTGATGTTATGGAAGGGGCACCTTCCCCCAGCTCTGCTGGGGCCGAGAGCTCCGTTCTCCCTGGTGACTCCTCTCATCACAGACAGTGGACACATGTCTCACCTGCCCTGGGGCAGGAAGGCCATCCTGGCAGCCCTGTGAGGAGGGGTCCGGTGATGCCCAGGTGACCAGAGGGCTCAGTGAGGGAGTTGCCGGGAAGGAGGCAGGGCCTTGGGAGAAGGCCTCATTCAGTCTCTGCTTTTAAGAAGAAAGGCTGGTGGGGGTCGGGGGGCACCAGCTCCAGGACAGACACCCCAAGAGATGAGACGCCTGGAGGAAAGCTGAGCCTGGAGCAGAGCTGCATGCTGCTTCCAGCTGCCTGCGGGTCAGCTTCGCATCAGTGCCACACAGCCCTTGCTGTACTTGGTCAACAGACAAGCTCTTTTTCACCTGAGTCTTTTTAACCTAAATTTTGGGGCGCAGTGGTTCATTTTTTACATCAGAGCCTGGAGTCCTTACATGAAGCACAAGTTCACTCCGTAATGGAGCCAGTAGGAAAATAAGGCCAGTGTAGCGGGAATTCCCAGTACAACAAATAGCGGACGCGTGTTTATTCTTTGGGCTGTGCATTGTGTCCACCACCGTTCCCTGCCCTGGACGCCTGTGATCTGGCCCTTCCTCTGGGCAGTCAGGGCCTCATTGTCCTGTGAAGCTGCTGAGGCTTCTCTGGCTGCATGGTGGTGGGAGGCCCTCAGTCAGCGGCTGGATACATCCCGTGTCTGTTGATCGACATGTACATGTTTGTTTCAAGTTCACGTAGGGACATCGATCCTGACATCTGGACCCTTAGAGTGATATAGGGACCCACCTGCAGGACTGACTCTGAAATGGGAGGTTTGTTGAGGTTCTCTGAGCTCCTCCCCTCAGGTGCATTCCTTCTCTGGGCCTCTGAGTTCTCATCTGTCAAGCAGAGGATGGGCCTGGGCCCGATATTCCACATCCCATGATGGCCAGCGACCACCAAGATTTCCAGTTAAGAGCACCTCGAGGAAGTGTGGTTTAAGGTTCCTTGAACTTGGCTTCTTCCTTCTGAACTCTCACCTTGGTGAGAAGGCTCAGCAGACCCCAAAATTGTTTTATGTCTCCGAGGAAACAGCAGAAGAAATAGTCTGGGGTTGCCTGATCTTCTGTAATCCCTTCTTTCCTTCATTGCTTTGAAAAATGAAAAATCAAACAGTACCAGTGTTTATAATGAACACCTGAGTATCCTTTCTTGAAATGAATATGAACATACCAGAGGCCCGATGCATGAAAATTCTTGCAAGAGTAGGCCTTCCTTCCCCTGGGTGCCAGCACCTTGCTTCTGTCTGGCACCCGGGACCTGGGTGTCTTTCCTCCAGCCCCGGCTTCGTCCAGAAGGATGTACGGTCTAATTAGCATATTGGCCTTTTATTATTATAGATGATAGATGTGAATTTTCCTTCATGTTTCTTTCAGATTTTTTTTTAAGAAATAAATTTTTTGCCTGGCTGGTGTGGAGAGTCAACCTATGAACCAGAAGGTCACTGTTCGAATCCCAGGCAAGGCACATGCCTGGGTTGAGGGCTTGTTCCCTTGTAGGGGGCATGCAGGAGGCAGCCAATCGATGATTCTCTCTCATCACTGATGTTTCTATCTCTCTCTTCCTCTGCCTTCCTCTCTGAAATCAATTAAAATATATTTTTTAATAAAAGGAAAGAATTTTTTTCTGATAGAAGTCCCCAGAATGCCTCTACTGAGTCCAATTATCCTTCCCTCTCTCCCTGGAGATAACTGCTATCACCAATTTGCTGGGTATGCAGTTTGAATTGTTATACTCTTGCCACGTGTGTGTGTATGTGTGCATGTGTGTGTATACATGTGTGTGTATGTGCGGCTGTGTGTGTCACTGTATGTATACGTATGCACACACACTAGCATTACTTTGTGTGATGTCTTTAAATAAAACTTCCATACACTGCTTGCACCTTTTCCCCACTCCGCCTTCTTTTTGAGACCTGTCATCTCTGTGTGGCAATTGTATTGGATGAGCATGGGGCTGACAACTAAACATTAGAATTATCTTTAGAAATGTACATGCTTAGTTTTAAAAATGGAAACTTTAGTTCCAAGGTCAGAATAGAAGGAAATGTACATCTGACATTGTTCGATGGAACTCAGACATGTTTAAGAAAATGTTAGTCACCTCTGATGCAGTGACATGGGACCCCAGATAGCCAAGAAACACTCTCCAACACTGAGTGGAGAGGGGCCTGGTGTGTTGGGAGTGGGTACGCCTCATGGGGTAGCATCCCTTGCCCCCTAAATTCTGGTGTGGACAGGAGCCACAGAAAGATGACAAGAAGAGAGGATAAAGTCAGTGCATAAATGTTTGATGGCGCTGGCAACTTCTGGCCTGAGTGCCTAGCCCACCATTCTAATGTGATGATTCAGAGAGAGTTCTGGGGTGTTCCGCTGGGCCCGTGGTGTAACGGTCCCCCTTTTCTTTATCAGTGCTAGCTGGCAGGACACTGAATGCAGATATTCAGCGAGTTAGGCAACAGAGCGACTCCTGAAAAAAGTTGGAAACATGTTTTAAAAGGGATAAGAAGAGCTTCCTTGGTGAGGAATTTCTCTAGTGACCACTGTCTAAGGGCAAGAATACCTGTGAAACTTACCCCCTTACTTGTCTTCTGAAAAATTGGATTTCTATCTTCTGAATCGTAAACAGCAAGGCCCTTCTGGACAGGGAAGACCACCTGCCCTGGAGGCGTTCTGGGGAATGCAGTGGTGGGTCAGGGTGAGCCGCACACTCTGAGGAGGGCTGGTCGAGACCCCCAGACCAGGGCTGGTGCCTGGGCCTGCTTTCAAAGACCCTCCCTGTGAAGGCAGCTCCATTCCCAAGCCACCTCTCTGAGGGGTGCAGTGTAGCTGTGATCTATCCCTCTCCCAGGGAGGGCGCTGCTGTAAAGGAGAGAAGTCTCCACCTACAGCCTGCACCAGAGACCTGCTGACACAGCATCCTGAATCATCCTAGAGAGACCCCGCAGCATCTCTTTCATTTTCATTCTTTACTTTAGCTGCACCAGCAAATCATACCACAAAAATAAAGACATATTTTTAAAAGACACTCACAGCCCAGCCGTTGTGTCTCAGTGGTTGGGCATCAACCTATGAACCAGGAGGTCACCGTTGGCTTCCCAGTCAGGGCACATGCAGGGGTTGGGGGCTCAGTCTCCCGGTAGGGGGCGTGAAGGAGGCAGCCTATGGATGGTTCCCTTATCATTGAAATTTCTCTCCACTTCCACCCTTTCCCTCTGTGAAATCAATAAAAACATATTTTAAAAAAATTAAGAAGACTCACACTTGATGCTGCTGTCCTGGCATGTAACGTATGCTCTTCTTCCCAAGGTCTCTGCACATATGCAGACATAATGTTTATTTGGTTATGATGAGGGCAGAAGTACAGGTAGCTCTGGCTTTTCACATTTATTTATACCCTAACTATTCCTTCCTCTTACACAGCATGTCCCCACTTACCGTGCAGTGGCTGCGCTCACCCAGTGACTTGATAAGCTGTCATGTTGTTGGTCATTCTTTATTTTCCTTTCCTGTTCTCAGTGGTATCTTTCCTCTTTGTTTTTGTAGGAAGTTCTGCAGCAGTGGATCGTAATGAGCTTGCCAGATGTTTTGATGATTGGCAAAGACCTGCTGTCTGGTGAGTGAAAGCCACCCCCGCGCCCCCCCCCCCCATGAGCTTGGCCAGTGCCAGTGGCTCTGGACAGCTGTTGGACACAGAGCTCTGGCTGCCAGCTGGGAGGCAGCAAAACACAGGATCATCCCGGTGAGATTTTAAAGGATGGGTTTGTTCCTCTGGGCATGAAGCCAAGGCCCCTGCTTTGGTGGGCTTAGGGGCCCGAGTCATATGTGGCCTCTCTGGGGGTCTCTCCTCCTCAGTAAATGTGGAGTCAGGGCCACCTTCACAGGTGGGGACCTTTTGGTAAGAAAGGAAGAATCTCTGGAGGAACTCATATCTCTCTTCCACGAGGACCCTGTGATGCCCTTTTCAGTCCGTGGTGGGTCTCAGCAGGAAGTCCGGGCATGTCTGCCACTGCTCCCTGAGGCCCGAGAGGGCAAGGGTTCCACTTCCTAGCCTCAGACACTCCCTGTGACCTTGAAAGACCGAATGAAATGTGCTCCTGGACATCTTCCAGAAAGTCAGAGTTAATTCATGCTTGTCAGGTGTCTCCCTGGGGAGTTAAACAAGGGGGCGGATCTCCTCCCGCCACATCCTGTGGGTCTGCCTGCACCACGGCTCTGGAACAAGCACCATGTTCTCTTACCTCTGGGCCTTTGCATGTGCTGTTCCTGTGCCTGCAACGCTCTCGCTCACTGTGTCCTAACTCTCCCCCCTCACCCTGTGGTTCTCAGCTCAGAGGTCACTTCCTTTAAGAAGCCTTGCCTGACCTCACTGCAGACTAGAGGCCCTTCTTCCAGGTTCCCTGGGCGCTTTCCAGATTTTGTGCATTGTCGATGTTCTTGGTCTGAGGCAGAGGACTGTGTTGATTAAGACAAAGCTCGCAGCAGCCAGAACACATGGGTGCCTGGAAGGGGGCTGTCTGTAGGTTTGTTTCTTCTTTGCCTGCTTAACCAACACTGAGCCAATCTCGCTGGTGTGGACCCACTAGAAAATCTTCTGTGTGTTTGAAACTATTCAAATCCCGCAGTCTGGTAGATTTAGGAAAATAGCAGTTTTTCTTACTCCTGAAATTCTGAGAGAAATCAGCCTCCCATAAGAAATTAGAGAACGTCTCTCCTCTCTCTCTCTCTCAAGTTTCATAGGAATCTGTGTAGGGAAAACAGTCACAGGAGGCCTTTGTTTGCAACACATGTTTTCATCCACTCACCCTGGTGAGAACAAACACAGCACTGCTCCACCTGAATCTCCTAGTGCCCTGTTTATTGCCCCAAAGCCCCTTTTAAATCATTGTTTCCATGAAGATTTTTCTAAAATTAATTCGCTACCTTTAAAACCTCCCCCTGCCCCATGGCATTAACAAAACTTAGCAAACAGGACTTCCATACTTTTCTAACAATGCTCTGGATCAGATTTAGTATTTTCTTGATGCCTGATGGGTGTGAATGAATGAATAGAATGAATGAATAAATGGCTCATGCTTGTCACTGTGTGTAACTGCTGGTGCTGACGGAGTGGAACTCTGCTCTTTCCTTGAGCCGCCTTAGACGATAGATTAAGCTCATATGTGTCTGTTTGTATCTGTGTGTGTCTGTATGTACAGGGTTTCTAGTCTCCTCCTTGCCTATGCTCTTGCTACTAGCAGCGGGCCTATCCTACACGTGTTTCCACTTTTAATGCTGTTTTCCTCTGCCGTGGCTGGGAAAATGGACCCTCAGAGCTGTTGGAGTTATTCTAAAATATGGTACACTTAGACCGTCTGCCGTGAACATCAAGATTTTCTGCATGAACTCTGCCTTCTTTTTCTGCTGCTCTACGCCCTCCAAACACTTTCTCCCTGGGTGTCAGCTCTCTGCTGGCTACAGCACCATATACAAGCCTGGGGGAGGTGAATAACTGTAGGAAGAGGAGCTGGCGATGGCTGGGAGGGTCTGTGCCTGTAATATCTACCAAAGGGCTTACAAGAAGCACTTGTCTGTCATCTGGGGACAGATTTGGGGGCGGGTGGGACGGTCACATGAGCACATGGGCTGGTGGGTGAGAGCACTGTGGCCATGGAAAGGTTTTGGTGGGACTGACTGGGGGCTTTTACACTCCTATGCTTATTCCCTTTCATTTTTTTTAAATAAAAACTGAAATGTGGCTGATCATCAGCTCAGCATGAATAGAGAAGTGAGTCAGGGTGGTGATTATATTTCTGAATGACAATGGATTGGAGCCCTTGGGGCCAAATGAAATGCCTCAAGTGAAATAACAATCACAAGTCTTTGAAATTATTCCATTTTAAACACTGAGGAAGTTCTACACTTATCAGCAAAGGGAAGTCTTTGTGTGTAGTAGATGGATCTGAAGCACCCACCCTTATTGAGCATATTGTTAAGCGTGGGATCTGGATGGTCCATGGGCACCCTGTGGTCCAGCCCTCATCCCTCCCACCCTTCTTCAGGCTGGGAGATGGCAAGGAGGGTGCAGTTTAGGTTAGTGAATGTCTAGCTCCCAGTTCTGAGACTCAACCATAGTGTCTTCATCACAGGAAAGGTTGTTTTTAGCTATTTCTCATTTGAGAGCTATTAGGATGAAGTCATCTATTACTCCATATACACCTTACAGGCAAGGAACTGAAATAAAGCACAACACTCATTCCTGGGACATGAATTTGGTTCCTTCATCCCAGGGGTCGTTGGTGGTACCTTGGGCCATTTAGCACAGTGCAAGGGGGTGTGGGTAAGTCTTCCAAGAAAACAATGCTATGTATTTCTGGCACATTCCTTCTCCCCCAAGTAGAACAGGATATGATGAGAAAGCTAGAAAGCTAGAGAACTTTTTTTACTCCCAAACCACTCTGCACATCACCCAGGCCAGCTGTCTCCATTTCAGAGATGGGAACTGAGGCTGGGGGATAGGGTACAGCTTGGTGGGATCATATTGCTTCTGGTAACCAGCCAGGTCTAGAGCCCAGTATTCTGATGCTGTTGATCTAAGTGGCTGGCACTCATAAGCACATGGAGATGCATAATCAATTAAGGAGACAGTGTACAGTGATGAAGTGTGGTGTGTGTGTGTGTGTTTTGTCCTGTCTGATTGGCAGAGCTGAGAAGGAGCATGATAGTTTTAGTGTGGGTCTGAAATCGGGCTTATCATATGTTGATTGTGAGAGAGTGAAATGGTAAAAGCCTTTCTGCCTGGCAATTTGGCAGTAGGAGAAGTTCAAAGAATGAACTTTCCCTAAAGAGGTAAATAAGAATCTGCTTTACACCAGCAGCCAGGGGAGGAGAACCTTTTCTCTGCCAAGGGCCATGTGGGTATGTATGATATCATTCCTGGGCCATACAAAATTATCAACTTAAAAATTAGCTTCTATATTTAGTCAAACATTTGATTACCTCACTCCTAATGCTTTGGGAGGGCCAGGCCAAATGATTTTGGGGCCTGATATGGCCCTCCGGCCGGACATTCCCCAGCCCTGCTCTAAGCCCTGGCCTGTGTGGGTCAGTTGGTTGGACATCGTCCTGTGCACCAAAAAATTGCTGGTTTGATTCCTGGTTAGGGCACATGCCTGGGTTTCCGGCTCTGTCTCAAGCTAGGGAAAGAGTGGGTGAGCAGATCGAGTTTGTCTTTCTCTCCCTTTCCTCTAAAAATATTTTTAAAAAATGAATTGCTCTTCTTTCTTCTAAAAACCAAAGAACCTAACCACTAAGATGTTGTTTAGCATCATTTAGATTAAAACACTGAAAACTTGAGCCTCTGGAAGGAAGTTGGTTGAGTAAATTTGTAGCCTTTGTGCAAAGTAAGTATGAGAGGATTAAAAGTGATATCTGTATGTTATCTGGGGTTTTCTTTGGAAGCCTCCAGCCAAACACTGACACTGAGAAACAGGAGGAGGAGGGGGTGTGCCGGGGCTGCAGGCAGACCCTGAGCGGATGAATGATGACTGTAACACACGCTTCTGTGAAAGAGAGGCTAAGGCACTACTTGGCTATCGCCAAGTACGCTGTTCGCCTGCCTCCTTTGGCTTTTATTGTCATAACAGCTGGAACTAAAAGGAACCTCTAGATACAATTAGCAAGGTAAGCATCCTTGAGAAAGTATGTGCTTCTACAAGGGCTGGTCTTTAAAGACTCAACATAGAAATTCTAGCAAAAAACCCTGGGGGATCGGACTTGTTAGGAAAAGTCAAGGCAAGGCTGCCTCCTTTGGCAAGGTGCCCCCAGAGGTCCCCAACCTTTTGGAGAATCCTCCTTACAGACTTTCCAACCAAGTCCCGTGCTTCCCCACAGCGGCGGGACGGATGTGCAGGATGTGGGCTGCGTGAAGCTGGGGGATGCGTCTGGGGCTTGTCTATTTATAGTGCTGCACGATGAACAGGTAGAGTTGTGTGCACCTCATGTTAGCGCCCACTCTGCACTTCCTCCGGAGACACCTCTCTGCCATTGGGCTTGCTTCCTGCACATACTAACAAGAGATGCTGATGTTGAAGTTCATGGATTATCATGGGAAGACATTTATGACATATTTGAGTGGGAAAGGACCACAAATAGTTATGTACAAAATTCTCATTTGGCTTAAATAATATACAAGCCCATACGTAGAAGCAGGTGGCGGGGTACACCCAAGTTGAAATGATTTATTTTAGCTTATATAATTTTCCCCCCAACAGCAGAGTGGTATATCGCTTGTGAGATTTTATGAGGAGATGAGTCTATTTAAATATGTTGTTCTTTTGATTTAGCAAAGAGTATGGAGGAAATGAAGAAGATGCTGGTGCTGATGCTGGGCTGTGCTGTCCAGGTAGGGCTTGGGCAAGGGTGGAAGGGGCCTGCCCTTGCCATCTTGTGTGTGGGTTTGTGGAGACAAACTCCCCATAGTGACTGAGGTAGGAGGGAAGCTGCCTTCAGTCCAACATGACATGTCCCGGCTTCCTGAGAGAAGGGACCACTCATTAGGTGGCAGCCGATTCTAGGCCCAGGGCACCTTTGGCAAGAAGCAAGTGGGGATTCCTCAGCCCTGGGTGCCCTTAGCAAATTGTCCCCGGTATAGGAACACCTAGACCAAAACCTGAGAACCTTTGTTCCCCATCTAGCCGGGGGCCCCATCTGACCAACTCCTGATTTTGTAAAAAAAACGTTCATGGGCACAGGGCCCCACTCGATTCTTCATGTGTTATCTCTGGCTGCTGGCACAGCACAATGGCAGAGCTGAGACTAAATAGCCCTCAGACTCTGTGATGTTCCCACCATCCGGCCCTTTGAAGATGAAGGTTGTCATCCCTGGTGCTCTTGACCTTATCTGGTTTAAGAGTCACTGGAGCTTGTTTAACGTGCAGATTTCTGTGCTTCACCGCCAGCGTTTTCAACCTGATGGGCTTTTTGAAAACAAGTACCCCTGGTGATTCCGCTGTGGGTAGTCAGAGCAACTTCTAGAGAAACCTCTGTCTAAGGGATGGGAGGGAGGACAAGTTCTTGGTTATAAAGGAGGAAGCCAGGGGCTGGTGGGCCGGTCATATGGAAACTATTTCTGTGGCTGTGGTGGGCCCAGGTTGCCTCACTTGCAGAATGCTTCCATTAACACGTGTTACCTCCGCAGTGCGACAGGAAAGGGGAGTTTATTGAAAAAATCCAACAGCTGGACATTGAGACCCAGGCCGGGATCATGGCCCATATCCGGGAGGTAGGTGTGTGGCTGGCTTTGTGGGGCTTAGCCGTGGACCCCCACTCCGGTGGCAACCAGGAGGCATGCTCTCAATCCCAAGGGAAAGTTTAAAGACTACATCACCCACTAGTGAATTTCCTAATTTTAGGTTTCACACACCAGACATGTTGAACCTGTTTGGAAAGGTAGTTATTAGCAAGCTAAAACAAAATGGGGGTAAAAATTAAAAAAAAAAAAATTTTCAACACCCAAATCAAGCCTCCGTTTGTCTCCTGTTCTTGCCTAATATGGAGCCAGGCTGGTTTTAAGTACTGTCAAGGGGGTTGGGCTCAGAATTTTATTTACCCTGAAATGTGTTCTGGCCCATGTGGCTCTGCTTCCCATGGCTGATCTTCCAGGGGAAAGGGTCTCTGTTTCTGTCAGTGACCTGGCAGAGACACAGGCTGCCAAGTCCCAGAAGGGCTGTCTCTGCAGACTCGGCCCTGAGGTGGGGGAGGGAGGGCTCTGCACTTGAGGGCAGCCCCTCTGCAATGGACCTTGGCAGAGGTGGTCACAGCAGAGAAGTGGTTTCCCTGGAAACCGGGCCTGTGGGGCAGCCACCAACCTGAAAGTGTATTTCCCTGACATCCCACCCCCACTCCTCCAGAAGAAGCCTTGTATGATTTAGTTAATTTAGGAGATGTGGTTCAGCCTTCAGTCTGATTGGACAGATGAGATAAAGGCATGAAAAAGACATGAGCAGGAGCACCTAGGAGCAGGTGTGGGGCTGGCAGGGGCCGGTGAACACAGCACCTCAGGCTGGCACCAGGGACAGGCTGGGCTGATGGGCACCCAGCCCCAGGCACCGTGGGTGCTGGGTGCTGAGTCAGCACTGGAGCGGGAGAGGGAAGCAACTGGTGGAAGTGGAGGGGAAGTGAGTATTGACCTAAATAGGCTCAGCCATTCATGATGGTGAGCTGCCACCTGTTAGCCTGAGGGCCATTCTGCTTTTTTTTAAAATCCTCACCCGAGGGTATTTTTCCATTGATTTTTAGAAAGAGTGAAAAGGAAGCAGGAAAAGGGCTGAGGGAGGTGAGAGAGAGACATTGATGTCAGAGAGCGACATCAACTGGTTGCCTACCACAAGGGGCCAGGATCAAAGCACCAACTGAGGTATGTGCCTTTGACTGAGAATTTAGCCTGAGAACCTTTGTTCCCCAGGCTGACACTCAAACCACTTAGTGAAACCAGCCGAGCAGGGTAGCAGGGTTTTTTGAGGTGCTCTCCCCCTCCATTTGCCCCTCTGGGAAATGTAAGACCTTTGTTGGTGCACCTCACTCAGTGGATTGCCAATTGTTTCCCCTCTTGAGGCCTGAGTGCACTAACACCCACCTTCCCACACTGAGAAGACACGGACTGGAAACAGACCTGCCTCCTCGGGCTGGTCTGGGGGCTCAGGTTAAGAAGGTGAGGTCAGGCCCTAGATGGTTTTGCTCAGTGGTTAGAGTGTTGGACTGCAGACCAAAGGGTTGCAGGTTTGATTCCCCGTCAAGGGCCTGTCCCTGGGTTGAAGAAGGTGATGTTGGCAGTTGGAGGAGAGGCTGCCCAGTGAGGATGAGGCTGGGGCCTGCGCTCATACCTGGCGGAAAGGGGAAAACAGGTGGGCCTGTGTGGCCTATGGGGAGGAGATACAGGCTCACCTGGAAAGTACTTCAGGTTATGAAATGTTTCCTCAAAAAGTAACATAAGACGGTCATGGACCCAACATTCTGACAGAAGCGTTCTAATGTGTTGCCATCTTCGCATTAGATTCTATTTTAAGAAATAAGATGCTATCCCTCCTCACCCTCCCCTCCCAAGGCTCACCTTCTTTGTGTGATACATGGATGGTGCGTGACTGAAATCCCTGGGGACAGTTAGGGAGCTCCCACACTGTGAGCAGTGCTGTCTGGTGTGAAGTCAGTGTCCTCCTTGAACTAGGGTGACAGCAGCAGTGGTGTGTGAGTAAAGAGCTCCCTGCACAGTGTGGCTGAGCTTGCTGAGGCACCTCCCCGCCCCCCACAGAAATGTAGTGGCTGAGGGTTCATAATGTCAGTGAGGGGGGTCAGCTGTGGGAGAGTAGGCCTAGGTCCCAGGGGGCGTGGCCTTGGGAGGTGGGTGCTCTCAGGGACCCCACAGCTGCTCCCAGCCCGGCCTCCACAGCACCGTGCCCCTGTGTGCCCCCAGGTGACCCACCACCAGGAGAGCCTGTTTGACCTGCAGTGGTTGGAGGTCCCAGACATGGCCCTGGAGGAGCTGCAGTCCCTCTCGAGGAACATGGCGTTTCACCTCAGGAGGCTCGTGGATGAGCGAGACAGTTGCAGGGAGGTGTGTTTGCAGGTGGCCCAGCAGCTGGGGGACAGGTGGGGAGGGGTTTGGGCCTGAGGCCCTAGTTATGGGCCTGGCTCCTCATCCTGACTTCCTCTCAGGCATGCACACTGCCTGTCCCCCTGGACCATTTCCCTTGGGGGCAGGGCGAGGGCACTTTCCCTGCAGGGCCCAGTCCCCTTCCCAGACACCTGCGTGAGGACAGAAGTTGAGCTTGGGGGCCCTGCTCCATTCACTTGGCCCTGCTGTCTCACTAAATATATCCTCGCATTTTAACCCCCCCCCGCCCCACACACACCTTTCTCCTGCCTCCCTCCTAGCGTGGCATCTACTCTTTTACTTCTTCCATCTTTTGGTCATTCTTCAGCAAGTTGTAGTGCGGGCTCTGTGCCAGGCACAGGAACACACTGGTGAGACCCCTCTGTCTGCCCTCTGTAGCTGATCGTGACCCTGACCCTGGAGCGGGACACCAGCAGCCGCCCCAGCGAGGACACACAGCACCTGGCCGTGGAGCTGGCGAACACCAAGGCCAGGCTGCGCGGCGTCAGGAAGGAGCTGTGAGTCCCCCATTGACGCCGTTCTTTCTGCCCTTGTGCCCTGTGTCATCACACCTGCTAGCACATGTGGTTCACTGCCATGCGGGGCAGCAAACGGGGGCGCTCTCACAAGTACCCGGGAGTGACTGAGCTCTGCTTTGAGCCTGGTCCCTGTTGGGCCCTGGGTAGCCCGCTCCCTCCCTTCCCCTCCCTGGGCCTGCACAGCAGGGTTCTGCTGGGCCTTTAGGGCTCCTGCCAGTCCAGACATGGCAGGCTCAGAGCAGCAGTCTGCTGCTCACCCTCTGGCCCAGTGTGGGTGCTCTTGGCTGGAGGGAGGATGTGACTTTCCTGTCCTGTCTGGTGGGCCTGCTCCCCCTTTCCTGCAGCTGGTGATGGCACCATGCCCGGTATCTTGGGAGTTGCCTGCCTTCACTTACCCACCAGTGGGCCTCGCTGCCTGCCTGGCTGTGGAGGGTGAATGGCTCCGGGGGCTCCTTCCCTGTCCCACACCCTCAGAGGAAAGCTCAGGTCTGTGATTGTTCTGAGAGCAGGCATTGAAAACTTAAAGCTCACCTTGGAGTCAGGAGCATTTTTGCAGCCCCGGGTGCAGACGCCCTCCTCACGCCCAGAAGCCAGGTCCCCTCTCCTTCCCCTCTGGGGTCTCACAGGTGGTGGGCTTTCCAGGTGTTTCTGAGGAAGCCCTCACCACGTCCTCCCATCACCCCCAGGGAGAAGAAGACGGAGCAGCTGGTGGACACCAGGCATGAGGTGGACCAGCTGCTGCTGGAGCTGCAGGAGGCCCATCGTGATGTGAGCGGGAGGCCTGTCCTATAGGGGTGGCTGGGGGGCTAGGGTGCCCCAGTCACCGTGGCCCTAGGTCCTGGAATGTGACCTGGGGGCTCTCTCCTTCTCGCTCAAAGCAGCGCTGCCTGAGAGCCAGTTGTCCTGGGAGCTGCTGTGGGGTGACATGCTTCAGTGACAGCATGTGGGGCCTCACTCAGGGGCCTGCGCATGGACCAGCCTGGCCGCCCCTGCCTTCTCCTGGGGCTGCAGGGACCTGGGCCTTCCCCAGCCCCGAGGGTGCCCTGAGCCAGGTCCCCTGCCTTTGCCCACCTCCCAGAACATGGAGCTGGCGGCCAGCGCCCAGTCTGCTCGTGTCGCCCTGTCTGAGCTGGACTCCCTGAGGGAGAAGGCGAGCCGCGTGGAGAGGCTGGAGAGGGAGGCGATGGGCCTCAGGCAGACACAGAAAGATGTAGACTTCTATGCAGCCCGCATGAAGGTGAGCCCAGCCTGGGAACTTGTGTCCTGGAAGAGGGGAGAGGGGCAGCGATGCCTCCCCAGCTGGCCCTCTCCCTGCACCCCAACTTGTCTGCACGACCCCTGGGCTCCCTCTGTTGGTGGAAAGAACAGGGTTGGGAATGTGGTTGAAGGGCCCTCATTCTTTTAGGGCTTTTTCTTCTCCTCCTTCATGCCACAGTGATGACTTTCTAGTCACTAATTTTTTTTTTTAAGACTCCTTGTAATTTCTGTGGCTAAATCTTACCAGGACTATTTCCTCATCTGTAAAACAGAGATAACTGTACTAGTCTGTGAGGTTTTTACAATGAAAGAGGTTAGATACCTGGTATTTGGGCAAGTCCCATATTAAGCTCTCTGTGGTGTAGCCTACTCGGATCCTGAGGTTATGAGTTCGTTCAGGGGAGGGTGTTAGGGCTAAGGGGGGACTGAATCAAGACCCAGGCAGGGTTATTGACGCTCTGAACACACATCCGACTGCTTCGCGTCAACAGCGGGTTCCAGACCCTCTCTTTGAGGATTTGGGAAGGTTGCCTCCTCTGCTGAGCCCGGCATTTGGAGGCAGTAGGAGGGAGCTGGGTGAAATCAGGATGTCAGCGCACACTGAGGGGCCTGCTGGATGTAGGAAATCATACCATTTCCAGCAGGAAGCTTGTGAGGGGAACACAGGTCTATCAGCACAGGCTGTCCCTCTCCCGGCCACGCTGCTGGTAGGCAGGTGCGCTGGGGGCAGGCGGTTTGGCCGGAGACCTCAACATGCTCTCCTGCTGCAGACAGGCCCCGGGGTCCCTGGGCCAAGTGGTAGCGGTTGGGGATGGACTAGGTTCAGGGTGTGTCTATTCCCCAGGAATGTTGGTGGCTCGCTCCCCTAGTCCCGGGGGAGAAGGCGCCCTGGGTGCTGTGCCAAAGCAGCCTGGCCCAGGCAGGGGTGGGGTGGGAGGCCAGCTCTTGGCTTAGTCCTGGAAATGGTCCCCTGGCCCTGCTGGTGATGAAGGGCATCCATCTGCAGCACAGACAGGTGTGGGGCACGGGCACCCTCACTCACTGGAAATGCCACAGGTGGGAGGGTTGTGGAAGGTCATGTGCAAGCTTCCCTAGGCTGCTGCCTCCGCAGCCCCCACATCTCAGCCGACACTCTGCCCTGTGGATGGGGGTGGGTTTCAGGGCTCAGCCTCTGTCTCTGTGTCTTTTCTGGGCCTGTCCAAGCAGCCTCACTCAGTCATGCAGAGGCGGTGACTGAAGGCCTCTGTGGCGCCAAGCCCTGGGCCAGGAGCAGGGGATTGATCACAAAGCAAGACTCGCTCCCTGCACTCGGAGCTTCTGGGCTTTTGCAGAGTTTCTCATGGGAACCCCTTTTCCATGTTCTCAAGGTGCGTGCCTCTGAATAACAGCAGCAACATTTTTCATATCGATTAATAATTTTGCTGTGAAACTAATAATGCCTTAAACTTGGCATTAGTAAATGAATTACAAGAGAAACAGCGTGGTCCGTGGAGGCCAGGCCACATAGAGGATGAGTCCCACTGTTCTCCAAGGCCCGTGCGCCAGGGCCCAGGGAGGAGTGAGGACAGTGCTCGCGCCCGCAGGCTTACATGGCAGTGGTTCCAACAGCCCTGCAGGCCATGCGCAGGCCTCCCTCAGCCCTGCTGGGACAGGTTTCCTGAGTGCAGCTCAAGCCCCTGAGGGCAGGGGCAGGGGCAGGGTCCTGTCCGACTGCATGCCTGGGGCTGGCACACACAAGGCACTTGGTAGAGACCCCACAAGTCACGTAAAAACCATCTCAGCATGAAAAGACTTGCAGCCTGGGGAGAAGGACGGGGGATCAGAGGTTTTGTCTCCTTTGGAATGGTGACAGTGTCGGGTGTGATGGTCAGTGGAGCAGAGAGCCGAGCACGACTGTCATGTGGACACCCACCAGGCAGGGGCTCTCCTATGGGTACAGGGGGAGCCACATACGGCCCGGATGCCCTCCCCGAGAGACCGTCCAGTGTCAGCACTGACAAGCACATAAAAGGGGAGGGTGTCAGGGCCCCAACATGAGGAGAGAGGCCTGGGCACCCCTAGGCACAGTGGAAAGTGGGGGTGCACCGGTGGTCCTTGACTTCCCTTTGCAAACAGTCCCACCTCTGCTGCCAGGGGCCGGGGTGGAGAGAGAGTACCTGGAAGGTCCCTCTGGTCCCATGCTTTGTCCTTGGCTGAAATTCCCGATACCGGAGGGCAGACGTGCAGGTGCCATGAGAGTCCTGAGCAGGTGAGGGCCAGCTGGGCCTGTCTCTGCCCCTCCGAGAGGGATGGCACTTAGCTTCCTGGGCAGGGCTTGCTCTGAGAGGCGGAGGCTCGGCAGGCACAGTCCCAGCTCTCACTCCACTTGCTGGGTGTGGGGCAAGCCTTGTCCCCGTCCATCACAGGAGTGGTGGTCCAGGCGCCTCTGAGCGCCTCGTGCACTGGCACCGTGTGGCATCGATAGGAACACGTTTCTAGTGAGCTTATCCCGGGGAGTTCTATCCACAGATGGGGCCCCTGGATTCAACTGTGCAGGGAGGGGCAGAATGGGTGGTGGCAAGGCAGGTAGGAGTTGGGTTTAAGATCGGCCTCAAGTCTGGTGGTCTCACACTCTCTGCCTCTTCCAGGCCCAGCCTTTGTCACTTTAGGACTCGGGCACAGCTTCCTGGGGTCTGGTCTCTCACTTCTGCGGTAGTGGGCTGTGCAAAGCAAGTTTAGATATTTCTGCTGCCTAATACATGGGGCACATGGGAATAGTAGCTATAAATCATCTAGTTCCACGCTGTACTCTGCTTCTGGACACTTGTCCATCCCTGCCTGTCTCCAGGTCCTTCAGGGCCCAACTCACATGGCACCTCTGATTCCCCCTCATGGCGTGATTCAGCTGACAAGTGTCTTTGAACACTTCTGGGAGCCCCACGAGAACAGAAGTGCATAGTTCTGCCCTGCAGAACTAGCCTGGGGTGGGGGACAGGCAAGCTCTGTGTTTTGCTCCTAGTAGGCTCTCTGGGTGCGCAGCACCTGACTCAGTGGGTGGGACAGAGTAGAGTTGAAGTCCTTCTCAGAGGGTGCTATTCCAGCTGGGATTTGAAGGCTGTGTAGGAGTTGGTTGTAAATGTGAAGGGGCAGGCTGTGCTATGGGAGCTCAGGGCCTGGGAGGATGGTGATACTGGCAAGGACTGGTGGGTAGACCGGCTGGAACACTAGATCAGAATGCTGGAGGCAGTGGCCAAAGCGGGAGAGCTTAGCCTTCTTCCTGCTTTGAAGCCCCTCCATGTGCTCCGGCTCACATCTCTGGTAGTAGTCGGGGCTCCTTACCCACGCGGGATCCTTAAGGATGGGGTGCAGGCCGCTGAGGGCAGTGAAGAGACAGGTCTGGAGCTCTCCAGCCTGAGTTCAAGCCCAGCTTCACCCCTGGCTGGCTTTGTGACTTGGGGCTCATTCTTTAATTGACCGAAGGCAGCCTCTTCATGTGTAGGAAGGGACTGTCCCTGCCTCCCTCTGGGGGCTGCTGTGAAGAGTGAATGTGCAGAGAGCACCAAGTGCAGGGCTGGGGACAAGCAGAGAGCGGGCAGCCAGGAGAAGCCAGAGTCAGTGACCATGCCCTTCCCGCTGCCAGGCTTTGACCAGAAGCGTGTCCACTGGCGGTAGGTGCATGGTTTCTGTGCGGGGAAATGAACACGTGATAGATAAGCAGGAGCTCCTGGCCCATGCCCAGTTGTTAGAACCCATGAGCGGGGCAAGCATTGGAAAACTGCTCCCTGAGAAAGTTTGGGAAACTGCTCCCATGTCCCTATGTAGGGGTGCTCACAAACTGTGAGGGCATTCAGGGGAGACTCCGCCCCCTAAGACAGTGTGTGGCGCTGGGAGGGCTCCGGGGGCAGGACCAGGGATGAGGGGAATGAGCTGAACGGCTCCTCTGTGTGTGCTGGGCACTGGGGAAGGAGTGTGCTCCATACTCAGCATGTGTCTGACACACAGAGGCCATAGTACTTGTTTGTTGTGTCTTACAGACCCCTCATTTCCAGGAAACTGCTGAGAGCCGGTGTGTGAAATGTTCAAATAGGAACTGCATATTGAACAAAAGCTCATCTGAATTTTGTTTTAGGACCCAGATCAGTGGAGTGACTGTTGAGTTGAGGGGCCTAGACTCAGCCCTGAAACCCAGGACTGACTCTCAGCCCCACCCCTTCCTTGTTAAAGAGCGGGGCTCAGCCAAGTCCCACACCTGTCAGCAGGTGCACTCTTCCCACCACCCGAGGCTGTACATGTCAGACGCTCTCACAGTGTTTTCTCCTGAATTTAAATGGTGTCTTGCTTTGGGGATTTTCCCATCTGGCCTGGCCTCATGGAGAAGAGCAGGGGCTCAAAAGCGGAGACAGAACTTCCCGCGGCAGCAGAGTCATCCCTAGGTTGTTGGTTTGGGTCCAGGTGCCTGGAAGCGCTGTCGTCATGACCAGGGGCCTTAACCAGATGGCTCTCGTGTGTGTTCTTGCTGACCAGGAGCTGATTGAAGACAATTATACTTTAATGGACACCAAGGGCATTCTCCAGGAGCAGCTGACTGTCGCTCGGTCCCGGATCGATAAGCTGTACGAGCTTGAGGACGACAACATGCAGCTGAAATCGAAGCTGCGCCACCTACAGTTGGTAGGACAGGCTGTTGTCGCCACGTGTAACACAGAGAGGGCCAGTTTCAGGTTCATGTTGTGCCCTTCTCTGATGTTCAGCTACTGGGTTGGTGCTGCTGCTGACACAGTGACCCGCTGACGGCGGAGAGTCGCTTGCTAAGCTCAGCGGCTTGAGTGCGCACCACTTAAGGGTCCCAACGCAGAGAGGGCCTGATGCTGTGTTGCTTTCCTGTGAGGATGGATGGATGTGGGCATCTGTTGCAAAATGGGTCTCTGCTGGCATTTATGGTGTGGGTTGAGCTGTGCTGTGTGAGTCCCTATGGCCTTTCCAAGGCGTTAGGCCTGCTAAGGGGCCACAGAGCTGCCACCATCATAGTGCTGGCTTTAAAGCCCTGTGCTGTACGTCACTTTGTTCAGACACGGCTCAGAGACCTCGGGTGTCTTCATCCCCTAGGTCACTGGGTCAACATACCTTCTAGTGGTTGTAAGTCTCACAGCTGGGCTGAGTGTTTGGGTCATTTCTGTGCAGCTGTGTTTTTGGAAGTGATCAGGGGCATGGAGGCCCTTCATCCTGAGGAAATGAGGGCAGATGCACGGGGGCTGGGGCCTGTCCAGAGCGTGCCCCAGGCCGCATCCTCACCAGACCACACCCTTTCTGTCCTAGACCCAGTACACAGACCAGAAACACCTTGAGGAGCTGCGGGAGGAGAACTTGGCCCTCAAGGCTGCACAGGGGCAGAGTGTGGAGGAGTCCGGCCACCTGCGCTGGGAGCTGGAGCAGCTGTCAGAGGGTAGGCAGCAGCCCCTGGTGCCTGGGAGCCAGCCTGATTGAAGACAATTACACTTCAATGGATACCAAGGGCCTTCTCCAAGAACAGCTGACTGTTTGGCTTCTCCCTCACCCAGGGAGCTGAGCCCTTGGCTCATCATAAGTGTCAGCCCATGCTCAGTCCAAGTAAATAGGGTTTTATCCAAGGGCCATTTGGAACTGTTTCATTGCAGTTCTCCCAAGAACATGAAGGACCTGGCAATCTTGAAGTTAGCACATGAAATGCAAAGAAGTGTTGCCAGATTTATCAGTTCCCATTCGGCCAGGCCCAGGAGCTTCCAGGTGACAGCATGCTGACACTCAGATCTCTCCCTGGAGCACTGGAAACTCTGGATGCAGGAGACATCCCCAGTGGTCACTAAACCCCATTATAGTTGCCCCCGGGGCATGGTTTCCTCCATTGCTTTCATAATCAGGCAGATGGGTTTAGTTTGCTCTCCTTCTTCCTGGGCAGGGGCTGCTCAGGGGCTGCTGTTCAGGAGACCCAGGCCTCTTCCTCTCCCTCTGGCATTTGCCCCCAGAGGAGGTGTGGGGTTGGCTAGAGAAGGTGGGTGGGGCGGCAGACAGTACAGCAGGAGCCTCAGCACCTGGCAAACAACAAGCCAGTTCCCCTGTCCAACAATCATATGCGTGCACCTGAGAGTGCCTGTGAATGCTTCGAGCTCTGCAGAGTCAGGAGGGCCTGTGGCTGGTTTGGGGAGGGGCTGCTTTTCAATTCTGAGCAACATTCCTCAGCGTCATGCAAAGGCTGTTGAAAGCAGCTAGGTATTCCTTCTCTTCAAGGTCTCCCATCCGTTCCAAGCCTAAAATCAGTTCATTGAACTAGGAGTCTGTGTGGGAGTTAGTTCTTTCTGTGGTTTGGTGTCTCCCCCTCCTGGGAACCCAGGCTCTGGGAGTTCAGGTTCCTGGGGAGCACCACTGCCCCCTGGTGGGACACAGAAGCAGTGCGGCTGTCAGGGACTGGCTCAGACCAAATGTGCTTCTGTTAGGGACCAGGGTGGCTGATGGGGTTGGAAAGCCTCCCTGAGTCAGATGCTCAGTGTAGCCTGTGAGCCATTTCAGGTCACTGACTGACTCCTTCTTGGTGTTCCCAACTCCTACTGCTTAGCTGGCAGCTCACGAACAAAGCGTGAATGCACTTTGGTGTGGTTGGTGTGGTGGCTTCTTGAGTAGGAAAGGCCTGGTTTAAAGTCCTGGCTCCTCTACTTGTTAGCCAGGTGACTTCTCCTAAACCTCAGTTTTCTTATCTGCAAAATGGGGGCAATTAAGCTGCCTCACAGGATTGCTATGGGTATCTTGTGAGGAGACAGTGAAGCGTTAGGCTGTGCCTGGCCCACGGGGTGCCAACAAAGGATGGCTGTTCTTATCGCTCTTGTCTTACCCAAAGATACACACTGCTATGCTTCTTGGGGTGCTCGTGAGCTGCCCTATTAGCAGTACAGTGTGATAAGGCTCTCAGGGCTGAGTGTGTGGCCCTGGAGGGACAGCTGAGGGAACAACCCTGACCCCTCATGCATTCATGTTTTCCTCCTGAACAAGACCCGGGACTTAGCCAAAGTCACGCACCTGCTGGTGGCAGGGAGGGGCCTAGAACTCCCATTCTCCTCAGGTCTGCGCTCCCTTTTCTGTTCTGCATTCAAGCTGTTTCAAAGCAACGGAGGAAATCTGCCTTTTTCTGGCTTTATCTTATGTTTTCATTTCGCTTAGAATTTTTAAAGCAACTTAGATATACTGTCTCATTCTTTTTCAATGCAATTGTGAATGGACAAAATGAAATCTCTGTCTGAAGGGCCTCACCCTGAGATGGCGAGTACATGGCCTCTACCACCCACAGACATGCAGGACAATGATCGTGCCCCCCTACACCCTCGGCTGAGCCACCCGGACTCCCCCCACTCTGAGGCTGGCACAGAGAACGCACTCTCTTTGCCATCTCTGTTAGTTTCTGAAATCCTTGACTTGATGGTCAGGTTATAACTTTGCAAAAAGTGGTGCCAGCAGTTCCACACTCTTCAACTTTTGCATTGGCTTCTCCACCGCAACCTGCTTTCTGCTTACACTCTGGTTGTTTCCCTAATAAACCTAGCTGAGCAGCAGAGGGGCCATAACCTCCCGAGGAGCCTTCAGATGCAGACAACAACAGCACCCTGGAAAAAAGGGAGGGCATCCATCTGACCATCCCGTCCCCCCAAACCGAGGAATCGGGGTTATGGCCATCTCAGGGCCGGGGGCAGAGAGCAGAAGCTGAGGCCCCTGGACTCTGGGCTCTGACTCCACTTTGCTCTTCAGCCTCCAGCTGTTTCCTGAAGCTGGACAAAGAGAAGCAGAGCCTCCAGGGCACCATCCAGGGGCTGCGGGACGCCGCCCTGACCCTGCAGGAGAGCAGCCTCCTGCACAGGGAGCTAGAGAAGGAGAACCAGCAGCTCAGCAAGCAGGTACCCGTGGGTGGTGTCTGGAACCTAGGGGCATGGAAGTGGCCAGAGGGAGCACCCAGGAGTCTGTGAGCAGGTGCAGCTGGGGGAAAGGCAGGGTCCAGTGTAGCCACCATTATGGGAGAGGGGCAGGAGTCCTCCTGGAGAGACGTCGTGAGGCAGCATGTGTGTCCCTGTGTTGTGGAGCGAACGCGAGTGAACGACCACTGGAGTCCAGACCAAATTAAAATTTAGGGAGCCTTTATTAGCCGGCCAGCGACTGTTCCGCCTTTCTCCACACAGGGAGTCTAGAGAGCAGCCCCGACTCTGTGCAGGACCGCTTTTAAGCACATTTACCACATCTTGTTTTTGCAGAGCAAACAATTTAAGACAAAACAGTTTTTCTTAAGTAATGTCAGGGTCATGTTATTGATGACCATGTTATTTACAGGGTCATGCTGTTCTTCAGAAAGCTGACAGTATTCTATCTTGCAAGGCTATTTTGTGAGGTACAGATGGGACTCAAGGCTAAGACGACTAGGAGGAAGCATTCTCAAAAATTTCTACTCTCAAACACCTGCAGCAGTGATATCGCACCCAATGGACCTCTGTGTGCCTCACTGCCTTCATCTGTGAAATGGGTTAACGATGTACCCCCCTAGTAGGTGTGGTGAGGATGGTGTGAGTCAGTGCAGGAAAAGGGTCCAGCTCATGGTAAGTGCCTAAGGAAAGGAGAGCAGCGCCCTGTTGGGAAGCACCGGGCGGGGCCGAAATGCGGGCCAGGGTCACACAGCTGCAGGGTCACCCTCGCAGCGTCCCGCACCATGAGCTCTGCGGCAGGTCTAGTTCCGCACCCGGGTCAGGTACAGGGAGAATCTCGCCTCGTGGCCTTGGCACCACACCTCTGTGTCCCTTCGCTTTACTGAGCAAGGTGGGCCCCGGCCGCTGCCAGTCACTCAGTGCTCTGGTCCAGACGCCTGGCCATGTCGTCTGCAGAGGAGGAGGTCCCCGGTGGGTCACCTTGGGCCTGGCCAGGAGGGCGCTGTCTCCAGAGACCTTCGCCAGTGCTGAAGCCAGTGGACTACAGCCATTGAGGGGAGTGTGATGGGCCAGCCTATTCCCTTGGTCGCCCAGGCACAGGGACACGTGCTTCAGGGTCATCTTCAAACGCGGCCGCTGTATCTGCCTCACGTCCCTGGGACCAGGGAGGCCTCCGCGCTCCCAGGTCAGTGCAGCCCATGTCCAGCGTGGACACGGCCTGCCCCGCGAGCCTTCCTGGGAGACGTGGCCTTCAACCAGCGCTCTCCTCGGAGCTTGCGCACTCCGTCAGTGCACCTTGACACCAGGTGGGAGAGAGCTTGAAGGACCTTTACGTGGGTGACGCCTGGGCCTGGGAGCGCGAGGACATGAGCTTTGGAGAGTGCGCAGTGGGAGCCTCAGCGAGAACCCCTCGGCCTCTCCGGGAGGGGGCGACGCCGAGATGGGGTCGGCGGCTTTGGAAGTGGATCCTACTCTCTTAGTGGGCATCCTAGACACTAAAGTGACCCAGGAGCTCCTTTCCCAGCCTTTCCAGCAGGCTGGGCCAGTGATCCAAGTGAAAATTCCCACAGATAAGGATGGTAAACCAAAGCAGTTTGCATTTGTGAATTTCAAACAGGAAGTGTCTGTTCCTTAGGCCACGGATCTCCTTAATGGAATAAGCCTTTTGGAAGGCCCATCAACTTTCAGTTTAGATCAGGAAGCAGCCATGCCTCGCAGGAGGTTAGTTTGTCATATTCCCAGCATCATGTTGGAATTCAAGCCCTGCCTCTCCATCTCCTAACAGACATGAAAGGACTGTGGATAACATGACTCCATCACCACAGGTCATTCAGAGAACTTTCTCTTCTCCAGAAAATTTTCAGAAACAAGCAGGGATGAACGTTTTGAGACAGAGGTCATATGGTGGGAAATTTGGTTCTCCACATCTTGATCGATCAGGATTTTCCCCATCAGTTCAATCACACAATCATAGTTATAACAAGTCTCCAAGCTCCCAATGGCGTCAAGATACACCACCATCACTGCGTAAAGCCAGGCAGAGTCCTCGTCCCTCCCTAGTAGACAGACACACTCAGTCGTGAGCAGCATTAGAGAGGACACAGAGGTGATGACTTTTATGCAGACAGGAATCGCGATGGCTGGAGCCATGACCACGATAGCAGAAGAGACAGCAGTAGAGCTGGGAAGTGGCATTCATCTTGGAGCTAACAAGTGTTCAAAGGACATTGTTTTCATAGGGTCATCCTAGGTCCTTTGGACCAAGTTGGTCTGGGAATGTTTTGTTAAAACTGTATAGAGCAGTTTTACAAGTTGCCACATTTCTTTATAAAAATTTTTAAACATATAGCTATAGTCTAATACAGAAATGAGAAGACTTGTGATTACAGTTTTACATTGATAGACTTTCACCTCAGGATTTCATGAAGAGGAAAGTGTTTTATGCAAAAGAAAGTTCCACAATTCCTAATCATTTTAGAAATTGAGGAAGACACATGTTATATCTATTGGTTGTATCATAAAGCAAATATTTTAATGATCTATTATCTATTGTATTGCAAGAACCTGCTTATTAGTGAATCACATTTTGTGTCTATAATAGAAAACATTCAAGTTGGTAGTCTAAAATATACTAGTATTTTGTTAACAGACGAGAAAATGGAATTTCAGTGATTGGTTTTACTAACATTTGAGAAACATTATTGGTGAAGTTTGGGATTAATCATATTGCTTAACTTCATGGAGAACGTAAGTTCATTGTCTTGCTCTTTGAGTTTTGCCCTAATTTGATATAAAGTGTAAATCTTCACTTCCTGTCTCATTCCAAAATATTAGAACTTTCTCATTAAATCATGTTTGACTGAATAACTGAAGTCAATCAGAAAGTTAAATATCTCTAAATGTACTTTTTTAAATTCAAAATTCAGTGTTAGTGTAAATTCTCCTTTTCAGGAAGAACAAAAATGCAAATGCAGAGTCAGATAACATGATTTACTGGAAGTATGCTTGTTTGGGAAAAGGTTCACAAAGCCTTTAAGTGCTGCCTCTATTACTCAAACTTCAAAAATTTACAATTTTTAACGTGCCCCGGGTATGTGTGCATTTTATTATAGGGATTGTACTTGCTGTCTTTTTGTTTGAACATTTGAAAGAGTTAAGTCTTTCACACTTACTGATTTAAAAAATTGTACATCCTGTTAAAACTTTTATGTACCAAGATGTTTCCCTTTAATTATAGAACTAGTTTGCACAAATTCACTCCTTTTTATATTTGGATCCTTTTCAATAATTATAGCATTTTTGTACTGTTAGTTGTTAATATATTAAAAACATACAACAAAACAAAACAGAAAACACCGGGTGGGCCCGGGGAGAAGCAGCGAGGGAAGACACGCTCGTGTGTGGAGGACACGGGTGGCCGTTTCAGGGCATGGCTGCTGCTGACAGGAGCACAGTGCTCACTCTCCTTTCGGTCGAGGGGATGAGGAAGAAGAGATGGCTGGACTGCACTGCCTTTCTGGAAAACCCAGGTCTTCCCAGTAGCGCAGTAGGACAGACATCTGGGAGGACAGACAGGCTCACCAGCCAGGTTCATCCTGCAGTTACCAGGACCCCAATCACATGGGAAGAAGGGCCCTGAGAGGCTAGCGACGGCCTCCCTGTGCAGGTCATTCTGGGTCAGAGGCCTCAGTACAGGTAGCCACCGCGGGTATCACAGCTGCGTCATGGGGTCTGAGCACACCTTGACAGGTAGCCGGATTCCGGATGAGGGAGGCGCAAGGGCCTTCTTGCTTGCTGACCGCCTGGCAGGACTGGTGCTTTCAGGTGTCTGGGTGTCTGTCCTGACCTGTCCAAGGGTCCTGCGAGCGTCATATGCCAAGGCTGCCCTGGCAACGGGAGGGACATGGGCTGCAGACCTGAGACCTGGGTCCCATTGTAACTAACTCTCTGGGTGAGGCTTGGTACCGTCCCTCCTCCTGTGAAGTGGTTTCTCCAGGCCTCTCGTGCGACGTCTGAGGTCCGGTGATTTACGCTTCTCGTCCTTTGAGGCACCCTGTGTCCTGTCTGTGGGCCAGGAGGAAGCCCTCCTCACGCCACGTCTCTCCGCACAGCACAGCTCAGGGAAGCCACCTGACAGTCTGGGTGTCAGATTCACGTGGGCTGGGCACAGGGAAGGTCTCTAAATGGCAGCCGACCTCTGCCGAAATAGAAAGGCTTGACCTTTAGACAGACAAGAACCTTCAATGGGGCGGGTCCTCACGGGTGAGCCCCAGAGGCCTGCGCTGTAGCCTGCAGCCCAGCTTCTGGCAGGCCTGACAGATGACCACTGACGCTTCTCCTGCCCTTAGGGTCCACTCGGGTCTCTCCTCAACACACATGGGACTGGCAGGGGTGCCGCCTCCCCGCATGACTCCTTAGCCTTGTCTCTTGGGTCCCATCCCCTGCTTCCTCTCGGGATCATTTCTCTGTAGGACACCATGACAATCCTGCCACAGCCCTTGGAGGCCAGTCTTGGCTCCGAGCCACTGGTGGGAAGGAGGGGCCGCAGTTCCCAGACCAGCGCCTTCCCTTGTCTGCTGCCAGGAGGCCCTTCTGCTGCTCCTCCCTGTCCTGCTCAGCCTGCTCCTGCCTGGCTGCATCATGGGTCCTCCCTAATGTTGGATCAATTTTGCGTCTCCACCATCAGCTAAAAACGTCAGGGGACATGGCCCGACATTGAGCTCCCTGGATCCAGGGCAGGCCAGCCTCGGAAATGTCCAGACAACATGGACCTCTGGGAGGTGTTTGAGAAGGAGGGACAAGGTTCAGCCAGGACAGGTGGCCCGGAGTCCCAGGCCCCTGGTGCCAGCTCAGCTCTCCCACCGCCCAGTGTTGCCCAGGATGTAGGCTCGCTTTGGTCTGTGTAAACCATAGTTGCCAAAGTTCACGTCCTTCCCTGTAACTCAAGACCCTTCTCTAAGGGAGGACCTTAGAGAACGTGCATCCCCCACCCTCACTTTGCATTGACATCCTAAGCGTTCATTCCTTCAGCCAGGAGTCCTAGTTTTGAGAGGAAGAGGGGCAGCCCTTTGGGGCCTATCGTGGGAACACAAGCGCAGCACAGGGGCTGATAGACAGGCCCCTGGCACCCGCGTGCTCTGGGGACCTGGAGCCTGCCCACAGGAGCCCTAGGCCCAAGCCTGGTGCTTTGGGGTGGACGGAAACCCATCTCAGCCCAGTGAGCTCTCCCTAGGGGAATGGAGGGCCTCCAGGGAAGGACAGGAATGAGGGCTCCAGTTTCAGGGCAAAAAGAAGCAGACAGAGAAAGATGGGGGTGTCCAGCAGAGGAGGGTGGGACATGGGGCTGTCACATCTTCAGACCAGAAGCAGCCACGCCAGATATGCAAAGGTTGGGCATAACATTCCTTTCACTGGAAGAAAAGGGGCGGCAGGGGGATGGATTAACAGTAAGACTGGGAGGGGTGCCCTGACCAGTGGCTCAGTGGATAGAGCGTCGGCCTATGGACTGAAGGGTCCCAGGTTCGATTCCAGTCAAGGGCAGGTACCTTGGTTGCGGGCACATCCCCAGTGGGTGGTGTGCAGAAGTCAGCAGATCGATGTTTCTCTCTCATCGATGATTCTGACTCTCTATCCATCTCCCTTCCTCTCTGTAAAAAATCAATGAAATCTATTTAAAAAAAAAAAAAGACAGGGAGGGGTAAACAAAGTGGGAGGAAGGGGGGCCACACACCCCAGGCCCTACTGAGAGAGCAGACCTGGGTCGGCCCACTGCCATGTGTTCGGCTCTGCTGCATCCAAGTTGTGGGGCTCTGGGCAGATGACTGGACTCGCTGGGCCGTTGCCCTTCTCTGAATGAGGGTGAGTGACCGCTGCGCAGGGCCTTCCTCCTCAGGGCCGGCTCTGGAGCAGGGGCTGCCAGCAGGGCAGATGCCTGCCTCCCTACTGAGCCCAGACCTGGGGCTAGGAAGTGGGGCAGTGATAAGGAAGGAGAAGAAAGATGTTCTCACTTGTGAGAAAGACTCAGATACGTGGCACGTTACAGCGCCTTTTGCTGTTGGCCCTGTCTGGGTGGAGCTGCCCCGTCCTCGGGTCCCCATGTTGGGGCAGGGGGCTCGATGTGCCAACAGGGTGCTGTGAGGGCATGAATATGAGCCCCACTGTGCCTGACCCTCCCCATCATGGGGAAGAAGCTGGCTGCCTGCTGCTTCTGGAGGAGTCTGGCGACTGTGCCCAGACCTGTGAGATTAGGCAGGGCGGCCCTCGGCCCAGGAGAAGTAGGCAGAGCTGGCATCAGAGCAGCGATCCTTCCTAGAGATTGTAAACCTACCTGTGACAGGCCGCCGCCAGCCAGGTGAAGGAGCAGGCTCTCGGTCCTGCTGCTCACTGGGTCACTGGGCATCTGAAGGTCATGCCCCCAGAGGTTCTAGTCTATGGCCTGAGGTCTGGGGTGTTTAAAAGCTCTGAGAACCACCTGATCTTCGATGGTGGGGATCCTCTGTGTTAGTTTTAGAGCCGTCATCCCAAACCAGCAGCATCAGGGTCACAAGTCCAAATGCAGGTTCTTGGGCCATAGCCCAGACGGACCGTGTCAGAAGCTCTGAGGGTGGGAGGGGCCGGCGCTCTCTCAAGGGGTGAGCTCTAGTTGGACCTGCCACCTGCCAGGTGTGTGCTGAGCACTTTGCCCTGACAGAAGCGGGTGCCCGTGCCTGCTGCTTGCTGGCCCTGTCAGTTACGGAAACCCGCTCGTGGTCACATTGTTAGCAGGGAGCAACCCTTTCCCCCTCCCGGGAGGTCATGAGCTTGGTGTCAGTGGGAAGGGACAGCAGCACGGGCCTCGCCTGGGAGTCGCACCTCAGGTCCCATCCTGAATCAGAAGCTGCGTCCATCACGGTGTTCAGGTGTCAGAGACAGAGTGGGAGACCTGCGGGTCCAGGCCGTTCATGTTCCGGGAGTGGGAACTGGTGGGTCCCGCAGAAGAGCTCTGTGTCGGGCCGCTGATTGGGCAGTGGTGCAGGCAGGGCGGAGGTGGTCTGGCCTGGGCGGCATTGGGGTGTGGAGGGGGAGCCGCATGGGGAACGAGGACAGGCCTTGGTGACCCATTTACTTGGAGGGGGGAGCAGGGAGAGAGTTGGCAGAAGTTACCTCTGAGCAGCTGGATGAATAGGATTGTCACCAACCGGGTAAAGTCCCTGTAGGACATCCAGTGGTGGCTGCTGGCACCAGGAATGTGGCCTGACCCTCAGGACAGTAGTGGACAAGGCCTAAGATGGAAGCAGTGAGAGTGAGCAGTGGAAAGCTGGGAGGGAAGTTGACCTATTGGTGTCCATGGCTTTTTCTCTACCATGAGCTGGAAGCAGACGCTTTGGGCTGAGAGCTGATGGTCAAGGGTGTGGGGAGCTCACTCCACAACTAGACCTGACGTGGGCAGCGGCTTAGGGACACCACCCAGGTCCCAGGCTTCTCCCTTCCTGCTCTGCAGTCTTGGCAGTGGCTGTTGTACCTCCCCAAGAAGTGGGCAGGAAGGTTTTCCCTTCAGAAAAGGCCTGATAAAGCGTTCTGGGGGGCTGACAGGTTGCAGGTTTGCTTTAAAACAAAGTTCACTTCCTGAAACTGACTTTTGCATGGGCTGGGTCTTTGGCTCTGCAGATTGAAGACTTGCGGGTCCAGATGGAAAAAGAAAAGCAGACCAGTCAGGATCTGGAGACCCTGAGTGAGGAGCTGGTGGAGGAGAGAGAACAGCTGCTCAGTGACATAGAGACCCTGAAGGCTGAGAAAGCCCAGGAGGTAGGCCCTGGAGCGCCCATGCCTCCCCTGGTGCCCCTGCCTGCAAGAGGGCGTGTCCAGGATCACAGCCATGTCCTGGGAATCCAGCAGTGATTCCTGGGTTACCAGTTTCCTCCCTCAGCTGCAGCTCAGACCAGCAATTCCAGCCACAGCAGGGGGTGGGGACAGTAATTGAACCCAGGGACACTGGCAATCTTGTTTTTGATTGTGATGACTTGGGAGAGTAGAGAGGAAGTGCTCCTGGCATTGGTAGGGAGAGGCCAGAATGCTGCTAAATGTCCTGTTGCACATGGGACAGCCTGCAGGACAAAGAATGATCCTATTCCAAATGTCCAGCATCATTAAGAACCCTGGCAAACCTCCAGGGTTCATCCGCCTCACAGTATAAGAAGTCCCAGGGTAGGCAGCCCAGTGCTTGGGTAGGGACCCATGGATGCCACCCCAGCCCAGTCTTCTCCCTTCCTGCTCTGCAGTCTTGGCAGTGGCTGTTGTACCTCCCCAAGAAGTGAGCAGGAAGGTTTTCCCTTCAGAAAAGGCCTGATAAAGCGTTCTGTGGGGCTGACAGGTTGCAGGTTTGCTTTAAAACAAAGTTCACTTCCTGAAACTGACTTTTGCACGGGCTGGGTCTTTGGCTCTGCAGATTGAAGACTTGCGGGTCCAGATGGAAAAAGAAAAGCAGACCAGTCAGGATCTGGAGACCCTGAGTGAGGAGCTGGTGGAGGAGAGAGAACAGCTGCTCAGTGACATAGAGACCCTGAAGGCTGAGAAAGCCCAGGAGGTAGGCCCTCGAGCGCCCATGCCTCCCCTGGCGCCCCTGCCTGCAAGAGGGAGAGTCCACGATCACAGCCATGTCTGGGGAATCCAGCAGTGATTCCTGGTTTACCAGTTTCCTCCCTCAGCTGTAGCTCAGACCAGCAATTCCAGCCACAGCAGGGGCTGGGGACAGAGTTTGCCCCCCAGGGCACACTGGCAATCCTTTTGGTTTTTTATTCAATCTATTTTTTATTTATTTCATAGAGGAAGGGAGAGGGAAAGAGTGAGGGGGAGGGGGAGGGAGAGGGAGAGGGAGAGAAACATCAATGATGAGAGAGAATCATTGATTGGCTGCCTCCTGCACACTGCCTAGTGGGATCGAATCAGCTCCTGAGAATGTGCCCTGACAGGTAATTGAACTGTGACCTCCTAGTTCATAGGTTGATGCTCAACCAGTGACCCACACTGGCTGGGTAACACTGTCCATCTTGTTTATGATTGTCATGACCTGGGGGAGGAGAAGGGAGGTGCTCCTGGCTGTGCTCCTGGCTGTGGTGGGAGAGGCCAGGATGCTGCTGAATGTCCTGCACCACATGGGACAGCCCGCAGGACAAAGATCCCTCTTCAAATGTCCAGCTTCACGCTCTGAGCCCAGGCAAACCTCCAGGGCTGGTCCGCCTCACTCTATACGAAGTCCCAAACTAGGCAGCCCAGTGCTGGGGCAGCGACTCAGGGACGCCACCCTGGAGCCAGGTTTCTCTCTTCCTGCTCTGCCAATTTTGGCAGTGGCTGTTGTACCTCCCTAAGAAGTGGGCAGAAAGAATGTGGAGGCTGAAGAGACAGAGGGAAGGCTTCCCAGCACCCTCTGTGGACATCTCATTGGCCTCACCTGACACCTGACTACCCCTAGCTGCAAGGGAGGCTGGCTATCAGGTACTTGAGTTCTTCAGCGTCTCTAGTAGAGCAAAAAAGGGGGTTTGGGATGTGCTGAGTAGACTTAAGAGACATGCATCCACCCTCCCCCGATATGGCTTGTAGTGTAGCAGGCTGAATGACAGGTGACAAGCAAGGTGACTTCAGACGTGTGCTATTGAGAGAATATACATGGGTTAGGGATAGTCTTGTTAGGTGCAGGACATTTACAATCCTGGTACAGGGCTTCCCTGAGGAGCTGTCAATCACACTGAGCCCGGGAGGATGAGAAGGAGCCAGTGATGCTGGGGTGGATACAGATGAGCATTCACAGCACAGATAAGATCATGTGCAATGTCTGCAGGGGAGGGTGGCGTGAGGAGCTGCAATAGGGGTGGGCGGACCAGGATAAAAACCCCAAGGAAGTCAATGTCATTGTCTTAAGAGGAGCGGTGGTTTCTGTTTCTAAATCATCAGCTGCTGTGAATGTGTTTAGACTTGGCTGTGTGGGGATCTCCGTGTGCCCTTCACCTTGTGTTCATACCAGGCCTCTGGGAAACGTTAGGACATCCTTTGGGTCCATGAGGAGATGGTCATTCCAGGCCTACACGTTAGGCCTCCAGTTTGGACTGAAATCACGCCTGTGTCGTTTCCATTGTGTTTTCCTGCAGATCAAAAATCTTGAACAAGTGGTGCATTCACTGCGGGCGAGTTCACAGGCCAGCAGCGAGGCCTGCGTGCAGGACATTGAGAATGAAAACAAAGTCCTCCAGCAGATGGTGATGGAGACCAGCAGCAAAGTCAGCAAGCTGGAGAGGGAGCGGCGACAGCTATGCCGGGACCTGGAGCAGGTGAAGGAGCAGGCGGCGCGGGCGCAGGAGCTGGAACAGGAGCTGTACCGGCTGCAGAAGAACAAGAAGCTGGCCACAGAGGTCAGCACCCTGACAATGGCCCCCAAGACGGTCCGTGCCCTGGAGTGGGAGAGCCAGGGCCTGTTGCTGGAAAACAAGAGGCTTCAGACGTCTCTGGACCCCCTGCATCCCGAGGGTCTGGAGCAGGACACGCAGCTGGATACCAGGGTAAATTTGGCCTCAGAATGAGTGAGGACAGAATCCTCCCCGGTCAGCTTTCTGATAGTTTGAATGCTGTGGGATGGGTGTTCTGTAATATCGGTTACATGGGTGGGTAGTGCTATTCAGGTACTCTATATCCTTACTAATTTCCTATGTACTTTTCAAAGTAGTCAAAGAGGGAACCCGAGGAGCTTATCCAGAGAAAGGGCACCAATTGCCCAAGAGGGGTCACATGTGCAGAGAGGGGCCCAGGACTAAGCTTAGGCCCATGTGACAGTCCGTTTATGCCGAGGGCCCTTCCCAGAGCAGTTCCTTAAGTGCTGGTAGAACTGTCCTCAGCACAGATGGGTTTTGCCTGCCTGAGGGTCCTGCTATTTTGGTGTCTGCACTTGACCTGCTTTTGGCCTCTCACTGCGTGTGGGGATGTGGGGATCCAGAGCTTGTGGTTCCCCTGGGCCTGCACCTTGTGAGGCATCATCCCCTACTCCCTCCTGGCAGGCGGAACTTTCCACTCTGAGCTCCCAGAGCGCCTCGCTCACTGTGCTCAGGGAGCAGAACACGCAGCTCCAGCACCAGCAGGCGGCCATGGAGAAGGAGCTTGAGACCCTGCAGGAGCAGCATGAGCAGCGGGCGACAGCCCACGAGGCCCTGCAGCGGGACCACGCGTGCCTGGGCGTGCTCCAGGAGCACCTGTCTGGGGAGCACGAGGCCCTCAGGGACCAGTACAGCCGTCAGAAGACGCTGCTGCGTCGGACCCTGGAGCTGCAGAGCAAGGCGCTCAGTGACAGGTGCGTGCCTGCGGCTGGTGGGTGACTAGCGGGCTCCACCGCGCTCCTGTCCCCCCTTCACTTGGCCCCTCGTGTGTCCTCTGATCGCGCTGCTTCAAAGTGAAGATCAGGGATGTGGAGTTGGTGCGGCTGGAGGCCTAGGGCGAGGAGGGTCCAACAGGGGAGAAGGGTGAGCCCAGCTAATCCCAGCTCAGGGAATCCAGGTGTCAGCATTGGGATCCCAGATCCCCTGGGGATTCCTACCTCTTCCTTTTCTCTCCAAACCAAGAACAAGGAGGGGAAGTTCACCTCAGCTGCCGATGTTCAGGGCCCTGCCTTACCTAGCTCCCCAGGCCTTTTCCTGTCAAAGTCTCAAAGTCTGGGCTTCTGATTTTTTTTTTTTTTTTTTTACTTTTAATTATATGGAAGTGTATGGAATAGTATAGTGAAAGCCCCATGTTCCCCTCACCTGCATCAGTACTTACCAGTACCCTGCCATTCTCATATCACCTTTACCTTTGACTCTTCATACTCCTTTTTTTTTAAGGTACAATTGATGCAGCTTAGATACATAAATCTTAACTTTGCACTTTTGCCAAATCAGGGCTGTGTGTGCATGTAGTCAGCCAACTTGGGCCGAGTGCCTGCCCAGGCAGATCCGTGATTGCAATGGCCCCGGCAGGTACAGCGGGACCCAGAGCCTGGCGGAGGTGTGATGTGCACAGGACTCCAAGGCTGGGGAGAGAGAGGGAGAGATGCTCTAAAGAGAGGCCCTCCCACACCTGGAGCAGCACAGGAGGGAGCTGTCCACTTCCTGTGCTTGAGAGGCAGCCCTGCTGAGTACTTTCCTTGCCTCTGCCTCAGCAAGGTGCTAGGCAAATGCTGGGGCTTCTGTGGAAGCAGCTGAGGTGCAGGGAGTTGGCATCACAGAGACCAGGGAGGGTGTTGAGCCTCGGAGCCTGCTGAGGGCGCCTGCTGCTGCCATGATCACGGGGGCGATTTTGTTCATTTATTCACCCAGTGCTTCCTGTGGACTCTCTCCGGAGCCTTCCACCCCCTTTCTCCACCCAGATCCCCATCCTTCGGGGGGGCCGAGATGTCTGCTCCTATCAGGCCCTCATTCCTTCCAGCCAGAATGAGCATCTTCTGCCTCTTGGCATCTCCATCTCTGCCTCCTCCGCACCCATTCTGTGTTAGTGAGCACCCAATGAGCGCATTGTGCTGTCTGACGTGGTGGGAATGCACACAGCTGACTAATGATGGGAGCCTCCTGTGGTGCCCATCCCTCCCCAGGCACTGTGAGCCTTACCCTCAATGCCCTATGGTAACCGTGTGGATATATTCTTTTGTCTGTTCACATGGGAAGGTTTGTGCAGGTGGCATTTGACTGGTCTGAAGGAGGAGTTCATTGTTCTGTCTGTAGCTCCTTGCTTGAAGGATCTACTGTGTGACTCAGTAGATTTTGCTGGTTGGACAGATAGTTGGAGGCCCTAGGTCTGTCTGCAGCAGGACTGCAGATTGGAGGTGGAGGTGCCTGGAACACAGGCCAGGGGCTCTGTAATCATTTCACCTGACACTTGACTGGGACACTCGCTCCTTCGTTCCCCTGGCACACATGTACTGGGTGGCAAGCCTCCTACCCGGATTCATGGGGAGTAGGACTCGCAGTTTCTGCCTTGCAGTAGGATGATTACTAATGGTTTCTATATGCTTGATCCATGTGCTTTTCCAAGACACAACAGGGAAGCAGGAGGTGGGGACCCTAATGGTCCGTGGCCCTGCTTGTCAAACTTTGATGAGAAAGATCGCCGTCCTGAAAGCCAGGCAGAGCACCACACCCACCTTCCAATTCCCACGTCCCGTGGCGAAAGGCCACACGAAAGAACATTTGTCTTCTTACAGCCACCCGAGCAAGTGTCTGAGTCTGAGTCCCCACAAGTCTTGGTTCCAGGCAGATGGTACAAGTACAGCTGATATGGGGCAGGCGGGCGGGGATGGAGGGCTGCAGACAGAGGCTGAAACCCTGGAACCTGGGCGGTCTCGGTCAGCCTGCCTCTGGGTGTGGACAACTCAGGAAGGGGGTTTAGAAAGGGATTTGCCTGCACGGGGAAGATTGAAAGGATGACTCAGTCTCCACCTTGGACGTGGGGAGGCTCCAGAGTTACCCTGAACAGGGAACATTCCTGCAGAAGGAGGAATGGCCTGGAGCTGGTCAGGGGCTCCCTCTTGTGCTCTGCTGACCTCCAGAGAGGGCTGTGCGGGACCCTCTACAGACTGAGACAGGAAGGAAATAAAAGCGGGAGCTGAGGGGAGGCTGTGGGAGAGAGAGGGAAAGGGCTGGACTGGGGGTGCCTTGAGGAGCAGGGTGTGTGCGAGTGTATGTGCAACTGCCCCTGGTGGCTTCTTGGGCCCCACCAGGCAAGCCTCTGGCCCCCATGCTGCCAGGCTCAGAGCAGGGAGGGTCATGTTCCTGAGCTGGGGTGGATGGCTCACCCAGGGCCCGGTGAGTGGGATCAGCTGTTACGGGCGGTGGAATTCTGCTGTATGTGAGGTGGTTTCTTTGAGAAGGGTGTGGAGTTCAGAAAACAATGGTTTTGTTCCCAGTGGGATAAAGGAGGGATGCTGCTTTGACAGGGACTGGAAGGGACCATGGAGATACGTTGGGTAGAGGAGGGGGACTCGGCTCCTTGGCTGGAGGAGACCCCATAGCTGGCCCAGTGTCTGTCCCTTCTCCCTGTCCAGCCCCACCCCCTACCTATGCCCCTCTCCCTCAGCTCTGCAGAGAGAAGCCGCTCACCCAGGCTTTGCAGTCTCCCGGGGTGTCCATTCCTAGCGGGTGTGTTTCCCTTCAACAGCTACAAGGACCAGCTCCAACATAAGGCAGCGTTGGAGCAGCTGGGGAGGCTCTTGAACAACGAGCGGGAGGCTCTGCAGCAGGAGCAGAGGAGGAGCACCATGGCCGCCGAGGAGAACCGGAGGCTGCAGCAAGAGCTGGACAGGTAACCGCCAGGCCCCCTGCAGCGCCTCTGCCAGGATGTCATTCAGACCCACTCACTCAGCACCCACTGAGCTGAGCTCAAGGGAGACCCCTGGTGATAGTGCATCTTTACCAACCCTGCCATGGTAACAGCTGGTGGCAACAAGGTAGAGGGGACTCCAGCTGGTGGCTGGAAGGAAGGACTCGGGCAGCTGGGATGGAGCATTGTCTAGGTTTGGATTACCTCCCCTCCCACATTTATGATGATGATGACTGTTGGGCATGGGCACTTGCATCCTCTAACACTAGCGCTCCCTGAGGGAGAGTGGCTCGGTCCTCAGCATTCACCCATTCCCACTTGTGAATTCACCTCCTCGCTGACATGTACTGGTGACCCCCAAATCGGTGTCCGTGGCCTTTCATGGACATGCCCAGTGTGGGAGATGCTGGAGTTGCCTGATGTGCACATTTGCAGCTGAGGTTGAACCTTTGACTCCGGGCTTATTCCAGCTCTCTCAAACAAGCGTCCTCTTCGTGGTCCATTGAGTGCCTTGGTGTTCTATTTGTGCTCTGTGGGGGCGATTTCCCTGTATGAAATGGCCCCCAAATCGAGTGCTGAAGTGCTGTCTAGTGGTCTCAGGTGCAAAGCTGCACTGGGCCTCGTGGGGAATATGCGAGTGGCACACAAGGGCCATTCGGGCCCAGGTATGGTGCTGTTGGCTGTGAGTGTATTACAGGAGGCATCTTCATGTGTTGATCAGTAGACAAAATGTGACCAGAGACTCCCAGGAACCGGTGGGAACAGTTTCAGTATACACTAAGTCAGTGTCCGGGTGGCTGGGTAGAACAGTAGACTGGGAATCATGAGAATTAGCTGAGCTATTGTTATCCTTTAAAAAACCACAGCAACAGAGGAGGAAACAGGCTCAGAGAGATGACACAACTTGTTCACGGTCAGTGCTCCTAGTTAGTGGCACAGGCAGGATTCAAATCCAGGTCTTGCCTCAACCCAGAGGCGTGACCATATGAAGCCTTCCTTGGCACAGCCCTGATTTAACATGTGTTGTGGGGCTGTAACTCAGCTGCCTGCAATGGCTGGGCAGGTCCAGCAGGTGGGAAGGAAAGTAAGAGATAGACCAGGTCCTGGGGGAGAACACACCTGGCTAAAGGCTGTCAGCTGGGAGGCAGGCCAGGCTGCCAGGTCATCTTTCTTTATGCTTTTTTTTTTTTTTTTCTCATATCTGAATGTTGATGTGAAAACTTAAAATTTTTGAATGCTGGTAAACTATTATTTTTTTTTTGTTTTGTTTTTTAAAAAGCTGCTTTTTTGGGCGGGACAGAGGACTGGGAGGACCTCGAAACATTTTTGAGGCCGGGGACCCTTAAACCTAAACCTGGGAGTATTCACAGAACAACGGAGGAATCTTTGCATCTTTTTCTGTTTCCTTTCTTTGTGTTATTTTATTTTTTTTTTTGTAGTTGACTTTATTGTGGAGACATCAGTTAATAAAACCATACACGGTTTAAAATGAAATTAAATTAGAAAAAATGGGTAAATGTTAAAAATTAAAAAAAAAAAAAAGCTGTGTGGGCCAAACTTCCACACACCTGTTTTTAAATTGAGTTCATGAGCCTCTGGTCTTAGGAGCTTTTTGGTATAAATCTTCCCCCAGGAATCTCAGTCGGGTAATGATGATGATGATGCTGGTGATAATTTCAGTGAATTTATGTAACACTCCAGAATCTCCTATTTTCTTTATTTCAGGTGTTGAAATTAGAAAGGGGCTTGGAATTAGGGAGAAGAGCTGGGCATACACATAGAGTCTTAGAGCAAAGATGTTCTGATTCAGTGTTTAAGTGTTTGAATCAAAGAACCCTTTTTCCAAGTAGGCAGCTGTGCCAAAGCCTCACATTGAAAGGACTTCTACAGGGATGCTCTGTGGAAGTGGTGTCTGAGCCTGCCTGTCCTGTCTCCCCCAGCCCATAGTGGGGCACCTGGGGTAGCCTCCTAGAACCCCAATGAACAAAGTTTGAAAACCATTATTTTGTTCAACCCTTCATTTACACATGGGAAAAACGGAGGCCAGAGTGGTTGTTGTTTTGATTAAGGTTGCACAACTGGGACAGAGCCTGGGAGTGCTCCTCAGCCCTTGTCCATGTGTCTCTCCACCCCCAGGACCAATTTCCTGCACCTGCAGCTGAAGGGCGAGCAGGAGGAGCTGCAGACTCACACCAAGGAGCTGCAAACCTCCCTGGAGAACACACAGCTTGAGGTGAACCACTGGCAGGCCCTGTATGAGGAGCTGAAGGGGGAGCAGGAGGAGCTGCAGACCCACACCAAGGAGCTGCAAACCTCCTTGAATGAGAGGCTGCTGGAGGTGAACCACTGGCAGACCCAGTATGAGGAGCTGAAGGGGGAGCAGGAGGAGCTGCAGACCCACACCAAGAAGCTGCAAACCTCCCTAAATGACAGGCAGCTGGACGTGAACCGCTGGCAGGCCCTGTATGAGGGGCTGAAGCAGGAGCACGAGGAGCTGCAGACCCACACCAAGGAGCTACAAACCTCCCTGAATGACAGGCAGCTGGAGGTGAACCACTGGCAGGCCCTGTGTGAAGGATTGAAGCTGGAGCAGGAGGAGCTGCAGACCCACACCAAGGAGCTGCAAACCTCCCTGAATGACAGGCAACTGGAGATGAACTGCTGGCAGGCGCAGTGCAACTGGCTGAGGGAGGAACAGGAGGAGCTGCAGACCCACAACAAGGAGCTGCAAACCTCCCTGAATGACAGGCAGCTGGAGGTGAACCGCTGGCAGGCCCTGTACCAGGGGCTGAAGGGGGAGCAGGAGGAGCTGCAGACCCACACCAAGGAGCTGCAAACCTCCCTGAATGACAGGCAGCTGGAGGTGAACCACTGGAAGGCCCAGTGTGAAGGACTGAAGCGGGAGCAGGAGGAGCTGCAGACCGACACCAAGGAGCTGCAAACCTCCCAGAACGACAGGCAGCTGGAGGTGAACCGCTGGCAGGCCCAGTGTGACTTGCAGAGGGAGGAGCTCCAGAGCATGAACATCTCCCTGAAGGAGCTGGGCAACCACTGTCAGGTGAGGCCTGGGGCTGGAGGGCACAGCACCCCGGGTGGGCCTGTTCCCTGGGCTGACGCCTTGGGCTCAGCCAGGTGGGAATGGGTCCTCATTGGCATCTCTGCTCAAAGGGTGTGTGTGAATGTCACACAGAGGCCGAGGGGAAGCCAGAAGCATGTGGCTGGGATGAACCCCATGACTGGCAGGGGTGTGCTACAGAACACCTTTCACCTGATCTTAGCTTTTTGCAGGGTCGGGGCGGTGCATGGAAACAGACAAGTACCGTTTTATTTCCATCCTCTCGGCTGAGCACTCTGCTCTCTGTGTCATCTCATTTAATTCTCGCAATGATCTTGTGAGCTGGGCTTCCCATCCTTGTCCCTCTGAAGTAGCGGGTTCGAATCCCGTTTGTATGAAGCCAAAACTTGGGACTTTCCTACTCACCATGGATATTCTAGAGCAGGAGCTTGCCAGCCTCAGCCCCAAATTCAGGTCCAGCCCCACGCCTGCCTGTGTAAGGCTGTGAACCAAGAATAGCTTTCACAGTGTTTAATGGTTGGGAAAATCAAAAGTAGGATAATATTTGGTGGCAAGTGAAAGTGATATGAAATTTAAAAGTCCGTGTCCACGAGTAAATATTTTTGGTTTGTTATTTTAACACAGCCACACCCATGCCTGTACATTGTATCTCTGGCTCCTTTCCTGCTGTAATAACAGAGGTGAACAGTTGCAGCAGAGACCACTGTCGGCCTGGAAATCCTCACGTATTTAATGCCTCACTCTTGCCAGGAAAAGCCTGCCAACCCTGCCTAGAGCAGAGATGTCCAACAGGAATATAATGCAGGCCACCACATGTGATACTCAACTTTCTAGTAGCCATATTCAAAAAGTAAAAGGAGACAGTGGGATTAATGTAATGGCCTATTTTATTTAACCATTATATTTAAAATGTCACATGTAACCCCAAAAGCTTATTAATGAGATTTTTAAAATACGTTTTTATTGATTTTTTGAGAGAAACATCAATCAGCTGCCTCCTGCATGCCCTCTACTGGGGAATGGAGCCTGCATCCCAGGCATATGCCTTGATCAGGAATTACATCGGTGATTTCTTGGTGCTTGGGAAGACGCTCAACCAACAGAGCCACAGTGTTGAGCACCTTTTTAATGAGATATTTTACATTTTTTAAAATTGTTATGAAGTCCTCAGAACCTATTATATATTTTGCACTTATGGCACGTCTCAACTCAGAATGGCTGCGTTCTCAGTGCTCAGCGGCCACACGTGGCCACTGGTTGCCTGACTGGATGGCGCAGTGGCAGAAGGCTTAGCCATCCCCAAGGCATTGGCTGTATTGGTCATTCCAGCTGACACAGATAATACCAAAGTGGCCATGTTTGTGCACGAGGCCTTTTTCTTCTTTTGGAAGTAGATTCCCAGCAATAGGAAATCTACCATGGGAGTGTGTGGTGTTTGAGACATTGTCCATCTGTGTTTTAGATGCTCTTCCATCTCAGGAGGAACTTGGAGGAAGAAAACCGTCACCTGCAGTGCCAAGTCTACAGGTTGAATGAGCAGAACCAGAGGCTTCTCCAGAAGGATGTGGAGAACAAGGACCAGCACCACGAGGAACAGCCACAGTACGTGGGAGGGGTTTGAGCTGATGGACACCCTTCAGCAGAGGGGGCATGGCTTCCAGCTCCAGGACTAGACTGACCCTTCTGGGTAGCAGAGAACCCCCTGGGTGCATTGGTGTCCCCAGGGCAAGGGGACAGACCATCTTACCAGCGCATCCTTCTCTTGCTTCCCCTGGAATGGTTCTAGATTTCTGCAAGTAGGGGTGGTTGGCTTTGTTGGCTTTTCAGAGACACTGCCCCCTGCCAGACTCTTCTTAATCTGCTTTGGGGATTAAGTTCACTTTGAAAAACACCACAGTGATACAGAGAGGTCCTAGGGAAGGACTTCAGCTCGCAGGCTGAGCCCTTTCTGTGTTGGTGTTTCCCTTAATGGGCTGGAAAGTGGGTTGTTGATGCACAGTGGCTGTCCTCGCTCTGCTGACATTGACTTTGCCGACAGTCCTGGCTTTGGCGAGGGCCCTACGAGGTGCACAGAACCAGTTACCTGGTCTCCAGGAACCAGTAGGGGTGATGGGATGTGAGCAGAGCTGTGTGCACAGCAGACAGATGTTGAGGAGTTCCATGGAGGTGTAGAAGGAAGTGTGGTGGTGGGTGTTGGAATTCTGCTGCTGCCACAGATGGGAAGAAGGCTAGCCAGTGTATGTGTGTGAAGGGGTGAGGGTGGGGGATGTGAGGGTGGAGCATGACAGGATGCAGGGAAGGTGCAGGGAGTGGCAGGAGAGAAGGCTGAAGGGGCAGCGCTCAGCCATGGAAGGAGTCAGATTCATTGGGAAGTGAGTGTTTAAGGGATGCTGGTGTACAGGGCCTAGGAAGCTGCCAGAAATGAGGGCAGGGGGAAGAGCCTTGGTGCTGGAAACCTTGTGGTCTGGAAGTCAAGTAATCTGAGATGCGTCTTGTGGGTCCAGGGTGCTCTTCACCCCTCGGTGCTGTGCTGCTGGGACTGTCCTTCCTTGTGATCGGGAATGGCTGGCTAGTGTGGGACAGAGGGTCATGGTCACAGTGACCACGGGGTGCTGTCCCAGCTCCCTGTCCTTCTACTCACTGTTCTCCCAGATTCGTCTGCTCATTTACAGGGGGCTCGCCACCTACCAAGGATGGTTGACATGGAAAACCGCACTGCAGTTTTGGGATAGAAGTGAGAATTTTAGCCTGAAGTTGGCTCTCTATAACGCAGCAGGAAAAATTACCAGCAGAGGTTGGGCAGGTGCTAACTAGAAGAATTGGGACCTGGTACCCTGGGGGATGATCTGATGACGGTTTTGCATTAGAAAGTGTCTGCAGGAGGCCAGGGAGTGGGCAGGCTTCCTGAGCCTGCTCTGAGCCTAGTCTTCCCAGCCCTAGGATAGCTGGGCCATGAGTTTGTGGGGCTGGGGGACAGCCATGGGAACAGAATAACACAGACTAGAAGAACAGAGGCCGAGCCAAGGGCGCTGGGAGCAGAGCAGGTCAGGATCGAACAGCCCAGTGGTTTGCAAGCGATCACTTTTCACGGGTGCTCACTTCCTGGTGAACTCGTGGGAAAGCCCTCGAATTAGGTGGGGCCTGGTTACCCTATGACCAAAGGATCCTGAGCAGCTGCCTCGATGGCGAGGACTCACTTTCAAGCAAGGAAAGCAGGCTCTGAGCTGTCATGGCCACATGGGTGAGGAGAGGCAGGAAGAGGACCGAAGCCGGCGGCCCAGTGAGGAACGCTATACAGCGAGCACTGCGTGCACGGCTCCTAGACACACAGAACGAAAGCATGCCATGCCGTCTGCTTCAGGAAGGCCAGGCTCCCTCACCCAGGAGTGGGGGTGCCCTCTGGCAGCCCAAGCTTTAAGAGGTGTCTCTCTAGTCCTTTCTGCTTTTTTGAAAATGTGAACTGACTTCCCACATTTAGAAATTAAGAGATTTTGCTTCAGAGCCGGTGCTTCTGGATCCTTCGGGAAAAGCAATCAGAAGCTCCCCCACATGGAGAGCAGCGCTCCGATTGCAGGCCCTGCGTTAGGTCCCACGTGGCACCATGCGCTCAGCCTCACCGCAGGCCCCACCCCTCCTCTGGTCCTCCCAGGCCGCTCTGCTCCTTATCTTCTCGGTCTGGCCCCCAAAAGGCTTTGAGTTTGCTTTCCTGGAAGTGTGAGCAGAAGCCCAACATTGGAGTGGGTCCAGGTCGAAGGTCTGACTTTGCTAAACTGACCATTTTCACCTGATGCCCTTCTATCTCACGGAGGGCAGACCCCTCCCCACCACTAAAGGCATCGTTCGTCTGCACCCGCAGGAACCAGCCTAGCCCTGTGTCTGACCCAAGAGCCCAAGATCCTGAGCTGACCTGCACGGAATCCTCGGGTTTTCCCAGCTTGAGTTTCAGGTGGTTCGGGGTCTGCTCTCCTGAGGTGACATACAGCCTGATCCTAGGTGTTCAGCCAGTCCCCTCGATGTGCTAGGGGTCCTGGACCCACGACACCTGCTTCCACCCCCATATTCCCAACTCAGTGGTCATGATGGCCATGAGCACCATGATGTCTGAGTCCCAGAAACACACCGGCTCCTCCTCGGCCAGGTCCCAGGCAGGGCTGATGAGTCAATTTATGTGTTTTATTTTAAAAACCAGATTGTTTTTCTCTCTCTTCTGTTAGAGACAAATTAAATGCCTCACAGAAAACTAATGAAAACCTAGAAGAAAAAAGCATGGCTCAGCACAAATTCCATGATCCAGCGCCAAAGAAGTGAGTTGATCTAAGCGTCAGTAACTTACACACGGAACAGAAGCTTGCTTTACCACGAGTAGGGAAAGCTGTAGCATCTAGAGCAGTGACCAATTTGTTGGGCCCGTACCTTCTGCTGTATGGCAGTTGTCCTGTGTGCAGGTCCCTCCCAGCAAGGAAAGAATTTAGAGTTTCTTTTGATCCCACCCTCCGTAATCAGGGTAATCCTATGAAGGACGGGGAAGGCCAGCTGGCCAGGAGCCTGTTTAAGGAGCAGAGAGTCTGTGCTTTTAGAGCCACTAAAGCAGGTATATCAGGTTTGGTCTCAAGATTGTGGGACCTAGAAAACCATGTTTCTGTTTTGGGAAGGAAGCTTGGATCAGATGCCTGGACCAGCACCCCATCTTCAAGCACAAGAACCTTTTGTTCGGACCTTCATTCCTCTGGGTTCACTGGAACCCCCAGGGCAGGTTCACAAACACATTCCCTTCTGCAGAGAGCAGCAGCCCCGGTGGTGGGCCGGCTCGGTCCTTGAGACTGCCAGCCTCTGTCCAGCAGGGCTTCCCCTGGGCTCGGCCTGACCCAAGGAGCTGGACCTTCCCATTGTCCTGTCCCAGCCCAGCCTTGAGGTCAAATCACCATGAATCTGGCAGGGCCTCTTTGTGGAAATCACAGAACCACAGAATTCCGACTGACCCTTCTATTGACAGGGAAATTGAGGCACCGATGAGGAAATGGAGTGGCTTGTGTCGCACAGTGCTGTTTCGTGGCAGAGCAGGGTCAGAACCCAACTGTGGTCCTTCTTACATTAGAATGCCTCATTTCCTGTTAGCTGCAGCGTATTACCTTTACAATCACTGTTTTCATTTATTTACTTATTTTTTTAATCCTCACCTGAGGATATTTTTCCCATTGATTTTTAGAGAGAGTAGAAGGGAGGTAGGGAGGTGAAGGGGGTGAAAGAAGAGAGGAGAGAGAGAGAGAGAGACATCGATGTGAGAGAGACACATCAATTGGTTTCCAACTGCACACACCTCGACCGGGGCCGGGGATCAAACCTGCAACCCAGGTATGTGCCCTTGACGGGGGATCGAACCCTCCGCCCTTCAGTGCTCAGGCTGATGCTCCAACCACCAGGCAACCTGGCCAGGGCTCACTGTTTCCACTTGAAGCAGCCCACTCTCCTGCCCTCTTCCCCTCACCCAGACTCCTCAATGCCAGGAACGGGCAGAGTATGCCAGCCTATTCCACGTATTATTAACTCTAGCAGAAAATGAGGAGGTCCCTGACCCGTTCTGAAAATGGCATTTTGGTGGAATTTTGCCAACCAGCATGATTAGGTCAGCACAGCACCGCTTCCTGCACTTGGCACAGTAATGGAGAGCTGAGAGCTGGGTTGGAGGTTGTTTTCCCGAGGGGCTAGTGTGGGTTCCTGCCACGAGGAAGGCTTCACCATCCCTGGGTCTGTGCGAATTAACTGCACAGTGTGTGCCCCCTCCTGAGCCCCAGGTGGGATGAGCGTGGGGATGTCGAAGAGCACCCTCATTCTGAACCAGATTAACCGCCGCCTTCCCAGGCTGGTGATGGAAATCCCAACTCCTGTAGGGTACCCAGGGACCTGCTGGAGGGGCAGTGAGGGTTGGCTGTGTCCTAAAAACATTCCTCTTACAGGAAGAAGCACTGGATTGGTGCCAAAACTATTGTCAAATTCATCAAACGAAAGAAAGTGGGTTCCAGAAAACAACCAGACCAGGCCTTGCCCAGTACTTCTCAGCCTCTTCAATGGCAGCTGGAGCCCCTTGAGGACACCCCATGCTGCTCAGAGTGTTCAGAAGATGAAGATGCCTGCAGGGGGCGCAAGGGAAAAGGTAGGAGGGGCGGACCTGGCTGCAGGCAGAAAGTGAAGGGGAGCATCTCAGGTTGCCCACAGGGACAGGGGAGAACCAAGGAGACTGCATGCTGGGTGTGCATGTGTGTGTGTGTGTGTGTGTGTGTGTGTAGGAGTCTGAAGGGGGCGTACTCGACACATGTACATCTGCCTCCTGAGGTATGTGAACACCCAAGTAGAAAATATAAACTCCATCAGTGTTGCTGCACTTTCATCCCAGAACAATTCAGGTCCTTTAGCATGAGGAGCCTCACGCATCATGGACACTGTGGTAGGGACTCTAATATCCAGAGCTGATGTCCACACAGTTGCCGCAGAGACAAGCTCCACCTCGGAAGTGTTTGGGGTTCCCGGTTTCCTCCAGGCCTACAATAGGCCGTTTTTGAATTGAGCGCGTAATGGACAGCTGCAAGGTCTCCAGCAAGGCCTCCTGTGGCCCTGATCTTTCTGTCTCTTTGAAAAGCGGGTCTGGTTTCTTCTCCAACCTGATCTGGCCTTGAGTCCTGCCACCACTGGGTGCACTGTTCCTGTCCTTCAGGGTTGTCGTGTGGAGTTGCCTTAGTTCTGAAGTGGATTTCTATTGCATGTGCTGTATGTATTTCATGGAATCTAAGAGGCTGTCAGGACAAGGGTGCTCACATAAAAATGAGATCAATGGGTTGTGGCAGTGACGATTTGTCAGAATTGCCACCTGGCCGACAGTGACTGTGAGACAGGCTCGAAGCGGCATCCTGATTTCAGAGATGTTAAGGTTTGGGAAAGGGGGAAAGTGCATCTTACTTGCCTTAAACATGGTTTAGTTTTCAATTTACTTTTAAATATCATGTTCTACATGACTTACCTATAAGCCTGCCAAACGTGCTCCCTGAGAATTTAAATTTATGAAGGACACCAGGACTTCCTGAGACCAGCCCATGCCTGGGACACAAGCCCTCTCAGGGGCGGCCGTGACAGCACCGAGGGCCCGTGACCAGCCGCCTTCTGAGTGTGTCCTGTGCACACGCCTTTCTGGTGACATTCACCACTGCAGGTCCTGGTGTGTCCCTCGAAACACAAAAAAACAAAGTGTGCACATGCATCATACCAGTGTTTGGGGACTCGTGCTTGCATTCCCAGTCTTCACAGGAAGTGAATTAGGTAAAACGCTCACATGCAAATAAATGATAATAAAGCTTATGAACATTGATCTAGAGGCGTCTGTTGCCTCAGGTTTTCATTCAGGCTACATAATTTTTTTACATTCACCACCTCCACTTGTGTTATTGTCTAAGTTGACTTAATGAACGATAATCAGCCTAACTGAGCTAGCAAAACTTTCAGAGAAAAGATGCTTGACTGCCCTGGCCAGTTTGTCTCAGTGGTTAGAGGGTCGGCCCTTGGACTTAAGCATCCAGGGATTGATTCTGGTCAAGGGCAAGTACCTGGGTTGCAGGCTCAATGCCGGGCCCGGTCGAGGTGTGTGGGTGGCACCCAATCGATGTGTCCCTCTCACATAGATGTTTCTCTCTCTGACTGCCCCTCCCTTCCACTCTCTCTGAAAATAATATCCTTGGGTGAGGATTAACAAAACAAACAACTCTTTGCATCCGTGAGTGAGCAGGTCAGTGGTAGATATTAGTAACTGCAGCCATGTAATGGGTGCTCTTTCTGGGCTCGGCACCCTTTAGCTAGTTTCACACTTTATGTCTCTCCTTTAGTTCCAACTGCCATGTGAGGCAGGCAGGATTCCTATCCCCGTTGCAGGGCTGGGAAAGTGAGGCTTGACAAGATTAAGCCCTTGCCCAGAGAATAAGGGGTGGAGCTGGGATCCGATCCCGGGTCTGACAGATTATGGAGCCTGAACTCTTAACCTTTGTGAGCACTGCCTGCAGTTAAAGCTGCTTTGGTCCCTGAAGGTGCTGACCAAGCCTGGGGCACCAGCATTGCATAGTGGGTCCCTTCTCCTGTGGTGTGAGCTGTGGCCACCAGAAGGTGCTGTGGAGAGAGAAATAACAGAGGTCCTGCTATGGACTTGAATCCTAAATCGAATTCGGATAAACCAGTTATGCTCATGTACCTGACATGTTCAGGAAGTTAGGCCAATTGTCTGCTCTGATAAGACTCCATAATTCAAAGGTCACAAAGAGTAGGTTTGCAGGAGAGGATGTGTAGGGATCTAAATGGGAATAATTCTCGATGTGTTGACAGTGTTTTGGTATGAAAAAGAGGTATTTCAAACTGATCCTTCCATAAGAGGCTGTTCTAGATGTACTAGGATTATCAGTGAGCAGCTCAGGTAGACTATCCTGTGGCAGCAGCCAGAAGCATCCCAGGAAGTGTCCCAAGGTCTTTGAACAGGAGCAGGAGTTAGTTGTGTGCGAGCCAAGTTGTCAGGGAGCTTGTTGTTAGGGCGGAGGAGTAAGGAAAACCAGGTCCTAAACTAATAAACATCCTTATTAATTTAACCCATCGAAATTGAAAAATAGTCTAAGGCATCTGCTCCTAGTGCAATATAGTAGGTGTAGCGGTTAATAATGCAGATTTTGTAATAAAAAAATACCAAATCATTTCAAGAGGAATATTCAAAGTGCTTTATACAAAGTAATGTCCATCGCTAGCTACACATTTCCTCATCTTTCAGGTAATTTGTGGAAACTGTCCCAACAGCACTTTTCTTGTTTTGAGGGAAACCATTCAGAGACCCTATTTCCACTTCTTCTTATGTTTTGAAGTGCTGCTCAGAAAGTGCGTGTGCCATTGATCGGAATAAGTGCTAATCTGAAGGAGCAAGTTCTGGTGAATACAATGGGTGGGTTAATACTTCCCAGGCAAGATCTTTTAATGTGTCTTTAACTGGTTTTGAAGTGTGTGATGGTGTGTTATCATGAAGCAAAATTACTTTGCCCTGTCTTCTGGCAAATTGTGGTTGTTTCACGATCAAAGAATCATTCAAATTTATTATTTGTTGTCGGTAGCAATCAGTATTAATGGTTTCACCTGGTTTTAGAAACTCATAATACACCACACCTTCCTGATCCAACCAAACGCAGAGCATTGTCTTCTTTCCAAAGTGATTTGGCCTTGCAGTCGATGTTGATGGTTGACCTGGATGAACCCACAATTTTGTGCATTTGGGATTCTCAAAATGAATGTACTTTTCATCGCCAGTCACAGCTCGATGCAAAAAAGACTTTCGTGTCATTGAAGCAATATTTTACTAATGATTTTTGGTTTTCCATTTGTCTTTCATTCAGTTGATGTGGCACCCATTTTCCTTCCTTTAAGATCTTTCCCATTGCTTGTAAACAATCGGAAATTGTTTGCTGAGCAATCTTTAATCTTTCTGCAAGTTGTTTTTGAGTTTGACACGCATCTTCATCCAATATTGCTTGTAATTGGTCTTCAAACTTTTTCAATTTACCTGGACGTTCTTTGTCTTTGACATCAAAATCATCACTTGTAAAGCTTTTAAACCAGCCTTCACAAGTATCTTGAGATAGAATATCCTATAAAATAAAAGAGCAATATGCAAATTAACCATCACTCCGCTACACCCACAAGCCATGCCCACAAGCCATGCCCACCAGCCAATCAGGAGCGAATTTGCAAATAAACCCAACCAAGATGGCTACGGCCACAGAGAGCAGGAGGGAGGCCTGGGTTTCCCCGGCAATGGAGGAAGCCAAGCTTTCTGCCTGCCCTTGCTGGCCTAGGCCTCCACTCAAGGCTACAAAGTTTCAATGGTAGAAGATACATAAACCCAAACAGAAATGGTGGCAGCCACGGAGCTGGAAAGAGCAGGAGGCTAGGGTTGCCCCGGGTGATGGAGGAAGCCAAGCTTTCCACACACCCTGGCCGGCTCAGGCCTCCACTTAAGGTTACAAAGTTTCAATTATAGAAGATACATAAATCCCAATAGAAATGGCTGCTGCCTCGGAGCAAGCAGAAGGCTTGGCTCCGCTCCAGGCTACAAAGTTTCAATTGTAGAAGATAAATGAATCCCAGATATCAGGGCCTCCTCCGCTTGGGTTGCCAAGGGGCGTGGCCGGCCTGCAAACCACCACAGGCCCCTCGCCCAGGCCACCTCACGCCCCAAGGGAACCCCCACCCTGCTCCGGGACACCCTTCAGGGCAAACTAGCTGGCCCCCAACTGTGCACCAGGCCTCTATCCTACCTAATAAAAGAGTAATATGCAGATTGACCATCACTCCAACACACAAGATGGCTGCCCCCATGTGGTCAAAGATCCTTCCCCCATGTGGACACAAGTGGCCACCACAAGATGGCCTGCAAGGGAGGGCAGTTGGGGGCGATCAAGTCTGCAGAGGAGGGCAGTTAGCGGTGACCAAGCCAGCAGAGGAAGGAAGTTGGGGGCGACCAGGCCTACAGGGAAAGGCAGTTGGGAGGGACCCAGGCCTTCAGGGGAGAGCTGTTGGGGGGGACCAGGCCTGCAGGGGAGGGCAGTTAGGGGTGACCAGGCCTGCAGGGAAGGGCAGTTAGGGGTGACTAGACCTGCAGGGGAGGGCAGGTAGGGGCAAACAGGCTGACAGGGGAGCAGTTAGGCATCAATCAGGCTGGCAGGGGAGTGGTTAGGGGATGATCAGATTGGCAGGCAGAAGAGGTTAGGAGCAATCAGGAAAGTAGGCAGGCGAGCAGTTGGGAACCAGCAGTCCTGTATTGTGAGAGCAATGTCCGACTGCCCGTTTAGGCCCGATCCGGATCGGGCCTAAACGGGAGTTGGACATCCCTTGAGGGGTCCCAGATTGGAGAGGGTGCAGGCTGGCTGAGGGACACCCCCCTCCCCTGTGCACGAATTTCGTGCACCAGGCCTCTAGTGTTCATCATAAGCTTCTGTAGTGTTCAGCATCACTTATCTTCAAAATAAAGTAACGAATTAAAACTTACCACAAATGTTCTTTTATTTGGCACGAAATTAAACATTTTTAAGGGTGAAATATCTACGCTATGTTAGCACCTTCAGTAAATTTGACATATGAAGTTTTGAAGCTTGCTGTCCATACAACAAAATAGCATACATATTAAATTGCATATATATCAATGTATGTGTAACTCTATCTATTGAAAAAATCCGCATAATTAACTGGTACACCTAGTAGAATCCTCCTCACGTGCTCAGTAAAGCGTTAGCACAAGCATGCCACTAAATTAATTAAGTGGAGTCAGACCATAATGGTTCACTGAGTCCTGATTCTGGTTGTGTCGTGGGTATAGTTTCCAACTCTCCTGGGCAGGAAAGGACTCTGATCTCCCAAGAACATTTAGCTAACGTAGTCATTTGTCATTACTCATTTCATTTATTTGTGTTTTGTTTTGTTTTCCCTTCCTCTCTTGGGTTATCCGGGGGATAACAATTTAGCAACTCAGCACATAAAGAATCGCTTTTGGAGAAGGGGAAACGAGGACAAGGCCTAGTCTCCATCAGCCCACCGACTTTCTTTAAAGGCATGCAGTTCCGGTCTTCCTCTGACATCGCACCTGCTTCTAAGGAGCCCCTGCCTTTCTCAGACACTGGGGATTCCTAATCCTTTCCCTTCAGCAGTGTCTTCACAATGTACCCTCCTTCATGCCTGAAATTCAAACAAACAAACAGAAAAACAGTAACTGAAGGCCAGATGACCCATAGTGGACCCCTCCTCCTGACCCAAATTCCAATCCAAGCTTAAAGTACCAACGTGGATTCTGACTTCAAAAGAGACCAGTTATCACAGCCTCTGGATCTTATTCTAGCACAGCCAGTGTTAGGGGAGCCTCGGGGCATCCACGCCCAGGTCCCTGGGCCAGGGTGTCCATGCCAAGTGACTCTGGGGCCCATTGCTGCCCCCTCTCTCGCACCTGCAAGTTTGGAGACCAAAACCCTGTGCAGCGCAGAACGCATCAGCGGTCACAACTCTGTGGTCCCTGTCAAGTGAGATTTTTTAAAACTCGTTTTTGGGCAGCTAACTTTAAATCTGTTGCTCTTTTCTCCACTTCCTGTGTCAGAGCACAGAATCTTGACTTTTGCGGAGCAGTCCCTTTTTAGATGTGTTCTGTGTTTTGAAGAAATTACTGCTCCACTCAGCATCTCAAGTAATTGGATTGATGTAGCCGAACCAGGGTTCAGACCAGAGTGACGTTATAGGACCTTGCTGAGGTCCTCTGATGTCTTGGATGCTGCTGTGAGGGCAGCAGTGGACAGACAGGACATCAGCTCACAGTCACCGTCAGCTGGGAGCGCTGGTCCACAGAGGCCTTTAACTACTGCATTGTTTTCTGTCTTTAGCCATCCACATACCATCTCCACGATTTTGCAAAGTCTATATCACGTGTGTGATTATTACATACTTTCTCTTGAATCAACTTGCTGTTTCCACCTTATTTTAAAAGGAAAGATTTTTATCGGTACTGTGAGTAGAAAACCACTGTCACTATAAACACAAGGTTAACATAAAAGTAAACGGGTGATGATCGCAATGTTCCTCAGTTGATGTGGCTCTGCCTTCCTGGCATGCACTGCTCTGATTCCGGGCTGCCACCTGCTGGTCCCCTGCCTGCCTGCCCAGCATGCTTTGGAAACTTGGTCTCTCTGCCCTTGCTGCTGTCTGGCACCTCTGCCTCTCCACTCCTTCTCATGCTGACTTCACACAGTGGACGCCTGCCAGATTCATCCCACAGACTTGAATCCTGCTCCTCATCAAGGTTATCTTTCAGAATCCAAATTTTCCCTTGATTTAAATTTGCAAGGCCTGGGTGCTTACAACTTCCCCGTGAGTCCAGACACTGGGTGGCTGAGGTCCAGGGGGGTCAGGTGCTGGGAGAGTGTGGAGGGGCCTGAATACCCACAGGGGGCATGGCTCCGGGTCCATAGGCCTCCGGCTGCCTGGAGCAGGACGCTGTGCAAAACAGCCTTGAACTGATGCTCTGAGGAACCCCAACCGCATTCATTTTTCACTTGTATTTGCACAGCTCATCCCCTCTCCTACTAGGAGGTAGTTGAAGGTCTTTTAGGTGTGTGTTTCCCCCCAATGTTGTTGTTGTTTTTATTCAAATTTTATTTAACTTTGCCAAGAGTATATGTTCACAGTAGAAAATTCCGACATTATAAAATATGGAAGGTAAAAATCATTCTTGAGTCAAAATCACCTTTTAGAGATGAAAACTTCTTATACAAATGACTGTTAGGGTGACAATGAACATCTTTCTGAAATCATAAGGGAAGCCTGTTGGTAGGGTGCACATCCTGGACCTTGAGGGCCTGGACCACAGGTCAGGAGTGGTCCTGAGCAGCCTGGTCTTCTTACATCAGGGATTGAGTAACACGACACGTGGGCCCAGTAGTTAATGTGTTGCACTTTTACCAACATTTTGTTGAGCCTCCTGAGTTCATCCTTTATTTTCTCCCAGCTACTGGGGGCTCGCACTGTGAGCCATGGTTAGAGCCAGGGCCAACCGCCGGGGGCCTCCAGCTCAGGCTGCCTTTAGGGCCTCCCCTTAGGCCCCTGCCCATGAGGCACACAGCCCAGCTCTTGTCCCTGGGTTCCGTGGGCCCGGCTGCCTCTGCTTCTAGGCTCATTGTGATCGCCCCACCTTGGCATGGGATTTTGCAACCCCATTTCTCACTGTAACTTCTCTGCCCCAGGCCCTGGGAACCTAATATCAAAGGGAGTTGCCAGGCACCCAGACCGCACCCAAGGTGAGTCACGGGTCCCTCTAGAACCAAGATGAGCATCTCGGCCTAAGGTCCTTCCCAAAGACAGGGGCAAGAGGCGCCTCTCAGACTGAGATGTGGTCAGCAGGTGGGTGAAGCTGTGGACAGGTTTGGTGTCCCACAGACACAGGTTCAGAGCTCAGCTTCGCCTACAGCTGTGCGACTTTGGGAGGGTAACTCCGCCATCTGGGGACCTGGGCCTGAGCCCAGGAACCCACACCACTGCTCAGGAATTGGTGGTACCAAGTGGCCCCTGAACAGGGACGAACCAGAGTTTGGGCTAAAATCAGGTAACGTTGGAGGTTTATTCTCCAGGGAGGAGACTTGACAGGGTCCCTGCACTGGAGGCCAGTCCATGGAGTGGAGGGCAGGTGTCCTAGACGGAAAAACAAGGGGATTTAGGAGGGATGGACAGGTCCGATGTCTCCCAGATGCCAGTAGCCATGCATTCTCACACCTTAGATGGAACGTTGCAGTCTTCTTCAAGGCATCTGATTAGCAGGAGACATTCCCAGCAGAGCAGTTGGGTCACATCTTACCAGGGGGAGCTCATGAGAGGTCAGTGTCCCCGGACACCTGAGGAGCGCCTGCAACACCAGAGACAAACCAATCTGAGAGCAACAGACTCAGCAGGCATTAGGCACAGAGACAAAAGCTTTATAATGCCCGTCATGACCTCAGAGTGAGCCACTTTGCACGGTGAAACCAGAGCAGGATGCTATGAAAAGGAGCATCTGGGGAAGAGCACTGGGAAATTTAAAATATGCAACAGAAAGGGAGAAATAAAGCTTAAAACTTAAAAAGACATTCTGCTTCTAACCTAGAGATGAAGTATCCGAGGACAGCAAAAAGAGCTGAAAATGACTGTCCCGGGATGTTAGAACCTGATGAGAAGAGAAGGGGTTATGATTTTTCATAATCTTACCTCCCACAGGACCCTGGAGGCTATGGCATGCATAACCGTGGTTTGACAAGCCCAACAAAGACAGACAGGATCCCTGCCCTCAAGGCTGCCTGGCCCCTTGTTTACAAATCAGAAGCACCCCTGGGAGAAGATGAGGTGAGTGAGCACAGGGCAGGAGGCAGTCCCTCTGTGCTCCTGGGCAGACACTGAAAAGGCAGCCACTCACTGTTGGGTGTCAGGGGCGCGGTGCCTTGTGTGGCTGGGGCAGGCTTGCTCCGTGTCCCTTGTGGGCACTCAGCAGTCGACCCGGTCTCCCAGGCTCTGCAGAGCAGAAGCCCTGCCTGGGCTCCAGCAGGAGCCAGGAGCACCACCTCCCCTGGGCCTGCCAGTGGCCTGTGTGGCTCCAGGCCAGCCCTCCAGGCTAACCCTCGGGCTGTGTCAGCCTAGATCCCACCCTGAGCCAGAGCCCAGGCCTGTTCAGATGCCTGCGGAGCCTGCCCGAGGGCCCCTCTCACTGCACACCCAGCACTGCCCACGGCGATTCCCTGGCAGCCCAGTGCTCATGCTCAGATGGACCTAGAACTGTCTGCAAAATGGAGACCCTGGTGTCAGTTTGGAAGGGATCCAGGGCTGCTGTCAGAGAGCAGCTGGCAGGCCTGAGGCACAGGGCATCTTACTCCTTCTCAGGGAAGAGCAGTGACTGGTAGCCCAGGGATTCTGGACATTGCTGGGAGGAGCTGCTGGTGCAGGCTCAGTCTCTAGGGAACCCACATCCTCCCTCACGTGGTGGTTCTTTCCGTTTCCTTCCTCCAGCCCCTGGAGAGCCCAGGCCCCTGGAAGAGAATTGCTCTCAGGGCCCTGTTTTTGGTGCAGCTGGCTCTAGGAGATGGGAGGGGCTCCCAGAATACTAAGTATTAGCTGCCTTTGCTGCACTGCCCTTAGGCCAGGACACTGCTGTCCTTTGGAGTCGCAGTCATTGTGCAGGTGAAAGTGTGACTTAAATTTAAGTCAGATAGAGTCCCGAGTGTGGGCTGTCCCAGCAGGAGAAAAAGGGGAGAGATAGGACAGGCAGGTACGTGCTCCCTAAGGGCATGGTCCACCTGTCCCTCCCTCCTCCAGGAGCTGGACACGACCATGACTCAGGGGCTGGGCCAGAGTTAGAGGTGGATGCCTCAGAAAAAGCCCAGGATTCCCCGTAGATGTTCCTGGTCCACTGACTCTCCAGCCCTATGTTCTCCGCGGGCTAGAATTCAGATGACAGCCCCTGTGAGTGGTCCCTGGAGCTCGAGTTCCCAACCGCAGGCAGCACGGGGAGTGGGCGGTGTGTGGTGCCCTTCAGCCTGGGTTCTCACACCTGTTTCCATCAACAGTGCTTTTCCTTCAAACTAAGGTCTGAGTGCAAGTCCCACACACAGAGGAGGTGAACAAGGAGGTGTTATGCTGAAGCGGGAATGGGGACCCACAGTTCAAGACCCCTTCCCTGCCTCCCCTAGGGCCTAAATATGTAGCTCCCCCTTACATCCCTCCAGTGATGGATGTCACTACTTCTGGAGGCTCTGACTCGCTTTGCTTCACGGAAGGTCCAGGCAGAGAGGACTGATTGCAGGAAGGCTCACCGTCCTCATCTGGACTTTAGTTGCCCAGAGCAGCTCCCAGTTGTAAATTTCATCGTGGAAATTGGTGGAAACACGTGCCATCTCAGGTAGGCAGAAGGAAATCAGTGAATAATACCAGCCTTTTCAAACATTAGCAGTTGCTTTGGGTTTTTATAATTTCTGAGAAAAAATTCCTAGGCAGGTGGGAAGCTAAATTTTTTATTAAAACAAAAACTGAGAGAGTTTCCATTGGATTCAGCTTCTGAAGTGGAGTGAGCATTATCTTCTCCCTCCCATTGCATAGAAAGCTCCATGGTGCTGGCATGGACTCTTACAACTTATGGGCAGAGACTGGCTCTGTGGGGAAACAGTGTGACACTGTGGAGCCCTCACATCTTCTCACTGGGTGGAGGAGAACGCGACAGGCAGAGTCGGCCACCGCTCTTGGAAGTGTCATCGAGGAGACAGATTTATGCCGAATCAGCTGAGGAAAAGGATCTTCTTCCTAAGTGTTCTGATTCCTCAAGCTTCTCTTATCAAGAGACAGAAGGCGAAGGGTGGGAAGTGCAGGGCTGGAATGAATGGAGGGTAAGGGGCCCGCTGATCTGTGTCACAGTTGCCTTTCAGTGACACATCCTTTTCCAAGAGGAAGGTGGATGTTTCTGTTCAAGCTTTTCCTTTTCAAAGAGGGGGCTCTTTCTGCTTCTGTGCTCTTCATGGAAACCAAGTACTTTTTGGCTCACCCCCAGCCCCACTGCTAACAGGCTTATTCTGATGCCTGCTATTTGGGGAGTGGTCCAGGGCCGGGGAACTGGGTGCCCTGTGCCCCTGTGAGTCCAGAGCAGACTGCTTGGCAGGGTGGGAAGCAGAGCTGCTCCTAGTGTGTCCCTGGTTCTCAGTGCTGTTCAGCTAAACACCAGCTGTGTGCAGGGACTGCGCGCACACAGTCCCTGTCCCCAGCTGTGACTGTGCGGTGGGACAAGTCCTGATGGTACACGGGGCGGGGCCGTGGGTCTGCGTGTGCTGGGGGCATGGACCAGGAGGGGCGGTCTGCAGGACAGGAAGCGACTGCCTGCCCTGGCCAGGTGGTGCTGCCCTCCCTGCAGCAGGTGCTCCCCCTCTGATCCAGGGAGGCAGGGAGGGCTGCCCTAGACACGCTCAGGCAGGCACACACCACAGCCAGGAGGGCGGCTGCCCCACACTTGTCATCATGAGGTCCATTTCTTTTCCCTTTGGGGCAGCTGTCAATTTGAGACAAAAAAAGGAGGAGCTGAAGGACAGCAAACAGCCACGGAAACCCAGCATGCTCTTTCCTCCCGAGACCACAGCACCCGCCCCCACGAACCCCCCAGGGTGAAGCGGCCCCTGTAGCGGGCACAGGCTTCATTTTGCACACATGGGCGCTCACTCTGCCCTGTCCTGGCCCCCACCCTCACCAGGTGCCACTGTCCTTGTCTAGGCAGGGTGTTTCCACATGTTCTAGAAGCTCCATGTGTCCTAAGGGTGGGCTCCCCACCCCTCCAACCCTTCGCTTTCTCACAGCCGTCCTGTTTGGTCTATACCGGAGTTCTGCTTGAAATTTCCTTTGCTAACAACATTGTTTGAGCCCCAGCCCCAGACCTCACAGACACAGAAGCACAGGCTGTCATCCCGCACAGCCCATGCCCATTGTGCACGGGGCCTGGTGCTCAGGGGAGACGGGACCCCTCCTGGGGCGCCTCCAGAACCCGCGTCTGTCCTTCTGATGGCACTCCCTGAGCTGTGGCAGAATCGCTCAGTTATGTCCAACTTTGCAGACTGGATGGCGTAGTCTGGGCTAGACTGGGTCAGCGGCCCTTTCGGTTCAGGGTGGTCCTTTCCTCTCAGGGTCCCGGCCAGGCAGCTTAGAGAGCCGCAGGAATGCGTCCAGTGACTTCTCACCTTGTGGCCTGAAGGGTAAGTCAGCCTTCCTTCTCGGCACTTTCCAATGCCCTTGGATCTCCGCTCTGGGCTTGGTGTTATCTGTGTGATTTAAAGAAGACAATTAGCAAGTCCTTCCAAGCTTGATGGGTTTGCCTCCATAGGGCACATCATACAGTTTCAGGCTCAGGCCTGGGTGTTTTCACGGATGTGGGTTCAGATCCCTTCTCCTCACTGACCGGCTCTAGGCACCTGGGCGAGCGACCCATCCTCCGAGTCTGAGTCCCTGCAGCTTCCAGATTGGGACAGGGTTGGGAGTTCCAGTCCATCGTGGTCAGAGGACATGGGGTGAGTGTGATTCCTTTACGGTGTTTAAGCTTCTTAATGGTGTCGAAGACAGTCTCTCTGCGCTCTCCCAAGGGCTAAGGAGTGTGGTGCCTCACAGCTGTTGCTATTTTCAGCTTTAGTCGAAGCTCTGCACTTTTCCTCCCACCTTATTTTGTTTTTAAACCCCAGCATGAACTTCTAGAGAATTCCAGCAGGTCCTTGACATCCCCAATGCCAGCCTGGGAGAAGTGTGCTCCGGGTTCCCCAGCAGGGCTCCCTGTGTTCCAAGAGCTGGAGGCAGCGCAGAGCCCACGGGAGGCAGGTGAGCGAGAGTGAGAGACTGACGTGTGTCCCTCTCTGTCCCCTCGCCCTGACTCCAGGTTCCTCCCACCCGGCCCGTTCCACCACACGCCCGAGAGCTTCCGCAGTGAGGACCTGATGCCAAGCAGGGACCTAGCACTCTGCCCCGCCCCGCGATGCCAGCACCCCAGGCCACACTACACTCAGATGCCAGGAGTACCCACCACTGAGAATGGGCCTCTCCATCAGGAGGCATCCAGAAGAGGCTGTCCCAGCCCCAGGCCTGGGGGGCCCTGTGCCCCGGAGCAGAGGATGGTCACTCTGGAGGAGTTTTTGGAGGAGCGTGACTGGGCTCCCCCTATGCTGCGTGTGGCCTGGGAGCGCTGTTTCCTCCCTCTCCCCTCAGATGGACCTGGACCAGAGGGGAGACCTGGACAGCAAAGTCCCAGAGAGGCATGGGGTGTGGCTGGCACAACCTGCTGCAGAGATGGCCTGATGGGGCCATAACCAATAGCCAGAAAGTGATTGTGCTGGCGTCCCGCCCAGACCTGGGAGGCTGTTCTCTGCATCTGTGAGGGGAGCGGCAGAAATTACAACTTGGAGGGTTAAGCCATGAAGTCTCTGTTGCAGTGACTCTATGCTGCCACCGGGAAGGAGGCAGTCCTAGTCCATCTGTCAATAAACAGTCAAGCCTGTGCTCCAATGACACTTCACTTATGGACATTGTCCTTTGAATTCTATAGAGGTTTCACAAAGGACTGTTCTTTAAAAATATTTTGTTTTAGTCATTTAAAAATATAAAGACTTATTAGCTGCCAGGCCATAAAAAATGAGTGGCAAGTCCTAGCCAGCTTGGCTCAGTGCTTAGAGCATCAGCCCGTGGACTGAAGGGTCTCAAGTTGCATTCCAGTCTAGGGCGCGAACCTCAGTTGCAGGCTGGATCCACCAGTCTTGGTCAAGGCATGTGCATGAGACATCCAATCATTGTGTCTCTCACATTGATGTTTCTCTCTCTTTCTGCCCCTCCCTTAACCCCTTCCAGTCTCTCTAAAAATCAGTGAAAAAAAAATATCCTTGGATCAGGATTAACAAAAACAAAAGAAAAGGGTGGCGAGCTGGAGTGGGCCTGCAGCGTGAATTTGCTGAGCGCTGCTCTGCAGCTCTGAGCCCTGGACATCAGCTGCGTTAGGAAACCCTGGTGTCTCCGTGTATCTTTCCTGAAGCTGCACGTGCGCCTGTTACTGAGCTGGTGCCTCCGTGCACTGGTGACGGTCCCTGCCTGACAGTGATCCCCTTGGAGGGTTTTAGTGCCCCGGTGATTGTCTCATTCCCATTAGCGTACACGGTTGACCTTTCTCCGGCCACATAGCAAATTCTCTGGCCTGCAGTAGCAGAGCCTGGCGACACAGAATACAAACTGTTTGTTCAGTAGAGACGTATTGAGTGTGTCCTATGTGTTAGGCAGCGCGCACTATGCCTGCTCCGCGCCCACACCCCCCAAAACAAAGGAAACCCGTTCAACAGCAAGTTTTGTCACATACTTGCTAGGCGCCTAGTCTTGTGGTTGGTCCTGAAGGCAATACAGTAGGTCCTCGGGTTACGTGTGAGACCCGCTCCTATGGCACCACGTAACGCGATTTTTGCCGTGAGTCGGAACCCACCTACATGAGCACCGACGTCACTCACATGGAGCACAAACACAGCAATGATGAAGTGAAACAGTAACAAGAATTTAAAAGACAGATAACAATTCCTGACCTTTACTTGTGGTAAATACAGTAAATAATAAAAAACAAAAAGCACATACGTGTGTACATACGTCGAAATGACGGAACAATTTTTTTAATAAATAAATAGGAGATGGTGACATAAGCACGAAACGATGTACATCGAGTCCCATGTAACCCGAGGACTGCCTGTATGTACCGGGTCTCTGCCTCCCGTCATTTCTGTTTCTGTCTACAGAGCACTGTGCGTGGGGGCTGGAGAGAAACCAGAGCCCTGTCCTCAAGTTCATGGTCTGACGCCCTGCTGCTCAGACTGCTGCCTGCCACACACTCACCTGGGCTGCCGGGACACAGGCTGGACCCCGGGGTTTCTGCCTCAGGGACTTTGGGGTGGGGATCCCTGAGAATCGGCATCACTGCCAAGTGCCCAGAGGACACCTGGCCCTTTCCAGCCTCAATGAGACCAAAGCAGCCTCGCTGTAGGAGTTGGTTGTGGAAGCTGATGCTCCCTCCTGAGAACCCCCTCCCTCCCTCTGCCTAGCGTGCTCCCCCCATGAACCTGACACCCCTGAGCAGGCCTGAGGAAGTGGAATTCTCAACCGTGCCCCTGCCATGCCTCTACTCCCTGAGTGTAGATGCTGGGAGCAGGTGTCACAAGATGGGCCCTCTGGGTGGCCAGGGCGGGTGCAATCGTGAAGATGGGTGTCAAAGATTTAGAACTGTGCAGAGAGGGGCTGTGTGGTGGGAAAGACGGCTGCAGAGCCGGACAGCTGTGGGTTCAACCCCCACCTGCCACTCTCTGAATGTGGGACCTGCTGAACTGTGGCCTCGCTTGCCTTACCCGTTGAAGGTTGTTTTAATACAGCCTTGCAAGATTGCTTTGAGAATTGAATGCATAGGGGGTGGTTTTAGTTTTGTTCTTTTGCAATTACACCTGTGTTTTCCAGCAGAGTGCCTGGCACACGGGAAGCAGGTGATAAATGGTACCTGTTGTATTAGTGACCACAGGTCTTCCTGGACAGATACCCAGGACATGTGACTCCTAACAAGCATGTGAAACAGAAGGCTGTGTCTCTGGCAAGCTGATCGTCCATATGTCTTCATGGGCCAGGAGTTGGCAGGTGGAGGTGTCTCCTGGGCTGCTGAGCCATCCCGCAGACTGATGCTGCCTGACACAGGTCTGGTGGCCTGGGTCTGAATCCTGACTCATGTCCACATGCCCTCCTCCCCTTCCTCTTCTCCTGGTGGCCCTCCACCTAGGAGACGCCTGCACTAGGCTGCTGCAGGCTGGGAGGTGCTGGCAGAAGGTGGCAGTCACCAGAGCAGGGTCAGACCGGGGCCTCCGTGGGCTCTGCCCACCCCCCTTGTGGTGGGAAAGGACTGAGTGTGTTGCCAAGGGAAGCCCAGCCGGGCACTCTGCTCAGCTGGGGAGCAGCTTGAAGGGAAAATTGGCGGGGTGGCCGTCCCGGCTAAGCCGCCGCCTTGAGTTCCCCTCGGCCTGCCTCACTCGTTCTCTCCCACCACCCCCTTTCCCAGATCAAGAGAAAGGTCTAGGTGGCTGCGAGGGCTTTGAGGGTGCGTGTCTGGACTCATTTCTCTTCCTTGTGGCCTAAGACAAAGCCCTCACAGGCGTCTGAGCTGGTGGACAGAGGACAGAGCACAATCCGCCAGTCAGCTCCGCCTCCCACTCTGCTGGGGGGACATGAGGACCAGAAGGAAACAGGCGCTGTGCTCAGGCTTCCAGGCGTGACCTGCCCAAGGGGGTGAGTTTGTGGAAAGCCACTTCCCTCTCTGGTCTGTTTTCTTGCTGGTGAGCTCAGGGGCTGCCTGCGTGCCCTCTGGCTTTCTCCCTGACCCCTGTGTTGTGCCGGCCCCGCCATCCTGACCAAGGGCGGAGTGTGTGCTCTTGCCTCTCCCTTGCACAGCCCTGCACGCTGGTCCCCAGGCCCCCGGGGCAGAAGTCAGCCATGACCCACCAGTTGGCTCGGGTGGGAGGTACCCAAGGATGCAGGGGCAGGCCAGTTTCCCAGGCACGCCCTCCTCCTACTCCAAACCCTCAGACTGGGGGCGTTGGCTGGGAGTCCCTTCACCCCCCTCTCCCGGTGCTTCTCTGCAGGAGCTTAGAAGACAGTGGTCCAGGCAGGTGCGCAGTGACCAGAGCTCTCCACACTGAAGCTCATCCAGCCTCCAGGGCTCCCACCTCAGCCTGTGAAATATTCACTCCCAGGAATCAAGGTGCGGGCAGGGTGGGCTCCTTCTGGGCTGCAAGAGAAAATGGGTCTAGGACTAGGTCTACGCCAGCTTCTGGTGGCGGCCAGCTATCCTTCCTTGGTCCATGGCTTGGAGACCCATCCCCCCACCCACCACTGAGTCCTAGTCACATGGCCTGTGAGTGAGTCCTTCTCAGAAGAACACCTGTCATTTCAGGTAAGGCCCACCCAATCCAACCCTCCTCTGAACTTGATTACATCTGCAAAGGCCCTATTCCCAAATAAGGTCACGGCCACTATTCCCATAGGTATGGATTGGGGGACACTGTAGGGCGGTATCACAGGCCACACAAAGGAGACAGAGGCCCAAATTTGAGAGGAAACAAGTCTTAGAGCAGCAAGCTGAGTATGAAATACCCCATAAATACTGGTAAACACACGCAGAAATAACTCACACATTTCCTATGCGTAGATAGGCGTCCAGGTAAATGCACCCACGTGTGAAAAGGTACACGCCCTGCCCATGAGCAGGGGTCCTTCAGTGGCAGGTCGTGAAGAGGCCACTTGTCCATAACCCGAAGGGATCTCCTGTATGAAGTGAGAACATATCCCTGCACTCCCCACCAAGTCAGGGGACCACGTGTTCTGAGAGGAGACACACTGCAGCTGCACCTTTTCACGCACTGCCGCCCTCCCGCCAGCAGGGGGCGCCACCCTGCCCCTCGCAGTGCTCTGCTCTCTGCCTGGAAGTCTTGCCCCTGCCAGAAGCCAGCACTGGCGCATGTGGAGGAAGACTGTGTCCACAGGCAAGGGAGCTTCTGCTGGTGGTTACCCGCACCATGTGGCCGCTGGAAGCCCGGAGGGGGCGTGGGCCCTGGGGCGGCTAAGCCCACTGTGAAGAGTCCATGCTGGGACCTCCTAGGGCCAGCCCCGCGGTGAAGGAGTGCTCACTGCAGGTAGTCCGTTAACTTCTCCCAGAAGGTGACCAGGGCAGGGCAGAGGGCAGCCCGGACTCCGGGTCCTCTGGGCGTGGGGGCTCCCACTCTGCGGGCACCAGCTGCTTAGGGAGCCAGCCTTTGGAAGTCAGGGTTCTATTTCATCCCCACCACGGCCAGTCCCACACCTCCCTGCAGAGTGTGATGGAGCCCGGGCACCTTCCTCGTGCCCTGTGCTGCCAGGACTCAGGGCAGTGCCAGGGCTTCCTAGCGCCCCCCACCCCTCCTGTGTCAGACTGGGAACCTCCACAACCAGATGGTTCTGGCTGGGACAGAATTTCAGGGAGTTGCAGTTAAAGCCATAGACCCAATGTAGTGACTGTACTTATACTTTGTATTTGCAAAATCTTTTACACTTTATAGAGCTTTCGCATCTGCCCTCTTGTCCGGCCTTCACAACAGCCTTGTGATTTTCCCCATTTTGGGACAAGGAAACAGAGGCCTAACAAGATGGAGCGGCTTACACAATAGTCCAGCACCTCTGGGTTTCATTCAATAAGAATTTGTGAATATCTATAATGTCCACAGTACCAGACAAGACACAGGAGACCGAGAGATAAGGAAGAAATGGTTCCCACCCTCAGGGAGCCTTCAGTCCTGTAAGATAGGAAGGCCATATGCACAAAGGACTGCCACTGGGCAGTAGACGGTGGGTGCTTACTGCACTTCCCTCCCACTCACATTTACTGCTGGCTCGTTCTTGTCACTTTATACTCTCTGTGGGAAAGCAGGTCTTCTGTCATTTCAGCCCCTCTACACTCTCAGGACGCCCGGATCGCACCACCCTGCCCGGAGGGAAGGTGAACATAACTAGCTTCCTGCTACCACATAGGACATGTTCAGTGAGGCCAGCCCCGCTTCCATCTCCACTAGTCTGTTGCCTGCCCAGTCACTCATGTCAGATGCCTGACCTTCAGCTTCTTCCCTCACCTTCAAGACACCTCGCTAGAGGTGATGTCAGAGGAATGGCAGTGTGAGAGTGCACCTTTCCTCTCTCTTAGGAATTTCAACAAGTTAATCAGCTATAATTCAAGAAAGAAATCCCTGCTCAACACAGATGCATGCCTGAGAGACCCGCACACTAAAACATATAAAGGTGGGCAGTGGGAATAACTGGGGAGATGGCCCTTAGATGCAGCCCTGCAGCCAGGAGCTTGCGGCTTAGCCCTTTGGCTGGGAAGAACAGAGAGCCAAGGGAGGAGGGGGAGCAGGGGGAGAGGGGGGATGGAGGGTAGCCCAAAGAGAGAGTGTCGAAGAAGCAAACAGGGATTGTGCCAGCAGATGCCTGGCAGAGCACTTCCACGGGGTTCTGCTGTGCAGCTCTCCATTGTTGGGCCGATGGTGGTGTGTCAGACAAAGAAACAGAACCACAGAGCCCTGCACCCGCGTGGACTCTGAAACTTGCCTCTTGCCCTTGGAGTAGGGTCCAGGAGCATATTATCTGTAAACCTAGAGCTGTTGGAGTAGAATTGCTATTTCCCTCTGTGACTGATCTCCAGGAGGGGTGGTTGGGGTGGAACTCCATGGAAGTCGAGGTCACTATTATGGTAAGAGCAAAACAAATTGCACCCTCAAGAAGCCCCAACTGTACTGTCTTACAGAAGTGGTGGAAGTTCAAGACTGGGAGACCACAGAGGTAAAACGTTACATTTCAGGGCCTTCTACTGGAAAATAATAGGAAGACCTCTTCAGAGATAAATGCGTAAGCTAAGAAGGACAGCAAATACCTTGGAAAACCACAGCAATGGGGATGACAAGAAAGATAATGAAAAATCCCAGAAAGCAAGCTGGAACACATGGAAATATGTGATATAAGTGGCAAAGATTTCACGATTGCAGTTCTGAAAATACTCAACAAGATGATGAAATACTGACAGGCAATGCAGAAAACTCAGAAAACAAATCAATGACCAAAACAAGACCTTTACGAAAGAGCTTGAAACTTTAAAAAAGAACTGATCAGAAATGTTGGAAATGAAACATTCAGTTAAAGAGGTTAAACATAAACATAAACTACTGAGCATAGAATACAGAACCAACCAAAAGGAGGAAAGAATTTGTGATATCCAAGATAGGAATCAAGAAATGAAGCAGAAGGAAGAAGAGAGAGACCTGAGCAAAAGAAAAATGAAAGCTCTAGAAGACCTATCTGACTCCATCAGATAAGCAATATTTGGATTTTAGGCTTTCTAGAAAAGGAAGAGTGCAAGCAGGGTACAGAGTGTCTATTCAAACAAATAGTGGCTGAGAACTTCTCAAATCCAGGTAAAGAACTAGATCCTCCCATTCAAGAAGCAAACAGAACACCTACTTACCTCAATCCAAAGAGGCCTTCTCCGAGGCACTAGGTATTGAAGCTGTCAAGAATTAACAACAAAGAAAAAAATCTCAAAGCAGCCAGGGGAAAGAAGGAAATGACCTACAAAGGAAAACCCATCAGAATTTCATCAGACTTCTCAGCAGGAACTCTACAAGCCAGAAGAGAGTGGAACTAAATATTCAAATGTCTGAAAGAGAGAAATTACTGCACACAAATAATATATCCAGCAAAATTATCCTTTAAATCCGAAGGAGCAATAAAGATGTTCTAAGACATACAGAAACTGAGGGATTTTATCACCAGAAAACCTCCATTGCAGGAAATACTCAAGGGAGTTATTCTTCCTAAAACAAAGAACATAAGGTCACAACACTACAAGTAAGATCACTAAAAAAAAACTACAGCATAGGCAGGGATAAATTTGTGACAAAAACATAAAAGAGGGAGGAGGAAAGGTCTGAACTAGAAAAGGAAGGTGAAGATCAGATGCACTGAAAGGGAAAAAAGTACAGTATATATGCAACTTCACTTTTTATGAACCTAATGGCAACCACACACAAAAATCACCATTCCAGGACATATCGCTTAAAAAAAGAGGAAACAAGGGAGAGCTGTATAGAATACCACCAAAAACAAAACAAAACAAAACAAAACAAACAAACAAAAAGTCTGAATTCATCAAAAAAGAGGCACATAGTAGTAGAGTGGATCAAAAAATAAAACCTAATTATATACTGCCTACAAGAGACATATCTAAACTGCAAAGACAAAGGTAGATTCAAAGTAAAAGTGTGGAAAATGATTCTCCAAGCAACATTCACAGAAAAGCAGGTGTTGCCATACTTACATCTGACTTGAAAATAGATTTCAAGATAACAAGATACAAAGGTGGACACTTTATAAGGATAAAGGGGACACTACATCAAGAAAACATAACAATTATTAATATACTAAGGCCCTGGTGCATGAAAATTCATGCACTGAAGGGGTGGGTCCCTCAGCCCAGCCTGCCCCCTCTCACAGTGCGGGAGCCCTCAGGGGCAGGAGGCGACCTGGTGATCGGGGAAGGCGATGCCCCATCACACCTCTGCTGCTGCCACTGCTGACAGTGCAAGCCTTAGCCGATCCAAGTTACCTGAGCCTTGGGCCGGCCCTGGGCAGCTGGGCAGCTGCCATCTGAGGCTTGCCTGCACCTTGGGCCAGCCCTGGGTGGCTGCTGGGCTGAGGGGACTGAGGGATTATGGAGACAGGCACACTTATTAATATATATGCACCTACCCAGAGAGCACCAAAATATATAAAACAACTACTCACAGAACTGAAAAGAGAAACAGATCAAAACACAATCATAGTTGGGGACCTTTGTACTCCATTGACAGTTCTAGACAGATCAACTAAATAGAAAATCAATAAAGAAATATTGGCCTTAAATGAAACACTAGACAAATGGACATAATTGACATTTATAGAGATTTACATCACAGAACATCAGAGTATACATTTTTCTCCAGTGCACATTAAGCATTCTCAAGGATAGACAATATTGTGGGTCACAAAACTAGTATCCACAATTTCAAGAAGATTGAAATTATACCAAGCATATTCTCTGACTATGATGCATTGAAATTAGGAATCAACTGAAAAAAGGAAGTAAAGAGACTCATAAATATGTGGAGATTAAACAACACACTACTAAAAAATGACTGGGTCAAAGAAGAAATAAAAGATGACATCAAAAGATATAGAGAGACAAATGAGAATGACAGTATAACACATCACAACCTCTGGGATTTAGTGAAAGCAGTAATAAGAGGGAAGTTTATATCATTATAGGCCTATTTCAAGGAACAAGAGAAATCTCAAGTAAACAACCTAACGTTACATCTTAAAGCACTAGAGAAGGAAGGACAAAAGCAACCCAAAGTTAGTAGAAGAAAGGAAGTAATAAAAATTGGAGCAGAAATAAATGAAATATAGGACAAAAAGACTATACAAAAAAATCAAGAAAGCAAAGAGCTGATTCTTTGAAAAGATTAATAAAATGGACAACCCCCTGGCTAGACTCACTAAGGAAAAAGGGGAAAAGGCCCATATAAACAAAGTCAGAAATGAGAGAGAAGTCACCACAGACAACACAGATATACAAAGGGTCATACTAGAATATAATGAAAGACTATATGCTACCAAATTCAATACCTAGAAGAAATGGATAAGTTCCTGGAAATGTGTAACCTTCCTAGACTAAATCAGGAAGCACTGAAAAATTTAAATAGGCCAATCAGCAGTGAGGAAATTGATACAACCATCAAAATCCTTCCTAAAAACAAAAGTCCAGGACCAAATGGCTTCACCAGTGAATTCTACCAAATGTTCAAAGAAGTTTTGAAACCTATCCTTTTCAAGCTCTTCAAAAAATCTGAAGAAGAGGCAATACTTCCCAACACATTCCATGAGGTTAATATAATCCTGATACCAAGTCCTGGTAAAGATAACACCAAAAAGAAAACTAAAGACCAATATCTCTGATGAACACAGATGCAAAAATCCTAAACAAAATACTAGCAAATCTGATACAGCAGGACATCCAGAAAAATAATACATCACAATCAAGTGGGTCTCATTCCAGGGTCACAAGGATGGTTCAGCATACACAAGTTAATCAATGCAATACACCACATTAACAAAAGAGAGGATAAAATCTTATGATCTTATCAATAGATGCAGAAAAAGCCTTTGATAAGATACAGCATCCATTTATGATTAAAATACTCAATAAAATAGGAAAAGAAGAAAAGTACCTCAACATAATAAAGGCCATAAATGATAAACCCTCAACTAATCTCATGCTCAATGGTGAAAAACGGAAAGCTTTTCTTCTAAGATAAAGAACAAGACAAGGATGTCCACTCACCAATCTTATTCAATGTAGTGCTGGAAGAGCTATCCAGAGCAATAAGGCAAGAGAAGTAAAAAAAAAAAAAAAAAAAGGCATCCAATTAGGGAAGGAAGAAGTCAACTGTCACTTTTTGTGGCTGCCATGATTCCATAAATAGAAAATTCTAAAGATTCCACCAAAAACCTATCAGAAACAGTAAATACAGTCAAGTTACAGGATGCAAAATCTATGTGCAAAAATCCATTGTCTCCCTAGAAAAAGAAATACAAAAAGAAGGTGCCACCGAGGCTGAAAAAGAGGGTAGATGATTATCTCAAGTTCGTAGCTCTAATAAGAAGAGCCAAGGTTTGGACCCAAGCCATCCGGTTCTGGAACCAAGCTCTCAACTGCAGATGCTCTGCTCCGTGTGGTCTAGTGCGCCCACATTGCTCCTGCCTGTTTCCTCGGGAAACTCCGTTCTTCTCCCTCCTGTCTTCTGGAAGCTGCAGGGGTGGGGGGCGAAAGGGTCATGTTAAGCAAAGCATCTCAGGTTTGTATCCTTAAACCATTCTCATATCTCTTTTGTCTTCACAAGCCCGCTGGGAGGTGGCCAGGGCTAGTATTTATCTCCATTTTACAGACTCCTGGCTACAGCAAGTGACCTGCCCAAAGCCACTGACTCCAAGTCGGTGCTCTCTCCTCTGCCCACTGCTAAATCCCCAAGAGCCTTCCCATGCCCTCTCCGCCTCGCATCAATGTTCTCCTGCTTGAGGATTACCTGCATGCACAGCATTACCTGTGTCCACACGATTGCCAGCCAGGGGGCCCTGCCCACCAGCGACCCCAGCCTGCACTCTGCAGCTACTCACAGGCCAGCTGTGCCCTCCTCTGAGGCCCATGCCCTTGTTCGGACTGTAATCCACCCAAACCTGACAGCTGCCCTTGGCCTAAGAGGGAACACACAGCCCGGCGGGAAGAAAAGGAAGTGTTGGGTCACCTGTGCCTCGGAGCTCTGGGAAATGGTTAAGGTTCTTTTCACCCAGGAGGACCACAGGGTTCTATTAGCCTCATAGAATGAGTTAGGAAGTAATTACCAGGTGGCCACAGTGCCAGCGAGGGGGTGGCTGCTAAACCAGAAGAAACACCCCTCCTGGAAGGAAATTGGGATGCCCCACACAGCTGCCCTGCACTCTCAGTGCCCCCTCCAGTGTGCCCGCACCTGGCTGCCACTGCCTGCTCCTGTACAGGCCCAGGCACACCTGTCCAGCACCTGGCCACTGGCTCCACAGCCGGCCACACTCTCACCACTTCCCAGGGCCTGAATAGGCCTGAGGCCAGGGTGGGCAGGGACAGCACAGAGGACCTGCTACTGGTTTTGTTGAGAGTTCACCGAGGCCTTAGGGTCCTCTGACCCCCAGGCTCACAAATGACAGTAACAATATTTACAGCTCCCATTTGCTTTTCAAATCTTTATTGTTGAAAGTATTACATATGTCCCCTTTTTCCTTCTACTGAACTCTTCTAACCCGCTCCCCTCCTCCACCCAGGCCTTCACCACCCTTTTGAGTGTGGCCATGGATTATGCATATATGCATGCACGTTCCTTGGTTGATATCTTCCCATCCCCACCTTCCCTCTGACAGAGATCCCAGGTTTTGAATACGTTGTGCCAGGCACTGTTCTAAGCACTTCCATGCATGAGCTCATTTGATCCTCACCACCCTGAGGTAGATACTATTATCACCATTATACACATGGGCGGATGAGGCACAGAGAGGTCAGGTAACTTGCCCAAAGTCACACAGGTAATAAGAAGAGGCACTGAGATTCAAACCAGGCAGGCGAGTCCACAGCCATCATCATCAATGGTGTCCCATCTTAATCCACCTGAGCTGGCCCCTCAGCACCTTGCTCTTTCACACCCGCATATCAACTCCTGTGTCCCTTTCCACTCAGAGGACCTGCTGAACCCCAGCCCTAGTTTTCAGACAGGAAAGCTACTTTCCTATGGAGCCTCTTGTTTGCCTCAGGCAGTCTGTGCTGGGTGCCTGGGTGCTCTCTTGACTCCCTTCCCAGCATTCTTGGCACTGCCCAGTGGGGTCGCTGTCCCACAGCTGTCTCTCTGCATGGCCTTCCTTCCGGCCAGGGCCTAGCTCAGAGCAGGGTGCCCCACTCCTGTCTGTGAGTTAGTGGGGCTGGGCGCTGCAGGAGTTGGCTGTCAGGATAGGTTGGAGGCGTAGGGATGGAGGGCAGCTGGAGTGTGGCAGGGGAGGAAAAGGCAGAGATCTGTGTCTCACTTCCTAACTCCTCTGGGCAGCGCAAAATCCACACCTTCTGACTGGGCCCCGAAGCGAGTCTGGAAGGAAATGGACAGTGGCAAGAAGGCAGAAGATACCCCAGCAGCTGGCACGGGAGGCAGAGGGAGCAGGTGGATGGGAAGGCAGGGAATTTTACTTTTTCTGCTGAGCACATGCCCAGCAACCTCCCAGCAGGCTCTTCTCTGGGGCTGGATCAACCTCTTCTGCTGGTCCTCATTTTGACATTTCTCCTTCTTGTAAAATCTTCATGAATGGAGTTTTCCAGATTAACTATTCAGAGAATAAAACTGTAAACTATTCATGCCATAAAGATGCTCATGTGCTGTTTAAACATTGCTGAACTGAAAGCAGTTAAGAGTTTGACCTTGAAAGCCAGAGTGCCTGAGTTTGAAGCCCCCCTCTGCTACCCACTGGGAGGGTGGCCTGGACAAGTCCAGGACCCTCTCTGTGCTGGGTCCTCATGGGTGAAACCTCGTGGGACACGGCTTCAAAGGGGACTGAGAAGACTGGCTGAGTTAAATAAAGCCCTCAGCTCAGCACCCCCCACATACTAGGTTCAATAGGTATTAGCTGTTACTATTACTGTCCACCCCAAATACCCTCATGTAGGTGGCTCTTTGGAATGTTCACTGTGCCCTTGGTGCTTAGGAGCAATCTTTTTTCATCCCAACAAGTAGTTTTATTCTCTGAGGTTTGGTGAATAGTCTAAGGCCACTCAGTTCTGAGCATGTGAGTCAGGACTTGAATGGAGTCCTGAGTTGCGGGGATCATGCTCACCTCATCATAACCCACAGGGAAGAAGTGGGTGTTTGAAAGGCCCGCAGCAGCAGGTGCTAGATCCAGAATCCTGGCTCCCAGGGCACAGTGCCTGCACGCAGAACCTTTAGTGCAGTGAGTCCTGGCAGGGCGGCCACATCCCATAGTCCAGGGAAGGAGAACACTGTACACAGCACTTGGTGGCCCGGTCTCCAGGCCTCTTTTGTAGCCCACAGTCTCTGTTTACAGATGTCCAAACATATCTAGAACCTTCCACACTCTACTCTTCACTTAAAACTAGTTCCGTTTTGCTTCATGCTTCACTTTTCAGAAACAGAACAGCATGGCGTCTGTACCAGTTACTTAAAGATCAGAGTGGCCTGTGGATTCAGGCTGCTCCTCTGGCCACGCTTTGGTTACACAGCAAGGAGCTAGGACAATTCCAGGGCAGGAGGAATGGACAACTGGGACAGGAAAGTCAAAACAGGGCCAAACCGTGTGGGCAATTTGCAACCAACTTATGAATAACAAGCCATTATCTTCCCCAGCCAGGGACACAGAGCAAATGGTTAAAGCCTCCCTAAGGAGAGAGTGCAGGAAAGGAGGGGGAAGGGGAAAGGAGAAATGGCAGGTTTATTTTTTTTTTTAACTCCCTAACAGACACGCCATTAGTCTCCAAGTTGCCAGGTGCTTCTCATGAATTCTGGGAAGGCCACGCCAAAGTAAAGAGGGCCCTTGAGAAGAAATAGGTACCAAAACAGTCAGCAGAGAGATTTTGAGACCTATCATCAGGAGGATATAAAATGCCTCAGAACCCCACCAACCGGCTCTTCACATTAGCTGAGAGCCTGTCTGCGCTTCATAAGCCAGATGGATAGGTTTGCTTGCCCTGCTTCTTTTTTTTTTTTTTTTAATATATTTTGTTGATTTTTTACAGAGAGGAAGGGAGAGGGATAGAGAGTCAGAAACATCGATGAGAGAGAAACATCGATCAGCTGCCTCCTGCACACCTCCCACTGGGGGTGTGCCTGCAACCAAGGTACATGCCCTTGACTGGATTCGAACCTGGGACCCTTCAGTCCACAGGCCGAGGCTCTATCCACTGAGCCAAACCGGCTAGGGCTGCCCTGCTTCTTTAATAAAGGTGCCTGCTTTAATTGCTTTAATAAATTGGCTTAATCACAATGCAATCAAGGTCTCTCGAATATATTCATTTACATGAGAAGGATTGAGGTTGGTGACAGCCCTCTCCATGGGCTCTGGGCTGTCCAGGGTCACCTCTCTGGTGACGGGGAAAAGGCCCCCGAACACGTTCCACCTGAATGAGGAGCTGGAAGAGCTTCCTTTCATTGCCATGTTTCTCGGCGTCAAGCTATCCAGTTCTTGGCAGGAGCAAACACCATCAGGCATTGGCCTTGTGAACAGCACCCAGTTCACTTAATTAAAATGAAATACAACTGCCTTCCAGAACCTTCTAGGACCTATAAAATGGCAGTTATGGCTTGTGCTCATGGATCGCTGATCTGAGACACTGCACTGATCGCTGTCTTTCTTGGCCACAAAAAACCACCACAGCAGGCTGGGCTCTAGAGACAGGGCACAAATCTCTCCATCCAGCATGAGTAGCCTTGATAGCATTCCTTCTTTCCAGTCTCCGGGGTCTGCGGCCTTTGCATTTGCATTTTCCCAGGGTCAAGCCCAGGGAGGCGCAGGGCAAGTGCTCATAAATGGCAGCAGATGGATGGATGAAAGAGCTTGTTGGCACAGGCCAGAGTGTGCTGGGACTTTTTATAGGCCGCTGACATCCACTCTCTCTCTTTTTGTTGTTGTTGTTAACTTTCCACTGAGGAGATATATTTTCCATTGATTTTTTGAGAAAGTAGAAGGGGTTAAGGGAAGGGAGGGGGGCGGAGAGAGAAACATCAATGTGAGAGTGACACAATGATAGGTTGCCTCATACACATGCCCCGACCAAGACTGGTGGATCCAGCCTGCAACTGAATATGTGCCCTAGACTGGAATCCAACTTGAGACCATTCAGTCCACAGGCTGAGGTTCTAACCACTGAGCCAAGATGGCTAGGATTTGCCACTCATTTTTTGTATGGCCTGGGAGTGAATAAGTTTTTTACATTTTTAAATGATTAAAAAACAGTTTTATAAATTTTTTTGTGAAAACACTATAGAATTCAAAGGACAATGTCCATAAGTAAAGTGTCATTGAAGCACAGCGTTGCCCGTTGACAGATGGCCTAACAGCCGTGGGCAAACTACGGCCCGCGGGCCGGATCTGGCCCGTTCGGCTGTTCTATCCGGCCCACGGAGCCGAAAGAGCGGAGGGTTCTCTTGCTCTCCCCTCCGCTCCTTTACTTTGAATTTATATTAGTTCACACAAACACTCCATCCATGCTTTTGTTCCGGCCCTCCGGTCCAGTTTAAGAACCCATTGTGGCCCTCGAGTCAAAAAGTTTGCCCACCCCTGGGCCCTAGGACCACCTCCTGCCGAGCGCAGCATAGAGTCACTGCAACAGAGACTGCATGGCTTAACCCTCCATGTTGGCATTTCTGCCGCTCCCCACACAGATGGAGAGAACAGCCTCCCAGGTCTGGGCGGGCCACCAGCACAGTCACTTTCTCAATAGTGGTTATGTACCCATCCAGCCAGCTCTACTGCCAGGTTGCGTTAGCCCCACTCCATGCTCTCTGGAACTTTTCTGTCCAGGTCTCCTCTCTGGTCCATGTCCATCTGAGGGGAGAGTGAGGAAAGAGCACTCCCGGGCTACACACAGCGTAGGGGGAGCCCAGTCACGCTCCTCCTGGAACTCCTCCAGGTGACCATCCTCTGCTCCAGGGGAATAGGGCAACCCCCAGGCCTTGGGCTGTGCCACACCCCTCTTCTGGATGCCTCCTGGTGGAGAGGCCCATTCTGGGTGGCAGGTACTCCTGGCGGCTGAGGGTAGTGTGGCCAGGGGTTCTGGCATCGCGGGGCGGGGCAGAGTGCTATGTCCCTGCTGGGCATCAGGTCCTCACTGTGGAAGTTCTCGGGCCTGCGGTGGAGCGGGCCGGGTCAGGAAAACCTGGTGTCAGGGCGAGGGGACACAGAGGGACACACGTCAGTCTCTCACTCTCGCTCACCTACCTCCAGTGGGCTCTGCGCTGCCTCCGGCTCACGGAACACAGGGAGCCCTGCTGGGGAACCCGGAGCACACTTCTCCCAGGCTGGCATTGGGGATGTCAAGGACATGCTGGAATTCTCTAGAAGTTCATAGTGGGATTTACAACAAAATAAGGTGGGAGGAAGGTGCAGAGCTTCTACTAAAGCTGATATTAGCAACAGCTGTGAGGCACCACACTCCTTAGCCCTTGGGACAGCGCAGACAGACCATCTTCTGCACCATTAACAAGCTTAAACACCGTAAAGGAATCACACTCACCCCGTGTCTTCTGACCACGATGGACCGGAACTCCCAGCCCTGTCTCCATTCGGAAGCTGCAGGAACTCAGACTCGGAAGATGGTTGGCTCACCCAGGTGCCCAGAGCTGGTCAGTGAGGAGAAGGGATCTGAACCCAAATCCGTGAAAACTCTCAGGCCTGAGCCTGAAACAGCATGATGTGCCCTATGGAGGCAAACCCATCAAGCTTGGAAGGACTTGCTAATTGTCTTCTTTAAATCACACAGATAACACCAAGCCCAGAGCGGATATCCAAGGGTACTGGAAAGTGCCCAGAAGGAGGGACGACTTACCCTTCAGGCCGCGAGGTGAGCAGTCACTGGACGCATCCCTGCGGCTCTCTAAGCTGCCTGGCCGGGACCCTGAGAGGAAAGGACCACCCTGAACTGAAAGGGCAGCTGACCCAGTGTAGCCCAGACTACACCATCCAGTCTGCAAAGGAGGACAGAACAGAGCGATTCTGCCACAGCTCAGGGAGTGCCCTCAGAAGGACAGACGCCCCAGGAGGGGTGCGGTCTCCCCTGAGCACAGTGGGCATGGGCTGTGCGGGATGACAGCCTGTGCTTCTGTGTCTGTGAGGTCTGGGGCCGGGGCTCAAACAATGTTGTTGACAAAGGAAATTTCACGCAGAACTCTGGTGTAGACCAAACAGGGCTGCTCTGGGATAGCGAACTGTTGGAGGGGTGGGGAGCCCACCCTACTCCACATGGAGCTTCTAGAACACCGGGAAACACACTGCCTAGACCAGGACAGTGGCACCTGGTGAGGGCAGGAGCCAGGGCAGGGCAGAGTGTGCGCCCACATGTGCACAATGGAGCCTGTGCTGCTCCAGGGGCTGCTTTACCTCGTGGATCCGAGGGGCAGGTGCTGGGGATTCAGGAGGAAAGAATGTGCTGGCTTTCCGTGGCTGTTTGCTGTCCTTCAGCTCCTTATTCTTTTTGTCACAAATTGACAGCTGCCCCAAAGGGAAAAGAAATGGATCTCAACGGTGACAAGTGCGGGGCAGCTGCCCTCCTGGCTGCGGTGTGTGCCTGCCTGAGCATGTCTAGGGCAGCCCTCCCTGCCTCCCTGGATCAGAGGGGGAGCACCTGTAGGGGGTGCCTGGGAAGGCACATGGGTTTTCTTTAAATTGTCAGCTGAATCCAGGGTGGTGGGCAAAGCCATGCCATGGAAACACATTCTGCCAAAAGGCAGAAGTGCTTGACCTTCATTTCAGCCCAGGTGCAGGGGGTGGGTTTTATTATATAAATCCCGCCAAGCACCAGGAACATATAGGAAAGTTTCCGGGTATTTGGGGTATAAAATAAACACACTGCATCGGCTCTGGATCACTGTCTCTCCATCAGAAGAGGACAGCCATCCCTCCTGGTCCCAGCTTTTTACTTCTATCTCTGTGTCTGTCTTTTTCTTTCATTTTTCTCAATCCCCAGCTGCCCCTACTCAGGAACTGGACTACTCTCTAGCCGTGCTGGACTCGGAAAAGAGAGAAATATTTACAACACCTGCTGCAGGGAGGGCAGTACCACCAGGCCAGGGCAGGCATACCTTCCAGGCCTGCAGACCGCCCCTCCTGGTCCACGCCCTCAGCACACATAGTCCCACAGCCCCGCCCCCTGTACCATCAGGGCTTGTCCCACCACACAGTCAGAGCTGGGGACAGGGACTGTGTGCCCTTCATCCTTGCACCAGCTGGTGTTGAGCTGAACTGTACTGAGAACCGGGGACACACTAGGAGCGGCTCTGCTTCCGCCCCACCAAGCAGTCTGCTCTGGACTCACTGGGGCACAGGGCACCCAGTTCCCCAGCCCTGGCCTGCTCCCCAAATAGCAGGCATCAGAATAAGCCTGTTAGCAGCGGGGTTGGGGGTGAGCCTAAAAGTACTTGGTTCCGTGAAGAGCACAGAAGCAGAACCAGCCCCCTCTTTGAGAAAGAAAAACCTTGAATAGAAACATCCACCTTCCTCTTGGAAAAGGACGTGTCACTGAAAGGCAACTGTGACACAGATCAGCGGGCTCCACACCCTCTGTCCATTGGAGCCCTGCACTGCCCACCCCTTCGCCTCTGTATCTTGATAAGAGAAGCTCGAGAAATCAGAACACTAAGGAAGAAGATCCTTTTCCTCAGCTGATTCAGCATAAATCTGTCCCCTCGGTGACACTTCCAAGAGCGGTGGCCGACTCCTCCCATCATGTTCCCCTCCACCCAGTGAGAAGATGTGAGGGCTCCGGGGTGTCACACTGTTTCCCCACAGAGCCTGTCTCTGCCCATAAGTTGTAAGAGTCCATGCCAGCACCATGGAGCTTTCTAGGCAATGGGAGGGAGGAGATAATGCTCACTCCTACACTTATTGTTGATTACTTCAGAAGCTGAATCCAAAGGAAACTCTCTCAGTTTTCATTTTAATTAAAAAGTTAGCTTCTTCATTTTGATTAAAAAGTTAGCTTCCCTCCCTCCTAAGACTTTGTTCTCAGAAATTATAAAGACCCAAAGCAACTGTTAATGTTCAAAAGACTGGTATCATTCACTGTTTCCCTTCTGCCTACATGAGATGGCAAGTGTTTCCATCAATTCCTAAGATGAAATTTACAACTGGTAGCTGAAACCTTCCTGCAATCAGTGCTCTCTGCCTGGGCCACTAGACCTTCCTGCAAGCAAGGGGAGTCAGAGCCTCCAGAAGTAGTGACACCCATCACTGGAGGGATGTAAGCTGGAGCTGCATGCTTAGGCCCCTAGGGGAGGCAGGGAAAGGGTGTTGAGGAACTGTGGGTCCCCATTCCCGCTTCAGCATAACACTTCCACTTTCACTTCCTGTGTGTGTGGGATTTGCACACAGGCCTTAGCTTGAAGGAAAAGCACTGTTGATGGAAACAGGTGTGAGAACCCAGGCTGAAGGGCACCACACACCGCCCACTCCCCGTGCTGCCTGCGGTTGGGAACTTGAACTCCAGGGACTGCTCACAGGGGCTGTCACCTGAATTCTAGCCCACTGAGAACATAGGGCTGGAGAGTCAGCGGACCTGGATCATCCACAGGGAATGCTGGGCCTTTTGCGAGACAGCCACCTCTGACTGGCCCAGCCCCTGAGTCGCATTTGTGTCCAGCTCCTGGAGGAAGGAAAAGGAAAGAACCACCACCTGAGGGAGGATGCGGGTTCCCTAGAGACTGAACCTGCACCAGCAGCTCCTCCCAGCAACGTCAAGTGTCCATGGGCCACCAGTCACTGCTCTTCCCTGAGAAGGACTAAGATGCCCTGTGCCTCAGGCCTGCCAGCTGCTCTCTGACAGCAGCCCTGGACCCCCTCCAAACTGACACCAGAGTCTCCATCTTACAGACAGTTCTAGGTCCACCTGAGCGTGAGCACTGGGCTGCCAGGGAATCGCCGTGGGCAGTGCTGGGTGTGCAGTGAGAGGGGTCCTCAGGCAGGCTCCGCATGCATCTGAACAGGCCTGGGCTCTGGCTCAGGGTGGGATCCAGGCTGACACAGCCCGAGGGTTAGCCTGGAGGGCTGGGCCTTGAGCCACACAGGCCACTGGCAGGCTCAGGGGAGGAAGTGCTAAAGGCTCTCACTGGATTCAGGCAGGGCTTCTGCTCTGCAGAGCCTGGGAGACCAGGGCTGACTGCTGAGTGCCCACAAGGGACACGGAGCAAGCCCACCCCAGCCGCACCCAGCACCGCACCCCTGACACCCAACAGTGAGTGGCTGCCTTTTCAGCGTCTGCCCAGGAGCACAGAGGGACTGCCTCCTGCTCTGTGCTCACTCACCTCATCTTCTCCCAGGGGTGCTTCTGATTTGTAAACAAGGGGCTAGGTCCTGAAGCTGCCCCAGGGAGCCTTGAGGGCAGGGACCCTGTCTGTCTTTGCTGGGCTTGTCAAATCACGGTTATACATGCCATGGCTTCCAGGGTCCTGTGGGAGGTAAGATTATGAAAAATCATAACCTCTTCTCTTCTCATCAGGTTCTAACACCCCCGGGACAGTCATATTCAGCTCTTTCTGCTGTCCTCGGATACTTCATCTCTAGGTTAGAAGCAGAATGTCTTTTTAAGTTTTAAGCTTTATTTCTCCCCTTCTGTTGCATATTTTAAATTTCCCAGTGCTCTTCCCCAGATGCTCTTTTTCATAGCATCCTGCTCTGGTTTCACCCAGCACTGTTCACTCTGAGGTCATGACGGGCACTTTAATTTGTCTCTGTGCCTAATGCCCGCTGACTCTGTTGCTCTCACATCAGTTAGTCTCTGGTGTTGCAGGCACTCCTCAGGTGTCCGGGGACCTTGACGTCTCATGGTCACCCCTGGCATGATGTGACCCGACTGCTCTGCTGGGAATGTCTCCTGCTAATCAGATGCCTTGAAGAGGATGTAACATCCCATCTAAGGTGCCAGCATGCATGGCTCCTGGCATCTGGGGGACATCCAACCTGTAAATCCCTCCTGAATCCCCTTGTTTTTCCATCTAGGACACCTGCCCTCCACTCCATGGACCGGCCTCCAGTGCAAGGACCCTGTCAAGTCTCCTCCCTGGAGAATAAGCCTCCAAAGTTGCCTGACTTTGGCCTAAACTTTGGTTCACCTCCATTCGGGAGCCGCTTGGTGCAACCAATTCCTGAGCAGTGGTGTGGGTTCCAGGGCTCAGGCCCAGGCCCCCAGATGGCGGAGTTACCTTCCCAAACTTGCACAGTTATAGGTAGAGCTGAGCTCTGAACCTGTGTCTGTGGGACACCAAACATGTCCACAGCTTCACCCACCTGCTGACCAGCTCTCAGTCTGAGAGGCGCCTCCTGCCCCTGTGAACCGGGGTCTTTGGGAAGGACCTCAGGCCGAGATGCTTATCACTCTTGGTTTGAAGGGACCGTGACTCACCGTGGGTGCGGTCTAGGTGCCGGGACGTGGGGGTGGAGGTGGAGCTGGAAGGAGCTGTAGTGATGGCTGAGGATGAACAGGCCCCGGAGCCCAGCTCTGATGGCCGGGGCTTGGTGGCTGGGTCAGTGGAGGCATCAGTGCCATCAAGGCTGCCTCTGGGTGGGGCCACTCCCTTTGGTATTAGGTTCCCAGGGCCTGGGGCAGAGAAGGACAGTGAGAAATGGGGCTGCAATTCCCATGCCAAGGTGGGCGATCACACTGCGGCCTAGAAGCAGAGGCAGCAGGCACAGGGAGCCCAGGGACAAGAGCTGGGCTGTGTGCCTCACGGGCTGTGGTCTAAGGGGAGGCCCTGGTGGCAGCCTGAGCTGGAGGCCCTGGGAGGCTGGCCCTGGCTCTAACCATGGCTCACAGTGCGATCCCGCAGCAGCTGGGGGAAAATAAAGGATGAGCTCAGGAGGCTCGACAAAATGTTGGTAAAAGTCCAACACATTAACTACTGGGCCCACCTGCCATGTAACTCAATCCCTGACTTAAGAAGACCTGGCCTGTGGCTGCTCAAGACCACTCCTGACCTGTGGTCCAGGCCCTCAAGGTCCAGGATGTGCACCTTGCCAACAGACTTCCCTTATGATTTCAGAAAGAAGTTCATTGTCACCCTAATAGTCATTTGTTTAAGGAGTCTTCATCTCTACATGGTGACTTTGACTCAAGAATGATTTTTACCTTCCATTTTTACAATCTCTGAATTTTCTGCTGTGAACATATACTATTGGCAAAGTTAAATAAAATACTAGTAAAAACAACAACAACATTGGGGGAAAAACACACCTAAAAGACCTTTCAACTACCTCCTTGTAGGAGAGGGGATGGGGTCTCCAGATAGAAGTGAAAAATGAATGAGGTTGGAGTTCCTCAGAACAGCAGGACAAGGTTGTTTTGCACAGTGTCCAGCTCCAGGCAGCTGGAGGGCTAAGGACCTGGAGCCACGTCCACTGTGGGGATTTGGGCCCCTCCACACCTTCCTAGGACCTGACCCCTCTGGCTCTCAGCTACCCAGTGTCTGGACTCTCAGGGAAGTTGTAAGCACCCAAGCCTTGCAACTTGAAATCAAGGGAAATTTTGGATTCTGAAGAAAAACCTTGATGAGAAGCAAGATTCAAGTCTGGTGGGATGAATCTGGCAGGCGTCCACTGTGTGAAGTCAGTGTGAGGAGGGGCAGAGAGGCGGAGGTGCCAAACAGCAGCCATGGCAGAGAGACTGCATTTCCAAGAGCATGCTGGGCAGGCAGGTGGGGCACTAGCAGGTGGCATCCCGGGAATCATAGCTGTGCATGCCAGGAAGGTAGAGCCACATCAACTGACAGGAACAGTGTGATCATCACCCATTTACTTTTTTTTTTTTAATATATTTTATTGATATTTCACAGAGAGGAAGGGAGAGGGATAGAGAGCTAGAAACATCGATGAGAGAGAAACATCGATCAGCTGCCTCCTGCACACCCCCTACTGGGGATGTGCCCGCAACCAAGGTACATGCCCTTGACCGGAATCGAACCTAGGAACCTTGAGTCCCCAGGCCGACGCTCTAACCACGGAGCCAAACCGGTTTCGGCCACCCATTTACTTTTATGGTGACCTTGTGTTTATAGTGTCAGTGGTTTTCCACTCATAGTACCGATAAAAATCTTTCCTTTTAAAATAAAGTAGAAATGGCAAGTTGATTCAAGGGAAAGTATGTAATAAGAACACAGGTGATACACACTTGGCAAAATCATGGAGATGGTACAAGGATGGCTGAAGACAGAAAACAATGCAGTATCTAAAGGCCTCTGTGGACCAGCGCTCCTGGCTGACGGTGACTGTGAGCTGATGTCCTGTCTGTCCACTGCTGCCCTCACAGCAGCATCCAAGACGTCAGAGGACCTCTGCACGGTCCTACAATGTCACTCTGGGCTGAATCCTGGCTCTGTAACATCAATCCAATTATTTGAGATGCTGAGTGGAGCAGTAAATTCTTCAAAACATGGAACACATCTAAAAAGGGACTGCTCCGCAAAAGCCAAGCTTCTGTGCTCTGGCACAGGAAGTGGAGAAAAGGGCAGCAGATTTAAAGTTAGCTGTCCAAAAACGAGTCTTAAAAAAAAATCTCACTTGACAGGGTCCACAGAGTTTCGGAAGCCTAGCGACCGCTGATCAGTTCTGCGCTGCACAGGGGCATGGTCTCCAAGCCTGCAGGTGCGAGGGCAGGGGTGGCACTGGGCCCAGGGACTCACTTAGCGTGGACACTCTGGCCCAGGGACTTAGGCGTGGATGCCCTGATGCTCCCCTAACACTAGCTGTGCTGGAATAAGGTCCAGAAGCTGTGACAACTGGTCTCCTTTGAAGTCAGAATCTACAATGGCTACTTTAAGCTTGGCTTGGAATTTGGGTCAGGAGGAGGGGTCCTCTATGGGTCATCTGGCCTTAGCTACTGTTTTTCTGTTTGTTTGTTTCAATTTCAGTCATGATGGAGGGTACATTGTGAAGACACTGATGAAGGGAATGGATTAGAAATCCCTACAGAGGGTGGCCTAGGCCATCGTGTGGCAGGCTGAGGCTGTTGGGGAGGTCCTCCCTCTGTGGGGGCAATCTATCATGGATCCTGGTGGGTGAGGCCTACCTCTTTAGGGTTATTGATTGTGGGGCTCCTCCACTGTGAGAGGGCAGAGGCCAGGCCGAGGTACCTCACCCTCCACAGTGCATGAATTTTGTGCACCAGGCCTCTAGTAAATATATAGTTGGGATGTATTCCTCTTATTTATTTGAGGTTATGCCTAGAACAGAGAGAGAGAAGGCTTCTAGTGCAGCCAGTCGCTGGCTCCATAATGCCTTCAGGTACTGCCTCAGGCCTGGCTGGGTGGGGCCTCTCGTTGGACCAGGTGCTGGCCCTTGGGCAGGCCCCTCCTCTGGCTCTGGAGCACTCTGGAGCTCTGGGTATGGACCTGGAGTGGGAGGAAGAGACAGATTTACTCACACACCTGGCTTTCCTGTGACTTTCCACAGACAGGAAAGATGCTATTGCCTTTAAGGGAACTCCAGCCCATGAGCCTGACCTCCCCAGATTATCTGCCCAGGTTATCAGTCCCCCTCACCTTCCTGAGTTGCCTCGGTGGGCTCAAGATGCTCCAACTCAACCCCTAGGTTTTGGGCGTGGCCCACAAGGTGTGAGGCAGGGGAGTTGATGGGCACCAAGGCCTGCTCCACCTCGAACCAGGTGAAAGGAAGGGGCTGCCCAAACCCTGGACCTGGTCCGGCCAGGTCCCCACTATCAAAGCAATGGCCTGGGGAGAGGCAGGTAAGCAGCAGAGTCTGAGTCCTGGTCTGTCCTTCCACTCTGCCCTCCCATGGCACCCTTGCTTGGAACTGAGACTCTGTTCAGGCCCCCCTTGCCCCTCCAGGGGACAGCCCCTTGCCACCCCCCCGCCCCTGTGTGGCTTTCCTGGTTGTAGCAGGCATGGGATCCAGCAGGTTTAACATGGAGCCTATGTGAGACTCTTCTTCTACTGGCAGCTCTCCTGAAGGCCCTGTTCACTGGCCCCAGATTATCTGGGTGAAACCAGAGCAGGATGCTATCTGGGCTGAGGACTGAGACAGACTTGTGAGCAGCCTGCTCTCCACCATCCTGTTCTGTGCCTGGCCATGGTGGTCAGGGGAGATGGATGTGGAGAGGGGCTGGCAGAGCGGGATGGGTCTGTGGCGGGGAGGGACAACTCAGCCCAGCCTCCCCTCTGGGTCTACAAGACCAGGGACCCCATCACTGTCCTCTTTGACTCATGTCCTCCTGGAATAGAAGCCAACAGAATTCAGGCCTTTCTTTGGAAGCAGAAGATGTGTACGATCAGCGTTCTTCCAGGCACCCCTGCACTCACAGTCCCCACTCTGCTGACACAGGGGACCCTCCTTCTGGACCCAGAGACCACTCACTTTATGACTTGGTCCTGTGGTGTGTCACCCCGGTCATTATAAGGAGGTGTGACTCCAGATGTAGAAAACACCTTGATGGAATCAGCTCTGATGGATGGTGGACAGGACCTGCAAATGATGGACAGCGTGACCTCCGGACCCACTGCCAAGAACTGAGGCCCAGGGTTTGTGTCTGTGTCATTCACTAAGTCAGGTTAAGTGTCTCCAAACATGCCTGCCTGTAGTAGGAGTTTAATGCACATTGCCAAGTGCATCTGAGTGGGCCTGGGGCCCCTGCTCTCCCCTGCCATCCCCCATGTGGCTACACCAAGGACCAGGACAAGGTCAGCTAGGTGAAATCTCAAACTGCTTGACAGGTTGTTTTCCATATGCTTTTCCAAACTCAGATGCCACAGGCCGCTGATGGGGGGTGGGGTGGGTTGGTCGGGGTCAGGGGACTTTCCATGGCATAGAGAGACGTAAGTGGCGGGAACAACCACAGCTGGTCCAGTAGCCCTTTCTGCAGAGCCAGGCAGCAGGGAAGCCCTGCCATGGCTTGTCCCCACAGCAGTGCCTACAAGAGGCCCATGAGGTTGATCCTGTACCACCCACGTTCCAGAAGAGCATTCTGAGGCTCAGACTGATGTGATGACATTGTCAAGACACACAGCTAGCAGGGGCAGAGTCCCCACTGTGCCACAGAGGGGACCCGTGCTCACCTAGTTAGCAGCTCATCCAGGAACCCTTGGGCTCTGGAGAAGGCCGGGTGGATGGGCATCAGGGTGCAGTTGTGGGGGATGTTTCCAGCCGGGAAAGCTGGAACCAGGGACCCCACCACTTTCTCCAAGTTGCCTTTATGGAGGGCCCGCATCCTGCAGGCTTCACGTAGTCTCAGAGTTAACTCAGCTGCACACTGGGTGGGAGGAGGGCATGTCCTAAAATTGGTAAAGGGCAACAAAAGAAAACTAAAGCTAGCATCATTATCCTTAATGGTGGAATATTGAACACTTGTCCCTTAAGGTCATGAACAAGTCAAGGATGTCCAAGAAATAAAAAGATAAATCAGTTTTCTAAATGGAGAAAAGCATATAAAACAAATATATTAAAAACCTAGAGGCATATGATGAGATACTCAACATTTAACATGTCATCAGGAAAATGCAAATTAAAACCACAGTAGCCTTGGCTGGCGTCACTTCTGTCAGTAATCTATGCAACAGGCAGACAGAAAATCAGTAAGGTTATGAAAGAACCAAATACTGCCATCAATAAAGTGGATCTAACTAGCACAAACCTCCACCCCCAAATAGTAAAATACACATTCTCTTAAGAGCACATGGAACATTAAGCAAGGTAGATGCTTCTGAACAATTAATAAATTCAAAACGTATGATGTGTGGTTTTTGATGGCATGGAATTGAATTAGAAATCAGTAACAGAAAGATAACTGGAAAAATTCTTAAATTCTTGGAAATGAAACGAGATTTCTAAATAATCAAAAAGTTAAAAGGAAATTTCAAGGGAAATTAAAACATTTTGAACTGAACAAAACATGGAAATGTAGTGAAGAATGTGCTGGATGCTGGCTAAAGCTGTGCTTAGAGGATAGTTGGTAGCACTGCATGTTTACATTAGAGAATTCCCAAATGGGTGGTCTGACTCTCTCCCAAGGATGCGACGCTTGAGTTGAGATCTGAGGGGTGAATAGGCCTTAACAAGGTGCAGAGAAAGAGAACTGTGCACATGGCCAAAGGAGCAGTTCAGGCAAAGGTCATGGTGGGAAAGGACTTGGGAAGTGGGAGGTCAGTGTTGCTGAGTGGGGACAGTAAGGGGAAGGACAGATTGGGTTGAAATGGGAGACAGCAGGAAGTAGAACCTAGGGCATTGTAGGCCATGGTGTAGGAGTTTGTCTTTATGCTAAAACCAAGAGAATTACTAAGGGAAGTGACACAATTTTGATATATGTTTTGGAAAGATGTCAGGCTCCTCTCTGGAGATGGATTAGAGAGGACAGAAGGGACATGAGTAGACCATTTGGGGGCTATGGCACAGTGTGGTGGTGAACAAGCAGCAAGTGTCACCTTCAGGAAAACAAACCTGGAGGCAGCCTGCCAGGATCAACCCTGCCTCCACCAGCTGCTGAGTGTGGAATGCTGACCAAAGTACTTGACCTTGCTTTCCCTCTCATCTGTTCACACCTATTAGGGTCAGTGTGAGGGTTATTTAATGATTTAGCATAAACACATGGGACATAGTGGGCGTGTGAGAGACGATGGTGATAACTTAGATGTGGGAGGTGGAGGTAGCAATGAGAGAGGTAAAACCAACAGGACTTGGTGATGGATTGGATGTGGCTGGTGAGGGAGAACGGGTTCTGTCCGTGGTGCTGATGTGCAGTTTGGTCTGGACACTGAAAGCAGATCAGCTCTGAAGAGGTTGGTAGGTTTTGCTTTGCTTATCTTGGTAGACTTCTAACTCATGCCTCAAGAAAAGTGTCCTTTCATCTGAACTGGGAGTAAAATAGTTGTATCTTGGCATGGATTTCTTGAGTTTATCCTATTTGGGGATTGTGCAGCTTACTAAATCTGTAGCTTATGTCTTTTGCCAGATTTTGGGATTTTTCAGCCATTATTTTCTCTATTACGTTCTGGCTCCAAACTCTCCTCTCCTCTGGGACTTTAGAATAAGTAAAATGCAGTCTCACCTTAAACACCAGGTAATAGTCAGAAGGAGTTTGTACTCCAAGAGTCGATGTTGAGAATATATATTATTTTAGGGAGAATTTAAATAAATTCATGTATATTAGGTATTGAGGAAAAGGGAACTTTCGTATGTGGGAAACCACTGGGATGCCCATGAGATACTGCTAACTGCCTACCAGTAGAGGCTGGGAGGGCAGAGGATTGAATTTGACCTAATGACATGTTTGGGGTGATTTCTAATTACTTTTAGAGCTTAGTTTTAGAAGTGCTGTACTAAAATACATTTGTTGAAAATAAAAATTGATACCTGTTCCTTTGAAAGATGTCAATTTTGACCATAACTTGACAGAATTTGATCCCATCTTTACAGTTTTGGCCCCTTTTGTATTTCGTTGTTTTATATATATATTGTGGGGCTAAGTTCTGCAGTGGCATTTTAAAAGAGATAAGTTGCAGGAAGAAAATAATGTACTAGAGGCCTGGTGCAAGAAATTTGTGCACTCAAGGGGTGGGGTGTCCCCTCAGCCCAGCCTTCATCCTCTCGCAGTCCAGGAGCCCTTGGGCGATGTCTGACTACCTCTGAGCGGGAGAGGCTCCCGCCACCATCCCTGCACTCACCAGCTGTGAGGCTGGCTTCTTGCTGAGCGGTGCTCCCCATGTTGGAACACATTGACCACCAGGGAGCTGCTCCTGCCTTGAGCATCTGAGCCCTGGTGGTCAGTGCACGTCATAGTGACTGGTCAAATGGTCGTTCTGATTGTTCTGCTGTTCGGTTGCTGGGCTTTTTTTTTATATAGGATAGTATGTAGATCAAGCATCTCAAACTCGCAGCCCACAGGCCACATGCAGCCCACAATGAGTATTTTTGTAGACCAGCCAATATAACGGTATGTAAGAAATATTTCAATAAAAATTTCATAGCTTAATTTTTACAATATCTTGTTACACATAATTATTAATAATGGACTACAACATTCACTAATGACTGATTACTATAATCGTGTTGCATTCATTTCCCTTACGCACCTTACACACAGGTGCACCATTTCTCTCCACTAATACTAGCAGCAAATATTTTAGCAGCTGATTGCCACATCATTAGTCTTGGACTGACTTGTTTGGTGTGCACAACTGGAAATATTTCACTTTCAGAGAACAAGAAAAATGGGTTTGTTTGTGTTACACTTATTAATTTGTGCAGTTACTCAGTGTCTGGTAAGTTAATGTTCAAGAAAAAAATATTAATTTTTATTAAAATGTTCTATTATTTTATGTTAGCAACTAGTGGCCTGATGCACAAAGACTCGTGCAAGAGTTGGCCTTCTTTCCCCCGACTGCTAGCACCAGCTTCCCTCTGGCACCCAGGACCTGGGCAGCTTCGCTCCAGCCACGGCCGCCACCCACCCGGTTCCCCGTGGTTCTCCATTTGCCATGCTGAGATCAGAGCCTGCGGGCCAAGGGGGAGGGACCGAGAGGTGATCAATTCACCTCATAGCAACCAGCTGAGTGGTTGTTCTGGTCGTGACACTTATGGCCTCTGGCCTTGTATTATATAGGAATTACTCATTTACTTCAGCCCTTTGTATTCAGCATGTCTCTATCGAAATAAAGCTACATTTCTATGAAAATTAAAACTTTTGTGTGTTTTTTTTGTTTGTTTGTTTGTTTTTTTTTGTGTGTGTGTGTTTTTTTTTTTGCGGTCCACATAAACTTTAACCTTATTTATTTGGCCAGTGTTAGCCTTTGAGTTTGATAAGTTTGATGTAGATGTAGAGCCTTTATATTTCCTTATCTTTCATATGCCAGATAGATCTTAAATTTCATAGAGATTGTGTCATAATTTTTGTGTATTCCAAAGCACTTAGCATTGGCCAGGAGCTGCCACAACCCCCAACCCACCTGTGTTCCCTGCCAGAGCCCTTTGGAATACGGGGCCCAAAGCTGTTTGGAATAAGGGACGAACTGCCGTTTTCAAATGTGGGGCAAAGAGCCGTTTTGAATGTGGGGCAAATAGCCATTGGCAATGCATGGCGCAGAGCTGGTGGGCACAGAGACGGTGGGCCCAGAGCTGGTGTGCGCAGCGATGGACAGTGAACACATCCTCAGGATGGACGTTACTGTCCAGGAGCTCATGGAGCTCTTTCTGCAGAGCCTGCTGGTGGCTTGAGTGAGTGCACCTGCTTCCCTGTCCCATTGCTGGTGCCCTGGCTCCTCTCCAGACTCCCTGGTGTCTCCACCGACCCCACCCCCACCTGAGCCCTGGTAGTCTTGGGACTCGGGGATCTTTGCTTGTTTCCAAGCTGGGGGCGGGGGTCCTGACCTGGGGCCTGAGGGGTTTCCTTCTCTGGAGCCCATGCACCAGGTGCAGGACCCCGTGGCACTCCCAGCCCTGGACTGAGATGGGCTCACCTGCTCCTGCCAGGGCGCTAGGCTGCTGGTCCCAGAGAGGACAGGGTCTGAGGGGTCACCCGTTCCATGTGGCTGGACCACTGGGGAAAAGCACTCATTGCCCCCAAATATCCTGTTGTAGTGTTTGAACTCGAGACCAGTCAGTGAATGGCCGTGACGGGGAAGCATTGTGCAGATGTCTGAGTGGGAACGTGTACTGGCTGGAACTGGCACAGTGTTTTGCAATAGATGAGAGATTCGTTGAAAAGTCTGTTTTATTTCTTCCCATTCTGGGACGCTAGAGAAAAGTGGTGAGAAAGTTTGCCTCCTGCTGTCTCACATCTGTAGCTGGGATCAGGGCAGGGAGACAGACCCTGGGGAAAGGTGGGCTTGCTGCCAACTGAAGCGAGGGTGGGCACTGGGTGACCCTTCAGCCCACAAGGGCATAGCCCACAGGGGCCCTGCCCGCTGTTGCCCAAGAACTTCAGAATGTGCACGTGGGGTGACGTTTCCTGCCTTTCTGCCCACACCCCCCTCCTCACAGGTAAAAATTTTGAGCCCAGTCGCAAGCAGCAAGGTTGACAACCTGTACATGCACTTGGTGGATGGTATCTTGCTGAACCAAGTCATGCTGGAAATGTAAGTTGTCCTCACAGGCAAAGCACAAAACTGATGCTCATAAGGTGTGACTTAAGGGTGTAGAAATGAAGAAAGCTGAGTTGCTGTGGGAGGGTTTCTCATGGGCCAGTGGCACCTCAGGATACGGGCCCTTTTGCTCCCATTCGTTGGGGATGAAGACCTGCAGGACAGTGGGTGGCAGTTTGTTTGATGAAGGATATTTGGAACTGAAGGACTGTCAAGCACTTGGTGTAGATGGTTCAGTTAACTTCAAACTCAGGTACTCAAGGTGGTTTAAACAATGAAATTTAAAAATAAAACTTGTGGGGGGTCATGGAACTGTAACCGACAGTGTCTGGCCACAGGAAGTGTCGGGTGGGCCGGGAGCACTGCGAGTGACTGAGGCTTCACTTCTGGTTAGGACGCCTGTTTCTGAGATCTTTCACTTCATCTTCCACGTTCATTGCCCCATAGCGAGTGCAGTCAGTTAAATGGCTTCTCAGGTCCTGGATTGAAAGCCACTGTGTTAGGAGGGGCACAGGGCATCAAAATGCTGAGGGACCGATTTGGAGGGTCTCAAACAGGGTCTGGGGGAGGTGGCACTTGTTAGCATGCATGCGGGACCACATCCTCTCCTGCTGCTGAATTCTGCAGAGCCTGTCTGACTGACAGCCTGCCCCAAGGAGGTAGTGTCTCTTACCTCTGACTCTGTTTTAACTCAGAAACGGCAGGGGAGGTGTTGGAACTTAGTGTTGGTGTGGTTTTTGGGCACTTGAAGGAAAAGGGAACATCCTAACGTTCTCTGTGGACCAACCCCTTATGCTCACCTACTCACCTGCAACTAAGCTGTCCTATTTGAGCATAAACCCTTTGGCTAATGAGAATCAGCTTCATTTGTGGCCCACACAGGAGGAGGAGTTAGCTTTGGCATATTCAGAAAGTGGTTTAAGTAGACTTACCTAAAAAGAGCTGTTTTAAGAAATTTCCCAAGAACATAGCTCCTTTTGTTTTAATAAGTCATGTGTTATCATGCTGTGGGAGAGACACTTCAGTTCTACTGTTGTTGTTTTTTTAAAAGCCCTACCAATCTTACCAACCTTTCCAATCCTGTGTTTGTCAATGGTCGGCAAACTCATTAGTCAACAGAGCCAAATATCAACAGTAGAAAGATTGAAATTTCTTTTGAGAGCCAAATTTTTTAAACTTAAACTTCTTCTAATGCCATTTCTGCAAAATAGACTTGCCCAGGCCGTGGTATTTTGTGGAAGAGTCACACTCAAGGGGCCAAAGAGCCTTATGTGGCTGGCGAGCCACAGTTTGCTGACCACAGGCTTAGATTATAAATGACAAATCTGTAAGCTTTGGCAGCGGTTCTCTGAGAACATTGACAAAAATGAGTTTTCCTGGGGTTGTCCCGTGGCATAGTCAGGTTCTGGCAACCACCCCCAACCCCACCCCACCCATTGTGTTAGACCCCGAAATTACTGCATTCCATGGCACAGTGACCAGTGAAACTTCCACCTGCCCTTACCCAAGCCCAAGACTGTTTAATTAAAGCAGTCAGCAGCACCCCTAGCCTCTCCACTCAGCTCTTACACCCAGGCGAAGGGAGGACAAAAGCCCGGGAACTGTGGCTCTTTCTTCCCTGCCTTTGGAATCCCTGAGCTCTTACCACCTGCTTGTAGATACGGAGGAAAGCCTGGTGGACTTTCCTTTGAGAAACGCCAGCTCCTCCCTCGTTCACACTTGGCCTGTGGCTAAATTCAGTTGGAAGGGCTTTTCCTCTCCCCTTGACAATTTCAAATGTTACTTTCTCCTCAGTGATGTGCCCAGGTAATCGTCCAGAAGTGAGAGCCAACCAGTTTGAGGGTCTTAAGGCCTTAAGGAGGGCTTCTGGGTCTTCCTGGTGAGGGCCAGGCACTGAAAAGGGACAGCGGGGAAGCCCTCTGGGTGGCGTTCCAGAATGAGGAAATGCAGGCAAGAGTGGCCCCAGCAGCAGAGTTTCCTGACTGGAGATGAGAATGACCCTGCTCCAGGTGTGTAAATGAGGGCATTTGTTGCCTTTGGAAGTGGTGGGGATTGACTGGAAAAGGGGTGCAGGAGAACTGGGAGGGATAGAGGTTTTCTATCTAATAACTGGAGTATGTTTCATTTTAAAAACTCATCAAGCAGTACCTTAAGATGTATGCACTTCACTCTATGTAACAATCCCCTCAATTAAAAAATAAAAAGAACCTCAGCCCTTGTGTCCACACGTAGGGAGCCAGCGGGAACTGAAATCCAGGTATCTCTCATCCTAGCTGCCTGATGCTGGGCGTGGCATTCATTACCTCAGTTTGCTCATCTATGAAATGGGAATTGCAGTGCCTCCCTTAAGAGATGGTTGTGAGGATTAGATGTGATGATGTGTGAGCATGTAGAGCAGTACCTGACACATAAAAGGTGCTAGTGTCAGTTACTCACTTATGTGTATATCCTCTTAATCCAGGAAGGATTTGAGGCAGCCCATAAGAATTGTTTTTGTGTTTCTTTAGTCTTTCTCCCACATTCTTAATTTCCTAGATTATGACAATTCATAGCCTTGGCCCTCTCCTGATGTAAAAATATTTCTCTCTTTTCCACGTACAGCATGGCTAAGGAGCGGGTCCAATTCCTGAGTAGAGGTGGATGGGGATTGAGAAATAAAAGAAAGAGATAAGACACAGAGATAGAAAGAAAAGCTGGGGCCGGGTGGACCACTGCCCTCTTCTGATGGAGAGACAGTGACTCAGAGCCCCCAAATACCAGGAAGTTTCCCCAAAAGGTCAAGACAAAGGAGATTATTTGCATTCTTGAGTAGTCCCTGAGCATTCCTGGTGCTAGGCTGGATTTAAATATCAAAACCCACTTCCCCACACCATGGGTTGAAATGAAGGTCAAGCTGACAACACCCTTGCCCTTTTGGCAAGGAGTGTTCCCAGGGCGTGGCTTTGCCGACGCTACTGGGTTCAGCTGAAAATAATTAAAGAAGTGCCCATGTGCCTTCCCAGGGGGCTCTCTACATCTCCCCCATTTTTCATTTTTAAATGTAGCTTGTGGACATCTAGTTGGAGCCTTCAGACTTGAGATCACAGGAGCTTGCTAATGACTGGCAGCTGACAAGTGCCATCATAGCAAGAAAAAAGGTTGGAGGGGGTTACCTGAACCCCCTGTTCTTTCACCACTTCCTGAGCATCGGTGGTCAGCTTCTTCAGTTGACCCCATGTGGGGACATGAGCTTCTTGGGTGGTTTTGGCCAGCTGCCTTCTGCTTCCCTCCTTCTTTGGGGCTGGCGGCTGGGCTGGCATCATCACCAGAGGCATGATCTTCAGCTTCTTGAATGGTGGGATGAGTTGTTCTCCCAGGTCCATGGTCGTGATGCACTGCTCGCTCTGACACTCAGATGGGGTTAGAAGCACCTTCTGGAAAGATACAAATGTGGCCTCTTCCCCACATCATTACTGGATCTGGTAAAATTCTTGTCTGGTTTGTGCATCCTTCTGCCTAGGTAACTTGGCGGAGCCTATTGTACCGGAGGCCTGATGCCTTTCAGCTGCAGTATGATCCTCTGTATCACAATTCAAAAATTTTAAAGTATAAAGAGCATGACTGAGTTTGTTTTGAGGTGACACATAACATCCACCTCCCGCTTAGGCTCTTTCCACTATTGAGTGACATCCATATTGCCAGACTTAATTAGGTTTAAGTCCTTGGGGATTTACCCCGATAGTTGGCACAGGGAGGTGGATAACACACTGAGGACATTGCTTCCAATAAAACATGGAAATGGTCGTTCTCAAATAACATTTTGAAGGTGAAAAAATAATGAAAAAGTTTCTTGGAATTAGTAGGCCCTATCGTAGCTGTTTCAATAATTTTGGCCATTTTACCACACAAGCACTATTACTATGGGCTCTGTAGCAAAATCTGTTAAGGGATAAATAAGAGCTTGTATTTCTACTGAAATATAAGGGCTTTGAAGGACCTTTGCTCCTCTGAGGCAGTAGATCCAGCCTTTCCAGAACTGGATCCATCTGTAAAAATGGTTAATGCATGAGGTAATTTTAATTTTTGCACAGAAATATGACTGCTTTGGAGTCATTGCATGTTAAGCAATTTTACTATGAGATGAACTATCAATAAAATTTTTAGTTAATACTTCAGAAACAGATTTTTTTGTCCAGTACAATTTTCTTGAATATTCACTTATTTCAAGTAGCCAATTTTAAATAATTTGAAATAAGGTTTATTTTTTTAACTTCACTTGTAAACTTCTACAATTAGTCTTTAAATAACTTTAACCTAAACTTTATCAGGGAGGCAAAAACACAAATTACTTACTTCAGTTTATGAGGCCAAATATATTGACTTTCAATTACAATCTTTATGACATTTGAAGGAAACCTCTTTATTTCCTTCCAGAATAATTTTCAGGCTACAGAGAGTTTCACTTAAGAATCTTTGTCTTTCTTTACCCCAATAATATGTACTGGGCCATACGTCTGAGTAGCCATATCACAAGCACTTTTACGTTAAAGTTGACTACTAATTTACTGTCAGATTTAATACTTTAACAACAATCTTAGTTTACACTGTAAATATCAGTGAAAGAGATTTCAAAATTTTTTAAATTTCTCCTTTTTATTAAGCTAGAATTTTATTTTAAAAGAGTATCTCCTTCGGCTTATTTGCATATACAGAGGGATCATGGGAGGTCTCAGTAACTTTCTTAGAAGACTTAATCAAAGACATTGGCTTATTCAAAGGAAGGGGGTTGGCCTTTGCTGTTTCAAGATGGAGGCCCCCATGGGAGTGCAAGCCATGAGGCCAACATGGCGGCTGCCAAACCAGGCAGTCCTCAGGGTGGCTTCTAATCTGTTCTTAGATTTTACTTGGATTCAATTACTTATAAAAACATTGGCTTCTCATGTAACTTAATTTATATGAGACCTTGATTATATTTTAAAAAGCTAATTTATAAAGTAATTTAAGTAGGTATTTTTATTAAAAAAGCAAAGCAAGCAAATTTAGTAAACTTATAGGTCTGACCACAAAGCACAAACGCTGCCCCACAACCAACCTATTTAAAATGCAGATGGCTATGGGCTTTTTGTTACTTTAAATTCCATCTTAAATTTTTGCTATTGGATTTTAAGAAATATTTTGCCCTCCTTAGAGGCCAAAACCTTCATAACATTTAATATATGTATATAAGTAAAATGCAATTATCAATTTTTTATTTGATAAAGCTTTCCATGTGATTTCAAGTATCAATCAGTTTAATTAAAAATATTTGTTTTAAGAGAGAACAGACTTTTGAAAACATTTCAGGGCCCATGAACTGTCCAAAAGTTATTCTCAAAGTCTTGAAATAAACTTGGAAAGATTATATATATAATCTTATATATAAGCTTTGACTCTAGCATCAGCCAGACCACGTGATTTAAAGATTATATACTTAAGTTGTCTTAAAAAATATCAATTACATTTAAACTGGTTCACAGAATTAATCCTCTTTTTTAATAGGACCAATAAGTAACATATTATGAATTCCTAATTATCAAAGAAAACACAAAAATTATTTTCTCAAAAATAAATTGCTATACTCTAGGCATTTAGTTACCACAATTATATAATTTCTCCCAATTCACTCTGAACCTTAAACTTTCAGAGCTTCAAATTTTTGGTAGCAAAATAAATACTTAGCATTTCTGAAATCAATAATACTTTTACATTTCTAAGGATGCATTTCAAATAAAATACAAGGCATATTCAGTTAATAGATTAAATTCTATCCTCTAGACTTCATACAAGGCATACTCAGATCAACATTTCAGTATTATATCATCTCAATATATTTAGATATAAGTTTTTATCATTTGATTTAGTAAACTTCAAAGTTTTTAAGTTTCCAGCCGACAGGCCTGGCTCAGAAGCTTGACTTTTATTTTTTCCCAGGTCAAATCCACCATCTTTAAGCATGGCGAAGATGAGACCTTTAAAATGGCTTTCTAGGGGAGTGGGCGTCCATATTGGATCACCACGTGTCTCCCTTCCCCCACCTCCTTCTTCCTTTGGGGGAAAATTCAGTGATGGTCTGGTGTCTACTGTTTTTATTTTCATTATTATTTCAATTTTTATGTTTGTTTTTATTTTTTAAGGAAAGAAAAATATTTTTTTAGATAAAGAATCATTGGCAGTTGCTGAGAAATTCCTTTAATTCTTTCTACTTGGTTCAGCCTAATACAAGTAGTTTGAGCATCCAACAAAATGAAATATGAAGTCACTTTTGGCCAAGAGCCAGCATCCAGCCATAAAGGCTGGGCAGCTGCTAGCAAAACCTTTCTTATCCCGCTCACAGTGATGCTTGTCCCGCTCTGCTTCAAACTCTAGCTCCTGCTCATAATTACGAGATAAATCTTTATCAGGTGGGCTTTTGACTGCAGTCACAGTAGTGACATGTGGAGGCGGAGGAGGCACAGAGGGGGAAGGTGGTATTCTTAGAGATTCGCACCCCTCCACTGTAGGCTGTAAGGCCGTGGCCACATCCCACTTAGACATTCTTAAGCTCTCCTGTGCTGGATCAAGGCCACCACGAATTAAAGTAGGAATAGGAATCTTCTCTGGACCTTCTGCTGTGTATCGGTCACACAACTGCTTTCTGACCTTTTCTCACGTTTCATCAACAAAACTTAAGAAATCAAGACTCTGACTACGCTTAACAGAGCATCCTTGAGCTTTGAGCATAGTTTTAAGCATTTGAGAGTAGAGACCTCTTTCCTGAGACCCTGAAATACCCATGTTTTACACCCAGTTAATACAATTTGCAACAATCCGCTCCTTACTTTATTCTGTGGTGCGCACACGTCTTGGACCGACCACCTCGCCTCTTGCCTCTGTACTCAGCCAGACCACATGGGCGCCAGATGTAACTATTTTCTCTCTTTTCCGCGTCCAGCGCAGGTAGAGAGCAGGTCCAATTCTTGAGTAGAGGTGGATGGGGATTGAGAAATAAAAGAAAGAGACAAGACACAGAGATAGAAAGAAAAGCTGGGTGGACCACTGCCCTCTTCTGATGGAGAGACAGTGACTCAGAGCCGATGCAGCGGTGTTTATTTTATACCCCCAAATACCAGGAAGTTTCCCCAAAAGGTCAAGACAAAGGAGATTATTTGCATTCTTGAGTAGGCCCTGAGCATTCCTGGTGCTAGGCTGGATTTAGATATCAAAACCCACTTCCCCACACCATGGGCTGAAATGAAGGTCAAGCTGACAACACCCTTGCCCTTTTGGCAAGGGGTGTTCCCAGGGCATGGCTTTGCCAATGCCCCTGGGTTCAGCTGACAATAATTAAAGAATGCCCATGTGCCTTCCCAGAGAGCCCTCTACACTCTCCCAGTGAGGTCTAGGACAGAACTGGACTCTGGGATCCATGTCCTGGCCCCACATCCCACACTGTACTAAAGCTAAGCCTGTGTTTTCACTTCTGCCAAGTGGAGAAATGTAACTCACCAGCAGGTAAGGCTGTTCTGCTTTACCGCCCATGCTGGAACATCCGACTGCGTGCTGTTCACTGGTTTGGATCAACTCTCCCCAGGTTAATAAGACCTGAGGAAAGAGAGCAGCAATATGCTAACTGGCTTGCTGGAGCTCAGATAAGGGGCATGTTACCTGACACTTCAGAACCTCCAGGAGGCTGGCAAGGGTTCAGGTGACTGCACCTGGGCAACTGAGGAATGCTGCACTGGTCTCTGGGCCTTGGCCTCCCAGTGACATGAGGGCCTGGGAGCAGGAAAGCCCTGTGAGCTCAGCTTTCTGGGGAGGCCCTGGTCTAGGAGAATCGCTGAATGAAAGTGAGGTGTTGAAGGGTGTGGATTGAGATGCATGGGAAACTTGCCGAATGGCTCCTCTGTAAATGCAGAATCTCTGGGTACCCACTGGTACCCCAGGGAAAAGAAGGTGTCTGATTCACATTGCACACATTTTTCACTGTCTTGTGGGAAAGTCATCTAAGAGCTTTGACTCTAGCATCAGGCAGGCAAGTTCAAATCCCCCGTTTACCACTTACTAGTTTATTACTTTGGGCAAATTCCTTAAACTCTCTGCCTCTCCATTTCCTGATCTGTAATAAGAGATGGAATTTTATAGATTTAGAGAGGATTAAAAAGGATTATGTATATAGAAAATGCCCAACAAATGTCCATCTTCATTGTCATTAGAGTGAGGCCCAGAACTGGTGTGTGTGTGTGTGTGTGTGTGTGTGTGTGTGTGTGTGTGTGTGTGTGTTCATGTTCCCACATGCCTGTGCTGGTGTGCATGTACTTGTGAGAGTGGACACTGTTTTGATTTGGCCCAGGTTTGAATCAGCAGTGCTTGCTCTGTTTTTCCACAGCAGGAGAGGAGGGGGTTTGCATCCTGGACAGAGTGGGATAGACTTCCCTTAGCCCTAGTTGGCTTGTTTAGATTTGGTTTCTAATAACCTTTCTCTGCCCTGAGAGACTTAAAGGAGGGAGTCTTGGTGAATGATGATGATAATTAGTCTAATTGCTCAGGTATTAATGCCAGGGCTCTTTTGGAGTGTGATTCCAGCTAGTACTGCCCCTCAGAGCTGGTGGGAGAAGCAGAGGGTCAGAGCCCAGGCCCCCACCCTGGTGTGTGGAGAGTCTTTTAGGTGCAGCGAGAGCCCCTGTGTGCTGAGGCCCTTTGGCTGCTGGCATTCCTGGGTAGGTCCCATGTGAATTACTAGTAAATGAAAGCTCAGGCGACAGCAATAAGAGAACAGGAAGATCCCTGCTTGTTCCCCAAGCTCTGCTATGCTAAGAAGCACAATTGTCAGTTTATGAACTTGCTTCTTTTTTAAAAATATATTTTATTGATTTTTTTATAGAGAGGAAGGGAGAGGGATAGAGAGTTAGAAACATTGATGAGAGAGAAACATCCATCAGCCGCCTCCTGCACACCTCCTACTGGGGATGTGCCTGCAACCAAGGTACATGCCCTTGACTGGAATCTAACCTGGGACCCTTGAGTCCGCAGGCTGATGCTCTATCCACTGAGCCAAACCGGTTGGGTGTGAACTTGCTTCTTATCTCTTAATGTGCTCTCTTCCAGGAAGAATTGCACCCTGCAGGTAAATTATTGTGTAATGCTAGGCACACTTCTGCAGCCAAAGTGCCTTTACCATTTAAATTCTGAAAGCCTCCTTTGTTCCTAAATTAATTTCCACTGAACAATTCACCTTTATTTCCTCAGTAATGAATGGCTCCATGAGAAACATGTAACATGCAGGTGGCTTGGCAGACTCTATTACTGTGTGGGGACAGTAAGGAATATTATCATCTGACAGTTGAAAAGAGGTCCTCTTGTTTTCCCATGTGACTATTTAGGGGATCCAGGGTGATTGAATGAAGTCCTTGGCTGAGTATTGCCTGCAATGGATAAAACGGTTTGCAAACATACCATGCAAGGTGGGTGCCTCTGAGCCCCTTGTGCCCTGGCACCGTGTGGCATCGATAGCAACACGTTTCTAGTGAGCTTATCCTGGGGAGTTCTGTCCACAGATCTGGTCATGCAGAGAGGGGCAGGGCGGGTGGTGGCAAGGCAGGTAGGAGCTGGGTTTAAGATCGGCCTTGGGTCTGGTGGTCTCACACTCTCTGCCTGCTCCAGGCCCAGCCTTTGCCACTTTAGAACTTGAGCATAGCTTCTTGCCTACTGGCCTCTCACTTCTACGGTGGTGGGCTATGCAATGCAGGTTTAGATGTTTCTGCTGCCTAATACCTGGGGCACATTGGAATAGTAGCTATAAATCATTTAGGTCACACTGTACTCTGCTTCTGGACACTTGCCCATCCCGGACTGTCCCCAGGTCCTTCAGGGCTCAACTCACATGGCACCTCTGATTCCCCCTCATGGCGTGATTCAGCTGACAAGAGTCTTTGAACACTTCTGCGAGCCCCATGAGAACAGAAGTGCATAGTCCTGCCCTGCAGAACTAGCCTTGGGGTGGGGGACAGGCCAGCTCTGGGTTGCCTCATAGTAGGCACTCTGGGTGCCCCAGCATCTGACTCAGTGGGTGGGAGAGAGTGGAGTTGAAGTCCTTTTCAGAGGGGGCTCTTCTGGCTGGGTTTTGAAGGCTGTGTAGGAGTTGGTTGTAAGGATGAAGGCGCAGGCTGTGCAAAGGGAGCTCAGGGCCTGAGAGGATGGTGATACTGGCGAGGACTGGTGGGTAGACCGGCTGGAACACTAGATGAGAATGCTGGGGGCAGTGGCCAAAGGGGGAGAGTTGGGCCTTCTTCCTGCTTGAAGCCCCTCCATGTGCTCCGGCTCACATCGCTGATAGTGGTCGGGGCTCCTTACCCGCACGGGCTCCTTAAGGATGGGGTGCAGGCTGCTGAGGGCAGTGGAGAGACAGGTCTGGAGCTCTCCAGCCAGAGTTCAAGCCCAGCTTCACCCCTGGCTGGCTTTGTGACTTGGGGCTCATTCCTTAATTGACCCAAGTCAGCCTCTTCGTGTGTAGGAAGGGACTGTCCCTGCCTCCCTCTGGGGGCTGTTGTGAAGAGTGAATGTGCAGAGAGCACCGAGTGCAGGGCCGGGGTCAGGCAGAGAGGGGGCAGCCAGGAGAAGCCAGAGTCAGTGACCACACCCTTCCCGCTGCCAGGCTTTGACCAGAACCGTGTCCACTGGCGATAGGTGCACCGTTTCCCCTCTACTGAGAACCCGGGGTTCTGGCCTGTGCGGGGAAATGAACACGTGAGGGATAAGCAGGAGCTACTGGCCCATGCCCCGATGTTAGAACCCATGAGTGGGGCAAGCCTTGGAAAACTGCTGCCTGAGAAAAACAGACACGTCCCCATGTATGGGTGCTCGCAAACTCTGAGGGCATTCAGGGGAGACTCAGCCCCCTAAGACACTGAGTTGTGATGGGAGGGCTCCGGGGGGCGGGAGCAGGGATGAGGGGAATGAGCTGAACGGCTCCCCTGTGTGTGCTGGGCACTGGGTCAGGAGTAAGTGCAGTGGACCTGTGAGGGCCCAGCCATTGCGTTCCACACTCAGCATGTGCCTGACACACAGAGGCCATAGTACTTGTTTGTTGTGTCTTACAGACCCCTCATTTCCAGGAAACTGCTGAGAGCAGGTGTGTGAAATGATCAAATAGGAACTGCATATTGAACAAAAGCTTATCTGAATTTTGTTTTAGACCCAGATCAGTGGAGTGAACTGTTGCATTGAGAGGCATAGACTCAGTCCTGAACCCCAGGACTGACTCTCAGCCCCACCCCTTCCTTGTTAAGGAGTGGGGCTCAGCCAAGTCCCACACCTGTCAGCAGGTGCACTCGTCCCACCACCCGAGGCTGTACGTGTCAGACGCTCTCACAGTGTTTTCTCCTGAATTTAAATGGTGTCTTGCTTCGGGGATTTTCCATCTGGCCTGGCCTCATGGAGAAGGGCAGGGGCTCAAAAGTGGAGACAGAACTTCCCGTGGCAGCAGAGTCATCCCTAGGTTATTGGTTTGGGTCCAGGTGCCTGGAAGCGCTGTCGTCATGACCAGGGCCTTAACCTGATGGCTCTCGTGTGTGTTCTTGCTGACCAGGAGCTGAATGAAGACAATTATACTTCAATGAACACCAAGGGCCTTGTCCAGGAGCAGCTGACTGTGGCTCGGTCCCAGTTCGATAAGCTGTACGAGCTTGAGGAAGAGAACATGCAGCTGAAATCAAAGCTGCGCCACCTACAGTTGGTAGGACAGGCTGTTGTCACCACGTGTAACACAGAGAGGGGCAGTTTCAGGTTCATGTTGTGCCCTTCTCTGATGTTCAGCTACTGGGTTGGTGCTGCTCCCCACACAGTGACCCGCTGACGGCGGAGCATCGCTTGCTAAGCTCAGTGGCTTGAGTGGGCACCACTTAAGGCTCCCAACACAGAGAGGGCCTGATGCTGTGTTGCTTTCCCATGAGGATGGATGAATGTGGGCATCTGATGCAAAAAGGGTCTCTGCTTGCGTTTATGGTGTGGGTTGAGCTGTGCTGTGTGAGTCCCTATGGCCTTTCCAAGGCGTTAGGCCTGCTAAGGGGCCACAGAGCTGCCACCATCATAGCACTTGTTTTAAAGCCCTGTGCTGTACGTCACTTTGTTCAGACACGGCTCAGAGGCCTTGGGTGTCTTTATCCCCTAGATCACTATGTCAACATACCTTCTAGTGGTTGTAAGTCTCACAGCTGGGCTGTGTGTTGGGGTCATTTCTGTGTGGCTGTGTTTTTGAAGTGAGCAGAGCATGGAGGCCCTTCATCCTGGGGGAATAAGGGCAGATGCACGGGGGCTGGGGCCTGTCCAGGGCGTGCCCCAGGCCGCATCCTCATCCCCCTCCCCCTTTCTGCACTAGGCCTGGGACACAGAGCAGAAACGCCTTAAGGAGCTGCGGGAAGAGAACATGGCCCTCGAGGCGGCACAGGGGCAGAGTTTGGAGGAGTCTGCCCGCCTGCGCTGGGAGCTGGAGCAGCTGTCAGAGGGTAGGCAGCAGCCCCTGGTGCCTGGGAGCCAGCCTGGCCGAGGCTTCTCCCTCACCCAGGGAGCTGAGCCCTTGGCTCTGAATCGTATGTGTCAGCCCATCCTCAGCCCAAGTAAATAGGGTTTTATTCAAGGGCCATTTGGAACTGTTTCATTGCAATTCTCCCAAGAACACGAAGGACCTGACAGCCTTGAAGTCAGGACATGAAATGCAAAGGAAGTGTTGCCAGATTTATCAGTTCCCATTAGGCCAGGCCCAGGAGCTTCCAGATGACAGCACGCTGACACCGGGAGGGTGTTTCAGATCTCTCCCTGGAGCACTGGAAGCTCTGGATGCAGGAGACGTCGCCAGTGGTCACTAACCCCCATTATAGTTGTCCCCGGGGCATGGTTTCCTTAGTTGCTTTCATAATCGGGCAGATGGGTGTAGTCTGCTCTCCTTCTTCCTGGGCAGGGGCTGCTCAGGGGCTGCTGTTCAGGAGACCCAGGCCTCTTCCTCTCCCTCTGGCATTGGCCTCCTCCCAGCCCACAGAGGAGGTGTGGGATTGGCCAGGGAAGGTGTGTGGGTCAGCTGGCAGTGCAGCAAGAGTCTCAGCACCCAGCAAACAACAAGCCAGTTCCCATGTCCAACAATCGCACGTGTGCACCTGAGAGTGCAGCTGAAGGCTAGCTTAGAGCTCTGCAGAGCCAGGAGGGCCTGTGGCTGGTTTGGGGAGGGGCTGCTTTTCAATTCTGAGCAACACTACTCAGCGTCATGGAAAGGCTGTTGAAAGCAGCTGGGTATTCCTTCTCTTCAAGGCCTCCTATCCGCTCCAAGCCTAAAATCAGTTCATTGAACTAGGAGTCTGTGTGGGAGTTAGTTCTTTCTGTGGTTTGGTGTCTCCCTGCTCCTGGGAACCCAGGCTCTGGGAGTTCAGGTTCCTGGGGAGCACCACTGCTCCTGGTGGGACACAGAAGCGGTGCGACTGGCAGGGACTGGCTCAGACCAAATGTGTTTCTGATAATGACCAGGGTGGCTGATGGGGTTGGAAAGCCTCCCTGAGTCAGATGCTCAGTGTAGCCTGTGAGCCCTTTCAGGTCAGTGACTGACTCCTTCTTGGTGTTCCCAACTCCTACTGCTTAGCTGGCAGCTCACGAACAAAGCGTGAATGCACTTTGGTGTGGTTGGTGTGGTGGCTTCTTGAGTAGGAAAGGCCTGGTTTAAAGTCCTGGCTCCTCCACTTGTTAGCCAAGCGACCTCTCCTAAACCTCAGTTTTCTTATCTGCAAGATGGGGGTAATGAAGCTGCCTCTCAGGATTGCTATGGGTATCTTGTGAGGAGACAGTGAAGCGTTAGGCTGTGCCTGGCCTACGGGGCACCAACAAAGGATGGATGTTCTTATCGCCCTTGTTTTATCCAAAGACCCACTGCTCTGCTTCTTGGGGTGCTCATGAGCAGCCCTATTCGCGGTACAGTGCGATAAGGCTCACAGGGCTGACTGTGTGGCCCCGGAGGGAGAGCTGAGGGAACAACCCTGACCCCTCATGCATTCATGTTTTCCTCCTGAACAAGCCCCGGAACCTACTCAAAGTCACGCACCTGCTGGTGGCAGGGAGGGGCCGAGAACTCCAATTCTTCTCAGGTGTCTGCTCCCTTTTCTGTTCTGCATTCAAGCTGTTTTAAAGCAATGGAGGACATTGCCTTTTTCTGCCTTTACCCTATGTTTTCATCTCGCTTAGAATTTTTAAAGCAATTTGGATACACTGTCCGATTCTTTTTCAATGCAATTGTGAAAGTACAAAATGAAATCTCTGTCTGAAGGACATTACCCAGAGATGGTGAGTACTGGCCTTATGCGCCCCATAGTCTCTTCCTCCCACAGACATGTGGGTCAATGATCATGTCCCCCCTACACACTCGGCTAAATCACCCGGACTCCCCCCACTCTGAGGCTGGCATAGAGAACGCACTCTCTTTGCCATCTCTGTTCCTCTCTGAAATCCTTGACTTGACCATCAGGTTATAACTTTATAAAAAGTGGTGCCAGCTGTTCCACCATCTTGAACTTTTGCATTGGCTTCTCCACCGCAACCTGCTTTCTTCTTAAGCTCTGGCTGCTTCCCTAGCAAACCCAGCTGAGCCAGCAGAGGGCCTATAACCGCACAAGGAGCCCTCAGATGCACACAGCAACAGCACCGTGGGAAAAAGGGAGGGCATCCAGCTGACCATCCAGGCCCCCCAAACCTAGGGTTCAGGGTGATGGCCGCCTTGGGGCCGGGGGCAGAGAGCAGAAGCTGAGGCCCCTGGACTCTGGGCTCTGACTCCACTTTGCTCTCCAGCCTCCAGCTGCTTCCTGAAGCTGGACCAAGAGGAGCAGAGCCTCCAGGGCACCATGCGGGACGCCTTGCTGGCCGTGCAGAAGAGCAACCTCCATCTCGCGAAGCTTCAGAAGGGGAACCAGCAGCTCGGCAAGCAGGTACCCATGGGTGCTGTCCGGAACCTAGGGGCATGGAAGTGGCCAGGGGGAGCACCCAGGGGTCGGTGAGCAGGTGCAGTTGGGGGAAAGGCAAAGTCCAATGCAGCCACCGTTATGGGAGGGGGACAGGAGTCCTCCTGGAGAGGCGTCACGAGGCAGCATGAGGTGTCCCTGCCGCAGTGAGACCGCACCCGATGGACCTCTGTGTGCCTTGCTGCCTTCATCTGTGAAATGGGTTAACGATGTACCGCCCCTAGTAGGTGTGGTGAGGATGCTGTGAGTCAGTGCAGGTAAAGGGTCCAGCTCGTGGTTAAGTGCCTAAGGAAAGGAGAGCAGCGCCCTGTTAGGAAGCACCAGGCCGGCCGGGGAGGGAAGTGGCAATGGAAGACATGCTCCTGTGTGGAGGACACGGGTGGGCCGTTTCAGGGCATGGCTGCTGGTGACACGAGCGCAGTGCTCACTCTCCTTTTGGTCGAGGGGATGATGAAGAAGAGAAGGCTGGACTACACTGCCTTTCTGGGCAACCCAGGCCTTCCCAATAGTGCAGTAGGACAGACATCTGGGAGGACAGACAGGCTCACCAGCCAGGTTCATCCTGCAGTTACCAGGACCCCATTCACGTGGCCAGAAGGGCCCTGAGGGGCTAGCAACAGCCTCCCTGTGCAGGTCATTCTGGGTCAGAGGCCTCAGTACCCATAGCCACCGCGGGTGACACAGCTGTGTCATGGGCTCTGAGCCCACCTTGACTGGTGGCTGGATTCTGGATGAGGGAGGTGCAAGGGCCCTCTTGCTGTCTGACCGCCTGGCAGCACTGATGCTTTCAGGTGTCTGGGTGTCTGTCCCAACCTGCCCAGGGGTCCTGCGAGCGTCATTCGCTGAGGCTGCCCCATCAATGGCAGGGACATGGGCTGCGGACCGGAGATCTGAGTCCCGCTGGTCACAGCTCTGCTCGAACTTAATCTCTGGGTGAGGCTTGGGACCCCCCTCCTCCTGTGAAGTGCTTTCTCCAGGCCTCTCGTGGGACGTCCGAGGTTCGGTGACTCACGCTTCTCGTCGTTTGAGGCTCCCTGTGTCCTGTCTGTGCGCCAGGAGGAAGCCCTCCTCACACCGTGTCTCTCCGTGCATCACAGCTCAGGGAAGCCCCCAGACAGTCTGGGTGTTAGGTTCACGTGGGCCGGGCACAGGTAATGTCTCTAAATGGTAGCCCGACCTCGGCCGAGATAGAAAGGCTTGACCTTTAGAAAGATGAGAACCTCCAACGGGGCAGGTCCTCATGGCTGAGCCGCAGAGGCCTGCACTGTAGCCTCTGGCCCAGCCCCCAGCAGGCCTGACAGGTGCCCACTGATGCTTCTCCTGCCCTCGGGGTCCACTTGGGTCTCTCCTCCGTACACACAGGACTGGCAGGGGGTGCCGCTTCCCCGCATGCCTCCTTAGCCCTGTCTCTCGGGTCCCATTCCCTGCTTCCTCTCAGGATCAGTTCCCTGAAGGACACTGTGGCCATCCTGCCACAGCCCTAGGGAGGCCAGTCTTGGCTCTGAGTCCCTGGTGGGAGGGGGGGGGGCTGCAGTTCCCAGACCAGCACCTTCCCTTGTCTGCTGCCAGAAGCCCTGCGAAGGCAGTTCTGCTGCTGCTCCTCCCTGTCCTGCTCAGCCCGCTCGGGGCCTTCTTGCATCTGTCCTGGCCCAGCGGGGCTGGTCGGCTTTCTCCCCCGAGCCTGGCTGCATCATGGGTCCTCCCTCATGTTGGATCAATGGTGTGTCTTAACCATCAGCTGAGCATCACAGGGGACATGGCCCGACATTGACCTCCCTGGAGCCAGGGCAGGCCCAGCCTCGGACACTTACAGGACACATGGTTCTCTGGGAGGTGTCTGAGAAGGAGGGACAAGCATCAGCCAGGACAGGCAGCCCGGAGTCCCAGGTTTCCTGGTGCCAGCTCAGCTCTCTCAATGCCCAGTGTCCCCCAGGCTGTAGGCTCGCTTTGGTCTGTGTAACCGTAGTTGGCGAAGTTCACGTCCTTCCCTATAACTCACGACCCTTCTCTAAGGGAGGACCTGAGAGAAGGTGCGTCCCCCACCCTCACTTGGCAGTGACATCCTAAGAGTTCATTCCTTCAGCCAGGAGTCGTGGTTTTGAGAGGAAGAGGGGCAGCCCTTTGGGGCCTATCATGGGAACACAAGCGTAGCACAGGGGCTGATAGGCAGGCCCCTGGCACCCGCGTGTTCTGGGGACCTGGAGCCTCCCCACAGGAGCCCACGGCCCAAGCCTGGTGCTTTGGGGAGGACGGGAAAGCCATCTCAGCCCAGTGAGCTCTCCCTAGGGCAGGGGTCCTCAAACTTTTTAAACAGGGGGCCAGTTCACTGTCCCTCAGACCATTGGAGCGCCTGACTATAGTTTAAAAAGAAACCTATGAACAAATTCCTATGCGCACTGCGGGCCCGGGACGAGTCAGCTGCTAAGCTGGACAGGCAGCAGCACCCGGCAGGCCAGATAAATGTCCTCAGCAGGCCACATGTGGCCCGCGTGCCGTAGTTTGAGGACACCTGACCTAGGGGAATGGAGGGCCTGCAGGGAAGGACAGGAATGAGGGCTCCAGTTCCAGGGCAAAAAGAAGCAGAGAGAGAAAGATGGGGGTGTCCAACAGGGGAGGGTGAGACATGGGTCTGTCATATCTTCAGACCAGAAGCAGCCACGCCAGATATGCAAAGGTTGGACATAACATTCCTTTCACTGGGAGAGAAGGGGCAGCCGGGGAGAAAGATTAACAGCAAGACAGGGAGGTGTGAATAGGCAGGAGGTTGGGGGGCCACACACCCCCAAGGCCTGACTGACAGAGCTAGCCTGGGGTTGGCCCCTGCTGTGTGTTTGACTCTGCTGCATAGTCACCGTGAGGCTCTGGGCAGATCACTGGACTCCCTGGGCCGGTGCCCTTCTCTGAATGAGGGTGAGTGACCGCTGCGCAGGGCCTTCCTCCTCAGGGCCGGCTCCGGAGCAGGGGCTGCCAGCAGGGCAGATGCCTGCTTCCCTGCTGAGCCCAGACCTGGTGCTAGGAAGTGGGGCAGCGATCAGGAAGGAGAAGAAAGATGTTCTCACTTGTGAGAAAGACTCAGACATGTGGCTCGTTACAGTGCCTTTTGCTGTTGGCCCTGTCTGCGTGGAGCTGCCCCGTCCTCGGGTCCCCGTGTTGGGGCAGGGGGCTCGATGTGCCGACAGGGTGCCGTGAGGGCACGAATATGAGCCCCACTCTGCCTGACCCTCCCCATCATGGGGAAGAAGCTGGCTGCCTGCTGCTTCTGGAGGCGTCTGGAGACTGTGCCCAGACCTGTGGGATAAGCAGGGCGGCCCTCGGCCCAGGAGAAGTAGGCAGAGCTAGCATCAGAGCAGCGATCCTTCCGGGAGTTTGTAAATCTACCTGTGCCAGGCCACCCCCAGCCAGGTGAAGGAGCAGGCTCTCGGTCCTGCTGCTCACTAGGTCGCTGGGCATCTGAAGGTCCTGCCCCCAGAGGTTCTAGTCTATGGCCTGAGGTCTGGGGTGTTTAAAAGCTCTGAGAACCACCTGATCTTTGATCGTGGGGATCCTCTGTTTTAGTTTTAGAGCCGTCATCCCAAACCAGCAGCATCATGGTCACAAGTCCAAATGCAGGTTCTTGGGCCCCAGCCCAGACAGACCGTGTCAGGAGCTCTGAGGGTGGGAGGGGCCGGTGCTCTCACGAGGGGTCAGCTCTGGTTGGACCTGCCACCTGCCAGGTGTGCTGAGCACTTCGCCCTGACAGAAGCGGGTGCCCTTGCCTGCTGCTTGCTGGCCCTGTCAGTTACAGAAACCCGCTCGTGGTCACATTGTTAGCAGGGAACAATCCTTTCCCCCTCCCGGTGGTCATGAGTTTGGTGTCAATGGGAAGGGACAGCAGCACGGACCTCGCCTGGGAGTCGCACCTCAGGTCCCACCCTGAGTCGGAAGCTGCGTCCATCACGGTGTTCAGGTGTCAGGCACAGAGTGGGAGACCTGCGGGTCCAGGCCGTTCATGTTCCGGGAGTGGGCACTGGTGGGTCCCGAAGAAGAGCTCTGTGTCGGGCCGCTGATTGGGCAGTCGTGCAGGCAGGACGGAGGTGGTCAGGCCTGGCGGCATTGGGGGTGTGGAGGGGAGCCGCATGGGGAACGAGGGCAGGCCTTGGTGGCCCATTTACTTGGAAGGGAGAGGAGGTAGAGAGATGGCAGAAGACGCCTCTGAGCAGCTGGATGAATAGGAATGTCACCAACCTGGAGATGTCCCTGTAGGACATCCAGTGGTGGCTGCTGGCCCCAGGGCATGTGGCCTGACCCTCAGGATAGTAGTGGACAAAGCCTAAGATGGAAGCAGTGAGAGTGAGCAGAGGAAAGCTGGGAGGGAAGCTGACCGATTGGTGTTCTTGGCTTTTTTCCTACCATGAGCTAGATGTGCACACCGTGGGCTGCGAGGTGATGGTCACGGGTGTGGGGAGCTCACTGCACAACTAGGCGTGACCAGGGCAGAGGCTTAGGGACGCCACCCAGAGCCAGGCTTCTCCCTTCCTGCTCTGCAGTCTTGGCAGTGGCTGTTTTACCTCCCCAAGAAGGGCAGGAAGGTTTTCCCTTGAGAAAAGTCCTGATAAAATGTTCCGTGGAGCCGACAGGTTTTGGGTTTGCTTTAAAACATAGTTCACTTCCTGAGACTGACTTTTGCATGGCTGAGTGTTTGGCTCTGCTGATTGAAGTCTTGCAAGTCCACATGGAAAGAGGAAAGCAGACCAGCCAGGATATGGAGACCCCCAGTGAGGAGCTGGTGAAGGAGAGAGAACAGCTGCTCTGTGACATAAAGACCCTGAAGGCTGAGAAAGCCCAGCAGGTACGCCCTTGAGCGCCATGCCTCCCCTGGCGCCCCTGCCTGCAAGAGGGCGAGTCCGGGATCACAGCCATGTCCTGGGAATCCAGCAGGGATTCCTGGGTTACCAGTTTCCTCCCTGAGCTGCAGCTCAGACCAGCAATTCCAGCCACAGCAATAGGTGGGGACAGATATGGACTCCCAGGGACACTGTCAATCTTGTTTTTCTTTTGAATCTATTCTTTATTTGTTTCAGAGAGGAAGGGTGAGAGAAAGAGAGTGAGAGAGAGAGAGAGAGGAACATCAATGATGAGAGAGAATCATTGATCGGCTGCCTCCTGCACACTGCCTACTGGGATCAAACCGCACCTGAGCATGTGCCCTGAACAGTAATCGAACTGTGACCTCCTGGTTCATAGGTTGATGCTCAAGCATTAACCCACACTGGCTGGGCAACAATGGCTGTCTTATTTATGATTGTCATGACTTGGGGGAGGAGAGGGGAGGTGGTCCTGGCTGTGCTCCTGGCTGTGGTGGGAGAGGCCAAGATGCTGCTAAATGTCCTGCAGCACATGGGACAGCCTGCAGGACAAAAATTCCCCTTCAAATGTCCAGCTTCACACTCTGAGCCCTGTGAAACCTCCAGGACTGGTCTGCCTCACTCTACAAGAAGTCCCAGGGTAGGCAGCCCAGTGCTGGGGCAGTGGTTCAGGGACGCCACCCAGGAGCCAGGCTTCTCTCTTCCTGCTCTGCCAGTATTGGCAGTGGCTGTTGTACCTCCCCAAGAAGTGGGCTGGAAGAATGTGGAGGGTGAAGAGAAAGAGGGAAAGCCTCCCAGCACCCTCTATGAACATCTCATTGGCCTCACCTGACACATGCTACCCCTAGCTGCAAGGGAGGCTGGGTATCAGGCACTTGAGTTCTTCAGCCTCTAGTAGAGCAAAAAAGGGGGCTTGGGATGGTTCTGTGTAGACTTAAGAGACATGCATCCACCCTCCCCTGATACAGCTTCCAGTGTAGCAGGCTGAATGACAGGTGACAAGCCAGGTGATTTCAGACGTGTGCTATTGAGGGAATATATGTGGGTCCAGGGAGAGTCTTGTTAGGTGTGGGACATTTAGAATCCTGGTGCAGGGCTTCCCTGAGGACCTGTCAATCACAATGAGCCCGGGAGGGTGAAAAGGAGCCAGTGATGCTGGAGGCCAGGGGTGGGGACAGGTGAGCATGCACAGCAGAGGGAAGATCACATGCAATGTCTGCAGGGGAGAGTGGCATGAGGAGCGGCCACAAGGGTGGGTGGCCAGCTCGTCGGGCCCCTGTGGACCAGGGTATAAAGCACCAAGGAAGTCACTGTCATTGTCTTAAGTAAGAGGAGCTGTGGTTTCTGTTTCTAAATCATCAGCTGCTGTGCATGTGTTTAGACTTGAACTGTCTGGGTGGGGATCTCTGTGCCCTTCACCTTGTGTCCATATCAGGCCTCTGGGAAACGTTAGGACGTCCTTTGGGTCCATGAGGCGATGGTCATTCCAGGCTTACACATTAGGCCCCCCAGTTTAAACTGAAATCGCACCTGTGTCGTTTCCGTTGTTTTCCTGCAGATCAAGGACTTTGAACGAGTGGTGCATTCGCTGCGGGAGACTTCCCAGGCCAGCAGCAAGGACTGCGTGCAGGGCATCGAGAATGAAAACAAAGTCGTCCACCAGGTCATGGAGACCAAAAGCAAACTGAGCATGATAGAGAGGGAGTGGCGGCAGCTGTGCCGGGACCTGGAGCAGGTGAAGGATCAGGCGGTGCAGACACAGGAGCTGGAGCAGGTGAAGGAGCAGGCGGTGCAGACACAGGAGTGGGAGCAGGTGAAGGAGCAGGCGGTGCAGACACAGGATCTGGAGCAGGTGAAGGAGCAGGCGGTGCAGACACAGGATCTGGAGCTGGTGAAGGAGCAGGCGGCACAGACACAGGATCTGGAGCAGGTGAAGGAGCAGGCAGCACGGGCACAGGAGCTGGAGCAGGAGCTGCACCGGTTGCAGGAGGAGAATGAGAAGCTGGCCGCGGAGGTCAGCGCCCTGACGACAGCCCCGGAAAGGGTCCGTGCCCTGGAGCGTGAGAGCCATGGTCTGTTGCTGGAGAACCAGAGGATGCAGACGTTTCTGGACACCCCGCAGCCCGAGGGTCTGGAGCGGGACCAGCAGCTGGACACCAGGGTAATTCTGGCCTCAGAATGAGTGAGGACGGATTCCTCCCCGGTCAGCTTTCTGATAGTTTGAATGCTGTGGGATGGGTGTTCTGTAATATCGGTTACATGGTGGCTAGTGCTGTTCAGGTACTCTATATCCTTACTGATTTCCTATGTACTTTTCAAAGTAGTCAAAGAGGGAACCCGAGGAGCTTATCCAGAGAAAGGGCACCAATTGCCCAAGAGGGGTCACATGTGCAGAGAGGGGCCAGGACTAAGCTTAGGCCCATGTGACAGTCCGTTTATGCCGAGGGCCCTTCCCAGAGCAGTTCCTTAAGTGCTGGTAGAACTGTCCTCAGCACGGCTGGGTTTTGCCTGTCCTGAGGGTCCTGCTATTTTGGTGTCTGCACTTGACCCGCTCTTGGCCTCTCACTGCATGTGGGGATGTGGGGATCCAGAGCTTGTGGTTCCGCTGGGCCTGCACCTTGTGAGGCATCATCCCATTCTCCCTCCCGGCAGGTGGAACTTTCCAGTCTGAGCTCCCAGAGCGCCTCGCTCACTATGCTCAGAGAGCAGAGCACGCAGCTCCAGCACCAGCAGGCGGCCACCGAGGGGGAGCTTGAGACCCTGAAGGAGCAGCACGAGCAGCAAGCGACAGCCCACGAGGCCCTGCAGCGGGACCACGCGTGCCTGGGCGTGAGCCAGGAGCACCTGTCTGGGGAGCACGAGGCCCTCAGGGACCAGTACAGCCGCCAGAAGACGCTGCTGTGTCTGTCCCTGGAGCTGCAGAGCAAGGCGCTCAGTGACAGGTGCATGCCTGCGGCTGGTGGGTGACAGGCGGGCTCCCCCAGCTCCTGTCCCCCCTTCACTCTGGCCCCTCGTGTGTCCTCTGGTTCTTCTGCTTCACAGTGAAGAGAAGGAATTCCACCGTCACCCTCAGCGATGTGGAGTTGGTGCAGCTGGAGGCTGAGGGGGAGGAGGGTCCCCCAGGGGAGAAGAGTGAGCCCAGTTAATCCCAGCTCAGGGAATCGAAGCGTCAGCATTGGGGTCCCAGCTCCCCTGGGGATTCCTACCTTTTCCTTTGTCTCCAAACCAAGCAATAAGAGGGGAAGTTCACCTCAGCTGCCGATTTTCAGGGGTGTGCCGTACCTAGCTCCCCAGTCCTTTCCCTGCCAAAGTCTCAAAGTCTGGGCTTCTCATTTTCTTTTTTTACTTTTAACTTTGGAAACTGCTGAATATATGGAAGTGTACCCAATAGTATAGTGAAAGCCCCGTGTTCCCATCTCCTGCATCAGTACTTATCCATACTCTGCCATTCTCATGTCATCCTTACCTCTGACTCTTCATACTACTTTTTTAAGGTACAGTTGATGTACCTTGAAATGCATAAATCTTAACTTGGTGCTCTTGCCAAATCAGGGCTTTATGTGCATGTAGTCAGCCAAGGTGGGCCGAGCTCCTGCCCGGGCAGATCCCTGATTGCAATGGCCCAGGCAGGTACAGCGGGACCTAGGACCTGGGGGAGGTGTGATGTGCACAGGACTCCAAGGCTGGGGAGAGAGAGGGAGAGATGTGCTAAAGAGAGGTCCTCCCACACTTGGAGCAGGACAGGAGGGAGCTGTCCACCTCCTGTGCTTGAGAGGCGGCCCTGCTGAGTACTTCCCTTGCCTCTGCTTCATCAAGACACTAGGCAAACGCTGGGGCTTCCGTGGGAGCAGCTGAGGTGCAGGGAGTTGGCATCACAGAGACCAGGGAAGGCGTTGAACCTGCGGAGCCTCCTGAGGGGCCTGCTGCTGCCCTGAGTGTGGGAGCGATGACGTTCATTTACTCCCTCACCCAGTGCTTCCTGTGGACTCTCTCCGGAGCCTCCACCCCTTTCTCCACCCAGATGCTCAACCTTCAGAAGTGCCTAGACGTCTGCTCCTATCAGGCCCTCATTCCTTCCAGCCAGAATGCGCATCATCTGCCTCTTGGTATCTCCATCTCTGCCTCCTCCGCACCCATCCTGTGTTCAGGAGACGCTTAGCACCCACTGGGCGCATGGTGCCGTCTGACGTGGTGGGAATGCACCCAGCTGACTAATGATGGGAGCCTCCTGTGGTGCCCACCCCTCCCCAGGCACTGCGGGCCTTACCCTCAACACCCTATGGTAACCGTGTGGATATATTCTTTTGTCTGTTCATATGGGAAGGTTTGTGCAGGTGGCATTTGACTGGTCTGAAGGAGGAGTTCATTGTTGTTCTGCCTGTAGCTCCTTGCTTGATGGACCTACTGTGTGACTCAGTAGATTTTGCTGGTTGGACAGATAGTTGGAGGCCCTAGGTCTGTCTGCAGCAGGGCGGCAGGTTGGAGGTGGAGGTGCCTGGAAAACAGGCCAGGGGCTCTGTATTCATTTCACCTGACACTTGACTGGGACACTCGCTCCTTCGTTCCCCTGGCACACATGTACTGGGTGGTAAGCCTCATACCTGGGATTCATGGGGAGTAGGACTCGCAGTTTCTGCCCTGCAGTAGAGTGCTTACTAACAGTTGCCATATGCTTGCTCCGTGTGCTTTGCCAAGACACAACGGGGAAGCAGGAGGTGAGGACCCTAATGGTCTGTGGCCCTGCTTGTCAAACTTGGATGAGATAGATCGCCTCCCTGAAAGCCATGAAGAGCCCCCACGCCCACCTTCCACTTCCCACGTCCCGTGGCTAAAGGCCACACGAAGGAACGTTTGTCTTCCAACAGCCACCCGAGCAGGTGTCTGAGTCTGAGTCCCCACAAGTCTTGGCTCCAGGCAGATGGTACAAGTATAGCTGATATGGGGCGGGCAGTCAGGGATGGAGGGCTGCAGACAGAGGCTGAAACCCTGGAACCTGGGCGGTCTCTGTCAGCCTGTCTCTGGGTGTGGACAACTCAGGAAGGGGGTCTGGAAAGGGATTTGCCTGCACGGGGAAGATTGAAAGGATGACTCAGTCTCCACCTTGGACGTGGGGAGGCTCCCGAGTTACCCTGAACAGAGAAGGTTCCTGCAGAAGGAGGAACGGCCTGGGGCTGGTCAGGGCCTCCCTCTTGTGCTCTGCTGCCCTCCAGAGAGGGCTGTGCGGGACCCTCTACAGACTGAGACAGGAAGGAAATAAAAGCCCAAGTTGAGGGGAGGCTGTGGGAGAGAGAGGGAAAGGGCTGGACTAGGGGTGCCTTGAGGAGCAGGGTGTGTGCGAGTGTATGTGCAACTGCCCCTGGTGGCTGCTTGGGCCCCACCAGGCAAGCCTCTGGCTCCCACGCTGCCTGGCTCAGAGCAGGGAGAGTCGTGTTCCTGAGCTAGGGTGTACGGCTCACCCAGGGCCCGGTGAGCGGGATCAGCTGTTATGGGCGGTGGAATTCCGCTGTATGTGTGGTAGTTTCTTTGAGAAGGGCGTGGAGTTCAGAAACAGTGGTTTTGTTTCCAGTGAGATAAAGGAGGGAGGCTGCTTTGACAGGGACTGTAAGGGACCATGGAGACACTTCGGGTGGAGGAGGGGATTTGGCTCCTGGGCTGGAGGAGACCCCCAGAGCTGGCCCAGTGTCTGTCCCTTCTCTCTGTCCAGCCCCGCCCCTTACCTATCGCCCTCTCCCTCAGCTCTGCAGAGAGAAGCCGCTCACCCAGGCTTTGCAGTCTCCCGGGGTGTCCATTCCTAGCGGGTGTGTTTCCCTTCAACAGCTACAAGGACCAGCTCCAACATGAGGCGGCTCTGGAGCAGCTGGGGAAGCTCTTGAACACCGAGCGGGAGGCTCTGCAGCAGGAGCAGAGGAGGAGCACCATGGCCGCCGAGGAGAACCAGAGGCTGCAGTGAGAGCTGGACAGGTAACCGCCAGGCCCCCTGCAGCGCCTCTGCCGGGATGTCATTCACACCCACTCATTCAACACCCACTGAGCTGAGCTCAAGCGAGACCCCTGGTGATGGTGCATCTTTACCAACCCTGCCATGGTAACAGCTGGTGGCAACAAGGTAGAGGGGACTCCAGCTGGTGGCTGGAAGGAAGGACTCGGGCAGCTGGGATGGTGCATTGTCTAGGTTTGGATTACCTCCCCTCCCACTTTTATGATGCTGATGACTGTGGGGCACTGGCACCTGCATCCTCTAACACCAGCGCTCCCTGAGGGAGAGAGGCTTGGTCCTCAGCATTTTCGCATTCCCATTTGTGAATTCACCTCCTCGCTGAAATGTACCGGTGACCCCCAAATCAGTACCCGTGGCCTTTCATGGACGTGCCCAGTGTGGGAGATACTGGATTCGCCTGATGTGCACATTTGCAGCTGAGGTTGAACCTTTGACTCCAGGCTTGTTCCAGCTCTCTCAAACAAGCGTCCTCTTTGTGGTCCATTGAGTGCCATGGTGTTCTATTTGTGCTCTGTGGGGGCGATTTCCCCACATGAAATGGCCCCTAAATGGAGTGCTGAAGCGCTGTCTAGTGTTCCCAGGTGCAAGGCTGCGCTGGGCCTCACAGGGAATGTATGTACGAGTGGCACACAAGGCCCAGGTTTGGAGCTGTTGGCTGTGAGTGTATTACAGGAGGTGTCTTTATGTCTTGATCAGTAGACAAAATGTGAACAGAGATTTCCAGGAACCGGTGGGAACAGTTGCAGTATACACTAATTCAGTGTTCAGGAGGCTGGGTAGAACAGTATACTGTGAATCATGAGAATTAGCTGAGCTATTGTTATTCTTTAAAAAACCACAGCAACTGAGGAGGAAACAGGCTCAGCGAGATGACACAACTTGTTCAAGGTCAGTGCTCCTAGGTAGTGGCACAGGCAGGATTCAAATCCAGGTCTTGCCTCAACCCAGAGGCGTGACCATATGAAGCCTTCCTTGGCACAGCCCTGATTTAACATGTGTTGTGGGGCTGTAAACTCAGCTGCCTCAGTGGCCGGGCAGGTCCAGCAGGTGGGAAGGAGAGTCAGCATTAGACCAGGCCCTGGGGGAGAACACACCTGGCTAAAGGCTGTCAGCTGGGAGGCAGGCCAGGCTGCCAGGTCATCTTTCTTTATGCTTTTTTTTTTCCCTGAGAAAAGATATCTGAATGTTGATGTGAAAGTTAAAATTTTTGAATGCTGATAAACTACTTTGTTTTTTAAAAAACAAAACACAACAAAACAAAACAAAAGCTGCATTTTTGGTCGGGACAGAGGACCAGGAGGACCTGGAAACATTTTTGAGGCCGGGGACTCTTAAACCTAAACTTGGGAGTATTCACAGGACCACACGGAGGAATCTTTTCATCTTTTTCTGTTTCCTTTCTTTATGTTATTTTATTTTTTTTTGTAGTTGAGACTTTATTGGAGAGACATCAATTAATAAAACCATACATGCTTTAAAATGAAATAAAATAAGTGTTAAAATATTTTTAAAAAGCTGTGTGGGCCAAACTTCACACACCTGTGTTCAAATTGAGTCCATGAGCCTCTGGTCATAGGAGCTTTTTGGTATAAATCTTCCCCCAGGAATCCCAGTTGGTTAATGATGATGATGATAATGATGATGGTGATCATTTCAGTGAATTTACATAACACTGCAAAACCTCCTATTTTATTTATCTCAGGTGTTGAAATTATAAAGGGGATTGCAATTGGGAAGAAGAGCTGGGCATAGACATAGAGTCTTAGAGCAAAGATGTTCTGATTCAGTGTTTAAGTGTTTGAATCAAAGAACCCTTTTTCCAAGTAGGCAGCTGTGCCAAAGCCTCACATAGAAAGGACTTCTACAGGAATGCTCTGTGGACGTGGTGTCCGAGCTTGCCTGTCCTGTCTCCCCCAGCCCACAATGGGGCACCTGGGGAAGCCTCCCTCATAGAACCCCAATGAACACAATTTGAAAACCGCTGATTTTGTTCATCCCTTCATTAACTCATGAAAAAAGCTGAGGCCCAGAGAGGTTGCGGTTTTGATTAAGGTTGCACAACTGGGACAGAGCCTGGGAGTGCTCCTCAGCCCTTGGCCCTGTGTCTCTCCACCCCCAGGGCCAATTTCCTGCACCAGCAGCTGAAGGGCGAGCAGGAGGAGCTGCAGACCCACACCAAGAAGCTGCAAAGCTCCCTGAACAACATGCAGCTGGAGATGAACTGCTGGCAGGCCCAGTGCAACTGGCTGAGCGGGGAGCAGGAGGAGCTGGAGACCCACACCAAGGAGCTGCAAACCTCCCTGAATGACAGGCAGCTGCAGGTGAACCGCTGGCAGGCCCTGTACAAGGGGCTGAAGGGGGAGCAGGAGAAGCTGCAAGCCCTCACCAAGGAGCAGCAAGCCCTCATCAAGGAGCTGTATGCCCACGCCAAGGAGGTGCAAACCTCCCTGAAGAACACACATCTGGAGGTGATTCACTGGCAGGCCCTGTATGAGGGGCTGGAAGGGGAGCAGGAGGAGCTGCAGACCCACACCAAGGAGCTGCAAAGCTCCCTGAACGACAGGCAGCTGGAGGTGAACTGCTGGCAGGCGCAGTGCAACAGGCTGAGGGAGGAGCTCCAGAGCATGGACATCTCGCTGACGGAGCTGGACAACCACTGCCAGGTGAGTCCTGGGGCTGCAGGGCCTCAGCACCCTGGGTGGGCCTGTTCCCTGGGCTGACGCCTTGGGCTCAGCCAGGTGGGAATGGGTCCTCATTGGCATCTCTGCTCAAAGAGTGTGTGTGAATGTCACACAGAGGCGGAGGGGAAGCCAGAAGCATGTGGCTGGGATGAACACCATGACTGGCAGGGGTGTGCTACAGAACACCTTTCACCCGATCTTTGCTTTCTGTAGGGTCGGCGCGGTGCATGGAAACAGCCGAGTACCGTTTTATTTCTGACCTCTCGGCTGAGCACTCTGCTCTCTGTGTCATCTCATTTAATTCCCACAATGATCTTTGAGCTGGGGTTCCCATCCCTGTCCCTCTGAAGTAGCGGGTTGGAACCCCGTTTGTCTGAAGCCAAAACTTGGGACTTTCCTGCTCACCAACCGCGATGATATTCTAGAGCAGGAGCTGGCCAGCCTCAGCCCCAAACTCAGGTCCAGCCCCACGCCTGCCTGTGTAAGGCTGTGAACCAAGAATAGCTTTTACTTGCTGAAACCGGTTTGGCTCAGTGGATAGAGCGTCGGCCTGCGGACTGAGGGGTCCCAGGTTCGATTCCGGTCAAGGGCACTTACCTTGGTTGCGGGCACATCCCCAGTAGGAGGTGTGCAGGAGGCAGCTGATCAATGTTTCTCTCTCATCGATGTTTCTAGCTCTCTATACCTCTCCCTTCCTCTCTGTAAAATATCAATAAAATATATTTAAAAAAAAAAGAATAGCTTTCACGGTGTCTAATGGTTGGGGAAAATCAAAAGTAGGATAATATTTGGGGGCAAGAGAAAGTGATATGAAATTCAAAAGTCCGTGTCCATGAATAAAGATTTTTTGTTTGTTTTTTTTTAAACAAAGCCACACCCATGTGTGTACCTTGTATCTCTGGCTCCTTTCCTGCTGTAATAACAGAGGTGAACAGTTGCAGCAGAGACCACTGTCGGCCTGGAAAGCCTCACATATTTAGTGCCTCGCTCTTGACAGGAAAAGCCTGTCAACCCTGCCTAGAGCAGAGATGTCCAACAGGAATATAATGCAGGCCACCACATGTGATACTCAACTTTCTAGTAGCCATATTCAAAAAGTAAAAGGAGACAGTGGGATTAATGTAATGGCCTATTTTATTTAACCATTATATTTAAAATGTCACAGGTAACCCCAAAAGCTTATTAATGAAATATTTTAATAATATGGGTTTTTTTGGTTTTTTGAGAGAAACATCAATCAGCTGTCCCTGCATGCCCTCTACTGAGGAATGGAGCAGGAAATAAACTGCTGATTTCTTGGTGCATGTGGAGACACTCAACCAACTGAGCCACAGCGTCAGGAAGCTTATTAAAGAGATATTTTACGCCAAAACTGGTTTTGCTCAGTGGATAGAGCGTCAGCCTGTGGACTGAAAGGTCCCAGGTTCGATTCTGGTCAAGGGCACATAACTTGGCTGGGCACATCCCCAGTAGGGGGTGTGCAAGAGGCAGCTGATTGATGTTTCTCTCTCATCGATGTTTCTAACTCTCTATCCCTCTTCCTTCCTCTCTGTAAAAAATCAATAAAATATATTTTTTAAAAAAAGAGATATTTTACATTATTTTTAATTGTTATTAAGTCCACAGAATCTATTATGTATGCACTTATGGCTCGTCTCAGCTCAGACTGACTGCGTTTTCAGTGCTCAGTGGCTACACGTGGCCACTGGCTGCTTGAGTGGACGGTGCAGTGGCAGAAGGCTTGGCTGTCTCCATGGCATTGGCCGCATTGGTCATTCCAGCTGGTTCAGATAATACCAAAGTGGCCATCTTTGTGCACTTGGCCTGTTTCTTCTTTTGGAAGTAGATTCCCAGCAGTGGAATCACGGGAGCGTGTGGTGTTTGAGACATTGTCCATCTGTGTTTTAGCTGCTCTCCCGTCTCAAGGGGAACTTGGAGGGAGAAAACCGTCACCTGCAGAGCCAAGTCCAAAGGTTGAATGAGCAGAACCAGAAGCTTCTCCAGGAGGACTTGGAGAACTAGGACCAGCACCAGGAGGAGCAGCAGCAGTAAGTGGGAGGGGTGTGGGCTGATGGCCGCCCATCAACAGAGGGGGCGTGGCTTCCAGCTCCAGGATTAGACAGTGCCCTCTGGGCAGCAGAGAATCCTGGGCACATTGGTGTCCCCAGGGCAAGGGGACAGACCATCTTACCAGCTCATCCTTCTCTCGCTTACCCTGGAATGGTTCTAGATTTCTGCAAGTAGGGGTGGTTGGCTTTGTTGGCTTTTCAGAGACACTGCCCCCTGCCAGACTCTTCTTAATCTGCTTTAGGGATTAAGTTCTCTTTGAAAAACACCACAGTGATACAGAGAGGTCCTAGGGAAGGACTTCAGCTCACAGGCTGAGCCCTTTCTGTGTCAGTGTTTCCCTCAATGGGCTGGCAAGTGGGTTGTTGGTTACAGTAGCTGTCCTTGCTCTGCCGACATTGACTTTGCCGACAGCCCTGGCTTTGGCGTGGGTCCTGCGAGGTGCACAGAACCAGTTACCTTGTCCCCAGGAACCAGTAGGGATGATGGGATGTGAGCAGAGTAGTGTGCACACCAGACAGATCTTGAGGGGCTCCTTGGAGGTAGAAGGAAGCGTGGTGGTGGGAGTTGGGGTTCTGCTGACACAGATGGGGAAAAGGCTAGCCAATGTGGGTGTGTGTGTGTGTGGAGGGGAGAAGGTGGGGGACGTGAGGGTGGAGCATGGCATGGTCTGGGTGCAGGGAAGGTGCAAGGAGTGGCAGGAGGAAAGACTGGAGGGGGCAGCGCTCAGTCGTGGAAGGCTTCCATGCCCGCTAATGAGTCGGATTAACTGGGAAGTGTTTAAGGGATGCTGGTGTACAGGGCCTAGGAAGCTGCCAGAAATGAGGGCAGGAGGAAGAGCCTTGGTGCTGGAAACCTCGTGGTTTGGAAGTCAAGTAATCTGAGATGCGTCTTGTGGATCCAGGGTGGTCTTCACCCCTCGGTGCTGTGCTGCTGGGACTGTCCTTCCTTGTGATCGGGAATGGCTGGCCAGTGTGGGACAGAGGGACATGGGCACAGTGACCATATGGCGCCGCCAGCTCCCTGGGGTGACGATGCAGCTCACTGTTCTCCCAGAGTCCTCTGCTCATCTACAGGGGGCTCGCCACGTACCAAAGATGGTTGACATGGTTGACATGGAAAACCGCACAGCAGTTTTGGGGTAGAAGTGAGAGTTTGTAGCCTGAAGTTACACAGCTGCTAAAAATGACCAGCAGAGGTTGGGCGGGTGTGACTAGAAGAGTGCGGACCTGGTACCCTGGGGGATGATCTGATGATGCTTTTGCATTAGAAAGTGTCTGTAGGAGGCCAGGGAGTGGGCAGGCTTCCTGAGCCTGCTCTGAGCAGAGTCTTCCCCAGCCCTAGGATAGCTGGGCCATGAGTTTGTGGGGTTGGCGGACGGCCGTGGGAACAGAATAACTGACTAGAAGAACAGAGGCCGAGTCAAGGGCACTGGGAGCAGAGCAGGTCAGGGGCCAAGGGCCCAGTGGTTTGCAAGAGATCGCTTTTCAGGGGTGCCCACTTCGCGGTGAACTCGTGGGAAAGCCCTGGGATTAGGTGGGGCCTGGGCACCTTATGACCGAAGGAGCCTGAGCAGCTGCCTCGATGGCTAGGACTCACTTTCAAGCAAGGAAAGCAGGGGTCTGAGCTATCAAGGCCACATGGGTGAGGAGAGGCAGGAAGAGGACCGAAGCCGGCGGCCCAGTGGGGGACGCTGTACAGCGAGCACTGCGTGCACGGCTCCTAGACACACAGAACGAAAGCATGCCATGCTGTCTGCTTCAGGAAGGCCAGGCTCCCTCTCCCAGGAGCGGGGGTGCCCTCTGCCAGCCCAAGGTTTAAGAGGTGTCTCTCTGGTCCTTTCTGCTTTTTTGAAAATGTGAACTGACTTCCCACATTTAGAAATTAAGAGTTTATGCTTCAGAGCCGGGGCTTCTGGATCCTTCGGGAAAAGCAATCAGAAGCTCCCCCACATGGAGAGCAGCGCTCTGATTGCAGGCCCTGCGTTAGGTCCAACGTGGCACCATGCACTCAGCCTTGCCGCAGGCCCCACCACTCCTCCAGTCCTCCCAGGCCACCCTGCTCCTTATCTTCTCGGTCTGGCCCCCAAAAGGCTTTGAGTTTGCTTCCCTGGAAGTGTGAGCAGAAGCCCAACATTGGAGTGGGTCCAGGTCGGAGGTCTGACTTTGCTAAACTGACCTTTTTCACCTGATGCCCGTCTATCTCACGGAGGACAGACCCCTCCCCACCACTAAAGGCAACGTTGGTCTGTACCCGCAGGAGCCAGCCTAGCCCTGTGTTCGACCCGAGTGCCCAAGGTCCTGAGCTGACCTGCCTGGAATCCTCGGGGTTTCCCAGCTTGAGTTTCAGATGGTTCGGGGTCTGCTCTCCTGAGGTGATGTACAGCCTGATCCTAGGTGTTCAGCCAGTCCCTTCGATGTGCTAGGAGTCCTGGACCCACATCACCTGCTTCCACCCCCATATTCCCAACTTGGTGGTCATGATGGCCATGAGCAGCATGATGTCTGAGTCCCAGAAACATACCAGTTCCTCCTGGGCCAGATCCCAGGCGGGGCTGATGAGTCAATTCACGTGTTTTATTTTAAAAACCAGATTGTTTTTCCTCTCTGCTCTGTTAGAGACAAAGTAAATGCCTCACAGAAAACTAATGAAAATCTGGAAGAACAAAGCATGGCTCAGCACAAATTCCAAGATCCAACGCCAAAGAAGTGAGTTGATCTAAGCGTCAGTAACTTACACACGGAACAGAAGCTTCCTCTTTCACGAGTAGGGAAAGCTGTAGCATCTAGAGCAGCGACCAGTTTGTTGGGCCCGTACCTTCCACTGTATGGCAGCTGCCCTATATGCAGGTCCCTCCCAGCAAGGAAAGAATTTAGAGTTTCTTTCGGTCCCGCCCTCCGTGTTCAGGGTCATCCTATGAGGGACGGTGAAGGCCAGCTGGCCAGGAGCCTGTCTAAGGGGCAGAGAGTCTGTGCTTTTAGAGCCACTAAAGCAGGCGTAACAGGTTTGGTCTCAAGATTGTGGGACCTAGAAAACCATGTTTCTGTTTTTGGAAGGAAGCTTGGATCAGATGCCTGGACCAGCTCCCCTATCTTCAAGCACAGGAGTCTTTTGTTCTGACCTCCATTCCTCTGGGTTCACTGGACCCCCCAGGGCAGGTTCACAAACACTTTCCCTTCTCCTAAGAGCAGCAGCCCCGGTGGTGGGACGGCTCGGTCCCCGAGACTGCCGGACTCCATCCAGCAGGGCTTTCCCTGGGCCCGGGCCCGAGCCCAGGAGCTGGACCTTCCCATTGCCCTGTCCCAGCCCAGCCTTGGGATCAAATCCCCATGAATCCGGCAGGGTCTCTCTGTGGAAATCACAGAACCACAGAATTTCAGAACCTCTGCCTGACTCTGCCGTTGACAGGGAAATTGAGGCACTGGTGAGGAAATGGACTGGCTTGTGTCGCACAGTGCTGTTTCGTGGCAGAGCAGGGTCAGAACCCAGCTGTGGTCCTTGTTACATTAGAATGCCTCATTTCCTGTTAGCTGCAACATATTACCTTTACATTCACTGTTTTCATTTATTTACTTATTTTTTTAATCCTCACCCGAGGATATTTTTCCCATTGATTTTTAGAGAGAGTAGAAAGGAGGGAGGGAGGTGAGGGGTTTGGGAGAGAGAGACAGACAGACAGAGAGAGAGAGAGAGAGAGAGAGAGACATTGATGTGAGAGAGACACATCAATTGGTTTCCATCTGCACACGCCTCCACCGGGGCCGGGTATCAAATCTGCAACCCAGGTATGTGCCTTTGACGGGGGATCGAACCCACCACCCTTCAGTGCTCAGGCGGACGCTCCAACTAGTGGGCTCCCAGCCAGGGCTCACTGGTTCTACTTGAAGCGGCCCACTCTCCTGCCCCTTCCCCTCACCCAGACTCCTCAATGCCGGGAACGGGCAGAGTATGCCAGCCTATTCCACGTATTATTAACTCTAGCAGAAAATGAGGAGGTCCCTGACCCTTTCTGAAAACGGCATTTTGGTGGAATTTTGCCAACCAGCATGATTAGGTCAGCACAGCACCGCTTCCTGCACTTGGCACAGTAATGGAGAGCTGAGAGCTGGGTTGGAGGTTGTTTTCCCGAGGGGCTAGTGTGGGTTCCTGCCATGAGGAAGGCTTCTACCATCCCTGGGTCTGTGCGAATTAACTGCACAGTGTGTGCCCCCTCCTGAGCCCCAGGTGGGATGAGCGTGGTGATGGCGAAGAGCACCCTCATTCTGAACCAAATTAACCGCCGCCTTCCCAAGCTGGTGATGGAAATCCCAGCTTGCATAGGGCACCCAGGGACCTGATGGAGAGGCAGTGAGGGTTGGCTGTGTCCTAAAAACCTACCTCTTACAGGAAAAAGCGCTGGATTGCAGTGAAAGCCTTTGTGAAATGTATCAAAAGAAAGAAAGGGCGTTCCAGAGAACAACCAGACCAGGCCTCGCCCAGTACTTCTCAGCCTCTTCAGTCTCAGCTGGAGCCCCAGGAGGCCACCCCATGCAACTCAAAGTGTTCAGAAGAGCAAGAAGCACACTGGGGGCGTAAGGGAAAAGGTAGGAGGGGCGGACCTGGCTGCAGGCAGGATGTGAAGGGGAGGATCTCAGGTCACTTCAGGGACAGAGGAGAACCAAGGACACTGCATGCTGGATGTTCAAACGTGTGTGTGTGTGTGTGTGTGTGTGTGTGTGTGTGTGTGTTTGTGTGTGTAGGAGCCTGAAGGGGGCGTACTCCACACATGTACATCTGCCTCCTGAGGTATGTGAACACCCAAGTAGAAAATGTAAACCCCCATCAGTGTTGCTGCACTTCCGTCCCAGAACAATTCAGGGCCTTTAGCATGAGGAGCCTCACGCATCATGGACACTGTGGTAGGGACTCGACTATCCAGAGCTGAAGTCCACACAGTTGCCGTAGAGACAAGCTCCACCGCGGATGTGTTTGGGGTTCCCGGTTTCCTCCAGGCCTACAATAGGCCATTTCTGTAGGGAGCTCCGCGGTGCATTGAGCGCGTAAGGACAGCGGCAAGGTCTCCAGCAAGGCCTCCTGTGGCCCTGATCATTCTGTCACTTTGAAAAGCGGGTTCGATTTTCTTCTCCAACCTGATCTGGCCTTGAGTCCTGCCACCACGGGGTGCACTATACTCGTCCTTCAGGGCTGACGTGTGGAGTTGCCTTAGGTCTGAAGTGGATTTCTAGTTGCATGTGCTGTATGTATTTCATGGAATCTAAGAGGCTGTCAGGACAAGGGTGCTCACATAAAAAGAAGATCAATGGGTTGTGGCAGTGACGATTTGTCAGAATTGCCACCTGGCCGACAGGCTCGAAGCTGCATCCTGATTTCAGAGATGTTAAGGTTTGGGACAGGGGCAAAATGCACCTTACTTGCCTTAAACATGGTTTAGTTTTCAGTTTACTTTTAAAAATCATGTCCTGCATGACTTACCTATAAGCCTGCCAAACGTGCTCCCTGAGAATTTAAATTTATGAAGGACACCAGGACTTCCTGAGACCAGCCCATGCCTGGGCCACTCGGGCCCTCTCAGGGGCGGCCGTGACAGCACCGAGAGCCCGTGACCAGCCGCCTTCTGAGTGTGACCTGTGCACACACCTTTCTGGGTGACATTCACCACTTGAGGTCCTGGTGTGTCCCTCGAAACGCAAAAAACCAAGTGTGCACACGCATCATACCAGTGTTTGGGACTCATGCTTGCATTCGCAGTCTTTGCAGGAGTTGATTAGGTAAAACGCTCATATGCAGGTAAATGAGTTTGAAATTTATGAACATTGATGTGGAGGCATCTGTTGCCTCAGGTTTTCATTCAGGCTACATAATTTTTTTTACATTCACCACCTCCACTTGTGTTATTGTCTAACTTGACTTAATTAACGATAATCATCCTAACTGAGCTAGCAAAACTTTCAGAAAAAAGATGCTTGACTGCCCTGGCCAGTTTATCTCAGTGGTTAGAGGGTCAGCCCTCGGACTAAAGAGTCCAGGGTTTGATTCTGGTCAAGGGCAAGTACCTGGGTTGCAGGCTCAATGCCGGGCCCAGTCGAGGTGTGTGGGTGGCAGCTAATCAATGTGTCTCTCTCACATAGACGTTTCTCTCTCTGACTCTGTCCTTCCCTTTCACTCTCTGTGAAAAAAAAAAATATATATATATATATATATATATTTATATATATATATATATCTCCTTGGGTGAGGTCTAACAAACAAACAAAACAAAAAAAAACAGCTGTTTGGATCCGTGAATGAGCAGGTCAGTGGTGGATATTAGTAACATTACACGGCTGCTGTTTCTGGGCCCAGCACCTTTTGGGTAGTTTCACATTTTATGTCTCTCCTTTAGTTCCAACTGCCATGTGAGGCAGGCAGGATTCCTATCCCCTTTGCAGGGCTGGGAAAGTGAGGCTTGACAAGGTTAAGCACTTGCCCAGAGAATAAGGGGCGGAGCTGGGATCCGAACCCGGGTCTGACAGATTATGGAGCCTGAACTCTTCACCACTGTGAGCACTGCCTGCAGTTAAAGCTGCTTTGGTCCCTGAAGGTGCTGACCAAGCCTGGGGCACCAGCATTGCATAGTGGGTCCCTGTGGTGTGAGCTGTTGTCACCAGCTGGTGCTGTGGAGAGAGAAATAACAGAGGTCCTGCCATGGACTTGAATCTGAAATCAGAAATCAGATAAACCAGTTATGCCCATGTATGTGACATGTTCAGGAAGTTGGGCCAATTGTCTTCTCTGATAAGACTCCAGAATTCAAAGGTCATGAAGTGTAGGTTTGCAGGAGAGAATGCGTAGGGATCTAAATGGGAATAATTCTTGATGTTGACAGTGTTTTGGTATGAAAAAGAGGTATTTCAAACTGATCCTTCCATAAGAGGCTGTTCTAGATGTACTAGGATTATCAGTGAGCAGCTCAGGTAGACTATCCTGTTGCAGCAGCCAGAAGCATCCCAGGAAGTGTCCCAAGGTCTCTGAACAGGAGCAGGAGTTAGTTGTGTGCGAGCCAAGTTGTCAGGGAGCTTGTCATTAGGGCGGAGGAGTAAGGAAAACCAGGTCCTAAACTAATAAACATCCTTATTTAATAATTTAACACATTGAAATTGAAAAATAGTCTAAGGCATCAGCTCCTAGAGCAATATAGAATTCTCCTCACGTGCTCAGTAAAGCGTTGGCACCAGGATGCCATTAAACGAATTAAGTGGAGTCAGGGCATAATGGTTTACCGAGTCCTGATTCTGGTTGTGCCGTGGGTATAGTTTCCAACTCTCCTGGGCAGGACAGGACTCTGATCTCACAAGAACATTTAGCTAACGTAGTCATTTGTCATTACTCATTTCATTTATTTGCTGTTTTGTTTTGTTTTTCCTTTCTCTCTTGTGTTATCCAGTGGATAACAATTTAGCAACTCAGCGCAAAAGGAGTCGCTTTTGGAAAAGCGGAAGCGAGGACAAGGCCAAGTCTCCATCGGGCCGCCCGCCTTTCTCTACACGACTGAGTTTCTGGCCTTTCTCTGACATCGCACCCGCTTCTAACTAGCCCCTCCCTTTCTCAGACACTGGGATTTCTAATCCTTTCCCTTCAGCAGTGTCTCAAGATGTATCCTCCTTCATGGCTGAAATTCAAACAAACAAACAAACAAACAAACAAACAAACAGAAAAACAGTAGTTAAAGGCCAGATGACCCATAGCAGACCCCTCCTCCTGACACAAATTCCAAGCCAAGCTTAAAGTAGCCAACGTGGATTCTGACTTCAAAGGAGACCAGTTGTCACAGCCTCTGGACCGTACTCCAGCGCAGCACAGTGTTAGGGGAGCCTCGGGGCATCCACGCCCAGGTCCCTGGGCCAGGGTGTCCATGCTAAGTGAGTCCCTGGGCCCAGTGGCACCCCTGCCCTCACACCTGCAGGCTTGGAGACCATGCCCCTGTGCAGGGCAGAACTGATCAGCGGTCGCTAGGCTTCCAAAACTCTGTGGACCCTGTCAAGTGAGATTTTTTTTAAGACTCGTTTTTGGACAGCTAACTTTAAATCTGCTGCCCTTTTCTCCACTTCCTGTGTCAGAGCACAGAAGCTTGGCTTTTGCGGAGCAGTCCCTTTTTAGATGTGTTCCGTGTTTTGAAGAACTTACTGCTCCACTCAGCATCTCAAATAATTGGATTGATGTTGCCAAGGCAGGGTTCAGCCCAGAGTGACGTTGCAGGACCATGCTGAGGTCCTCTGAAGTCTTGGATGCTGCTGTGAGGGCAGCAGTGGACAGAGAGGACATCAGCTCACAGTCACCATCAGCCGGGAGCGCTGGTCCACAGAGGCCTTTAGCTACTGCATTGTTTTCTGTCTTCAGCCATCCTCGTACCATCTTCATGATTTTGCAAAGTCTGTATCACCTGAGTGATTATTTACATACTTTCCCTTGAAACGACTTGGAAAACCACTGTCACTATAAACACAAAGTCACCGTAAAAGAAAACGGGTAACTCTCGCACTGTTCCTGTCAGTTGATGTGGCACTGACTTCCTGGCATGCTCAGCTCTGATTCCTGGGCTGCCACCTGTTGGTCCCCCGCCTGCCTGCCCAGCATGCTGTTGGAAACACAGTCTCTCTGGCCTGGCTGCTGTCTGGCACTTCCACCTCTGCGCCCCTCCTCACGCTGACTTCACTCAGTGGACAACTGTCAGATTCACCCCAAGAGACTTGAATCTTGCTTCTCATCAAGGTTATCCTTCAGAATCCAAATTTTCCCTTGATTTCAGTTTGCAAGGCTTGGGTGCTTAAACTTCCCCGAGAGTCCAGACACTGGGTAGCTGAGAGCCAGAGGGGTCAGGTCCTAGGAAGGTGTGGAGGGGCCCAAATCCCCACAGTGGGCGTGGACCAGGTCCTTAGCCCTCCAGCTGCCTGGAGCAGGACGCTGTGCAAAACAGCCTTGTCCTGATGCTCCGAGAAACTCCAACCGCATTCATTTTTCACTTGTATTTGAAGAGCCTATCCCCTCTCCTAACGAGGTAGTTGAAGGTCTTTTAGGTGTGTATTTCTCCCCAATGTTGGTGTTGTTTTTACTAGTATTTTATTTAACTTTGCCAATAGTATATGTTCACAGCAGAAAATTCAGAGATTGCAAAAATGGAAGGTAAAAATCATTCTTGAGTTAAAGTCACCATGTAGAGATGAAGACTGCTTAAATGACTGTTAGGGTGACAATGAACTTCTTTCTGCAATCATAAGGGAAGCCTGTTGGCAGGGTGCACATCCTGGACCTTGAGGGCCTGGACCACAGGTCAGGAGTGGTCTTGAGCAGCCATAGGCCAGGTCTTCTTACATCAGGGATTGAGTGACATGGCAGGTGGGCCCAGTAGTTAATGTGTTGGACTTTTACCAACATTTTGTTGAGCTTCCCGAGCTCATCCTTTGGTTTCTCCCAGCTGCTGGGGGCTTGCACTGTGAGCCATGGTTAGAGCCAGGGCCAGCCTCCCAGGGCCTCCAGCTCAGGCTGCCACCAGGGCATCCCCTTAGACCCCAGCCCATGAGGCACACAGCTCAGCTGTTGTCCCTGTACTCCCTGGGCTCCCTGTGCCTGCTGCCTCTGCTTCTAGGCCGCAGTGTAATCGCCCCACCTTGGCATGGGAATTGCAGCCCCATTTCTCACTGTCCTTCTCTGCCCCAGGCCCTGAGGACCTAATACCAAAGGGAGTGGCCCCACCCAGAAGCAGCCTTGATGGCACTGATGCCTCCACTGACCCAGCCAACAAGCCCCGGACATCAGTGCTGGGCTCCGGGGCCTGTTCATCCGCATCATCACTACAGCTCCTTCCAGCTCCACCTCCACCCCCACGTCCCCGCACCTAGACCGCACCCACGGTGAGTCACAGTCCCTCCAAACCAAGAGTGATAAGCATCTCGGCCCGAGGTCCTTCCCAAAGACCCCGGTTCACAGGGGCAGGAGGCGCCTCTCAGACTGAGAGGTGGTCAGCAGGTGGGTGAAGCTGTGGACATGTTTGGTGTCCCACAGACACAGGTTCAGAGCTCAGCTCTACCTATAACTGTGCGAGTTTGGGAAGGTAACTCCGCCATCTGGGGGCCTGGGCCTGAGCCCTGGAACCCACACCACTGCTCAGGAATTGGTGGCACCAAGCGGCTTCCTAAGGGAGGTGAACCGTCCTTTGGGCTACAATCAGGCAATGTTGGAAGTTTATTCTCCAGGGAGGAGACTTGACAGGGTCCTTGCACTGGAGGCCGGTCCATGGAGTGGAGGGCAGGTGTCCTAGACGGAAAAACAAGGGGGTTCAGGAGGGATTTACAGGTTGGATGTCCCCCAGATGCCAGTAGCCAAGCGTGCTCACACCTTAGATGGGATGTTACATCCTCTTCAAGGCATCTGATTAGCGGGAGTCATTCCCAGCAGAGCGGTCTGGTCACATCTTGCCAGGGGGAGCCCATGAGAGGTCAGGGTCCCCGGACACCTGAGGAGCACCAGCAACACATGAGACAAACTGATTTGAGAGCAACAGAGTCAGCGGGCATTAGGCATAGAGACAAAAGCTTTAAAATGTCCATCATGACCTCAGAGTGAGCCACTTTGCACGGTGAAACCAGAGCAGGATGCTATGAAAAGAAGCATCTGGGGAAGAGCACTGGGAAATTTAAAATATGCAACAGAAGGGGAGAAATAAAGCTTAAAACTTAAAAAGACATTCTGCTTCTAACCTAGAGATGAAGTATCCGAGGACAGAAGAAAGAGCTGAATATGACTGTCCCGGGGGTGTTAGAAACTGAAGAGAAGGGCTTATGATTTTTCATAATCTTACCTCCCACAGGACCCTGGAAGCCATGGCATGCATAATCATGGTTTGACAAGCCCAGCAAAAACAGACAGGGTCCCTGCCCTCGAGGCTGCCTTGGGCAGCTTCAGGACCTGGCCCCTTGTTTACAAATCAGAAGCACCCCTGGGAGAAGATGAGGTGAGTGAGCACATGGCTGGAGGCAGTCCCTCTGTGCTCCTGGGCAGACGCTGAAAAGGCAGCCACTCACTGTTGGGTGTAAGGGGCGCAGTGCCTTGTGTGGCTGGGGCGGGCTTGCTCTGTGTCCCTTGTGGGCACTCAGCAGTCGGCCCGGTCTCCCAGGCTCTGCAGAGCAGAAGCCCTGCCTGTGCTCCAGCAGGAGCCAGGAGCTACACGTCCCCTGGGCCTGCCAGCGGCCTGTGTGGTTCCAGGCCCAGCCCTCCAGGCTAACCCTTGGGCTGTCTCAGCCTGGATCCCACCCTGAGCCAGGGCCCAGGCCTGTTCAGATGCCTGCTGACCCTGCCCAAGGGCCCCTCTCACTGCACACCCAGCACTGCCCACGGCGATTCCCTGGCAGCCCAGTGCTCACGCTCAGGTGGACCTAGAACTGTCTGCAAAATGGAGACCCTGGTGTCAGTTTGGGGGGGATCCAGGGCTGCTGTCAGAGAGTAGCTTGCAGGCCTGAGGCACAGGGCATCTTAGTGCTTCTCAGGGAAGAGCAGTGACCGGTGGCCCATGGACATTTGACGTTGCTGGGAGGAGCTGCTGGTGCAGGCTCAGTCTCTAGGGAACCCACATCTTCCCTCAGGTGGTGGTTCTTTCCTTTTCCTTCTTCCAGCCCCTGAAGAGCCCAGGCCCCTGGAAGAGAATTGCTCTCAGGGCCCTGCTTTGGGTGCATCTGGCCCTGGAGCGGGGAGGGGCTCCGGGGACACTAAGTATCAGCTGCCTTTGCTGCATTGCTTTTAGGTCAGGACACTGCTGTCCTTTGGAGTCCCAGTCATTGCGCAGGTGGAAGTGTGACTTAAAGTTAAATCAGATAGAGTCCCGAGTGTGAGGCTTTCCCAGCAGGAGAAAAAGGGGAGAGATAGGACATGCAGGCACCTGTTCCCTAAGGACACGGTCCACCCGTCCCTCCCTCCTCCAGGAGCTGGACACGACTATACCTCAGGGGCTGGGCCAGAGTCAGAGGTGGCTGTCTCACTAAAGGCCCAGGTTTCCCCGTGTATGTTCCAGGTCCGCTGAATCTCCAGCTCTATGTTCTCCGTGGGTTAGAATTCAGATGACAGCCCCTGTGAGCGGTCCCTGGAGCTCAAGTTCCCAACCGCAGGCAGCACGGGCCGTGGACGGTGTGTGGTGCCCTTCCGCCTGGGTTCTCACACCTGTTTCCATCAACAGTGCTTTTCCTTCAAGCTAAGGCCTGTGAGCAAATCCCACACACAGAGGAGGTGTTGTGCTGAAGCGGGAATGGGGACCCACAGTTCCTCAACACCCTTTTCCTGCCTCCCCTAGGGGCCTAAGCATGCAGCTCCTGCTTACCTCCCTCCAGTGATGGGTGTCACTACTTCTGGAGGCTCTGACTCGTCTTGCTGGCAGGAAGCGCTAGTGGCCCAGGCACAGAGCACTGATTGCAGGAAGGTCTCACCTTCCTCACCTGGACTTTAGTTGCCCAAAGCAGCTCCCAGTTGAAAATTTCATCTTAGAAATTGGTGGAAACACTTGCCATCTCAAGTAGGCAGAAGGGAATCAGTGAATGATACCAGCCTTTTCAAACATTAACAGTTGCTTTGGGTTTTTATAATTTCTGAGAACAAAATCCTAGGAGGGTGGGAAGCTAACTTTTTGAATAAAGTGAAAACTGAGAGAGTTTCCATTGGATTCAGCTTCTGAAGTAATCAACAATAAGTTTAGCAATGAGCATTATCTCCTCCCTCCCATTGCCTAGAAAGCTCCATGGTGCTGGCATGGACTCTTACAACTTATGGGCAGAGACAGGCTCTCTGGGGAAACAGTGTGACACTGTGGAGCCCTCACATCTTCTCACTGGGTGGAGGGGAACAGGACAGGAGGAGTCGGCCACCGCTCTTGGAAGTGTCACCGAGGGGACAGATTTATGCCGAATCAGCTGAGGAAAAGGATCTTCTTCCTTAGTGTTCTGATTTCTGGAGCTTCTCATATCAAGAGACAGAGGCGAAGGGGTGGGCAGTGCTGGGCTCCAATGGACAGAGGGTTTGGAGCCCGCTGATCTGTGTCACAGTTGCCTTTCAGTGACACGTCCTTTTCCAAGAGGAAGGTGGATGTTTCTGTTCAAGGTTTTTCTTTCTCAAAGAGGGGGCTGGTTCTGCTTCTGTGCTCTCCACGGAACCAAGTACTTTTTGGCTCACCCCCAGCCCCGCTGCTAACAGGCTTTTTCCGAATCCTGCTATTTGGGGAGCGGGCCAGGGCTGGGGAACTGGGTGCCCTGTGCCCCTGTGAGTCCAGAGCAGACTGCTTGGTGGGGCGGAAGCAGAGCTGCTCCTAGTGTGTCCCTGGTTCTCAGTGCAGTTCAGCTCAACACCAGCTGTGTGCAGGGAGGACAGGCACACAGTCCCTGTCCCCAGCTGTGACTGTGCAGTATGTCAAGCCCTGATGGTACAGGGGGCGGGGCCGTGGGACTGCGTGTGCTGGGGGCATGGACCAGGAGGGGCGGTCTGCAGGCCTGGAAGGGACCACCTGCCCTGCCCTGGTGGTACTGCCCTCTCTGCAGCAGGTGCTCCCCCTCTGATCCAGGGAGGCAGGGAGGGCTGCCCTAGACACTCTCAGGCAGGCACACACCACAGCCAGGAGGGCAGCTACCCCACACTTGTCATCGTGAGGTCCATTTCTTTTCCCTTTGGGGCAGCTGTCAATTTGAGACAAAAAGAGGAGGAGCTGAAGGACAGCAAACAGCCACGGAAAGCCAGCATGTTCTTTCCTCCTGAGACCCAGCACACTCCCCTCGGACCCCTGAGGTGAAGCGGCCCCTGGAGCGGGCACAGGCTTCATTGTGCTCATGTGGGCGCTCACTCTGCCCTGTCCTGGCTCCCGCCCTCACCAGGTGCCACTGTTCTGGTCTAGGCAGCGTGTTTCCACATGTTCTAGAAAGCTCCATGTGTCCTAATGGTGGGCTCCTCACCCCTCCAACGCTTTGCTTTCCCAGAGACTCCCCGTTTGGTCTATACTGGAGTTCTGCATGAAATTTCCTTTGTCAACAACATTGTTTGAGCCCCAGCCCCAGACCGCACATACACAGAAGCACAGGCTGTCATCCCGCACAGCCCATGCCCACTGTGCACGGGGCCTGACTCTCAGGGGAGGCGGGACCCCTTCTGGGGCATCTCCAGAACCCGCGTCTGTCCTTCTGAGGGCGCTCCCTGAGCTGTGGCAGAATCACTCTGTTCTGTCCTCCTTTGCAGACTGGATGGCGTAGTCTGGGCTACACTGGGTCAGCGGCCCTTTTGGTTCAGGGTGGTCCTTTCTTCTCAGGGTCCAGGCCAGGCAGCTTAGAGAGCCGCAGGGATGCGTCCAGTGACTGCTCACCTCGCAGCCTGAAGGGTAAGTCGGCCTTCCTTCTGGGCACTTTCTAGTGCCCTTGGATCTCTGCTCCGGGCTTGGTGCTATCTGTGTGATTTAAAGAAGACGATTAGCAGGTTCTTTAAAGCCTGATGGGTTTGCCTCCATAGGGCACACCATGCCGTTTCAGGCTCAGGCCTGGGAGTTTTCACAGGTTGGGGTTCAGATCCCTTCTCCTCACTGACCAGCTCTGGGCATCTGGGCAAGCCACCCATCCTCTGAGTCTGAGTTCCTGCAGCTTCCGGAAGGGGACAGGTCCGTGAGTTCCGGTCCATCGTGGTCAGAAGACACGGGGTGAGTGTGATTCCTTTACGATGTTTTAGCTTGTTAATGGTGCAGAAGATGGCTGTGTACGCCTCACAGTTGTTGCTAATTTCAGCTTTAGCAGAACCTCTGCACCTCCCTCCCACATAGTTTGTTTTTAAATCCCACTGTGAACTTCTAGAGAATTCCAGCATGTCCTTGACATCCCCAGTGCCAGCCTGGGAGAAGTGTGCTCCGGGTCCCCCAACAGGGCTCCCTGTGTTCTGTGAGCCAGAGGAAGCGCAGAGCCCACTGGAGGCAGGTGAGTGAGAGTGAGAGACTGACGTGTGTCCCTCTGTGTCCCCTCGCCCTGACACCAGGTTTTTCTGACCCGGCCCTCTTAACCACAGGCCGGAGAGCTTCCGCAGTGAGGACCTGATGCCCAGCAGGGACACAGCACTCTGCCCCGTCCCGCAATGCCAGGACCCCAGGACACACTACCCTCAGCATCCTGGAGTATTCGCCACCCGGAATGGGCCTCTCCACTAGGAGGCATCCAGAAGAGGGGTGTGGCCCAGCCCCAGGGATGGTCACCCTGGAGGAGTTCCTGGAGGAGCGTGACTGGGCTCCCCCTATGCTGCGTGTGGCCCGGGAGTGCTCTTTCCTCACTCTCCCCTCAGATGGACCTGGACCAGAGGGGAGACCTGGACAGCAAAGTCACAGTGAGGGATGGGATGGGGCTGGCGCAACCTGGCTGCAGAGCTGGCTGGATGGGAACATAACCACTAGCCAGAAAGTGACTGTGCTGGCGGCCCGCCCAGACCTGAGAGGCTGTTCTCTCCATCTGTGCAGAGAGTGGCAGAAATGCTAACATGAGGGGTAAGCCATGCAGTCCCTGTTGTAGTTATACAACACTGCCACTGGGCAGGAGGCGGTCCTAGTCCATCTGTCAATAAACGGGCAAGGCTGTGCTCCCATGACACTCTACATATGGACATTGACCTTTGAATTCCATAGAGTTTTCACAAAAGATCGTTTAAAACATTTTTTTTAATCATTTAAAAATGTAAAAACACTGCTTAACTCACAGGCCATACCAAAGCGAGTGGCAAGTCCTAGCCGGCTTAGCATAGTGGTTAGAGCATCAGCCCATGGACTGAAGGGCCTCAAGTTGGATTCCAGTCTAGGGCACATATTCAGTTGCAGGCTTGATCCACCAGTCTTGGTCTGGGCATGTGCATGAGGCACCCAATCATTGTGTCACTCTCACATTGATGTTTCTCTCCCCCTCCCCGCTTCCCTTAATTAACCCCTTCTACTTTCTCTAAAAATTAATGGAAAATATATCTCCTCAGTGGAAGGTTAACAACAACAACAACAAAAAGAGAGAGAGTGGATGTCAACGGGCCTATAAAAAGTCCCAGCACACTCTGGCCTGTGCCAACAAGCTCTTTCATCCATCCACCTGCTTCCATTTTTCAGCACTTTCCCTGCGGCTCCCTGGGCTTGACACTGGGAAAATGCAAATGCAAAGGCCACAAACCCTGGAGACTGGAAAGAAGGAATGCTATCAGGGCCACTCATGCTGGATGGAGACATTCGGGCCCTGTCTCTGGAGCCCAGACTGCTGTGGTGGTTTTTGTGGCCAAGAAAGACAGCGATAAGTGCAGCTTCTTAGATCAGTGTTCCATGAGCACAGGCCAAAATTAACCATTTTCTAGGTCCTAGAAGGTTCTAGAAGGCAGTTGTACTTCATTTTAATTAAATGAACTAAATGAACTGGCTGCTGTTCACAAGGCCAATGCCTGATGGTGTTTGCTCCTGCCAAGAACTGGATAGTTCTTGGTTGAAGCATCTGCCCCCTGGTAGTCAGTGCGCATCATAGCAACTAGTGGAATGGTCAAACTGTCAGACACTTACTAGCATATTATATATATATATATATATATATATATATATATATATATGAGGCCCAGTGCACAGATTCATGCACACTGAAAGGAAATTAATTAGAAGAAATATTTTAGAGGCTGGGGAGGGACCATGGGAGATTGGCTGGCTGGAGAGGGACTGTGGGAGAGCTCCAGGGTGTGTCTGGCCATCTCGCCCAGTCCCAATTGGCCAGACCCCACCAGCAAGCTAACTTACCAATCAGAGCATCTGCCTCCTGGTGGTCAGTGCGCATCATAGCGACTGTTTGAACGGTCAAATGGTCAGACACTTAGTATATTAAGCATATATATACATATATATATATATATATATATATATATATATATACACACACACACACACACACAAGAGGCCCAGGGCATGGAATTCATGCACTTGCGGGGGGGGGGGGTGTCCCTCAGCCAGGCCTGCGCCTTCTCCCAGTCTGAGTCCCCTCAGGGGATGTCCACCTGCTCGCAGTCAGACATCCCTCTTGCAGCCCAGTGCCCTTGCAATCCAGGACCCCTCACTCCTTATCACCCACCTGCAGTGGAGGCAGGAGAAGCTCTGCCACTGCTGCTGAGCTAGCCAGCCGTGAGCCCAGCTTCTGGCTGAGTGGCGCTCCCCTTGTGGTAGCACACTGACCACCAGGGTGCAGCACCTCTGTTGAGTGTCTCCCCCTGGTGGTCAGTGTGCGTCATAGAAACCAGTCTTTTGGTCATTCAGTTGATTTGCATATGAGGGTTTTATTATATAGGGTATATAGAAGTGGCCCGGTGCACAAATTCATGCACATTGATAGGAAATTAATTAGAAGAAATATTTTAGAGGCCAGGGAGGGACCGCGGGAGGTTGGTTTCAGGGAGTGTTGAGCCCATCTTGCCCAGTCCTGATTGGCCAGACCCCAGCAGCAAACTAACCTACTGGTCAGAGTATCTTCCCTGGTGGTCAGTGCGCATCATAGCAACTAGTCAAATGGTTGAATGGTTGGACACGTGGCATATTAGGCTTATATATATATAGATTTTTAAATGACAAAAGTGTAGAGATGGAGCACCGGTTAGTGGTCATCAGGTGTAGGCTTGGGGGTGGGGGTGGTGTATGTGACTATAAAGGAGAAGCATGAGGGAGAGCTTTAAGGTAATAGAGAAGTTTTGTTCCTTGACTGTGGTGTCTGCACAAATCTACACACACAGAACTTCCTGGAATACACACACACACTCACACACACACACACAGACACACACACACACACATCCTTGTAAACTGATAAAACCTGAAAAACGTCTGAATATGATGTCCGTTCCCTAGTTTTGATCATGTACTGAATTATGTACTAAAGTTATGTAAGATGTTACCTCTGGAGCAAAAAGAGTGCAAGACCCCTCTACTATTTTTCAATTTCCTGTGATTTATAATTATTTCAAAATAAAGAGGTAAGTAAATGGGCAAAGACATGAATACACATCTCCTCTAAGAAGATAAATAAATGGCTAATAAGCACATGAGAAGATGCTCAACATCATAAGTCATTAAGGAAATGCAAATTAAAACCCCTTCACACTCACTGGCATGGCTACAATCACAGACCAACAATACCTGATCTTGTCCAGGAGAAGGAAGCTGAACCCTTCAGGCGTGGCTGGTGGAAATGGAAACAGTCTGGCAATTCCTTAAAAAGTTAAAAGTGCATTTATCATTTGACCCAACCATTCCACTCCTAACAATCTACCCAAGGAAAAAGAAATCACAGATGTCCCCACCAAGAACTTAGCTCCAGTGTTCATAGCGCAGTAACTCACAATGTCAAAAAGTGGGAGCAGACCAAGTGTCCATCAACTGCTGAGGGATAAACCTCACGCGGTGCATGTGCACCATGGACAAGAGCACAGAGAGGACCACAGCATCACACGCGCTACACATGGGCCTGGCAAACATTGTGCTGGTGAACGAAGCGGTCCACAAAAACTTCCTTTCGTATGATTCTATAATCTGTCCAGGAAAGGCAAACCCACAAAGGCCGGAAGCCTGCAGAGCGGCTACCCGAGGCTGGGAACAGGAATAAGACTGGCTGCAAATCACATACGAGGGATCTTCTTAAGATGAGAGGAATTTAAAAAGCTGGATTGTGGTGATGGGTGCACAACTCTGTTCATTACGTAAAACCATTTAATTGCACACTTAAACATGGCAATTTTATGGCATGCAAATTATTAAAATAAAGCTACTTAAGCAGCAAGAAAGAATGTGAGAGAAAGAGAGAGAGAGAGAGAGAGAGAGAGAGAGAGAGAGAATGACTGACTGCAGGAGGGCTCCAGGGTGTGTCTGGCCCATCTCGCCCAGTCCCAATTAGCCAGACCCCAGCAGCAAGAGGGGTCTCCTGCAGTCCCTTATCTACACAGAATCTATGGAATATGCACTTACCTTGACTGCAGCTGAGACTCTACTAAAGAGCAGGAGAACTTCCCCCACAGTGGTCAGATGTAATGGACACTGTTGAGGACCTTGAATTTTTCTCTCTGCCAGATACATTAAAGAAATAGCTGTCAGCATTGGTTCAGAAATCTATGAAAAGTCATAGAAATTATTCTGCAAGAAACCTAAAAACTCCATGGGCCAAGCAATGACCTTAGAGACCCCCAAACACTTCGAGGATTTGAATTTCATGATCTCTGAGATTACTTTCCCTTTGAGACTGAGTCAGCTCCACAGCTTTTTTTGGGAGGGTGGGAGAAGGAGAATCAAAATACATTGAATTAACATCAATGGACTTTTTCTTTTCCTTCCATATTACGCTAGTCACCTACAGCTAAAGTAATGCAGACTTGAATTTTAACCCATCAAGGGGCTCAGGCATTTCATAACATCTGTGTGTGTGTGTGTGTGTGTGTGTGTGTGTGTGTGTGTGTTCCTCTCTCTCTCCCTCCCCTCTCTCCTACTAGGTTCTACTTCCTCACTCATTTTAAAACCATGCCACTAATGCCCCAAAATTTCTTCCTGGAGTGGTGCGGAAGACCAGAAACCTGTAACAGGGATCTGCAATATATTCAACTTACCAACAAGGTCTTTAAAGACAGGGGTTTTTATTTTATATGTGAGGACCAACACAGAGAAGCCCCATCAGCACTGTATCCCCATCTCTCCTTCCCCTCCAACCCGCCCCCCTAAGAGCATGCATTTGCCTGCTGTGTCACAGCTCACCGCCTACCTCTGTGTGTGATAAACACAACCTCCTTTCTCCTCAGCCTACTCTACCCCTCCTCAGTCCCTCTCCCCTGTATTTCCAATGCTTTCCCAGCTTGGGTGTGCTCCTTAAAACCTACTCTCTCAATTAAGATAAAGGTCTCAAAATATAACGGTGGGCTGGCTATTATTTTTAAATCTTTATTGTTGGAAGTATTACATGTATCCCCTTTTTTCTCCCATTGACCCCTTATAGCCTGCCCCTGCCCCACACCCCAGGCCTCCACCACCCTATTGTATGTGTCCATGGGTTATGCATAGATGCATACAAGTTCTTTGGCTGATCTCTTCCCACCCACCCATCCACTCTCGCCACCTCTGACATTCGACAGTCTGTTCCATGTTTCTGTGTCTCTGCATCTATTTGGACGGACTATTAGATGACATGAAGGACACATTGAAAATTGGCAGGTGTGACAATGGTGTTACAGTTAGTTGAGGAACTACCCTCACTTTTTAGAGACACACTGAGGTATTTGTTCATTAAGACGCATTTTCTTTAAGTAGGTCAGCATACACAAACTTGCCCTTGACCCAGACCTCCATCTGGCTAGTTGTGTATCCTCACGGCCATTCAAAGGCAGACTCCTTAACACAGCCTCTATGTCCATGTTAACTTCCTCAGCCCCATTTACTTCCTCCCCCAACTCCTCTCCATCACCTGCTCCCCACGTGTTCTAGCCAAGGTCCCTGTGCAACCCATCAGAAGGGAAGGGATCCTCTCTCCTTGCTTAGGCCTCAGGACTAAGAAGGAGGCTGACTTCCCTGTAAGCCTCATCCACAAGGAAGCAGAGATTGGAAAACAGTTTTAGAAACTACGACATCCATTCTTAGTTGAGACGGAGGAAAATGGACTCGGTCGCACATTGCTGACGGGGGTGTGAATTCCCTCCTAGAAAAGACTGGCAGAATCTATTTAAAAGTACACATGCTTTCCCCACATGTTTTGAGAGAATCTAGTGAATAAGCACAAATTACATAAGGAGATTTATTGTATAGTTATTTTCATGGCAACACCCTGGAAACCAGTTCCATATTCATCAATAGGAAATTAGATGAAGAACTCTGGTATGTATGCTATGAAATATTATGTACCTCTTAAAAATAAAGAGATGTGTGTGTGTGTGTGTGTGTGTGTGTGTGTGTGTTGAACTGGAGGGATGGCCATGATATGTTATTAAGTAGAAAAAAGTAGTAAGTGGAAAAAGCAAGTTACCGAGTAGGTGTAAAATAACTTCCCATTTTTCATTACAGAAGGAAAACTTCTATACAAATATATTAATGTACACATGCACACACATGTATGAAAGAAGAAACACATACATATTTATGTAAAAATCTGGAATAATACCCACACACAAAAACTATTAACTTTGGTGAGTATGAAGGAGAGGGATTATAGAGAGGAAAGGGAAATTAACTGTTTGTGTATCTTCTTGTTTGGTTTGACTTTTTTCACTGATTCTACATCATTTTTATAATGTAAAAATATAATAAAATATTTTAATTGAACATAAAATATTCTGACCCCCTACTATCAATAAGTTAAATAATATTATCAACACCATATTTTTCCCTTTTTTAAAAATTGAAATGTAATTAACATGTAACATTATATTAGTGTTTTGGTATACAACTTAATGATTTGATATTGCATATATTGCAAAATGATCACCACAGTAAATCTAATTAATATCCATTACCACACAGTTATAATTTTTTTTCTTGTGGACACCACAATTCTTAAATCATCAGTTTATTCATTCACTAATTCAGCCCATGGGCTCTGCATCCAGTTGATCCATATTCAGTGATGCCTGACATATGCTACATTGTAGGGCACAGCAGGGAACAAAACTGAGCCAGACACCAACTTCAAGGTCTACAAGGTAGAACAGGTATTAAACGAGCAGAGCATGTGAACAGAGTATGACAAGGCCACAAAATAAAAGCATGGGGTCCTGTGAGGAAATCCTAGGGTGCCGATGAAGCTGCTTGCACCATGTGACCAGCAAAGTCACTTTGAGAAGAACACGCCTAAACTGAGACCCAAAGGGTGAGATGTAACCAAGAGTTGGCCAAGAGCTGAGAGGAGCATCGACCCACTCCACAGGGGGAGGCTGGCTGTAAGAAGCCTCTGCTTGATGTGCACAAGGAATCATGAGAAGGTCAGGGTGTCTGGAGCCCCTTGAGCAAGGGAAGGTGGAGTGAGATGAAGTCAGAGAGAGGGCTGGATACCGCGGAGCTATATGTGCCAGGGAGGAGTGTGGCTCTGGTTGTGAAGTACGCGCACAAGGATGTAACTCCCAGAGGACTGCCAGGACGGAAGTTACGTTATGAGCCAGACGGTGGGACAAGTTGGTCACCCCACATGTCCACCTACTATGTGCTAGACACCCTGAGAAAGTACAGGGTGAAAGTGAAATATAACCTTTTTCCTTGAAGACATTACCGGAATGGCAGTAGTATTGTTGATGCTCAGGTGCCTTTGTCTTTTCATCTCTGTGTATATGACCGTCTCTCATCACCCACAGGCAGCCATCTGCATGGCAAGGAAGGGGCTGCTTTTCTTTTACCTGGGCAAGAGGAATGTGTGTGATTGGGACTCTTACAGCAGAAAAGAAGAAACACATTTGGAATTCAGCTTTTGACTACCAGAACAGAATTTTCAAGACAGTATTTTGGAAGTCATACTTTATTATTAAGATATAAAGTAGATATTCCCTAGGTGCCAATTAACGTGTGAAAAGCTAGACCCGCCTGACTTGAAGTGAGAACATGTCTCTGCACTCACCGCCACGTCAGTGGACCAGGCTTTCTGAGAGGAGACACACTGCTGCTGTGCTTTTCCAGGGCTGCAGGCCTTTGGCCAGCAGGAGACGCCACCCCGCCCCTCTATGCTCCCTGCTCTCCACCAGGAAGTCCCGCCCCTGCCGGAAGTTAGAGTGGGTGCATTTGGAAGATGGTGGCTTTCCAGAGCTCATGGCCTCAGGAAGCATGAGGCAGGCATGGGCCCGTGGGCGGAGGGCTGCAGCGGGGGGCAGGGCCCTGAAGCTGCTAAGCCCACGGTGAGGAGTCCACTGGGACCTCTGCGGAGGAGAGCTCATTGCAGGTAGTCCCTTAACTTCCCCAGAAGGTGGCCAGGGCAGGGCAGGGCAGAGGGCAGGCCGGGCTCTGCGGGCACCTGCTGCTTAGGGAGCCGGCCTTCTGAAGTCAGGGTGTTATTTCATCCTCACCACGGCCAGTCCCGCTCCTCCCTGCACAGTATGACGGAGCCTGGGCTCCTTCCTATGTGAGACCGGGATCCTCCACAACCAGATGTTTCTGGCTGGGACAGAATTTCAGGGAGATGTAGTTAACGCCATAGACCTGACCACCGACAGCAGGTCAAGAATTCACTGGACGTGAACACAAGAAGTTAATGGTCCACTTCTCACTTAACCTTCACTCCTGGCATGAAGGACACCACATATGACTGGTTCCAGGGAAGCCATTGTGGTGCTGCAGCTAATGGCATCCCCTGAATCCTGTGCCCCAGCCATGAGCTTTCCCGATGCTGCGCCCATTAAACTCCAGTTCTGTGGGGGTAGGAAGGTCCTCACAGAATTGAGAGTGGGTCACAAAGCCCTTGGGGTCAGTCACTGAATTGCTCTTGAGTCACTTAAAACTAAAATCAGGTCTCTGCAGATTTGTGTTAAAATCCCATCGAATGAAGGTATGTGCTTAAATAACTTCAGTGACATGAACGGTATTGCTATGTTTAAATGTTATATTAAGTTATATTTTATTTTGAAGACATCAAATAAATTTAAAATTTGATATAATTAAATAATTTCATTGGTGTGTTCAAAACATCCAACCTGAGTGGCTTTTAAGCATGGGTTTTTCTTGATATCTAAAGAATTCTAATTTCTCTTTTTTAAGTTATATTTGAACATAATATAGTGGCTCTTCAGGTTTATCTTTAGTGAGGGGGCTCAAATGGGGAGTTTACAGGTTAAATTTATTTATAACTAAAGAATATTCCAAGCCTATAGGAGCTGGCCTCTGTGAAGTCATCGTACCATCCTACCCATCTGGGCCTTTCTCGGGAGTCTTCTAGCATTTAGTTTTTGCACTGTGGCAGTGACACATGTATATTACAGTCTAACCTGTTGAGCTCACCTGCACCCACAATTTAACTAGCCCCTAATAACCTGCTCTCCCCCCAGGTTTCTTTCTTCCGGCTTTTATTCCCCAATGTTTAAAACTTTCTCATCCAGTGTCTGAGTGGCTGGTCACACCTGCTAGTTGTCTGGCACAGCTGTGTTCCTCCAGGTCTAGATCTCACTTCCTGACTGGACCGTTAGCATCCATCCAAGCCATCCTACTTCTGCCTCCTCCTCCTCCAGTCTCAGCCTGCATTTCAGAGTGAGTGATGTTAGATATGCATCGTTGTGCAGCATTACAGAGAGAGATGCGTTTGAACACTTCTAACAGTGCTGTTTTTCCAGGGAACCAGATGGCTGCTGGCCAAAGCACAGCACCTTGTAGAAGATGAGGGGGTGTACTTATAGGGGAGGTTTGAGTGCTGTGGCAGATTGCTCTGTGCTTCATTCACCAGTCCGTGCTGTTGTCTATCAATGCTGTACACTCAGACTGGTTTTCAAAGATTATGCCCTGAGGTAGTGTACACCTTATCATATGTATATCTATGAGTTAATCCTTTATAATAAAGAGGTAATATGCAAATTGGCCGTCACTCCGCCACAAAGATAGGAGTGCCCAGAGCGGAGGCGGGGTTTCCATCACACAAGCTGAGGCGAAGTTCCCATAATGAGCCTTAATGAGCAATCAGCAGGGACCTGAGTCCTCGCCGCCCATCCCCCGCCCCCATGGGGCTTGACAGGGGACCGCAGTACGCGCCCCCCCACCCTGGCACCAGGTTGGGGGACCTCAGGCCATGCCCCCTGCCTTGGCGCAAGGCCAGGGCACCTCAGGTTGTGCCCCATTCCTGGCAGGGCTTCACGAGGAACCTCAAGGTGTGCCACCCGGCCCTGGTGCTGGGCTGTGAGAACTCAGGCTGCTCCTCCTGCCCTGGTGCCAGGCTAGAGGACCTGAGGCTCCAACCTCCCACCCGGCAGGGCTTTATAGGGGACCTCAGGCCATGCCCCCTGCCTGGCAGGGCTTGACATGGGGTTTGACAGGGGACCTCAAGGCGTAACCTTCACCCTGGCCTGGGCTGGGAGACCTCAGGCCATGCCCCCCACCCCAGCATCGGGCTAGGGGACCTGAAGCTGAGCCCACCCCCAGGGGAATTGACAAGGGTGGGACCAGATGGGTCTGGATCCAGCCCAGTGTGGGGGGGACTGGCTGGGCCTTGTGTGATTTTGAGGCACACGTGGGTGGGCGGGAACTTGACTCTGGGTCCTGTGGTGCACCCCAGACTCTGACTGGAGGAAGATTTTCATATACATTTTACTAATTTTCTTTCATCTCTGACACTTCTATTATAGAGAAAGGGCAAATAGCAATATTAAAATATTTCCTCTAATTAATCTCCTTTTAATGTGCACAAATTTTGTGCACTCGACCACTAGTTTTAATATATTTTTGTTGACTTCAGAGAGAAAGGGAGAGGGAGAGAGATAGCGTGGGATCCCTTAACACGACCCGCATGGTTCAGGGCCCACTCAGGGTCCGGTTTCTGGAGGAGGCCGCACACTAAAATGAAGAGAGAGAGACTAGAAAAGAGTTAATTTGGGAAAATGGGGGGCCAGGCAGGAGTCAACCTCTAGTGGGAAGACTACCCTAGGCTCTGGCCTTGCTATCCCTTTTATTGAGGCTATGGGATACAACCATTACCCTTAAGCAGCTTTGGGAAACACCCATAGCCCTTAAGCAGGTAATAACTGGATTATCATATCAGTAAGGATTTACATGATTACAAGATGGGGAAGTTTCCTCAGTTACCATTGTCTCAGTTAGATAGGGAGTGGTTGACTCTGACCTTTCAGAGCTTCAAGGTTGACCAGTCTCTTTCTATTAGTGAGACAATGATTGGTTTCCGGCAGATAGAAACATCAATGATGAGGAAGAATAACTGATGGGTTGCCTCCTGCATGCCCCCTATTGGGAATCGAGCCAGAAACCCTAGGCATGTGCCCTGACTGGAATTGAACTGTGCCCTCCTGGTTCATAGTTCATTGTTCAACCACTGAACAACACTGGCCAGACTTATGCATTAATTTTTAAAGTACTGACTCTTTCAACATAAACATCTAATTTTGTTGAAAAGAAGGATCCCTGAGAGTAACTTGCTGGCACGATTGTCAAGTGTTTGCTCACAAGGTTCATTGTTCCTATGCTGGGATCTCCCCAGTCACAAAGCTGACTGGCAGCCATAGCTGAGTTTCATCAGCGTGGCCCTCACTGTTTTCTCCACCCTGGTGATTCCCTGAGACCCCACCCCATCCAATTTGCATCCCTACCCAAGCAGTTTGTAGCCAATTTTCCATATGAGTGGCCTATCCTGGCTCAGGCTTCAGACTTTGTTCTTAAACAAGCAGCAGCTGGCATCAAACCTATCAATAAAAGGCCCAAGACTCTGCACTAGCACCAGCCCGTTTTGCTTCACAGCTGGGTCTTGCCTTGGCACTTCCCAGCTCAAAACAAGTAGCAGCCATCTGCAGATCTCTCTAGCTCCTGCCAGGTGGTCCCAGGCAGTCACTGACTTTGCACCTCCTGGAGGCCCCAAAGCCAATGAATCTGGTGGACAGCTTCAGATCATAACAGATTACAACTCTGCACATCCACAAGCAGCACACTCAAGGAGCTGACTCAGTGAGCACCAAAGCCCCATTGAAACAAGTCCTGTTCCATAGGGGTGTCTCCTGCACAGAAGCTCTTCCATTTTGGATGCAGCTGGTCCTCACAACCCATCGGCCTAGAAATCAATTCCTCCCAGTGATGCCAACAGCAGTCAAGGCTCAACTACAACAAGACCGTGCACACAGCCCACACAGGAGCACCCCTAGAGTGCCCTGTTAGGTGACTGGGGAGGCGGAGCCACTAGGCCCTACAGGACACCTAATACACAAGTTCTCTCTACCAATTCCAGGAGACATAGTAGCTCTACCTAATACGTAGAAATAAACACAGGGAAGCTGCCAAAATGCAGAGACAAAGAAACATGTCACAAATGAAAGAAATGGAAGTAAGCAAACTACTGGAGACAGAGTTCAAAACAATGGTTCTAAGATTCCTCAAGGAACTTTTTCTTTTTTTTAATTCAATAAATCTTTATTGTTCAGATTATTACAATTTTTTCTCCTTTCCCCCCCATAGCTCCCCTCCACCCGGTTCCCACCCCACCCTCTGCCCTTACCTCCCCCGCACTGTCCTCTTCCATAGGTGGACGATTTTTGTCCAGTCTCTTCCCATACCCCCCACACCCCTTCCCCCTTGAGAATTCTCAATCCACTCCCATTCTATGCCCCTGATTCTATTATATTCACAAGTTTATTCTGTTCCTCAGATTTTTAATTCACTTGATTTTTAGATTCATTTGTTGATAGTTATGAATTCGTTGTTCATAATTTTTACCTTTACTTTTTTTCTTCTTCTTCCTCTTAAAGAATACCTTTTAGCATTTCATATAATACTGGTTTGGTGGTGATGAACTCCTTTAGCTTTTTCTCATCTGTGAAGCTATTTATCTCACCTTCAATTCTGAATGATAACTTTGCTGGGTAGAGTAATCTTGGTTGTAGGTTCTTGCCATTCATCACTTTGAATATTTCTTGCCACTCCCGTCTGGCCTTCATAGTTTCTGTTGAGAAATCAGCTGACAATCGTATGGGTGCTCCCTTGTAGGTAATTAACTGTTTTTCTCTTGCTGCTTTTAATATTCTCTCTTTGTCTTTTGCTCTTGGCATTTTAATTATGATGTGTCTTGGTGTGGTCCTCTTTGGATTCCTTTTGTTTGGGGTTTTGTTCGCTTCCTGCACTTGTAGGTCTATTCCTTTCACCAGGTAGGGGAAGTTTTCGGTCATTATTTCTTTTAATAGGTTTTCAGTATCTTGCTCTCTCTCTTCTTCTGGCACCCCCATTATTCTGATGTTGGTATGCTTGAAGTTATCCCAGAGGCTTCTTACACTATTTTTAAATTTTTGGATACTTTTTTCTTTTTGCTTTTCCGGTAGAGTGTTCTTTCTTCTTTTTATTTCAAATCTTTGACTTGATTCTTGTGTTTCTCTAGTCTGCTGTTGGGTCTCTGTATAATATTTTTTTATTTCAGTCAGTGTATGTTTAATTTCTAATTGGTCCTTTTTCATATCCTCGCGGGTCTCATTAAATTTATCGGCCTTTTCTAGGAAATTCTTGAAAAACCTTATAACCGTGGTTTTGAACTCTATATCCAGTCATTTGTTTTCCTCCATTTCTTTCATTTGTGATCTGTTTCTTTGTCTCCACATTTTCGCTGCTGCCCTGAGTTGGTAGGGTGGCTATGTGTGCTAGGTGTCCCATGTAGGGTGCAGGTCAGCTACTGCCTGATGCCACCCAGCAGGAGCTATAGCGAGAACTACAGTTTTCCCCTCTTTGCTTGGGGTTTGGAGGTTTTGGAGCTGTCTGACCAGAGATACAGTTTGTTAGGTTAAGCTGTGATAGGGCAGGCCATTTATATGCAAAAGCCGCTATGTGGAGTTTGGGTGGGTTTGTAGATTGTGCAGGGTGGGGTCTCAGGGAGTCACTAGGCTAGGGCGTGGCAAACAGCAATGGCTGCCATTCAGCCATCTCTGCGTCTCTGACTTTCCCCGTCCACGTGTCCCGTGCCCCAGCGCAGTAAACATTGATTGCTGGTCCCACCTCTGCAAGAAAGTTACCCTCACTTTCCGACCCGATGGCAGACAGTCCAGCTTCTCCTCGTAGGAGTTTGGGTCCCCAGCATCTCCCCAGAAACTGGAGTTCAGAGTAATCAGGAGCTTGTCTTCCTTCGCGTTGAAAGAAGCAACGTGCCCAGTCGCCCACTGCCAGCCCAATTCTCGTGCCCCCGTACCTCAGCTTTTCAGCACTTGTGCACGTCTTAATGTTCTTTTCTCTTTCCTTCTAGTTGTAGAACTTCCACTCCGCCAGCTTTCCCATGGTTCTGGGTGATAGACGTTTTGTCTTTTAGTTGTAGTTTTGAAATTGTTGTGCGAGACAGCAGTTTAAGTGTTTACTTTTGCCGCCATCTCTGTTTCACAGAAATATTCACTCAAGGATCTTAATGAGAGTTTCAGGGGACTTAATGAATGCTTCAAGGGAATTAATGAGAGATTCAAGGGACTTAGACTTTCAAGGATCTTGGTGAGAATGCCAAAGACATAAAAAAAGGACCAGTCAGAAATTAAGCATATACTAACTGAAATAAAGAATATTTACAGGAATTCAACAGTAGAGTAGAGGATTCTGAGAATCAAATAAATGATTTGGAATATGAGGCAGCAAAAAACACCTAATAGAACAAAAGGGAAAAGCATAAAAAGTTATGGAGGTAATGTAACGAGCCTCTGGGACAACTTTCAGTGTACCAACATCCCATCCCCATAATGGGGGTGCTAAAGGAGAAGAGAGAGAGCAAGATCTTGAAAACCTACTTGAAGAAATAATGACAGAAAACTTCCACCACATGATGAAAGAAATAGTCTTGCAAGTTCGGGAAGAACAGTAAGTCCCAAACAAGATGAATCCAAAGAGGCCAACATCATAATTAAAATGTCAAGGGTTAAAGAAAAACAGAGGATTTTAAAAGCAGCAAGGGAGTGCTCATGTGACTGTCAGCTGTTTTCTCAACAGAAATTTTGCAGGCCAGAAGGGAGTGGCAAGAAATATTCAAAGGGATGAATAGCAAGACTACAACCAAGAGTACTCTACCCAGCAAAGCGATCATTTAGAATTGAAGGTCAGACAAAGAGCTTCACAGACAAGAAAAAGCTATAGGAGTTCATCACCACCAAGCCAGTATTACATGAGATGTTGAAGGGTATTCTTTAAGAAGAAGAAGAGGAAGAAGAAAAAAGATAAAAAATATGAACAACAAAATGGCAATAAATACATACCTATCAGCAACTGAATTTAAAAATCAGTTAAATTAGATTGGTAATGAACAAAATAAACAGACAAAATAGAATCAGAGGCATGGAAACAGAACAGACTGACAAATCTCAGAGTTGAAAGGAGTGACGGGGGTGTGGGAAGATATTAAGGAAAAATCTTATATTCATATATGCATTAACTAAGGACACAGACAACTGGGTGGTAAAGGCCTGGACTGGGGTGGGATCTGAGTGAATGGGGACCCTGCAGGGCCAAGGGGAGCATCTGTAATGCTCTCATCAATAAATATTTTCCTTAAAAAACAACAACAAAGGATTTAGTAAGGAAGGAAAAAAAAGGATATTTATATGTGCCCTGACTGGAATCAAACTGTGACCTCCTGGTGTCATAGGTTGATGCTAATAAATATATTAAAACTATTTAATTATGATATATACATATATAAATAAAAATAAAACATGATCTATGTTTCATTTATTTATTTTAGGTGCTACAATGAACAGTAATCACAATAGAATTTAGCTATGTTATCCTAGCCTTTTCATATCATAGTTCATAAAATATGACCTACAAAATTTCCTGCCTCCTACCAGATACTGTCACCTGTCATACATCTTCAGTTTGTTCTGCTGGTAGAATTCCTGGAATTATTTGAAAAGTCAGAACCCAGAAGTAACACTTCCATTGAGGCAGAGGCAGAGGAAGCAGATACGGAATTGCAAGTGGCTAAAATGGCAGCATTCTTCTTGAAAAAATGAGGAGTTTAAGAAATGTTTGTCTTTATTTACTATTATTCCTCCGTGACAGGAACTTCCCAACACTTTAACTTTTCTGTCTTCTAGAATTTCTATCAAATAATTAATTACATATTAATTATTTATTAATGTAGACACTATGTAACTCCCCCCTGAAAAGACAAAAGAAAACAAAACCACACAGAAAAGTTACAGGGAATGGAAAGAGAGCTGGAAGGAGGAGGAAATATCTCCCAGCACTTAGTGAGGGTCTCTGACCCCTCTACATCGGGACATTAAGAACTAGCTGCACAGGTCTCCTTGTCAGAGAGTGAGACACGGGAAGCCTTTCTGGCAGTAATCAGTAAAACCTGCATGTTTCATACCCTTTTACACTAAACTTAGGGATATCTAGTGTTTTGAAGAAGCAAATGCAGATTTTCATGACATTCAGTTTATAAAATGTAATCATTGTCTCAGACTTAGAAGGAAATACACATAATTTCAAAATGGTTGGTGAATGGAGTTACCTATAAATGAAAATGTGTATTTGCTAAAAGGACTAATTTTGTAAATAAAAGTCTAGAAAATCAAAAAATTGAAATCCATTACATATTTCTTTTAATTTTTAAGAGAGAAAGAGAAGAAGGCAGAGAGAGAGAGGAAGGCAGAGAGAGAGAAATATCGATTTGTTGTTCCATTTATTAATGCATTCATTGGTTGATTCTTGTACCCTGACTGGGGATCAAACTGGCAACCTTGGCATATCTGGACCAGGCTCTAACCCACTGAGCTACCAGGCCTGGGCAAAACCCATTATCTATTTACCCGTAAAGAAGTTTGGAGAATTATTTTTTTTCAGTGTACCTAAACTTGTTTTAGCATATGATGTTTTAAAGGTGAAATCAAATGATAAATACTATAACTTAGTAATTTCTATGTGTTTCTCTATGTCATCTATATTGTATAGTGATGTTTGCCTAATATCCAAAAAGTGTTATTGCATAATAAAAAAGTATATTAACTAAAAACATTCTTTAGTTTTATGAAATTTGGGTTTTTAAAAAAAGTAATGGTATAGTATTTCTCTTAATAATTCAGTGAACAGATCAATGCTGTCTAATACACACATTTTTGTGTCTAAGCATGTCTATCAAAATGTTAAAATAATCACTTTTATACACAAATTTATATGAAATACATTTTATTTAGCTGTTATCTTTCCAGTAGTTTGATACAAAAATAGCATTCGATATGGAAATGACAAAGCAGAGAGATGTCATTTGTATGCAATTTAAATTAGCTATCCAGTAACACTGCCAGCTAACAAAATTTGTTTGAACCTCTATTAATCATTGAATTATTATTATTTTTAGTTTCTAGGTGGATAGTAATCTTTCAGTTTACATAGCTCCTGAAAAGAAATAAATGAAGTGTAGACCATATTTTATTTTTATGTATATATGTACAGTACATGTTATAATTAAATAGTTTTAATACCACAGTGTTTAAATAAATATATTACATTCATTTTCTCTGGGATTAATTTCAGCCAACAGAGTAGGGGTATTCTACTACTTCAATAACATTTTAGAATAGTTTTTTTACATTAAAAAACGGTAATGAAAAAATATGGTAAATACGAGGAATGCTTATTTTTCTTAACCCTTGTTTGTGGAAGAAGAGTACAATGTAAATGGAAGATCTTCCTCTAAAATAATTTTGTAAAACTCTTTTAATGGCTCCCAAGTACCTTTAAAAGTTTCAGACATAGCCATAGGAATGTGTGTTACTAAACAGGAATTCTTTGTCCCTATTTAATATATCTGCATTACGGTTCAGGTGTTTGTGACATTGGGATGAGTCATATGACACAGTTGGTTATCTTAAAAATTGCTTCAGTTTTTCAAAGTATTTTTAGGCTGGTATATCAAATTAGCCCATTTTAAAATTCTATAAAGGAGAAACAGCTGTCTTGAAGATAAAATCTTTTTTAAAAAACCGTTTGCTCATCATCAGTAAACATTCTATTCGCAGTGCTAAACCTAGACAAGATGGTAAAGTAGGAAAATATTTTTTCTCTTTGGGTTCCCTACTCCTCTTAGCATTAGGCTATCCTTCCCCCTCCATGTTTTTAGTGTTCTCCTGGTCTTACCTTTCTGGAAATAAAGTCATCATAAAGCAAAGTATTAGACGGTTCATGGTATCCTCTGTGGACTATTTGCATTTGTACAGAAAAGAATGGTCAAGGAAACCAACAATTGAAACCTACACACATACAGGAAAGAAGAAGGAGAGTGAATGAATAGATTCCTGAATGGATGGTGGATGCACGGGTGAATGAATGGTGGTAGGCTTCAGGCATGGGAAATCTTTATTTCTCCGGGAGTCCTACTGTGTCAGTGATGGTCTATCCTGTGAGAAGAGGGTCTGCCAAGTAGATTCTGCCGCTATGTTGCTTTACCATACATCTTAGTCATTACACTCAACCACTGACATGTAGTGTGAACTTTACCTTTTCTCACTTGCCATACCAGCTTGAGATCAAATCCCTTTTTTGTAGGGAGGCATTGGAGAGGAGTTGGCCGAAGGCACCTGCCCCTGCCTTGACTTTTCCAAACAAGTTTGAACACCCGGTTGTTTACTTGCTTGAAAGACACTACAAATACATGTGTTATCTCAAGGATGCTTACCCTGCTGATAGTTTCTAATAGTTAATTTTAGTTCAAGCTGTTGTTACAATAAAAGCCTAAGAAGGCAGACGAACAGGGCTGTTTCGGCTCCAATAGCCAAGCAGTCCCTTAGCCTCCCTTTCACAGAAACATGTGTCAGAGTAATCCGTTCATCCATCCCTCAGGGTCTGCTGGTCAGTCCCGGCAATTTTTGTTTGATTGTCTGTTTAAGGCTGGAAGACCACATTCGTTCTGTGGCACTATTGAACACGTGACACCAGATACTGTCAGAGGGGGAGATTCAGGACATGACAAGGTATGTTCTATTTTTGACACATCTTTATATATCTCTATAAACTGTATAATAAGAATCCTAGCTAATAACGTAGGTAGAGTCTCCAACAGAGCCCTCTTTCTGGTGTTGCCTTATGTTTACTTTTTCTCTCCTTTGCTTTATATACATGAACACATTATGATATCTAGGGTTGTGGAGGAAAAAGATAATAGAAAGGATTTCCCTTTTTTCAAGTTTTATTGGGGAGGATAATCTTTTGTTTTATAGAGTAACACTCTTTGTTAAAGGAAACCTCTAATTCTCCAAAAGCAACTAATTCTTCATATGCTAGTAATAATTTTTACGTTTTTTCCATTAAAAGAATCTGTATCTTGAGCAAAGCACCAGTGGTAGCGCTATATAAAACAAAAATCATTCATTTTCTGTTGCATGGGACCTGCTCTTTTAGGACTCAGCTGAGCCACAGCACAGTACAGAGGTGTCACTGAATGCACAAACTGTCACTGTTCCGGTGTGAGTTGCGCTTGGTGATTTTGGACAGCGCATATTGGCATTACTGATTTTTGTTAGAAAAATACCCGGGACATATAGTTTGCTGTGTCACCTTAGGTTGATATTTGCTTTCTAAGAGGGCATTGAAAAGGGAATCGCTCCTATTTTCTTATTTCCAATTGTGCTTTTAACTTTGTAGACATACTGGAGACACTCTTGATGATCTCTCCCACAGAAATAATCATTGTAACACTCCTTGGAGAAAGAAAATAATCCAAGATAGTCTCTATTTTCCTAAGCCCTGTAAAGCTGCAGTCGCCAACTGTTGGTTCACAGACCACTGGTGGTCCGTGAGGTCTGAAAGGTTGGCAATGGTGCTCTAAAGTGCTCAATTTTTTCCTCCCCACTTTCTTTGTATGTGCAAAATGAAGGCTGGGAGGAGGCTTTTAAGTAATTATGTTATAAAATCTAGGTCACATATTTTACGTAACGTATGAAAGGGTACAGACCTGTCCAGTTCTTTCTCTTTTTAAAAATATATTTTATGGATTTTACAAAGAGGAAGGGAAAGGGAGAGTGGGTTAGAAACATAGATGAGAGAGAAACATCGACCAGCTGCCACTTGCATGTCCCCTACTGGAGATGGAGCACACAATCAAGGTACATGCCCTTGACCGGGTTTGAACCCGAGATCCTTCAATCCACAGGCTGACTCTTTATCCACTGAGCCAAACCAGTTAGGGCTGTCCAGTTCTTTCTTAACACTTTTCCTTTATTAATAACTGTCTCTAAGTAAGGGATTCTGACTATTTTTTTGTTTCTCACCTTCTCCTTTTCCTCATCCCCTTGCAAAATCCCACATATACAGTTCACATATCTTAAGTGTAGAGATGTTTGCTAATGACTCATAATATGTTTAAAGACTATTGTTCAACTTTTCACAACTAGGAGTCTGATTTTAGGGCTATATCAATTGATTTCCTATCCCACAGCAGAACATTCTGAGGGTCTGACTCAGATGGCAGTAAAACTGCTTGTATAATTAAAATAATTGAATTGTTGGTTGAGTTCGAGTCAAGGTATTCTCTGAAACTATTTGTATTTTGGTAGGAATTTGTAACTATTAAAATTTGAAAATTATGAACAGAAGATGGCTGCCAAAATGAAGGCAGACTGTTCAGGCGAATAAAAATGAAAAAAAAAAAAGCTGGGGTAGCAGTACTTATATCTGACAAATTAGATCTCAAAGTGAAGGACATAAAAAGAGATAAGGAAGGCCACTTCATAATACTAACGGGAGCAATCCATCAAGAAGAAATAACTCTAGTAAATATATACGCACCCAATACAGGAGCACCCAAATACATAAAAAAACTCCTGGAGTATATCAAGGGAGAGACTGACAGCAATACTATCATAGTAGGAGACTTTAATAGCCCACTATCACCATTGGACAAATCCTCTAAACAAACAATCGACAAAGAAACATCAATCATAAATTACTCACTAGACCAGATGGAATTAATTGACATCTTCAGAACATTTCACCCCAAAGCCACAGAATATACATTCTTCTCAAGTGCACATGGATCTTTTTCGAACATAGACCATATATTGTGTCAGAGGCAAAGTCTCTTCAAATTCAAGAAGATAGAAATCATATCAAGCATCTTCTTAGATATCAGTGGCTAAAACTGGAAATCAACTACAATAAAAACAATCCAAAAAATCAAACACGTGGAGACTAAACAGCATGCTATTAAACAATGGCTGGGGTACCAGAGAGATAAAAGAAGAAATAAAATACATCATGGCAACAAATGACAATGAAAACACAACAATCCAAAATCTATGGGACACAGCGAAAGCAGTCTTGAGAGGGAAGTTTATAGCTCTACTAGCCTACTGCAAAAAAGAAGAAACAATGGTAATAAATTACCTAACCCTACAACTCAAAGAGTTAGAAGGAGAGCAACAAGAAAAGCCCAGTGTAAGTTGAAGGAAGGAACTAATAAAGATCGGAGCAGAGATAAATGACATAGAGACCAAGAAAACAACACAAAAGATCAACAAAACCAAGATCTGGTTCTTTGAAGGGATAAACAAGATTGATGAACCTCTAGCCAGGCTCACCAAGAAGCAAAGAGAGAGGACCCAAATAAACAAAATCAGAAATGAAAGAGGAGAAATAACAACAGACTCCACCAAAATACAAATGATTGTTAAAAATACTATGTATAACTCTATTCCAACAAACTGGACAACCTGGAAGAAATGAACATATTCCTAGAAAAATACAACCTTCCAAAACTCAATCAGGAAGAATCTAAACATCTCAGTAGGCCAAGAACTTTGGAAGAAATGGAAGCAGTCATCAAAAAGCTTCCAGCAAACAAAAGCCCAGGGCCAGATGGCTTCACAGGAGAGTTTTACCAAACATTCAAGGAAGAACTAAAACTTATCCTCCTCAGACTATTCCAAAAAATTCAAGAGGAAGGAACAGTTCCAAGCTCTTTATATGAAGCCAGCATCACCCTAATTGCCAAAAATTGATCATTGTCTCACAAATTAGAAAGGTGTGGACAAGGAACCTTGGAAGGCTGGTCAACCTTGAAGCTCTGAAAGGTCAGAGCCAACCACTCCCTATCAAACTGAGACAATGTAGCTGAAGCAACTTCCCCACCAAATAATCATGTAAATCCTTACTGATAAGATTATCTGCCTGTTACTGGAATTGCCTGCCTAAGAGCAATGAGTGTATCCCAAACCTGAATAAAAGGGATGGCAAGGCCAAAGCAAAGGGTAGTCTTCCCACTAGAGGTGGGCTTCCGCCTGGCCCCCATTTCCCAAATTAATATTTTTCTAGTCTTCTTTCATTTGTGTGCAGCCTTCTCCAGAAGCCGAACCCTGAACTGGAAACCTGAACCACGCAGGACGTGAAAGGGGTTCCCACACCTACTACCAAAACCAGATAAAGATAACACAATGAAAGAGAACTACAGGCCAATATCCCTCATGAACATAGATGCCAAAATTCTCAATAAAATTCTAGCAAATCAGATCCAGCAGTTCATCAGAGAGATCATACACCATGACCAAGTAGGATTTATCCCAGGAATGCAAGGATGGTACAATATCTGCAAATCAATAAATGTGATACATCACATAAACAAATTGAGAGATAAAAACCACATAGTCATATCAATTGATGCAGAAAAGGCATTCGACAAAATCCAACACCCATTTTTGATAAAAAACTCTCAGCAATGTGGGAATAGAAGGATCATACCTCAACATAATAGAAGCCATATATGACAAACCCACAGCCAACATTATACTCAATGGGAAAAAACTAAAACCATTTCCCCTAAGAACAGGAACAAGACAGGGATGCCCACTCTCACCACTCCTGTTCGACATAGTACTGGAAGTATTAGCCATTGCGATTAGACAAGAAGAAGAAATAAAAGGCATCCAAATTGGAAAAGAAGAAGTAAAGCTGTCCCTATTCGCAGATGACATGATATTGTACATAAAAAACCCTAAAGACTCCATTAGAAAACTATTAGACTTAATAAGTGAATTCGGCAATGTAGCAGGATACAAAATTAATGCCAAGAAATCTATGGCATTTCTATACACCAATAGTGAACTTACAGAAAGAGAGACTAAAAAAGCAATCACATGTACCATCGCACCAAAAAAATTAAGATACGTAGGAATAAACTTAACTAAGGAGGTAAAAAACCTATATGTGGAAAACTACAGGACACTGAAAAAAGAGATAGAGGAAGACGTAAACAGATGGAAGAACATACCATGTTCATGGATTGGTAGAATCAACATCATTAAAATGTCCATACTACCCAAAGCAATCTATAGATTCAATGCACTCCCCATTAAAATACCAATGGCATATTTCAGAGACCTAGAAAGAACTCTCCAAAAATTCATCTGAAATAAAAAAAAAAGACCCCGAATAGCCACAGCAATCCTGGGAAAGAAGAACAAAGTAGGTGGGAATCTCAATACCAGTTTTCAAACTGTATTACAAAGCCACTGTTCTCAAAACAGCCTGGTACTGGCACAAGAACAGATATATAGACCAATGGAATAGAATAGAGAATCCAGATATTGACCCAAACCACTATGTTCCATTAATATTTGACAAAGGAGGCATGAACATACAATGGAGACAAGACAGTCTCTTCAATAAATGATGCTGGGAAATTGGACAGATACATGCAAAAAAAGGAAACTAGACCACCAACTTACACCATACACAAAAATAAACTCAAAATAGATCAAGGACTTAAACATATGACATATGACGGGAAACCATAAAAATACTAGAGGAATCCACAGGCAGAGAAATCTCAGACATATGCCGAGGCAATTTCTTCACTGATACCGCTCCTAGGGCAATGGAAGCTAAAGAGAAAATAAACAAATGGACTACATCAAAATAAAAAGCTTTTTCACAGCAAAAGAAACCATCAACAAAACAACAATAAAGCCCACTGTATGGGAGAATATATTTGCAAATGTTATCACTGATAAAGGTTTAATCTCCAACATCTACAGGGAACTTATACAACTTAATAAAAGGAAGATAAATGATCCAATAAAAAAATGGGCAATGGACCTAAATAGAATCTTTTTGAAAGAAGACAGAAGGAAGGCCAAGAGGCATATGAAAACATGCTCAAAGTCACTAATTATCCGAGAGGTGCAAATCAAAATGACAATTGCGGTACCATCTCACACCTGTCAGAATGGCAATCATCAACAAATCAACAAAGGACAAGTGCTGGCGAGGATGTGGAGAAAAAGGAACCCTCGTGCACTGCTGGTGGGAATGCAGGCTGGTCCAGCCACTGTGGAGAACAGTGTGGAATTTCCTCAAAAAACTAAAAATGGAGCTCCCATTTGACCCAGTAATCCCACTTCTAGGAATATATCCCAAGAAACTAGAAACACCAATCAGAAAGGATATATGCACCCCTATGTTCATAGCAGCACAATTCACCATAGCTAAGATTTGGAAACAGCCTAAATGCCCATCAGCAGATGAGTGCATTAGAAAACTATGGTATACCTACACAATGGAATACTACACTGCTATAAAAAAGAAGGAATTCTTACCATTTGCAGCAGCATGGATGGACCTGGAGAGCATTATGTTAAGTGAAATAAGCCAGGCAATGAAAGAAAAATACCACACAATCTCGCTCATTTATGGAAAATAAAGAACATTATAACCTGATGAACCAAAGGATAGATACAGAGGCAGTAAAGCACTGAACAGACTGTCAAATTACAGCGGGAAGGCAGGGGTGGGTTGGGGAAGGGGGAAAGAGATCAACCAAAGACTTGTATGCATGCATATAAGCACAACAAATGGACACAAGCCTGCGGGGGACGACGGGTGGGGGAGGGATGAGGGCATGCGAGAGTGGGTAGGGGAGGCTGGGGGAAGGTCAATGGGGGGGAAAAGGAGATATATGTACTATTACCTGTAATACTTTAAACAATAAAAAAAATTAAAAAATACTAGGTATTAAAAAAACAAAAACAAAAGAAAATTCTACATTTTCTAAGATATAATAGAACCAATTTTCTTTTAATCTTAACCTGAGGATATGCTTATTGATTTTAGAGAGAAAGAGGGGGGAGAGAAGTAGAGATAGATAGAGAGAGAGAGAGAGAGAGAGAGAGAGAGAGAGAGAGAGAGAGAAAGCAAGAGAGAGAGAGAAAATCATCTGTGTAAGAGAGAAACATTGATTGGTTGCCTCCTGTATGCACCCTGACTGGGGATTGAACCCACAACCTAGGTATGTGGCCTGACTAGGAATCAAACACATTTTGATGTATGGAATGATGCTCCAGCCAACTGAGCCACAGCAGCCAGGGCCTGGAACCCTGGATCCGGTTTTCAGGAAAGAAAACTGCTGTGGAGTGAACACAAGTGAATGACCACTGGAGTCCAGACCAAATTAAAATTTAGGGAGCCTTTAATAGTCGGCTGGCGACTGCTCTCTCTCCACGCAGGGAAGTCAGAGAGCAGCCCCGACCCTTTGTGCGGGACCACTTTTAAGCACATTAACCACATCCTGTTTTTGCAGAACAAGTAACCCAAGACAAAACAGTTTTTCCTAAGAAACGTCAGGATCATGCCATTGACGACTGTGTTATTTACAGGGTCATCCTGTTCTTCAGAAAGCTAACAGTGATCTATGAAAGAAGGCCTACATGCTGGGAAGGGGCCATGAGAGCATATCTCAAGGCCTGGCCTGGTGTCAGCACTGACAACTCCATCTGGCGCATAGACCATGGTCTCTCTGGAATGGCTAAAAATTCCCACTCTCCAACAAAAACCTTATATTACTCCTAGAATTTCTGCATACCCGAGGTCCAAAGTTCAGCTAAGTCAGTGGGAGTTGATGGAACACCTTGAGGCCTTTGAATTGATTGAGCTTTAATGTGTGCAACGTGCTCCTCACTGTGCCTGGCTTGCACATACTCTTTTGTAGTTTCAGTCTGCCTCCCCTGTTTTCTATGTCACTGTTATGTGTTTTCTTTAAAACAATTCTAGTCCCATAAATTTTGCTGCATTTCTCTGAAACCTTGGCCCTGAAATTTGGAAGCAGAGAGTTTAAAATTTTAGCATCCAGTAAATATTTCATTGGCATAAGCTCATATAGTCAACCATTATTCAAATCCTGATTTGCATAATGATAAAAGAAGTAATTTTCAATATATCAAGAATCTCTAAATTATATGTCATTTGCTGTGTTCTCAGTTCAGGTCACTACATTTATAAATTTGTTTCCCATTTGGATCACATTTTGTTTTGCATTATTTTAAATCTCATCATGCTTCCTACAAAAGAAGGCTATGAGATTTGTGGTAGATTCTATAAGAGGAATTGATTTAGGTGGTTATGAAAAAAGGTGGGATTTTTTTTTTTTCATTTTTGTTCTTGGGCTTTAAGTAATTTGTAATATTTATTGGAGCTTGATAGTTACTAAAAATGCTAATCGGTACTTTGTCCCCCTCTATCATAAATCCAAAGATTTCATTTACTTAACAATTTTTAAATTAATTTTAAACAAAATAAATTCTTTAGTTAACCAAAATAAAACCATTATTAGTTTAGAAAATAATTAAAACACTTTTATTTCATTGATTGACAGCCTAAATATTTAAATTTTGTTCTGACATACCTGCATATCTGTTCTCTAAATGTCTTTCTTGCATGTGCTAGTTTAATACTCCTTGCACAGAAATCTATGTTCAGGATCTTTTTGTTAAAATATTTCCCAAATATACAGCTTCATTTTGTTCATTTTTCCTTCCTCTAAATCACTTACTAGTTAATATTCTATCAAATCGTTTTGTACGCAGTTGACTGGTGGGTTTAGGTGTTGCAATGTATGAACTACTAACTGGAGCATCTCCTTTCACTGTCGATGGGGAGAACTCCCAAGCTGAGCTACTAGGTCAGACTGAACAAAGAAAATGAATGAATGATTACTTCAAAGGAACTGATCAAATTTCTGCAGTTTGGCTGGTAGAAAAAATAAATTGAAATGGAGATTGGCAAAATTATGTTTAAGTGCTTAACTTACATTTATAATTACATAGGATGTAGATATGGACCCTTTATATTTCCTTATATTTTAATGTGCCCAGAGAAATTTTAAATTTCATAGCGAGTGTGTCATAATTTTTGTGTATTCTGAAGCACTTAGCATTGGCCAAGAGCTGCCACAGCCCCCAACCCAGCTGTGTTCCCTGCCAGAGCCCTTTGGAATATGGGGCCTAGAGCCATTAGGAATACAGGCTCAAGAGCTGTTTAGAATGTGGGGTGAGGAGCCGTTTTGAATGTGGAGCAAAGAGCCATTTAGAATGTGGGGTGAGGAGCCATTTGGAATGTGGGGCGAATAGCCGTTGGCAATGCGTGGCCCAGAGCCGGTGGGCACAGAGACGGTGGGCCCAGAGCCGGTGTGCACAGCGAAGGACGGTGGACACAGCCTCAGGATGGACGTTACTGTCCGGGAGCTCATGGAGCTCTTTGTGCAGAGCCCGCTGGTGACTTGGGTGAGTGCACCTGCCTCCCTGTCCCATTGCTGATGCCCTGGCTCCTCTCCCGCCCACCCTTGTGTCTCCACAGACCCCATCCACCTGGGCCCTGGCAGTCCGGAGACTCGGGGGTCTTCGCAGGTCTCCAAGCTGGGAGCGAGAGTCTTGGCCAGGGGGCCTAAGGGGTTTCCTACTCTGGAGCCCTTGCACCAGGTGCAGGATCCCGTGGCGCTCCCAGCCCTGGACTGAGATGGGCTCACCTGCTCCTGCCAGGGCGCTAGGCTGCCGGTCCTGGAGCGGACAGGGTCTGAGGGGTCACCCGATCTATGTGGCTGGACCACTGGGGAAAAGCACTCACTGCCCCCAAATATCCTGGTGTAGTGTATGAACCCGAGTCCAGTCAGTGGATGGCGGTGATGGGTGAGGATTGCGGTGTCTCTGAGTGGGATCATGTACCAGCTGGGACGGGCACAGTGACTCCAATAGATCAGAGATGTGAGAAATGCATTGAAAAGTCCCTTTTATTTTTCATTTTTCCCTGTCCTGTGACGCTGGAGAAAAGTGGTCAGAAAATTTGCCTTCTGCTGTCTCCCATCTGTAGCCAGGATCTGGGCAGGGAGACAGGCCCTGGAGAGAGGTGGGCTTGGCGCCAACTGAAGTGAGGGTGGGAGCTGAGTGACTCTTCAGCCCACACAGGCGAGCCCACAGGGGCCCTGCCCACCGTTGCCCTGGAGAGCTTCAGAATGTTCACGTGGGGTGACGTTTCCTGCCTTTCTGCTCGCATCCCCCTCCTTGCAGGTGAAAAGTTTGAGCCCAGTCGCAAGCGGCAACGATGACAACCTATACATGCACTTGGTGGATGGCATCTTGCTGAACCAAGTCATGCTGGAAATGTAAGTTGTCCTCACAGGCAAAGGACAAAACTGATGCTCATAAGGTGTGACTTAAGGGTGTAGTAATGAAGAAAGCTGAGTTGCTGTGGGAGGGTTTCTCATGGGCCAGTGGTACCTCAGAGTACGGGCCCTTTTGCTTCCATTCGTTGGGGATGAAGAACTGCAGGACAGTGGGTGGCAGTTTGTTTGATGAAGGGTATTTGCAACTGAAGGACTGTCAAGCACTTGGTGCAGATGGTTCAGTTAACTTCAAACTCAGGTAGTAATGTGGTTTAAGTGATCACATTTTAAAAAGAAAACTTGTGGGGGGTCATGGAACTGTAACGGACAGTGTCTGGCCACAGGAAGTGTCGGGTGGGCCGGGAGCACTGAGAGTGACTGAGGCTTCACTCCTGGTTAGGACGCCTGTTTCTGAGATCTTTCACTTCATCTTCCACGTTCATTGCCTCATAGCAAGTGCAGTCAGTTAAGTGGCTTCTCAGGTTCTGGACTGAAAGCCACCGTGTTAGGACAGGCACAGGGCGTCAGAATGCTGAGGGACCGATTTGGAGCATCTCAAACAGGGTCTGGGGGAGGTGGCACTTGTTAGCATGCATGCGGGACCACATCCTCTCCTGCTGCTGAATTCTGCAGAGCTTGTCTGACTGACAGCCTGCCCCAAGGAGGTGGTGTCTCCTACCTCTGACTCTCTTTTAACTCAGAAACGGCAGGGGAGGTGTTGGAACTTAGTGTTGGTGTGGTTCTTGGGCACTTGAAGGAAAAGGGAACATCCAAATGTTCTCCATGGACCAACCCCTTATGCTCACCTATTCACCTGCAACTAAGCTGTCCGATTTGAGCATAAACCCTTTGGCTAATGAGAATCAGCTTCATTTGTGGCCCACACAGGAAGAGGAGTTAGCTTTGGCATATTCAGAAAGTGGTTTAGCCCTAACCAGTTTGGTTCAGTGGATTGAGCGTTGGCCTGTGTACTGAAGGGTCCCAGGTTCCATTCCAGTCAAGGGCATGTACCTTGGAATGTTTCTCTCCCATCAATGTTTCTAACTCTCTATCCCTCTCCCTTCCTCTCTGTAAAAAAAAAATCAATAAGATATATTTTTTAAAACAAAAAGAAAGTGGTTTAAGTAGACTTACCTAAAAAGATCTGTTTTAAGAAATTTTCCAAGAACATAGCTCCTTTTATTTTAATACGTCATGTGCTATCATGCTGTGGGAGAGGTAGAAGTTTCATTTCTAATGTTTTTTTTTTTTTTTTTCAAAAGCCCTACCAGTCTTACCAATCTTACCAACCCTGTGTTTGCTTAGATTATAAATGACACATCTGTTAGCTTTGGCAGCACTTCTCTGAGAACGTTGATGAAAATGAAGTCAGTTGCTTGTGTTCTGGTTGAATTTCAAACAGCTTGTGGTGGTGGTGGCTTTTAAATTGTACTTCCAGTGACATTTGAAATGTTTACTTGTAGATTTTTTTCCTATTTGTCAATTTTGTATTAATTATTGGCTTCAAATGAGCCGAATGGCATTGAGATCGATTTCCATATCTCTCCAATCTCCCCTTCTTTATTGAGGGGGCAGGTTACTGCGGAAAGAAGAAGAGGCCTGCCTCTCTTCCATCAGACCAGCTCCCAGAAGGCTCAGCACCCTCATGAACCCATGAAGACAGCCCTCATTTGAATTATCACCCTCCCTGTGTCCTGGGACAGTAACTGAGTGGGAGGGCTTTGTTATGAAAAGCAGGAGAGGCTGCAGATAAGGCCTCCTGTTGAGTCTGTTCTCTTCAGATAGGAAACCTGTTTTGAGCCTGAGCATTTTGAGAAATATCCTGAACACACATATTGATGAGTGAAGTTATAAGTCACTTGATTGAGAATTCTGGTTTCATCATGACCAGACCTGACTTTTCCTGGAGAGTGGAAAGTAAATGATATTTTGGGGGTTCCCACATGAATTGCTTGTGTCTCTACTGTTAGCATGTCTCCTGGGCGGCTTTGTACACCATATAGTGCCACAGACGGATGATGTCGGTTTGTCCAGGTGGAATTGTGTCTCTAGAATGTGAAATCACAGGACCAGCCCGAGACCCAGGCTGGTGACAGAGGAGGGGAACCCATGTGAAGTAGAACATGAATGATTTTTATTGATTTAAGTCAGAAAATGTACCATGTTTCCCCTTTTTCTTTCCTGATGGTTCATATATTTTGGTGTGTTCAGTTCCTAAGTCTCTTAATCTTTAAATATATTGTGGGGTGGATTATCTATTTGCACACAGCGTAACCTTTTGGATCTGTACTGCATTTGGTGGTGGTTTGTGGGTGCTGCCAGGAGTGGGAATGGAAATGACATTGACTAAGGGGCTGAAGAGGGCTTGTCGTGGGGTTGGGAGGGATGTGTATTGTCTAAGGTCCACGGCTCGGCAGGGGCAGAATTCGGGTTTGACTGGAGCCACACTGGTTTCAGCCTCACACTGACCTAGGCTTGGAGAGGGCTGCCCAGCACTGGGAAGGGAGGTGTGGCAAATGCTGGGAGACGCTGTTTCTAGTCTCCTGTTTCCTCCCCTAGAGACCCCAGGCCTAAACAGCACTTCCACCAGCACATGAACAACGATGTGAACCTCCGCATTGAGAACTTGACCATCTTGGTCAGACACATTAAGACCTTCTACCAGGTAAGGGAAGCCTCTGTTCCCAGGACTTCTGTGCTCCTGGCAATGTCATCACTCCAAAGGTTTCCCCGCAGGAAGCCCAGAGGAGGTGGTGTTCACAGTGAGGCAGCTGCTTGCTAACACTTAAGGGTTTCTCACTTGCACCTTTTATCCCCACCTCCCCCCGCATTGTGAGAAGGGGCAGATGTTGGATTGCTTTACTTTGTCCAGCGAATGTCCTTTGAGCCGTGTGCATGGCATTGGGTCTGGTGCTGTGAGGGCCCCAGAGATGAGTCGCCACTGTGGCCCCAAGCACCAGTCGCATGGGGAGTGGCTGGAATGGGCTCTGGGAGGGGCACACTGACCTGGTTATTGTCCACAGCTCAGCGAGTCTTTGTACAGCAGCAATTCGAGATGTTGAAGGAGATATGGGGCCACAGAGGGTCATGTTGGGTCAGGACTGTAATGGACGAGCCCCCAGGGTGCCGATGACAGCACTGGAGTTTAGCGTGTAGAGTGTCCATTTGTCAGTGCTCATGGTATCTCATTCGCAGATCGTCCATGGCAGGAGGACCTGATGGCGAAGGGCTGTTAAAATAAATCTTTGATCTTTATATGACCAGCACGGATGCCATATGGACTTAACCTGTCACCTGGGCCCTGGTTTTCACACTTCTTCTGAGCACTGAAACTTGCGTCCCCATATGAGTTTTCTTAAGATCTCAGGTGAAGCCCCATGACTCTGATTGATTGGTGGTTGGAGGACCCTAGTGTCCTCTGCTCAGCACCCACCTTTCCCCCCAGGGCATCTCTATGAGTTCCTGGGTCCTCAGGGAACATGCTTTAAGAACCACTCACTGGCATTGCCTGCGAGGCTCTAGGTTGTAGGCCCAGTCTCCAGCTGGGGCATGCAGAAGGCAGCCGATCAATGATTTTCTCTCATCTTTGATGTTTCTATCTCTTCCTCTCTGAAATAAATAAAAAAAAAATATATATATATATATATATATATATATATATATATATATATATATATATTGAAGAAACACTCACTGTCCAACAAGTCCCAGGATTATTCTGTGGTTTCTTTGAGATCTTGGCAGACTCAGACTCTGGCACTGTTCCCAGCATGCTGCTGTGCTCATTCCATGGCCTGTTGGCAGCACAGCACCATGACTCTGAGCAGCCTCTGGGCGGGGCCTGGGAGAGATCAGAAGATGGGGCTGAAGTGGCCTAGTTTCTTTGTCTGAGGGGAACCACCCTCAGGGCCATGCATGCTGCAGGCTGGTGGGTTTCAGCTAGTGATGCGCTTCTGACAGGCAAAGACAGGGGAAGGGGGTGGTGCTGCCATTGAACTGGGTCTGGGCGTGGAGGGACCTTGATTCCTGGCTGCAGGCACCATTCGCGGTAAGCAGGTGCTTTTGATGCTGTGTGCTAAGTGCCAGGGAGGCGGATGGTGCCAGCAGTTCAACAGACAAGACTCCTAACTCAGGCTGCATGGGGGCAGCTGGGAAGGCTTCTTGGCGTAAATGACACCTGAGTGGAGTGATGGTGCGCAACTGAGTTTCCTGTTTGGAGGGTTATGGGCAGGAGACAGGGGAAAGGGCGTTGAGGTGGAGGCAGTCCTTTCCACGTCTGTCACAGTCAGCACTTGCCCCAGCTGCTGGGATGAAGGCCTGTTGTCCTGTTTTCACAGGAATCAAAACCAGGGAGATGCCAACATGGGACTCTTGACAGGCAGGCCTCCTGCCTCAGGTATAGCTGGGAGGGCATCACCTCTCCCTGTGGCAGCGATGCAGGCCTCAGGGGAGGAGAATTCTGAGGCTCTCCGTGAGCAGCACAGAGCAGGCAGGCTTTGGGGCGAGCTGTGTGGCCATGCGCATGCCATCCCCTGCTCTTGCTGGTCGAGGAGGGTGCAAGCTGATGGTGGTCAGCTGCCCTGCCGCTCAGTTCTGTGCTGGTCAAGGGGGCCTGGCCATGTGGAATCGCAGGCAGTTTGCTGCTCTTGGGCACTGGGTAGCGCTCCAGAACACAGAACCGTCCCAGGGAAAAAAAGATGGCCAGTCCACCCTCAGGGCCCAGAGAATCCCAGGGAGAAGGAAGCACCTACCTCCTGGCCCGGCTTCTGCACTGGCAGCTCTTTGGGGGCAGGGCAGGGGTGCATGGCAGCCTCAGCCTCCTGGCGCAGAGTAAATGTTTGCTGCTGCACTTGCTAAGGGCCCCATGGCGCCCCTGCCTCAGTCCTGCTCACGTGGAGAAAACCGCAGGCACTTGCCTCTGGGCTGACACAGGGAGGTGCAGGCAGGGTTGTGCTGTGTTATTTCCTTCTGATTTATTGGAAAATAAAGCTATGTTCTGGTCATATAAGTAATATGTGCTTTTTAGAAACAGCTAGGAAAACACACAAGTAGTAAGAATAAAAACTACCCTGGATCCCACCACTGAAAGACAGTCTCTATGAGCTGTTCTAGTGTTTCCTCCCAGTGTTTGCATGGGGATTGTGTTTTGTCTTTTCCCTCCCACCTGACATGATAGCGTACGCATAACTGGTCATTGTTGTGAAGTGATAGTCTAGAAAGTTTTCCAAAAGAAGTACCGCCCAGCGTCCCCTTGTTGTCAGGGCTTGGGCGAAGCGAGACAGCCATTCCATACTCTGACCAGGAAGGGTGAGAGGTCACCCCCAGGTAGAGTGGGATCCCTCTGCCCATGGCTTTTCAGCGAGACACACAAAGTCACAGAACCTAGCCCTGGTCTTGTTTGCCAGGCAACGCATCTGGCACCCTGGCTGTCCTCTTCTGAGGCATCAGGGCAGGCCACTTAGGAATACCAGAGGCCCATCTTGAATAGCACCGGCTATTTAAGAAGTTCAAGTTTTGCCTCTGAAAACCTGGGAAGACTTTCTCCTTGACCTTTTTCAGAGGACAGGACGGGGTGAGGAGCAGCATAGCCAGGCTCAGTCTGAGGGAGGGCTGGTGTTCAGCCAGGGTCTCCGGCCTCCTCCTGGCCCGCTGCTTGGTCGCCTCTGGGGTTGGGGCCAGGATTCTATATTATCAGAAGTTCCCGGATGTTGAGTGTTACGTCTTTCCTGTCTCACTGGGAATCAGATGGCTGGAGTGGTGGTTCTCAAAGGGGGTGCCCAGCCCAGAAGCAGCCGCAGTACCTGGGAACTTGTCAGCAACCATCTGGGTCTGCTTCTCTAAGCAGCCCCCACAAGACCTGTTGTGGAGATCCTGCCTCCTTTTTAACAAGCCTGTGGGGGATGCTGACACACCCTCCTACGGGAACACCGGGCTACAGAGTACACCGAGTGATGTATGGAAGGGGCACCTTCCCCTAGTTCTCCTGGGGCCGAGAGCTCCGTTCTCCCCGGTGACTCCTCTGCATCACAGACAGTGGACACACGTCTCACCTGCCCTGGGGCAGGAAGGAGGTCTTGGCAGCCCTGTGAGGAGGGGCCCAGTGTTGCCCAGGTGACCAGAGGGCTCAGTGAGGGAGATGACAGGAAGGGGCCGAGGAAGCCACAGTTGGGCAGGGCCTTGGGAGAAGGCTTCATGAAGTCTCTGTTTTTGAAGAAGAAAGTCTGGTGGGGGTCGGGGGGCACCAGCTCCAGGACAGACACCCCAAGAGGAGAGAGGCCTGGAGGAAAGCTGAGTCTTGAGCAGAGCCGCATGCTGCCTCCAGTTGCCTGCGGGTCAGCTTTGTGTCAGTGCCACACAACCCTTGCTGTACTTGCTCAACAGACAAGCTCTTTTTATCTTGAGTCTTTTTAAACTAAATTTTGGGGCACATTAGTTCATTTTTTATATCAGAGCCTGGAGTCCTTACACGAAACACAAGTTCACTCCATAATGGAATCAGTAGGAAAATAAGGCCAGTGCAGGGGGAATCCCCCGTGCAACCAATAGCGGACGCATGTTTATTCTTTGGGCTGTGCATTGTGTCCACCACCGTTCCCTGCCCTGGACGCCTGTGATCTGGCCCTTCCTCTGGGCAGTCAGGGCCTCGTTGTCCTGTGAAGCTGCTGAGGCTTCTCTGGCTGCATGGTGGTGGGAGGCCCTCGGTCAGCGGCTGGATACATCCCGTGTCTGTTGATCGACATGTACATGTTTCAAGTTCACGTAGGGACATCGATCCTGACACCTGGACCCTTAGATGGATATAGGGACCCACCTGCAGGACCGACTCTGAAATGGGAGGTTTGCTGAGGTTCTCTGAGCTCTTCCCCTCAGGTGCATTCCTTCTCTGGGCCTCTGAGTTCTCATCTGTCAAGCAGAGGATGGGCCTTGGCCTGATATTACACATCCCATGATGGCCAGCGACCACCAAGATTTCCATTTAAGAGCACCTCGAGGAAGTGTGGTTTATGATTCCTTGAACTTGACTTCTTCCTTCTGAATTCTCACCTTGGTTAGAAGGCTCAGCAGACCCCAAAATTGTTTTATGTCTCCGAGGAAACAGCAGAAGAAATTGTCTGGGATTGCGTGATCTTCTGTAATCCCTTCTTACCTCCATTGCTTTGAAAAATTAAAAATCAAACAGTACCAGTGTTTATAATGAACACCTGAGTATCCTTTTTTCAAATGAATATGAACATACTAGAAGCCTGATGCACGACAATTCGTGGAAGCGTAGGCCTTCCTTCTGCCTGCTGCCGGCATCTGGCTTCCCTCCAGCACCAGCTTCGTCCGGAAGGATGTATGGTCTAATTAGCATATTACCCTTTTATTATTATAGATGTGATATTTTTATATTTCTTACAGATTTTTTAAAGAAATAATTTTTTTACCTGTCAGCTGTGGGTCAAAAGTTGAGAGTCAGCCTGTGAACCAGAAGGTCATTGTTCGATTCCCAGGCAAGGCACATGCCTGGGTTGTGGGCTTAATTCCTTGTAGGGTGCATGCAGGAGGCAGCCATTCAATGATTCTCTCTCATTGTTGATGTTTCTATCTCTCTCTTCCTCTGCCTTCCTCTCTGAAATCAATTAAAATATATCCTATCTAATAAAAGAGTACTATGTATGTAAATTGACCGTACCTCTGCTACACCACAAGCCATGCCCACCAGCCAATCAGGAGCGAGTATGCAAATTGACCCAACCAAGATGGCTGAGGCCAGGGAGAGAGCAGGAGGCTTGGGTGTCGCCGGCAATGGAGGAAGCCAAGGTTTCCGCCTGCCCTGGCCTGCCTTGGCCTCCGCTTAAGGCTACAAAGTTTCAATTACAGAAGATAAATAAATCCCAAGGAAAATGGCTGCAGCCACGGAGTAAGTCGGAGATTTGGCTCCGCTCAAGGCTACAAAGTTTCAATTATAGAAGATAAATAAATCCCAGATACCAGGGCTTCCACTTGGGTCGCCGGGGTGTGGGCCAGCCTGCAAACCACGACAGGCCCCTTACCCAGCCTGCCCCCCACCCCAAGGTAATCCCCACCCTCTTCCAGGTCATCCTTTAGGGCAAACCAACCAGCCCCCAACCATGCACCAGGCCTCTATCCTATCTAATCCTCCTATCTAATAAAAGAATAACATGCAAATTGACCATCACTCCAACACACAAGATGGTTGCCCCCATGTGGTCAAAGATGACTGACCCCATGTAGACTAAAGATGGCCACCACAAGATGGCCAGCAGGGGAGGGCAGTTGGGAGGGACCAGGTCTGCAAGGGAGGGCAGTTGTGGGCGATCACGCTTGCAGGGGAGGAGAGTTGGGATGGTCCAGTCCTGTAAGGGAGGGCAGTTGGGGGCTATCAAGCCTGCAAGGGAGGGCAGTTAGGGGTGACCAGGCCTGCAGGGAAGGGCAATTGGGGGGGACCCAGGCCTCCGGGGGAGAGCAGTTGTGGGGGACCAGGCCTGCAGGGGAGGGCAGTTAGGGGTAAAAAGGCTGGCAGGGGAGCAGTTAGGCATCAATCAAGCTGGCAGGGGAGTGGTTAGGTGCTGATCAGGCTGGCAGGCAGAAGCAGTTAGGGGCAATCAGGAAGGCAGGCAGGCGAGCAGTTGGGAACCAGCAGTCCTGGATTGTGACAGGGATATCCGACTGCCCATTTAGTCCCAGTCCTACCTGGATTAGGTCTAATCAGGCAGTTGGACATCCCTTGAGGGGTCCCAGATTGGAGAGGGTGCAGGCTGGGCTGAGGGACACAGCCCCCCCCGTGCATGAATTTCGTGCACCAGGCCTCTAGTTTTTTTATAAAAGGAAAGAATGTTTTTTCTGATAGAAGTCTCCATGATGCCTCCACTGAGTCCATTTATCCTCCCTTTTCTCCCTGGAGATAACTGCTATCACCAATTTGATGGGTATGCAATTCAAATTTTTATACTCTTGCCGTGTGTGTGTGTATGTGTGTATGCATGTGTATGTGTGGATGTGTGTGTCACTGTATATATACACATGCACACACACTAGCATTACTTTGTGTGATGTCTTTAGATAAAACTTCCATATACTGCTTGCACATTTTTCCCTACTCCGCCTTCTTTCTGAGACCTGTCAGCTCTGTGTGGCTGTTGTATTGCATGAGCATGGGGCTGATGACTAAATTTTGGAATTACCTTTAGAAATGTGCATGCTCAGTTTGAAAAATGGAAAGTTCAGTTCCAAGGTCAGAATAGAAGGAAATGTACATCTGACATTGTTGGAGGAACATAGGCATATTTAAGAAAATGTTAGTCACCTCTGATGCGGTGACATGGGACCCCAGATAGCAAGAAACACTCTCCAACCCTGAGTGGAGAGGGGCCTGGTTTGTTGGGAGTGGGTACACCTCAAGGGGTAACATCCCTTCCCCCCAAGTTCTGGTGTGGATAGGAGTCACAGAAAGATGACAAGAAGGGAGGATAAAGTCAGTGCATAAATGTTTGACGGCACTGGCAACTCCCGGCCTGCGTGAGCTGGCAGGACACTGAATGCAGACATTCAGCGAGTTATGCAATAGAGCGACTCCTGAAAAAAGTTGGAAACATGTTTTAAAAGGTATAAGAAGAGCTTTGTTGGTGAGGAATTTCTCTAGTGACCACTGTCTAAGGCAGGGGTGGGCAAACTTTTTGACTCGAGGGCCACAATGGGTTCTTAAACTGGACCGGAGGGCCGGAACAAAAGCGTGGATGGAGTGTTTGTGTGAACTAATATAAATTCAAAGTAAAAGAGCGGAGGGGAGAGCAAGAGAACCGGATAGAACAGCCGGATCCGGCCCGCGGGCCGTAGTTTGCCCACGGCTGGTCTAAGGCCAAGTATACCTGTGAAACCTACCCCCTTACTTGTCTTTTGAAAAATTGGATTTCTATCTTCTGAGTCGTAATCAGCAAGGCCCTTCTGGACAGGGAAGACCACCTCCCCTGGAGCTTTGGAGGAGCTCTGGGGAACACAGTGGTGGGTGAGGGTGAGCCGCACACTCTGAGGAGGGATGGTTGAGACCCCCAGACCAGGGCTGGTGCCTGGGCCTGCTTTCAAAGACCCTCCCTGTGAAGGCAGCTCCATTCCCAGGCCACCTCTCTGAGGGGTGCAGTGTAGCTGTGATCTATCCCTCTCCCAGGGAGGGCGCTGCTGTAAAGGAGAGAAGTCTCCACCTTTACAGCCTGCACCAGAGACCTGTTGACACAGCATCCTGAATCATCCTAGAGAGACCCTGCAGCATCTCCTTCATTTTCATTCTTTACTTTAGCTGTACCAACAAATCATACCACAAAAATAAAGACATCTTTTAAAAAGACACAGCCCAGCCGCTGTGTCTCAGTGGTTGAGCATCAACCTATGAACCAGGAGGCCACCGTTGGCTTCCCAGTCAGGGCACATCCAGGGTTTGGGGGCGTGAAGGAGGGGGCGTGAAGGAGGCAGCCTATGGATGGTTCTCTCTCATCATTGATATTTCTCTCCACTCCCTCCCTCTCCCTCTGGGAAATCAATAAAAACATATTTTAAAAAATTTAAAAAGACACGCACACCTGATGCTGCTGTCCTGGCATGTAACGTTTGCTCTTCTTCCCAAGGTCTCTGCTCATATGCAGACGTAATGTTTACTTGGTTATGATGAGGGCAGAAGTACAGGTAGCTCTGGCTTTTCACATTTATTTATATCCTAACTATTCCTTCCTCTTACACAGCATGTCCCCACTTACCGTGCAGTGGCTGCGCTCACCCAGTGACTTGATAAGCTGTCATGTTGTTGGTCATTCTTTATTTTCCTTTCCTGTTCTCAGTGGTATCTTTCCTCTTTGTTTCTGTAGGAAGTTCTCCAGCAGCTGATTGTAATGAGCTTGCCAGATGTTTTGATGATTGGCAAAGACCCGCTGTCTGGTGAGTGAAAGCCCGTCCCTCCTCACCCCCTCGGCGGCTTGGCCAGTGCCAGTAGCTCTGGGCAGCTGTTGGACATAGAGCTCTGGCTGCCAGCTTGGAGCCAGCACAGTGAAAACACGTGATCATCCCGGTGAGATTTTAAAAGATGGGTTTGTTCCTCTGGGCATGCAGCCAAGGCCCCTTCTTTGGTGGGCTTAGGGGCTGAGTCATATGTGGCCTCTCTGGGGGTCTGTCCTCCTCAGTAAATGTGGAGTCAGGGCCACCTTCACAGGGTGGGGACCTTTTGGTAAGAAAGGAAGAATCTGTGGAGGAACTGGCATCTCTCTTCCACGGGGACCCTGTGATTCCCTTTTCAGTCCATGGTGGGTCTCACCAGGAAGTCCTGGCATGTCTGCCATGGCTCCCTGAGGCCGGAGAGGGCAAGATTTCCAAGTCCTAACCTCAGACACTCGCTGTGACCTTGAAAGAACGAATGAAATGTGCTCCTGGACATCTTCCAGAAAGTCAGAGTTAATTCATGCTTGTCAGGTGGCTCCCTGGGGAGTTAAACAGGGCGGCTGATCTCCTCCGCCATGTCCTGTGAGTCTGCCTGAACCACAACTCCCGGACAAGCACCATGTTCTCTTACCTCTGGGCCTTTGCATGTGCTGTTCCTGTGCCTGCAACGCTCTCGCTCACTGTGTCCTAACTCTCCCCCCTCACCCTGTTTTTCTCAGCTCAGAGGTCACTTCCTTTAAGAAGCTTTGCCTGATCTCACTGCAGACTAGAGGCCCTTCTTCCAGGTTCCCTGGGTGCTTTCCAGCTTTTGTGCATTGTCGATGTTCTTGGTCTGAGGCAGAGGAAGGTGTTGATTACGACAAAGCTCCCAGCAGCTGGAACACATGGGTGCCTGGAAGGGAGCTGTCTGTAGGTTTGTTTCTTCTTTGCCTGCTTAACTGTCACTGAGCCAGTCTCGCTGGTGTGGACCCACTAAAGCAGTGGTTGGCAAACTCATTAGTCAACAGAGCCAAATATGAACAGTACAATGATTGAAATTTCTTTTGAGAGCCAAATTTTTTAAACTTAAACTTCTTCTAACGCCACTTCTTCAAAATAGACTTGCCCAGGCCATGTTTTGTGGAAGAGTCACACTCAAGGGGCCAAAGAGCCGCATGTGGCAAGCGAGCCACAGTTTGCCAACCACGGCACTAGAGAGTCTTCTTTGAGTTTGAAACTATTCAAAACCCACAGTCTGGTAGATTTATGAAAATACCAGTTTTTCTTACTCCTGAAATCCTGAGAGAAATTGGGTATCAGCCTCCCATAAAAATATGAGAGAACTTGTGCTTCTCTCCTCTCTCTCTCTCTCTCTCTCTCGCTCTCGCTCTCTCGCTCTCGGTCTCGCTCTCTTATAAGTTTCATAGGAATCTGTGTAGGGAAAACAGTCATAGGATGCCTTGGTTTGCAACACATGTTTTTATCCACTCACCCTGGTGAGAACAAACACAGCACAGCTCCACCTTAATCTCCTAGTGCCCTGTTTATTGCCCCAAAGCTTATTTTAAATCATTTTTCCATGAAGATTTTTCTAAAATTAATTCTCTACCTTTAAACCTCCCTCCTAGTCGCCCTCTCCCCGACCCTCCGCCCCAGTTAACAAAACTTAGCAAACAGGAATCCCATACTTTTCTAACAGTGCTCTGGATCAGATTTAGGTTTTTTTGATGCCTGATGTGTGGGAATGAATGAATGAATCATGATTGTCATGTGTGTAATTGCCAGTGCTGATGGAGTGGAACTCTTTGCTCTTTCATTGAGCCACCTCAGACTGTAGATTGAGCTCATATGTATCTGTGTGTGTCTGTGTGTGTGTCTCTGTGTGTGTGTGTGTGTGTGTGTGTGTGTGTGTGTGTGTGTGTGTTTGTGTACAGGGTTTCTAGTCTCCTCTTCGCTTATGCTCTTGCTACTATTAGTGGAGCAGTCGGCCTATCCTACATGTGTTTCCACTTTTAATGCTGTTTTCCTCTGCGGTGGCTGGGAACATGGACCCTCAGAGCTGTTGGAGTTATTCTAAAGTATGGTACACTTAGACCTTCTGCCGTGAACATCAAGATTTTCTGCATGAACTCTGCCTTCTGTTTCTGCTGCTCCACACCCTCCAAACACTTTCTCGCTGGGTGTCAGCTGTCTGCTGGCTACAGCACCATGTACAAGCCTGGGGGAGGTGAATCGCTGTAGGAAGAGGAGCTGGCGATGGCTGGGAGGGTCTGTGCCTGTATTATCCACCAAACGGCTTACAAGAGGCACTTGCCTGTCATCTGGAGACTGATTGGGGTTGGGGGCGACGGTCACATGGGCACATGGGCTGGTGGGCGAGAGCACTGTGGCCATGGTAAGGTTTTAGTGGGACTGATTGGAGGCTTTTAACACTCCTATGATCACTCCCTTTCTTTTTTATCAAAAATGAAATGTGGCTGATCATCAGCTCAGCATGAATAGAGCAGTGAGTCAGGGTGGAATCCTTGAGTCCAAATGAAATGCCTCAAGTGAAATAACAATCATAAGTCTTTGAAATTATTCCATTTTAAACACTCAGGAAGTTGTACACTTATTAGCAAAGGGATGTCTTTGCGCATAGTAGATAGATGTGCAGCACCCACCCTCATTGAGCATATTGTTTAGAGTGGGATCTGGATGGTCCATGGGGACCCTGTGGTCCATCCCTCTCCCCTCCCTCCCACCTTCAGGCTAGGAGACGGCAAAGAGGGTGCAGTTTACATCAGTGAATGTCCAGCCCCCAGTTCTGAGACTCAACCACAATGTCTTCATTGCAGGAAAGGTTGTTTTTAGCTATTTCTCATTTGAGAGCTATTAGGACGAGGTCACCTATTACTCCATGCACACCTTACAGCCCAGGGTCTGAAATAAAGCACAGCACTAATTCTTGGGATACGAGTTTGTTTTCTTCATCCCAGGGGTCCTTGTTGGAACCTTGGGCCACTTAGTACAGTGCAAGGGTATGTGGTTAAGTCTTTCAAGAAAACAATGCTTTTTCTGGGACATTCCTTCTCCCCCAAGTAGAACAGGATATGATAAGAAAGCTGGAAAACTAGAGAACTTCTTTTACCCCAAAACCACTCTGCACATCACCCAGGCCAGCTGTCTCCATTTCAGAGATGGGAACTGAGGCTGTAGGACAGGGTACAGCTTGGTGGGGTCATACTGCTCCTGGTAACCAGCCAGGTCTACAGCCCAGAATTCTGACGCTGTTGATCTAGGTGGCTGGCACTCATAAGCACGTGGAGATGCATAATCAAGGAGACAGTGCAAAGTGATGAAATGTGATTTTTTTTTTGTGTCCTGTCTGAGTGGTAGAGCTGAGAAGAGCAGTATGATAGTGTTGGTCTGGGTCTGGGGAAATTGGGCTTTTTTATATGTTGGTTGTGAGAGAGTAAAATTGTAAAGGCCTTTCTGCCTGGCAATTTGGCAGTATAAAGAGCTTAAAGGATGAGTTTTCCCTAAAGAGGTAAATAAGAATCTGCTTTACAAACCAGCAGCCAAGGGTGGGCAACCTTTTTTCTGCCAAGGGCCATTTGGATATGTATGATATCATTTGTGGGCCATACAAAATTATCAACTTAAAATTTAGCTGCTATATTTGGTCAGACATTTCATTAACTCACTCCTAATGCTTTGGGAAGGCCAGGCCAAAGGATTTGGAGGCCTTATATGGCCCTCGGGCTGGATATTCACCACCCCTGCTCTAAGCCCTGGCCTGTGTGGGTCAGTTGGTTGGACATCATCTGAAAATGTTGCTGTTTTGATTCCTCGTTAGGGCACATGCCCGAGTTTCAGGCGCTATCTCAAGAAGGGGAAGGAAGGTGTGCGCAGCAGGAGGCATGCAAGAGGCAGCCAGTCTATCTCTCTCAGATCGAGTTTGTTTTTCTCTCCCTTCCCTCTAAAAATATTTTTAAAAAATCAATTGCTTTTCTTTCTTCTAAAAACCAAAGAACCTAACCACAAAGATGTTGTTTAGCATCATTTGGATTAAAACATTGAAAGCTTGAGCCTCTGGAAGGAAGTTGAGTAAATTTGTAGCCTTTGTGCAAAGTAAGTATGAGACCATCAAAAGTGACGTCTGTAAGTTGTCTGGGGTTTTCTTTGGAAGCCTCCAGCCAAACACTGACACTGAGAAACAGGAGGAGGAGGGGGCGTGCCAGGGCTGCAGGCAGACCCTGAGCAGATGAATGATGACTCTCACACACGCTTCTGTGAAAGAGAGGCTAAGGCACTACTTGGCTATCGCCACCAAGTACCCTGTTCACCTGCCTCCTTTGGCTTTTCTTGTCATAACAGCTGGAACTAAAATTAACCTCTAGATAAAATTAGCAAGGTAAGCATCCTTGAGAAAGTATGTGCTTCTACAAGGTCGGGTCTTTAAAGACTAAACATAGAGATTCTAGCAAAACACACCGGGGATCAGACTTGTTTGGAAAAATCAAGGTAGGGGCTGCCGCTTTCAGCAAGGTCCCCCCAGAAGCCCCCGACCTTTCAAAGTATCCTCCTTACAGACATTCCCACCAAGTCCCGTGCTTCCCCACAGCGACGGGACAGACGTGCAGGATGTGGGCAGTGTGAAGCTGGGGGTACATCTGGGGCTTGTCTGTTTGCAATGCTGCAAGATGATCAGGTTGAGTTGTGTGCACCTCATCTCAGTGCCCACTCAGCACTTCCTGCGGAGACGCCTCTCTGCCATTGGGCTTGCTTCCCGCACACACTAAAGAGATGCTGATGTTGAATTTCGTGGATTATCATGGGAAGATATTGATAACATATTTGAGTCGAAAGGATCACAAATATTTATGTACTGAATTCTCATTTGGCTTAAATAATACACAAGCCCTTATGTAGAAAACAGATGGCGGGGTACACCCAAGTCGAAATCACTGGGTAGAGAAATGATTTTTTTTAGCTTATCTGATTTTCCCCCCAACAGCAGAGTGGTGGTGTATCACTGGTGAGATTTTAGGAGGAGATGAGTCTACTTAAATATCTTGCTCTTTTGATTTAGCAAAGAGTATGGAGGAAATGAAGAAGATGCTGGTGCTGGTGCTGGGCTGTGCTGTCCAGGTAGGGCTTGGGCAAGGGTGGAAGGGGGCCTGCCCTTGCCATCTTGTGTGTGGATTTGTGGGGATAAACTCCCCCTTAGTGACTGAGGTAGGAGGGAAGCTGCCTTCAGTCCAACATGACACGTCCCGGCTTCCTGAGAGAAGGGACCACTCATTAGGTAGCAGCCGATTCTAGTCCCAGGGCACCTTTGGCAAGAAGCAAGTGGGGATTCCTCAGCCCAGGGTGTCCTTAGCAAATTATCCCCAGTATAGGGACACGTACACCAAAGATCAGAAACTCCATGCAGCCTGGGGGCCCCATCTGACTCACCCCCTGATTTTGGAAAAAACTTTCATGGGCACAGGGCCGCACTCGATTCCTCATGTGTTATCTCTGGCTGCTCGCACAGCACAATGGCAGAGCTGAGACTAAATGGCCCGCAGACTCTGAGATGTTCGTACCATCCGGCCCTTTGACGATGAAGGTTGTCACCCCTGGTGCTCTTGACCTTATCTGGTTTAAGAGTCACTGGAGCTTGTTTAACGTGCAGATTTCTGTACTTCACCCCTAGCGTTTTCAACCTGATGGGCTTTTTGAAAACAGGTACCCCTGGTGATTCCTCGGTGGGTGGTCAGAGCAACTTCTAGAGAAAACTCAGTCTAAGGGACAGTAGGGAGGAGAGATTCTTGGTTATAAAGGAGAGAGCCAGTGACTGGTGGGCAGTTCATTTGGAAACTATTTCTGTGGCTGTGCTGGGCCCAGGTTGCCTCACTTGCAGAATGCTTTTATTAACATGCATTACCTCCGCAGTGTGACAGGAAAGGGGAGTTTCTTGACAAAATCCAACAGCTGGACATTGAGACTCAGATCAGTATCCTGGCCCATATCCCGGAGGTAGGTGTGTGGCTGGCTTTGTGGGGCTTAGCCGTGGACCCCCACTCCGGTGGCAACCGGGAGGCAGGCTCTCACCACCAAGGGAAAGTTTAAAGACTACATCACCCATTAGTGGTTTTCCTAATTTGAGGTTTCACACACCAGACGTATTGAACCTGTTTGGAAAGGTAGTCATCAGCAAGCTAAAATAAAATGGGGGTAAAAATGTAAAAAAAAATTTTAAAACATCTCTATCAAGTCTCCATTTGCCTCCTGTTCTTGGCTATTATGGAGCCAGACTGGTTGTAAGTACTGTCAAGGGGTTTGGGCTCAGATTTTGATTTGCCCTGAAAATGTGTTCTGGCCCATGTGGCTCTGCTTCCCATGGCTGATCTTCCTGGGGAAAGGGTCTCCATTACTGTCAGGGACGTGGCAGAGACACAGGCTGCCGAGTCCTAGAAAGGCTGTAGCTGTAGACTCGGCCCTGGGGTGGAGGAGTGAAGACTCTGCACTGAGGGCAGCCCCTCTGCCATGGACCTTTGCAGAGGTGGTCACATCAGAGAAGTGGTTTCCCTGGAAACCGGGCCTGTGGGGCAGCTACCGACCTGAAAGTGTATTTCCCTTACATCCTTCCCCCTGCCTCCAGAAGAAGCCTTGTATGATTAGGTGTCTTTGGAGATGTGGCTCAGCCTTCGGTCTGCTTGGACAGATGAGATAAAGGCATGAAAAAGACATGAGCAGGAGCACCTAGGAGCAGGTGTGGGGCTGGCAGGGGCCGCTGAACACAGTGCCCTAAGCCGGCACCAGGGACAGGCTGGGCTGATGGGCACCCAGCCCCAGGCACCATGGGTGGTGGGTGCTGAGTCAGCACTGGAGTAGGAGAGGGAAGCCATTGGTCGCAGTCTGGGGAAGTCAGCTTTGTCCTAAATAGGCTCAGCCATTTGTGACAGTGAGCAGCCACCTGGTAGCCCGAGGACCATTCTGCTTTTGTTAAATCCTCACCCAAGGATATTTTCCCATTGATTTTTAGAGAGAGAAGAAGAGAGGAAAGACTAAGAGAAATATCTATGTGAGAGAAACAAATGGATTGGTTGCCTCCTGTGCACTGCCTGACCAGGGCCTGGCCAGGGCGGAGCCAGCAACCTAGGTACATGCCCTTAACCGGAATTGAGCCTGGGACCCTTCATTCCCCAGTGGACACTCTATCCACTAAAGGAAACTGGCTAGGGCCATTCTGCCTTTTAATTTTCCTTGTGTGTCCTTGTGTTTTGAACATGTATGTATCCGCGGACTAGGTCTTTGCTACTCACTGTCTTCCCTGCTCAGACAGCAGAATATTTAAAATAACAAGGGGGGAGGATGCAAGGCAGCCTGAGTGATTATCACATTCAGGGCTGGCCCTGGGGACGGGGCTTCAGAATTATTGGGTGCTTCTCATACATTCAGGTGCTGGGCCCCACAAAACACCCACCGAGTCAGAGGAGCAACACAAGCCTTCAATTAAAGCTGCTCCTGTGGCCCAGCCAGTGTGGTTCAGTGGTTGAGTGTCCACCCATGAATTAAGAGGTCATGGTTCAATTCCTGATCAGGGCACATGCTGGGTTGTTGGCTTGATCCCCAGTAGGTAGTGTAGGAGGCAGCCAATCAGTGTTTCTCTCTCATCAAGTTTTCCATTTCTCACCTTCTCCCTTCCTCTCTGGAATCAATAAAACCATATTTTGAAGAAATAAAATATAACATTTTTTAAAAAGCTGCTCATGTGACTGCTGTGTGGCTGGGTTGCATCCCAGGATCCCCTCCAGACATTAGAGGCCTTTCTCAAGCACTGGGTGGGGGGAGCAGGCCTAGAGCCCAACCTCAGAGCCCCACATCCCTGCCTTTCTGGTGCCGCGTACCACGGGCTGAGATTTCTCCGAATTCTCTGAGACCCGCTGAATCCCAACGTTTCCTTTGTGAGGTGGGAAAGGTGAGGAAGTGGATGTCAATTGATCCTGAAAGGCCCCATTTTCTTGTTGTGGGTTTGTTTTTTGTGTTTTTTTTTTAATCCTCACCCAAGAATATTTTTTTCATTGCTTTTTAGAAAGAATGGAAAGGAAGCAGGAAGAGGGGAGTGGGAGGGGAGAGAAAGACATTGAGGTGAGGGAGCCACATTGACTGGTTGCCTCCCGCATGGAACCGGGATCAAACCACTAACTGAGGTATGTGCCCTTAACTGGGAATTTAGCCCGAGACCCTTCATTCCCCAGGCTGGTGCTCTAACCACTGAATGAAACCAGCCAAGCAGGGTTTTTAAGGTGCTCTCCCCCTCCATTTGCCCCTCTGGGAAATGTAAGACCCTTGTTGGTGCACCTCACTCAGTGGATTGCCATTTGTTTCCCCTCTTGAGGCCTGAGTGCACTAACACTCACCTTCCCACACTGAGAAGACACGGACTGGAAACAGACCTTCTGCCTCCTTCGGCTGGTCTGGGGGCTCAGGTTGAGAAGGTGAGGTCAGGCCCTAGATGGTTTGGCTCAGTGGTTAGAGTGTTGGACTGCAGACCAAAGGGTTGCAGGTTTGATTCCCCGTCAAGGGCCTGTCCCTGGGTTGAAGAAGGTGATGTTGGCAGTTGGAGGAGAGGCTGCCCAGCGAGGATGAGGCTGGGGCCTGCGCTCACACCTGGCGAAAAGGGGAAACCAGGTGGGCCTGTGTTGCCTGTGGGGAGGAGATACAGGCTCACCTGGAAAGTACTTCAGGTTATGAAATGTTTCCTCAAAAAGTAACATAAGATGGTCATGGACCCAACATTCTGATGGCAGCATTCTAATATTTTGCCATCTTCGCATTAGATTCTATTTTAAGAAATAAGATGCCATACCTCCTCACCCTCCCCTCCCAAGGCTCACCTTCTTTGTGTGATACATGGATGGTGCGCGACTGAAATCCCCGGGGACAGTTAGGGAGCTCCCACACTGTGAGGAGTGCTGTCTGGTGTGAAGTCAGTGTCCTCTTGAACTAAGGTGACAGCAGCAGTGGTGTGTGAGTAAAGAGCTCGGCTGCAGAGTGTGGCTGTGCTTGCTGAGGCGCCTCCCCGCCCCCCACAGACACGTAGTGGCTGAGGGTTAATAATGTCAGTGAAGTGGGTCAGTAGTGGGAGAGGTGGCCTAGGTCCCAGGGGGCGTGGCCTTGTGAGGTGGGTGCTCTCAGGGACCCCACAGCTGCTCCCTGCCCAGCCTCCGCAGCACCGTGCCCCTGTGTGCCCCCAGGTGACCCACCACCAGGAGAGCCTATTTGACCTGCAGAAGTTGCAGGTCCCAGACATGGCCCTGGAGGAACTGGAGTCCCTCTGGAGGAACATGGCGTTTCACCTCAGGAGGCTCGTGGATGAGCGAGACAGTTGCAGGGAGGTGTGTTTGCTGGTGGCCCAGCAGCTGGGGGACAGGTAGGGAGGGGTTTGGGCCTGGGTCCCTAGTTATGGGTCTGGCTCCTCATCCTGATTTCCTCTCAAGCGGGCACACTGCCTGTCCTCCTGGTCCATTTTCCTTGGGGGCAGGGCGAGGGCACTTTCCCTCTAGGGCTCAGTCCCCTCCCAGACACCTGCGTGAGGACAGAAGTTGAGCTTGGGGGTCCTGCTCCATTCACTCAGCCCTGCTGTCTCAGTAAATGTATCCTTGCATTTTAATAACTCCCCCACCTTTCTCCTCCCTCCCTCCTCGCGTGGCATCTTCTCTTTTACTTCTTCCGTCTTTTGGTCATCCTTCAGCAAGTTGTAGTGCAGGCACTGTGCCAGGCACAGGAGCACACTGGTGAGACCCCTCTGTCTGCCCTCTGTAGCTGATCGTGACCCTGACCCTGGAGCGGGACACCAGCAGCCGCCCCAGCGAGGACACACAGCACCTGGCCGTGGAGCTGGCAGACACCAAGGCCAAACTGCGCGGCGTCAGGCAGGAGCTGTGAGTCTCCCAGTGACCCCGTTCTTTCTGCCCTTGTGCCCTGTGTCACCACACCTGCTAGCACATGTGGTTCACTGCCATGCGGGGCAGCAAACGGGGGCGCTCTCACACGTGCCGAGAGTGACTGGGCTCTGCTTTAAGCTGGGTCCCTGTTGGGCCCTGGATAGCCCGCTCCCTCCCTTCCCCTCCCTGGGCCTGCACAGCAGGGTTCTGCTGGGCCTTTAGGGCTCCTGCCAGTCCAGACATGGCAGGCTCAGAGCAGCAGCCTGCTGCTCACCCTTGGGCCCAGTGTGGGTGCTCTTGGCTGGAGGGAGGATGTGTCTCCTGTCCCGTCTGGTGGGCCTGCTCCCCCTTTCCTGATGCAGGTGATGGCACCATGCCCGGTATCTCGGGAGCTGCCCGGCTTCACCTCCCCTCCAGTGGGCCTCGCTGCCTGCCTGGCTGTGGAGGGCACAGTGGCTCCGGGGGCACCTTCCCTGTCCCGCACCCTCAGAGGAAAGCTCAGGTCTGTGGTTGTTCTGAGAGCAGGCATTGAAAACTTAAAGCTCACCTTGGAGTCAGGAGCATTTTTGCAGCCCCGCTTGCAGACGCCCTCCTCACGCCCAGAAGCCAGGTCCCTCTCCTTCCCCGCTGGGGTCTCCCAGGTGGTGGGTTTTCCAGGTGCTTCTGAGGAAGCCCTCACCACGTCCTCCCATTGCCCCCAGGGAGGAGAAGACGGAGCAGCTGGTGGACACCAGGCATGAGGTGGACCAGCTGCTGCTGGAGCTGCAGGAGGCCCAGCGCGATGTGAGCGGGAGGCCTGTCCTGTGGGGGTGGCTGGGGGGCTAGGGTGCCCCAGTCACTGTGACCCCAGGTCCAGGAATGTGACCTGGAACCTCGCTGCTTCCCGCTCAAAGCAGCACTGCCTGAGAGCCAGTTGTCCTGGGAGCTGCTGTGGGGTGACATGCTTCAGTGACAGCATGTGGGGCCCCCACTCAGGGGCCTGCACATGGACCAGCCTGGCCGCCCCTGCCTTCTGCTGGGGCTGCAGGGACTTGGGCCTTCCCCAGACCCGAGGGTGCCCTGAGCCAGGTCCCCTGCCTTTGCCCACCTCCCAGAACATGGAGCTGGCGGCCAGCGCCCAGTCTGCTCGTGCCGCCCTGTCTGAGCTGGACTCCCTGAGGGAGAAGGCGAGCCGCGTGGAGAGGCTGGAGAGGGAGGCAATGGGCCTCAGGCAGGCAGCCCGCATGAAGGTGAGCCCAGCTGGGGCAGGCGGCCCTCGGGCATTTGTGTCCTGGAAGAGGGGAGAGGGCCCGCGATGGCTCCCCAGTTGGCCCTCTCTCTGAACAACAGCCTGTCTGCTCGACCCTTGTGCTCCCTGTGTTAGTGGAAGGAACAGGGTTGGGAATGTGGTTGAGGGGCCCTCATTCTTTTAGGGCTTGTCCTTCTCCTCCTTCATGCCACAGTGATGACTTTCTAGTCACTAATCTTTTTTTTTTTTTTTTTTAAGACTCCTTGCAGTTTCTTGGGTAAATCTTGCCAGAACTGTTTCCTCATCTATAAAACAGAGATAACTGTACTAGTCTGTAAGGTTTATACAATGAAAGAGGTAAAATACCTGGTATTTGGGCAAGTCCCATATTAAGCTCTCCATGTTGTGGCTACTGGGATCCTGAGGTTATGAGTCCATTCAGGGTAGGGTGTCAGGGCTGAGGGGGTATGGAGACCAAGACTCTGGCCGGGTCACTGAAGCTCTGAGCACACTCCCTAATGCCTTATGTGAGCAGCAGGTTCGGGACCCTCTTTTCCAGGCTTGTTGGTTCCTCCCACCTACTCAGGGCGTGGCTGTTCCCCCAGGAATGTTGGTGGCTCCCTGCTCTACCCCCTGGGGAGAAGGCGCCCTGGGTGCTGTGCCAAAGCAGCCTGGCCCAGGCAGGGGTGGGGTGGGAGGCCAGCTCTCAGCTTAGTCCTGGAAATGGTCCCCTGGCCCTGCTGGTGATGAAGGGCATCCATCTGCAGCAGAGACAGGTGTGGGGCACGGGCACCCTCACTCACTGGAAATGCCACAGGTGGGAGGGCTGTGGAAGGTCATGTGTAAGCTTCCCCAGGCTGCCGCCTCCGCAGCCTCCTGCACACGGGGGACCTAAGGCAGCCCCCACATCTCAGCCGACACTCTGCTCTATGGATGGGGGTGGGTTTTAGGGCTCAGTCTCTGTCTCGGGGCTTTTCCAGACCTGTCCAAGCAGCCTCACTCAGTCATGAAGACACAGTGACTAAAGGCCTGTGTGGCGCCAAGCCCAGCGCCAGGAGCAGGGGATCTAGCACAAAGCAAGACTCGCTCCCTGCACTTGGGAGCTTCTGGGCTTTTGCAGGGTTTCACATGGGAACCCCTTTTCTATGTTCTCAAGGTGCGTGCCTTTGGATAACAGCAGCAACCTTTTTAATATCCCATATAATAAAAGCCTAATATGCAAATTGTCCCCTTGGGCAATCATTGGACCAGGAGTTCAACAGGGAGAGCAGGAGTTTGACCGCTCGCTATGACGTATGCTGACCACCATGGGGGCGGCAGCACAGAACATTGAGGGCATTGCCCATGCACTGCGACCTCTCGCTGGCTACCTGGGAGCGGGAATGACAGGGATGGAAGTGTGTTAAGAATGCGGGGTGTCCACCCAACTTGTTCTCACTCCCCCTGCTACCCTCCCCCGGGACACCAGGGCTCGAGTGCCAGGGAAGCCCCTGTGCTCAGGTGCTGGGCGCTCACCAGGAGCCCGCCTCATACCCGCACGGCCTCTTTCAGGTGAGTCGGGCCGCAGCAGCCATCAGGACCCCAGGGGCTGGTCAGGCTTCCCATGGGTTAGCGCAGGAGCTGGTCTGTGAGGCCGGCCAGGAGAGAACCCGCAAACCCCAGCTTTCGGGTGGTGCCACTGGGCAGCCCAGAGGCCCACGCTGCTCCAGGCCAGCGGTGTCCGGCCGTGCTCACCACATCTCACGTGGGGACTCAGGCATCGTGACTCAGGTGCGGGGGCGGGGGTGTCACGCAGGGGCTGGGGGGCTCAGCTATGTCCTGCCCTTCCACGCCAGGCGCTCGCACTTTGATCTCCAGCCAGGCCTAGGACCGCTCCCAGCAGGAATTTCATGTACCGGGCCTCTAGTCGATTAATAATTTTGCTGTGAAACTAGTAATGCCTTAAACTTGGCATTAGTACAAGAATTACAAGAGAAACAGCGTGGTCCGTGGAGGCCAGGCCACATAGAGGATGAGTCACACTGTTCTCCGAGGCCCGTGCGCCGGGGCCCAGGGAGCAGCGAGCACAGTGCTCGCATCCGCAGGCTTACATGGCAGTGGTTCCAACAGCCCTGCAGGCTGTGCGCAGGCCTCCTTCAGCCCTGCTTGGCCAGGTTTCCTGGGTGCAGCTCGAGCCCCTGAGGGCAGGGGCAGGGTCCTGTCAGACCGCATGCCTGGGGCTGGCACGCACAAGGCACTTGGAAGTGACCCCACAAGTCACATAAAAACCCATCTCTCAGCATGAAAAGACTGCAGCCTGGGGAGAAGGATGGGGGTGGGGGGACGTGAGGGGGAAAATCAGAGGTTTTCTCTTTCAGAACGGTGACAGTGTCGGGTGTGATGGGCAGCGGAGCAGAGAGCCAAGCACGACTGTCATGGGGACACCCACCTGGCAGTGGGCTCTCCTATAGGTACAGGGGGAGCCACACATGGCCTGGATGCCCTCCCAGAGAGCCCGTCCAGTGTCACCACTGAGAGACACATAAAAGGGAGAGGGTGGCCATGCATGACTGTCCCCAGGACGCACGAGCCCTGGCGTGCCGGGGGAGGGTAGGAGGGGGAGTGAAAACAAGTTGGGTGGACACCCCGCATTCTTAACACACCTCTGTCCCTGTCACCCCGCTCCCAGGTAGTCAGCGAGCTGTCACAATGCATTGCCAATGCCCACAATGTTCCGTGCTGCCCCATGGTGGTCAGCATACGTCATAGCGAGTATTCAAACTCCTGGGAGGAAAGGCGTTCAGGGTGGGGACAAGGTTAATTTTGGGAAGAATTATATGGAGCACAAATTTCCTTGTTTTGTTTTTACACTTCTGGCAGCGTCTGTGTGGCTCCTAGTCTTGTTTACATAAGGGTTAAAGCCACAACCCGAGGAGAGAGACCTGGGCCGCCCTAGGCACAGTGGGAAGTGGGGGTGCACCAAGTGGTCCTTGACTTCCCACTTCAAACACTCATCCTACCTGTGCTGCCAGGGCCTGGGTGGAGGACAGAGGCAGAGAGAGAGTGCCTGGAAGGTCCCTCTGGTCCCATGCTTTGTCCTTGGCTGAAACTCCCCACACTGGAGGGGAGACATGCGGGTGCCGTGAGCAGGTGAGGGCCAGCTGGGCCTGTCTCTGCCCCTTTGAGAGGGATGGCACTTTGCTTCCTGGGCAGGGCTTGCTCTGAGAGGTGGAGGCTTGGCAGGCACAGTCCCAGCTCTCGCTCCACTTGCTGGGTGTGGGGCAAGCCTTGTCCCGTCCAGCACAGGAGTGGTGGTCCCGGTGCCTCTGAGCCCCTCGTGCCCTGGCACCGTGTGGCATCGATAGCAACACGTTTCTAGTGAGCTTATCCTGGGGAGTTCTGTCCACAGATCCGGTCATGCAGGGAGGGGCAGGGCTGGTGGTGGCAAGGCAGGTAGAAGCTGGGTTTAAGATGGGCCTCGGGTCTGGTGGTCTCACACTCTCTGCCTGCTCCAGGCCCAGCCTTTACCACTTTAGAACTTGGGCACAGCTTCTTGCCTTCTGGTCTCTCACTTCTACGGTGGTGGGCTATGCAATGCAGGTTTAGATGTTTCTGCTGCCTAATACCTGGGGCACATTGGAATAGTAGCTATAAATCATTTAGGTCACACTGTACTCTGCTTCTGAACACTTGCCCATCCCGGACTGTCCCCAGGTCCTTCAGGGCTCAACTCACATGGCACCTCTGATTCCCCCTCATGGCGTGATTCCGCTGACAAGTGTCTTTGAACACTTCTGGGAGCCCCATGGGAACAGAAGTGCATAGTTCTGCCCTGCAGAACTAGCCTTGGGGTGGGGGACAGGCCAGCTCTGGGTTGCCTCATAGTAGGCACTCTGGGTGCCCCAGCACCTGACTCAGTGGGTGGGAGAGAGTGGAGTTGAAGTCCTTCTCAGAGGGGGCTCTTCAGGCTGGGTTTTGAAGGCTGTGTAGGAATTGGTTGTAAGGATGAAGGCGCAGGCTGTGCTAAGGGAGCTCAGGGCCTGGGAGGATGGTGATACTGGCGAGGACTGGTGGGTAGACCGGCTAGAACATTAGATGACAATGCTGGGGGCAGTGGCCAAAGGGCGAGAATTGGGCCTTCTTCCTGCTTGAAGCCCCTCCATGTGCTCCGGCTCACATCGCTGATAGTGGTCGGGGCTCCTTACCCGCACGGGCTCCTTAAGGATGGGGTGCAGGCTGCTGAGGGCAGTGGAGAGACAGGTCTGGAGCTTTCCAGCCTGAGTTCAAGCCCATCTTCACCCCTGGCTGGCTTTGTGACTTGTGCCTCATTCTTTAATTGACCCAAGTCAGCCTCTTCGTGTGTAGTATGGGACTGTCCCTGCCTCCCTCTGGGGGCTGCTGTGAAGAGTGAATGTGCAGAGAGCACCGAGTGCAGGGCCGGGGACAGGCAGAGAGGGGGCAGCCAGGAGAAGCCAGAGTCAGTGACCACACCCTTCCCGCTGCCAGGCTTTGACCAGAACCGTGTCCACTGGCAGTAGGTGCACCGTTTCCCCTCTACCGAGAACCCGGGGTTCTGGTCTGCGCAGGGAAATGAACACATGAGGGATAAGCAGGAGCTACTGGCCCATGCCCTGTTGTTAGAACCCATGAGTGGGGCAAGCCTTGGAAAACTGCTCCCTGAGAAAAACAGACACGTCCCCATGTATGGGTGCTCGCAAACTCTGAGGGCATTCAGGGGAGACTCAGCCCCCTAAGACACTGAGTTGTGATGGGAGGGCTCCGGGGGGCGGGAGCAGGGATGAGGGGAATGAGCTGAACGGCTCCCCTGTGTGTGCTGTGCACTGGGTCAGGAGTAAGTGCAGTGGACCTGTGAGGGCCCAGCCATTGCGTTCCACACTCAGCATGTGCCTGACACACAGAGGCCCATAGTACTTGTTTGTTGTGTCTTACAGACCCCTCATTTCCAGGAAACTGCTGAGAGCAGGTGTGTGAAATGATCAAATAGGAACTGCATATTGAACAAAAGATCATCTGAATTTTGTTTTAGACCCAGATCAGTGGAGTGAACTGTTGCATTGAGAGGCCTAGACTCAGCCCTGAACCCCAGGAATGACTCTCAGCCCCAACCCTTCCTTGTTAAGGAGTGGGGCTCAGCCAAGTCCCACACCTGTCAGCAGGTGCACTCGTCCAACCACCCGAGGCTGTACGTGTCAGACGCTCTCACAGTGTTTTCTCCTGAATTTAAATGGTGTCTTGCTTCGGGGATTTTCCATCTGGTCTGGCCTCATGGAGAAGGGCAGGGCCCTAACCTGATGGCTCTCGTGTGTGTTCTTGCTGACCAGGAGCTGAATGAAGACAATTACACTTCGATGGACACCAAGGGCCTTGTCCAGGAGCAGCTGACTGTCGCTCGGTCCCGGATCAATAAGCTGTACGAGCTTGAGGAGGAGAACATGCAGCGGAAATCGAAGCTGGGCCACCTACAGTTGGTAGGACAGGCTGTTGTCGCCACGTGTAACATAGAGAGGGGCAGTTTCAGGTTCATGTTGTGCCCTTCTCTGATGTTCAGCTACTGCTTTGGTGCTGCTGCCGACACAGTGACCCGCTGATGGCGGAGCGTCGCTTGCTAAGCTCAGTGGCTTGAGTGGGCACCACATAAGACTCCCAACACAGAGAGGGCCTGATGCTGTGTTGCTTTCCTGTGAGGATGGATGAATGTGGGCATCTGTTGCAAAAAGGGTCTCTGCTGGCATTTATGGTGTGGGTTGAGCTGTGCTGTGTGAGTCCCTATGGCCTTTCCAAGGCGTTAGGCCTGCTAAGGGGCCAAAGAGCTGCCACCATCATAGCACTTGCTTTAAAGCCCTGTGCTGTACGTCACTTTGTTCAGACACCGCTCAGAGACCTCGGGTGTCTTCATCCCCTAGGTCCCTGGGTCAACATACCTTCTAGTGGTTGTAACTCTCACAGCTGGGCTGTGTGTTGGGGTCATTTCTGTGTGGCTGTGTTTTTGAAGTGAGCAGGGCATGGAGGTCCTTCATCCTGGGGGAATGAGGGCAGATGAACAGAGCGTGCCACAGGCCGCATCATCACCTCCCCACCCCACCCCCCCACCCCCGCTTTCTGCACTAGAACTGGGACACAGAGCAGAAACGCCTTGAAGAGCTGCGGGAAGAGAACATGGCCCTCAAGGCGGCACAGGGGCAGAGTTTGGAGGAGTCTGCCCGCCTGCGCTGGGAGCTGGAGCAGCTGTCAGAGGGTAGGAAGCAGCCCCTGGTGCCTGGGTGCCAGCCTGGCCGAAGCTTCTCCCTCACTCAGGGAGCTGAGCCCTTGGCTCTGAATCGTATGTGTCAGCCCATCCTCAGCCCAAGTAAATAGGGTTTTATTCAAGGGCCATTTGGAACTGTTTCATTGCAATTCTCCCAAGAACACGAAGGACCTGACAGCCTTGAAGTCAGGACATGAAATGCAAAGGAAGTGTTGCCAGATTTATCAGTTCCCATTAGGCCAGGCCCAGGAGCTTCCAGATGACAGCACGCTGACACCGGGAGGGTGTTTCAGATCTCTCCCTGGAGCACTGGAAGCTCTGGAAGCAGGAGACGTCGCCAGTGGTCACTAACCCCCATTATAGTTGTCCCCGGGGCATGGTTTCCTTAGTTGCTTTCATAATTGGGCAGATGGGTGTAGTCTGCTCTCCTTCTTCCTGGGCAGGGGCTGCTCAGGGGCTGCTGTTCAGGGGACCCATACATCTTCCTCTCCCTCTGGTGTTTGCCCATTCCCAGCCCCCAGAAGGGGTGTGTGATTGGCCAGGGAAAGTGTGTTGGGGTGGCCGGCAGTGCAGCAGGAGTCTCAGCACCTGGCAAACAACAAGCCAGTTCCCATGTCCAACAATCGCACGTGTTCACCTGAGAGTGCAGGTGAAGGCTTGCTTCGAGCTCTGCAGAGCCAGGACGGCCTGTGGCTGGTTTGGGGAGGGGCTGCTTTTTCAATTCTGAGCAACATTCCTCAGCGTCATGGAAAGGCTGTTGAAAGCAGCTTGGTATTCCTTCTCTTCAAGTCATCCTATCCGCTCCAAGCCTAAAATCAGTTCATTGAACTAGGAGTCTGTGTGGGAGTTAGTTCTTTTCTGTGGTTTGGTGTCTCCCCATTCCTGGGAACCCAGGCTCTGGGAGTTCAGGTTCCTGGGGAGCACCACTGCCCCCTGGTGGGACACAGAAGCGGTGCGGCTGGCAGGGACTGGCTCAGACTAAATGTGCTTCTGTTAGGGACCAGGGTGGCTGATGGGGTTGGAAAGCCTCCCTGAGTCAGATGCTCAGTGTAGCCTGTGAGCCCTTTCAGGTCACTGACTGACTCCTTCTTGGTGTTCCCAACTCCTACTGCTTAGCTGGCAGCTCACGAACAAAGCGTGAATGCACTTTGGTGTGGTTGGTGTGGTGGCTTCTTGAGTAGAAAAGGCCTGGTTTAAAGTCCTGGCTCCTCTACTTGTTAGCCAAGCGACCTCTCCTAAACCTCAGTTTTCTTACCTGCAAATGGGGGCAATGAAGCTGCCTCACAGGATTGCTATGGGATCTTGTGAGAAGAGACAGTGACGCGTTAGGCTGTGCCTGGCCCATTGGGGCACCAACAAAGGATGGCTGTTCTTATTGCTCTTATCTTATCCAGTGATACACACTGCTCTGCTTCTTGGGGTGCTCATGAGCTGCCCTATTAGCAGAACAGTGTGATAAGGCTCCCAGGGCTGAGTGTGTGGCCCTGGAGGGACAGCTGAGGGAACAACCCTGACCCCTCATGCATTCATGTTTTCCTCCTGAACAAGCCCTGGGACTTAGCCAAAGTCACGCACCTGCTGGTGGCAGGGAGGGGCCGAGAACTCCCATTCTCCTCAGGTCTGTGCTCCCTTTTCTGTTCTGCATTCAAGCTGTTTCAAAGCAACGGAAGAAATTGCCTATTTATGGCTTTACCTTATGTGTTCACCTCGCTTAGAATTTTTAAAGCAACTTAGATACACTGTCTCATTCTTTTTCAATGCAATTGCGAAAGTACAAAATGAAATCTCTGACTGAACTTACCCAGAGTTGGCGAATACTGGGCTTATGCACCCCATAGCCTCTTCTACCCAGAGACATCCCGGTCAATGATCCTGTCCCTCCTATACCCTGGGCTGAGCCACCCGGACTCCCCCCACTCTGAGGCTGGCACAGAGAACGCACTCTCTTTGCCATCTCTGTTCCTCTCTGAAATCCTTGACTTGATGGTCAGGTTATAACTTTGTAAAAAGTGGTGCCTGCAGTTCCACCATCTTGAACTTTTGCATTGGCTTCTTCACCATCACCTGCTTTCTTCTTAAGCTCTGCTTGCTTCGCTAACAAACCCAGCTGAGCCAGCAGAGGGGTCATAACCGCCCAAGGAGCCCTCAGATATAGACAGCAACAGCACCCTGGGAAAAAGGGAGGGCATCCAGCTGACCATTCCGACCCCCCAAACCTAGGGCTCAGCGTGATGGCCGTCTCGGGGCCGGGGGCAGAGAGAAGAAGCTGAGGCCCCTGGACTCTGGGCTCTGACTCCACTTTGCTCTTCAGCCTCCAGCTGCTTCCTGAAGCTGGACCAGAAGCAGCAGAGCCTCCAGGACACCATCCAAGGGCTGCGGGACGCCTCCCAGGTCCTGCAGGAGAGCAGCCTCCTGCACAGGGAGCTGGAGAAGGAGAACCAGCATCTCAGCAAGCAGGTACCCGTGGGTGCTGCCCGGAACCTAGGGGCATGGAAGTGGCCAGGGGAGCACCCAGGGGTCGGTGAGCCGGTGCAGCTGGGGGAAAGGCAGAGTCCAATGCAGCCACCGTTATGGGAGGGGGACAGGAGTCCTCCTGGAGAGGCGTCACGAGGCAGCATGAGGTGTCCCTGCAGCAGTGAGACCACACCCCATGGATCTCTGTGTGCCTCGCTGCCTTCATCTGTGAAATGGGTTAACGATGTACCGCCACTAGTAGGTGTGGTGAGGATGGTGTGAGTCAGTGCAGGCAAAGGGTCCAGCTCGTGGTAAGTGCCTAAGGAAAGGACAGCAACACCCTGTTAGGAAGCACCGGGCTGGCCCGGGAGGGAAGTGGCGATGGAAGACATGCTCCTGTGTGGAGGACATGGGGGGGGCCATTTCAGGGCATGGCTGCTGGTGACACGAGCGCAGTGCTCACTCTCCTTTTGGTCGAGGGGATGAGGAAGAAGAGATGGCTGGACTACACTGCCTTTCTGGGCAACCCAGGTCTTCCCAGTAGCACAGTAGGACAGACATCTGGGAGGACAGACAGGCTCACCAGCCAGGTTCATCCTGCAGTTACCAGGACCCCATTCACATGGGAAGAAGGGCCTTGAGAAGCTAACGACGGCCTCCCTGTGCAGGTCATTCTGGGTCAGAGGCCTCAGTACATGTTGCCACCGCGGGTGACTCAGCTGCGTCATGGGCTCAAAGCACACCTTGACCGGTGGCCAGATTCCGGATGAGGGAGGCGCAAGGGCACTCTTGCTTGCTGACCGCCTGGCAGGACTGGTGCTTACAGGTGTCTGGGTGTCTGTCTTGACCTGCTCAGGGGTCCTGCCAGCATCATTTGCTGAGGCTGCCCCAGCAATGGAAGGGACGTGGGCTGCAGACTGGAGACCTGGGTCCTGTGGTCACAGCTCTGCTGGAACTTAATCTCTGGGTGAGGCTATCCTCCTGTGAAGTGCTTTCTCCAGGCCTCTCGTGGGACGTCCGAGGTTCGGTGACTTACAATTCTCATCCTTTGAGGCACCGTGTGTCCTGTCTGTGGGCCAGGAGGAAGCCCTCATCACGCCGTGTCTCTCTGTGCAGCGTAGCTCAGGGAAGCCCCCAGAGAGTCTGGCTGTTAGGTTCACGTGGGCCGGGCACAGGGAATGTCTCTAAATGGCAGCCCGACCTCGGCTGAGATAGACAGGCTTGACCTTTAGAAAGAGGAGAACCTCCAACGGGGCAGGTCCTCATGGGTGAGCCGTAGAGGCCTGCGTTGTGACCTCTGGGCCCAGCCCCCGGCAGGCCTGACAGGTGCCCACTGACGCTTCTCCTGCCCTCAGGGTCCACTCGGGTCTCTCCTCCGCACGCCCAAGACTGGCAATGGGTGCTGCTTCCCTGCATGACTCTTCAGCCCTGTCCCTCGGGTCCCATCGCCTGCTTCCTCTCTGGATCAGTTCCCTGGAGGACACCATGGCCATCCTGCCACAGTCCTCAGAAGGCAGTCTTGGCCCCAAGCCCCTGGTGGGAGGGAGGGGCCGCAGTTCCCAGACCAGTGCTGCCCCTTGTCTGCTGCCAGAAGCCCTGCGAAGGCAGTTCTGCTGCTGCTCCTCCCTGTCCTGCTCCTTCCGCTCCGACCTGGCTGCATCTGTCCTGACCCAGTAGGGCTGGTTGGGCTTTCTCCCCCAAACCTGGCTGCATCATGGGTCCTCCCTCATGTTGGATCGATGGTATGTCTCCATCATCAGCTGATCATCCCGGGGGACATGGCCCAGCATTGAGCTCCCTGGAGCCAGGGCAGGCCCAGCCCCGGACACGTCCAGACAACATGGACCTCTGGGAGGTGTCAGAGAAGGAGGGACAAGAGTCAGCTAGGAAAGGTGGCCCGGAGGCCCAGGCCCCTGGTTCCAGCTCAGCTCTCCCACCGCCCAGTGTCGCCCAAAATGTAGGCTCGCTTTGGTCTGTGTAAACCATAGTTCTCAAAGTTCACGTCCTTCCCTGTAACTCACGACACTTCTCTAAGGGAGGACCTGAGAGAAGGTGCGTCCCCCACCCTCACTTTGCATTGACATCCTAAGAGTCCATTCCTTCAGCCAGGGTCCTGGTTTTGAGAGGAAGAGGGGCAGCCCTTTGGGGCCTATCGTGGGAAAACCCAAGCTTGGTGCTTGGGGGAGGATGGAAACCAATCTCAGCCCAGTGAGCTCTCCCTAGGGGAATGGAGAGCCTCCAGGGAAGGACAGGAATGAGGGCTCCAGTTCCAGGGCAAAAAGAAGCAAACAGAGAAAGATGGGGGGGGGGGGTGTCTAGCAAGGGAGGGTGGGAAATGGGGCTGTCACATCTTCAGACCAGAAGCAGCCATGCCAGATATGCAAAGGTTGGACATAACGTTCTTTCATTGGGAGAGAATGGGCGGGAGGGGAGTAGGATTAACAGCAAGACAGGGAGGGGTGAACAGGCAGGAAGTTGGGGGACCACACACCAAGACCCGCGTGAGAGTGCAGGCCTGGGGTCAGCCAACTGCCATGCGTTCGGCTCTTCCACATCCTCCCTGTGGGCCTCTGGGCAGACCACTGGACTCCCTGAGCCGGTGCCCTTCTCTGAGGGTGAGTGACCGCTGCTCAGGGCTTTTCTCCTCAGGGTTGGCTCCGGAGCAGGGGCTGCCAGCAGGGCAGATGCCTGCCTCCCTGCTGAGCCCAGACCTGGTGCTAGGAAGTGGGGCAGCGATCAGGAAGGAGAAGAAAGATGTTCTCACTTGGGAGCAAGACTCAGACACGTGGCACGTTACAGCGCCTTTTGCTGTTGGCCCTGGCTGGGTGGGGCTGCCCTGTCCTTGGGTCCCCATGTTGGGGCAGGGGGCTCGATGTGCCAACAGGGTGCTGTGAGGGCACGGAAATGAGCCCCACTGTGCCTGACCGCCCCCTCATGGGAAAGATGCTGGCTGCCTGCTGCTGCTGGAGGAGTCTGGAGACTGCGCCCAGACCTGTGAGATAAGGCAGGGCGGCCCTCGGCCCAGGAGAAGTAGGCAGAGCTGGCATCAGAGCAGCGATCCTTCCGGGAGTTTGTGAACCTAACTGTGCCAGGCCGCCGCCAGCCAGGTGAAGGAGCAGGCTCTCGGTCCTGTTGCTCACTGGGTCGCTGGGCGTCTGAAGGTCCTGCCCCCAGATGTTCTAGTCGGTGGCCTGAGGTCTGGGGTATTTAAAAGCTCTGAGAACCACGTGATCTTCGATGGTAGAGATCCTCTGTGTTAGTTTTAGAGCCGTCATCCCAAACCAGCAGCATCAGGGTCACAAGTCCAAATGCAGGTTCTTGGGCCATAGCCCAGACGGACCGTGTCAGAAGCTCTGAGGGTGGGAGGGGCCGGCGCTCTCTCAAGGGGTCAGCTCTTGTTGGACCTGCCACCTGCCAGGTGTGTGCTGAGCACTTCGCCCTGACAGAAGCGGATGCCCTTGCCTGCTGCTTGCTGGCCCTGTCAGTTACAGAAACCCGCTCGTGGTCACATTGTTAGCAGGGAGCAACCCTTTCCCCCTCCCGGTGGTCATGAGTTTGGTGTCAATGGGAAGGGACAGCAGCACGGGCCTTGCCTGGGAGTCGCACCTCAGGTCCCACCCTGAGTCGGAAGCTGCGTCCATCACGGTGTTCAGGTGTCAGGCACAGAGTGGGAGACCTGCGGGTCCAGGCAGTTCATGTTCCGGGAGTGGGCACTGGTGGGTCCCGCAGAAGAGCTCTGTGTCGGGCCGCTGATTGGGCAGTCGTGCAGGCAGGACGGAGGTGGTCGGGCCTGGCGGCAGTGGGGTGTGGAGGGGGAGCCGCATGGGGAACGAGGACAGGCTTTGGTGGCCCATTTACTTGGAGGGGGGAGGAGGGAGAGAGATGGCAGAAGACCCCTCTGAGCAGCTGGATGAATAGGATTGTCACCAACCGGGTGAAGTCTCTGTAGGACATCCAGTGGTGGCTGCTGGACCCAGGGCATGTGGCCTGACCCTCAGGATAGTAGTGGACAAAGCCTAAAACAGAAGCAGTGAGAGTGAGCAGTGGAAAGCTGGGAGGGAAGCTGACCGATTGGTGTCCATGGCTTTTCCTCAACCATGAGCTTGACGTGCACGCCGTGGGCTTAGAGGTCAAGGGTTTGGGGAGCTCACTGCACAACTACGCCTGAACTGGGCAGCGGCTTAGGGGCAGCACCCAGGCCCCAGGCTTCTCCCTTCCTGCTCTGCAGTATTGGCAGTGGCTGTTGTACCCCCACAAGAAGTGGGCAGGAAGGTTTTCCCTTGAAAAAAGGCTCATAAAGTGTCTGTGGAGCTGACAGGTTTCGGGTTTGCTTTAAAACATAGTTCACTCCCTGAAACTGACTTTTGCATGGGCTGGGTCTTTGGCTCTGCAGACTGAAGACTTCCGAGTCCAGATGGAAATAGGAAAGCAGACCAGCCAGGATATGGAGACCCCCAGTGAGGAGCTGGTCGAGGAGAGAGAACAGCTGCTCCATGACATAGAGACCCTGAAGGCTGAGAAAGCCCAGGAGCTAGGCCCTCCAGAGCCATGCCTCCCCTTGCGCCCCTGCCTGCAAGAGGGCGAGTCCAGGATCACAGCCATGTCCTGGGAATCCAGCAGTGATTCCTGGGTTACCAGTTTCCTCCCTGAGCTGCAGCTCAGACCAGCAATTCCAGCCACAGCAGGGGGTGCGGACAGTAATTGCCTCCCAGGGACACTGGCAATCTTTTTGTTTTTTCAATCTATTTTTTGTTTGTTTCAGAGAGGAAGGGAGTGGGGAGGAGGAAGAGAGAGAGAGAGAGAGAGAGAGAGAGAGAGAGAGAGAGAGAGAGAGAGAGAAACATCAATGATGAGAAAGAATCATTGATTGGCTGCCTCTTGCACACCACCTACTAGGATCGAACCAGCACATGAGCATGTGCCCTGACCTGTAATCAAACTATGACCTCCTGGTTCCTGGTTCATAGGTTGATGTTCAAGCATTTACCCACACTGGCTGGGCAACAATGGTAATCTTGTTTATGATTGTCATGACTTGGGGGAGGAGAGGGGAGGTGGTCCTGGCTGTGCTCCTGGCTGTGGTGGGAGAGGCCAGGATGCTGCTAAATGTCTGCAGCACATGGGACAGCGTGCAGGACAGAGATCCCTCTTCGAATGTCCAGCTTCACGCTGTGAGCCCTGGCAAACCTTCAGGGCTGGTTGCCTCTCTCTACAAGAAGTCCCAGGGTAGGCAGCCCAGTGCTGGGGCAGTGGTTCAGGGACGCCACCCAAGAGCCAGGCTTCTCTCTTCCTGCTCTGCCAGTCTTGGCAGTGGCTGTTGTACCTCCCCATGAAGTGGGCAGGAAGAATGTGGAGGGTGAAGAGAAAGAGGGAAGGCCTCCCAGTACCCTCTATGAACATCTCATTGGCCTCACCTGACACATGACTACCCCTAGCTGCAAGGGAGGCTGGGTATCAGGTACTTGAGTTCTTCAGCCTCTCTAGTAGAGAAAAACAGGGGGCTTGGAATGGTGCTGTGTAGACTTAAGAGACATGCATCCACCCTCCCCCCAATAAGACTTCCAGTCTAGAGGGGTGAATGACAGGTGACAAGCCAGGTGACTTGAGATGTGTGTTATTGAGGAAATATACGTGGGTCCAGGGAGAGTCTTGTTAGGTGCAGGACATTTAGAATTGTGGTGCAGGGCTCCCCTGAGCAGCTGTCAATCACTTTGAGCCCAGGAGGATGAGAAGGAGTCAGTGATGCTGGAGGCCAGGTGTAGGGGCAGGTGAGCATTCACAGCAGAGGGAAGATTATGTGCAATGTCTGCAGGGGAGAGTGGCTTGAGTTGCGGCCACGGGGATGGGAGGCCAGCTCGTTGGGCCCCTGTGGACCAGGATAAAAAGCACCTAGGAAATCACTGTCATTGTCTTAAGAGGAGTGGTGGTTTCTGTTTCTAAATCATCAGCTGCTGTGAATGTGTTTAGACTTGAACTGTCTGGGTGGGGATCTCCGTGCCCTTCACCTTGTGTCGATATCAGGCCTCTGGGAAACGTTAGGGCGTCCTTTGAGTCCATGATGAGATGGTCATTCCAAGCCTACACATTAGGCCCCCAGTTTGGACTGAAATCATGCCTGTGTAATTTCCATTGTGTTTTCCTGCAGATCAAGGACTTTGAACAAGTGGTGCATTTGCTGCGGGAGAGTTCACAGGCCAGCAGCAAGGCCCGTGTTCAGGGCATCGAGAATAAAAACAAAGTCTTGCACCAGAAGGTCATGGAGACCAAAAGCAAACTGAGCATGATGGAGTGGGAGCGGCGGCAGCTGTGCCAGGACCTGGAGCACGTGAAGCAGCTGGCGGCGCAGACACAGGAGCTGGAGCCGGTGAAGGAGCAGGTGAAGGAGCAGGTGGCGCGGGTGCAGGAGCTGGAGCAGGAGCTACACCGGCTGCAGGAGGAGAACGAGAAGCTGGCCTCGGTGGTCAGCTCCCTGATGACGGCCCCAGAGAGGGTCCATGCCCTGGAGCGGGAGAGCCATGGTCTGTTGCTGGAGAACCAGATGCTGCAGACGTCTCCGCACACCATGCAGCCTGAGGGTCTGGAGCGGGACACGCAGCTGGACACCAGGGTAATTCTGGCCTCAGAATGAGTGAGGACGGATTCCTCCCCGGTCAGCTTTCTGATAGTTTGAATGCTGTGGGATGGGTGTTCTGTAATATCGGTTACATGGTGGCTAGTGCTGTTCAGGTACTCTATATCCTTACTGATTTCCTATGTACTTCTCAAAGTAGTCAAAGAGGGAACCTGAGAAGCTTATCCAGAGAAAGGGCATAAAGTGCCCAAGAGGGGTCACATGTGTAGAGAGGGGCCCAGAACTAAGCTTAGGCCCATGTGACAGTCCGTTTATGCCGAGGGCCCTTCCCAGAGCAGTTCCTTAAGTGCTGGTAGAACTGTCCTCAGCACAGCTGGGTTTTGCCTGCCTGAGGGTCCTGCTATTTTGGTGTCTGCACTTGACCCGCTCTTGGTCCCTCACTGCGTGTGGGGATGTGAGGATCTGGAGCCTGTGGTTCCGCTGGGCCTGCACCTTGTGAGGCATCATCCCCTTCTCCCTCCCGGCAGGAAGAACATTCCACTCTGAGTTCCCAGAGCACCTTGCTCATTGCACTCACGGAGCCTAACACTCAGCTAAAGCACCAGCAGGCGGCCACCGAGGTGGAGCTTGAGACCCTGCAGGAGCAGCACAAGCAGCAGGCGGCAGCCCACAAGGCCCTGCAGCAGGACCATGCGTGCCTGGGCGGGCTCCAGGAGCACCTGCCTGGGGAGCACGAGGCCCTCAGGGACCAGTACAGTCGCCACTAGACGCTGCTGCATCGGACCCTGGAGCTGCAGAGCAAGGCGCTCAGTGACAGGTGCGTGCCTGCGGCTGGTGGGTGACTGGTGGGCTCCACCGCGCTCCTGTTCCCCCTTCACTCTGGCCCCTCATGTGTCCTCTGATCCTGCTGCCTCACAGTGAAGAGAAGTAAATGTACCGTCACCCTCAGGGATGTGGAGTTGGTGCGGCTGGAGGCTGAGGGGGAGGAGGGTCCCCCAGGAGAGAAGGGTGAGCCCAGCTAATTCCAACTCAGGGAATCCTGGTGTCAGCATTGGGGTTCCAGCTCCCCTGGGGATTCCTACCTCTTCCTTTGTCTCCAAACCAAGAACAAGGAGGGGAAGTTCACCACAGCTGCCGATGTTCAGGGCCCTGCCTTACCTAGCTCCCCAGGCCTTTTCCTGTCAAAGTCTCAAAGTCTGGGCTTCTGATTTTCTTTTTTTACTTTTAACTTTGGAAACTGCTGAATATATGGAAGTGTACGGAATAGTATAGTGAAAGCCCCATGTTCCCATCTCCTGCATCAGTACTTACCCATACTCTGCCATTCTCATGTCATCCTTACCTCTGACTCTTCATATTCCTTTTTTAAGGTACAATTGTTGTACCTTGAAATGATAAATCTTAACTTTGTGCTCTTGCCAAATCAGGGCTGTGTGTGCATGTAGTCAGTCAAGGTGGGCCGAGTTCCTGCCGGGCAGATCCCTGATTGCAATGGCCCCGGCAGGTACAGCGGGACCTAGGACCTGGGGGAGGTGTGATGTGCACAGGACTCCAAGGCTGGGGAGAGAGAGGGAGAGATGCGCTAAAGAGAGGTTCTCCCACACTTGGAGCAGTGCAGGAGGGAGCTGTTCACTTCCTGTGCTTGTGAGGTGCCCCTGCTGAGTATTTCCCTTGCCTCTGCCTCAGCAAGATGCTAAGCAAACGCTGGGGATTCCATGGGAGCAGCTGAAGTGCAGGGAGTTGGCATCACAGGGACCAAGGAGGGCTTTGAGCCTGCAGAGCCTGCTGAGGGCGCCTGCTGCTGCTGTGAGCTTGGAGGCAATGATGTTCATTTACTCCCTCACCCGGTGCTTCCTGTGGACTCTCTCTGGTGCCTTCCACCCCCTTTTTCCATCCAGATCTCCATTCTTCAGGGGTACTGAGATGTCTGCTCCTATCAGGCCCTCATTCCTTCCTGCCAGAATGAGCATCTTCTGCCTCTTGACATCTCCATCTCTGCCTCCTCCGCACCCATCCTGTGTTCCCGAGACGCTTAATGAGCACCCACTCGGCGTGTAGTGCTGTCTAACGTGATGAGAATGCACCCAGCTGACTAATGATGGAATCTTCATCTGGTGCCCATCCCTCCTCAGTAAATGTGCTGCGGGCCTTACCCTCAATGCCCTATGATAGCCGTGTGGATATAGTCTTATGTCTGTTCACATGGGAAGGTTTGTGCAGGTGGCATTTGACTGGTCTGAAGGAGGAGTTCATTGTTGTTCTGCCTGTAGCTCCTTGCTTGATGGACCTACTGTGTGACTCAGTAGATTTTGCTGGTTGGACAGATAGCTGGAGGTGCTTGGTCTGTCTGCAGAAGGGCTGCAGGATGGAGGTGGAGATGCCTCGAACATAGGCCGGTGGCTCTGTATTCATTTCACCTGACACTTGACTGGGACACTAGCTCCTTCGTTCCCCTAGCACAGTGGTCAGCAAACTCATTAGTCAACAGAGCCAAATATCAACAGTACAACGATTGAAATTTCTTTTGAGAGCCACATTTTTTAAACTTAAACTTCTTCTAATGCCACTTCTTCAAAATAGACTCGCCCAGGCCGTGGTATTTTGTGGAAGAGCCACACTCAAGGGGCCAAAGAGCCGCATATGGCTCACAAGCCGCAGTTTGCCGACCACTGCCCTAGCACATTTACTGGGTGGCAAAGCCTCGTACCTGGATTCATGGGGAGTAGGACTCACAGTTTCTGCCCTGTAGTAGGGTGATTACTAATGGTTTCGATATGCTCGATCCGTGTGCTTTTCCAAAACACAACAGGGAAGCAGGAGGTGGGGACCCTAATGGTCCGTGGCCCTGCTTGTCAAACTTGGATGAGAAAGATCGCCGCTCTGAAAGCCAGGCAGAGCCCCACACCCATCTTCCACTGCCCACGTCCCGTGGTAAAGGCCACATGAAGGAACATTTGCCTTCCAACAGCCACCCGAGCAGGTGTCTGAGTCTGAGTCCCCACAAGTCTTGGCTCCAGGCAGATGGTACAAGTATAGCTGATATGGGGCGAGCAGTCAGGGATGGAGGGCTGCAGACAGAGGCTGAAACCCTGGAACCTGGGCGGTCTCTGTCAGCATGTCTCTGGGTGTGGACAACTCAGGAAGGGGGTCTGGAAAGGGATTTGCCTGCACGGGGAAGATTGAAAGGATGACTCAGTCTCCACCTTGGACGTGGGGAGGCTCCCGAGTCACCCTGACAGGGAAGGTTCCTGCAGAAGGAGGAACGGCCTGGAGCTGGTCAGGGGCTCCCTCTTGTGCTCTGCTGACCTCCAGAGAGGGCTGTGTGGAACCCTCTACAGACTGAGACAGGAAGGAAAAAAAAGCCGAGCTGAGGTGAGGCTGTGGGAAGGAGAGGGCAAGGGCTGGACTGGGGGTGCCTTGAGGAGCAGAGTGTGTGTGAGGGTATGTGCAACTGCCCCTGGAGGCTGCTTGGGTCCCACCAGGCAAGACTCTGGCCCCCACGCTGCCTAGCTCAGAGCAGGAAGAGTCGTGTTCCTGAGCTGGGGTGGAGGGCTCACCCATGGCCCGGTGAGTAGGATCTGCTCTTATGGGCGGTGGAATTCTGCTGTATGTGAGGTGGTTTCTTTGAGAAGGGCGTGGAGTTCAGAAATAGTGGTTTTGTTTCCAGTGATAACGGAGGGAGGCTGCTTTGACAGGAACTGGAAGGGACCGTGGAGACACGTCTGGCGGAGTAGGGGGACTCGGCTCCTTGGTTGGAGGAGACCCCAGAGCTGGCCCAGTGTCTGTCCCTTCTCTCTGTCCAGCCCCGCCCCTTACCTATCGCCCTCTCCCTCAGCTCTGCAGAGAGAAGCCGCTCACCCAGGCTTTGCAGTCTCCCGGGGTGTCCATTCCTAGCGGGTGTGTTTCCCTTCAACAGCTACAAGGACCAGCTCCAACATGAGGCGGCTCTGGAGCAGCTGGGGAAGCTCTTGAACACCGAGCAGGAGGCTCTGCAGCAGGAGCAGAGGAGGAGCACCATGGCCGCCGAGGAGAACCGGAGGCTGCAGCAAGAGCTGGACAGGTAACCGCCAGGCCCCCTGCAGCGCCTCTGCCGGGATGTCATTCAGACCCACTCACTCAGCACCCACTGAGCTGAGCTCAAGCGAGACCCCTGGTGATGGTGCATCTTTACCAACCCTGCCATGGTAACAGCTGGTGGCAACAGGGTAGAGGGGACTGCAGCTGGTGGCTGGAAGGAAGGACTCGGGCAGCTGGGATGGTGCATTGTCTAGGTTTGGATTACCTCCCCTCCCACTTTTATGATGCTGATGACTGTCTGGCAAGGGCACCTGGATCCTCTAACACTAGCGCTCCCTGAGGGAGAGTGGCTTGGTCCTCAGCATTCACCCATTCCCATTTGTGAATTCACCTCCTCACTGAAATGTACTGGTGACACTCATATCGGTGCCCGTGGCCTTTCATGGACGTGCCGAGTGGGAAATGCTAGAGTCGCCTGATGTGCACATTTGCAGCTGAGGTTGAACAAGGCCTTTGACCCCGGCCTTCTTCCAGCTCTCACCAATGAGCTCCTCTCCGTGGTCCATTGAATGGCATCATGATCTATTTGTGCTCTGTGGTGGCGATTTCCCTGTATGAAACTGCCCCAAATGAAGTGCTGAAGTGCTGTCTAGTGTTCCCAGGTACAAGGCTGTGCTGGGCCTCACGGGCAATATACAAGTGGCACACAAGGGTCATTCGGGCCCAGGTATGGTGCTGTTGGCTGTGAGTGTATTACAGGAGGCATCTTCATGTCTTGATCAGTTGACAAAATGTGACCAGAGACTCCCAGGAACCGGTGGGAACAGTTTCAGTATACACTAAGTCAGTGTCCGGGAGGCTGGGTAGAACAGTATACTGGGAATCATGAGAATTAGCTGAGCTATTGTTATCCTTTAAAAAAACCACAGCAACAGGGGAGGAAACAGGCTCAGAGAAATGACACAACTTGTTCAAGGTCAATAATCCTGGTTAGTGGCACAGGCAGGATTCAAATCCAGGTCTTGCCTCAACCCAGAGGCGTGACCATATGAAGCCTTCCTTGGCACAGCCCTGATTTAACATGTGTTGTGGGGCTGTAACTCAACTACCTGCAGTGGCCGGACAGGTCTAGCAGGTGAGGAAGGAGAGTCAGCGATAGACCAGGCCCTGGGGGAGAACACACCTGGCTAAAGGCTGTCAGCTGGGAGGCAGGCCAGGCTGCCAGGTCATCTTTCTTTATGCTTTTTTTTCTCCACTGAGAAAAAGATATCTGAATGTTGATGTGAAACTTAAAATTTTTGAATGCTGATAAAGTACTTACCATTTTGTTTGTTTGTTGGTTTGTTTGTTTAAAAAAAGCTGCTTTTTTGGGCGGGACATAGGACTGGGAGGACCTGGAAACATTTTTGATGCCAGGGACCCTTAAACCTAAACGTGGGAGTATTCACAGGACCACAACGGAGGAATCTTTTCATCTTTTTCTGTTTCCTTTCTTTATATTATTTTATTTTTGTAGTTGACTTTATTGCAGACACATCAATTAATAAAACCATACATGCTTTAAAATAAAATAAAATTAAATAAATGTTAAAAAATTTTTAAAAAGCTGTGTGGGCCGAGGAGGATCCAAGATGGTGGCGTAGGTAAACACCTAAACTGTTGCCTTGCACAACAATTTCAAAACTACAACTAAAAGACAAAACGTCTATCACCCAGATCCACGGGAAAGCTGGCTGAGTGGAAGTTCTACAACTAGAAAGAGAAAAGAGCATTGAGATGTGCACAAGCGCTGAAAAGCTGAGGTACATAGGTACGTGAATCGGGCTGGCAGAGGGCGACTGGGAGCGCTGCTTTTCTCAACCCGAAGGAAGACAAGCTCCCGATTACTCCAAACTCCAGTTTCTGGGGAGACGCGGGGGACCTAAACTCCTACGGGGAGAAGCGAACTGTCTGCCATCGGATTGGAAAGTGAGGGTGGCTTGCTTGCAGGGCTGCACGCAGGAATAATTGTTTACTGCACTGGGGCATGGGACTAGGAGACGCGGTCGGAGATGCAGGGCCAGCTTACTGGCAGCCATCGCTGTTTGCCACGCCCTAGCCTAGTGATGCCCTGAGACCCCGCCCAGCACATCCTACAAACCCACCCAAGCTCCAAGCAGCAGCTTTAGCATGTGAATGGTCTGCCCTATTGCAGCTTAACCTAGCAAACTTGCAGTCAGGGTCAGACAGCTCCAAAACCTCCAAACTGCAAGCAAAGAGGAGAAAACTGTAGTTCTCACTGTAGCTCCTGCTAGGTGGCCTCAGATAGTAGCTGACCTGCACCCCATTGGAGATCTAGAAGCCAGTGTACATAGTGGTCAGTGTGAGACAACAGATTTCAACTCCTCACATCCATAAGTGACACATTCAAGAGGAAGACTCAATGAGCACCAAAACCCCACTGAAACAAGTCCTGCACCATAAGTGTGTCTCCAGTGCAGCAGTTCTTCCATTATAGACACAGCGGGTCCTCACAGCCAATTGGCCTGGAGGTCAGTTCCTCCCAGTGTACCAACAGCAATCAAGGCTTAACTGCACCAAGACTTTGCACTCAGCTCACAAAGGGGTGTACCAAAGGCGTCCACCTCAGGTGATTGGGGAGGCTGAGCTACTGGCCCCTATAGGTCACCTACCACACAATGCCACTCCATCAACACAGGGAAGCAGCAAAATGTGGATACAAAGAAACATGTCACAAATGAAAGAAATGGAGGAAAGCAAACTACTGGACAACATAGAGTTCAGAACCACATTTATAAGGTTACTCAAGAATCTTCAAACTGCTGAGGAACTTAGTGAGACCTTTAAGGATCTTAATGAGAATGCCAAAAAAATGGAAAAGGACCAGTCAGAAATTAAGCATACACTGTCTGAAATAAAGAATATACAGAAACTCAACTGTAGATCAACATACCCCAAGAATCAAACCAAAGATCTGAAATATGAGGAAACAAAAAACACCCAACCAGAAAAACAAAAAGAAAAAAGAATCCAAAAATATGAAGATAGTGTAAGGAGCCTCTGGGACAACTTTAAGCGTACCAATATCCAAATTTTTGCGGTGCTAGAAGAAGAGAGAGAGCAAAATATTGAAAACCTATTAGGAGAAATAATGACAGAAAACTTTTCCTACCTGGTGAAAGAAATAGACTTACAAGTTCAGGAAGCACATAGAACCCTGTATAAGAAGAATCCAAAGAGGACCACACCAAGACACATCATAATTAAAATGCCAAGGGCAAAGGACAAAGAGGGAATATTAAAAGCAGCAAGAGAAAAACAGTTAGTTACCTACAAGGGAGCACCCATATGACTGTCAGCTGATTTCTCGGCAGAAACTATGCAGGCCAGAAGGGAGTGGCAAGAAATATTCAAAGTGATGAACAGCAAGAACCTACAACCAAGATTACTCTACCCAGCAAAGCTATCATTCAGAGCTGAAGGTCAGATAAAGAGCTTCACAGACAAGAAAAACTAAAGGAGTTCATCACCACCAAACCAGGATTACGTGAAATACTGAAGGTTATTCTTTAAGAATAGGAAGAAGAAGAAAAAGGTAAAGATAAAAATTATGAACAACAAAATGACATCAAATACATACCTACCAACAAGTGAATCTAAAAATCAAGTGAGTAAAAAATCTGAAGAACAGAATGGACTGGTGAATATAATAGAATCAGGGACATAGAAAGGGAGTGGACTGACAATTCTCAGGGGGAAGGGGGTGGGAGGGGTGAGGGAAGAGATTGGACAAAAATCTTACACCTATGGATGAAGACAGTGGCGAGGGGTAAGGGCATGGGGTGGGGTGGGGAATTAGGTGGAGGGAAGCTGTGGGGGGAAAAAAAGAGGAACACCTGTAATAATCTGAACAATAAATATTTATTTTAAAAAAAGAAAGAAAGCTGTGTGGGCCAAACTTCACACACCTGTGTTCAAATTGAGTCCATGAGCCTCTGGTCATAGGAGCTTTTTGGTATAAATCTTCGCCCAGGAATCCCAGTAGGGTAATGATGATGATGATGCTGCTGATAAATTCAGTGAATTTAAGTAACACTGCAGAATCCTATTTTATTTATTTCAGGTGTTGAATTAGAATGGGGCTTGGAATTGGGGAGAAGAGCAGGGCATAGACATAGAGTCTTAAAGCAAAGATGTTCTGATTCAGTGTTTAAGTATTTGAATCAAAGAACCCTTTTTTTCCAAGTAGACAGATGTGCCAAAGCATAGAAAGGACTTTTAAAAGGATGCTCTGTGGAAGTGGTGTCTGAGCCTGCCTGTCCTGTCTCCTCAGCCCACAGTGGGGCACCTGGGGTAGCCTCATAGAACCCCAATGAACACAGCTTGAAAACCGCTGATTTTGTTCAACCCGTCATTAATGCGTGGAAAAAGCTTAGGCCCAGAGAGGTTGCGGTTTTGATTAAGGTTGAACAACTGGGACAGAGCCTGGGAGTGCTCCTCAGCCCTTGGCCCTGTGTCTCTCCATCCCCAGGGCCAATTTTCTGCACCAGCAGCTGCAGGTGGAGCAGGAGGAGCTGCAGACCCACAGCAAGAAACTGCAAACCTCCCTGAATGACAGGCAGCTGGAGATGAACCACTGGCAGGCCTGGTACAAGGGGCTGAAGGTGGAGCAGGAGCAGCTTCAAGCCCTCACCAAGGAGCTGCAAGCCCTTACCAAGGAGCTGTATGCCCACGCCAAGGAGCTGCAAACCTCCCTAAAGGAAACTCCGCTGGAGGTTATTCACTGGCAGGCCCTGTATGAGGGGCTGAAAGGGGAGCAGGAGAAGCTGCAGACCCACACCAAGGAGCTGCAAACCTCCTTGAACGACAGGAAGCTGGAGGTGAACTGCTGGCAAGCTCAGTGCATCTGGCTGAGGGCGGAGCACAGACCTGCAGACCAACACCAAGGAGCTGAAAACCCCCCCGATGAAACGCAGCTGGAGGTGAACCACTGGCAGGCCCAGTATGAGGTGCTGAAAGGGGAGCAGGAGGAGCTGCAGACCCACATCAAGGAGCTGCAAACCTCCCTGAAGGGCATGCAGCTGGAGGTGAACCGCTGGCAGGCCCAGTACGAGGGGCTGAAGAGGGAGCACGAGGAGCTGCAGATCCACACCAAGAAGCTGCAAACCTCCTGAACGACATGCAGCTGGAGGTGAACTGCTGGCAGGCGCAGTGCAACTGGCTGAGGGAGGAGCTCCAAAGCATGGACATCTCACTGAGGGAGCTGGACAACCACTGCCAGGTGAGGCCTGGGGCTGCAGGGCCTCAGCACCCTGGGTGGGCCTGTTCCCTGGGCTAATGCACTGGGCTCAGCCAGATGGGAATGGGTCCTCATTGGCATCTCTGCTCAAAGGTGTGTGTGGCCGAGGGGAAGCCAGAGGCATGTGACTGGGATGAACACCATGACTGGCAGGGGTGTGCTACAGAACACCTTTCACCTGATCTTTGCTTTCTGCAGGGTCGGGGTGGTACATGGAAACAGCCAAAGACCATTTTATTTCCATCCTCTCGGCTGGCACTCTATTCTTTGTGTCATCTCATTTAAATCCCACAATGATCTTTGAGCTGGGGTTCCCATCCTTGTCCCTCTGAAATAGCGGGTTCAAATCCTGTTTGTATGAAGCCAAAACTTGAGACTTTCCTGCTCACCAACCATGATGATATTCTAGAGCAGGAGTTGGCCAGCCTCAGCCCCATATCCAGGTCCAGCCCTACGCCTGCTTGTGTAAGGCTGTGAACCAAGAATAGCTTCCACAGTGTTTAATGGTTGGGGAAAATCAAAAGTAGGATAATATTTGGGGGCAAGTGAAAATGATATGAGATTTAAATGTTGGTGTCCACGAATAAAGATTGTTGGTTTGTTTTTTAAACACAGCCACACCCATGTCTGTACATTGTATCTCTGGCTCCTTTCCTGCTGTGGTCACTGAGTTGAACAGTTGCAGCAGAGACCACTGTCGGCCTGGAAAGCCTCACATATTTAGTGCCTCACTCTTGACAGGAAAAGCGTGCCAACCCTGCCTAGAGCAGAGATGTCCAATAGGAATATAATGCAGGCCACCACATGTGATACTCAACTTTCTAGTATCCATATTCAAAAATTAAAAGGATACAGTGGGATTTATGTAATGGTCTATTTTATTTAACCACTAGATGCCCAGTGCACAAAATTCATGCATAGGGGGGTGTCCCTCAGTCTAGCCTGCACCCTCTCCAGTGGGATCGGGCCTAAATGGGCATCCGGGCATCCCTCTCACAATCCAGGACTGCTGGCTCCCAAAGGCTCACCTGCCTGCCGGCCTGATTGCTCCTAACTGCTTCTGCCTGCCAGCCTGATCACCCCCTAACCACTCCCCTGCCAGCCTAATCTATGCCTAACTGCTCCCCTGATGGCCCAATTGATCCTAACTGCCCTACCCTGCCAGCCTGGTAACCCCTAACTGCCCTCCCCTGCCAGACTGGTTGCCCCCAACTGCCCTCCCCTGCAGGCCTGGTTGCCCCTAACTGTCCTCCCCTGCCGGCCTGGTCGCCTCCAAATGCCCTCCCATGCTGGCCCGTTCACCCCTAACTTCCCTTCCTTGCCAGCCTGGTGGCCCCTAACTGCCCTCCACTGCCAGCCCAATTGCCCCTAACTGCCCTCCCCTGCCAGCCTGGTCACCCCTAATTGTCCACCCCTTCTGGACTGGTCACCCCCAACTGCACTGCCCTGCTGGACTGGTTGCCCCTAACTGCCCTCTTATGTCAGCATGGTCACCCCAATTTCTCTCAGCTATAGGCCTGGTTGCCCCTCACTGTCCTCCCCTGCTGGCCTGGTCACCCCCAACTGCACTCCCCTGCAGGCCTGGTCCCAGCCAAATGCCCTCTCCTACAGGCCTGGTCTCCCCCAACTGCCCTCCCCTTCAGGCCTGGTCCTCCCCAACTGCCCTCCCCTGCTGGCCCAATCTCCCCTAACTGCCCTCTCTGCAGGCCTTGTCCCCGCCCAACTGCCCTCCCTGCAGGCCTGGTTGCCCCCAACTGCCCTTGGCTGCTGGCCCAGTCACCCCTAACTGCCCTCCACTGCTGGCCTGGTTGCTCCCAACTGCCCTCCCCTGCCAGACTGGTTGCCCCCAATTTCCCTCAGCTGCAGGCCTGGTTGGCTCTCACTGTCCTCCCCTACAGGCCTGGTCACCCCCAACTGCCTTCCCCTGCTGGCCTGGTTGCCCCCAACTGCCCTCCCCTGTCAGCCTGGTCACCCCTAACTGCTCTCCCCTGCCACCCTGGTTGCCCCTATCTGCCCTCCGTTGCCGGCCTGGTCCCCCCCCAACTGCCTTCCCCTGCAGGTCTGGTCACCCCTAACTGCCCTCCTCTGATGGCTTTGTCCCTCCCAACTGCCCTCCCCTGCAGGTCCGGTCCCCCCGAACTGCCCTCCCCTGCTGGAACAGTCTCCCCTAACTGCACTCCCCTGCAGGCCTGGTTTCCCCCAACTGCCCTCCCCTTCAGGCCTGGTCCTCCCCAACTGCCCTCCCCTGCTGGCCCGGTCTCCCCTAACTGCCCTCCCTGCAGGCCTGGTCCCCGCCAACTGCCCTCCCCTGCAGGCCTGGTCCCCCCCAACTGCCTTCACCTGCAGGCCTGGGTCCTCCCCAACTGCCCTCACCTGCAGGCCTGGCTCCCCGCAACTATCTCCTCTGCAGGACTAGTCGCCCCCAACTGCCCTCCCCTGCAGGCTTGATCACCCCCAAACTGCCCTACCCTGTGGGCCTGATCACCCCCAAACTGCCCTAACCTGCGGGCCTGATCACTCCCAAACTTCCCCACCCTGCAGGCCTGATCACCCCCAAACGGTCCTCCCTTGCAGGCCTGGTCCCTCCCAACTGCCCTCTGCTGCTGGCCATCTTGTGGCGGCCATCTTGTGTCCACATGGGGGCTTCCATCTTTGACCACATGGGCGTGGCCATCTTGTGTGTTAGAGTGATGGTCAATTTGCATATTACTCTTTTATTAGATAGGATTATATCTAAAATGTCACGTATAACCACAAACGTTTATTAATGGGATTTTTTAATCATATGTTTTTATTGATTTTTTTGAGAGAAACATCAATCAGCTGCCCCTGCATGCCCTCTACTGGGGAGTGGAGCCTGTAACCCAGCGATGTACCTTGATCAGGAATTAAACTGCTGATTTCTTGGTGCTTGGGATGACACTCAACCAACTGAGCCACAGCGTCGAACAGCTTTTTAATGGGATATTTTACATTATTTTTTAATTGTTAAGTCCTCAAAACCTATTATATATTTTGCACTTATGGCACGTCTCAGCTCAGACTGGCTGCGTTTTCAGTGCTCAGTGGCTACACGTGGCCACTGGCTGCCGGATTGGTTGGCACAGTGGCAGAAGGCTTGGCCATCCCATGGCATTGGCCGTATTGGTTTTTCCAGCTGATGCAGATAATACCAAAGTGGCCATGTTTGTGCACGTGGCCTTTTTCTTCTTTTGGAAGTAGATTCCCAGCAGTGGAATCATGGGAGCGTGTGGTGTTTGAGACATTGTCCATCTGTGTTTTAGCTGCTCTCCCGTCTCAAGGGGAAGTTGGAGAGAGAAAACCGTCACCTGCAGTGCCAAGTCCACAGGTTGAATGAGCAGAACCAGAGGCTTCTCCAGGAGGACTTGGAGAACGAGGACCAGCACCAGGAGGAACAGAGGCAGTACATGGGAGGGGTGTGGGCTGACGGACGCGGGGGCTTGGCTTCCTGCTGCAGGACTAGATCATACCTTTCTGGGCAGCAGAGAACCCCTGGGCGCATTGGTGTCCCCAGGGCAAGGGGACAGACCATCTCACCAGCGCATCCATCTCTCGCTTTCTCTGGAATGGTTCTAGATTTCTGCAAGTAGGGGTGGATGGCTTTGTTGACTTTCCAGGGACACTGCCCCCCTGCCTGATGCTTCTTAATCTGCTTTTGGGATGATCTGATGATGCTTTTGCATGGAAAGTGTCTGCAGGAGGCCAGGGAGTGGGCAAGCTTCCTGAGCCTGCTCCGAGCAGAGTCTTCCCCAGCCCTAGGATAGTTGGGTCATGAGTTTGTGGGGCTGGGGGTCGGCTGAGGGAACAGAATAAAAGACTAGAAGAACAGAGGCTGAGCCAAGGGCGCTGGGAGCAGAGCAGGTCTGTGGCCAGGGACCCAGTGGTTAGCAAGCTATCACTTTTCACGGGTGCTCACTTTGCGGTGAACTCGCAGGAAAGCCCTCAAATTAGGTGGGGCCTGGGCACCTTATGACCAAAGGAGCCTAAGCAGCTGCCTCGATGCCGAGGACTCACTTTCAAGCAAAGGAAAGCAGGGGTCTGAGCTGTCATGGCCACATGGGTGAGGAGAGGCAGGAAGAAGACCAAAGCCGGCGGCCCAGTGTGGGACGCTGTACAGCGAGCACTGCGTGCACGGCTCCTAGACACACAGAACGAAAGCATGCCATGCCGTCTGCTTCAGGAAAGCGAGGCTCCCTCTCCCAGGAGCGGGGGTGCCCTCTGCCAGCCCAAGGTTTAAGAGGTGTCTCTCTGGTCCTTTCTGTGTTTTTGAAAATGTGAACTAACTTCCCACATTTAGAAATTAACAGTTTATGCTTCAGAGCCAGGGCCTCTGGATCCTTTGGGAAAAGCAATCAGCAGCTCCCCACGTGGAGAGTGGCGCTCAGACTGCAGGCCCTGCATTAGGTCCCACATGTCACCATGCACTCAGCCTCACTGCAGGACCCACTCTCCCCTCCAGTCCTCCCAGGGCGCTTTGCTCCTTATATTCTCTGTCTGGCCCCCAAAAGGCTTTGAGTTTGCTTCCCTGGAAGTGTGAGCAGAAGCCCAACATTGGAGTGAGTCCAGGTCGGAGGTCTGACTTTGCTAAACTGACCTTTTTCACCTGATGCCCGTCTATCTCACGGAGGGCAGACCCCTCCCCACCACTAAAGGCATCATTGGTCTGCACCCGCAGGAGCCAGCCTAGCCCTGTGTCCAACCCGAGTGCCCAAGGTCCTGAGCTGACCTGCCTGGAATCCTCGGAGTTTCCCAGCTTGAGTTTCAGGTGGTTCGGGGTCTGCTCTCCTGAGGTGACGTACAGCCTGATCCTAGGTGTTCAGCCAGTCCCTTCGATGTGCTAGGAGTCCTGGACCCACGTCACCTGCTTCCACCCCCATATTCCCAACTTGGTGGTCATGATGGCCATGAGCAGCATGATGTCTGAGTCCCAGAAACACACCGGCCCCTCCTGGGCCTGGTCCCAAGCGGGTCTGATGAGTCAATTTATGTGTTTTATTTTTTTTTCTCTTTCCTCTGTTAGAGACAAATTAAATGCCTCACAGAAAACTAATGAAAACCTGGAAGAAAAAAGCATGGCTCAGCATAAGTTCCATGATCCAGCGCCAAAGAAGTGAGTTGATCTAAGCGTCAGTAACTTACACACGGAACAGAAGATTGCTTTTTCACGAGTAGGGAAAACTGTAGCATCTAGAGCAGTGACCAGTTTGTTGGGCCCATACCTTCCGCTGTATGGCAACTGCCCTATATGCAGGTCCCTCCCAGCATGGAATGAATTTAGAGTTTCTTTCGGTCCCGCCCTCCGTAATCAGGGTCATCCTATGAGGGACGGTGAAGGCCAGCTGGCCAGGAGCCTGTCTAAGGGGCAGAGAGTCTGTGCTTTTAGAGCCACTAAAGCAGGCGTATCAGGTTTGGTCTCAAGATTGTGGGACCTAGAAAACCATGTTTCTGTTTTGGGAAGGAAGCTTGGATCAGATGCCTGTACCAGCACCCCCATCTTCAAACACAGGAACCTTTTCTTCGGACCTCCATTCCTCTGGGTTCACTGGAACCCCCAGGGCAGGTTCACAAACACATTCCCTTCTGCAGAGAGCAGCAGCCCCGGTGGTGCGCTGGTTCCATCCCCAAGACTGCAGGCCTCCATCCAGCAGAGATTCCCCTGGGCCCGGCCTGAGCCCAGGAGCTGGACCTTCCCATTGTCCTGTACCAGCCCAGCCTTTAGGTCAAATCACCATGAATCTGGTAGGGCCTCTCTGTGGAAATCACAGAATCACAGAAATTCAGAACCTCCACCTGACCCTGCTGTTGACAGGGAAATTGAGGCACTGGTGAGGAAATGGAGTGGCTTGTGTATATACATTGCTGTTTCGTGGCAGAGCAGGGTCAGAACCCAGCTGTGGTCCTTGTTACATTAGAATTAGCTGCAGCATATTACCTTTACAATCACTGTTTTCATTTATTTACTTATTTTTTTAATTCTCACCCGAGGACATTTTTCCCATTGATTTTTAGAGAGAGTAGAAGGGAGGTAGGGAGGTGAGGGGGGTGAAAGAAGAGAGGACAGAGAGAGAGAAAGAGACATCGATGTGAGAGAGACACATCAATTGGTTTCCATCTGCACACACCTCGACCAGGGCCGGGGATCAACCTGCAACCCAGGTATGTGCCCTTGACGGGGGATCGAACCCTCCGCCCTTTAGTGCTCAGGCAGATGCTCCAACCACCAGGCAACCTGGCCAGGGCTCACTGTTTCTACTTGAAGCGGCCCACTCTCCTGCCCTCTTCCCCTCACCCAGACTCCTCAATGCCGGGAACGGGCAGAGTATACCAGCATATTCCACGTATTATTAACTCTAGCAGAAAATGAGGAGGTCCCTGACCCTTTCTGAAAATGGCATTTTGGTGGAATTTTGCCAACCAGCATAATTAGGTCAGCACAGCACTGCTTCCTGCACTTGGCACAGTAATGGAGAGCTGAGAGCTGGGTTGGAGGTTCTGTTTTCCAAGGGGCTAGTGTGGGTTCCTGCCACGAGGAAGGCTTCACCATCCCTGGGTCTGTGCGAATTAACTGCACAGTGTGTGCCCCCTCCTGAGCCCCAGGTGGGATGAGCGTGGGGATGGCGAAGAGCACCCTCATTCTGAACCAAATTAACCGCCGCCTTCCCAGGCTGGTGATGGAAATCCCAACTCCTGTAGGGTACCCAGGGACCTGCTGGAGGAGCAGTGAGGGTTGGCTCTTTCCTAAAAACATTCCTCTTACAGGAAGAAGCACTGGCTTGGTGCCAAAACCATTGTCAAATTCATCAAACGAAAGAAAGGGGGTTCCAGAGAACAACCAGACCAGGCCTCGCCCAGTACTTCTCAGCCTCTTCAATGGCAGCTGGAGCCCCTTGAGGCCACCCCATGCTGCTCAGAGTGTTCAGAAGAGCAAGATGCCTGCAGGGGGCACAAGGGAAAAGGTAGGAGGGGTGGACCTGGCTGCAGGCAGGAAGTTAAGGGGAGCATCTCAGGTTGCCCTCAGGGACAGGGGAGAACTAAGGAGACTGCATGCTGGGTGTGCACACCTGCGTGTGTGTGTGTGTATGTGTGAGTGTGTGTGTGTGTGTGTGTGTGTGTGTATGTGTGTAAGAGCCTGAAGGGGGCGTACTCCACACATGTACATCTGCCTCCTGAGGTATGTGAACACCCAAGTAGAAAATATAAACCCCCGTCAGTGTTGCTGCACTTTCATCCCAGAACAATTCAGGTCCTTTAGCATGAGGAGCCTCACGCATCATGGACACTGTGGTAGGGACTCGAATATCCAGAGCTGAAGTCCACACAGTGGCCGCAGAGACAAGCTCCACCGCGGATGTGTTTGGGGTTCCCGGTTTCCTCCAGGTCTACAATAGGCCGTTTCTGTAGTGAGCGCATAATGGACAGCGGCAAGGTCTCCAGCAAGGCCTCCTGTGGCTCTGATCTTTCTGTCACTTTGAAAAGTGGGTCCGGTTTCTTCTCCAACCTCATCTGGCCTTGAGTCCTGCCACCACGGGGTGCACTGTTCTTGTCCTTCAGGGTTGTCGTGTGGAGTTGCTTTAGGTTCTGAATTGGATTTCTAGTTGCATGTGCTGTATGTATTTCATGGAATCTAAGAGGCTGTCAGGACAAGGGTGTTCACATAAAAAGAAGATAAATGGGTTGTGGCAGTGATGATTTGTCAGAATTGTCACCTGGCCCACAGTGACTGTGAGACAGGCTCGAAGCTGCATCCTGATTTCAGAGATGTTAAGGTTTGGGAGAGGGGGAAAGTGCATCTTACTTGCCTTAAACATGGTTTAGTTTTCAATTTACTTTTAAATATCAAGTCCTACATGATGTACCTATAAGCTTGCCAAACATGCTCCCTGAGAATTTAAATTTATGAATGACACCAGGACTTCCTGAGACCAGCCCATGCCTGGGACTCAGGCCCTCTCAGGGGCGGCCGTGACAGCACCGAGGGCCCGTGACCAGCCGCCTTCTGAGTGTGACCTGTGCACATGCCTTTCTGGTGACATTCACCACTGCAGGTCCTGGTGTGTCCCTCAAAACGCAAAAAACAAAGTGTGCACACGCATCATACCAGTGTTTGGGGACTCGTGCTTGCATTCCCAGTCTTTACAGGAAGTGAATTAGGTAAAACGCTCACATGCAGATAAATGATAATAAAGCTTATGAACATTGACCTAGAGGCATCTGTTGCCTCGGGTTTTCATTCAGGCTACATAATTTTTTTTACATTCACCACCTCCACTTGTGTTATTGTCTAAGTTGACTTAATGAACGATAATCAGCGTAACTGAGCTAGCAAAACTTTCAGAGAAAAGATGCTTGACTGCCCTGGCCAGTTTGTCTCAGTGGTTAGAGGGTTGGCCCTCAGACTTAAGAGTCCAGGGTTTGATTCTGGTCAAGGGCAAGTACCTGGGTTGCAGGCTCATTGCCGGGCCCAATTGAGGTGTGTGGGTGGCACCCAATAGATGTGTCCCTCTTACATAGATGTTTCTCTCTCTGACTGCCCCTCCCTTCCACTCTTCTGAAAATAATATCCTAGGGTGAGGACTAACAAAACAAACAAACAGCTGTTTGGATCCGTGAATGAGCAGGTCAGTGGTAGATATTAGTAACTGCAGCCATGTAATGGGTGCTCTTTCTGGGCTCGGCACCCTTTAGCTAGTTTCACACTTTATGTCTCTCCTTTAGTTCCAACTGCCATGTGAGGCAGGCACGATTCCTATCCCCGTTGCAGGGCTGGGAAAGTGAGGCTTGACAAGATTAAGCCCTTGCCCAGAGAATAAGGGGTGGAGCTGGGATCCGATCCCAGGTCTGACAGATTATGGAGCCTGAACTCTTAACCTTTGTGAGCACTGCCTGCAGTTAAAGCTGCTTTGGTCCCTGAAGGTGCTGACCAAGCCTGGGGCACCAGCATTGCATAGTGGGTCCCTTCTCCTGTGGTGTGAGCTGTGGCCACCAGCTGGTGCTGTGGAGAGTGAAATAACAGAGGTCCTGCTATGGACTTGAATCCTAAATCGAAATCGGATAATCCAGTTATGCTCATGTACCTGACATGTTCAGGAAGTTAGGCCAATTGTCTGCTCTGATAAGACTCTATAATTCAAAGGTCATGAAGTGTATGTTTGCAGGAGAGGATGTAGAGGGATCTACATGTGAATAATTCTTGATGTTGACAGTGTTTTGGTATGAAACAGAGGTATGTCAAACTCATCCTTCTGTAAGAGGCTGATTTAGATGTATGAGGATTATCAGTGAGCAGCTCAGGTAGACTATCCTGTTGCAGGAGCCAGAAGTATCCTAGGAAGTGTCCCAAGGTCTTTGAACAGGAGCAGGAGTTAGTTGTGTGTGAGCCAAGTTGTCAGGGACCTTGTCATTAGGGCGGAAGAGTAAGAAAAACCAGGTCCTAAACTAATAAACATCCTTTTTAAATAATTTAACACATTGAAATTGAAAAATAGTCTAAGGCATCAGCACCCTGGAGCAGTGGTCAGCAAACTCATTAGTCAACAGAGCCAAATATCAACAGTACAATGATAGAAATTTCTTTTGAGAGCCAAATTTTTTAAGCTTAATCTTCTTCTAATGCCACTTCTTCAAAACAGAATCGCCCAGGTCGTGGTATTTTGAGGAAGAGCCACACTCAAGGGGCCAAAGAGCCGCATGTGGTTCGCAAACCGCAGTTTGCTGACCACGGGTCTAAGGCACAAGCTCCTAGAGCAATATAGAATCCTCCTCATGTGCTAAGTAAAGCTTTGGCACAAGGATGCCACTAAATTAATTAAGTGGAGTCAGGGCATAATGGTTCACCGAGTCCTGATTCTGGTTGTGCCGTGGGTGTAGTTTCCAACTCTCCTGGGCAGGAAAGGACTCTGATCTCCCAAGAACATTTAGCTAACGTAGTCATTGGCATTACTCATTTCATTTATTTCCTGTTTTGTTTTGTTTTTCCTTCGTTTCTTGGCTAATCGGGGCATAATAATTTAGCAATTCAGCGCAAAAAGAGTCGCTTTTGGAGAAGCAGAAATGAGGGCAAGACCAAGTCTCCATCAGCACCCCTGGCTTTCTCTACACATCTGCGGTTCTGGTCTTCCTCTGACATTGCACCCGCTTCTAACTAGCTCCGCCTGCTGCCTTTTCTTCACTTCCTGTGTCAGAACGAAAAAATCTCAGACACTGGGGATTTCTAATCCTTTCCCTTCAGCAGTGTCTTCCTGATGTACCCTCCTTCATGCCTGAAATTCAAACAAACAGAAAAACAGTAGCTAAAGGCCAGATGACCCATAGTGCACCCCTCCTCTTAACCCAAATTCCAAGCCAAGCTTAAAGTACCAACATGGATTCTGACTTCAAAAGAGACCAATTGTCACAGCCTCTGGACCTCACTCCAGGCAGCCAGTGTTAGGGGAGCCTTGGCGCATCCATGCCCAGGTTCCTGCCAGGGTGTCCATGCTAAGTGAGACCCTGGCCCAGTGCCACCCCGTCCCTCACACCTGCAGGCTTATAGACCATGGCCCTGTGCAGCATAGAACTCATCAGTGGTTGCTAGGCTTCCAAAATGCTGTGGACCCTGTCAAGTGAGATTTTTTTTTAACTTGTTTTTGGACAGCTAACTTTAAATCTGCTGCCCTTTTCTCCACTTTCTGTATCAGAGCACAGAATCTTGGCTTTTGCGGAGCAGTCCCTTTTTAGATGTGTTCGGTGTTTGAAGAATTTACTGCTCCATTCAGCATCTCAAATAATTGGATTGATGTTGCCGAGCCAGGGTTCAGCTCAGAGTGACGTTTTAGGACTGTGCTGAGGTCTTCTGACGTCTTGGATGCTGCTGAGATGGCAGCAGTGGACAGACAGGACATCAGCTCATAGTCACTGTCAGCCAGGAGTGCTGGTCCACAGAGGTCTTTAGCTACTGCATTGTTTTCTGTCTTCAGCCATCCTCATACCATCTCCATGATTTTGTAAAGTCTGTATCACCTGTGTGCTTATTACATACTTTCCCTTGAATCGACTTGCCATTTCCACTTTATTTTAAAAGGGAAGATGTTTATCGGTACTGTGAGTGGAAAACCACTATGACTATAAACACAAGGTCACTGAAAAGAAAACGGGTGACTCTCGCACTGTTGCTTTCAGTTGATGTGGCACTGACTTCCTAGCATGCTCTGCTCTGATTCCTGGGCTGCTACCTGCTGGATCCCCGCCTGCCTGCCCAGCATGCTATTAAAAACGTGGTCTCTCTGCCCTGGCTGCTGTCTGGCACCTCTGCCTCTCTGCCCCTCCTCATGCTGACTTCACGCAGTGGACACCTGCCAGATTCATCCCACCAGACTTGAATCTTGCTTCTCATCAAGGTTATCCTTCAGAATCCAAATTTTCCCATGATTTCAAGTTGCAAGGCCTGGGTGCTTGCACCTTCCCCATGAATCCAGACACTGGGTGGCTGAGCGGCGAGGGGTCAGGTTCCGGGCATGTGTGGAGGGGCCCGAATCCCCACAGTGGGCAAGGCTCCGGGTCCATAGCCCTCCAGCTGCCTGGAGCAGGACACTGTGCAAAACAGCCTTGTCCTGATGCTCCAAGGAACTCCAAACGCATTCATTTTCATTAGTATTTGGAGAGCCCATCCCCTCTCCTACTAGGAGTTAAAGGTCTTTTAGGTGTGTTCCCCTCCCCGCAATGTTGTTGTTTTTACTAGCATTTTATTTAACTTTGACAAGAGTATATGTTCACAGTAGAAAATTCAGAGATTGCAAAAAATACAAGGTAAAAATCATTATTGCAGTCAAAGTCACCATGTAGAGATGAAGATTTCTTAAACAAATGACTGTTAGGGTGACAATGAACTTCTTTCTGAAATCATAAGGGAAGCCGTTGGCAGGGTACACATCCTGGACCTTGAAGGCCTGGACCACAATTCGGGAGTGGACCTGAGCAGCCACAGGCCAGGTCTTCTTAAATCAGGGATTGAGTGACGTGGCAGGTGGGCCCAGTAGTTAATGTGTTGGACTTTTACCAACATTGTGTTGAGCGTCCCGAGCTCATCCTTTGTTTTCTCCCAGCTGCTGGGGGCTCGCACTGTGAGCCATGGTTAGAGCCAGGGCCAGCAGCCCGGGGGCCTCCAGCTCAGACTGCTACCAGGGCCTCCCCTTAGACCCTAGCTCATGAGGCACATAGCCCAGCTCTTGTCCCTGGGCACCCTGTGCCTGCTGCCTCTGCTTCTAGGCCACAGTGTAATCGCCCCACCTTGACATGGGAATTGCAGCCCCATTTCTCACTGTCCTTCTCTGCACCAGGCCCTGGGGACCTAATAGCAAAGGGAGTGGCCCCACCCAGAGGCAGCCTTGAGCGCATGGATGCCTCCACTGACCCATCCAACAAGCCCCGGCAATCAGAGCTTCGCTCCAGGACCTGTTCATCCACAGCCATCATTACAGCTCCTTCCAGCTCCACCTCCACCTCTACCTCCACGTGCCGGCACCAGGCCACAAACAGTGAGACACTGTCCTTCCAATTCAAGCTGGATGATCATCTGGGCCCAAGGTCCTTTCCAAAGACACTGGATCACAGAGGTGAGGACGTACCTCTCAGACTGTGAGGTGGTCAGCAGGTGGGTGACATGTGGACAGGTTTGGTTTTCCCCAGACACAGGTTCAAAGATCGGCTCTGCCTACAGCTGTGGGATTTTGGGAGGGTAACTCCGCCATCTGTAGACCTGGGACTGAGCCCTGGAACGCACACCACTGCTCAAGAATTGGTGGCACCAAGCAGCTCCCGAATGGAGATGAACCAGAGTTTGGGCTACAATCAGGCAATGTTGGAGGTTTATTCTCCAGGGAGGAGAATTAACAGGGTCCCTGCACTGGAGGCTGGTCCATGGAGTGGAGGCCAGGTGTCGTAGACGGAAAAACAAGGGGGTTCAGGAGGGATTGACAGGTTGGATGTCTCCCAGATGCCAGGAGCCATGCATGCTCGCACCTTAGATGGGATGTTACATCCTCTTCAAGGCATCTGATTAGTGGGAGACATTCCCAGCAGAGCAGTCGGGTCACATCTTGCCAGAGAAAGCCCATGAGAAGTCAGGGTCCCGGACAGTTGAGGAACGCCTACAACACCAGAGACAAACCGATGTGAGAGCAACAGAGTCAGCGGGCATTAGGCACAAAGACAAAAGTTTTAAAATGTCTGTCATTAGCTCAGAGTGAGCCACTTTGCACGGTGAAACCAGAGCAGGATGCTATGAAAAGGAGCATCTGGAGAAGAGCATTTGGAAATTTAAAATATGCAACAGAAAGGGAGAAATAAAGCTCAAAACTTAAAAAGACATTCTGCTTCTAACCTAGAGAAGAAATACCTGAGGACAGCAGAAAGAGCTGAAAATGACAGTCCTGGGATGTTAGAAACTGAAGAGAAGAGAAGGGGTTATGGTTTTTCATAATCTTACCTCCCACAGGACCCTGGAAGCCATGGCATGCATAACCGTGGTTTGACAAGCCCAGCAAAGACAGACAGTGTCCCTGCCCTCGAGGCTGCCTGGGGCAGCTTCAGGACCTGGCCCCTTGTTTACAAATCAGAAGCACCCCTGGGAGAAGATGAGGTGAGTGAGCACAGGGCAGGAGGCAGTCCCTCTGTGCTCCTGGGCAGACACTGAAAAGGCAGCCACTCATTGTTGGGTGTCAGGGGCGCAGTGCCTTGTGTGGCTGGGGCAGGCTTGCTCCGTGTCCCTGTGGGCACTCAGCAGTCAGCCCGGTATCCCAGGCTCTGCAGAGCAGAAGCCCTGCCTGGGCTCCAGCAGGAGCCAGGAGCACCATGTCCCCTGGGCTTGCCAGTGGCCTCTGTGGCTCCAGACCTGGCCCTCCAGGCTAACCCTCAGGCTGTCTCAGCCTGGATCCCACCCTGAGCCAGAGCCCAGGCCTGTTCAGATGCCTGTGGAGCCTGCCCGAGGACCCCTCTCTCTGCACACACAGCACTGCCCATGGCGATTCCCTGGCAGCCCAGTGCGCACGCTCAGGTGAACCTAGAACTGTCTGCAAAATGGAGACACTGGTGTCAGTTTGGGGGGATCCAGGGCTGCTGTCAGAGAGCAGCTGGCAGGCCTGAGGCACAGGGCATCTTAGTCCTTCTCAGGGAAGAGCAGTGACTGGTGGCCCAGGGATTCTGGACATTGCTGGGAGGAGCTGCTGGTGGAGGCTCAGTCTCTAGGGAACGTACATCCTCCCTCACATGGTGGTTCTTTCCTTTTCCTTCCTCCAGCCCCTGGAGAGCCCAGGCCCCTGGGAGAGAATTGCTCTCAGGACCCTGCTTTTGGTGCAGCTGGCCCTGGGGGGAGGGGCTTCTGGGACACTAAGTATTAGCTGCCTTTGCTGCACTGCACTTAGGCCAGGACACTGCTGTCCTTTGGAGTCCCAGTCATTGTGCAGGCGAAAGTGTGACTTAAAGTTAAGTCAGATAGAGTCCCGAGTGTGAGGCTGTCCCAGCAGGAGAAACAGGGGAGAGATAGGACAGGCAGGCACATGCTCCCTAAGGGCATGGTCCACCTGTCCATCCCTCCTCCAGGAGCTGGACACGACCACGACTCGGGCTGGCCAGAGTTAGAGGTGGATGCCTCGCAAAAAGCCCAGGATTCCCCGTGGATGTTCCAGGTCCACTGACTCCCCAGCTCTATGTTCTCCGCGGGCTAGAATTCAGATGACAGACCCTGTGAGTGGTCCCTGGAGATCCAGTTCCCAACAGCAGGCAGCATGGGGAGTGGGCGGTGTGTGGTGCCCTTCAGCCTGGGTTCTCACACCTGTTTCCATCAACACTGCTTTTCCTTCAAGATAAGGCCTGTGTGCCAGTCACACACACACAGGAGGTGAAAGTGGAGGTGTTATGCTGAAGCGGGAATGGGGACCCACAGTTCCTCAAAAGCCCATCCCTGCCTCCCCTAGGGGCCTAAGCATGCAGCTCCTCCTTACACCCCTCCAGTGATGGGGAGTCACTATTTCTGGAGGCTCTGACTCCCCTTGCTTCAAGGACGGTCTAGTGCATTGGTCGGCAAACTCATTAGTCAACAGAACCAAATATCAACAGTAAAACGATTGAAATTTCTTTTGAGATCCCAATTTTTTAAACTTAAACTACTTCTAATGCAATTCTTAAAAATAGACCCGCCCAGGCCATGGTATTTTGTGGAAGAGCCACACTCAAGAGGCCAAAGAGCCACATTTTGCCGACCACTGGTCTAGTGTCCCAGGCAGAGAGCACTGATTGCAGGATGGTCTTACCTTCCTCACCTGGATTTTAGTTGCCCAGAGCAGCTCCCAGTTGTAAATTTCATCTTAGAAATTGATGGAAACACTTGCCATCTCATGTAGGCAGAAGGGAATCAGTGAATGATACCAGCCTTTCCAAACATTAGCAGTTGCTTTGGGTTTTTATAATTTCTAAGAACAAAATCCTAGGTGGGTGGGAAGCTAACTTTTTAATTAAAACGAAAACTGAGAGAGTTTCCATTGGATTCAGCTTCTGAAGTAATCAACAGTAAGTGTAGGAGTGAGCATTATTTCCTCCCTCCCATTGCCTAGAAGCTCCATGGTGATGGCATGGACTCTTACAACTTGGGGGCAGAGACTGTCTCTGTGGGGAAACAGTGTGACACCCCGGAGCCCTCACATCTTCTCACTGGGTGGAGGGGAACACGACAGGAGGAGTCGGCCACCGATCTTGGGAAGTGTCACCGAGGTGCCAGATTTATGCTGAATCAGCTGAGGAAAAGGATCTTCTTCCTAAGTGTTCTGATTCCTTGAGCTTCTATTATCAAGAGACAGGAGGCGAAGGGGTGGGCAGTGCGGGGATCTAATGAACGGAGGGTTTGGAGCCCGCTGATCTGTATCACAGTTACCTTTCAGTGACACGCCCTTTTCCAAGAGAAAGGTGGATGTTTCTGTTAAAGGTTTTCCTTCTCAAAGAGGGGGCTCATTCTGCTTCTGTGCTCTCCACGGAACCAAGTACTTTTTGGCTCACCCTCAAACCCCGCTGCTAACAGGCTTTTTCCGATGCTTGCTATTTGAGGAGCGGGCCAGGGCTGGGGAACTGGGTGCCCTGTGCCCCTGTGAGTCCAGAGCAGACTGCTTGGTGGGGCGGAAGCAGAGCTGCTCCTAGTGTGTCCCCGGTTTTCAGTGTAGTTCAGCTCAACACCAGCTGTGTGCAGGGAGGACTGGCACTCAGTCCCTGTCCCCAGCTGTGACTGTGCAGTATGTCAAGCCCTGATGGTACATGGGGCGGGGCCTTGGGACTGCGTGTGATGGGGGCATGGACCAGGAGGGGTGGTCTGCAGGCCTGGAAGGGACCGCCTGCCCTGGCCAGGTGGTACTGCCCTCCCTGCAGCAGGTGCTCCCCCTCTGATACAGGGAGGCAGGGAAGGCTGCCCTGGACACGCTCAGGCAGGCACACACCGCAGCCAGGAGGGCGGCTGCCCCACACTTGTCAACATGAAGATCCATTTCTTTTCCCTTAGGGGCAGCTGTCAGTTTGAGACAAAAAGAGGAGGAGCTGAAGGACAGCAAACAGCCACGGAAAGCCAGCATGTTCTTTCCTCCTGAGACCCAGCAACCGCCCCCTCAGACCCCCGAGGTGAAGCAGCCCCTGGAGCGGGCACAGGCTTCATTGTGCACACGTGGGCGCTCACTCTGCCCTGTCCTGGCTCCCACCCTCACCAGGTGCCACTGTTCTGGTCTAGGCAGCGTGTTTCCACGTGTTCTAGAAGCTCCATGTGTCCTAATGGTGGGCTCCCCACCCCTCCAACGCTTTGCTTTCTCAGAGCCACCCCGTTTGGTCTATACTGGAGTTCTGCGTTAAATATCCTTTGTCAACAACATTGTTAGAGCCCCAGCCCCAGATCACACATACACAGACGCACAGGCTGTCATCCCGCACAGCCCATGCCCACTGTGCACTGGGCCTGACTCTCAGGGGAGGCGGGACCCCTCCTGGGGCATCTCCAGAGCCTGCGTCAGTCTTTCTGAGGGCACTCCCTGAGCTGTGGCAGAATCGCTCTGTTCTGTCCTCCTTTGCAGACTGGATGGCGTAGTCTGGGCTAGACTGGGTCAGCGGCCCTTTTGGTTCAGGGTGGTCCTTTCTTCTCAGGGTCCCGGCCAGGCAGCTTAGAGAGCTGCAGGGATGCATCCAGTGACCGCTCACCTCGCGGCCTGAAGGGTAAGTCGTCCCTCCTTCTGGGCACTTTCCAGTGCCCTTGGATCTCCGCTCCGGGCTTGGTGCTCTCTGTGTGATTTAAAAAAGACGATTAGCAAGTTCTTTAAAGCTTGATGGGTTTGCCTCCCTAGGGCACACCATGCTGTTTCAGGCTCAGGCCTGGGAGTTTTCACAGGTTGGGGTTCAGATCCCTTCTCCTCACTGACCAGCTCTGGACACCTGGGCAAGCCACCCAGCCTCCGAGTCTGAGTTCCTGCAGCTTCCAGATGGGGACAGGGCAGGGAGTTCCGGTCCATCGTGGTCAGAGGACACAGGGTGAGTGTGATTCCTTTACGGTGTTTAAGCTTGTTAATGGTGCAGAAGATGTCTGTGTACGCCTCACAGCTGTTGCTAATTTCAGCTTTAGCAGAACCTCTGCATCTTCCTCCCACATATTTTGTTTTTAAATCCCACTGTGAACTTCTAGAGAATTCCAGCATGTCCTTGACATCCCCAGTGCCAGCCTGGGAGAAGTGTGCTCCGGGTCCCCCAGCAGGGCTCCCTGTGTTCCGTGAGCCAGAGGCAGCGCAGAGCCCACTGGAGGCAGGTGAGCAAGAGTGAGTGACTGACGTGTGTCCCTCTGTGTCCCCTCGCCCTGACACCAGGTTCCTCTGACCCGGCCCTCTTCACTGCAGGCCCGAGAGCTTCCGCAGTGAGGACCTGATGCCCAGCAGGGACACAGCACTCTGCCCCGCCCCGCAATGCCAGGACCCCAGGACACACTACCCTCAGCCGCCTGGAGTACTCGCCACCCGGAATGGGCCTCTCCACGAGGAGGCATCCAGAAGAGGGGTGTGGCCCAGCCCCAGGGATGGTCACCTGGAGGAGTTCCTGGAGGAGCGTGACTGGGCTCCCCCTATGCTGCGTGTGGCCCGGGAGTGCTCTTTCCTCACTCTCCCCTCAGATGGACCTGGACCAGAGGGGAGACCTGGACAGCAAAGTCACAGGGAGGGATGGGATGGGGCTGGCGCAACCTGGCTGCAGAGCTGGCTGGATGGGAACATAACCACTAGCCAGAAAGTGACTGTGCTGGCGGCCCACCCTGACCTGGGGGACTGTTTTCTCCATCTGTGCAGGGAGCGGCAGAAATGCCAACATGAGGGGTAAGCCATGCAGTCCCTGTTGTAGTTATACAACGCTGCCACTGGGCAGGAGGCGGTCCTAGTCCTTCTGTCAATAAACGGGCAAGGCCGTGCTCCAATGACACTTTACTTATGGACATTGATCTTTGAATTCCATAGAGTTTTCACAAAAGAACATTTAAAACATTTTTTTAAATTATTTAAAAATGTAAAAACACTGCTTAGTTCACAGGCCATAGCAAAGCCAGTGGCAAGTCCTAGCCGGCTTGTCACAGTGGTTAGAGCATCGGCCCTTGGACTGAAGGGCCTCAAGAGGGATTCCAGTCTAGGGCACATATTCAGCTGCAGGCTTGATCCACCAGTCTTGGTCGGGGCATGTGCATGAGGCACCCAATCATTGTGTCACTCTCACATTGATGTTTCTCTCCCCCGTCCCCCTTCCCTTAACCGCTTCTACTTTCTCTAAAAATTAATGGAAAATATATCTCCTCAGTGGAAGGTTAACAACAACAACAAAAAGAGAGAGGGTGGATGTCAACGGGCCTATAAAAAGTCCCAGCACACTCTGGCCTGTGGCAACAAGCTCTTTCATCCATCCATCTGCTTCCATTTTTGAGCACTTGCCATGCGCCTCCCTGGGCTTGACCCTGGGAAAATGCAAATGCAAAGGCCACAAACCCTGGAGACTGGAAAGAAGGAATGCTATCAAGGCCACTCATGCTGGATGGAGACATTCAGGCCCTGTCTTGGGAGCCCAGCCTGCTGTGATGGTTTTTTTGGCCAAGAAAGAAAGCAATCAGTGCAGCGTCTCAGATCAGTGTTCCATGAGCACAGGCCAAAATTGACCATTTTCTAGGTCCTAGAAGGTTCTAGAAGGCAGTTGTACTTCATTTTAATTAAATGAACTGGGTGCTGTTCACAAGGCCAATGCCTGATGGTGTTTGCTCCTGCCAAGAACTGGATAGTTCTCGGTTGAAGCATCTGCCCCCTGGTAGTCAGTGTGCATCATAGCAACTAGTGGAATGGTCAAACTGTCAGACACTAGCATATTAGGCATATATATATATATATATATATATATATATATATATATATATGAGGCCCAGTGCATGGATTCATGCACACTGAAAGGAAATTAATTAGAAGAAATATTTTAGAGTCTGGGGAGGGACCACGGGAGATTGGCTGGCTGGAGAGGGACTGTGGGAGGGCTCCAGGGTGTGTCTGGCCCATCTCTCCAAGTCCCAATTAGCAAGACCCCACCAGCAAGCTAACCTACCAATCAGAGCATCTGCCTCCTGGTGGTCAGTGCACATCATAGAGACTATTCGAACTGTCAAATGGTCAGACACTTAGTATATTAAGCATATATATACACACATACGAGAGGCTCAGGGCACGGAATTCATGCACTTGGGAGAGGGGGGCGTCCCTCAGCCGGGCCTGAGCCTTCTCCCAGTCTGAGACCCCTCAGGGGATGTCCAGCTGCCGGCAGTCAGACATCCCTCTTGCAGTCCGGGGCCCTTGCAATCCAGGACCCCTCACGCCTTACCGCCCACCTGCAGTGGAGGCAGGAGAAGCTCTGCCACTGCCACTGAGCTAGGGAGCCACGAGCCCAGCTTCTGGCTGAGTGGCGCTCCCCTTGTGGTAGCACACTGACCACCAGGGGGCATCTCCTCTGTTGAGTGTCTTCCCCCTGGTGGTCTCTGTGCGTCATAGAAACCACTCTTTCCATTGTTCAGTTGATTTGCATATGAGGGTTTTATGTAGGATATATAGAAGTGGCCCAGTGCACAAATTCATGCACATTGATAGGAAATTAATTAGAAGAAATATGTTAGAGGCCAGGGAGGTACCACGGGAGGTTGGTTTCAGGGAGTGTCCAGCCCATCTCGCCCAGTCCTGATTGGCCAGACCCCAGCAGCAAACTAACCTACTGGTCAGAGCATCTTCCCTGGTGGTCAGTGCACCTCATAGCAACTGGTCAGATGGTTGAATGGTTGGACACTTAGCATATTAGGCATATATATACATTATATATATATATATATATATATATATATATATACATTATATATATATATATATATATATATACACTTTTAAATGACAAAAGTATAGAGATGGAGAACAGGTTAGTGGTCATCAGGTGTGTAGGCACAGGGCTGGGGGTGGTGTATGCGACTATAAAGGAGAAGCATGAGGGAGAGCTTTAAGGTAATACAGAAGTTCTGTTCCTTGACTGTGGTGTCTGCACAAATCTACACACACAGAACTTCCTGGAATACACACACACACACACACACACACACACGCACACATCCTTTTAAACTGATAAAATCTGAATAAGGTCTGAATATGATGTCAGTTCCCTAGTTTTGATCATGTACTGAATTATGTACTAAAGTTATGTAAGATGTTACCTCTGGAGCAGAAAGAGTGCAAGACCCCTCTACTATTTTGCAACTTCCTGTGATTTATAATTATTTCAAAATAAAGAGGTAAGTAAATGGGCAAAGACATGAATACACATCTCCTCTAAGAAGATAAATAAATGGCTAATAAGCACATGAGAAGATGCTCAACATCATGTCATTAAGGAAATGCAAATTAAAACCCTTCACACTCTCTGGCATGGCTACAATCACAGACCAACAATACCTGATCTTGTCCAGGAGAAGGAAGCTGAACCCTTCAGACATGGCTGGTGGGAATGGAAACAGTCTGGCAATTCCTTAAAAAGTTAAAAGTGCATTTATCATTTGACCCAACCATTCCACTCCTAACAATCTACACAAGGAAAAAGAAATCACAGATGTCCCCACAAAGACCTTAGCTCCAGTGTTCTTAGCGCAGTAACTCACAATGTCAAAAAGTGGGAGCAGACCAAGTGTCCATCAACTGCTGAGGGATAAACCACACGCGGTGCATGTGCACCATGGACAAGGGCACAGAGAGGAAAACAGCATCACACGTGCAACACATGGGCCTGGCAAACATTGTGCTGGTGAACGAAGCGGTCCACAATAACTTCCTTTCGTATGATTCTATAATCTGTCCAGGAAAAGCAAACCCACAAAGGCCAGAAGCCTGCAGAGCAGCTGTCAGAGGCTGGGAACAGGAATAAGACTGACTGCAAATCACATACGAGGGATCTTCTTAAGATGAGGAATTTAAATAGCTGGATTGTGGTGATGGGTACACAACTCTGTTCATTAAGTAAAACCATTTAATTGCACATTTAAACATGGCAATTTTATGGCATGCAAATTATTGAAATAAAGCTACTTAAGCAGCAAGAAAGAATGAGAGAGAGAGAGAGAGAGAGAGAGAGAGAGAGAGAGAGAGAGAGAGAGAAATGACTGACTGAAGGAGGGCTCCAGGGTGTGTCTGGCCCATCTCGCCCAGTCCCAATTGGCCAGACCCCAGCAGCAAGAGGGGTCTCCTGCAGTCCCTTATCTACACAGAATCTATGGAATATGCACTTACCTTGACTGCAGCTGGGACTCTACTAAAAGAGCAGGAGAACTTCCCCCACATTGGTCAGATGTAATGGACACTGTTGAGGACCTTGAATTTTTCTCTCTGCCAGATACATTAAAGAAATAGCTGTCAGCATTGGTTCAGAAATCTATGAAAAGTCATAGAAATTATTCTGCAAGAAACCTAAAAACTCCATGGGCCAAGCAATGTCCTTAGAGACCCCCAAACACTTCTAGGATTTGAATTTCATGATCTCTGAGATTAATTTCACTTTGAGTCTGAGTCAGCTCCACAGCTTTTTTGGGGGGGTGGGGGAAGGAGAATCAAAATAAATTGAATTAACATCACTGGACTTTTTCTTTTACTTCCATATTACGCTAGTCACCTACTTGCTAAAGTAATACAGACTTGAATTTTAACCCATCAAGGGGCTCAGGCATTTCATAACATCTCTCTCTCTCTCTCTCTCTCTCTCTCTCTCTCTCTCTCTCTCTCTCTCTCTCTCTCTCTGTGTGTGTGTGTGTGTGTGTGTGTGTCCCTCTCTCTCTCCCTCCCCTCTCTCCTACTAGGTTCTACTTCCTCACTCATTTTAAAACCATGCCACTTAATGCCCCAAAATTTCTTCCTGGAGTAGTGCGGAAGACCAGAAACCTGTAACAGGGATATGCAATATATTCAACTTACCAACAAGGTCTTTAAAGACAGGGGTTTTTATTTTATATGTGAGGACCAACACAGAGAAGCGCCATCAGCACTGTATTCCCATCTCTCCTTCCCTTCCAACCCGCCCCCTTAAGAGCATGCATTTGCCAGCTGTGTCACAGCTCAGCCCCTGCCACTGTGTGTGATAAACACAACCTCCTTTCTCCTCAGCCTACTCTAACCTTCCTCAGTCCCTCTCCTCTGTATTTCCAATGCTTTCCCAGCTTTGGGTGTGCTCCTTAAAACCTACTCTCTCAATTAAGATAAAGGTCTCAAAATATAACGGTGGGCTGGCTATTATTTTTAAATCTTTATTGTTGGAAGTATTACATGTATCCCCTTTTTTATCCCATTGACCCCTTATAGCCTGCCCCTGCCCCACATCCCGGGCCTCCACCACGCTATTGTTTGTGTCCATGGGTTAGGCCTAGATGCATACAAGTTCTTTGGCTGATCTCTTCCCACCCACCCATCCACTCTCGCCACCTCTGACATTCGACAGTCTGTTCCATGTTTCTGTGTCTCTGCATCTATTTGGACAGACTATTAGATGACATGAAGGACTAATTGAAAATTGGCAGGTGTGACAATGGTGTTGCGGTTAGTTGAGGAACTGCCCTCATGTTTTAGAGACACACTGAGGTATTTGGTCATTAAGACGCATTTTCTTTAAGTAGGTCAGCATACACAAACTCGTCCTTGACCCAGACCTCTGTCTGGCTAGTTGTGTATCCTCACGGCCATTCAAAGGCAGACTCCTTAACACAGCCTCTACGTCCATGTTCACTTCCTCAGCCCCATTTACTTCCTCAACTCCCCTCCACCACCTGCTCCCTATGTGTTCTAGCCAAGGTCCCTGTGCAACCCGTCAGAAGGGAAGGGATCCTCTCCTTGCTCAGGCCTCAGGACTCCAGAAGGAGGCTGACTTCCCTGTAAGCCTCATCCACAAGGAAGCGGAGATAGGAAAATAGTTTTAGAAACTACGACATCCATTCTTAGTTGAAACGGAGGAAAATGGACTCGTCGCACATTGCTGATGGGGGTGTGAATTCCCTCCTAGAAAAGTCTGGCAGAATCTATTTAAAAGTACACATGCTTTCCCCACATGTTTTGAGTGAATCTAGTGAATAAACACAAATTACATAAGGAGATTTATTGTATAGTTATTTTCATGGCAACACCCTGGAAACCAGTTCCATATTCATCAATAGGAAATTAGATAAAGAACTCTGGTATGTATGCTATGAAATATTATGTACCTCTTAAAAATAAAGAGATGTGTGTGTGTGTGTGTGTGTGTGTGTGTGTGTATGTTGAACTGGAGGGATGGCCATGATATGTTATTAAGTAGAAAAAATTAGCAAGTGGAAAAAGCAAGTTACCGAGTAGGTGTAAAATAACTTCCCATTTTTCATTACAGAAGGAAAACTGCTATACAAATATATTAATGTACACATGCACACACATGTATGAAAGAAGAAACACATATATATTTATGTCAAAATCTGGACTAATACCCACACACGAAAACTATTAACATTGGTGAGTATGAAGGAGAGGGATTATAGAGAGGACAGGAAAATTAATTGTTTGCATATCTTCTTGTTTGGTTTGACTTTTTGCAGTGATTCTACATCATTTTTATAATGTAAAAATATAATAAAATACTTTAATTGAACATAAAATATTCTGACCCTCTACTATCAATAAGTTAAATAATATTATCAACACCATATTTTTCCCTTTTTTAAAAATTGAAATGTAATTAACATGTAACATTATATTAGTGTTTTGGTATACAACTTAATGATTTGATATTGCATATATTGCAAAATGATCACCACAGTAAATCTAGTTAATATCCATTACCACACAGTTATAATTTTTTTTCTTGTGGACACCACAATTCTTAAATCATCAGTTTATTCATTCACTAATTCAGCCCATGGGCTCTGCATCCAGTTGATCCATATTCAGTGATGCCTGACATATGCTACATTGTAGGGCACAGCAGGGAACAAAACAGAGCCAGACACCACCTTCAAGGTCTACAAGTTAGAACAGGTATTAAACGAGCAGAGCATGTGAACAGAGTGTGACAAGGCCACAAAATAAAAGCATGGGGTCCTGTGAGGAAATCCTAGGGTGCCGATGAAGCTGCTTGCACCATGCGACCAGCAAAGTCACTTTGAGAAGAACACGCCTAAACTGAGACCCAAAGGTTGAGATGTAACCGAGAGTTGGCCAAGAGCTGAGAGGAGCATCGACCCACTCCACAGGGGGAGGCTGGCTGTAAGAAGCCTCTGCTTGATGTGCACAAGGAATCATGAGAAGGTCAGGGTGTCTGGAGCCCCTTGAGCAAGGGAAGGTGGAGTGAGATGAAGTCAGAGAGAGGCCTGGATACCGCGGAGCTATATGTGCCAGGGAGGAGTGTGGCTCTGGTTGTGAAGTACGCAGAGAAGGATGTAACTCCCAGAGGACTGCCAGGACGGAAGTTAACGTTATGAGCCAGACGGTGGGACAAGTTGGTCACCCCACATGTCCACCTACTATGTGCTAGACACCCTGAGAAAGTACAGGGTGAAAGTGAAATATAACCTTTTTCCTTGAAGACATTACCAGAATGCCAGTGGTATTGTTGATGCTCAGGTGCCTTTGTCTTTTCATCTCTGTGTATATGACCGTCTCTCACCACCCACAGGCAGGCATCTGCATGGCAAGGAAGGGGCTGCTTTTCTTTCACCTGGGCAAGAGGAATGTGTGTGATTGGGACTCTTACAGTAGAAAAGAAGAAACACATTTGGAATTCAGCTTTTGACTACCAGAACAGAATTTTCAAGACAGTATTTTGGAAGTCATACTTTATTATTAAGATGTAAAGTAGATATTCCCTAGGTGCCAATTAACGTGTGAAAAGCTAGACCCGCCTGACTTGAAGTGAGAACATGTCTCTGCACTCACCGCCACGTCAGTGGACCAGGCTTTCTGAGAGGAGACACACTGTGGCTGTGCGTTTCCAGGGCTGCAGGCCTTTGGCCAGTAGGAGACGCCACCCCGCCCCTCTATGCTCCCTGTTCTCCACCAGGAAGTCCCGCCCCTGCCAGAAGTTAGAGTGGGTGCATCTGGAAGATGGTGGCTTTCCAGTGCTCATGGCCTCAGGAAGCATGAGGCAGGCATGGGCCCGTGGGCGGAGGGCTACAGGCGGGGGTCAGGGCCCTGAAGCTGCTAAGCCCACGGTGAGGAGTCCACTGGGACCTCTGTGGAGGACAGCTCATTGCAGGTAGTCCCTTAACTTCCCCAGAAGGTGGCCAGGGCAGGGCAGGGCAGGGCAGAGGGCAGGCTGGGCTCTGCGGGCACCTGCTGCTTAGGGAGCCGGCCTTCTGAAGTCAGGGTGTTATTTCAACCTCACCACGGCCAGTCCCGCTCCTCCCTGCACAGTGCGACGGAGCCCGGGCACCTTCCTTGTGCCCCGTGAGGATCCAGAGTTTCCTAGTGTCTCCCACCTCCTCCCCTTCCTGTGTGAGACTGGGATCCTCCACAACCAGATGTTTCCGGCTGGGACAGAATTTCAGGGAGATGTAATTAAAGCCATAGACCTGACCCCCTACAGCAGGCCAGGCATTCACTGGACGTGAACACAAGAAGTTAATGGTCCACTTCTCTCTTAACCTTCACTCATGGCATGAAGGACACCACATATGACTGGTTCCAGGGAAGCCATTGTGGTGCTTCAGCTAATGGCATCCCCTAAATCCTGTGCCCCAGCCATGAGCTCTCCCAATGCTGCACCCATTAAACTCCAGTTCTGTGGGGGTAGGAAGGTCCTCACGGAATTGAGAGTGGGTCACGAAGCCCTTGGGGTCAGTCACTAAATGCTCTTGAGTTACTTAAAACTAAAATCAGGTCTCTGAAGATTTGTGTTAAAATCCCAATCAAATGAATATAAGTGCTTAAATAACTTCAGTTACATGAAAGGTATTGCTATTTTTAAATGCCATATTGTTGTATTTTATTTTGAATACATCAAATAAATTTAAAATTTGATATAATTAAATAATCCCATTGGTGTGTTCAAAACATCCAACCTGAGTGGCTTTTAAGCATGAGTTTTTCTTGATATCTAAAGAATTCTAATTTCTATTTTTTAAGTTGTATTTGAACATAATATAGTGAAGGCGCTCAAATGGGGAGTTTACAGGTTAAATTTATTAACTAAAGAATATTCTAAGTCTATAGGAGCTGGCCTCTGTGAAGTCATCATACCATCCTGCCCATCTGTGCCTTTCTCGGTATTCTTCTAGCATTTAGTTTTTGCACTTTGGCAGTGACATGAGTATATTACAGTCTAACCTGTTGAGCTCACCTGCACCCACAATTTAACTAGCCCCCACTAACCTGCTCTCCCTCCAGGTTTCTTCTTCCAGCTTTTGTTCCCCAATGTTTAAATCTTTCTTATCCAGTGTCTGAGTGGCTGGTCACACCTGCTAGATGTCCAGCACAGCTGTGGTCTAGGTCTCACTTCCTGACTTGACTGTTGACATCCATCCAAGCCATCCTACTTCTACCTCCTCTTCCTCCAGTCTCAGCCTGCATTTCAGAATGAATGCTGTTAGATATGCATCGTTGTGCAGCGTTACAGACAGAGATGCGTTTGAACACTTCTAACAGTGCTGTTTTTCCAGGGAACCAGATGGCTGCTGGCCAAAGCACAGCACCTTGTAGAAGATGAGGGGGTGTACTTATAGGGGAGGTTTGAGTGCTGTGGCAGATTGCTCTGTGCTTCATTCACCAGTCCATGCTGTTGTCTGTCAATGCTGTACACTCAGACTGGTTTTCAAAGATTATGCCCTGTGGTAGTGTACACCTATCATATGTATGTCTATCAATGTGTTAATCCTACATAATAAAGAGGGAATTTACAAATTGACTGCCACTCTGCCACAAAGATAGCGACCCCCACAGTGGAGGCAGGGGTTTCTGTAACACAAGATGACTGTGCCCACAGCTGAGGCAGAGTTCCTGTAATGAGCCTTATGAGCAATCAGCAGGGACCTGAGGCTGCACCTCCCCACCCCCGTGGGGCTTGACAGGGGACCTCATGCTGCGCCCCCCAACTTGGCACCAGGGCAGGGGACCTCAGGCCGCACTCCCTGCCCTGCCCCAGCGCCAGGCCGGGGGACCTCAGGCCACACACACTCAGCCATCAGGGCTTGAGAGGGGACCTGAGGCTGCACCCCCCTCCTGGTGGGACTTGAAGGGGGACCTGAGGCCAAGCGCCCAACCCAACTCCGGGCCAGGGACCTAGTCTGCGCCACCCCCCCCACTCCTGCACCGGACAGGGCTTGACAAGGGTTTTAGCAGATGGGTCTGTAGCCCAATGGGGAGACCAGCTGGGTCTCACATGATTTTGAGGCACACATGAGTGGCCAGGGACTTGACTCTGGGTCCTGTGGTTCGCCCCAGACTCTGACAGGAGGAAGATTTTCATATACATTTTACTGATTTTCTTTCATCACTGACACTTCTATTATAGAGAAAGGGCAAATAGCAATATTAAAATATTTCCTCTAATTAATCCCCTTTTAATGTGCATAAATTTCATGCACTTGACCACTAGATTTAATATATTTTTGTTGACTTTAGAGAGAAAGGGGGAGGGAGAGAGAGAGAGATAGAAATGTTAATGATGAGAAAGAATAATTGATGGCTTGCCTCCTGCATGCCCTATATTGTGAATCAAGCCAGAAACCCTGGGTAGGCATGTGCCCTGACTAGAATTGAACTGTGCTTTCCTGGTTCATAGTTCATTATTCAACCCCTGAGCAACACTGCCTGGACTTATGCATTAATTTTTAAAGTACTGACTCTTTCAACATAAACATCTAATTTTGTTGAAGAGAAGGATCCCTGAGAGTAACTTGTCAGCATGATTGTCAAGTGTTTGCTCACAAGGTTCATTGTTCCTCTGCTGGGACCTCCCCGGTCACAAAGCTGACTGGCAGCCATATCTGAGTTTCCATCAGTGTGGCCCTCACTGTTATCTCCACCCTGGTGATTCCCTAAGACCCCACCCCATCAAATTTGCATTCCTACCCAAGGAGTTTGTAGCCAATTTTCCATATGAGTGGCCTATCTTGGCTCAGGCTTTAGACTTTGCTAGAATCTCTCAAATAAGCAGCAGCTGGCATCAAACCTATCAATAAAAGGCCCAAGACTCTGCACTAGCACCAGCCAGTTTTGCTTCACAGTTGGGTCTTAACCTGGGCACTTCCTAGCCCAAAACTAGTAGCAGCCATCTGCAGATCTCTCTAGCTCCTACCAAGTGGTCCTAGGTAGTGGCTGACTTTGCACCTTCTGGAGGCCCCAAAGCCAATGAATCTGGTGGACAGCTTCAGATCATAACGGATTACAACTCTGCACATTCACAAGCAACACACTCAAGGAGCTGACTCAATGAGCACCAAAGCCCCATTGAAACAAGTCCTGTTCCATAGGGGTGTCTCCTTCACAGAAGCTCTTCCATTTTGGATGCAGTTGGTTCTCACAGCCCATCGGCCTGGAAATCAATTCCTCTCAGTGATGCCAATAGCAATCAAGGATCAACTACAACAAGACTGTGCACACAGCCCACACAGGAACACACCTAGAGTGCCCAGCTCAGGTGACTGGGGAGGCTGAGCCAGTAAGGCTCTACAGGACACCTAATACACAAGTTCTCTCTACCAATTCCAGGAGACATAGTAGCTCTACCTAATACATAGAAACAAACACAGGGAAGCTGCCAAAATGCAGAGACAAAGAAACATGTCACAAATGAAATGGACATAAGCAAACTACTAGAGATAGAGTTCAGAACAATGGTTCTAAGGTTACTCAAAGATCTTAATGAGAGTTTCTAGGGACTTAATGAGTTCTTCAAGGAAATTAATGAGAGATTCAAGGGACTTAGACTTTCAAGGATCTTGGTGAGAATGCCAAAGACATAAAAAAAGGACCAGTCAGAAATTAAGCATATATTAACTAAAATAAAGAATAATTTATGGGAATTCAACAGTAGAGTAGAGGATTCTGAGAATCAAATAAATGATTTGGAATATGAGGAAGCAAAAAACACCTAATAAGAAGAACAAAAAGGAAATGCATAAAAAGGTATGGATATAATGTAAGGAGCCTCTGGGACAACTTCCAGTGTACCAACATTCCCATTATGGGGATGCTAGAAGGAGAAGAGAGACAGCAAGATCTTGAAAACCTATTTGAATAAATAGTGACAGAAAACTTCCCTCACATGGTGAAAGAAATAGTCTTACAAGTTCAGGAAGCACAGTAAGTCCCAAAACAAGATGAATCCAAAGAGGCCCACATCATAATTGATATGTCAAGGGTTAAAGAAAAACAGGGTTTTAAAAGCAGCAAGAGAAAAGCAATTAGTTACCTACAAGGGAGCACTTGTGGGACTGTCAGCTGATTTCTCAACAGAAATTTTGCAGGCCAGAAGGGAGTGGCAAGAAATATTCAAAGTGATGAATAGCAAGACTACAACCAAGATTACTCTACCCAGCATTTAGAATTTAAGGTCAGATAAAGAGCTTCACAAACAAGAAAAAGCTAAAGGAGCTCATCACCCCCAAGTCAGTATTACATGAAATGTTGAAGGGTATTCTTTAAGAAGTAGAACAAGAGGAAGAAGAAAAAAGATGAAAAATATGAACAACAAAATGGCAATAAATACATATCAGCAACTGAATTTAAAAATCAAAAGAAATGAACAAGAAATCTAATGAAAAAATAAACAGTAGAATAAAATAGAATTAGAGGCATGGAAATAGAAAAGACTGACAAATCTGAGAGGAAATCAGTGAGAGAGTTGTGGGAAGATATTTCAAGGGACTTAATGAGTGCTTTAAGGGAAACAATGAGAGCTTCAAGGGACTTAGTGAGACTTCCAAGGATCTTGATGAGAATGCCAAAGACATATGTATGTATGCTTTACCTAAGGACACAGACAACAGGGTGGTAAAGTCCTGGAGTGGGGTGGGATATGGGTGGATGGGGGCCCTGGAGGGCAAAGGGGAGCATCTGTAATGTTCTCAGCAATAAAGATTTTCCTAAAAAAAAAAAAAAAAAGGATTTAGTAAGGAAGGCAAAAAAAAAAAAAAAAAGATATTTAGATGCGCCCTGACTGGAATCAAAGTGTGACCTCCTGGTGTCATAGGTCAATGCTAATAAATATATTAATACTACTTAATTATGATATATACATATATAAATAAAAATAAAATATGGTCTATATTTCATTTATTTATTTTTAGGTGCTACAATAAACAGTAATCACAATAGAATGTAGCTATGTTATCATGGCCTTTTTATATCATAGATCATAAAATATGACCTACAAAATTTCCTGCCTCCCACCAGAAATTGTCGCCTGTCATATTCTTCAGTCTGTTATACTGGTAGAATTCCTGGAATTATTTGAAAAGTCAGAACCCAGAAGTAACACTTCCATTGAGGCAGAGGCAGAGGAAGCAGATACAGAATTGCAAATGGCTAAATGGTAGCATTCTTCTTGAAAAAATGAGAAATTTAAGAAATGTTTCTCTTTACTTACTATTATTCCTTAGGGGCAGGAACTTCCAACACTTTAACTTTTCTGTCTCCTAGAATTTCTATCAAATAAATAATTACATATTAATTATTTATTAATGTAGACACTACATAACTCCCCCCATAAACACACACACACACACACACACACACACACACACACACACACACACAGAAAAGTTACAGGAAATGAAAAGAGAGCTCGAAGGTGGAGGAAATATCTCCCAGCACTTAGTGAGGGTCTCAGCCCCCTCTACATCGGGACATTAAGAACTAGCTGCACAGGTCTCATTGTCGGAAAGTAAGACACAGGAAGCCTTTCTGGCAGTAATCAGTAAAATCTGTATGTTTCATACCCTTTTACACTAAACTTGGGGATATCTAGTGTTTTGAAGAAGCAAATGCAGATTTTCATGACTTTCAGGTTATAAAATGTAAGCATTGTCTCATACTTAGAAGGAAATACACATAATTTCAAAAATGGTTGTTGAATGGAGTTACCTATAAATGAAAATGTATATTTGCTAAAAGGACTAGTTTTGTAAATAAAAGTCTAGACAATCAATAAATTGAAACCCATTACATTTTTTTTTTAATTTTTAAGAGAGAAAGAGAGGAAGGCAGAGAGAGAGAGAAATAGCGATTTGTGTTCCATTTATTTATGCATTCAATGGCTGATTCTTGTACCCTGAGTGGGGATCAAACTGGCAACCTTGGCATATCTGGACAAGGCTCTAACGCACTGAGCTACCAGGCCTGGGTGAAACCCATTATTTTTTTACCCATAAAGAAGTTTGGAGAACTATTTTTTTCAGTATACCTAAACTTGTTTTAGCATATGATGTTTTAAAGGTGAGATCAAATGATAAATACTATGACTTTGTAATTTTTTATGTGTTTCTCTAAGTCAGCTATATTGTATAGCGATGTTTGCCTAATATCCATAAAGTGTTAATTGCATAATAAAAAGTATATTAACTAAAAACACTATTTAGTTTGATGAAATTTGGGTTTTTTAAAAAAGTAATGGTATAGTATTTCTCTTAATTCAGTGAACAGATAAATGCTTTCTAATACACACATTTTTGAGTCTAAGCATGTCTATCAAAATGTTTAAATAATCACTTTTATACACAAATTTATATGAAATACATTTTATTTAGCTGTTATCTTTCCAGTAGTTTGATACAAAAATAGCATTTGATATGGAAATGACAAAGCAGAGTGATGTCATTTGTATGTAATTTATATTAGCTATCCAGTAACACTGCCAGCTAACAAACTTTGTTTGAACCTCTATTAATCATTGAATTATTATTATTTTTAGTTTCTAGGTGGATAGTAATCTCTTAGTTTACATAGCACCTGAAAAGAAATAAATGAATTATACACCATATTTTATTTTTATTTATATATGTATAGTATATGTTATAATTAAGTAGTTTTAATATGACAGTGTTTAAATAAATGTATTACATTCATTGTCTCTGGGCTTTCAGCCAACAGAGTAGGGGGATTCTACCACTTCGATAACATTTTTAGAATAGTTTGTTTTACATTAAAAAATGGTAAATGAAAAAATATAGTACATTACAGGAATGCGTATTTTTCTTAACTCTTGTTACTGGAAGAAGAGTAAAGTGTAAATGGAAAAGCTTCCTCTAAAATAATTTTGTAAAACTCTTTTAATGGCTCCCAAGTACCTATAAAAGTTTCAGACATAGCCATAGGAATGTGTGTTTCTAAACAGGAATTCTTTGTCCCTATGTAATATATCTGCATTACAGTTCAGGTGTTAGTGACATTGGGATGACTCCTATGACATAGTTAGTTATTATTAAAATTGCTTCAGTTTTTCAAATTATTTTTAGGCTGATATATAAAATTAGCCCATTTTAAAATTCTATAAAGGAGAAACAGCCGTCTTGAAGATAAAATCTTTTTTAAAAAACAGTTTGCTCATCATCGGTAAACATTCTATTAGCAGTGCTAAACCTAGACAAGATGGTAAGGTAGGAAAATATTTTTTTCTCTTTGGGTTCCCTCCTCCTCTTAGCATTTGGCTTTCCTTCCCCCTCCAAGTTTCTAGTGTTCTCCTGGTCTTGCCTTTCTGGAAATGAAGTCATCCCTAGTAAAGTATTAGATGGTTCATGGCATCCTCCTTGGACTATTTGCATTCGTACAGAAAAGAATGGTCAAAGAAACCAATAATTGAAACCTACACACATACAGGAAAGCAGAGGAAGGGTCAGTGAATGGCTGCCTGAGTGGATGGTGGATGCACGGGTGAATGAATGGTGGTAGGCTTCAGGCATGGGAAGTCTTTATTTCTCCGGGACTCCTACTGTGTCAGTGATGGTCTATCCTGTGAGAAGAGGGTCTGCCAAGTAGATTCTGCCACCATGTTGCTTTACCATACATCTTAGTAATTACTCTCAACCACTGACATGTAGTGTGAACTATACCTTTTGTCACTTGTCATACCAGCTTGAGATCAAATTCCTTTTTTGTAGGGGGGCATGGGAGAGGAGTTGTCTGAAGGCACCTGCCCTTGCCTAGGAAACGTCCTTGCTTGAAAGACACTACAAATACATGTGTTTCCTCAAGGATGTACCCTGCTGACAGTATCTAATAGTTAATTTTAGTTCAAACTGTTGTTACAATAAAAGCCTAAGAAGGCAGATTAACAGGGCTGTTTCGGCTCCTATAGACAAGCAGTCCTTTAGCCTCTCTTTCACAGAAACATGTGTCAGAGTAATCCGTTCATCTATCCCTCAGGGTCTCTGGTCAGTCCCGGCAATTTGTGTTTGATTGTTTAAGGCTGGAAGACCACATTCGTTCTGTGCCACTATCGGAAACATGGCACCAGATACTGTCAGAGGAGGAGATTCAGGACATGACAAGGTATGTTCTATTTTTGACACATCTTTATTCACTGAGTGGCCAGATTATTATGATCTCTGAACACATAATAATCTGGCCACTCAGTATATATATATGTGTGTGTGTGTGTGTGTGTGTGTGTGTGTGTGTGTGTGTGTATACATACATATATATATATATATATTAGAGGACCGGGGCATGAATTTGTGCATGGTTGGGATTTGGGATCCGGCCAGCCTGGCCAGGGGGAGGGGACATGGGTGGTTGGCCGGCCTGCCTGCTGGTCAAACTCCTGGTCGAGGGGACAATTTGCATATTAGCCTTTTATTATATAGGATATACACTGAGTGGCCAAATTATTATGTGGTCAGAGATCATAATAATCTAGCTACTGAGTGTATATCTCTATAACTGTATAATAAGAATCCTAGCTAATAACATAGGTAGAGTCTCCAACAGAGTCCTCTTTCTGGTGTTGCCTTATCTTTACTTTTTCTCTCCTTTGTTTTGTAGACAGGAACACATTTTGATATCTAGGGTTGTGGAGGAAAAAGATAATAGAAAGGTTAGGACATTCTGGATTTCCCTTTTTTTAAGTTTTACTGGTAAGGATAATCTTTTGTTTTATAGAGTAACACTCTTTGTTAAAGGAAACCTCAAAAGCAACTATTTCTTCATATGCTATTAATAATTTTTACGTTTTTTTTTCCATTAAAAGAATCTGTATCTTGAGCAAAGCACCAGTGGAAACTATATATAAAACAAAAATCATTCATTTTCTGTTGCATGGGACCTGCTCTTTTAGGTCTCAGCTGAGCCACAGCACAGTACAGAGGTGTCACTGAATGCGCAAACTGCAACTGCTCCTGTGTGAGTCGAGCTTGGTGATTTTGGACAGCGCATATTGGCATTACTGATTTTTGTTAGAAAAATACCCGGGACATATACTTGGCCGTGTCACCTTAGGTTGATATTTGCTTTCTAAGAGGACATTGAAAAGGGAATCTTTCTTATTTTCTTATTTCCAATTGGGCTTTTAACTTTGTAGACATACTGGAGACACTCTTGATGATCTCTCCCACAGAAATAATCATTGTAACACTCCTTGGAGAAAGAAAAATTCAAGATAGTCTCTGTTTTCCTAAGCCCTCTAAAGCAGCAGTCGCCAACCGGTGGTCTGAGACCACTGGTGGTCAGTGAGGTCTGAAACGTTGGTGTCGCTGCTCTAAAGAGCTCATTTTTTTCCTCCCCACTTTCTTTGTATGTGCAAAATGAAGGCTGGGAAAAGGCTTTCTAAGTAATTATGTTATAAAATCCTGGTCACTTATTTTATTTCATGTATGAAATGGTACAGGCCTGTCCAGTTCTTTCTCTTTTTAAAAAAATATATTTTATGGATTTTACAAAGAGGAAGGGAAAGGGACAGAGAGTTAAAAACATCGATGAGAAAGAAACATCGACCAGCTGCCTTCTGCACGTCCCCTACTGGGGATTGAGCCCGCAACCAAGGTGCATGCCCTTGACCAGAGTCGAACCCAGGATCCTTCAATCCACAGGCCGACTCTTTATTCACTAAGCCAAACCAGTTAGGGCTGTCCAGTTCTTTCTTAACACTTTTGCTTTATTAATAACTTTCTCCAAGTAAGGGATTCTGACTTTTTTTTGTTGTTGTTTCTCACCTTCCCCTCTTCCTTATCCCTTTGCAAAATCTCACATGTGCAGTCCACATGTCTTAAGTGTAGAGATGTTTGCTAATGACTCATCATATGTTTACAGCCTGTTGTTCAACTTTTCACAATTAGGAATCTGATTGTAGAGCTGTATCAATTGATTTCCAATCCCACAGCAGAACATTCTGAGGGTCTGACTCAGACGGCAGTAAAACTGCTTGTATAAATAAAATAATTAAATTGTTGGTTTAGTTCGAGACAAGGTATTCTTTGAAACTATTGGGAATTTTGGTAGGAATTTATAACTATTAAAATTTGAAAATTACTTTCTAAGTTTTCTAAGATCTAATAGAACCAATTTTCTTTTAATCTTAACCCGAGGATATGCTTATGGATCTTAGAGAGAGAGAGGGGAGAGAGATAGAGATAGAGAGAAAGAGAGAGAGAGAGAGAGAAAGAATCATCTATGTAAGAGAAACATTGATTGGTTTCCTCCCGTATGCACCATGACTAGGGATTGAACCCACAACCTAGGTATGTGGCCTGACTGGGAATCAAACCCACAACCTTTCGGTGTATGTAATGATGCTCCAGCCAACTGAGCCACAGCAGCCAGGGGCCTGGAACCAACTTTCAGGAAAGAAAACCTTATATTACTCCTAGAATTTCTGCATACCCGAGGTCCAAAGTTCAGCTAAGTCAGTGGGAGTTGATGGAACACCTTGAGGCCTTTGAGTTGATTGAGCTTTAATGTATGCAACGTGCTCCTCACTGTGCCTGGCTTGCACGCACTCTTTTGTGGTTTTAGTCTGCCTCCCCTGTTTTCTATGTCACTGTTACGTGTTTTCTTTAAAACAGTTCTAGTTCCATAAATTTTGCTGCATTTCTCTGAAACCTTGGCCCTGAAATTTGGAAGCAGAGAGTTTAAAATTTTAGCATCCAGTTAATATTTCATTGGCATAAGCTTATATAGTCAACCGTTATTCAAATCCTGATTTGCATAATTATAAAAGAAGTAGTTTTCAATATATCAAGAATCTCTAAATTATATGTCATTTGCTGTGTTCTCAGTTCAGGTCACTACATTTATAAATTTGTTTCCCGTTTAGATCACATTTTGTTTTGCATTATTTTAAATCTCATCATGCTTCCTACAAAAGAAGGCTATTAGATTTGTGGTAGATTCTATAAGAGGAATTGATTTAGGTGGTTATGAAAAAATAACACCTGTAGGTGGGATTTTTTTTTCATTTTTGTTCTTGGGCTTTAAGTAATTTGTAATATTTATTGCAGTTGGATAGTCACTAAAAATGCTAATCGGTACTTTGTCCCCCTCTCTCATAAATCCAAAGATTTAATTTATTTGAAATTTTAAATTTATTTTAAACAAAATAAATTTTTAGTTAACCAAAATAAAACCATATTAGTTTAGAAAATAATTAAAACACTTTTAGTTCATTGATTGACAGCCTAAATGTTTAAATTTTGTTCTGACATACCTGCATATCTGTTCTCTAAATGTCTTTCTTGCATGTGCTAGTTTAATACTCCTTGCTCAGAAATCTATGTTCAGGATCTTTTTGTTAAAATATTTCCCAAATATGCAGCTTCATTTTGTTCATTTTTCCTTCCTCTAAATCACTTATTAGTTAATATTCTATCAAATCGTTCTGTACGCAGTTGACTGGTGGGTTTAGGTGTTGCAATGTATATATATATACATATATATATATGTGTGTGTGTGTGTGTGTGTGTGTGTGTGTGTGGCTATGTGTGTGGCTGTGTGTGTCACTGTATATATAAACATGCACACACACTTGCATTACTTTGTGTGATGTCTTTAGATAAAACTTCCATACACTGCTTGCATGTTTCCCCATTCCGCCTTCTTTTTGAGACCTGTCAGCTCTGTGTGGCTGTTGTATTGGATGAGCATGGGGCTGATGACTAAACATTAGAATTATCTTTAGAAATGTACATGCTCAGTTTGAAAAATGGAAAGTTCAGTTCCAAGGTCAGAATAGAAGGAAATGTACATCTGACATTGTTGGATGGAACATAGACATGTTTAAGAAATGTTAGTACCTCTGATGCGGGGACATGGGACCCCAGGTAGCCAAGAAACACTCTCCAACACTGAGTGAAGAGGGTCCTGGTGATTTGGGAGTGGGTATGCCTCATGGGGTAGCATCTCTTCGCCCCCAATTTCTGGTGTGGACAGGAGCCACCGAAAGGTTACAAGAAGGGAGGATAAAGTCAGTGCATAAATGTTCGACGGCGCTGGTAACTTCCGGCCTGTGTGCCTAGCCCACCATTCTAATCTGATGATTCAGAGACAGTTCTGGGGTGTTCCACTGGGCCCTTGATGTGATGGTCCCCCTTTTCTTTATCAGTGCTAGCTGGCAGGACACTGAATGAAGACATTCAGCAAGTTATGCAATAGAGCGACTCGTGAAAAAAGTTGGAAACATGTTTTAAAAGGGATTAGAAGAGCTTCCTTGGTGAGGAATTTCTCTAGTGACCACTGTCTAAGGGCAAGAATACCTGTTGAACCTTCCCCCTTTACTTGTCTTCTGAAAAATTGGATTTCTATCTTCTGATTCATAAACAGCAAGGCCCTTCTGGACAGGGAAGACCACCTGACCTGGAGGTGCTCTGGGAAACTTAGTGGTGGGTCAGGGTGAGCCGCACACTCCGAGGAGGGCTGGTCAAGAACCCCAGACCTTGGGCTGGTGCCTGCGCCTGCTTTCTTTTTTTTTTTTTAATTGTTTAAAGTATTACATATATCTCCTTTTTTTTTCCCCATTGACCTTCCCCCACCCTCCCCTACCCCCTGTCCCATGACCTCATCCAACCCCCCAACCAGTGTCTTATGTCCATTGGTGTGCTTATATACATGCATACAAGTCCTTTGCTTGATCTATTTCCCTCCCTCCCCAACACTCCCCATCCTTCCCGCTGTAAATTGACAGTCTGTTTGGTGCTTTACTGCCTCTGTATCTATCTTTTAATTCATCAGGTTATAATGTTCTTTATCCTATCTAATAAAAGAGTAATATGCAAATTCACCATCACTCTGCTACACCCGCAAACCATGCCCACAGCTACGCCCACCAGCAATCAGGAGTGAATATGCAAATAAACCCAACCAAGATGGCTACAGCCACAGAGAGCAGAAGGGAGGCTTGGGTTTCCCCGGCAATGGAGGAAGCCAAGCTTTCCACCTGCCCTTGCCGGCCTAGGCCTCCACTCAAGACTACAAAGTTTCAATGATAGAAGATACATAAACCCAAACAGAAATGGTGGCAGCCACAGAGCTAGAAAGAGCAGGAGGCTAGGGTTGCCCACGGTGTTGGAGGAAGCCAAGCTTCTGCAGCCCTGGCCGGCCCAGGCCTCCGCTTAAGGCTACAAAGTTTCAATTATAGAAGATACATAAATCCCAATAGAAAAGGCTGCCGCCATGGAGCAAGCAGAAGGCTTGGCTCTGCTCCAGGCTACAAAGATTCAATTGTAGAAGATAAATAAACCCCAGATACCAGGGCCTCAGCTTGGGTCACTGGGGTGTGTGGCCGGCCTGCAAACGACCACAGGCCCCTCGCCCAGGCCACCCCACACACTAAGGGAACCCCCACCCTGATCCGGGACACCCTTCAGGAAAAACCAGCTGGCCCCCACCCGTGCACCAGGCTTCTATCCTATCTAATAAAAGAGTAATATGCAGATTGACCATCACTCCAACACACAAAATGGCTGCCCCCATGTGGATAAGATCTTGCCCCCATGTGGACACAAGATGGCTGTCACAAGATGGCCAGCCGGGGAGGGTAGTTGGGAGGGACCAGGCCTGCAAGGGAGGGCAGTTGTGGGTGATCAGGCCAGCAGGGGAGAGCAGTTGGGAGGGACCAGGCCTGCAAGGGAGGGCAGTTGGGGGCAATCAAACCTGCAAGGGAGGGCAGTTAAGGGTGACCAAGCTGGCAGAGGAGGGAAGTTGGGGGCAACCAGGCCTGCAGGGAAAGGCAGCTGGGAGGGACCAGGCCTGCAAGGAGGGCAGTTGTGGGTGATCAGGCCAGCAGGGGAGAGCAGTTGGGGGGACCAGGCCTGCAAGGAGGGCAGTTGTGGGTGATCAGGCCTGCAGGGGAGGGCAATTAGGGGTGACCAGGCCTGCAGGGGAGGGCAGTTAGGGGAAAACAGGCAGGCAGGGGAGCAGTTAGGAATCAATCAGGCTGGCAGGGGAGTGGTTAGGGGATGATCAGGCTGGCAGGCAGAAGTGGTTAGGGGCAATCAGGAAGGCAGGCAGGCCAGCAGTTGGGAGCCAGCAGTCCTGGATTGTGAGAGGGATGTCCGACTGCCAGGGATCAGGCCTAAAAGGGCAGTCGGACATCCCTCGTGGAGCCCCGATTGGAGAGGGTGCAGGCTGGGCTGAGGGACACACAACCCCGTGCATGAATTTCGTGCACCGGGCCTCTAGTTTTCCATAAATGAGTGAGATCTTGTGGTATTTTTTTTCATTGCCTGGCTTATTTCACTTAACATAATGCTCTCCAAGGCCATCCATGCTGCTGCAAATGGTAAGAATTCCTTCTTTTTTATAGCAGCGTAGCATTCCATTGTGTAGATATACCATAGTTTTCTAATCCACTCATCTGCTGGTGGGCATTTAGGCTGTTTCCAAATCTTAGCTATGGTGAATTGTGCTGCTATGAACATAGGGGTGCATATATCCTTTCTGATTGGTGTTTCTAGTTTCTTGGGATATATTCCTAGAAGTGGGATTACTGGGTCAAATGGGAGCTCCATTTTTAGTTTTTTGAGGAAATTCCACACTGTTCTCCACAGTGGCTGGACCAGCCTGCATTCCCACCAGCAGTGCACGAGGGTTCCTTTTTCTCCGCATCCTCGCCAACACTTGTCATTTGTTGATTTATTGATGATACCGTTCTGACAGATGTGAGATGGTACCACACTGTCGTTTTGATTTGCATCTCTCGGATAATTAGTGACTTTGAGCATGTTTTCATGTGTCTCTTGGCCTTCCTTCTGTCTTCTTTCGAAAAGATTCTATTGAGGTCCGTTGTCCATTTTTTAATTGGATCATTTATCTTTCTTTTATTAAGTTGTATAAGTTGCCTGTAAATGTTGGAGATTAAAGCAGTGGGCTTTCTTGTTTTGTTGTTGTTTTCTTTTGCTGGGCAAAAGCTTTTTATTTTGTTGTAGTCCCATTTGTTTATTTTCTTTTTAGCTTCCATTGACCTAGGAGCAGTATTGGTAAAAAATTGCTTCAGCATATGTCTGAAATTTCCTTGCCTGTGGATTCCTCTAGTATTTTTATGGTTTCCCATCTTATGTTTAAGTCCTTTATCCATTTTGAGTTTATTTTTGTGTATGGTGTAAGTTGGTGGTCTAGTTTCATTTTTTTTTTGCATGTATCTGTCCAATTTTCCCAATACCATTTATTGAAGAGACTGTCTTGACTCCATTGTATGTTCATACCTCCTTTGTCAAATATTAATTGGGAATAGTGGTTTGGGTCGATATCTGGATTCTCTATTCTATTCCATTGGTCTATATGTCTGTTCTTGTGCCAGTAGCAGGCTGTTTTGAGAATAGTGGCTTTGTAATACAGCTTGAAATCAGGTATTGAGATCCCACCTACTTTGTTCTTCTTTCTCAGGATTGCTGTGGCTATTTGGGGTCTTTTTTTTTTTTTTTATTCCAGATGAATTTTTGGAGAGTTCTTTCTAGGTCTGTGAAATATGCCCTTGGTATTTTAATGGGGAGTGCATTGAATCTATAGATTGCTTTGGGTAGTATGGACATTCTAATGATGTTGATTCTCCCAATCCATGAACATGGTATGTTCTTCCATCTGTTTACATCTTCCTCTATCTCTTTTTTCAGTGTCCTGTATTTTTTTTTTGCATATAGGTCTTTTACCTCCTTAGTTAAGATTATTCCTAGATGTCTTAATTTTTTTGGTGCAATGGTAAATGGGATTGCTTTTTTAGTCTCTCTGTAAGTTCACTATTGGTGTATAGAAATGCCATAGATTTCTTGGCATTAATTTTGTATACTGCTACATTGCCAAATTCATTTATTAAGTCTAATAGTTTTTTGATGGAGTCTTTGGTTTTTTTCTTATGTGCAATATCATGTCATCTGCCAATAAGGACAGCTTTACTTCCTCTTTTCCAATTTGGATGCCTTTTATTTCTTCTTCTTGTCTAATTGAAATGGCTAATACTTACAGTACTATGTCGAACAGGAGTGGTGAGAGTGGGCATCCCTGTCTTGTTCCTGTTCTTAGATGAATTGGTTTTAGTTTTTGCTAATATAGTATGATGTTAGCTGTGGGTTTATTATATATATGACTTTTATTATGTTGAGGTATGATCCTTCTATTCCCACCTTGTTAAAAGTTTTTATCAAGAAACGGTGTTGGATTTTGTCAAGTGCATTTTTTGCATCACTTGATATGACTCTGTGATTTTTATCTCTCAGTTTGTTTATGTGATGTATCACGTTTATTGATTTGTGGATATTGTACCATCCTTGAATTCCTGGGATAAATCCTACTTGGTCATGGTGTATGATCTTTCTGATGTGCTGCTGGATCCGATTTGCCAGAATTTAGTTGAGGATTTTGGCATCTATGTGCATGAGGGATATTGGCCTGTAATTCTCTTTCATTGTGTTGTCTTTATCTGGCTTTGGTATTAGGGTGATGCTGGCTTCATAGAATGAGCTTGGAAGTGCTCCTCCCTCTTGAATTTTTTGGAATAATCTGAGGAGGATAGGTTTTAGTTCTTCCTTGAATGTTTGTTAAAACTCCCCTGTGAAGCCATCTGGCCCCGGGCTTGAGTTTGCTGGAAGCTTTTTGATGACTGATTCAATTTCTTCCATAGTTATGGCCTATTGAGATGTTTAGATTCTTCCTGATTGAGTTTTGGAAGGTTGTATTTTTCTAGGAATATGCCCATTTTCTCCAGGTTGACCAGTTTGTTGGAATAGAGTTGTTCATAGTATTTTTTTAACAATCCTTTGTATTTCTGTGCAGTCTGTTGTTATTTCACCTCTTTCATTTCTGATTTTATTTGGGTCCTCTCTCTTTGCTTCTTGGTGAGCCTGGCTAGAGGTTCATCAATCTTGTTTATCCTTTCAAAGAACCAGATCTTGGTTTTCTTGATCTTTTGTATTGTTTTTATTGGTCTCAATGTCGTTTATCTCTGCTCTGATCTTTATTATTTCCTTCCTTCTGCTTACACTGGGCTTTTCTTGTTGCTCTCTTTCTAACTCTTTGAGTTGTAGGGTTAGATAATTTGTTACCATTGTTTCTTGTGTTTTTGGTTTTTGTTTTGTTTTTTTGAAGTAGGTTTGTAGAGCTATGAACTTCCCTCTCAAGACTGCTTTCATTGTGTTCCATAGATTTTGGATTGTTGTGTTTTCATTGTTGTTTGTTGCCATGATGTTTTTTATTTCTTCCTTGATCTCTCTGGTAACCCAGTCATTGTTTAATAGCATGCTGTTTAGTCTCCATGTGTTTGACTTTTTTGGATTGTTTTTATTGTAGTTGATTTCCAGTTTTATGACACTGTGATGTGAGCAGATGCTTGATATGAGTTCTATCTTCTTGAATTTCAAGAGACTTTGCCTATGACCCAACATATGGTCTATCTTTGAAAATGACCCACGTGCACTTGAGAAGAATGTATATTGTGTGGCTTTGGGGTGAAATGTTCTGAAGATGTCAATTCCATCTAGTCTAGTGAGTCATTTAGGATTGATGGTTCTTTGCTGATTTTTTGTTTAGAGGATTTGTCCAATGGTGACAGTTGGGTATTAAAGTCTCCTACTATGATTGTATTGCTGTCAATCTCTCCCTTGATATCCTTCAGGAGTTTTTTATGTATTTGGGTGCTCCTGTATTGGATGTGTATATGTTTACCAGAGTTATTTCTTCTTGTTGGATTACTCCCTTTAGTATTATGAACTGGCCTTACTTATCTATTGTTATGTCCTACACTTTGAGATCTAATTTGTCAGATATAAGTATTGCTACCCCAGCTTTTTTTTTTCATTTCCCTGAAAAATCTTTTTCCATCCCTTCACCCTCAGTCTGTGTGCGTCTTTTTTTCTGAGGTGGGTTTCTTGTAGACAGCAGATATATGGGTCATGTTTTCTTATCCAATCTGTTACCCTATGTCTTTTGATTTGGGCATTTAATCCATTTACATTTAAAGTTATTATTGATAGGTACTTATTTGTCACCATTATTATTCTTTACCCCTGTGTTCCTTCTTCGCTTCCTGTTTCTTTCTTTCTTTTTTTTTTTTTTTTTTTTACAGCAGACCCTTTAGCACTTCTTGCATTGCTGGTTTGGTGGTAATAAATTCCCTTAGTGCTTTTTTCTCTGTGAAGCTCCTGATTTCACCTTCAATTTTGATTGATAGACTTGCTGTGTACAGTATTCTTGGATTCAGAACCTTCCTTTGCATGATTTTGTATATTTCATTCCATTCCCTTCTAGCCTGATGAGTATCTGTTGAGAAATCAGTTGCTAGTCTGATGGCGGTTCCTTTGTATGTAACTTTCTGTCTCTCTCTGGCCACTTTTAAGATTCTTACTTTGTCATTGGTGTTTGCCAATTTAATTATAATGTGCCTTGGCATCAGTCTTTTGGAGTTCATTTTCCTTGGGACTCTGTGAGTTTCTTGGATTTGTGTGAGTTTTGTCTTCCCAATATCAGGGAAGTTTTCTGTCATTATTTTTTCAAAAAGGTTTTCTATTCCTTGCTCAGTTTCCTCTTCTTCTGGAACCCCTATTATGTGGATGTTGTTTTGTATTGTATTGTCCCAAAGTTCCCTTAGGCTCTCCTCTTGCTTTTTAATTTTTTTTTTCTAGAAGCTTCTTTACTTGGGTATTTTTTCCTACCTTGTCTTCTAGCTCACTGATGTGGTCCTCTGCTTCTTCTAGTCTACTCTTGATGTTTTCTATTGAGTTCTTTATAGCAGTGATGTCATTTTTCATTTCTTCTTGGTTCTTCTTCATTTCCTCTTGGTTCTTACTCATATTGTCGAATTTGTCTTCCATTCTTTTCAGCCACCTTATGACCATTTCTCTGAATTCTTTTTCTGGAAGGTTGCTTGCCTCCATTTTGTTTACGTCCTTTTCTGGTGATTCCTGCATTTCTTTCATATGAGGGCTGTTTCTTTGTCTCCCAGTGATCTCTCTTCTCTGGGTGTCTGGTTATGTAGTTCTTTCTCTCCTGCGTTGATTTAAAGGCACAAAATACAACACAACCAGGTACAATGCACAACGCATTTAACAGAAATGTATTCACGATATTAATAACCCCAAATAAAGGTGATCACCAGAGAAAGGCAAATTAGAAGATAGGAAAGAAAGAAGAAGAGAAAAAAAAAAAGAAAGGAGTGCCAAAATTAAATTGGGTAAAGGAAAAAACAGAAAGAGAGAAAAGAAAGAGAATAAGAAAGAAAAGGGGAACAAACTATATATATGGGGAGAAAACTCCATTAGAACAGCCACTAATCCCAGCAAATGCCAGCAACAAGTACCTAGAGATGAATACACACTACAAACAACAACTAATATCAAGTGAGGTGAGGGAAAACAGAAGCAAAAAAGCAACAAAAACAAAACAAACAACAACAACAAAAAAACACAAAAAAAGAGTAAGCAAAACAATCTCAAAAACAAGCATAAAAATTGATATAATCAACATTCAAGCAAAGAACAACAAAAGGGTAGAGAGAAAAACAACTTTTTGCATAGAGAAGACAGAGAAGAGAGAAGTGTGTATGGACTCGGAGCAGGGGATTGGAAATTAGATATATAAGTAGGGTGAAATTTTAACAGGGGGTAAAAAGAAAGAATGGGGAAATTTATAAAGCAGGAAAATGGTAAGAGAAACAGGACAACAAAAGGGGAAAAGTTAGGAAGAGAGTGATGGCATAAAGGTAGAGTTGAGATAGAGTAGAATGATGCTAAAGGAAAGATGAAAACGGAATGTAGAACACTAATCCCAAAGTAAAATAAAGAGAAAATAAAATGACACTTTTTTAAAAAAAAAAAGGTAAAATAGTAGTAGTAATAATACTAATTGAAAATAAAAATGTAATAAATAAAAAGGTAAAATCAAGTGAGGGAAAAAGAAAAAAAATAGTTTCTTAAATAAAAGATGAAAAAAATAAAAAAAAATGAAATGTGCAGTAGTGACAGTCATTCACTTCCTCTGTTGTTCTGTTTGGCACGCCTGTTTCCCAGTCAGGACAGTATTGCAGTTCCCTGTGTTCCACTGCACCTCAGTGTTGTAAGTCAGTCCTGATTTTTAAGCAGGCAGTGTGTCTTACTCTCTTGTATTCCTTTATTTGTGATTACACAAGAGTAAATTTGTGATTCAACCCCTGGGTGGCAGTGTTCCTGAATGACCTCCAGGTCTATAGGTCCTCTCTAGCCTATGCTTAGATTCTGCTTTCCCTTTGTCACTCAATACTGGTTTGTGGGAGTGGACTGCCCCAGAGCTGGTTCTCCAACGGTCACTCTCCACTCTGATCCCCAGGTTCCAGAAAAAAAAAACAACAACTTTCCCTGCAGTCTCCTAGGGTGTCCCCAAATGGGTGATCCTATGTATTGGGCCTAGTAATCAGAAGCAAGGATTTAAAGAGGAAAATGTGCAAGTGTGCAAACTCTGGGGCTGCGCACAAGCCTGCGCAGTCCTTTTTTTCCCCTTGTGTCCAAGCAGCTGGCACTCTTTTAAAATTCTTAGGCTGTCCTTATGCCTCAGATCAAAATGGATTGCTTTTTAGAGATCCCCTCTGTTAGCAGCTCTGAGGATCCCCTTCCACATTCACGGATCACGCCAGCCCCAACAGCCATGGATTTTTCTATGTGCAGACTTCCCCCAGTCCTCCAGCTCCCGCAGTGTGTGTGTTTCCCTGTCCTGCCGGGACCAGAGACCTCACCTTATCCCAGGCGAAATCTGACCTTTCCTTGGTGGAGTGTAGAGCTCCTCTGAATCCGCATGTTTGTGCCAATTGGGGCCCGGTGCTCTGGGTTTCGCAGCTGTTCAGGGAGTGTCACAGTTGTAGATTTTCAGACTTCCCATAACATCCACTTTCCCCTTCAAGATGGCGCGGTCTCCGCTTTGGAGACTGTGGCTCCAGGAGGGAACCCAGCAGCAGTGGGGGCTGCCCAGTCAGGGGAACCCCCTCCAGCAGTCCCCCACTTTCTCCTGGAGTATAACTGTCCCTTAACTCACCAACAGACACTCCCTGTGCGACCCTCAGCTGTTCTTTCTATCTGCTCAGGGACAAAGCTCGGGACAAGTCTGTCTATTTTGCCGCCATTTTTTTTCTCCGCCTGCACCAGCTTTCAAAGACCCTTCCTGTGAAGTCAGCTCCACTCCTGAGCCACCTCTCTGAGGGGTGCAGTGTAGCTGTGATCTATCCCTCTCCCAGGGAGGGTGCTGCTCTAAAGAGAGAAGTCTCCACCTTTACAGCCTGCACCAGAGACCTGCTGACACAGCATCCTGAATCATTGTATAGAGACCCCGCAGGATCTCTTTCATTTTCATTCTTTACTTTAGCTGCACCAGCAAATCATACCACAAAAATAAAGACATCATTTTAAAAGACACTCACAGCCCAGCTGCTGTATCTCAGTGGTTGAACATCAACGTATGAACCAGGAGGTCACCGTTGGCTTCCCAGTCAGGGCACATGCAAGGATTGGGGGCTCAATCTCCCAGTAGGGGGCATGAAGGAGGCAGCCTATGGATGGTTCTCTCTCATCGTTGATATTTCTCTCCACTCCCTCCCTCTCCCTCTGGGAAACCAATAAAAACATATTTTAAAAAATTTAAAAAGACACTCACACCTGATGCTGCTGCTGTCCTGGCATGTAACGTATCTTCTTCTTCCCAAGGTTTCTGTACATATGCAGACATAATGTTTATTTGCTTATGATGAGGGCAGAAGTACAGGTAGCTCTGACTTTGCACATTTATTTATATCCTAACTATTCCTTCCTCTTACACAGCATGTCCCCACTTACCGTGCAGTGTCTGCGCTCAGCCAGTGACTTGCTAAGCTGTCATTTTGTTAGCCATTCTTTATTTTCCTTTCCTGTTCTCAGTGGTATCTTCCCTCTTTGTTTCTGTAGGAAGTTCTCCAGCAGCTGATTGTAATGAGCTTGCCAGATGTTTTGATGATTGGCAAAGACCCGCTGTCTGGTGAGTGAAAGTCCCAACCCCCTCTGTGGGCTTGGCCAGTGCCAGTGGCTCTGGCAGCTGTTGGACACAGAGCTCTGGCTGCCAGCTTGGAGCCAGCCCAGTGAAAACACGGGATCATCATGGTGAGATTAAAGGATGGGTTTGTTCCTCTGGGCATGAAGCCATGGCCCCTGCTTCGGTGGGCTTAGCAGCCCGAGTCTTATGTGGCCTCTCTGGGGGTCTGTCCTCCTCAGTAAATGTGGAGACAGAGCCACCTTCACAGGGTGGGAACCTTTTGTTAAGAAAGGAAGAATCTGTGGAGGAACTCACATCTCTCTTCAACGGGGACCCTGTGATGCCCTAGTCAGTCTGTGATGGGTCTCAGCAGGAAGTCCTGGCATGTCTGCCACTGCACCCTGAGGCCTGAGGGCAAGGGTTCCATGTCCTAGAATTGGACACTCACTGTGACTTTGAAAGACTGAATGAAATGTGCTCCTGGACATCTTCCAGAAAGTCAGAGTTAATTCATGCTTGTCAGGTGGATCTCTGTGGAAGTAAACAGGGCGGCTGATCTCCTCCGCCATGTCCTGTGAGTCTGCCTGCACCATGGCTCCCACCCAGACAAGCACCATGTTCTCTTACCCCTGGGCCTTTGCACGTTCTGTTCCTGTGCCTGCAATGCTCTCTCTCACTATGTCCTAATTCTCCCCGCTCACCCTGTGGTTCTCAGCTCAGAGGTCACTTCCTTTAAGAAGCCTTGCCTGATCTCACTGCTGACTAGAGGCTCTTCTTCCAGGATCCCTGGGCACTTTCCAGCTTTTGTGCATTGTCGATGTTCTTGGTCTGAGCCGGAGTATAGTGTTGATTACAACAAAGCTCCTAGCAGCCAGAACACATGGGTGCCTGGAAGGGAGTTGTCTGTAGGTTTGTTTCTTCTTTGCCTGCTTAACTGTCACTGAGCCAATCTCGCTGGCAGAGACCCACTAGAGAGTCTTCTGTGTGTTTGAAACTATTCAAAACCCACAGTCTGGTAGATTTAGAAAAAGAGCAGGTTTTCTTACTCCTGAAATCCTGAGAGAAATTTCATATCAGCCTCCCATAAAAAGTGAGAGAACTTCTGCTTCTCTCCTCTCTTTCTCTCGCTCTCGCTCTCTTATAAGTTTCATAGGAATCTGTGTAGGGAAAACAGTCATAGGATGCCTTTGTGTGCAACACATGTTTTATCCACTCACCCTGGTGAGAACAAACACAGCACTGCTCCATCTGAATCTCCTAGTGCCCTGTTTATCACCCCAAAGCTTATTTAAATCATTTTTCCATGAAGATTATTGTAAAATTAATTCTCTACCTTTAAACCTTCCACTCTCCGCCCCCTCTCCCCCTTAACAAAACTTAGGAAACAGGAATTCCATACCATACTTTTCTAATAGTGCTCTGGATCAGCTTTAGTTTTTTCTTGATGCCTGATGGGTGGGAATGAATGAATAAATGAAAGAATGGCTCATGATTGTCATGTGTGTAGTTGCCAGTGCTGATGGAGTGGAACTCTGCTCTTTCATTGAGCCGCCTCAGACTGTAGATTGAGCTCATATGTGTGTGTGTGTGTGTCTGTGTTTGTGTGTGTGTGTGTGTGTCTGTGTGTGTACAGAGTTTCTATTCTCCTCCTTGCTTATGCTCTTGCTACTAGTAGTGGAGCAGTGGGCCTATCCTACATGTGTTTCCACTTTTAATGCTGATTTTCTCTGCTGTGGCTGGGAACATGGACCCTCAGAGCTGTTGGAGTTATTCTAAAGTATGATACACTTAGACCCTCTTCCATGAACATCAAGATTTTCTGTATGAACTCTGCCTTCTGTTTCTGCTGCTCCACGCCCTCCAAACACTTTCTCACTGGGTGTCAGCTCTCTGCTGGCTACAGTACCATATACAAGCCTGGGGGAGGTGAATCACTGTAGGAAGAGGAGCTGGCGATGGTTGGGATGGTCTGTGCCTGTAATATCCACCAAAGGGCTTACAAGAGGCACTTGCCTGTCATCTGGGGACAGATTGGTGGGGAGCAGGGTGAGGGACAGTCACATGGGCACATGGGCTGGTGGGCGAGAGCACTGTGGCCATGGAAAGGTTTTGATGGGACTGATAGGAGGCTTTTAACACTCCTATGCTCCTTCTCTTTCTTTTTTATCAAACCTGAAATTGTGGCTGATCATCGGCTCAGCATTAATAGAGAAGTGAGTCAGGGTGGTGATTATATTTATGAATGACTATGGATTGGAGCTCTTGGGGCCAAATGAAATGCCTCAAGTGAAATAACAATCATAAGTCTTTGAAATTATTCCATTTTAAACACTGAGGAGGGCAAGGGTTCCACATCCTAGAATTGGACACTGTGCAGAGTGGTTTTGGGATAAAAAAAAGTTCTCTAGTTTTTCAGCTTTCTCATCATATCCTGTTCTACTTGTGCGTAGTGGATGGATCTGCAGCACTCACCCTTACTGAGCATATTGTTAAGAGTGGGATCTGGATGGTTTATGGGGATCCTGTGGTCCAGCCCTCACCCCTCCCGCCCTCCTTCAGGCTGGGAGATGGCAAGGAGGGTGCAGTTTAGGTCAGTGAATGTCCAGCCCCCAGATCTGAGACTCAACCACAGTGTCTTCATCACAGGAAATGTGGTTTTTAGCTATTTCTCATTTGAGAGCTCTTAGGATGAGGTCACCTATTCCTCCATATACACCTTACAGCCCAGGATCTGGAATAAAGCACAACACTCATTCTTGGGACATGAGTTTGTTTTCTTCATCCCAGGGGTCATTGGTTGTAAGTTGGGCCACTTAGCACAGTGCAAGGGGGTGTGGCTAAGTCTTTCAAGAAAACGATGCTTTTTCTGGCACATTTCTTCTCCCCAAGTAGAACAGGATATGATAAGAAAGCTGGAAAACTAGAGAACTTTTTTTATCCCAAAACCACTCTGCACATCACCCAGGCCAGCTGTCTCCATTTCAGAGATGGAAACTGTGCTGGGGGACAGGGTAAAGCTTGGTGGGGTCCTACTGCTTTTGGTAACCAGCTAGGTCTAGAGCCCAGAATTCTGATGCTGTTGATTTAAGTGGCTGGCACTCATAAGCACATGAAGATGCATAATCAAGGAGATGGTGTAAAGTGATGAAGTGTGATTTTTATTTTGTCCTGCTTATTGGCAGAGCTGAGAAAAGCAGTATGATAGTGTTGGTCTGGGTCTGGGGAAATTGGGCTTATTATGTTGGGTGTGAGAGAGTGAAATGGTAAAAGCCTTTCTGCCTGGCAATTTGGTAGTACGGAGAGCTTAAAGGATGAGTTTTCCCTAAAGAGGTAAATAAGAATCTGCTTTACAAACCAGCAGTAATGGGTGGGGAACCTTTTTTCTGCCAAGGGCCATTTGGATATGTATGATATAATTTGTAGGCCATACAAAATTATCAACTTAAAATTTAGCTGATATATTTGGTCAAACATTTGATTAACTTACTCCTAATGCTTTGGGAGGGTCAGGCCAAATGATTTTGGGGCCTTGTATGGCCCTTGGGCCGGATATTCCCCACCCCTGCTCTAACCCGGGCCTGTGTGGGTCAGTTGGTTGGACATCATCCAAAAAGGTTGCTGGTTTGATTCCTGGTTAGGGCACATGCCTGGGTTTCCGGCTCTATCTCAAGTTGGGGAAGGAGGGTGTGAGCAGGAGGAGGCATGCAGGAGGCAGCCAGTCTATCTCTCTCAGATGGAGTTTGTGTTTCTCTCCCTTCCCTCTAAAAATATTTTTAAAAAATCAATTGCCCTTCTTTCTTCTAAAAACCAAAGAACCTAACCACGAAGATGTTGTTTAGCATCATTTAGACTAAAACATTGAAAGCTTGAGCATCTGGAAGGAAGTTGGTCGAGTAAATTTGTAGCCTTTGTGCAAAGTAAGTATGAGACCATCAAAAGTGACGTCTGTATGTTGTCTGGGGTTTTCTTTGGAAGCCTCCAGCCAAACACTGACACTGAGAAACAGGAGGAGGAGGGGTCGTGCTGGGGCTGCAGGCAGACCCTGAGCAGATGAATGATGACTCTCACACACGCTTCTGTGAAAGAGAGGCTAAGGCACTACTTGGCTATTGCCACCAAGTACCCTGTTCGCCTGCCTCCTTTGGCTTTTCTTGTCATAACAGCTGGAACTAAAATGAACCTCTAGATGCAATTAGCAAGGTAAGCATCCTTGAGAAAGTATGTGCTTCTACAAGGTTGGGTCTTTAAAGATTAAACATAGAGATTCTAACAAAACACTCCAGGGATCAGACTTGTTTGGAAAAATCAAGTTAGGGGCTGCCACCTTCGGCAAGATCCCCCCATAGGCCCCCGACCTTTCGGAGAATCCTCCTTACAGATTTTCCCACCAAGTCCCGTGCTTCCCAACAGCGGCGGGACAGATGTGCTGGATGTGGGCAGCGTGAAGCTTTGGGTGTGTCTAGGGCTTGCCTATTTGCAATGCTGTACGATGAACAGGTGAAGTTGTGTGCACCTCATCTTAGCGCCCACTCAGCACTTCCTGCGAAGATGCCTCTCTGCCATTGCGTTTGCTTCCCGCACACACTAAAGAGATGCTGATGTTGAAGTTCATGGATTATCATGGGAAGATATTGAAGACATGTTTGAGCGGGAAAAGATCACAAATATTTATGTACAAAAGTCTCATTTGGCTTAAATAATACACAAGCCCATACGTAGAAAACAAATGGTGGGGTACACCCAACTCGAAATCAAGGGGTAGAGAAATGATTTTTTTTTAGCTTACCTGATTTTCCCCCAACAGCAGAGTGGTGTATCACTGGTGAGATTTTATGAGGAGATGAGTCTACTTAAATATGTTGCTCTTTTGATTTAGCAAAGAGTATGGAGGAAATGAAGAAGATGCTGGTGCTGGTGCTGGGCTGTGCTGTCCAGGTAGGGCTTGGGCAAGGGTGGAGGGGGCCTGCCCTTGGCCATCTTATGTGTGGGTTTGTGGGGATAAACTCCCCTTTAGTGACTGAGGTAGGAGGGAGGCTCCTTTCAGTCCAACATGACATGTCCCGGCTTCCTGAGAGAAGGGACCACTCATTAGGTTACAGCCGATTTTAGGCCCAGGGCACCTTTGGCAAGAAGCAAGTGGGGATTCCTCAGCCCAGGGTGCCTTTAGCAAATCGTCCCCAGTATAGGGACACGTACACCAAAGATCAGAAACTGCATGCAGCCTGGGGGCCCCATCTGACTCACCCCCTGATTTTGGAAAAAATATTCATGGGCACAGGGCTGCATTCGATTCTTCATGTATTATCTCTGGCTGCTCGCACAGCACAATGGCAGAGCTGAGACTAAATTGCCCGCAGACTCTGAGATGTTCCTACCATCCGGCCCTTTGACGATGAAGGTTGTCACCCCTGGTGCTCTTGACCTTATCTGGTTTAAGAGTCACTGGAGCTTGTGTAAGGGTGCAGATATCTGTGCTTCACCACCAGTGTTTTCAACCTGATGGGCTTTTTGAAAACAAGAACCCCTGGTGATTCCTCTGGGTATCACCAGGGGTATTTGTTTTCAAAAAGTTTTGTTTTTCAAAAAGTACTTGTTTTCAAAAGTTGGGTGGTGAGAGCAACTTCTAGAGAAACCTTTGTCTAAGGGACAGGAGGGAGGACAAGTTCTTGGTGATAAAGGAGGAAGCCAGGGGCTGGTGGACAGTTCATTTGGAAACTATTTCTGTGGCTGTGCTGGGCCCAGGTTGCCTCACTTGCAGAATGCTTCCATTACCACGCGTTACCTCCGCAGTGTGACAGGAAAGGGGAGTTTATTGACAAAATCCAACAGCTGGACATTGAAACCCAGACCAGGATCCTGGCCCATATCCCGGAGGTAGGTGTGTGGCTTTGTGGGGCTTAGCCGTGGACCCCCACTGCAGTGGCAACCAGGAGGCAGGCTTTCACCACCAAGGGAAAGTTTAAAGACTACATCACCCATTAGAGATTTTCCTAATTTGAGGTTTCACACAACAGACGTATTGAACCTGTTTGGAAAGGTAGTCATCAACAAGCTAAAACAAAATGGGGGTAAAAATGTAAAAAATTTTAAAACACCTCACTCAAGTCTCCGTTTGCTTCATCTTTTTGCGTACTGTGGAGCCAGACTGGTTTGAAGTACTGTCAAGGGGTTTGGGCTCAGAATTTGATTTGCCCTGAAAATGTGTTCTGACCCGTGTGCCTCTGCTTCCCATGGCTGATCTTCCCGGGGAAAGGGTCTCCGTTACTGTCAGTGACCTGGCAGAGACACAGGCTGCCAAGTCCCAGAAGGGCTATCGCTGTAGACTCAGCCCTGGGGTGGGGGCGGGAGGACTCTGCACTCAGGGCAGCCCCTCTGCCATAGACCTTGGTAGAGGTGGTCACATCAGAGAAGTGGTTTCCCTGGAAACCGGGCCTGTGGTACAGCCACTGACCTGAAAGTGTATTTCCCTGACATCCCCTCCCTCCCTCCAGAAGAAGTCTTGTATGATTTAGTTACCTTAGGAGATGTGGTTCAGCCTTCAGTCTGATTGGACAGATGAGATAAAGGCATGAAAAAGACATGAGCAGGAGCACCTAGGAGCAGGTGTGGGGCTGGCAGGGGCCGCTGAACACAGTGCCCTAAGCCGGCACCAGGGACAGGCTGGGCTGATGGGCACCCAGCCCCAGGCACCATGGGTGGTGGGTGCTGAGTCAGCACTGGAGTAGGAGAGGGAAGCCATTGGTCGCAGTCTGGGGAAGTCAGCTTTGTCCTAAATAGGCTCAGCCATTTGTGACAGTGAGCAGCCACCTGGTAGCCCGAGGACCATTCTGCTTTTGTTAAATCCTCACCCAAGGATATTTTCCCATTGATTTTTAGAGAGAGAAGAAGAGAGGAAAGACTAAGAGAAATATCAATGTGAGAGAAACAAATGGATTGGTTCCCTCCTGTGTGCTTCCTGACCAGGGCCTGGCCACGGAAGAGCCAGCAACCTAGATACATTCCCTTGACCAGAATCAAACCTGGGACCCTTTGTTCTCCAGGCTGATGCTATGTCCACTGAACCAAACTGGCTAGGGCCATTCTGCCTTTAATTTTCCTTGTGTGTCCTTGTGTTTAGAACATGTATGTATCCAGGGACTAGGTCTTTGCTACTTAATGTCTTCCCGGCTCAGACAGCAGAATATTTAAAATAAAAAGGGGGAGGATGCAAGGCAGCCTGAGTGATGATCACATTCAGGGTTGGCCCTGGGGACAGGGCTTCAGAATTACTGGGTGCTTCTCAAATATTCAGGTGCCGGGCCCCACAAAAGACCCACTGAGTCAGAGGAGCAACACAAGCCTTAAATTAAAGCTGCCTCTGTGGCCCAGCTGGTGTGCCTCAGTGGTTGAATGTCCACCCATGAATCAAGAGGTCATGGTTCGATTCCTGATCATGGGTTGTTGGCCTGATCCCAAGTAGGGAGTGTAGGAGGCAGCCAATCAGTGTGTCTCTCTCATCAAGGTTTCCATTCCTCAACTTCTCCCTTCCTCTCTGGAATCAATAAAAACATATTTTAAAGAAATAAAATATAACATTTTTTAAAAAGCTGCTCATGTGACTGCTGTATGGCTGGGTTGCGTCCCAGGATCCCCTCCAGACATCAGAGGCCATTCCCAAGCACTGGGGGCGAACAGGCTTAGAGCCCCGCCTCGGAACCCCACATCCCTGCCTTTCTGGTGCCGTGTACCACAGGCTGAGATTTCTTCGAATTCTCTGAGACCCGCTGAATCCCCGAGTTTCCTTTGTGAGGTGGGAAAGGTGAGTGAGTGGATGTCAATTGAGGGACTAAAAGGCCCCGTTTTCTTATTGTGGGTTTTGTAATTTTGGGTTTCTTTAATCCTCACCCAAGGATATTTTTTCATTGCTTTTTAGAAAGAGTGAAAAGGAAGAAGGAAGAGGGGAAAGGGAGAGGGAGAGAGAGAAAGACATTGAGGTCAGAGAGCGACATCCACTGGTTGCCTCCCACACGGGGCTGGGATCAAACCACCAACTGAGGTATGTGCCCTTGACCAGGAATTAAGTCTGAGACCCTTCGATCCCCAGGCTGGTGCTCTAACCACTGAGTGAAACCAGCCAAGCAGGGTTTTTGAGGTGCTCTCCCACTCCATTTGCCCCTCTGGGAAATGTAAGACCTTTGTTGGTGCACCTCACTCAGTGGATTGCCATTTGTTTCCCCTCTTGAGGCCTGAGGGCACTAACACCCACCTTCCCACACTGAGAAGACACGGACTGGAAACAGACCTTCTGCCTCCACGGGCTGGTCTGGGGCTCAGGTTGAGAAGGTGAGGTCAGGCCCTAGATGGTTTTGCTCAGTGGTTAGAGTGTTGGACTGCAGACCAAAGGGTCGCAGGTTTGATTCCCCGTCAAGGGCCTGTCTCTGGGTTGAAGAAGGTGATGTTGGCAGTTGGAGGAGAGGCTGCCCAGTGAGGATGAGGCTGGGGCCTGCACTCATACCTGGCGGAAAGGGGAAACCAGGTGGGCCTGTGTGGCCTGTGGGGAGGAGATACAGTCTCACCTGGAAAGTACTTCAGGTTATGAAATGTTTCCTCAAAATGTAACATAAGATGGTCATCAACCCAACATTCTGACAGCAGCATTCTAATATTTTGCCATCTTCTCATTAGATTCTATTTTAAGAAATAAGATGCCATCCCTCCTCACCCTCCCCTCCCGAGGCTCACCTTCTTTGTGTGATACATGGATGGTGCGTGACTGAAATCCCTGGGGACAGTTAGGGAGCTCCCACACTGTGAGGAGTGCTGTCTGGTGTGAAGTCAGTGTCCTCTTTGAACTAGTGTGTCAGCAGCAGTGGTGTGTGAATAAAGAGCTCAGCTGTAGAGTGTGGCTGCACTTGCTGAGGATCTTGCCTGCCCCCCACAGAAACGTGGTGGCTGAGGGTTAATAATGTCAGTGAGGTGGGTCAGCTGTGTGAGAGGTGGCCTAAGTGGCCCACCTTCCAGGGGGCGTGGCCTTGGGAGGTGGGTGCTCTCAGGGACCCCACAGCTGCTCCCAGCCCGGCCTCCACAGCACTGTGCCCCTGTGTGCCCCCAGGTGACCCACCACCAGGAGAGCCTGTTTGACCTGCAGTGGTTGGAGGTCCCAGACATGGCCCTGGAGGAGCTGCAGTCCCTCTCGAGGAACATGGCGTTTCACCTCAGGAGGCTCGTGGATGAGTGAGACAATTGCAGGGAGGTGTGTTTGCAGGTGGCCCAGCAGCTGGGGGACAGGTGGGGAGGGGTTTGGGCCCGAGGCCCTAGTTATGCGCCTGGCTCCTCATCCTGACTTCCTCTCAAGTGCGCACACTGTCTGTCCTCCTGGACCATTTTCCTTGGGGACAGGGTGAGGGCACTTTCCCTGCAGGGATCAGTCACCTCCCAGACACCTGCGAGAGGACAGAAGTTGAGCTTGAGGGCCCTGCTCCATTCACTCAGCCCTGCTGTCTCACTAAATATATCCTCACGTTTTAAAAACTCCCCCACTTTTATCCTGCCTCCCTCCTGGCATAGCAGTCTCGGCTGCCATCTTCTCTTTTACTTTCTTCCATCTTTTGATCATTCTTCAGCAAGTTGTAGTGTGGGCACTATGCCAGGCAAAGGAGCACGCCGGTGAAACCCCTCTGTCTGCCCTGTAGCTGATCATTACCCTGACCCTGGAGCGGGACACCAGCAGCCACCCCAGCGAGCACACACAGCACCTGGCCGTGGAGCTGGCGGACACCAAGGCCAGGCTGCGTGGCATGAGACAGAAGCTGTGAGTCCCCCAGTGACTGAACAGCTGCCTCGATGCCAAAGACACACTTTCAAACAAAGGGAAGCAGGGGTCTGAGCTGTCATGGCCACATGGGTGAGGAGAGGCAGGAAGAGGACCGAAGCCGGTGGCCCAGTGGGGCACGCTGTACAGCGAGCACTGCGTGCTCGGCTCCTAGAAACACAAAACGAAAGCATGCCATGCCTTCTGCTTCAGGAAGGCCAGGCTCCCTCTCCCAGGAGCGGGGGTGCCCTCTGGCAGCCCAAGGTTTAAGAGGTGTCTCTCTGATCCTTTCTGTGTTTTTGAAAATGTGAACTGATTTCCCACATTTAGAAATTAAGAGATTTTGCTTCAGAGCCAGGGCTTCTGGATCCTTTGGGAAAAGCAATCAGCAGCTCCCCCACATGGAAAGCAGCACTCTGATTGCAGGCCCTGCGTTAGGTCCCACGTGGCACCATGCGCTGAGCCTCACCGCAGGCCACACCCCTCCTCTGGTCCTCCCAGGCTGCACTGCTCCTTATCTTCTCTGTCTGGCCCCCAAAAGGCTTTGAGTTTGCTTCCCTGTAAGTGTGAGCAGAAGCCCAACATTGGAGTGGGTCCAGGTCGGAGGTTTGACTTTGCTAAACTGACCTTTTTCACCTGATGCCCCTCTATGTCACGGATAGCAGACCCCTCCCCACCACTAAAGGCATCGTTGGTCTGCACCTGCAGGAGCCAGCCTAGCCCTGTGTCCGACCTGGGTGCCCAAGGTCCTGAGCTGACCTGCCTGGAATCCTCGGAGTTTCACAGCTTGAGTTTCAGATGGTTCGGAGTCTGCTCTCCTGAGGTGACATACAGCCTGATCCTAGGTGTTCAGTTGGTCCCCTTGATATGCTAGGGGTCCTGGACCCACGTCACCTGCTTCAAACCCCATATTCCCAACACAGTGGTCATGATGGCCATGAGCAGCGTGATGTCTGAGTCCCAGAAACACACCGGTTCCTCCTGGGCCCGGTCACAGGCGGGGCTGATCAGTCAATTTGTGTGTTTTATTTTAAAAACCAGATTGTTTTTCTCTCTCCTCTGTTAGAGACAAAGTAAATGCCTCACAGAAACCTGAGGAAAACCAGAAAGAACAAAGCATGGCTCAGCACAAGTTCCATGATCCAGTGCCAAAGAAGTGAGTTGATCTAAGCGTCAGTAACTTACAGAACAGAAACTTGCTTTTTCAGGAGTAGGGAAAGCTGTAGCATCTAGATCAGTGACCAGTTTGTTGGGCCCGTAACTTCTGCTGTATGGCAACTGCCCTATATACAGGTCCCTCCCAGCATGGAATGAATTTAGAGTTTCTTTTGATCCCGCACTCCGTACTCAGGGTTATCCTATGAGGGACAGTGAAGGCCAGCTGGCCAGGAGCCTGTCAAAGGGGCAGAGATTCTGTGCTTTTAGAGCCACTAAAGCAGGTATATCAGGTTTGGTCTCAAGATTGTGGGACCTAGAAAACCATGTTTCTGTTTTGGGAAGGAAGCTTGGATCAGATGCCTGGACCAGCACCCCCATCTTCAAACACAGGAACCTTTTGTTTGGACATCCATTCCTCTGGGTTCACTGGACCCCCCAGGGCAGGTTCACAAACACTTTCCCTTCTCCTGAGAGCAGCAGTCCCGGAGACTGATGGACTCCATCCAGCAGGGCTTCCCCTGGGCCCGGGCCTGAGCCCAGGAGCTGGACCTTCCCATTGTCCTGTCCCAGCCCAGCCTTTAGGTCAAATCCCCATGAATCCAGCAGGGCCTCTCGGTGGAAATCACAGAACCTCAGAAATTCAGAACATCCACCTGACCCTGCTGTTGACAGGGAAATTGAGGCACTGATGAAGAAATGGAGTGGCTTGTGTCGCACAGTGCTGTTTCGTGGCAGAGCAGGGTCAGAACCCAGCTGTGGTCCTTGTTACATTAGAATGCCTCATTTCCCGTTAGCTGCAACGTATTACCTTTACAATCACTGTTTTCATTTATTTACTTATTTTTTAATCCTCACCAAGGATATTTTTCCCATTGAATTTTAGAGAGAGTAGAAGGGAGGTAGAGAGGTGAGGGGGGTGAAAGAAGAGAGGAGAGAGAGAGAAAGAGACATTGATGTGAGAGAGACACATCAATTGGTTTCCATCTGCACATACCTCGACCGGGGCCGGGGATTGAACCTGCAACCCAGGTATGTGCCCTTGACGGGGGATCGAACCCACCGCCCTTCAGGGCTCAGGCTGATGCTCCAACCACCGGGCAACCTGGCCAGGGCTCACTATTTCTACTTGAAACGGCCCACTCTCCTGCCCTCTTCCCCTCACCCAGACTCCTCAATGCCAGGAACTGGCAGAGTATGCCAGCCTATTCCACGTATTATTAACTCTAGCAGAAAATGAGGAGGTCCCTGACCCGTTCTGAAAATGGCATTTTGGTGGAATTTTTCCAACCAGCATGATTAGGTCAGCACAGCACCGCTTCCTGCACTTGGCACAGTAATGGAGAGCTGAGAGCTGGGTTGGAGGTTCTGTTTTCCCGAGGGGCTGGTGTGGGTTCCTGCCATGAGGAAGGCTTCACCATCCCTGGGTCTGTGTGAATTAACTGCACAGTGTGTACCACCTCCTGAGCCCCAGGTGGGATGAGCTTGGTGCTGGCGAAGAGCACCCTTATTCTGAATCAGATTAATGGCCGCCTTCCCAAGCTGGTGATGGAAATCCCAACTCCTGTAGGGTACCCAGGGATCTGCTGGAGGAGCAGTGAGGGTTGGCTGTGTCCTAAAAACCTTCCTCTTACAGGAAGAAGCACTGGATTGGTGCCATAACCATTGTCAAATTCATCAAACGAAAGAAAGGGGGTTCCAGAGAACAACCAGACCAGGCCTTGCCCAGTACTTCTCAGCCTCTTCAATGGCAGCTGGAGCCCCTTGAGGACACCCCATGCTGCTCAGAGTGTTCAGAAGAGCAAGATGCCTGCAGGGGGCGCAAGGGAAAAAGTAGGAGGGGCGGACCTGGCTGCAGGCAGGAAGTTAAGGGGAGCATCTTAGGTTGCCCTCAGGGACAGGAGAGAACCAAGGAGACTGCATGCTGGGTGTGCACACGTGTGTGTGTGTGTGTGTGTGTGTGTGTGTAGGAGCCTGAAGGGGGCGTACTCCACACATGTACATCTGCCTCCTGAGGTATGTGAACACCCAAGTAGAAAATATAAACCCCATCAGTGTTGCTGCACTTTCATCCCAGAACAATTCAGGTCCTTTAGCATGAGGAGCCTCACACAACATGGACACTGTGGTAGGGACTCAATTACACAGAACTGATGTCCACAGAGTTGCCGCAGAGACAAGCTCCACCATGGATGTGTTTGGGGTTCCCGGTTTCCTCCAGGCCTACAATAGGCCGTTTCTGTAGTGAGTGTGTAATGGACAGCGGCAAGGTCTCCAGCAAGGCCTCCTGTGCCTCTGATCTTTCTGTCACTTTGAAAAGTGGGTCCGGTTTCTTCTCCTACCTGATCTGGCCTTGAGTCCTGCCACCACGGGGTGTACCTTACTCGTCATTCAGGGTTGTCATGTGGAGTTGCCTTAGTTCTGAAGTGGATTTCTATTGCATGTGCTGTATGTATTTCATGGAATCTAAGAGGCTGTCAGGACAAGGGTGCTCACATAAAAAGAAGATAAATGGGTTGTGGCAGTGATGATTTGTTAGAATTGCCACCTGGCCCACAGTGACTGTGAGACAGGCTCGAAGCGGCATCCTGATTTCAGAGATGTTAAGGTTTGGGAGAGGGGGAAAGTGCATCTTACTTGCCTTAAACATGGTTTAGTTTTCAATTTACTTTTAAATATCATGTCCTACATGACTTACCTATAAGCCTGCCAAACGTGCTCCTTGAGATTTTAAATTCATGAAGGACACCAGGACTTCCTGAGACCAGCTCATGCCTGAGACTCAGGCCCTCTCAGGGGCGGCCGTGACAGCACCGAGGGCCCGTGACCAGCCGCCTTCTGAGTGTGACCTGTGTACACGCCTTTCTGGTGACATTCACCACTGCAGGTCCTTGTGTGTCCCTCCAAATACAAAAGACAAAGTGTGCACACGCATCATACCAGTGTCTGGGGACTCGTGCTTGCATTCCCAGTCTTTACAGGAAGTGAATTAGGTAGAATGCTCACATGCAGATAAATGATAATAAAGCTTATGAACATTGATCTAGAGGGGTCTGTTGTCTCGGGTTTTCATTCAGGCTACATAATTTTTTTTTTACATTCACCACCTCTACTTGTGTTATTGTCTAAGTTAACCTAATGAACGATAATCAGCCTAACTGAGCTAGCAAAACTTTCAGAGAAAAGATGCTTGACTGCCCTGGCCAGTTTGTCTCAGTGGTTAGAGGGTCGGCCCTCGGACTTAAGTGTCCAGGGTTTGATTCTGGTCAAGGGCAAGTACCTGGGTTGCAGGCTCAATGCCTGGCCCGGTTGAGGTGTGTGGGTGGTACCCAATTGATGTGTCTCTCTCTCATAGATGTTTCTCTCTCTGACTGCCCCTCCCTTCCACTCTCTCTGAAAATAATATCCTGGGGCAAGGATTAAAGAAACAACTGTTTGGATCCCTGAATGAGCAGGTCAGTGGTGGATATTATTAGTAAGGCAGCCATGTAATGGGTGCTCTTTCTGGGCTCAGCACCCTTTAGCTAGTTTCACACTTTATGTCTCTCTTTTAATTCCAACTGCCACGTGAGGCAGGCACCATTCCTATCCCCTTTGCAGGGCTGGGAAAGTGAGGCTTGACAAGGTTAAGCACTTGCCCAGAGAATAAGGGATGGAGCTGGGATCCGAACCCGTGTCTGACAGATTATGGAGTCTGAACTCTTAACCATTGTGAGCACTGCCTGCAGTTAAAGCTGCTTTGGTCCCTGAAGGTGCTGACCAAGCCTGGGGCACCAGCATTGCATAGTGGGTCCCTTCTCATGTGGTGTGAGCTGTGGCCACCAGCTGGTGCTGTGGAGAGAGAAATAACAGAGGTCCTGCTATGGACTTGAATCCTAAATCGAAATCGGATAATCCAGTTATGCTCATGTACCTGACATGTTCAGGAAGTTAGGCCAATTGTCTGCTCTGATAAGACTCCATAATTCAGAGGTCATGAAGTGTATGTTTGCATGAGAGGATGTGGAGGCATCTAAATGGGAATAATTCTTGATGTTGACAGTGTTTTGGTATGAGACAGAGGTATGTCAAACTCATGCTTCCGTAAGAGGCTGTTTTAGATGTACGAGGATTATCAGTGAGCAGCTCAGGTAGACTATCCTGTGGCAGAAGCCAGAAGCATCCCAGGAAGTGTCCCAAGGTCTTTGAACAGGAGCAGGAGTTAGTTGTGTGTGAGCCATGTTGTCAGGGAGCTTGTCATTAGGGCGGAAGAGTAAGAAAAACCAGGTCCTAAACTAATAAACATCCTTATTTAATAATTTAACACACTGAAATTGAAAAATAGTCTAAGGCATCAGCACCGTAGAACAGTGGTCAGCAAACTCATTAGTCAATAGAGCCAAATATCAACAGTACAATGATTGAAATTTCTTTTGAGAGCCAAATGTTTTAAACTTCTTCTAACGCCACTTCTTCAACATAGACAAGCCCAGGCCATGGTATTTTGTGGAAGAGCCACACTCAAGGGGCCAAAGAGCCGCATGTGGTTCGCAAACCGCAGTTTGCTGACCACGGGTCTAAGGCACAAGCTCCTAGAGCAATATAGAATCCTCCTCATGTGCTAAGTAAAGCTTTGGCACAAGGATGCCACTAAATTAATTAACTGGAGTCAGGGCATAATGGTTCACCGAGTCCTGATTCTGGTTGTGCCTTGGGTATAGTTTCCAACTCTCCAGGGCAGGACAGGACTCTGATCTCCCAAGAGCGTTTAGCTAGCGTAGTCATTTGTCATTACTCATTTCATTTATTTGTTATTTGTTTTGTTTTTCCTTCCTCTCTTGGCTTATCCGGGGCATAACAATTTAGCAATTCTGCACAAAAAGAGTCGCTTTTGGAGAAGCAGAAGTGAGGACTAGACCAAGTCTCTATCAGCTCCCCAGCCCCCAGCTTTCCCTACACGCCTGAGGTTCTGGTCTTCCTCTGACATCGCACCCGCTTCTAACTAGCTCCGCCTGCTGCCCTTTTCTTTACTTCCTGTGTCAGAACACAGAAATCTCAGACACTGGGCATTTCTAATCCTTTCCCTTCAGCAGTGTCTTCCTGATGTACCTTCCTTCATGCCTGAAATTCAAACAAACAAACAAACAGAAAAACAGTAGCTGAAGGCCAGATGACCCATAGTGTACTCCTCCTCCTGACCCAAATTCCAAGCCAAGCTTAAAGTACCAACATGGATTCTGACTTCAAAACAGACCAATTGTCACAGCCTCTGGACCGTACTCCAGGCAGCCAGTGTTAGGGGAGCCTCGGCGCATCCACACCCAGGTTCCTGCCAGGGTGTCCATGCTAAGTGAGTCCCTGGGCCCAGTGCCACCCCCTCCCTCACACCTGCAGGCTTATAGACCATGCCCCTATGCAGCATAGAACTCATCAGTGATCACTAGGCTTCCAAAAGTCTGTTGTTCCTGTCAAGTGAGATTTTTTTCAACTTGTTTTTGGGCAGCTAACTTTAAATCTGCTGCCCTTTTCTCCACTTCCTGTGTCAGAGCACAGAAGCTTGGCTTTTGCGGAGCAGTCCCTTTTTAGATGTATTCTGTGTTTTGAAGCGTTTACTGCTCCACTCAGCATCTCAAATAATTGGATCGATGTTGCTGAGGCAGGGTTCAGCCCAGAGTGACGTTGCAGGACCATGCTGAGGTCCTCTGAAGTCTTGGATGCTGCAGAGAGGGCAGCAGTGGACAAACAGGACATCAGCTCACAGTCACCATCAGCTGGGAGCGCTGGTCCACAGAGGCCTTTAGCTACTGCATTGTTTTCTGTCTTCAGCCATCCTCATACCATCTCCATGATTTTGCAAAGTCTGTATCACCTGTGTGCTTATTACATACTTTCCCTTGAATCGACTTGCCGTTTCCACTTTATTTTAAAAGGAAAGATGTTTATCAGTACTGTGAGTGGAAAACAACTGTCACTATAAACACAAGGTCACTGAAAAGAAAACGGGTGACTCTCGCACTGTTGCTGTCAGTTGATGTGGCACTGACTTCCTAGCATGCTCTGCTCTGATTCCTAGGCTGCCACCTGCTGGTCCCCGCCTGCCTGCCCAGCATGCTATTGGAAATGTGGTCTCTCTGCCCTGGCTGCTGTCTGTCACCTCCACCTCTCCGCCCCTCCTCATGCTGACTTCATGCAGTGGACGCCTGCCAGATTCATCCCACCAGACTTGAATCTTGCTTCTCATCAAGGTTATCCTTCAGATTCCAAATTTTCCCATGATTTCAAGTTGCAAGGCTTGGGTGCTTGCACCTTCCCTGTGAATCCAGACACTGGGTGGCTGAGCGGCGAGGGATCAGGTCCCGGGCGTGTGTGGAGGGGCCTGAATCCCCACAGTGGGCGAGGCTCCGGGTCCATAGCCCTCCAGCTGCCTGGAGCAGGACACTGTGCAAAACAGCCTTGTCCTGATGCTCCAAGGAACTCCAACCGCATTCATTTTTCACTTGTATTTGGAGAGCCCATCCCCTCTCCTACTAGGAGGTAGTTGAAGGTCTTTTAGGTGTGTTCCCCCAACCCAATGTTGTTGTTGTTTTTAACAGAATTTTATTTAACTTTGACAAGAGTATATGTTCACAGTAGAAAATTCAGAGATTGCAAAAAATACCAGGTAAAAATCATTCTTGCAGTCTAAGTCACCATGTAGAGATGAAGACTTCTTAAACAAATGACTGTTAGGGTGACAATGAACTTCTTTCTGAAATCATAAGGGAAGCCGTTGGCAGGGTACACATCCTGGACCTTGAAGGCCTGGACCACAATTCGGGAGTGGTCCTGAGCAGCCACAGGCCAGGTCTTCTTAAATCAGGGATTGAGTGACATGGCAGGTGGGCCCAGTAGTTAATGTGTTGGACTTTTACCAACATTTTGTTGAGCCTCCTGAGCTCATCCTTTATTTTCTCCCAGCTGCTGGGGGCTCGCACTGTGAGCCATGGTTAGAGTCAAGGCCAGCCGCCGGGGGCCTCCAGCTCAGACTGCAGCCAGGGCCTCCCCTTAGACCCCAGCCCGTGAGGCACACAGCCCAGCTCTTGTCCCTGGGCTCCCTGTGCCTGCTGCCTCTGCTTCTAGGCCTCAGTGTAATAGCCCCACCTTGGCATGGGAATTGCAGCCCCATTTCTCACTGTCCTTCTCTGCCCCAGGCCCTGGGGACCTAATACCAAAGGGAGCGGCCCCACCCAGAGGCAGCCTTGAGCACATGGATGCCTCCACTGACCCAGCCTCCAAGCCCCAGCCATCAGAGCTGGGCTGAAGGGACTGTTCATCCACAGCCATCACTACAGCTCCTTCCAGCTCCACCTCCACCCCCACCTCCACGTGCCGGCACCCAGGCCACAAACGGTGAGTCACTGTCCTTCCAATTCAAGCGGGATCAGCATCTGCCCAAGGTCCTTTCCAAAGACCCCGGTTCACAGAGGTGAGGACGTACCTCTCAGACTGAGAGGTGGTCAGCAGGTGGGTGTTCCACAGACACAGGTTGAGAGATTGGCTCTGCCTATAGCTGTGGGACTTTGAGAGGTTAACTCCGCCATCTGGGGACCTGGGCCTGAGCCCTGGAATCCACACCACTGCTCAGAAATTGGTGGCACCAAGCAGCTCCCGAATGGAGATTAACCAGAGTTTGGGCTAAAATCCGGCAACGATGGAGGTTTATTCTCCAGGGAGGAGAATTGACAGGGTCTCTGCACTGGAGGCTGGTCCATGGAGTGGAGGGCAGGTGTCCTAGATGGAAAACAGGGTGATTCAGGAGGGATTGACAGGTTGGATGTCTCCCAGATGCCAGTAGCCATACGTGCTCACACCTTAGATGGAATGTTACATCCTCTTCAAGGCATCTGATTAGCCGGAGACATTCCCAGCAGAGCAGTCAGGTCACATCTTGCCAGGGGGAGCCCATGAGAGGTCAGGGTCCCTGGACACCTGAGGAGCGCCTACAACACTTGAGACAAACCAATGTGAGAGCAACAGAGTCAGCAGGCATTAGGCACAGAGACCTCAGAGTAAGCCACTTTGCACAGTGAAACCAGAGCAGGATGCTAAGAAAAGGAGCATCTGGGGAAGAGCATTTGGAAATTTAAAATATGCAACAGAAGGGGAGAAATAAAGCTCAAAACTTAAAAAGACATTCTGCTTCTAACCTAGAGATGAAGTATCCGAGGACAGCACACAGAGCTGAAAATGACAGTCCCAGGGGTGTTAGAAACTGAAGAGAAGGGCTTATGATTTTTCATAATCTTACCTCCCACAGAACCCTGGAAGCCATGGCATGTATAACCGTGGTTTGACAAGCCCAGCAAAGACAGACAGGGTCCCTGCCCTCAAGGCTGCCTGGGGCAGCTTCAGGACCTGGCCCCTTGTTTACAAATCAGAAGCACCCCTGGGAGAAGATGAGGTGAGTGAGCACAGGGCAGGAGGCAGTCCCTCTGTGCTCCTGGGCAGACACTGAAAAGGCAGCCACTCACTGTTGGGTGTCAGGGGCGCGGTGCCTTGTGTGGCTGGGGCGGGCTTGCTCCGTGTCCCTTGTGGGCACTCAGCAGTCGGCCCGGTCTCCCAGGCTCTGCAGAGAAGAAGCCCTGCCTGGGGTCCAGCAGGAGCCAGGAGCACCACCTCCCCTGGGCCTGCCAGTGGCCTGTGTGGCTCCAGACCCAGCCCTCCAGGCTAACCCTCAGGCTGTCTCAGCCTGGATCCCACCCTGAGCCAGAGCCCAGGCCTGTTCAGATGCCTGTGGAAACTGCCCGAGGGCCCCTCCCACTGCACACCCAGCACTGCCCACGGCGATTCCCTGGCAGCTCAGTGCTCACGCTCAGGTGGACCAAGAACTGTCTGCAAATGGAGACCCTGGTGTCAGTTTGGAGGGGATCCAGGGCTGCTGTCAGAGAGCAGCTGGCAGGCCTGAGGCACAGGGCATCTTAGTCCTTCTCAGGGAAGAGCAGTGACTGGTGGCCCAGGGATTCTGGACATTGCTGGGAGGAGCTGCTGGTGCAGGCTCAGTCTCTAGGGAACCCGCATCCTCCCTCAGGTGGTGGTTCTTTCCTTTTCCTTCCTCCAGCCCCTGGAGAGCCCAGGCCCCTGGGAGAGAATTGCTCTCAGGGCCCTGCTTTTGGTGCATCTGGCCCTGGAGCAGGGAGGGGCTCCCCGGACACTAAGTATCAGCTGCCTTTGCTGCATTGCTTTTAGGCCAGGACACTGCTGTCCTTTGGAGTCCCAGTCATTGCGCAGGTGGAAGTGTGACTTAAAGTTAAATCAGATAGAGTCCTGAGTGTGAGGCTGTCCCAGCAGGAGAAAAAGGGGAGAGATAGGACAGGCAGGTATGTGCTCCCTAAGGGCATGGTCCACCTGTCCCTCCCTCCTCCAGGAGCTGGACACGACCATGACTCAGGGGCTGGGCCAGAGTTAGAGGTGGCTGCCTCGCAAAAAGCCCAGGATTCCCCGTGGATGTTCCAGGTCCACTGAATCCAGCCCTATGTTCTCCGCAGGCTAGAATTCAGATGACAGCCCCTGTGAGTGGTCCCTGGAGCTCGAGTTCCCAACTGCAGGTAGCACAGGGAGTGGGTGGTGTGTGGTGCCCTTCAGCCTGGGTTCTCACGCCTGTTTCCATCAACACTGCTTTTCCTTAGAGCTAAGGCCTGTGTGCAAGTCCCACACACACAGGAGGTGAACGAGGAGGTGTTATGCTGAAGCGGGAATGGGGACCCACAGTTCAACACCCATTCCCTGCCTCCCCTAGGGTCCTAAGCATGCAGCTCCTTCTTATATCCCTCCAGTGATGGGGAGTCACTATTTCTGGAGGCTCTGACTCCCCTTGCTTCAAGGACGGTCTAGTGCATTGGTCGGCAAACTCATTAGTAAACAGAACCAAATATCAACAGTACAACGATTGAAATTTCTTTGGAGAGCCTAATTTTTTAAACTTAAACTACTTCTAATGCAAATTCTTCAAAATAGACTCGCCCAGGCCATGGTATTTTGTGGAAGAGCCACACTCAAGAGGCCAAAGAGCCACATTTTGCCGACCACTGGTCTAGTGTCCCAGGCAGAGAGCACTGATTGCAGGATGGTCTTACCTTCCTCACCTGGATTTTAGTTGCCCAGAGCAGCTCCCAATTGTAAATTTCATCTTAGAAATTGATGGAAACACTTGCCATCTCATGTAGGCAGAAGGGAATCAGTGAATGATACCAGCCTTTTCAAACATTAACAGTTGCTTTGGGTTTTTATAATTTCTAAGAACAAAATCCTAGGCGGTGGGAATCTAACTTTTTAATTAAAACGAAAACTGAGAGAGTTTCCATTGGATTCAACTTCTGAAGTAATCAACAATAAGTGTAGGAGTGAACATTATCTCCTCTCTCCCATTGTCTAGAAAGCTCCATGGTACTGGCATGGACTCTTACAACTTATGGGCAGAGACAGGCTCTGTGGGGAAACAGTGTGACATCCCGGAGCCCTCACATCTTCTCACTGGGTAAAGGTCAACACGACAGGAGGAGTCGGCCACCGCTCTTGGAAGTGTCACTGAGGGGACAGATTTATGCTGAATCAGCTGAGGAAAAGGATCTTCTTCCTAAGTGTTCTCTGATTCCTCAAGATTCTCTTATCAAGAGACAGAAGGCGAAGGGGTGGGCAGTGCGGAGCTCGAATGGACGGAGGGTTTGGAACCCGTTGATCTGCATCACAGTTGCCTTTCATTGACACGTCCTTTTCCAAGAGGAAGGTGGATGTTTCTGTTCAAGGTTTTCCTTTTCAAAGAGCAGGCTGGTTCTGCTTCTGTGCTCTTCACGGAACCAAGTACTTTTTGGCTCCCCCCCAGCCCCACTGCGAAGAGGCTTTTTCTGATGCCTGCTATTTGGGGAGCGGGCCAGGGCTGGGGAACTGGGTGCCCTGTGCCCGAGTGAGTCCAGAGCAGACTGCTTGGCAGGGCAGGAAGCAGAGCCGCTCCTAGTGTGTCCCAGGTTCTCAGAACAGTTCAGCTCAACACCAGCTGGTGCAAGGATGAAGGGCACACAGTCCCTGTCCCCAGCTCTGACTGTGCTGTGGGACAAGCCCTGATGGTACAGGAGGCGGGGCCATGGGACTGCGTGTGCTAGGGGTGTGGACTAGGAGGGGCAATCTGCAGGCCTGGAAGGGACCGCCTGCCCTGGCCAGGTGGTACTGCCCTTCCTGCAGCAGGTGCTCCCCCTCTGATCCAGGGAGGCAGGGAGGGCTGCCCTAGACACGCTCAAGCAGGCACACACCGCAGCCAGGAGGGCGGCTGCCCCACACTTGTCATCATGAGGTCCATTTCTTTTCCCTTTGGGGCAGCTGTCAATTTGAGACAAAAAAAGGAGGAGCTGAAGGACAGCAAACAGCCACGGAAAGCCAGCATGTTCTTTCCTCCTGAGACCCAGCACGCGCCCCTTCGGACCCCCGAGGTTAAGCGGCCCCTGGAGCGGGCACAGGCTTCATTGTGCACACGTGGGCGCACACTCTGCCCTGTCCTGGATCCGCCTTCACCAGTTGCCACTGTCCTGGTCTAGGCAGCATGTTTTCACGTGTTCTAGAAAACTCCATGTGTCCTAAGGGTGGGCTCCCCACCCCTCCAACCCTTCGCTTTCCCAGAGCTGTCCTGTTTGGTCTATACCAGAGTTCTGCATGAAATTTCCTTTGTTAACATTGGTTGAGCCTCAGCCCCAGACCTCACAGACACAGAAGCTTAGGCTGTCATCCCGCACAGCCCATGCCCACTGTGCATGGGGCATGGCGGTCAGTGAACGGGGGACCCCTCCTGGGGCATCTCCAGAACCCGCGTCTGTCCTTCTGATGGCACTCCCTGAGCTGTGGCAGAATCGCTCTGTTATGTCCTCCTTTGCAGACTGGATGGCGTAGTCTGGCTAGACTGGGTCAGCGGCCCTTTCGGTTCAGGGTGGTCCTTTCCTCTCAGGGTCCAGGCCAGGCAGCTTAGAGAGCCGCAGGAATGCGTCCAGTGACTTCTCACCTTGTGGCCTGAAGGGTAAGTCAGCCTTCCTTCTCGGCACTTTCCAATGCCCTTGGATCTCCGCTCCGGGCTTGGTGTTATCTGTGTGATTTAAAGAAGACAATTAGCAAGTCCTTCCAAGCTTGATGGGTTTGCCTCCATAGGGCACATCATACAGTTTCAGGCTTAGGCCTGGGAGTTTTCACGGATTTGGGTTCAGATCCCTTCTCCTCACTGACCGGCTCTAAGCACCTGGGCGAGCGACCCATCCTCCGAGTCTGAGTCCCTGCAGCTTCCAGATGGGGACAGGGCTGGGAGTTCCAGTCCATCGTGGTCAGAGGACACGGGGTGAGTGTGATTCCTTTACGGTGTTTAAGCTTGTTAATGGTGCAGAAGGTGTCTGTCTGCGCTGTTCTAATGGCTAAGGAGTGTGGTGCCTCACAGCTGTTGCTATTTTCAGCTTTAGCAGAAGCTCTGCACCTTCCTTTCACCTTATTTTGTCCTTAAACCCCACTGTGAACTTCTAGAGAATTCCAGCATGTCCTTGACATCCCCAATGCCAGCCTGGGAGAAGTGTGCTCCGGGTTCCCCAGCAGGGCTCCCTGTGTTCCATGAGCCGGAGGCAGCACAGAGCCCACTGGAGGCAGGTGAGAAAGAGTGAGAGACTGACGTGTGTTCCTCTGTGTCCCCTCGCCCTGACTCCAGGCTCCTCCAACCAGGCCTGCTCCAACGCAGGCCCCAGAGCTTCCGCAGTGAGGACCTGATGCCCAGCAGGGACACAGCACTCTGCCTTGCCCTGCGATGCCAGATCCCCAGGCCACACTACCCTCAGCCACCAGGAGTACCTGCCACCCAGAATGGGCCTCTCCACCAGGAGGCATCCAGAAGAGGGTGTGGCCCAGCCCCAGGCCGGGGGGGGGGGGGCCTGTGCCCCCGGAGCAGAGGATGGTCACCCTGGAGGAGTTGCTGGAGGAGCGTGACTGGGCTCCCCCTACGCTGTGTGTGGCCTGGGAGCGCTGTTTCCTCCCTCTCCCCTCAGATGGACCTGGACCAGAGGGAAGACCTGGACAGCAAAGTCCCAGAGAGGCATGGGGTGGGGTTGGCACAACCTGGCTGCAGAGCTGGCTGGATGGGGACATAACCAATAGCCAGAAAGTGACTGTGCTGGCGGCCAGCCCAGACCTGGGAGGCTGTTCTCTCCATCTGTGCAGCGAGTGGCAGAAATGCCAACATGGAGGGGTAAGCCATGCAATCTTTGTTGCAGTGACTCTAAGCTGCCGCTGGGCAGGAGGCGGTCCTAGGCCATATGTCAATAAACGGGCAAGGCTGTGCTCCAATGACACTTTGCTTATGGACATTATCCTTTAAATTCTATAGAGTTATCACAAAAGATTTATAAAAATTTTTTAATCATTTAAAAATGTAAAAAGACTGCTTAGTTCCCAGGCCATACAAAAATGAGTGACAAGTCCTATCTGGCTTAGCTCAGTCGTTAGAGCATCAGCTCGTGGATTGAAGGGTCTCAAGTTGGATTCCAGTCTAGGGCACATATGCCATTGCAGGCTCAATCCACCATTCTTGGTTGTGGCATGTGCATGAGGCAACCAATCATTGTGTCACTCTCACATTGATGTTTCTCTCTCCCTGCCCCCTTCCTTAACCCCTTCCACTTTCTCCAAAAATCAATGGAAAATATATCTCCTCAGTGGAAGTTTAACAACAACAACAAAAAGAGAGAGAGAGGCTGTCAACGGGCCTATAAAAAGTCCCAACACACTCTGGCCTGTGACAACAAGCTCTTCTGTCCATCCATCTACTGCCATTTTTGAGCACTTGCCCTGCACCTTTCTGGGCTTGACACTAGGAAAATGCAAATGCAAAGGCCGCAAACCCCGGAGGCTGGAAATAAGGAATGACATCAAGGCCACTCATGTTGGATGGAGAGATACGGGTCCTGTCTCTGGAGCCCAGCCTGCTGTCGTGGTTTTTGTGGGCAAGAAAGACAGCGATCAGTGCAGCGTCTCATATCAGCGTTCCATGAGCACAGGCCATAATTGCCATTTTCTAGGTCCTAGAAGGTTCTGGAAGGCAGTTGTATTTCATTTTAATTAAGTGAACTGGGTGCTGTTCACAAGGCCAATGCCTGGTGTTGTTTGCTCCTGCCAAGAACTGGATAGCTTGACGCCGAGAAACATGGCAATGAAAGGAAGCTCTTCCAGCTCCTCATTCAGGTGGAACGTGTTCGAAGGCCTTTTCCCCGTCACCAGAGAGGTGACCCTGGACAGCCCCAAGTCCATGGAGAGGGCTGTCACCAACCTCGATCCTACTCATGTAAATGAATTTATTTGAGAGACCTTGATTGCATTGTAATTAAGCCAATTTATTAAAGCAATTAAAGCATGCAACTTTATTAAAGATGCAGGGCAAGCAAACCTATCCATCTGGCTTATGAAGCGCAGACAGGCTCCCAGCTAATCTGAAGAGCCGGTTCGGTGGGGGTTTGAGGTGTTTTATACCCTCCTGCCGATAGGTCTCAAAATCCCTGTTTTGGTACCTATTCATTCTCAAGGCCCCTCTTTACGTTGGTGTGGCCTTCCCAGACTTCATGAGAAGCACTGGCAACTTGACCTTGTGAAGACCGAGGCTGCTGGCGTGTCTGTTAGTAAAAAACTAAAATCTGCCAATTTCCCTTTCCCTTTCCCCCTCCTTTCCTGTGTATTCTCCTTTGGGAGGTTTTTAACCATTTGCTCTGTGTCCTTGGCTGGGGAAGATAATAGTTTGTTATTCATAAGCTGGTTGCAAGTTGCCCACATGGTTTGGTTTTATTTTATTTTTTTTATTAAGGTATTATATGTGTACATATCTTACCATTGCCCCCCCACCCCACTCCCATACATGCCCTCACCCCCCAATGTTTTGCATCCGTTGGTTACTCTTATATGCATGCATATAAGTCCTTCAGTTGATCTCTTATTTCCCCCACCTCTCCCTAACCTTCCCGCTGTAATTTGATAGTCTGTTTGATGCTTTACTGCCTCTGTATCTATCTTTTTGTTCATCAGTTTATAATGTTTTTCATTATCCCCAAATGAGTGAGATCATGTGGTATTTTTCTTTCACTGACTGGCTTATTTCACTTAGCATAATGTTCTCTAATTCCATCCAGGTACCTACACATGGTAGTAATTCCTTCTTTTTTATGGCAGCATAGTATTCCATTGTGTACATGTACCATAGTTTTCTGATCCAGTCATCTGCTGACGGGCACCTAGGCTGTTTCCAAATCTTAGCTATTGTAAATTGTGCTGCTATGAACATAGGGGTGCATATATCCTTTCTGATTGGTGTTTCTAGTTTCTTAGGATATATTCCTAGGAGTGGGATTACTGGGTCAAATGAAAGTTCCATTTTCAGTTTTTTGAGGAAACTCCATACTGTTCTCCACAGTGGCTGCACCAGTCTTCATTCCCACCAGCAGTGCACAAGGGTTCCTTTTTCTCCGCATCCTCGCCAACACTTGTCGTTTGTTGATTTGTTGATGATAGCCATTCTGACAGGTGTGAGATAGTATCGCATTGTCATTTTGATTTGCATCTCTCGGATAATTAGTGACTTTGAGCATGTTTTCATGTGTCTCTTGGCCTTCCTTCTGTCTTCTTTTGAAAAGATCCTATTTAGGTCCGTTGCCCATTTTTTTATTGGATCATTTATCTTCCTTTTATTAAGTTGTGTAACCTGCCTGTAGATGTTGGAGATTAAACCTTTATCAGTGATAACATTTGCAAATATGTTCTCCCATACAGTGGGGTTTCTTGTTGTTTTGTTGATGGTTTCTTTTGCTGTGAAAAAGCTTTTTATTTTGATGTAGTCCCATTTGTTTATTTTCTCTTTGGCTTCCATTGCCCTAGGGGCAGTATCAGTGAAAAAGTTCTTTTGGCATATGTCTGAGATTTTGCTGCCTGTGGATTCCTCTAGTATTTTTATGGTTTCCCGTCTTATATTTAAGTCCTGTAACCATTTTGAGTTTATTTTTGTGTATGGTGTAAGTTGGTGATCTAGTATCATTTTTTTGCATGTATCTGTCCAATTTTCGCAACACCATTTATTGAAGAGACTGTCTTGACTCCATTGTATGCTCATGCCTCCTTTGTCAAATATTAATTGTGCATATTGATTTGGGTCGATATCTGGATTCTCTATTCTATTCCATTGATCTATATGTCTGTTCTTGTGCCAGTACCAGGCTGTTTTGAGGACAGTGCCTTTGTAATACAGCTTGAAATCTGGTATTGAGATCCCTCCTACTTTATTCTTCTTTCTCAGGATTGCTGTGGCTATTTGGGGTCTTTTTTTTATTCCAGATGAATTTTTGGAGAGTTCTTTCTAGGTCTGTGATATATGCCATTGGTATTTTAATGGGGAGTGCATTGAATCTATAGATTGCTTTGGGTAGTATGGACATTTTAATGATGTTGATTCTCCCAATCCATGAACATGGTATGTTCTTCCATCTGTTTACATCTTCCTCTATCTCTTTTTTCAGTGTCCTGCAGTTTTCTGCATATAGGTCTTTTACCTCCTTGGTTAGGTTTATTCCTAAGTATCTTAATTTTTTTTGTGCAATGGAAAATGGGATTGATTTTTTAGTCTCTCTTTCTGTAAGTTCACTGTTAGTGTATAGAAATGCCATAGATTTCTTGGCATTAATTTTGTATCCTGCTACATTGCCGAATTCATTTATTAAGTCTGTTAGATTTTTTATGGAGTCTTTCGGGTTTTTTATGTACAATATTATGTCATCTGCAAATAAGGACAGCTTTACTTCTTCTTTTCCAATTTGGATGCCTTTTATTTCTTCTTCTTGTCTAATTGCAATGTGTGGGAACCCCTTTCACTTCCCGCATGGTTCAGGGTTCCGGTTCAGGGTTCGGGTTCTGGAGAAGGCCGCACACAAATGAAAAGAGACTTGGAAAAGTATTAATTTGGAAATATTGGGGGCCAGGCGGGAGCCCAACTCTAGTGGAAGGACTACCCTTTTCTCTGGCCTTGCAATCCCTTTTATTGAGACTATGGGATACGCCCATAACCTTTAGGCAGGAAATTCCAATAACAGAAATTTACATAGGAGAAACAGAGGTGGAGGCTGCTTCAGCTAACAATGTTTCAACTAAACAGTGAGTGATCAAAACAATTAAGGTTGTTGACCAGCCATCCCAGTTTCCTGTCCACATCCTTCCATCAGTGGTAGAATGATTGGTTTCCGGCAGCAATGGCTAATACTTCCAGTACTATGTCAAACAGGAGTGGTGAGAGTGGGCATCCCTGTCCTGTTCCTGTTCTTAGGGGAAATGGTTTTAGTTTTTGTCCATTGAGTATGATGTTAGCTGTGGGTTTATCATATATAGCTTTTATTATGTTGAGGTATGATCCTTCTATTCCCACCTTGTTGAGAGTTTTTATCAAGAAATGGTGTTGGATATTGTCAAATGCTTTTTCTGCATCAATTGATATGACTATGTGATTTTTATCTCTCAATTTGTTTATGTGATGTATCACATTTATTGATTTGCAGATATTGTACCATCCTTGCATTCCTGGGATAAAACCTACTTGGTCATGGTGTATGATCTTTCTGATGTAGTGCTGGATCCAATTTGCTAGAATTTTGTTGAGGATTTTGGCATCTACATCCATGAGGGATATTGGCCTGTAATTCTCCTTCATTGTGTTGTCTTTATCTAGTTTTGGTATTAGTGTGATGCTGGCTTCATAGAAGCAGCTTGGAAGTGTTCCTTCCTCTTGAATTTTTTGGAATAGTCTGAGGAGGATAGGTTTTAGTTCTTCCTTGAATGTTTGGTAAAACTCTCCTGTGAAGCCGTCTGGCCCCGGGCTTTTGTTTGCCAGAAGCTCTTTGATGACTGCTTCAATTTCTTCCATAGTTACTGGCATATTGAGCTGTTTAGATTCTTCCTGATTGAGTTTTGGAAGGTTATATGTTTCTAGGAATATGTCCATTTCCTCCAGGTTGTCCAGTTTGTTGGAATAGAGTTGTTCGTAGTCTTTTTTAACAATCCTTTGTATTTCGGCTGGATCTGTTGTTATTTCACCTCTTTCATTTTGATTTTGTTTATTTGGGTCCTCTCTCTTTGCTTCTTGGTGAGCCTGGCTAGAGGTTCATCAATCTTGTTTATCCTTTCAAAGAACCAGCTCTTGGTTTTGTTGAACTTTTGTATTGTTTCTTTGGTCTCTATACCGTTTATCTCTGCTCTGATCTTTATTATTTCCTTCCTTCTGCTTACACTGGGCTTTTCTTGTTGCTCTTTTTCTAACTCTTTGAGTTGTTGGGTTAGGTGATTTATTACCATTGTTTCTTGTTTTTTTCAGTAGGCTTGTAGAGCTATGAACTTCCCTCTCAAGACTGCTTTCGCTGTGTCCCAGAGATTTTGGATTATAGTGTTTTCATTGTCATTTGTTGCCATGATGTTTTTTATTTCTTCTTTGATCTCTCTGGTAACCCAGTCTGGTATAATAGCATGCTGTTTAGTCTCCATGTGTTTGATTTCTTTGGGTAGTTTTTATTGTAGTTGATTTCCAGTTTTATGCCACTGTGGTCTGAGAAGATGCTTGATATGATTTCTATCTTCTTGAATTTGAAGAGACTTTGCCTATGTCCCAACATATGGTCTATCTTTGAAAATGACCCATGTGCACTTGAGAAGAATGTGTATTCTGTGGCTTTGGGGTGAAATGTTCTGAAGATGTCAATTAATTCCATCTGGTCTAGTGAGTCATTTAGGATTGATGTTTCTTTGCTGATTTTTTGTTTAGAGGGTTTGTCCAATGGTGATAGTGGGGTATTAAAGTCTCCTACTATGATTGTATTGCTGTCAATCTCTCCCTTGATATCCTCCAGGAGTTTTTTTATGTATTTGGGTGCTCCTGTATTGGGTGCATATATGTTTACCAGAGTTATTTCTTCTTGTTGGATTGCTCCCTTTAGTATTATGAAGTGGCCTTATCTCTTGTTATGTCCTTCACTTTGTGATCTAATTTGTCAGATATAAGTATTGCTACCCCAGCTTTTTTTTCAGTTCATTTTGCCTGGAAAACCTTTTTCCATCCCTTCACCCTCAGTCTGTGTGCGTCTTTTTTCTGAGGTGGGTTTCTTGTAGACAGCAGATATATGGGTCGTGTTTTCTTATCCAATCCATTACCCTATGTCTTTTGATTGGGGCATTTAATCCATTTATATTTCCTGCACTCTCTCCTTAGGGAGGCTTTAACCATTTGCTCTGTGTCCCTGGCTGGGGAAGATAATGGCTTGTTATTCATAAGTTGGTTGCAAATTGCCCACACGGTTTGGCCCTGTTTTGACTTTCCTGTCCCAGTTGTCCATTCCTCCTGCCCTGGAATTGTCCTAGCTCCTTGCTGTGTAACCAAAGCGTGGCCAGAGGAGCAGCCTGAATCCACAGGCCACTCTGATCTTTAAGTAACTGGTGCAGACGCCATGCTGTTCTGTTTCTGAAAAGTGAAGCATGAAGCAAAACGGAACTTGTTTTAAGTGAAGAGTAGAGTGTGGAAGGTTCTAGATATGTTTGGACATCTGTAAACAGAGACTGTGGGCTACAAAAGAGGCCTGGAGACCAGGCCACCAAGTGCTGTGTACAGTGTTCCCCTTCCCTGGACTATGGGATGTGGCCGCCCCACCAGGACTCACTGCACTAAAGGTTCTGCGCGCAGGCACTGTGCCCTGGGAGCCAGGATTCTGGATCTAGCACCTGCTGCTGCGGGCCCTTCAAACACCCACTTCTTCCCTGCGGGTTATGAGGAGGTGAGCATGATACCCGCAAGTCAGGACTCCATTCATGAAGATTTTACAAGAAGGAGAAATTGCAAAATGAGGACCAGCAGAAGAGGTTGATCCAACCCCAGAGAAGAGCCTGCTGGGAGGTTGCTGGGCATGTGCTCAGCATGAAAAGCAAAATTCCCTACCTTCCCATGCACCTGCTCCCTCTGCCTCCCCTGCCAGCTGCTGGGGTATCTTCTGCCCTCTTGCCACTGTCCATTTCCTTCCAGACTCACCTCAGGGCCCAGGCAGAAGGTGTGGATTTTGCGCTGCCCAGAGAAGTTAGGAAGTGAGACACAGATCTCTGCCTTTTCCTTCCCGCATTCCAGCTGCCCTCCATCCGCATTCCAGCTGCCCTTGCCGCATTCCAGCTACCCTCCATCCCTACGCCTCCAACCTGTCCTGACAGTCAACTCCTGCAGCGCCCAGCCCCCCTAACTCACAGACAGGAGTGGGGCACCCTGCTCTGAGCTAGGCCCTGGCAGGAAGGAAGGCCATGCAGAGAGACAGCTGTGGGACAGCGACCCCACTGGGCAGTGCCAAAAATGCTGGGAAGGGAGTCAAGAGAACACCCAGGCACCCAGCACAGACTGCCTCAGGCAAACAAGAGGCTCCATAGGGAAGTGGCTTTCCTGTCTGAAAACTAGGGCTGGGGTTCAGCAGGTCCTCTGAGTGGAAAGGGACACAGGAGTTGATATGCGGGTGTGAAAGAGCAAGGTGCTGAGGGGCCAGCTCAGGTGGATTAAGATGGGACACCATTGATGATGATGGCTGTGGACTCGCCTGCCTGGTTTGAATCTCAGTGCCTCTACTTATTACCTGTGTGACTTTGGGCAAGTTACCTGACCTCTCTGTGCCTCATCCACCCATGTGTATAATGGTGATAATAGTATCTACCTCAGAGTGGTGAGGATCAAATGAGCTCATGCATGGAAGTGCTTAGAACAGTGCCTGGCACAAAGTACTCAAAAACTGGGATCTCTGTGAGAGGGAAGGTGGGGGTGGGAAGATATCAACCAAGGAACGTGCATGCATATATGCATAATTCATGGCCACACTCAAAAGAGTGGTGAAGGCCTGGGTGGAGGAGGGGAGCGGGTTAGAAGAGTTCAGTAGAAGGAAAAAGGGGACATATATAATACTTTCAACAATAAAGATTTGAAAAGCAAATGGGAGCTGTAAATATTGTTACTGTCATTTGTGAGCCTGGGGGTCAGAGGACCCTAAGGCCTCGGTGAACTCTCAATAAAACGAGTAGCAGGTCCTCTGTGCAATCCCTGCCCACCCTGGCCTCAGGCCTATTCAGGCCCTGGGAAGTGGTGAGAGTGTGGCCGGCTGTGGAGCCAGTGGCCAGGTGCTGGACAGCTGTGCCTGGGCCTGTACAGGAGCAGGCAGTGGCATCCAGGTGCGGGCACACTGGAGGGGGCACTGAGAGTGCAGGGCAGCTGTGTGGGGCGTCCCAATTTCCTTCCAGGTGGGGTGTTTCTTCTGGTTTAGCAGCCACCCCCTCGCTGGCACTGTGGCCACCTGGTAATTACTTCCTAACTCATTCTATGAGGCTAATAGAACCCTGTGGTCCTCCTGGGTGAAAAGAACCTTAACCATTTCCCAGAGCTCTGAGGCACAGGTGACCCAACACTTCCTTTTCTTCCTGCCGGGCTGTGTGTTCCCTCTTAGGCCAAGGGCAGCTGTCAGGTTTGGGTGGATTACAGTCCGAACAAGGGCATGGGCCTCAGAGGAGGACACAGCTGGCCTGTGAGTGGCTGCAGAGCACAGGCTGGCGTCGCTGGTGGGCAGGGCCCCCTGGCTGGCAATCGTGTGGACACAGGTAATGCTGTGCATGCAGGTAATCCTCAAGCAGGAGAACAGTGATGCGAGGCGGAGAGGGCATGGGAAGGCTCTTGGGGATTTAGCAGTTGGCAGAGGAGAGACCACCGACTTGGAGTCAGTGGCATTGGGCAGGTCACTTGCTGTAGCCAGAACTCTGTAAAATGGAGATAAATACTAGCCATGGCTACCTCGCAGCGGGCTTATGAGGACAAAAGAGATATGAGAATTGTTTAAGGATACAAACCTGAGATGCTTTGCTTAACATGCTTCCAGAAGACAGGAGGGAGAAGAACGGAGTTTCCCGAGGAAGCAGGCAGGAGCAATGTGGGCACACTAGACCACATGGAACAGAGCATCTACAGTTGAGAGCTTGGTTCCAGAACCGGATGGCTTGGGTCCAAACCTTGGCTCTTCTTATTAGAGCTATGAACTTGAGATAATCATCTACCCTCTTTTTAAGCCTCAGTGGCACCTTCTTTTTTCAATTCTTTTTCTAGTTTAGTGGTTAGTATATAGGGAGGCAATGGATTTTTGCACATAGATTTTGCATCCTGTAACTTGACTGTATTTACTTTTCTGGTAGGTTTTTGGTGGAATCTTTAGAATTTTCTATTTATGGAATCATGGCAGCCACAAAAGTGACAGTTGACTTCTTCCTTCCCTATTTGGATGCCTTTGTTTTTACTTCTCTTGCCTTATTGCTCTGGATAGCTCTTTCAGCACTACATTGAATAAAGTTGGTGAGTGGACATCCTTGTCTTGTTCTTTATCTTAGAAGAAAAGCTTTCCGTTTTTCACCATTGAGCATGAGATTAGTTGAGGGTTTATCATTTATGGCCTTTATTATGTTGAGGTACTTTTCTTCTTTTCCTATTTTATTGAGTATTTTAATCATAAATGGATGCTGTATCTTATCAAAGGCTTTTTCTGCATCTATTGATAAGATCATAAGATTTTATCCTCTCTTTTGTTAATGTGGTGTATTGCATTGATTAACTTGTGTATGCTGAACCATCCTTGTGACCCTGGAATGAGACCCACTTGATTGTGATGTATTATTTTTCTGGATGTCCTGCTGTATCAGCTTTGCTAGTATTTTGTTTAGGATTTTTGCATCTGTGTTCATCAGAGATATTGGTCTTTAGTTTTCTTTTTGGTGTTATCTTTACCAGGATTTGGTATCAGGATGATATTAACCTCATGGAAGGTGTTGGGAAGTATTGCCTCTTCTTCAGATTTTTTGAAGAGCTTGAGAGGATAGGTTTCAAAACTTCTTTGAACATTTGGTAGAATTCACTGGTGAAGCCATTTGGTCCTGGACTTTTGTTTTTAGGAAGGATTTTGATGGTTGTTTCAATTTCCTCACTGCGGATTGGCCTATTTAAATTTTCCAGTGCTTCCTGATTTAGTCTAGGAAGGTTACACATTTCCAGGAACTTATCCATTTCTTCTAGGTATTGAATTTGGTAGCATATAGTCTTTCATTTTATTCTAGTATGACCCTTTGTATATCTGTGATATCTGTGGTGACTTCTCTCTCATTTCTGACTTAGTTTATATGGGCCTTTTCCCCTTTTTCCTTAGTGAGTCTAGCCAGGGGGTTGTCCATTTTATTAACCTTTTCAAAGAATCAGCTCTTTGCTTTCTTGATTTTCTGTATAGTCTTTTTTTCTATATTTCATTTACTTCTGCTCCAATTTTTATTACTTCCTTTCTTCTACTAACTTTGGGTTGCTTTTGTCCTTCCTTCTCTAGTGCTTTAAGATGTAATGTTAGGTTGTTTACTTGAGATTTCTCTTGTTCCTTGAAATAGGACTATAATGATATAAACTTCCCTCTTATTACTGCTTTCACTAAATCCCAGAGGTTGTGATGTGTTATACTGTCATTCTCATTTGTCTCTCTATATCTTTTGATGTCATCTTTTATTTCTTCTTTGACGCTGTCATTTTTTAGTAGTGTGTTGTTTAATCTCCACATATTTATGAGTCTCTTTACTTCCTTTTTTCAGTTGATTCCTAATTTCAATGCATCATAGTCAGAGAATATGCTTGGTATAATTTCAATCTTCTTGAAATTGTGGATACTAGTTTTGTGACCCACAATATTGTCTATCCTTGAGAATGCTCAATGTGCACTGGAGAAAAATGTATACTCTGATGTTCTGTGATGTAAGTCTCTATAAATGTCAATTATGTCCATTTGTCTAGTGTTTCATTTAAGGCCAATATTTCTTTATGGATTTTCTATTTAGTTGATCTGTCTAGAACTGTCAATGGAGTACAAAGGTCCTCAACTATGATTGTGTTTTGATCTGTTTCTCTTTTCAGTTCTGTGAGTAGTTGTTTTATATATTTTGGTGCTCTCTGGGTGGGTGCATATATATTAATAAGTGTGCCTGTGTCCGTAATCCCTCAGCCCCCTCAACCCACCAGCCACCCAGGGCTGGCGCAAGGTGCAGGCAAGCCTCGGATGGCAGCTGCCCAGCTGCCCAGGGCCTGCCCAAGGCTCAGGTAACTTGGATCGGCTGAGGCTTGCACTGCCAGCAGTGGTAGCAGCAGAAGTATGATGGGGCATCGCCTTCCCCTGATCACCAGGTCGCCTCCTGCCCCTGAGGGCTCCCGCACTGTGAGAGGGGGCAGGCTGGGCTGAGGGACCCACCCCTTCAGTGCATGAATTTTCATGCACCAGGGCCTTACTATATTAATAAATGTTATGTTTTCTTGATGTAGTGTCCCCTTTATCCTTATAAAGTGTCCACCTTTGTATCTTATTATCTTGAAATCTATTTTCAAGTCAGATGTAAGTATGGCAACACCTGCTTTTCTGTGGATGTTGCTTGGAGATTCATTTTCCACCCTTTTACTTTGAATCTACCTTTGTCTTTGCAGTTTAGATATGTCTCTTGTAGGCAGTATATAATTAGGTTTTATTTTTTGATCCACTCTACTGCTATGTGCCTCTTTTTTGGTGAATTCAGACTTTTTGTTTGTTTGTTTGTTTTGTTTTTGGTGGTATTCTATACAGCTCTCCCTTGTTTCCTCTTTTTTTAAGCGATATGTCCTGGAATGGTGATTTTTGTGTGTGGGTACCATTAGGTTCATAAAAAGTGAAGTTGCATATATACTGTAGTTTTTTCCCTTTCAGTGCATCTGACCTTCACCTTCCTTTTCTAGTTCAGACCTTTCCTCCTCCCTCTTTTATGTTTTTGTCACAAATTATCCCTGCTTATGCTGTAGTTTTTTTTAGTGATCTTACTTGTAGTGTTGTGACCTTATGTTCTTTGTTTTAGGAAGAATAACTCCCTTGAGTATTTCCTGCAATGGAGGTTTTCTGGTGATAAAATCCCTCAGTTTCTGTATGTCTTAGAACATCTTTATTGCTCCTTCAGATTTAAAGGATAATTTTGCTGGATATATTATTTGTGTGCGGTAATTTCTCTCTTTCAGACATTTGAATATTTAGTTCCACTCTCTTCTGGCTTGTAGACTTCCTGCTGAGAAGTCTGATGAAATTCTGATGGGTTTTCCTTTGTAGGTCATTTCCTTCTTTCCCCTAGCTGCTTTGAGATTTTTTTCTTTGTTGTTAATTCTTGACAGCTTCAATACCAAGTGCCTCGGAGAAGGCCTCTTTGGATTGAGGTAAGTAGGTGTTCTGTTTGCTTCTTGAATGGGAGGATCTAGTTCTTTACCTGGATTTGAGAAGTTCTCAGCCACTATTTGTTTGAATAGACACTCTGTACCCTGCTTGCACTCTTCCTTTTCTAGAATGCCTAAAATCCAAATATTGCTTATCTGATGGAGTCAGATAGGTCTTCTAGAGCTTTCATTTTTTTTTTGCTCAGGTCTCTCTCTTCTTCCTTCTGCTTCATTTCTTGATTCCTCTCTTGGATATCACAAATTCTTTCCTCCTTTTGGTTGGTTCTGTATGCTCAGTAGTTTATGTTTATGTTTAACCTCTTTAACTGAATGTTTCATTTCCAACATTTCTGATCAGTTCTTTTTTAAAGTTTCAAGCTCTTTAGTAAAGGTCTTGTTTTGGTCATTGATTTGTTTTCTGAGTTTTCTGCATTGCCTGTCAGTATTTCCTCATCTTGTTGAGTATTTTCAGAACTGCAATCGTGAAATCTTTGCCACTTATATCACATATTTCCATGTGTTCCAGCTTGCTTTCTGGGATCTTTCATTATCTTTCTTGTCATCCCCATTGCTGTGGTTCTCCACGGTATTTGCTGTCCTTCTTAGCTTATGCATTTATCTCTGAAGAGGTCTTCCTATTATTTTCCAGTAGAAGGCCCTGAAACGTAACGTTTTACCTCTGTGGTCTCCCAGTCTTGAACTTCCACCACTTCTGTAAGACAGTACAGTGGGGCTTCTTGAGGGTGCAATTTGTTTTGCTCTTACCATAATAGTGACCTCAACTTCCATGGAGTTCCACCCCAACCACCCCTCCTGGAGATCAGTCACAGAGGGAAATAGCAATTCTACCCCAACAGCTCTAGGTTTACAGATAATATGCTCCTGGACCCGACTCCAAGGGCAAGAGGCAAGTTTCAGAGTTCACGCGGGTGCAGGGCTCTGTGGTTCTGTTTCTTTGTCTGACACACCATCATCAGCCCAACAATGGAGAGCTGCACAGCAGAACCCCGTGGAAGTGCTCTGCCAGGCATCTGCTGGCACAATCCCTGTTTGCTTCTTCGACACTCTCTCTTTGGGCTACCCTCCCTCCCCCCTCTCCCCCTGCTCCCCCTCCTCCCTTGGCTCTCTGTTCTTCCCAGCCAAGGGGCTAAGCCGCAAGCTCCTGGCTGCAGGGCTGCATCTAAGGGCCATCTCCCCAGTTATTCCACTACCCACCTTTAAAAGTTTTAGTGTGCAGGTCTCTCAGGCGTGCATCTGTGTTGAGCAGGGATTTCTTTCTTGAATTATAGCTGATTAACTTGTTGAAATTCCTAAGAGAGAGGAAAGGTGCACTCTCACACTGCCATTCCTCTGACATCACCTCTAGCGAGGTGTCTTGAAGGTGAGGGAAGAAGCTGAAGGTCAGGCATCTGACGTGAGTGACTGGGCAGGCAACAGACTAGTGGAGATGGAAGTGGGGCTGGCATCACTGAACATGTCTTATGTGGTAGCAGGAAGCTAGTTATGTTCACCTTCCCTCCGGGGAGGGTGGTGCGATCCGGGCGTCCTGAGAGTGTAGAGGGGCTGAAATGACAGAAGACCTGCTTTCCCACAGAGAGTATAAAGTGACAAGAACAAGCCAGCAGTAAATGTGAGTGGGAGGGAAGTGCAGTAAGCACCCACCGTCTACTGCCCAGTGGCAGTCCTTTGTGCATATGGCCTTCCTATCTTACAGGACTGAAGGCTCCCTGAGGGTGGGAGCCATTTCTTCCTTATCTCTCGGTCTCCTGTGTCTTGTCTGGTACTGTGGACATTATAGATATTCACAAATTCTTATTGAATGAAACCCAGAGGTGCTGGGCTATTGTGTAAGCCGCTCCATCTTGTTAGGCCTCTGTTTCCTTGTCCCAAAATGGGGAAAATCACAAGGCTGTTGTGAAGGCCGGACAAGAGGGCAGATGCGAAAGCTCTATAAAGTGTAAAAGATTTTGCAAATACAAAGTATAAGTACAGTCACTACATTGGGTCTATGGCTTTAACTGAAACTCCCTGAAATTCTGTCCCAGCCAGAACCATCTGGTTGTGGAGGTTCCCAGTCTGACACAGGAGGGGTGGGGGGCGCTAGGAAGCCCTGGCACAGCCCTGAGTCCTGGCAGCACAGGGCACGAGGAAGGTGCCTGGGCTCCGTCACACTCCGCAGGGAGGTGTGGGACTGGCCGTGGTGGGGATGAAATAGAACCCTGACTTCCGAAGGCCGGCTCCCTAAGCAGCTGGTGCCCGCAGAGTGGGAGCCCCCACGCCCGGAGGACCCGGAGTCCGGGCTGCCCTCTGCCCTGCCCTGGTCACCTTCTGGGAGAAGTTAACGGACTACCTGCAGTGAGCACTCCTTCACCGCGGGGCTGGCCCTAGGAGGTCCCAGCATGGACTCCTCACAGTGGGCTTAGCCGCCCCAGGGCCCACGCCCCCTCCGGGCTTCCAGCGGCCACGTAGTGCGGGTAACCACCAGCAGAAGCTCCCTTGCCTGTGGACACAGTCTTCCTCCACATGAGCCAGTGCTGGCTTCTGGCAGGGGCAAGACTTCCAGGCAGAGAGCAGAGCACTGCGAGGGGCAGGGTGGCGCCCACTGCTGGCGGGAGGGCGGCAGTGCGTGAAAAGGTGCAGCTGCAGTGTGTCTCCTCTCAGAACACGTGGTCCCCTGACTTGGTGGGGAGTGCAGGGATATGTTCTCACTTCATACAGGAGATCCTTCGGGTCATGGACAAGTGGCCTCTTCATGACCTGCCAATGAAGGACCCCTGCTCATGGGCAGGGCGTGTACCTTTTCACACGTGGGTGCATTTACCTGGACGCCTATCTACCCATAGGAAATGTGTGAGTTATTTCTGCGTGTGTTTACCAGTATTTATGGGGTATTTCATACTCAGCTTGCTGCTCTGAGACTTGTTTCCTCTCAAATTTGGGCCTCTGTCTCCTTTGTGTGGCCTGTGATACCGCCCTACAGTGTCCCCCAATCCATACCTATGGGAATAGTGGCCGTGACCTTATTTGGGAATAGGGCCTTTGCAGATGTAATCAAGTTCAGAGGAGGGTTGGATTGGGTGGGCCTTACCTGAAATGACAGGTGTTCTTCTGAGAAGGACTCACTCACAGGCCATGTGACTAGGACTCAGTGGTGGGTGGGGGGATGGGTCTCCAAGCCATGGACCAAGGAAGGATAGCTGGCCGCCACCAGAAACTGGCGTAGACCTAGTCCTAGACCCATTTTCTCTTGCATCCCAGAAGGAGCCCACCCTGCCCGCACCTTGATTCCTGGGAGTGAATATTTCACAGGCTGAGGTGGGAGCCCTGGAGGCTGGATGAGCTTCAGTGTGGAGAGCTCTGGTCACTGCGCACCTACCTAGACCACTGTCTCCTAAGCTCCTGGAGAGAAGCGCCTGGGGAGGGGGGTGAAGGGACTCCCAGCCAACGCCCCCAGTCTGAGGGTTTGGAGTAGCAGGAGGGCGTGCCTGGGAAACTGGCCTGCCCCTGCATCCTTGGGTACCTCCCACCCGAGCCAACTGGTGGGTCATGGCTGACTTCTGCCCCGGGGGCCTGGGGACCAGCGTGCAGGGCTGTGCAAGGGAGAGGCAAGAGCACACACTCCGCCCTTGGTCAGGATGGCGGGGCCGGCACAACACAGGGGTTAGGGAGAAAGCCAGAGGGCACGCAGGCAGCCCCTGAGCTCACCAGCAAGAAAACAGACCAGAGAGGGAAGTGGCTTTCCACAAACTCACCCCCTTGGGCAGGTCACGCCTGGAAGCCTGAGCACAGCGCCTGTTTCCTTCTGGTCCTCATGTCCCCCCAGCAGAGTGGGAGGCGGAGCTGACTGGCGGATTGTGCTCTGTCCTATGTCCACCAGCTCAGACGCCTGTGAGGGCTTTGTCTTAGGCCACAAGGAAGAGAAATGAGTCCAGACACGCACCCTCAAAGCCCTCGCAGCCACCTAGACCTTTCTCTTGATCTGGGAAAGGGGGTGGTGGGAGAGAACGAGTGAGGCAGGCCGAGGGGAACTCAAGGCGGCGGCTTAGCCGGGACGGCCACCCCGCCAATTTTCCCTTCAAGCTGCTCCCCAGCTGAGCAGAGTGCCCAGCTGGGCCTCCCTTGGCAACACACTCAGTCCTTTCCCACCACAAGGGGGGTGGGCAGAGCCCACGGAGGCCACGGTCTGACCCTGCTCTGGTGACTGCCACCTTCTGCCAGCACCTCCCAGCCTGGAGCAGCCTAGTGCAGGCGTCTCCTGGGTGGAGGGCCACCAGGAGAAGAGGAAGGGGAGGAGGGCATGTGGACATGAGTCAGGATTCAGACCCAGGCCACCAGACCTGTGTCAGGCAGCATCAGTCTGCGGGATGGCTCAGCAGCCCAGGAGACACCTCCAGCTGCCAACTCCTGGCCCATGAAGACATATGGATGATCAGCTTGCCAGAGACACAGCCTTCTGTTTCACATGCTTGTTAGGAGTCACATGTCCTGGGTGTCTGTCCAGGAAGACCTGTGGTCACTAATACAACAGGTACCATTTATCACCTGCTTCCCGTGTGCCAGGCACTCTGCTGGAAAACACAGGTGTAATTGCAGAAGAACAAAACTAAAACCACCCCCTACGCATTCAATTCTCAAAGCAATCTTGCAAGGCTGTATTAAAACAACCTTCAACGGGTAAGGCAAGCGAGGCCACAGTTCAGCAGGTCCCACATTCAGAGAGTGGCAGGTGGGGGTTGAACCCACAGCTGTCCGGCTCTGCAGCCGTCTTTCCCACCACACGGCCCCTCTCTGCACAGTTCTAAATCTTTGACACCCATCTTCACGAGTGCACCCGCCCTGGCCACCCAGAGGGCCCATCTTGTGACACCTGCTCCCGGCATCTACACTCAGGGAGTGGAGGCATGGAAGGGGCACGGTTGAGAATTCCACTTCCTCAGGCCTGCTCAGGGGTGTCATATTCATGGGGGGAGCACGCTAGGCAGAGGGAGGGAGGGGGCTCTCAGGAGGGAGCATCAGCTTCCACAACCAACTCCTACAGCGAGGCTGCTTTGGTCTCATTGAGGCTGGAAAGGGCCAGGTGTCCTCTGGGCACTTGGCAGTGATGCCGATTCTCAGGGAGCCCCACCCCAAAGCCCCTGAGGCAGAAACCCCGGGGTCCAGCCTGTGTCCCAGCAGCCCAGGTGAGTGTGTGGCAGGCCGCAGTCTGAGCAGCAGGGCGTCAGACCATGAACTTGAGGACAGGGCTCTGGTTTCTCTCCAGCTCCCACGCACAGTGCTCTGTAGACAGAAACAGAAATGACGGGAGGCAGAGACCCGGTACATACAGGCAGTCCTCGGGTTACATGGGACTCGATGTACATCGTTTCGTGCTTATGTCACCATCTCCTATTTATTTATTAAAAAAAATGTTCCGTCATTTCGACGTATGTACACACGTATGTGCTTTTTGTTTTTTATTATTTACTGTATTTACCACAAGTAAAGGTCAGGAATTGTTATCTGTCTTTTAAATTCTTGTTACTGTTTCACTTCATCATTGCTGTGTATGTGCTCCATGTGAGTGACGTCGGTGCTCATGTAGGTGGGTTCCGACTCACGGCAAAAATCGCGTTACGTGGCGCCATAGGACTGTGAATCACACGTAACCCGAGGACCTACTGTATTGCCTTCAGGACCAACCACAAGACTAGGCGCCTAGCAAGTATGTGACAAAACTTGCTGTTGAACGGGTTTCCTTTGTTTTGGGGGGTGGGGGGAGCAGGCATAGTGCGCGCTGCCTAACACATAGGACACACTCAATACGTCTCTACTGAACAAACAGTTTGTATTCTGTGTTGCCAGGCTCTACTACTGCAGGCCAGAGAATTTGCTATGTGGCCGGAGAAAGGTCAACCGTGTACGCTAATGGGAACGAGACAATCACCGGGGCACTAAAACCCTCCAAGGGGCTCACTGTCAGGCGGGGACCGTCACCAGTGCACGGAGGCACCAGCTCAGTAACAGGCGCACGTGCAGCTTCAGGAAAGATACACGGAGACACCAGGGTTTCCTAACGCAGCTGATGTCCAGGGCTCAGAGCTGCAGAGCAGCGCTCAGCAAATTCACGCTGCAGGCCCACTCCAGCTCGCCACCCTTTTCTTTTGTTTTTGTTAATCCTGATCCAAGGATATTTTTTTTTTCACTGATTTTTAGAGAGACTGGAAGGGGTTAAGGGAGGGGCAGAAAGAGAGAGAAACATCAATGTGAGAGACACAATGATTGGATGTCTCATGCACATGCCTTGACCAAGACTGGTGGATCCAGCCTGCAACTGAGGTTCGCGCCCTAGACTGGAATGCAACTTGAGACCCTTCAGTCCACGGGCTGATGCTCTAAGCACTGAGCCAAGCTGGCTAGGACTTGCCACTCATTTTTTATGGCCTGGCAGCTAATAAGTCTTTATATTTTTAAATGACTAAAACAAAATATTTTTAAAGAACAGTCCTTTGTGAAACCTCTATAGAATTCAAAGGACAATGTCCATAAGTGAAGTGTCATTGGAGCACAGGCTTGACTGTTTATTGACAGATGGACTAGGACTGCCTCCTTCCCGGTGGCAGCATAGAGTCACTGCAACAGAGACTTCATGGCTTAACCCTCCAAGTTGTAATTTCTGCCGCTCTCCTCACAGATGCAGAGAACAGCCTCCCAGGTCTGGGTGGGACGCCAGCACAATCACTTTCTGGCTATTGGTTATGTCCCCATCAGGCCATCTCTGCAGCAGGTTGCGCCAGCCACACCCCATGCCTCTCTGGGACTTTGCTGTCCAGGTCTCCCCTCTGGTCCAGGTCCATCTGAGGGGAGAGGGAGGAAACAGCGCTCCCAGGCCACACGCAGCATAGGGGGAGCCCAGTCACGCTCCTCCAAAAACTCCTCCAGAGTGACCATCCTCTGCTCCGGGGGCACAGGGCCCCCCAGGCCTGGGGCTGGGACAGCCTCTTCTGGATGCCTCCTGATGGAGAGGCCCATTCTCAGTGGTGGGTACTCCTGGCATCTGAGTGTAGTGTGGCCTGGGGTGCTGGCATCGCGGGGCGGGGCAGAGTGCTAGGTCCCTGCTTGGCATCAGGTCCTCACTGCGGAAGCTCTCGGGTGTGTGGTGGAACGGGCCGGGTGGGAGGAACCTGGAGTCAGGGCGAGGGGACAGAGAAGGACACACGTCAGTCTCTCACTCTCGCTCACCTGCCTCCAGTGGGCTCTGCGCTGCCTCCAGCTCTTGGAACACAGGGAGCCCTGCTGGGGGACCCGGAGCACACTTCTCCCAGGCTGGCATTGGGGATGTCAAGGACATGCTGGAATTCTCTAGAAGTTCATGCTGGGGTTTAAAAACAAAATAAGGTGGGAGGAAAAGTGCAGAGCTTCGACTAAAGCTGAAAATAGCAACAGCTGTGAGGCACCACACTCCTTAGCCCTTGGGAGAGCGCAGAGAGATGTCTTCGACACCATTAAGAAGCTTAAACACCGTAAAGGAATCACACTCACCCCATGTCCTCTGACCACGATGGACTGGAACTCCCAACCCTGTCCCAATCTGGAAGCTGCAGGGACTCAGACTCGGAGGATGGGTCGCTCGCCCAGGTGCCTAGAGCCGGTCAGTGAGGAGAAGGGATCTGAACCCACATCCGTGAAAACACCCAGGCCTGAGCCTGAAACTGTATGATGTGCCCTATGGAGGCAAACCCATCAAGCTTGGAAGGACTTGCTAATTGTCTTCTTTAAATCACACAGATAACACCAAGCCCGGAGCGGAGATCCAAGGGCATTGGAAAGTGCCGAGAAGGAAGGCTGACTTACCCTTCAGGCCACAAGGTGAGAAGTCACTGGACGCATTCCTGCGGCTCTCTAAGCTGCCTGGCCGGGACCCTGAGAGGAAAGGACCACCCTGAACCGAAAGGGCCGCTGACCCAGTCTAGCCCAGACTACGCCATCCAGTCTGCAAAGGAGGACATAACAGAGCGATTCTGCCACAGCTCAGGGAGTGCCATCAGAAGGACAGACGCGGGTTCTGGAGGCGCCCCAGGAGGGGTCCCGTCTCCCCTGAGCACCAGGCCCCGTGCACAATGGGCATGGGCTGTGCGGGATGACAGCCTGTGCTTCTGTGTCTATGAGGTCTGGGGCTGGGGCTCAAACAATGTTGTTAACAAAGGAAATTTCAAGCAGAACTCCGGTATAGACCAAACAGGACGGCTCTGAGAAAGCGAAGGGTTGGAGGGGTGGGGAGCCCACCCTTAGGACACATGGAGCTTCTAGAACATGTGGAAACACCCTGCCTAGACAAGGACAGTGGCACCTGGTGAGGGTGGGGGCCAGGACAGGGCAGAGTGAGCGCCCATGTGTGCAAAATGAAGCCTGTGCCCGCTACAGGGGCCGCTTCACCCTGGGGGGTTCGTGGGGGCGGGTGCTGTGGTCTCGGGAGGAAAGAGCATGCTGGGTTTCCGTGGCTGTTTGCTGTCCTTCAGCTCCTCCTTTTTTTGTCTCAAATTGACAGCTGCCCCAAAGGGAAAAGAAATGGACCTCATGATGACAAGTGTGGGGCAGCCGCCCTCCTGGCTGTGGTGTGTGCCTGCCTGAGCATATCTAGGGCAGCCCTCCCTGCCTCCCTGGATCAGAGGGGGAGCACCTGCTGCAGGGAGGGCAGCACCAACAGACCAGGGCAGGCAGTCGCTTCCTGTCCTGCAGACCGCCCCTCCTGGTCCATGGCCCCATCACACGCAGTCCCACGGCCCGCCCCGTGTACCATCAGGACTTGTCCCACCGCACAGTCACAGCTGGGGACAGGGACTGTGTGCGCGCAGTCCCTGCACACAGCTGGTGTTTAGCTGAACAGCACTGAGAACCAGGGACACACTAGGAGCAGCTCTGCTTCCCACCCCGCCAAGCAGTCTGCTCTGGACTCACAGGGGTACAGGGCACCCAGTTCCCCGGCCCTGGACCACTCCCCAAATAGCAGGCATCAGAATAAGCCTGTTAGCAGTGGGGCTGGGGGTGAGCCAAAAAGTACTTGGTTTCCATGAAGAGCACAGAAGCAGAAAGAGCCCCCTCTTTGAAAAGGAAAAGCTTGAACAGAAACATCCACCTTCCTCTTGGAAAAGGATGTGTCACTGAAAGGCAACTGTGACACAGATCAGCGGGCCCCTTACCCTCCATTCATTCCAGCCCTGCACTTCCCACCCTTCGCCTTCTGTCTCTTGATAAGAGAAGCTTGAGGAATCAGAACACTTAGGAAGAAGATCCTTTTCCTCAGCTGATTCGGCATAAATCTGTCTCCTCGATGACACTTCCAAGAGCGGTGGCCGACTCTGCCTGTCGCGTTCTCCTCCACCCAGTGAGAAGATGTGAGGGCTCCACAGTGTCACACTGTTTCCCCACAGAGCCAGTCTCTGCCCATAAGTTGTAAGAGTCCATGCCAGCACCATGGAGCTTTCTATGCAATGGGAGGGAGAAGATAATGCTCACTCCACTTCAGAAGCTGAATCCAATGGAAACTCTCTCAGTTTTTGTTTTAATAAAAAATTTAGCTTCCCACCTGCCTAGGAATTTTTTCTCAGAAATTATAAAAACCCAAAGCAACTGCTAATGTTTGAAAAGGCTGGTATTATTCACTGATTTCCTTCTGCCTACCTGAGATGGCACGTGTTTCCACCAATTTCCACGATGAAATTTACAACTGGGAGCTGCTCTGGGCAACTAAAGTCCAGATGAGGACGGTGAGCCTTCCTGCAATCAGTCCTCTCTGCCTGGACCTTCCGTGAAGCAAAGCGAGTCAGAGCCTCCAGAAGTAGTGACATCCATCACTGGAGGGATGTAAGGGGGAGCTACATATTTAGGCCCTAGGGGAGGCAGGGAAGGGGTCTTGAACTGTGGGTCCCCATTCCCGCTTCAGCATAACACCTCCTTGTTCACCTCCTCTGTGTGTGGGACTTGCACTCAGACCTTAGTTTGAAGGAAAAGCACTGTTGATGGAAACAGGTGTGAGAACCCAGGCTGAAGGGCACCACACACCGCCCACTCCCCGTGCTGCCTGCGGTTGGGAACTCGAGCTCCAGGGACCACTCACAGGGGCTGTCATCTGAATTCTAGCCCGCGGAGAACATAGGGCTGGAGAGTCAGTGGACCAGGAACATCTACGGGGAATCCTGGGCTTTTTCTGAGGCATCCACCTCTAACTCTGGCCCAGCCCCTGAGTCATGGTCGTGTCCAGCTCCTGGAGGAGGGAGGGACAGGTGGACCATGCCCTTAGGGAGCACGTACCTGCCTGTCCTATCTCTTCCCTTTTTCTCCTGCTGGGACAGCCCACACTCGGGACTCTATCTGACTTAAATTTAAGTCACACTTTCACCTGCACAATGACTGCGACTCCAAAGGACAGCAGTGTCCTGGCCTAAGGGCAGTGCAGCAAAGGCAGCTAATACTTAGTATTCTGGGAGCCCCTCCCATCTCCAGAGCCAGCTGCACCAAAAGCAGGGCCCTGAGAGCAATTCTCTTCCAGGGGCCTGGGCTCTCCAGGGGCTGGAGGAAGGAAAAGGAAAGAACCACCACGTGAGGGAGGATGTGGGTTCCCTAGAGACTGAGCCTGCACCAGCAGCTCCTCCCAGCAACGGCCAGAATCCCTGGGCCACCAGTCACTGCTCTTCCCTGAGAAGGAATAAGATGCCCTGTGCCTCAGGCCTGCCAGCTGCTCTCTGACAGCAGCCCTGGATCCCTTCCAAACTGACACCAGTGTTCCATTTTGCAGACAGTTCTAGGTCCATCTGAGCATGAGCACTGGGCTGCCAGGGAATCGCCGTGGGCAGTGCTGGGTGTGCAGTGAGAGGGGCCCTCGGGCAGGCTCCGCAGGCATTTGAACAGGCCTGGGCTCTGGCTCAGGGTGGGATCTAGGCTGACACAGCCCGAGGGTTAGCCTGGAGGGCTGGCCTGGAGCCACACAGGCCACTGGCAGGCCCAGGGGAGGTGGTGCTCCTGGCTCCTGCTGGAGCCCAGGCAGGGCTTCTGCTCTGCAGAGCCTGGGAGACTGGGTCGACTGCTGAGTGCCCACAAGGGACATGGAGCAAGCCTGCCCTAGCTGTACAAGGCACCATGCCCCTGACACCCAACAGTGAGTGGCTGCCTTTTCAGTGTCTGCCCAGGAGCACAGAGGGACTGCCTCCTGCCCTGTGCTCACTCACCTCATCTTCTCCCAGGGGTGCTTCTGATTTGTAAACAAGGGGCCAGGCAGCCTTGAGGGCAGGGATCCTGTCTGTCTTTGTTGGGCTTGTCAAACCACGGTTATGCATGCCATAGCCTCCAGGGTCCTGTGGGAGGTAAGATTATGAAAAATCATAACCCCTTCTCTTCTCATCAGGTTCTAACATCCCGGGACAGTCATTTTCAGCTCTTTTTGCTGTTCTCAGATATTTCATCTCTAGGTTAGAAGCAGAATGTCTTTTTAAGTTTTAAGCTTTATTTCTCCCTTTCTGTTGCATATTTTAAATTTCCCAGTGCTCTTCCTCAGATGCTCCTTTTCATAGCATCCTGCTCTGGTTTCACCGTGCAAAGTGGCTCACTCTGAGGTCATGACGGGCATTTTAAAGCTTTTGTCTCTGTGCCTAATGCCTGCTGAGTCTGTTGCTCTCAGATTGGTTTGTCTCTGGTGTTGCAGGCGCTCCTCAGGTGTCCGGGGACACTGACCTCTCATGAGCTCCCCCTGGTAAGATGTGACCCAACTGCTCTGCTGGGAATGTCTCCTGCTAATCAGATGCCTTGAAGAGGACTGCAACGTTCCATCTAAGGTGTGAGAATGCATGGCTACTGGCATCTGGGAGACATCTGACCTGTCCATCCCTCCTAAATCCCCTTGTTTTTCCGTCTAGGACACCTGCCCTCCACTCCATGGACTGGCCTCCAGTGCAGGGACCCTGTCAAGTCTCCTCCCTGGAGAATAAACCTCCAACGTTACCTGATTTTAGCCCAAACTCTGGTTCATCCCTGTTCAGGGGCCACTTGGTACCACCAATTCCTGAGCAGTGGTGTGGGTTCCTGGGCTCAGGCCCAGGTCCCCAGATGGCGGAGTTACCCTCCCAAAGTCGCACAGCTGTAGGCGAAGCTGAGCTCTGAACCTGTGTCTGTGGGACACCAAACCTGTCCACAGCTTCACCCACCTGCTGACCACATCTCAGACTGAGAGGCGCCTCTTGCCCCTGTCTTTGGGAAGGACCTTAGGCCGAGATGCTCATCTTGGTTCTAGAGGGACCCGTGACTCACCTTGGGTGCGGTCTGGGTGCCTGGCAACTCCCTTTGATATTAGGTTCCCAGGGCCTGGGGCAGAGAAGTTACAGTGAGAAATGGGGTTGCAAAATCCCATGCCAAGGTGGGGCGATCACAATGAGCCTAGAAGCAGAGGCAGCAGGGCCCACGGAACCCAGGGACAAGCGCTGGGCTGTGTGCCTCATGGGCAGGGGCCTAAGGGGAGGCCCTAAAGGCAGCCTGAGCTGGAGGCCCCCGGCGGTTGGCCCTGGCTCTAACCATGGCTCACAGTGTGAGCCCCCAGGAGCTGGGAGAAAATAAAGGATGAACTCAGGAGGCTCAACAAAATGTTGGTAAAAGTGCAACACATTAACTACTGGGCCCACGTGTCGTGTTACTCAATCCCTGATGTAAGAAGACCAGGCTGCTCAGGACCACTCCTGACCTGTGGTCCAGGCCCTCAAGGTCCAGGATGTGCACCCTACCAACAGGCTTCCCTTATGATTTCAGAAAGATGTTCATTGTCACTCTAACAGTCATTTGTATAAGAAGTTTTCATCTCTAAAAGGTGATTTTGACTCAAGAATGATTTTTACCTTCCATATTTTATAATGTCCGAATTTTCTACTGTGAACATATACTCTTGGCAAAGTTAAATAAAATTTGAATAAAAACAACAACAACATTGGGGGGAAACACACACCTAAAAGACCTTCAACTACCTCGTTAGGAGAGGGGATGGGCCCTTCAAATACAAGTGAAAAATGAATGCGGTTGGGGTTCCTCAGAGCATCAGTTCAAGGCTGTTTTGCACAGCGTCCTGCTCCAGGCAGCCGGAGGCCTATGGACCCGGAGCCAAGCCCACTGTGGGTATTCAGGCCCCTCCACACTCTCCCAGCACCTGACCCCCCTGGACCTCAGCCACCCAGTGTCTGGACTCACGGGGAAGTTGTAAGCACCCAAGCCTTGCAAATTTAAATCAAGGGAAAATTTGGATTCTGAAAGATAACCTTGATGAGGAGCAGGATTCAAGTCTGTGGGATGAATCTGGCAGGCGTCCACTGTGTGAAGTCAGCGTGAGAAGGAGTGGAGAGGCAGAGGTGCCAGACAGCAGCAAGGGCAGAGAGACCACGTTTCCAAAGCATGCTGGGCAGGCAGGCAGGGGACCAGCAGGTGGCAGCCCGGAATCAGAGCAGTGCATGCCAGGAAGGCAGAGCCACATCAACTGAGGAACATTGCGATCATCACCCGTTTACTTTTATGTTAACCTTGTGTTTATAGTGACAGTGGTTTTCTACTCACAGTACCGATAAAAATCTTTCCTTTTAAAATAAGGTGGAAACAGCAAGTTGATTCAAGAGAAAGTATGTAATAATCACACACGTGATATAGACTTTGCAAAATCGTGGAGATGGTATGTGGATGGCTAAAGACAGAAAACAATGCAGTAGTTAAAGGCCTCTGTGGACCAGCGCTCCCAGCTGACGGTGACTGTGAGCTGATGTCCTGTCTGTCCACTGCTGCCCTCACAGCAGCATCCAAGACATCAGAGGACCTCAGCACGGTCCTACAGCGTCACTCTGGTCTGAACCCTGGTTCGGCTACATCAATCCAATTACTTGAGATGCTGAGTGGAGCAGTAATTTCTTCAAAACACAGAACATATCTAAAAAGGGACTGCTCCGCAAAAGTCAAGATTCTGTGCTCTGACACAGGAAGTGGAGAAAAGAGCAACAGATTTAAAGTTAGCTGCCCAAAAACGAGTTTTAAAAAATGTCACTTGACAGGGACCACAGAGTTGTGACCGCTGATGCGTTCTGCGCTGCACAGGGTTTTGGTCTCCAAACTTGCAGGTGCGAGAGAGGGGGCAGCAATGGGCCCCAGAGTCACTTGGCATGGACACCCTGGCCCAAGGACCTGGGCGTGGATGCCCTGAGGCTCCCCTAACACTGGCTGTGCTAGAATAAGATCCAGAGGCTGTGATAACCGGTCTCTTTTGAAGTCAGAATCCACGTTGGTACTTTAAGCTTGGATTGGAATTTGGGTCAGGAGGAGGGGTCCACTATGGGTCATCTGGCCTTTAGTTACTGTTTTTCTGTTTGTTTGTTTGAATTTCAGGCATGAAGGAGGGTACATTGTGAAGACACTGCTGAAGGGAAAGGATTAGGAATCCCCAGTGTCTGAGAAAGGCAGGGGCTCCTTAGAAGCAGGTGCGATGTCAGAGGAAGACCGGAACTGCATGCCTTTAAAGAAAGTCGGTGGGCTGATGGAGACTAGGCCTTGTCCTCGTTTCCCCTTCTCCAAAAGCGATTCTTTATGTGCTGAGTTGCTAAATTGTTATCCCCCGGATAACCGAAGAGAGGAAGGGAAAACAAAACAAAACACAAATAAATGAAATGAGTAATGACAAATGACTACGTTAGCTAAATGTTCTTGGGAGATCAGAGTCCTTTCCTGCCCAGGAGAGTTGGAAACAATACCCACGACACAACCAGAATCAGGACTCGGTGAACCATTATGGTCTGACTCCACTTAATTAATTTAGTGGCATGCTTGTGCTAACGCTTTACTGAGCACGTGAGGAGGATTCTACTAGGTGTACCAGTTAATTATGCGGATTTTTTCAATAGATAGAGTTACACATACATTGATATATATGCAATTTAATATGTATGCTATTTTGTTGTATGGACAGCAAGCTTCAAAACTTCATATGTCAAATTTACTGAAGGTGCTAACATAGCGTAGATATTTCACCCTTAAAAATGTTTAATTTCGTGCCAAATAAAAGAACATTTGTGGTAAGTTTTAATTCGTTACTTTATTTTGAAGATAAGTGATGCTGAACACTACAGAAGCTTATGATGAACACTAGAGGCCTGGTGCACGAAATTCGTGCACAGGGGAGGGGGGTGTCCCTCAGCCAGCCTGCACCCTCTCCAATCTGGGACCCCTCAAGGGATGTCCGACTGCCCATTTAGGCCCGATCCGGATTGCTCTCACATTGCTCTCACAATACAGGACTGCTGGTTCCCAACTGCTCGCCTGCCTACTTTCCTGATTGCTCCTAACCTCTTCTGCCTGCCAATCTGATCATCCCCTAACCACTCCCCTGCCAGCCTGATTGATGCCTAACTGCTCCCCTGTCAGCCTGTTTGCCCCTAACTGCCCTCCCCTGCAGGTCTAGTCACCCCTAACTGCCCTTCCCTGCAGGCCTGGTCACCCCTAACTGCCCTCCCCTGCAGGCCTGGTCCCCCCCAACAGCTCTCCCCTGAAGGCCTGGGTCCCTCCCAACTGCCTTTCCCTGTAGGCCTGGTCGCCCCCAACTTCCTTCCTCTGCTGGCTTGGTCACCGCTAACTGCCCTCCTCTGCAGACTTGATCGCCCCCAACTGCCCTCCCTTGCAGGCCATCTTGTGGTGGCCACTTGTGTCCACATGGGGGAAGGATCTTTGACCACATGGGGGCAGCCATCTTGTGTGTTGGAGTGATGGTCAATCTGCATATTACTCTTTTATTAGGTAGGATAGAGGCCTGGTGCACAGTTGGGGGCCAGCTAGTTTGCCCTGAAGGGTGTCCCGGAGCAGGGTGGGGGTTCCCTTGGGGCGTGAGGTGGCCTGGGCGAGGGGCCTGTGGTGGTTTGCAGGCCGGCCACGCCCCTTGGCAACCCAAGCGGAGGAGGCCCTGGTATCTGGGATTTATTTATCTTCTACAATTGAAACTTTGTAGCCTGGAGCGGAGCCAAGCCTTCTGCTTGCTCCGAGGCAGCAGCCATTTCTATTGGGATTTATGTATCTTCTATAATTGAAACTTTGTAACCTTAAGCGGAGGCCTGAGCCAGCCAGGGTGTGTGGAAAGCTTGGCTTCCTCCATCACCCGGGGCAAACCTAGCCTCCTGCTCTTTCCAGCTCCGTGGCTGCCACCATTTCTGTTTGGGTTTATGTATCTTCTACCATTGAAACTTTGTAGCCTTGAGTGGAGGCCTAGGCCAGCAAGGGCAGGCAGAAAGCTTGGCTTCCTCCATTGCCGGGGAAACCCAGGCCTCCCTCCTGCTCTCTGTGGCCGTAGCCATCTTGGTTGGGTTTATTTGCAAATTCGCTCCTGATTGGCTGGTGGGCATGGCTTGTGGGCATGGCTTGTGGGTGTAGCGGAGTGATGGTTAATTTGCATATTGCTCTTTTATTATATAGGATACTCTATCTCAAGATACTTGTGAAGGCTGGTTTAAAAGCTTTACAAGTGATGATTTTGATGTCAAAGACAAAGAACGTCCAGGTAAATTGAAAAAGTTTGAAGACCAATTACAAGCAATATTGGATGAAGATGCGTGTCAAACTCAAAAACAACTTGCAGAAAGATTAAAGATTGCTCAGCAAACAATTTCCGATTGTTTACAAGCAATGGGAAAGATCTTAAAGGAAGGAAAATGGGTGCCACATCAACTGAACGAAAGACAAATGGAAAACCAAAAATCATTAGTAAAATATTGCTTCAATGACACGAAAGTCTTTTTTGCATCGAGCTGTGACTGGCGATGAAAAGTACATTCATTTTGAGAATCCCAAATGCACAAAATTGTGGGTTCATCCAGGTCAACCATCAACATCGACTGCAAGGCCAAATCACTTTGGAAAGACGACAATGCTCTGCGTTTGGTTGGATCAGGAAGGTGTGGTGTATTATGAGTTTCTAAAACCAGGTGAAACCATTAATACTGATTGCTACCGACAACAAATAATCAATTTGAATGATTCTTTGATCGTGAAACAACCACAATTTGCCAGAAGACACGGCAAAGTAATTTTGCTTCATGATAACACACCATCACACACTTCAAAAACAGTTAAAGACACATTAAAAGATCTTGCCTGGGAAGTATTAACCCACCCATTGTATTCACCAGAACTTGCTCCTTCAGATTAGCACTTATTCCGATCAATGGCACACGCACTTTCTGAGCAGCATTTCAAAACATAAGAAGAAGTGGAAATAGGGTCTCTGAATGGTTTCCCTCAAAACAAGAAAAGTGCTGTTGGGACAGTTTCCACAAATTACCTGAAAGATGAGGAAATGTGTAGCTAGCGATGGACATTACTTTGTATAAAGCACTTTGAATATTCCTCTTGAAATGATTTGGTATTTTTTTATTACAAAATCTGCATTATTAACCGCTACACCTACTATATTGCACTAGGAGCAGATGCCTTAGACTATTTTTCAATTTCGATGGGTTAAATTATTAAATAAGGATGTTTATTAGTTTAGGACCTGGTTTTCCTTACTCCTCCACCCTAACAACAAGCTCCCTGACAACTTGGCTCACACACAACTAACTCCTGCTCCTGTTCAAAGACCTTGGGACACTTCCTGGGATGCTTCTGGCTGCTGCAACAGGATAGTCTACCTGAGCTGCTCACTGATAATCCTAGTACATCTAGAACAGCCTCTTATGGAAGGATCAGTTTGAAATACCTCTTTTTCATACCAAAACACTGTCAACACATCGAGAATTATTCCCATTTAGATCCCTCCACATCCTCTCCTGCAAACCTACTCTTTGTGACCTTTGAATTATGGAGTCTTATCAGAGCAGACAATTGGCCTAACTTCCTGAACATGTCAGGTACATGAGCATAACTGGTTTATCCGAATTCGATTTAGGATTCAAGTCCATAGCAGGACCTCTGTTATTTCTCTCTCCACAGCACCTTCTGGTGGCCACAGCTCACACCACAGGGACCCACTATGCAATGCTGGTGCCCCAGGCTTGGTCAGCACCTTCAGGGACCAAAGCAGCTTTAACTGCAGGCAGTGCTCACAAAGGTTAAGAGTTCAGGCTCCATAATCTGTGAGACCCGGGATCGGATCCCAGCTCCACCCCTTATTCTCTGGGCAAGGGCTTAATCTTGTCAAGCCTCACTTTCCCAGCCCTGCAACGGGGATAGGAATCGTGCCTGCCTCACATGGCAGTTGGAACTAAAGGAGAGACATAAAGTGTGAAACTAGCTAAAGGGTGCCGAGCCCAGAAAGAGCACCCATTACATGGCTGCAGTTACTAATATCTACCACTGACCTGCTCACTCACGGATCCAAAGAGTTGTTTGTTTTGTTAATCCTCACCCAAGGATATTATTTTCAGAGAGAGTGGAAGGGAGGGGCAGTCAGAGAGAGAAACATCTATGTGAGAGGGACACATCGATTGGGTGCCACCCACACACCTCGACCGGGCCCGGCATTGAGCCTGCAACCCAGGTACTTGCCCTTGACCAGAATCAAACCCTGGACGCTTAAGTCCGAGGGCCGACCCTCTAACCACTGAGACAAACTGGCCAGGGCAGTCAAGCATCTTTTCTCTGAAAGTTTTGCTAGCTCAGTTAGGCTGATTATCGTTCATTAAGTCAACTTAGACAATAACACAAGTGGAGGTGGTGAATGTAAAAAAATTATGTAGCCTGAATGAAAACCTGAGGCAACAGATGCCTCTAGATCAATGTTCATAAGCTTTATTATCATTTATTTGCATGTGAGCGTTTTACCTAATTCACTTCCTGTGAAGACTGGGAATGCAAGCACGAGTCCCCAAACACTGGTATGATGCGTGTGCACACTTTGTTTTTTTGTGTTTCGAGGGACACACCAGGACCTGCAGTGGTGAATGTCACCAGAAAGGCGTGTGCACAGGACACACTCAGAAGGCGGCTGGTCACGGGCCCTCGGTGCTGTCACGGCCGCCCCTGAGAGGGCCTGTGTCCCAGGCATGGGCTGGTCTCAGGAAGTCCTGGTGTCCTTCATAAATTTAAATTCTCAGGGAGCACGTTTGGCAGGCTTATAGGTAAGTCATGTAGAACATGATATTTAAAAGTAAATTGAAAACTAAACCATGTTTAAGGCAAGTAAGATGCACTTTCCCCCTTTCCCAAACCTTAACATCTCTGAAATCAGGATGCAGCTTCGAGCCTGTCTCACAGTCACTGTCGGCCAGGTGGCAATTCTGACAAATCGTCACTGCCACAACCCATTTATCTTCTTTTTATGTGAGCACCCTTGTCCTGACAGCCTCTTAGATTCCATGAAATACATACAGCACATGCAATAGAAATCCACTTCAGAACTAAGGCAACTCCACACGACAACCCTGAAGGACAGGAACAGTGCACCCCGTGGTGGCAGGACTCAAGGCCAGATCAGGTTGGAGAAGAAACCAGACCCGCTTTTCAAAGAGACAGAAAGATCAGAGCCACAGGAGGCCTTGCTGGAGACCTTGCAGCTGTCCATTATGCGCTCAATTCAAAAACGGCCTATTGTAGGCCTGGTGGAAACCGGGAACCCCAAACACTTCCGAGGTGGAGCTTGTCTCTGTGGCAACTGTGTGGACTTCAGCTCTGGATATTCGAGTCCCTACCACAGTGTCCATGATGCGTGAGGCTCCTCATGCTAAAGGACCTGAATTGTTCTGGGATGAAAGTGCAGCAACACTGATGGAGTTTATATTTTCTACTTGGGTGTTCACATACCTCAGGAGGCAGATGTACATGTGTGGAGTACGCCCCCTTCAGACTCCTACACACACACACACACACACACACACACACACGCACATGCACACCCAGCATGCAGTCTCCTTGGTTCTCCCCAGTCCCTGAGGGCAACCTGAGATGCTCCCCTTCACTTTCTGCCTGCAGCCAGGTCCGCCCCTCCTACCTTTTCCCTTGCGCCCCCTGCAGGCATCTTCATCTTCTGAACACTCTGAGCAGCATGGGGTGTCCTCAAGGGGCTCCAGCTGCCATTGAAGAGGCTGAGAAGTACTGGGCAAGGCCTGGTCTGGTTGTTTTCTGGAACCCGCTTTCTTTCGTTTGATGAATTTGACAATAGTTTTGGCACCAATCCAGTGCTTCTTCCTGTAAGAGGAATGTTTTTAGGACACAGCCAACCCTCACTGCCCCTCCAGCAGGTCCCTGGGTGCCCCATGCCAGCTGGGATTTCCATCACCAGCTTGGGAAGGCGGCGGTTAATCTGGTTCAGAATGAGGGTGCTCTTCGACATCCCCACGCTCATCCCACCTGGGGCTCAGGAGGGGGCACACACTTTGCAGTTAATTCGCACAGACCCAGGGATGGTGAAGCCTTCCTCGTGGCAGGAACCCACATCAGCCCCTTGGAAAACAGAACCTCCAACCCAGCTCTCAGCTCTCCATTACTGTGCCAAGTGCAGGAAGCGGTGCTGTGCTGACCTAATCACGCTGGTTGGCAAAATTCCACCAAAATGCCATTTTCAGAACGGGTCAGGGACCTCCTCATTTTCTGCTAGAGTTAATAATACGTGGAATAGGCTGGCATACTCTGCCCGTTCCTGGCATTGAGGAGTCTGGGTGAGGGGAAGAGGGCAGGAGAGTGGGCCGCTTCAAGTGGAAACAGTGAGCCCTGGCCAGGTTGCCTGGTGGTTGGAGCATCAGCCTGAGCACTGAAGGGCAGAGGGTTCGATCCCCCGTCAAGGGCACATACCTGGGTTGCAGGTTTGATCCCCGGCCCCGGTCGAGGTGTGTGCAGTTGGAAACCAATTGATGTGTCTCTCTCACATCGATGTCTCTCTCTCTCTCTCTCCTCTCTTCTTTCACCCCCTTCACCTCCCTACCTCCCTTCTACTCCTCTAAAAATCAATGGGAAAAATATCCTCAGGTGAGGATTAAAAAAATAAGTAAATAAATGAAAACAGTGATTGTAAAGGTAATACGCTGCAGCTAACAGGAAATGAGGCATTCTAATGTAAGAAGGACCACAGTTGGGTTCTGACCCTGCTCTGCCACGAAACAGCACTGTGCGACACAAGCCACTCCATTTCCTCATCGGTGCCTCAATTTCCCTGTCAATAGAAGGGTCAGTCGGAATTCTGTGGTTCTGTGATTTCCACAAAGAGGCCCTGCCGGATTCATGGTGATTTGACCTCAAGGCTGGGCTGGGACAGGACAATGGGAAGGTCCAGCTCCTTGGGTCAGGCCGAGCCCAGGGGAAGCCCTGCTGGACAGAGGCTGGCAGTCTCAAGGACCGAGCCGGCCCACCACCGGGGCTGCTGCTCTCTGCAGAAGGGAATGTGTTTGTGAACCTGCCCTGGGGGTTCCAGTGAACCCAGAGGAATGAAGGTCCGAACAAAAGGTTCTTGTGCTTGAAGATGGGGTGCTGGTCCAGGCATCTGACCCAAGCTTCCTTCCCAAAACAGAAACATGGTTTTCTAGGTCCCACAATCTTGAGACCAAACCTGATATACCTGCTTTAGTGGCTCTAAAAGCACAGACTCTCTGCTCCTTAAACAGGCTCCTGGCCAGCTGGCCTTCCCCGTCCTTCATAGGATTACCCTGATTACGGAGGGTGGGATCAAAAGAAACTCTAAATTCTTTCCTTGCTGGGAGGGACCTGCACACAGGACAGCTGCCATACAGCAGAAGGTACGGGCCCAACAAATTGGTCACTGCTCTAGATGCTACAGCTTTCCCTACTCGTGGTAAAGCAAGCTTCTGTTCCGTGTGTAAGTTACTGACGCTTAGATCAACTCACCTCTTTGGCGCTGGATCATGGAATTTGTGCTGAGCCATGCTTTTTTCTTCTAGGTTTTCATTAGTTTTCTGTGAGGCATTTAATTTGTCTCTAACAGAAGAGAGAGAAAAACAATCTGGTTTTTAAAATAAAACACATAAATTGACTCATCAGCCCTGCCTGGGACCTGGCCGAGGAGGAGCCGGTGTGTTTCTGGGACTCAGACATCATGGTGCTCATGGCCATCATGACCACTGAGTTGGGAATATGGGGGTGGAAGCAGGTGTCGTGGGTCCAGGACCCCTAGCACATCGAAGGGACTGGCTGAACACCTAGGATCAGGCTGTATGTCACCTCAGGAGAGCAGACCCCAAACCACCTGAAACTCAAGCTGGGAAAACCCGAGGATTCCGTGCAGGTCAGCTCAGGATCTTGGGCTCTTGGGTCAGACACAGGGCTAGACTGGTTCCTGCGGGTGCAGACGAACGATGCCTTTAGTGGTGGGGAGGGGTCTGCCCTCCGTGAGATAGAAGGGCATCAGGTGAAAATGGTCAGTTTAGCAAAGTCAGACCTTCGACCTGGACCCACTCCAATGTTGGGCTTCTGCTCACACTTCCAGGGAAGCAAACTCAAAGCCTTTTGGGGGCCAGACCGAGAAGATAAGGAGCAGAGCGGCCTGGGAGGACCAGAGGAGGGGTGGGGCCTGCGGTGAGGCTGAGCGCATGGTGCCACGTGGGACCTAACGCAGGGCCTGCAATCGGAGCGCTGCTCTCCATGTGGGGGAGCTTCTGATTGCTTTTCCCGAAGGATCCAGAAGCACCGGCTCTGAAGCAAAATCTCTTAATTTCTAAATGTGGGAAGTCAGTTCACATTTTCAAAAAAGCAGAAAGGACTAGAGAGACACCTCTTAAAGCTTGGGCTGCCAGAGGGCACCCCCACTCCTGGGTGAGGGAGCCTGGCCTTCCTGAAGCAGACGGCATGGCATGCTTTCGTTCTGTGTGTCTAGGAGCCGTGCACGCAGTGCTCGCTGTATAGCGTTCCTCACTGGGCCGCCGGCTTCGGTCCTCTTCCTGCCTCTCCTCACCCATGTGGCCATGACAGCTCAGACCCTGCTTTCCTTGCTTGAAAGTGAGTCCTCGCCATCGAGGCAGCTGCTCAGGATCCTTTGGTCATAGGGTAACCAGGCCCCACCTAATTCGAGGGCTTTCCCACGAGTTCACCAGGAAGTGAGCACCCGTGAAAAGTGATCGCTTGCAAACCACTGGGCTGTTCGATCCTGACCTGCTCTGCTCCCAGCGCCCTTGGCTCGGCCTCTGTTCTTCTAGTCTGTGTTATTCTGTTCCCATGGCTGTCCCCCAGCCCCACAAACTCATGGCCCAGCTATCCTAGGGCTGGGAAGACTAGGCTCAGAGCAGGCTCAAGAAGCCTGCCCACTCCCTGGCCTCCTGCAGACACTTTCTAATGCAAAACCGTCATCAGATCATCCCCCAGGGTACCAGGTCCCAATTCTTCTAGTTAGCACCGGCCCAACCTCTGCTGGTAATTTTTCCTGCTGCGTTATAGAGAGCCAACTTCAGGCTAAAATTCTCACTTCTATCCCAAAACTGCAGTGCGGTTTTCCATGTCAACCATCCTTGGTAGGTGGCGAGCCCCCTGTAAATGAGCAGACGAATCTGGGAGAACAGTGAGTAGAAGGACAGGGAGCTGGGACAGCACCCCGTGGTCACTGTAACCATGACCCTCTGTCCCACACTAGCCAGCCATTCCTGATCACAAGGAAGGACAGTCCCAGCAGCACAGCACCGAGGGGTGAAGAGCACCCTGGACCCACAAGACGCATCTCAGATTACTTGACTTCCAGACCACAAGGTTTCCAGCACCAAGGCTCTTCCCCCTGCCCTCATTTCTGGCAGCTTCCTAGGCCCTGTACACCAGCATCCCTTAAACACTCACTTCCCAATGAATCTGACTCCTTCCATGGCTGAGCGCTGCCCCTTCAGCCTTCTCTCCTGCCACTCCCTGCACCTTCCCTGCATCCTGTCATGCTCCACCCTCACATCCCCCACCCTCACCCCTTCACACACATACACTGGCTAGCCTTCTTCCCATCTGTGGCAGCAGCAGAATTCCAACACCCACCACCACACTTCCTTCTACACCTCCATGGAACTCCTCAACATCTGTCTGCTGTGCACACAGCTCTGCTCACATCCCATCACCCCTACTGGTTCCTGGAGACCAGGTAACTGGTTCTGTGCACCTCGTAGGGCCCTCGCCAAAGCCAGGACTGTCGGCAAAGTCAATGTCAGCAGAGGGAGGACAGCCACTGTGCATCAACAACCCACTTTCCAGCCCATTAAGGGAAACACCAACACAGAAAGGGCTCAGCCTGCGAGCTGAAGTCCTTCCCTAGGACCTCTCTGTATCACTGTGGTGTTTTTCAAAGTGAACTTAATCCCCAAAGCAGATTAAGAAGAGTCTGGCAGGGGGCAGTGTCTCTGAAAAGCCAACAAAGCCAACCACCCCTACTTGCAGAAATCTAGAACCATTCCAGGGGAAGCAAGAGAAGGATGCGCTGGTAAGATGGTCTGTCCCCTTGCCCTGGGGACACCAATGCACCCAGGGGGTTCTCTGCTACCCAGAAGGGTCAGTCTAGTCCTGGAGCTGGAAGCCATGCCCCCTCTGCTGAAGGGTGTCCATCAGCTCAAACCCCTCCCACGTACTGTGGCTGTTCCTCGTGGTGCTGGTCCTTGTTCTCCACATCCTTCTGGAGAAGCCTCTGGTTCTGCTCATTCAACCTGTAGACTTGGCACTGCAGGTGACGGTTTTCTTCCTCCAAGTTCCTCCTGAGATGGAAGAGCATCTAAAACACAGATGGACAATGTCTCAAACACCACACACTCCCATGGTAGATTTCCTATTGCTGGGAATCTACTTCCAAAAGAAGAAAAAGGCCTCGTGCACAAACATGGCCACTTTGGTATTATCTGTGTCAGCTGGAATGACCAATACAGCCAATGCCTTGGGGATGGCTAAGCCTTCTGCCACTGCGCCATCCAGTCAGGCAACCAGTGGCCACGTGTGGCCGCTGAGCACTGAGAACGCAGCCATTCTGAGTTGAGACGAGCCATAAGTGCAAAATATATAATAGGTTCTGAGGACTTCATAACAATTTTAAAAAATGTAAAATATCTCATTAAAAAGGTGCTCAACACTGTGGCTCAGTTGGTTGAGCGTCTTCCCAAGCACCAAGAAATCACTGATGTAATTCCTGATCAAGGCATATGCCTGGGATGCAGGCTCCATTCCCCAGTAGAGGGCATGCAGGAGGCAGCTGATTGATGTTCTTCTCAAAAAATCAATAAAAACATATTTTAAAAAATCTCGCATTAATAACCTTTTGAGGTTACATGTGACATTTTAAATATAATGGTTAAATAAAATAGACCATTACATTAATCCCACTGTCTCCTTTTACTTTTTGAATATGGCTACTAGAAAGTTGAGTATCACATGTGGTGGCCTGCATTATATTCCTGTTGGACATCTCTGCTCTAGGCAGGGTTGGCAGGCTTTTCCTGTCAAGAGCGAGGCACTAAATATGTGAGGATTTCCAGGCCGACAGTGGTCTCTGCTGCAACTGTTCACCTCTGTTATTACAGCAGGAAAGGAGCCAGAGATACAATGTACAGGCATGGGTGTGGCTGTGTTAAAATAACAAACCAAAAATATTTACTTGTGGACACGGACTTTTAAATTTCATATCACTTTCACTTGCCACCAAATATTATCCTACTTTTGATTTTCCCAACCATTAAACACTGTGAAAGCTATTCTTGGTTCACAGCCTTACACAGGCAGGCGTGGGGCTGGACCTGAATTTGGGGCTGAGGCTGGCCAGCTCCTGCTCTAGAATATCCATGGTGAGTAGGAAAGTCCCAAGTTTTGGCTTCATACAAACGGGATTCGAACCCGCTACTTCAGAGGGACAGGGATGGGAAGCCCAGCTCACAAGATCATTGCGAGAATTAAATGAGATGACACAGAGAGCAGAGTGCTCAGCCGAGAGGATGGAAATAAAACGGTACTTGTCTGTTTCCATGCACCGCCCCGACCCTGCAAAAAGCTAAGATCAGGTGAAAGGTGTTCTGTAGCACACCCCTGCCAGTCATGGGGTTCATCCCAGCCACATGCTTCTGGCTTCCCCTTGGCCTCTGTGTGACATTCACACACACCCTTTGAGCAGAGATGCCAATGAGGACCCATTCCCACCTGGCTGAGCCCAAGGCGTCAGCCCAGGGAACAGGCCCACCCGGGGTGCTGTGCCCTCCAGCCCCAGGCCTCACCTGACAGTGGTTGCCCAGCTCCTTCAGGGAGATGTTCATGCTCTGGAGCTCCTCCCTCTGCAAGTCACACTGGGCCTGCCAGCGGTTCACCTCCAGCTGCCTGTCGTTCTGGGAGGTTTGCAGCTCCTTGGTGTCGGTCTGCAGCTCCTCCTGCTCCCGCTTCAGTCCTTCACACTGGGCCTTCCAGTGGTTCACCTCCAGCTGCCTGTCATTCAGGGAGGTTTGCAGCTCCTTGGTGTGGGTCTGCAGCTCCTCCTGCTCCCCCTTCAGCCCCTGGTACAGGGCCTGCCAGCGGTTCACCTCCAGCTGCCTGTCATTCAGAGAGGTTTGCAGCTCCTTGTTGTGGGTCTGCAGCTCCTCCTGTTCCTCCCTCAGCCAGTTGCACTGCGCCTGCCAGCAGTTCATCTCCAGTTGCCTGTCATTCAGGGAGGTTTGCAGCTCCTTGGTGTGGGTCTGCAGCTCCTCCTGCTCCAGCTTCAATCCTTCACACAGGGCCTGCCAGTGGTTCACCTCCAGCTGCCTGTCATTCAGGGAGGTTTGTAGCTCCTTGGTGTGGGTCTGCAGCTCCTCGTGCTCCTGCTTCAGCCCCTCATACAGGGCCTGCCAGCGGTTCATGTCCAGCTGCCTGTCATTTAGGGAGGTTTGCAGCTTCTTGGTGTGGGTCTGCAGCTCCTCCTGCTCCCCCTTCAGCTCCTCATACTGGGTCTGCCAGTGGTTCACCTCCAGCAGCCTCTCATTCAAGGAGGTTTGCAGCTCCTTGGTGTGGGTCTGCAGCTCCTCCTGCTCCCCCTTCAGCTCCTCATACAGGGCCTGCCAGTGGTTCACCTCAAGCTGTGTGTTCTCCAGGGAGGTTTGCAGCTCCTTGGTGTGAGTCTGCAGCTCCTCCTGCTCGCCCTTCAGCTGCAGGTGCAGGAAATTGGTCCTGGGGGTGGAGAGACACATGGACAAGGGCTGAGGAGCACTCCCAGGCTCTGTCCCAGTTGTGCAACCTTAATCAAAACAACAACCACTCTGGCCTCCGTTTTTCCCATGTGTAAATGAAGGGTTGAACAAAATAATGGTTTTCAAACTTTGTTCATTGGGGTTCTAGGAGGCTACCCCAGGTGCCCCACTATGGGCTGGGGGAGACAGGACAGGCAGGCTCAGACACCACTTCCACAGAGCATCCCTGTAGAAGTCCTTTCAATGTGAGGCTTTGGCACAGCTGCCTACTTGGAAAAAGGGTTCTTTGATTCAAACACTTAAACACTGAATCAGAACATCTTTGCTCTAAGACTCTATGTGTATGCCCAGCTCTTCTCCCTAATTCCAAGCCCCTTTCTAATTTCAACACCTGAAATAAAGAAAATAGGAGATTCTGGAGTGTTACATAAATTCACTGAAATTATCACCAGCATCATCATCATCATTACCCGACTGAGATTCCTGGGGGAAGATTTATACCAAAAAGCTCCTAAGACCAGAGGCTCATGAACTCAATTTAAAAACAGGTGTGTGGAAGTTTGGCCCACACAGCTTTTTTTTTTTTTAATTTTTAACATTTACCCATTTTTTCTAATTTAATTTCATTTTAAACCGTGTATGGTTTTATTAACTGATGTCTCCACAATAAAGTCAACTACAAAAAAAAATAAAATAACACAAAGAAAGGAAACAGAAAAAGATGCAAAGATTCCTCCGTTGTTCTGTGAATACTCCCAGGTTTAGGTTTAAGGGTCCCCGGCCTCAAAAATGTTTCGAGGTCCTCCCAGTCCTCTGTCCCGCCCAAAAAAGCAGCTTTTTAAAAAACAAAACAAAAAAAAATAATAGTTTACCAGCATTCAAAAATTTTAAGTTTTCACATCAACATTCAGATATGAGAAAAAAAAAAAAAAGCATAAAGAAAGATGACCTGGCAGCCTGGCCTGCCTCCCAGCTGACAGCCTTTAGCCAGGTGTGTTCTCCCCCAGGACCTGGTCTATCTCTGACTCTCCTTCCCCACCTGCTGGACCTGCCCAGCCATTGCAGGCAGCTGAGTTACAGCCCCACAACACATGTTAAATCAGGGCTGTACCAAGGAAGGCTTCATATGGTCACGCCTCTGGGTTGAGGCAAGACCTGGATTTGAATCCTGCCTGTGCCACTAACTAGGAGCACTGACCGTGAACAAGTTGTGTCATATCTCTGAGCCTGTTTCCTCCTCTGTTGCTGTGGTTTTTTAAAGGATAACAATAGCTCAGCTAATTCTCATGATTCCCAGTCTACTGTTCTACCCAGCCACCCGGACACTGACTTAGTGTATACTGAAACTGTTCCCACTGGTTCCTGGGAGTCTCTGGTCACATTTTGTCTACTGATCAAGACATGAAGATGCCTCCTGTAATACACTCACAGCCAACAGCACCATACCTGGGCCCGAATGGCCCTTGTGTGCCACTCGCATATTCCCCACGAGGCCCAGTGCAGCTTTGCACCTGGGACCACTAGACAGCACTTCAGCACTCGATTTGGGGGCCATTTCATACAGGGAAATTGCCCCCACAGAGCACAAATAGAACACCAAGGCACTCAATGGACCACGAAGAGGACGCTTGTTTGAGAGAGCTGGAATAAGCCCGGAGTCAAAGGTTCAACCTCAGCTGCAAATGTGCACATCAGGCAACTCCAGCATCTCCCACACTGGGCATGTCCATGAAAGGCCATGGACACCGATTTGGGGGTCACCAGTACATGTCAGCGAGGAGGTGAATTCACAAGTGGGAATGGGTGAATGCTGAGGACCGAGCCACTCTCCCTCAGGGAGCGCTAGTGTTAGAGGATGCAAGTGCCCATGCCCAACAGTCATCATCATCATAAATGTGGGAGGGGAGGTAATCCAAACCTAGACAATGCTCCATCCCAGCTGCCCGAGTCCTTCCTTCCAGCCACCAGCTGGAGTCCCCTCTACCTTGTTGCCACCAGCTGTTACCATGGCAGGGTTGGTAAAGATGCACTATCACCAGGGGTCTCCCTTGAGCTCAGCTCAGTGGGTGCTGAGTGAGTGGGTCTGAATGACATCCTGGCAGAGGCGCTGCAGGGGGCCTGGCGGTTACCTGTCCAGCTCTTGCTGCATCCTCTGGTTCTCCTCGGCGGCCATGGTGCTCCTCCTCTGCTCCTGCTGCAGAGCCTCCCGCTCGTTGTTCAAGAGCCTCCCCAGCTGCTCCAACGCTGCCTTATGTTGGAGCTGGTCCTTGTAGCTGTTGAAGGGAAACACACCCGCTAGGAATGGACACCCCGGGAGACTGCAAAGCCTGGGTGAGCGGCTTCTCTCTGCAGAGCTGAGGGAGAGGGGCATAGGTAGGGGGTGGGGCTGGACAGAGAGAAGGGACAGACACTGGGCCAGCTATGGGGTCTCCTCCAGCCAAGGAGCCGAGTCCCCCTCCTCTACCCAACGTATCTCCATGATCCCTTCCAGTCCCTGTCAAAGCAGCATCCCTCCTTTATCCCACTGGGAACAAAACCATTGTTTTCTGAACTCCACACCCTTCTCAAAGAAACCACCTCACATACAGCAGAATTCCACCGCCCGTAACAGCTGATCCCACTCACCGGGCCCTGGGTGAGCCATCCACCCCAGCTCAGGAACATGACCCTCCCTGCTCTGAGCCTGGCAGCATGGGGGCCAGAGGCTTGCCTGGTGGGGCCCAAGAAGCCACCAGGGGCAGTTGCACATACACTCGCACACACCCTGCTCCTCAAGGCACCCCCAGTCCAGCCCTTTCCCTCTCTCTCCCACAGCCTCCCCTCAGCTCCCGCTTTTATTTCCTTCCTGTCTCAGTCTGTAGAGGGTCCCGCACTGCCCTCTCTGGAGGTCAGCAGAGCACAAGAGGGAGCCCCTGACCAGCTCCAGGCCATTCCTCCTTCTGCAGGAATGTTCCCTGTTCAGGGTAACTCGGGAGCCTCCCCACGTCCAAGGTGGAGACTGAGTCATCCTTTCAATCTTCCCCGTGCAGGCAAATCCCTTTCCAGACCCCCTTCCTGGGTTGTCCACACCCAGAGACAGGCTGACAGAGACCATTCAGGTTCCAGGGTTTCAGCGTCTGTCTGCAGCCCTCCATCCCCGCCCGCCTGCCCCATATCAGCTGTACTTGTACCATCTGCCTGGAACCAAGACTTGTGGGGACTCAGACTCGGACACTTGCTCGGGTGGCTGTAAGAAGACAAATGTTCTTTCGTGTGGCCTTTCGCCACGGGACGTGGGAATTGGAAGGTGGGTGTGGTGCTCTGCCTGGCTTTCAGGACGGCGATCTTTCTCATCAAAGTTTGACAAGCAGGGCCACGGACCATTAGGGTCCCCACCTCCTGCTTCCCTGTTGTGTCTTGGAAAAGCACATGGATCAAGCATATAGAAACCATTAGTAATCATCCTACTGCAAGGCAGAAACTGCGAGTGCTACTCCCCATGAATCCGGGTAGGAGGCTTGCCACCCAGTACATGTGTGCCAGGGGAACGAAGGAGCGAGTGTCCCAGTCAAGTATCAGGTGAAATGATTACAGAGCCCCTGGCCTGTGTTCCAGGCACCTCCACCTCCAATCTGCAGTCCTGCTGCAGACAGACCTAGGGCCTCCAACTATCTGTCCAACCAGCAAAATCTACTGAGTCACACAGTAGATCCTTCAAGCAAGGAGCTACAGACAGAACAATGAACTCCTCCTTCAGACCAGTCAAATGCCACCTGCACAAACCTTCCCATGTGAACAGACAAAAGAATATATCCACACGGTTACCATAGGGCATTGAGGGTAAGGCTCACAGTGCCTGGGGAGGGATGGGCACCACAGGAGACTCCCATCATTAGTCAGCTGTGTGCATTCCCACCACGTCAGACAGCACAATGCGCTCATTGGGTGATCACTAACACAGAATGGGTGCGGAGGAGGCAGAGATGGAGATGCCAAGAGGCAGAAGATGCTCATTCTGGCTGGAAGGAATGAGGGCCTGATAGGAGCAGACATCTCGGCCCCCCCGAAGGATGGGGATCTGGGTGGAGAAAGGGGGTGGAAGGCTCCAGAGAGAGTCCACAGGAAGCACTGGGTGAATAAATGAACAAAATCGCCCCCGTGATCACGGCAGCAGCAGGCGCCCTCAGCAGGCTCCGAGGCTCAACACCCTCCCTGGTCTCTGTGATGCCAACTCCCTGCACCTCAGCTGCTTCCACAGAAGCCCCAGCATTTGCCTAGCATCTTGCTGAGGCAGAGGCAAGGAAAGTACTCAGCAGGGCTGCCTCTCAAGCACAGGAAGTGGACAGCTCCCTCCTGTGCTGCTCCAGGTGTGGGAGGGCCTCTCTTTAGAGCATCTCTCCCTCTCTCTCCCCAGCCTTGGAGTCCTGTGCACATCACACCTCCGCCAGGCTCTGGGTCCCGCTGTACCTGCCGGGGCCATTGCAATCACGGATCTGCCTGGGCAGGCACTCGGCCCAAGTTGGCTGACTACATGCACACACAGCCCTGATTTGGCAAAAGTGCAAAGTTAAGATTTACGTATCTAAGCTGCATCAATTGTACCTTAAAAAAAAAAGGAGTATGAAGAGTCAAAGGTAAAGGTGATATGAGAATGGCAGGGTACTGGTAAGTACTGATGCAGGTGAGGGGAACATGGGGCTTTCACTATACTATTCCGTACACTTCCATATAATTAAAAGTAAAAAAAAAAAAAAAAAATCAGAAGCCCAGACTTTGAGACTTTGACAGGAAAAGGCCTGGGGAGCTAGGTAAGGCAGGGCCCTGAACATCGGCAGCTGAGGTGAACTTCCCCTCCTTGTTCTTGGTTTGGAGAGAAAAGGAAGAGGTAGGAATCCCCAGGGGATCTGGGATCCCAATGCTGACACCTGGATTCCCTGAGCTGGGATTAGCTGGGCTCACCCTTCTCCCCTGGGGGACCCTCCTCGCCCTAGGCCTCCAGCCGCACCAACTCCACATCCCTGATCTTCACTTTGAAGCAGCGCGATCAGAGGACACACGAGGGGCCAGAGTGAAGGGGGGACAGGAGCGCGGTGGAGCCCACCAGTCACCCACCAGCCGCAGGCACGCACCTGTCACTGAGCGCCTTGCTCTGCAGCTCCAGGGTCCGACGCAGCAGCGTCTTCTGGCGGCCGTACTGGTCCCTGAGGGCCTCGTGCTCCCCAGACAGGTGCTCCTGGAGCACGCCCAGGCACGCGTGGTCCCGCTGCAGGGCCTCGTGGGCTGTCGCCCGCTGCTCATGCTGCTCCTGCAGGGTCTCAAGCTCCTTCTCCATGGCCGCCTGCTGGTGCTGGAGCTGCGTGTTCTGCTCCCTGAGCACAGTGAGCGAGGCGCTCTGGGAGCTCAGAGTGGAAAGTTCCGCCTGCCAGGAGGGAGTAGGGGATGATGCCTCACCAGGTGCAGGCCCAGGGGAACCACAAGCTCTGGATCCCCACATCCCCACACGCAGTGAGAGGCCAAAAGCAGGTCAAGTGCAGACACCAAAATAGCAGGACCCTCAGGCAGGCAAAACCCATCTGTGCTGAGGACAGTTCTACCAGCACTTAAGGAACTGCTCTGGGAAGGGCCCTCGGCATAAACGGACTGTCACATGGGCCTAAGCTTAGTCCTGGGCCCCTCTCTGCACATGTGACCCCTCTTGGGCAATTGGTGCCCTTTCTCTGGATAAGCTCCTCGGGTTCCCTCTTTGACTACTTTGAAAAGTACATAGGAAATCAGTAAGGACATAGAGTACCTGAACAGCACTACCCACCCATGTAACCGATATTACAGAACACCCATCCCACAGCATTCAAACTATCAGAAAGCTGACCGGGGAGGATTCTGTCCTCACTCATTCTGAGGCCAAATTTACCCTGGTATCCAGCTGCGTGTCCTGCTCCAGACCCTCGGGATGCAGGGGGTCCAGAGACGTCTGAAGCCTCTTGTTTTCCAGCAACAGGCCCTGGCTCTCCCACTCCAGGGCACGGACCGTCTTGGGGGCCATTGTCAGGGTGCTGACCTCTGTGGCCAGCTTCTTGTTCTTCTGCAGCCGGTACAGCTCCTGTTCCAGCTCCTGCGCCCGCGCCGCCTGCTCCTTCACCTGCTCCAGGTCCCGGCATAGCTGTCGCCGCTCCCTCTCCAGCTTGCTGACTTTGCTGCTGGTCTCCATCACCATCTGCTGGAGGACTTTGTTTTCATTCTCAATGTCCTGCACGCAGGCCTCGCTGCTGGCCTGTGAACTCGCCCGCAGTGAATGCACCACTTGTTCAAGATTTTTGATCTGCAGGAAAACACAATGGAAACGACACAGGCGTGATTTCAGTCCAAACTGGAGGCCTAACGTGTAGGCCTGGAATGACCATCTCCTCATGGACCCAAAGGACGTCCTAACGTTTCCCAGAGGCCTGGTATGAACACAAGGTGAAGGGCACACGGAGATCCCCACACAGCCAAGTCTAAACACATTCACAGCAGCTGATGATTTAGAAACAGAAACCACCGCTCCTCTTAAGACAATGACATTGACTTCCTTGGGGTTTTTATCCTGGTCCGCCCACCCCTATTGCAGCTCCTCACGCCACCCTCCCCTGCAGACATTGCACATGATCTTATCTGTGCTGTGAATGCTCATCTGTATCCACCCCAGCATCACTGGCTCCTTCTCATCCTCCCTGGCTCAGCGTGATTTACAGCTCCTCAGGGAAGCCCTGTACCAGGATTGTAAATGTCCTGCACCTAACAAGACTATCCCTAACCCATGTATATTCCCTCAATAGCACACGTCTGAAGTCACCTTGCTTGTCACCTGTCATTCAGCCTGCTACACTACAAGCCATATCGGGGGAGGGTGGATGCATGTCTCTTAAGTCTACACAGCACATCCCAAACCCCCTTTTTTGCTCTACTAGAGACGCTGAAGAACTCAAGTACCTGATAGCCAGCCTCCCTTGCAGCTAGGGGTAGTCAGGTGTCAGGTGAGGCCAATGAGATGTCCACAGAGGGTGCTGGGAAGCCTTCCCTCTGTCTCTTCAGCCTCCACATTCTTTCTGCCCACTTCTTAGGGAGGTACAACAGCCACTGCCAAAATTGGCAGAGCAGGAAGAGAGAAACCTGGCTCCAGGGTGGCGTCCCTGAGTCGCTGCCCCAGCACTGGGCTGCCTAGTTTGGGACTTCGTATAGTGTGAGGCGGACCAGCCCTGGAGGTTTGCCTGGGCTCAGAGCGTGAAGCTGGACATTTGAAGAGGGATCTTTGTCCTGCGGGCTGTCCCATGTGGTGCAGGACATTCAGCAGCATCCTGGCCTCTCCCACCACAGCCAGGAGCACAGCCAGGAGCACCTCCCTTCTCCTCCCCCAGGTCATGACAATCATAAACAAGATGGACAGTGTTACCCAGCCAGTGTGGGTCACTGGTTGAGCATCAACCTATGAACCAGGAGGTCACAGTTCAATTACCTGTCAGGGCACATTCTCAGGAGCTGATTCGATCCCACTAGGCAGTGTGCAGGAGGCAGCCAATCAATGATTCTCTCTCATCATAGATGTTTCTCTCCCTCTCCCTCTCCCTCTTTCTCCCCCTCAACCTCACTCTTTCCCTCTCCCTTCCTCTCTGAAATAAATAAAAAATAGATTGAATAAAAAACCAAAAGGATTGCCAGTGTGCCCTGGGGGGCAAAATCTGTCCCCAACCCCTGCTGTGGCTGGAATTGCTGGTCTGAGCTACAGCTGAGGGATGAAACTGGTAACCCAGGAATCACTGCTGGATTCCCCAGACATGGCTGTGATCGTGGACTCTCCCTCTTGCAGGCAGGGGCTCCAGGGGAGGTATGGGCGCTCGAGGGCCTACCTCCTGGGCTTTCTCAGCCTTCAGGGTCTCTATGTCACTGAGCAGCTGTTCTCTCTCCTCCACCAGCTCCTCACTCAGGGTCTCCAGATCCTGACTGGTCTGCTTTTCTTTTTCCATCTGGACCCGCAAGTCTTCAATCTGCAGAGCCAAAGACCAAGCCCGTGCAAAAGTCAGTTTCAGGAAGTGAACTTTGTTTTAAAGCAAACCTGCAACCTGTCAGCCCCACAGAACGCTTTATCAGGCCTTTTCTGAAGGGAAAACCTTCCTGCTCACTTCTTGGGGAGGTACAGCAGCCACTGCCAAGACTGCAGAGCAGGAAGGGAGAAGACTGGGCTGGGGCGGCATCCATGGGTCCCTACCCAAGCACTGGGCTGCCTACCCTGGGACTTCTTATACTGTGAGGCGGATGAACCCTGGAGGTTTGCCAGGGTTCTTAATGATGCTGGACATTTGGAATAGGATCATTCTTTGTCCTGCAGGCTGTCCCATGTGCAACAGGACATTTAGCAGCATTCTGGCCTCTCCCTACCAATGCCAGGAGCACTTCCTCTCTACTCTCCCAAGTCATCACCATCAAAAACAAGATTGCCAGTGTCCCTGGGGTCAATTACTGTCCCCACCCCCTGCTGTGGCTGGAATTGCTGGTCTGAGCTGCAGCTGAGGGAGGAAACTGGTAACCCAGGAATCACTGCTGGATTCCCAGGACATGGCTGTGATCCTGGACACGCCCTCTTGCAGGCAGGGGCACCAGGGGAGGCATGGGCACTCGAGGGCCTACCTCCTGGGCTTTCTCAGCCTTCAGGGTCTCTATGTCACTGAGCAGCTGTTCTCTCTCCTCTACCAGCTCCTCACTGAGGGTCTCCAGATCCTGACTGGTCTGCTTTTCTTTTTCCATCTGGACCCGCAAGTCTTCAATCTGCAGAGCCAAAGACCCAGCCCATGCAAAAGTCAGTTTCAGGAAGTGAACTTTGTTTTAAAGCAAACCTGCAACCTGTCAGCCCCCCAGAACGCTTTATCAGGCCTTTTCTGAAGGGAAAACCTTCCTGCCCTTCTTGGGGAGGTACAACAGCCACTGCCAAGACTGCAGAGCAGGAAGGGAGAAGCCTGGGACCTGGGTGGTGTCCCTAAGCCGCTGCCCACGTCAGGTCTAGTTGTGCAGTGAGCTCCCCACACCCTTAACCATCAGCTCTCAGCCCAAAGCGTCTGCTTCCAGCTCATGGTAGAGAAAAAGCCATGGACACCAATAGGTCAACTTCCCTCCCAGCTTTCCACTGCTCACTCTCACTGCTTCCATCTTAGGCCTTGTCCACTACTGTCCTGAGGATCCAGTCATATTCCTGGTGCCAACAGCCACCACTGGATGTCCTACAGGGACTTTACCCGGTTGGTGACAATCCTATTCATCCAGCTGCTCAGAGGTAACTTCTGCCAACTCTCTCCCTGCTCCCCACTCCAAGTAAATGGGCCACCAAGGCCTGTCCTCGTTCCCCATGCGGCTCCCCCTCCACACCCCAATGCCACCCAGGCCAGACCACCTCCGCCCTGCCTGCACGACTGCCCAATCAGCGGCCCGACACAGAGCTCTTCTGCGGGACCCACCAGTGCCCACTCCCGGAACATGAACGGCCTGGACCCGCAGGTCTCCCACTCTGTGCCTGACACCTGAACACCGTGATGGACGCAGCTTCCGATTCAGGATGGGACCTGAGGTGCGACTCCCAGGCGAGGCCCATGCTGCTGTCCCTTCCCACTGACACCAAGCTCATGACCACCGGGAGGGGGAAAGGGTTGCTCCCTGCTAACAATGTGACCACGAGCGGGTTTCCGTAACTGACAGGGCCAGCAAGCAGCAGGCACGGGCACCCGCTTCTGTCAGGGCAAAGTGCTCAGCACACACCTGGCAGGTGGCAGGTCCAACTAGAGCTCACCCCTTGAGAGAGCGCCGGCCCCTCCCACCCTCAGAGCTTCTGACACGGTCCGTCTGGGCTATGGCCCAAGAACCTGCATTTGGACTTGTGACCCTGATGCTGCTGGTTTGGGATGACGGCTCTAAAACTAACACAGAGGATCCCCACCATTGAAGATCAGGTGGTTCTCAGAGCTTTTAAACACCCCAGACCTCAGGCCATAGACTAGAACCTCTGGGGGCATGACCTTCAGATGCCCAGTGACCCAGTGAGCAGCAGGACCGAGAGCCTGCTCCTTCACCTGGCTGGCGGCGGCCTGTCACAGGTAGGTTTACAATCTCCAGGAAGGATCGCTGCTCTGATGCCAACTCTGCCTACTTCTCCTGGGCCGAGGGCCGCCCTGCCTAATCTCACAGGTCTGGGCACAGTCGCCAGACTCCTCCAGAAGCAGCAGGCAGCCAGCTTCTTCCCCATGATGGGGAGGGTCAGGCACAGTGGGGCTCATATTCGTGCCCTCACAGCACCCTGTTGGCACATCGAGCCCCCTGCCCCAACATGGGGACCCGAGGACGGGGCAGCTCCACCCAGACAGGGCCAACAGCAAAAGGCGCTGTAACGTGCCACGTATCTGAGTCTTTCTCACAAGTGAGAACATCTTTCTTCTCCTTCCTTATCGCTGCCCCACTTCCTAGCACCAGGTCTGGGCTCAGTAGGGAGGCAGTCATCTGCCCTGCTGGCAGCCCCTGCTCCAGAGCCGGCCCTGAGGAGGAAGGCCCTGCGCAGCGGTCACTCACCCTCATTCAGAGAAGGGCAATGGCCCAGCGAGTCCAGTCATCTGCCCAGAGCCCCACAATGTGGATGCAGCAGAGCCGAACACATGGCAGTGGGCTGACCCAGGTCTGCTCTCTCAGTAGGGCCTGGGGTGTGTGGCCCCCCTTCCTCCCACTTTGTTTACCCCTCCCTGTCTTTTTTTTTTTTTTAAATAGATTTCATTGATTTTTTACAGAGAGGAAGGGAGATGGATAGAGAGTCAGAATCATCGATGAGAGAGAAACATCGATCTGCTGACTTCTGCACACCACCCACTGGGGATGTGCCCGCAACCAAGGTACCTGCCCTTGACTGGAATCGAACCTGGGACCCTTCAGTCCATAGGCCGACGCTCTATCCACTGAGCCACTGGTCAGGGCACCCCTCCCAGTCTTACTGTTAATCCATCTCCCCTGCCGCCCCTTTTCTTCCAGTGAAAGGAATGTTATGCCCAACCTTTGCATATCTGGCGTGGCTGCTTCTGGTCTGAAGATGTGACAGCCCCACGTCCCACCCTCCTCTGCTGGACACCCCCATCTTTCTCTGTCTGCTTCTTTTTGCCCTGAAACTGGAGCCCTCATTCCTGTCCTTCCCTGGAGGCCCTCCATTCCCCTAGGGAGAGCTCACTGGGCTGAGATGGGTTTCCGTCCACCCCAAAGCACCAGGCTTGGGCCTAGGGCTCCTTTGGGCAGGCTCCAGGTCCCCAGAGCACGCGGGTGCCAGGGTCCTGTCTATCAGCCCCTGTGCTGCGCTTGTGTTCCCACGATAGGCCCCAAAGGGCTGCCCCTCTTCCTCTCAAAACTAGGACTCCTGGCTGAAGGAATGAACGCTTAGGATGTCAATGCAAAGTGAGGGTGGGGGATGCACGTTCTCTAAGGTCCTCCCTTAGAGAAGGGTCTTGAGTTACAGGGAAGGACGTGAACTTTGGCAACTATGGTTTACACAGACCAAAGCGAGCCTACATCCTGGGCGACACTGGGTGGTGGGAGAGCTGAGCTGGCACCAGGGGCCTGGGACTCCGGGCCACCTGTCCTGGCTGAACCTTGTCCCTCCTTCTCAAACACCTCCCAGAGGTCCATGTTGTCTGGACATTTCCGAGGCTGGCCTGCCCTGGATCCAGGGAGCTCAATGTCGGGCCATGTCCCCTGACGTTTTTAGCTGATGGTGGAGACGCAAAATTGATCCAACATTAGGGAGGACCCATGATGCAGCCAGGCAGGAGCAGGCTGAGCAGGACAGGGAGGAGCAGCAGAAGGGCCTCCTGGCAGCAGACAAGGGAAGGCGCTGGTCTGGGAACTGCGGCCCCTCCTTCCCACCAGTGGCTCAGAGCCAAGACTGGCCTCCAAGGGCTGTGGCAGGATTGTCATGGTGTCCTAGAGAGAAATGATCCCGAGAGGAAGCAGGGGATGGGACCCAAAAGACAAGGCTAAGGAGTCATGCGGGGAGGCGGCACCCCTGCCAGTCCCATGTGTGTTGAGGAGAGACCCGAGTGGACCCTGAGGGCAGGAGAAGCGTCAGTGGTCATCTGTCAGGCCTGCCAGAAGCTGGGCTGCAGGCTACAGCGCAGGCCTCTGGGGCTCACCCGTGAGGACCCGCCCCATTGAAGGTTCTTGTCTGTCTAAAGGTCAAGCCTTTCTATCTCGGCAGAGGTCGGCTGCCATTTAGAGACCTTCCCTGTGCCCAGCCCACGTGAATCTGACACCCAGACTGTCAGGTGGCTTCCCTGAGCTGTGTTGTGCAGAGAGACATGGCGTGAGGAGGGCTTCCTCCTGGCCCACAGACAGGACACACGGTGCCTCAAAGGACGAGAAGCGTAAATCACCGAATCTCAGACGTCGCACGAGAGGCCTGGAGAAACCACTTCACAGGAGGAGGGGCGGTACCAAGCCTCACCCAGAGAGTTAGTTACAATGGGACCCAGGTCTCAGGTCTGCAGCCCATGTCCCTCCCGTTGCCAGGGCAGCCTCGGCATATGACGCTCGCAGGACCCCTGGGCAGGTCAGGACAGACACCCAGACACCTGAAAGCACCAGTCCTGCCAGGCGGTCAGCAAGCAAGAAGGCCCTTGCGCCTCCCTCATCCGGAATCCGGCTACCTGTCAAGGTGTGCTCAGACCCCATGACGCAGCTGTGATACCCGCGGTGGCTACCTGTACTGAGGCCTCTGACCCCGAATGACCTGCACAGGGAGGCCGTCGCTAGCCTCTCAGGGCCCTTCTTCCCATGTGATTGGGGTCCTGGTAACTGCAGGATGAACCTGGCTGGTGAGCCTGTCTGTCCTCCCAGATGTCTGTCCTACTGCGCTACTGGGAAGACCTGGGTTTTCCAGAAAGGCAGTGCAGTCCAGCCATCTCTTCTTCCTCATCCCCTCGACCGAAAGGAGAGTGAGCACTGTGCTCCTGTCAGCAGCAGCCATGCCCTGAAACGGCCACCCGTGTCCTCCACACACGAGCGTGTCTTCCCTCGCTGCTTCTCCCCGGGCCCACCCGGTGTTTTCTGTTTTGTTTTGTTGTATGTTTTTAATATATTAACAACTAACAGTACAAAAATGCTATAATTATTGAAAAGGATCCAAATATAAAAAGGAGTGAATTTGTGCAAACTAGTTCTATAATTAAAGGGAAACATCTTGGTACATAAAAGTTTTAACAGGATGTACAATTTTTTAAATCAGTAAGTGTGAAAGACTTAACTCTTTCAAATGTTCAAACAAAAAGACAGCAAGTACAACCCCTATAATAAAATGCACACATACCCGGGGCACGTTAAAAATTGTAAATTTTTAAAGTTTGAGTAATAGAGGCAGCACTTAAAGGCGTTGTGAACCTTTTCCCAAACAAGCATACTTCCAGTAAATCATGTTATCTGACTCTGCATTTGCATTTTTGTTCTTCCTGAAAAGGAGAATTTACACTAACACTGAATTTTGAATTTAAAAAAGTACATTTAGAGATATTTAACTTTCTGATTGACTTCAGTTATTCAGTCAAACATGATTTAATGAGAAAGTTCTAATATTTTGGAATGAGATAGGAAGTGAAGATTTACACTTTATATCAAATTAGGGCAAAACTCAAAGAGCAAGACAATGAACTTACGTTCTCCATGAAGTTAAGCAATATGATTAATCCCAAACTTCACCAATAATGTTTCTCAAATGTTAGTAAAACCAATCACTGAAATTCCATTTTCTCATCTGTTAACAAAATACTAGTATATTTTAGACTACCAACTTGAATGTTTTCTATTATAGACACAAAATGTGATTCACTAATAAGCAGGTTCTTGCAATACAATAGATAATAGATCATTAAAATATTTGCTTTATGATACAACCAATAGATATAACATGTGTCTTCCTCAATTTCTAAAACGATTAGGAATTGTGGAACTTTCTTTTGCATAAAACACTTTCCTCTTCATGAAATCCTGAGGTGAAAGTCTATCAATGTAAAACTGTAATCACAAGTCTTCTCATTTCTGTATTAGACTATAGCTATATGTTTAAAAATTTTTATAAAGAAATGTGGCAACTTGTAAAACTGCTCTATACAGTTTTAACAAAACATTCCCAGACCAACTTGGTCCAAAGGACCTAGGATGACCCTATGAAAACAATGTCCTTAGAACACTTGTTAGCTCCAAGATGAATGCCACTTCCCAGCTCTACTGCTTTCTCTTCTGCTATCGTGGTCATGGCTCCAGCCATCGCGATTCCTGTCTGCATAGAAGTCATCACCTCTGTGTCCTCTCTAATGCTGCTCACGACTGAGTGTGTCTGTCTACTAGGGAGGGACGAGGACTCTGCCTGGCTTTACGCAGTGATGATGGTGTATCTTGACGCCATTGGGAGCTTGGAGACTTGTTATAACTATGATTGTGTGATTGAACTGATGGGGAAAATCCTGATCGATCAAGATGTGGAGAACCAAATTTCCCACCATATGACCTCTGTCTCAAAACGTTCATCCCTGCTTGTTTCTGAAAATTTTCTGGAGAAGAGAAAGTTCTCTGAATGACCTGTGGTGATGGAGTCATGTTATCCACAGTCCTTTCATGTCTGTTAGGAGATGGAGAGGCAGGGCTTGAATTTCCAACATGATGCTGGGAATATGACAAACTAACCTCCTGCGAGGCATGGCTGCTTCCTGATCTAAACTGAAAGTTGATGGGCCTTCCAAAAAGGCTTATTCCATTAAGGAGATTCATGGCCTAAGGAACAGACACTTCCTGTTTGAAATTCACAAATGCAAACTGCTTTGGTTTACCATCCTTATCTGTGGGAATTTTCACTTGGATCACTGGCCCAGCCTGCTGGAAAGGCTGGGAAAGGCGCTCCTCGGTCACTTTAGTGTCTAGGATGCCCACTAAGAGAGTAGGATCCACTTCCAAAGCCGCCGACCCCATCTCTGCGTCGCCCCCTCCTGGAGAGGCCGAGGGGTTCTCGCTGAGGCTCCCACTGCGCACTCTGCAAAGCTCATGTCCTCGCGCTCCCAGGCCCAGGCGTCACCCACGTAAAGGTCCTTCAGGCTCTCTCCCACCTGGTGTCAACGTGCACTGACGGAGTGCGCAAGCTCCGAGGAGAGCGCTGGTTGAAGGCCACGTCTCCCAGGAAGGCTCGCGGGGCAGGCCGTGTCCACGCTGGACATGGGCTGCACTGACCTGGGAGCGCGGAGGCCTCCCTGGTCCCAGGGACGTGAGGCAGATACAGCGGCCGCGTTTGAAGATGACCCTGAAGCACGGGTCCCTGTGCCTGGGCGACCAAGGGAATAGGCTGGCCCATCACACTCCCCTCAATGGCCGTAGTCCACTGGCTTCAGCACTGGCGAAGGTCTCTGGAGACAGCGCCCTCCTGGCCAGGCCCAAGGTGACCCACCGGGGACCTCCTCCTCTGCAGACGACATGGCCAGGCGTCTGGACCAGAGCACTGAGTGACTGGCAGCGGCCGGGGCCCACCTTGCTCAGTGAAGCGAAGGGACACAGAGGTGTGGTGCCAAGGCCACGAGGCGAGATTCTCCCTGTACCTGACCCGGGTGCGGAACTAGACCTGCCGCGGAGCTCATGGTGCGGGACGCTGCGAGGGTGACCCTGCAGCTGTGTGACCCTGGCCCGCATTTCGGCCCCGCCCGGTGCTTCCCAACAGGGCACTGCTCTCCTTTCCTTAGGCACTTACCAAGAGCTGGACCCTTTTCCTGCACTGACTCACACCATCCTCACCACACCTACTAGGGGGGTACATCGTTAACCCATTTCACAGATGAAGGCAGTGAGGCACACAGAGGTCCATTGGGTGCGGTATCACTGCTGCAGGTGTTAGAGAGTAGAAATTTTTGAGAATGCTTCCTCCTAGTCGACTTAGCCTTGAGTCCCAGCTGTACCTCACAAAATAGCCTTGCAAGATAGAACACTGTCAGCTTTCTGAAGAACAGCATGACCCTGTAAATAACATGGTCATCAATAACATGACCCTGACATTACTTAGGAAAAACTGTTTTGTCTTAAATTGTTTGCTCTGCAAAAACAAGATGTGGTAAATGTGCTTAAAAGTGGTCCTGCACAGAGTCGGGGCTGCTCTCTAGACTCCCTGTGTGGAGAAAGGCAGAGCAGTTGCCGGCCGGCTAATAAAGGCTCCCTAAATTTTAATTTGGTCTGGACTCCAGTGGTCGTTCACTCGCGTTCGCTCCACAACACAGGGACACACATGCTGCCTCACGACGTCTCTCCAGGAGGACTCCTGTCCCCCTCCCATAATGGTGGCTGCACTGGACGCTGCCTTTCTCCCAGCTGCACCTGCTCACCGACTCCTGGGTGCTCCCCCTGGCCACTTCCATGCCCCTAGGTTCCAGACACCACCCACGGATACCTGCTTGCTGAGCTGCTGGTTCTCCTTCTCTAGCTCCCTGTGCTGGAGGCTGCTCTCCTGCAGGGTCAGGGCGGCGTCCCGCAGCCCCTGGATGGTGCCCTGGAGGCTCTGCTTCTCTTTGTCCAGCTTCAGGAAACAGCTGGAGGCTGAAGAGCAAAGTGGAGTCAGAGCCCAGAGTCCAGGGGCCTCAGCTTCTGCTCTCTGCCCCCGGCCCTGAGATGGCCATAACCCCGATTCCTCGGTTTGGGGGGACGGGATGGTCAGATGGATGCCCTCCCTTTTTTCCAGGGTGCTGTTGTTGTCTGCATCTGAGGGCTCCTCGGGAGGTTATGGCCCCTCTGCTGCTCAGCTAGGTTTATTAGGGAAACAACCAGAGTGTAAGCAGAAAGCAGGTTGCGGTGGAGAAGCCAATGCAAAAGTTCAAGAGTGTGGAACTGCTGGCACCACTTTTTGCAAAGTTATAACCTGACCATCAAGTCAAGGATTTCAGAAACTAACAGAGATGGCAAAGAGAGTGCGTTCTCTGTGCCAGCCTCAGAGTGGGGGGAGTCCGGGTGGCTCAGCCGAGGGTGTAGGGGGGCACGATCATTGTCCTGCATGTCTGTGGGTGGTAGAGGCCATGTACTCGCCATCTCAGGGTGAGGCCCTTCAGACAGAGATTTCATTTTGTCCGTTCACAATTGCATTGAAAAAGAATGAGACAGTATATCTAAGTTGCTTTAAAAATTCTAAGCGAAATGAAAACATAAGGTAAAGCCAGAAAAAGGCAGATTTCCTCCGTTGCTTTGAAGCAGCTTGAATGCAGAACAGAAAAGGGAGCGCAGACCTGAGGAGAATGGGAGTTCTCGGCCCCTCCCTGCCACCAGCAGGTGCGTGACTTTGGCTAAGTCCCGGGTCTTGTTCAGGAGGAAAACATGAATGCATGAGGGGTCAGGGTTGTTCCCTCAGCTGTCCCTCCAGGGCCACACACTCAGCCCTGGGAGCCTTATCACACTGTACTGCTAATAGGGCAGCTCACGAGCACCCCAAGAAGCATAGCAGTGTGTATCTTTGGGTAAGACAAGAGCGATAAGAACAGCCATCCTTTGTTGGCACCCCGTGGGCCAGGCACAGCCTAACGCTTCACTGTCTCCTCACAAGATACCCATAGCAATCCTGTGAGGCAGCTTCATTGCCCCCATTTTGCAGATAAGAAAACTGAGGTTTAGGAGAAGTCACCTGGCTAACAAGTAGAGGAGCCAGGACTTTAAACCAGGCCTTTCCTACTCAAGAAGCCACCACACCAACCACACCAAAGTGCATTCACGCTTTGTTCGTGAGCTGCCAGCTAAGCAGTAGGAGTTGGGAACACCAAGAAGGAGTCAGTCAGTGACCTGAAATGGCTCACAGGCTACACTGAGCATCTGACTCAGGGAGGCTTTCCAACCCCATCAGCCACCCTGGTCCCTAACAGAAGCACATTTGGTCTGAGCCAGTCCCTGACAGCCGCACCGCTTCTGTGTCCCACCAGGGGGCAGTGGTGCTCCCCAGGAACCTGAACTCCCAGAGCCTGGGTTCCCAGGAGGGGGAGACACCAAACCACAGAAAGAACTAACTCCCACACAGACTCCTAGTTCAATGAACTGATTTTAGGCTTGGAACGGATGGGAGACCTTGAAGAGAAGGAATACCTAGCTGCTTTCAACAGCCTTTGCATGACGCTGAGGAATGTTGCTCAGAATTGAAAAGCAGCCCCTCCCCAAACCAGCCACAGGCCGTCCTGACTCTGCAGAGCTCGAAGCAAGCCTTCACCTGCACTCTCAGGTACATGCATATGATTGTTGGACAGGGGAACTGGCTTGTTGTTTGCCAGGTGCTGAGGCTCCTGCTGTACTGTCTGCCGCCCCACCCACCTTCTCTAGCCAACCCCACACCTCCTCTGGGGGCAAATGCCAGAGGGAGAGGAAGAGGCCTGGGTCTCCTGAACAGCAGCCCCTGAGCAGCCCCTGCCCAGGAAGAAGGAGAGCAGACTACACCCATCTGCCTGATTATGAAAGCAATGGAGGAAACCATGCCCCGGGGGCAACTATAATGGGGTTTAGTGACCACTGGGGATGTCTCCTGCATCCAGAGTTTCCAGTGCTCCAGGGAGAGATCTGAGTGTCAGCATGCTGTCACCTGGAAGCTCCTGGGCCTGGCCGAATGGGAACTGATAAATCTGGCAACACTTCTTTGCATTTCATGTGCTGACTTCAAGGCTGCCAGGTCCTTCATGTTCTTGGGAGAACTGCAATGAAACAGTTCCAAATGGCCCTTGGATAAAACCCTATTTACTTGGACTGAGCATGGGCTGACACTTATGATGAGCCAAGGGCTCAGCTCCCTGGGTGAGGGAGAAGCCAAACAGTCAGCTGTTCTTGGAGAAGGCCCTTGGTATCCATTGAAGTGTAATTGTCTTAAATCAGGCTGGCTCCCAGGCACCAGGGGCTGCTGCCTACCCTCTGACAGCTGCTCCAGCTCCCAGCGCAGGTGGCCCGACTCCTCCACACTCTGCCACTGTGCAGCCTTGAGGGCCAAGTTCTCCTCCCGCAGCTCCTCAAGGTGTTTCTGGTCTGTGTACTGGGTCTAGGACAGAAAGGGTGTGGTCTGGTGAGGATGCGGCCTGGGGCACGCTCTGAACAGGCCCCAGCCCCCGTGCATCTGCCCTCATTTCCTCAGGATGAAGGGCCTCCATGCCCCTGATCACTTCCAAAAACACAGCTGCACAGAAATGACCCAAACACTCAGCCCAGCTGTGAGACTTACAACCACTAGAAGGTATGTTGACACAGTGACCTAGGGGATGAAGACACCCGAGGTCTCTGAGCCGTGTCTGAACAAAGTGACGTACAGCACAGGGCTTTAAAGCAAGCGCTATGATGGTGGCAGCTCTGTGGCCCCTTAGCAGGCCTAACGCCTTGGAAAGGCCATAGGGACTCACACAGCACAGCTCAACCCACACCATAAATGCCAGCAGAGACCCATTTTGCAACAGATGCCCACATCCATCCATCCTCACAGGAAAGCAACACAGCATCAGGCCCTCTCTGCGTTGGGACCCTTAAGTGGTGCCCACTCAAGCCGCTGAGCTTAGCAAGCGACTCTCCGCCGTCAGCGGGTCACTGTGTCAGCAGCAGCACCAACCCAGTAGCTGAACATCAGAGAAGGGCACAACATGAACCTGAAACTGGCCCTCTCTGTGTTACACATGGCGACAACAGCCTGTCCTACCAACTGTAGGTGGCGCAGCTTCGATTTCAGCTGCATGTTGTCGTCCTCAAGCTCGTACAGCTTATCGATCCGGGACCGAGCGACAGTCAGCTGCTCCTGGAGAATGCCCTTGGTGTCCATTAAAGTATAATTGTCTTCAATCAGCTCCTGGTCAGCAAGAACACACACGAGAGCCATCTGGTTAAGGCCCCTGGTCATGACGACAGCGCTTCCAGGCACCTGGACCCAAACCAACAACCTAGGGATGACTCTGCTGCCGCGGGAAGTTCTGTCTCCGCTTTTGAGCCCCTGCCCTTCTCCATGAGGCCAGGCCAGATGGGAAACTCCCCAAAGCAAGACACCATTTAAATTCGGGAAGGAAACACTGTGAGAGCATCTGACATGTACAGCCTCGGGTGGTGGGAAGAGTGCACCTGCTAACAGGTGTGGGACTTGGCTGAGCCCCACTCCTTAACAAGGAAGGGGTGGGGCTGAGAGTCAGTCCTGGGTTTCAGGGCTGAGTCTAGGCCCCTCAACTCAACAGTCACTCCACTGATCTGGGTCCTAAAACAAAATTCAGATGAGCTTTTGTTCAATATGCAGTTCCTATTTGAACATTTCACACACCGGCTCTCAGCAGTTTCCTGGAAATGAGGGGTCTGTAAGACACAACAAACAAGTACTATGGCCTCTGTGTGTCAGACACATGCTGAGTATGGAGCACACTCCTTCCCCAGTGCCCAGCACACACAGAGGAGCCGTTCAGCTCATTCCCCTCATCCCTGGTCCTGCCCCCGGAGCCCTCCCAGTGCCACACACTGTCTTAGGGGGCTGAGTCTCCCCTGAATGCCCTCACAGTTTGTGAGCACCCCTACATAGGGACATGGGAGCAGTTTCCCAAACTTTCTCAGGGAGCAGTTTTCCAATGCTTGCCCCGCTCATGGGTTCTAACAACTGGGCATGGGCCAGTAGCTCCTGCTTATCTATCACGTGTTCATTTCCCCGCACAGAAACCATGCACCTACCGCCAGTGGACACGGTTCTGGTCAAAGCCTGGCAGCGGGAAGGGCATGGTCACTGACTCTGGCTTCTCCTGGCTGCCCGCTCTCTGCCTGTCCCCAGCCCTGCACTTGGTGCTCTCTGCACATTCACTCTTCACAGCAGCCCCCAGAGGGAGGCAGGGACAGTCCCTTCCTACACAGGAAGAGGCTGCCTTCGGTCAATTAAAGAATGAGCCCCAAGTCACAAAGCCAGCCAGGGGTGAAGCTGGGCTTGAACTCAGGCTGGAGAGCTCCAGACCTGTCTCTTCACTGCCCTCAGCGGCCTGCACCCCATCCTTAAGGATCCCGCGTGGGTAAGGAGCCCCGACTACTACCAGAGATGTGAGCCGGAGCACATGGAGGGGCTTCAAGCAGGAAGAAGGCTAAGCTCTCCCGCTTTGGCCACTGCCTCCAGCATTCTGATCTAGTGTTCCAGCCGGTCTACCCACCAGTCCTTGCCAGTATCACCATCCTCCCAGGCCCTGAGCTCCCATAGCACAGCCTGCCCCTTCACATTTACAACCAACTCCTACACAGCCTTCAAATCCCAGCTGGAATAGCACCCTCTGAGAAGGACTTCAACTCTACTCTGTCCCACCCACTGAGTCAGGTGCTGCGCACCCAGAGAGCCTACTAGGAGCAAAACACAGAGCTTGCCTGTCCCCCACCCCAGGCTAGTTCTGCAGGGCAGAACTATGCACTTCTGTTCTCGTGGGGCTCCCAGAAGTGTTCAAAGACACTTGTCAGCTGAATCACGCCATGAGGGGGAATCAGAGGTGCCATGTGAGTTGGGCCCTGAAGGACCTGGAGACAGGCAGGGATGGACAAGTGTCCAGAAGCAGAGTACAGCGTGGAACTAGATGATTTATAGCTACTATTCCCATGTGCCCCATGTATTAGGCAGCAGAAATATCTAAACTTGCTTTGCACAGCCCACTACCGCAGAAGTGAGAGACCAGACCCCAGGAAGCTGTGCCCGAGTCCTAAAGTGACAAAGGCTGGGCCTGGAAGAGGCAGAGAGTGTGAGACCACCAGACTTGAGGCCGATCTTAAACCCAACTCCTACCTGCCTTGCCACCACCCATTCTGCCCCTCCCTGCACAGTCGAATCCAGGGGCCCCATCTGTGGATAGAACTCCCTGGGATAAGCTCACTAGAAACGTGTTCCTATCGATGCCACACGGTGCCAGTGCACGAGGCGCTCAGAGGCGCCTGGACCACCACTCCTGTGATGGACGGGGACAAGGCTTGCCCCACACCCAGCAAGTGGAGTGAGAGCTGGGACTGTGCCTGCCGAGCCTCCGCCTCTCAGAGCAAGCCCTGCCCAGGAAGCTAAGTGCCATCCCTCTCGGAGGGGCAGAGACAGGCCCAGCTGGCCCTCACCTGCTCAGGACGCTCATGGCACCTGCACGTCTGCCCTCCGGTATCGGGAATTTCAGCCAAGGACAAAGCATGGGACCAGAGGGACCTTCCAGGCACTCTCTCTCCACCCCGGCCCCTGGCAGCAGAGGTGGGACTGTTTGCAAAGGGAAGTCAAGGACCACCGGTGCACCCCCACTTCCCACTGTGCCTAGGGGTGCCCAGGCCTCTCTCCTCAAGTTGGGGCCCTGACACCCTCCCCTTTTATGTGCTTGTCAGTGCTGACACTGGACGGTCTCTCGGGGAGGGCATCCGGGCCGTCTGTGGCTCCCCCTGTACCCATAGGAGAGCCCCTGCCTGGTGGGTGTCCACATGACAGTCGTGCTCGGCTCTCTGCTCCACTGACCATCACACCCGACACTGTCACCATTCCAAAGGAGACAAAACCTCTGATCCCCCGTCCTTCTCCCCAGGCTGCAAGTCTTTTCATGCTGAGATGGTTTTTACGTGACTTGTGGGGTCTCTACCAAGTGCCTTGTGTGTGCCAGCCCCAGGCATGCAGTCGGACAGGACCCTGCCCCTGCCCCTGCCCTCAGGGGCTTGAGCTGCACTCAGGAAACCTGTCCCAGCAGGGCTGAGGGAGGCCTGCGCATGGCCTGCAGGGCTGTTGGAACCACTGCCATGTAAGCCTGCGGGCGCGAGCACTGTCCTCACTCCTCCCTGGGCCCTGGCGCACGGGCCTTGGAGAACAGTGGGACTCATCCCCTATGTGGCCTGGCCTCCATGGACCACGCTGTTTCTCTTGTAATTCATTTACTAATGCCAAGTTTAAGGCATTATTAGTTTCACAGCAAAATTATTAATCGATATTAAAAAGTTTGCTGCTGTTATCCAGAGGCACGCACCTTGAGAACATGGAAAAGGGGTTCCATGAGAAACTCTGCAAAAGCCCAGAAGCTCCGAGTGCAGGGAGCGAGTCTTGCTTTGTGATCAATCCCCTGCTCCTGGCCCAGGGCTCGGCGCCACAGAGGCCTTCAGTCACCGCCTCTGCATGACTGAGTGAGGCTGCTTGGACAGGCCCAGAAAAGACACAGAGACAGAGGCTGAGCCCTGAAACCCACCCACATCCACAGGGCAGAGTGTCGGCTGAGATGTGGGGGCTGCGGAGGCCGCAGCCTGGGGAAGCTTGCACATGACCTTCCACAACCCTCCCACCTGTGGCATTTCCAGTGAGTGAGGGTGCCCGTGCCCCACACCTGTCTGTGCTGCAGATGGATGCCCTTCATCACCAGCAGGGCCAGGGGACCATTTCCAGGACTAAGCCAAGAGCTGGCCTCCCACCCCCACCCCTGCCTGGGCCAGGCTGCTTTGGCACAGCACCCAGGGCGCCTTCTCCCACGGGACTAGGGGAGCGAGCCACCAACATTCCTGGGGAATAGACACACCCTGAACCTAGTCCATCCCCAACCGCTACCACTTGGCCCAGGGACCCCGGGGCCTGTCTGCAGCAGGAGAGCATGTTGAGGTCTCTGGCCAAACCGCCTGCCCCCAGCGCACCTGCCTACCAGCAGCGTGGCCGGGAGAGGGACAGCCTGTGCTGATAGACCTGTGTTCCCCTCACAAGCTTCCTGCTGGAAATGGTATGATTTCCTACATCCAGCAGGCCCCTCAGTGTGCGCTGACATCCTGATTTCACCCAGCTCCCTCCTACTGCCTCCAAATGCCGGGCTCAGCAGAGGAGGCAACCTTCCCAAATCCTCAAAGAGAGGGTCTGGAACCCGCTGTTGACGTGAAGCAGTCGGATGTGTGTTCAGAGCGTCAATAACCCTGCCTGGGTCTTGATTCAGTCCCCCCTTAGCCCTAACACCCTCCCCTGAACGGACTCATAACCTCAGGATCCGAGTAGGCTACACCACAGAGAGCTTAATATGGGACTTGCCCAAATACCAGGTATCTAACCTCTTTCATTGTAAAAACCTCATAGACTAGTACAGTTATCTCTGTTTTACAGATGAGGAAATAGTCCTGGTAAGATTTAGCCACAAAAATTACAAGGAGTCTTAAAAAAAAAAATTAGTGACTAGAAAGTCATCACTGTGGCATGAAGGAGGAGAAGAAAAAGCCCTAAAAGAATGAGGGCCCTTCAACCACATTCCCAACCCTGTTCTTTCCACCAACAGAGGGAGCCCAGGGGTCGTGCAGACAAGTTGGGGTGCAGGGAGAGGGCCAGCTGGGGAGGCATCGCTGCCCCTCTCCCCTCTTCCAGGACACAAGTTCCCAGGCTGGGCTCACCTTCATGCGGGCTGCATAGAAGTCTACATCTTTCTGAGTCTGCCTGAGGCCCATCGCCTCCCTCTCCAGCCTCTGCATGCGGCTCGCTTTCTCCCTCAGGGAGTCCAGCTCAGACAGGGCGACACGAGCAGACTGGGCGCTGGCCGCCAGCTCCATGTTCTGGGAGGTGGGCAAAGGCAGGGGACCTGGCTCAGGGCACCCTCGGGGCTGGGGAAGGCCCAGGTCCCTGCAGCCCCAGGAGAAGGCAGGGGCGGCCAGGCTGGTCCATGCGCAGGCCCCTGAGTGAGGCCCCACATGCTGTCACTGAAGCATGTCACCCCACAGCAGCTCCCAGGACAACTGGCTCTCAGGCAGCGCTGCTTTGAGCGAGAAGGAGAGAGCCCCCAGGTCACATTCCAGGACCTAGGGCCACGGTGACTAAGATGCCCTAGCCCCCCAGCCATCCCTATAGGACAGGTCTCCCGCTCACATCACGATGGGCCTCCTGCAGCTCCAGCAGCAGCTGGTCCACCTCATGCCTGGTGTCCACCAGCTGCTCCGTCTTCTTCTCCCTGGGGGTGATGGGAGGACGTGGTGAGGGCTTCCTCAGAAACACCTGGAAAGCCCACCACCTGTGAGACCCCAGAGGGGAAGGAGAGGGGACCTGGCTTCTGGGCGTGAGGAGGGCGTCTGCACCCGGGGCTGCAAAAATGCTCCTGACTCCAAGGTGAGCTTTAAGTTTTCAATGCCTGCTCTCAGAACAATCACAGACCTGAGCTTTCCTCTGAGGGTGCGGGACAGGGAAGGAGCCCCCGGAGCCATTCACCCTCCACAGCCAGGCAGGCAGCGAGGCCCACTGGTGGGTAAGTGAAGGCAGGCAACTCCCAAGATACCAGGCATGGTGCCATCACCAGCTGCAGGTAAGGGGGAGCAGGCCCACCAGACAGGACAGGAAAGTCACATCCTCCCTCCAGCCAAGAGCACCCACACTGGGCCAGAGGGTGAGCAGCAGACTGCTGCTCTGAGCCTGCCATGTCTGGACTGGCAGGAGCCCTAAAGGCCCAGCAGAACCCTGCTGTGCAGGCCCAGGGAGGGGAAGGGAGGGAGTGGGCTACCCAGGGCCCAACAGGGACCAGGCTCAAAGCAGAGCTCAGTCACTCCCGGGTACTTGTGAGAGCGCCCCCGTTTGCTGCCCCGCATGGCAGTGAACCACATGTGCTAGCAGGTGTGATGACACAGGGCACAAGGGCAGAAAGAACGGCGTCAATGGGGGACTCACAGCTCCTTCCTGACGCCGTGCAGCCTGGCCTTGGTGTCCGCCAGCTCCACGGCCAGGTGCTGTGTGTCCTCGCTGGGGCGGCTGCTGGTGTCCCGCTCCAGGGTCAGGGTCACGATCAGCTACAGAGGGCAGACAGAGGGTTCTCACCAGTGTGTTCCTGTGCCTGGCACAGAGCCCGCACTACAACTTGCTGAAGAATGACCAAAAGATGGAAGAAGTAAAAGAGTAGATGCCACGCTAGGAGGGAGGCAGGAGAAAGGTGTGTGTGTGTGGGGGGGGCGGTGGTTAAAATGCGAGGATATATTTAGTGAGACAGCAGGGCCAAGTGAATGGAGCAGGGCCCCCAAGCTCAACTTCTGTCCTCACGCAGGTGTCTGGGAAGGGGACTGGGCCCTGCAGGGAAAGTGCCCTCGCCCTGCCCCCAAGGGAAATGGTCCAGGGGGACAGGCAGTGTGCATGCCTGAGAGGAAGTCAGGATGAGGAGCCAGGCCCATAACTAGGGCCTCAGGCCCAAACCCCTCCCCACCTGTCCCCCAGCTGCTGGGCCACCTGCAAACACACCTCCCTGCAACTGTCTCGCTCATCCACGAGCCTCCTGAGGTGAAACGCCATGTTCCTCGAGAGGGACTGCAGCTCCTCCAGGGCCATGTCTGGGACCTCCAACCACTGCAGGTCAAACAGGCTCTCCTGGTGGTGGGTCACCTGGGGGCACACAGGGGCACGGTGCTGTGGAGGCCGGGCTGGGAGCAGCTGTGGGGTCCCTGAGAGCACCCACCTCCCAAGGCCACGCCCCCTGGGACCTAGGCCTACTCTCCCACAGCTGACCCCCCTCACTGACATTATTAACCCTCAGCCACTACATTTCTGTGGGGGGCGGGGAGGTGCCTCAGCAAGCTCAGCCACACTGTGCAGGGAGCTCTTTACTCACACACCACTGCTGCTGTCACACTAGTTCAAGGAGGACACTGACTTCACACCAGACAGCACTCCTCACAGTGTGGGAGCTCCCTAACTGTCCCTGGGGATTTCAGTCACGCACCATCCATGTATCACACAAAGAAGGTGAGCCTTGGGAGGGGAGGGTGAGGAGGGATAGCATCTTATTTCTTAAAATAGAATCTAATGCGAAGATGGCAACACATTAGAACGCTTCTGTCAGAATGTTGGGTCCATGACCGTCTTATGTTACTTTTTGAGGAAACATTTCATAACCTGAAGTACTTTCCAGGTGAGCCTGTATCTCCTCCCCATAGGCCACACAGGCCCACCTGGTTTCCCCTTTCCGCCAGGTATGAGCGCAGGCCCCAGCCTCATCCTCACTGGGCAGCCTCTCCTCCAACTGCCAACATCACCTTCTTCAACCCAGGGACAGGCCCTTGACGGGGAATCAAACCTGCAACCCTTTGGTCTGCAGTCCAACACTCTAACCACTGAGCAAAACCATCTAGGGCCTGACCTCACCTTCTTAACCTGAGCCCCCAGACCAGCCCGAGGAGGCAGGTCTGTTTCCAGTCCGTGTCTTCTCAGTGTGGGAAGATGGGTGTTAGTGCACTCAGGCCTCAAGAGGGGAAACAAATGGCAATCCACTGAGTGAGGTGCACCAACAAAGGTCTTACATTTCCCAGAGGAGCAAATGGAAGGGGAGAGCACCTCAAAAAACCCTGCTACCCTGCTCGGCTGGTTTCACTAAGTGGTTTGAGTGTCAGCCTGGGGAACAAAGGTTCTCAGGCTAAATTCTCAGTCAAAGGCACATACCTCAGTTGGTGCTTTGATCCTGGCCCCTTGTGGTAGGCAACCAGTTGATGTCGCTCTCTGACATCAATGTCTCTCTCTCACCTCCCTCAGCCCTTTTCCTGCTTCCTTTTCACTCTTTCTAAAAATCAATGGAAAAATACCCTCGGGTGAGGATTTTAAAAAAAATCAGAATGGCCCTCAGGCTAACAGGTGGCAGCTCACCATCATGAATGGCTGAGCCTATTTAGGTCAATGCTCACTTCCCCTCCACTTCCACCAGTTGCTTCCCTCTCCCGCTCCAGTGCTGACTCAGCACCCAGCACCCACGGTGCCTGGGGCTGGGTGCCCATCAGCCCAGCCTGTCCCTGGTGCCAGCCTGAGGTGCTGTGTTCACCGGCCCCTGCCAGCCCCACACCTGCTCCTAGGTGCTCCTGCTCATGTCTTTTTCATGCCTTTATCTCATCTGTCCAATCAGACTGAAGGCTGAACCACATCTCCTAAATTAACTAAATCATACAAGGCTTCTTCTGGAGGAGTGGGGGTGGGATGTCAGGGAAATACACTTTCAGGTTGGTGGCTGCCCCACAGGCCCGGTTTCCAGGGAAACCACTTCTCTGCTGTGACCACCTCTGCCAAGGTCCATGGCAGAGGGGCTGCCCTCAGTGCAGAGCCCTCCCTCCCCCACCTCAGGGCCGAGTCTGCAGAGACAGCCCTTCTGGGACTTGGCAGCCTGTGTCTCTGCCAGGTCACTGACAGAAACAGAGACCCTTTCCCCTGGAAGATCAGCCATGGGAAGCAGAGCCACATGGGCCAGAACACATTTCAGGGTAAATAAAATTCTGAGCCCAACCCCCTTGACAGTACTTAAAACCAGCCTGGCTCCATATTAGGCAAGAACAGGAGACAAACGGAGGCTTGATTTGGGTGTTGAAAATTTTTTTTTTTTTAATTTTTACCCCCATTTTGTTTTAGCTTGCTAATAACTACCTTTCCAAACAGGTTCAACATGTCTGGTGTGTGAAACCTAAAATTAGGAAATTCACTAGTGGGTGATGTAGTCTTTAAACTTTCCCTTGGGATTGAGAGCATGCCTCCTGGTTGCCACCGGAGTGGGGGTCCACGGCTAAGCCCCACAAAGCCAGCCACACACCTACCTCCCGGATATGGGCCATGATCCCGGCCTGGGTCTCAATGTCCAGCTGTTGGATTTTTTCAATAAACTCCCCTTTCCTGTCGCACTGCGGAGGTAACACGTGTTAATGGAAGCATTCTGCAAGTGAGGCAACCTGGGCCCACCACAGCCACAGAAATAGTTTCCATATGACCGGCCCACCAGCCCCTGGCTTCCTCCTTTATAACCAAGAACTTGTCCTCCCTCCCATCCCTTAGACAGAGGTTTCTCTAGAAGTTGCTCTGACTACCCACAGCGGAATCACCAGGGGTACTTGTTTTCAAAAAGCCCATCAGGTTGAAAACGCTGGCGGTGAAGCACAGAAATCTGCACGTTAAACAAGCTCCAGTGACTCTTAAACCAGATAAGGTCAAGAGCACCAGGGATGACAACCTTCATCTTCAAAGGGCCGGATGGTGGGAACATCACAGAGTCTGAGGGCTATTTAGTCTCAGCTCTGCCATTGTGCTGTGCCAGCAGCCAGAGATAATACATGAAGAATCGAGTGGGGCCCTGTGCCCATGAAAGTTTTTTTTACAAAATCAGGAGTTGGTCAGATGGGGCCCCCGGCTAGATGGGGAACAAAGGTTCTCAGGTTTTGGTCTAGGTGTTCCTATACCGGGGACAATTTGCTAAGGGCACCCAGGGCTGAGGAATCCCCACTTGCTTCTTGCCAAAGGTGCCCTGGGCCTAGAATCGGCTGCCACCTAATGAGTGGTCCCTTCTCTCAGGAAGCCGGGACATGTCATGTTGGACTGAAGGCAGCTCCCCTTCTACCTCAGTCACTATGGGGAGTTTGTCTCCACAAACCCACACACAAGACGGCAAGGGCAGGCCCCTTCCACCCTTGCCCAAGCCCTACCTGGACAGCACAGCCCAGCACCAGCACCAGCATCTTCTTCATTTCCTCCATACTCTTTGCTAAATCAAAAGAACAACATATTTAAATAGACTCATCTCCTCATAAAATCTCACAAGCGATATACCACTCTGCTGTTGGGGGGAAAATTATATAAGCTAAAATAAATCATTTCAACTTGGGTGTACCCCGCCACCTGTTTCTACGTATGGGCTTGTATATTATTTAAGCCAAATGAGAATTTTGTACATAACTATTTGTGGTCCTTTCCCACTCAAATATGTCATAAATGTCTTCCCATGATAATCCATGAACTTCAACATCAGCATCTCTTGTTAGTATGTGCAGGAAGCAAGCCCAATGGCAGAGAGGTGTCTCCGGAGGAAGTGCAGAGTGGGCGCTAACATGAGGTGCACACAACTCTACCTGTTCATCGTGCAGCACTACAAATAGACAAGCCCCAGACGCATCCCCCAGCTTCACTCAGCCCACATCCTGCACATCTGTCCCACCCCTGTGGGGAAGCACGGGACTTGGTTGGAAAGTCTGTAAGGAGGATTCTCCAAAAGGTTGGGGACCTCTGGGGGCACCTTGCCAAAGGAGGCAGCCTTGCCTTGACTTTTCCTAACAAGTCCGATCCCCCAGGGTTTTTTGCTAGAATTTCTATGTTGAGTCTTTAAAGACCAGCCCTTGTAGAAGCACATACTTTCTCAAGGATGCTTACCTTGCTAATTGTATCTAGAGGTTCCTTTTAGTTCCAGCTGTTATGACAATAAAAGCCAAAGGAGGCAGGCGAACAGGGTACTTGGCGATAGCCAAGTAGTGCCTTAGCCTCTCTTTCACAGAAGCGTGTGTTACAGTCATCATTCATCCGCTCAGGGTCTGCCTGCAGCCCCGGCACACCCCCTCCTCCTCCTGTTTCTCAGTGTCAGTGTTTGGCTGGAGGCTTCCAAAGAAAACCCCAGATAACATACAGATATCACTTTTGATCCTCTCATACTTACTTTGCACAAAGGCTACAAATTTACTCAACCAACTTCCTTCCAGAGGCTCAAGTTTTCAGTGTTTTAATCTAAATGATGCTAAACAACATCTTAGTGGTTAGGTTCTTTGGTTTTTAGAAGAAAGAAGAGCAATTCATTTTTTAAAAATATTTTTAGAGGAAAGGGAGAGAAAGACAAACTCGATCTGCTCACCCACTCTTTCCCTAGCTTGAGACAGAGCCGGAAACCCAGGCATGTGCCCTAACCAGGAATCAAACCAGCAACTTTTTGGTGCACAGGACGATGTCCAACCAACTGACCCACACAGGCCAGGGCTTAGAGCAGGGCTGGGGAATGTCCGGCCGGAGGGCCATATCAGGCCCCAAAATCATTTGGCCTGGCCCTCCCAAAGCATTAGGAGTGAGGTAATCAAATGTTTGACTAAATATAGAAGCTAATTTTTAAGTTGATAATTTTGTATGGCCCAGGAATGATATCATACATACCCACATGGCCCTTGGCAGAGAAAAGGTTCTCCTCCCCTGGCTGCTGGTGTAAAGCAGATTCTTATTTACCTCTTTAGGGAAAGTTCATTCTTTGAACTTCTCCTACTGCCAAATTGCCAGGCAGAAAGGCTTTTACCATTTCACTCTCTCACAACCAACATATGATAAGCCCGATTTCAGACCCACACTAAAACTATCATACTGCTCCTTCTCAGCTCTGCCAATCAGACAGGACAAAACACACACACACACACACACACACACACACACACACACACACACCACACTTCATCACTGTACACTGTCTCCTTAATTGATTATGCATCTCCATGTGCTTATGAGTGCCAGCCACTTAGATCAACAGCATCAGAATACTGGGCTCTAGACCTGGCTGGTTACCAGAAGCAATATGATCCCACCAAGCTGTACCCTGTCCCCCAGCCTCAGTTCCCATCTCTGAAATGGAGACAGCTGGCCTGGGTGATGTGCAGAGTGGTTTGGGAGTAAAAAAAGTTCTCTAGCTTTCTAGCTTTCTCATCATATCCTGTTCTACTTGGGGGAGAAGGAATGTGCCAGAAATACATAGCATTGTTTTCTTGGAAGACTTACCCACACCCCCTTGCACTGTGCTAAATGGCCCAAGGTACCACCAACGACCCCTGGGATGAAGGAACCAAATTCATGTCCCAGGAATGAGTGTTGTGCTTTATTTCAGTTCCTTGCCTGTAAGGTGTATATGGAGTAATAGATGACCTCATCCTAATAGCTCTCAAATGAGAAATAGCTAAAAACAACCTTTCCTGTGATGAAGACACTATGGTTGAGTCTCAGAACTGGGGGCTAGACATTCACTAACCTAAACTGCACCCTCCTTGCCATCTCCCAGCCTGAAGAAGGGTGGGAGGGATGAGGGCTGGACCACAGGGTGCCCATGGACCATCCAGATCCCACTCTTAACAATATGCTCAATAAGGGTGGGTGCTGCAGATCCATCTACTACACACAAAGACTTCCCTTTGCTGATAAGTGTAGAACTTCCTCAGTGTTTAAAATGGAATAATTTCAAAGACTTGTGATTGTTATTTCACTTGAGGCATTTCATTTGGCCCCAAGGGCTCCAATCCATTGTCATTCAGAAATATAATCACCACCCTGACTCACTTCTCTATTCATGCTGAGCTGATGATCAGCCACATTTCAGTTTTTATTAAAAAAATGAAAGGGAATGAGCATAGGAGTGTAAAAGCCCCCAATCAGTCCCACCAAAACCTTTCCATGGCCACAGTGCTCTCACCCACCAGCCCATGTGCCCATGTGACCGTCCCACCCGCCCCCAAATCTGTCCCCAGATGACAGACAAGTGCTTCTTGTAAGCCCTTTGGTAGATATTACAGGCACAGACCCTCCCAGCCATCGCCAGCTCCTCTTCCTACAGTGATTCACCTCCCCCAGGCTTGTATATGGTGCTGTAGCCAGCAGAGAGCTGACACCCAGGGAGAAAGTGTTTGGAGGGCGTAGAGCAGCAGAAAAAGAAGGCAGAGTTCATGCAGAAAATCTTGATGTTCACGGCAGACGGTCTAAGTGTACCATATTTTAGAATAACTCCAACAGCTCTGAGGGTCCATTTTCCCAGCCACCTCAGAGGAAAACAGCATTAAAAGTGGAAACACGTGTAGGATAGGCCCGCTGCTAGTAGCAAGAGCATAGGCAAGGAGGAGACTAGAAACCCTGTACATACAGACACACACAGATACACACAGACACATATGAGCTTAATCTATCGTCTAAGGCGGCTCAAGGAAAGAGCAGAGTTCCACTCCGTCAGCACCAGCAGTTACACACAGTGACAAGCATGAGCCATTTATTCATTCATTCTATTCATTCATTCACACCCATCAGGCATCAAGAAAATACTAAATCTGATCCAGAGCACTGTTAGAAAAGTATGGAAGTCCTGTTTGCTAAGTTTTGTTAATGCCATGGGGCAGGGGGAGGTTTTAAAGGTAGAGAATTAATTTTAGAAAAATCTTCATGGAAACAATGATTTAAAAGGGGCTTTGGGGCAATAAACAGGGCACTAGGAGATTCAGGTGGAGCAGTGCTGTGTTTGTTCTCACCAGGGTGAGTGGATGAAAACATGTGTTGCAAACAAAGGCCTCCTGTGACTGTTTTCCCTACACAGATTCCTATGAAACTTGAGAGAGAGAGAGAGGAGAGAAGTTCTCTAATTTCTTATGGGAGGCTGATTTCTCTCAGAATTTCAGGAGTAAGAAAAACTGCTATTTTCCTAAATCTACCAGACTGCGGGATTTGAATAGTTTCAAACACACAGAAGATTTTCTAGTGGGTCCACACCAGCGAGATTGGCTCAGTGACGGTTAAGCAGGCAAAGAAGAAACAAACCTACAGACAGCCCCCTTCCAGGCACCCATGTGTTCTGGCTGCTGGGAGCTTTGTCTTAATCAACACAGTCCTCTGCCTCAGACCAAGAACATCGACAATGCACAAAAGCTGGAAAGCGCCCAGGGAACCTGGAAGAAGGGCCTCTAGTCTGCAGTGAGGTCAGGCAAGGCTTCTTAAAGGAAGTGACCTCTGAGCTGAGAACCACAGGGTGAGGGGGGAGAGTTAGGACACAGTGAGCGAGAGCGTTGCAGGCACAGGAACAGCACATGCAAAGGCCCAGAGGTAAGAGAACATGGTGCTTGTTCCAGAGCCGTGGTGCAGGCAGACCCACAGGATGTGGCGGGAGGAGATCCGCCCCCTTGTTTAACTCCCCAGGGAGACACCTGACAAGCATGAATTAACTCTGACTTTCTGGAAGATGTCCAGGAGCACATTTCATTCGGTCTTTCAAGGTCACAGGGAGTGTCTGAGGCTAGGAAGTGGAACCCTTGCCCTCTCGGGCCTCAGGGAGCAGTGGCAGACATGCCCGGACTTCCTGCTGAGACCCACCACGGACTGAAAAGGGCATCACAGGGTCCTCGTGGAAGAGAGATATGAGTTCCTCCAGAGATTCTTCCTTTCTTACCAAAAGGTCCCCACCTGTGAAGGTGGCCCTGACTCCACATTTACTGAGGAGGAGAGACCCCCAGAGAGGCCACATATGACTCGGGCCCCTAAGCCCACCAAAGCAGGGGCCTTGGCTTCATGCCCAGAGGAACAAACCCATCCTTTAAAATCTCACCGGGATGATCCTGTGTTTTGCTGCCTCCCAGCTGGCAGCCAGAGCTCTGTGTCCAACAGCTGTCCAGAGCCACTGGCACTGGCCAAGCTCATGGGGGGGGGGGCGCGGGGGTGGCTTTCACTCACCAGACAGCAGGTCTTTGCCAATCATCAAAACATCTGGCAAGCTCATTACGATCCACTGCTGCAGAACTTCCTACAAAAACAAAGAGGAAAGATACCACTGAGAACAGGAAAGGAAAATAAAGAATGACCAACAACATGACAGCTTATCAAGTCACTGGGTGAGCGCAGCCACTGCACGGTAAGTGGGGACATGCTGTGTAAGAGGAAGGAAAAGTTAGGGTATAAATAAATGTGAAAAGCCAGAGCTACCTGTACTTCTGCCCTCATCATAACCAAATAAACATTATGTCTGCATATGTGCAGAGACCTTGGGAAGAAGAGCATACGTTACATGCCAGGACAGCAGCATCAAGTGTGAGTCTTCTTAATTTTTTTAAAATATGTTTTTATTGATTTCACAGAGGGAAAGGGTGGAAGTGGAGAGAAATTTCAATGATAAGGGAACCATCCATAGGCTGCCTCCTTCACGCCCCCTACCGGGAGACTGAGCCCCCAACCCCTGCATGTGCCCTGACTGGGAAGCCAACGGTGACCTCCTGGTTCATAGGTTGATGCTCAACCACTGAGACACAACGGCTGGGCTGTGAGTGTCTTTTAAAAATATGTCTTTATTTTTGTGGTATGATTTGCTGGTGCAGCTAAAGTAAAGAATGAAAATGAAAGAGATGCTGCGGGGTCTCTCTAGGATGATTCAGGATGCTGTGTCAGCAGGTCTCTGGTGCAGGCTGTAAAGGTGGAGACTTCTCTCCTTTACAGCAGCGCCCTCCCTGGGAGAGGGATAGATCACAGCTACACTGCACCCCTCAGAGAGGTGGCCTGGGAATGGAGCTGCCTTCACAGGGAGGGTCTTTGAAAGCAGGCCCAGGCACCAGCCCTCGGAGTGTGCGGCTCACCCTGACCCACCACTGCATTCCCCAGAACGCCTCCAGGGCAGGTGGTCTTCCCTGTCCAGAAGGGCCTTGCTGTTTACGATTCAGAAGATAGAAATCCAATTTTTCAGAAGACAAGTAAGGGGGTAGGTTTCACAGGTATTCTTGCCCTTAGACAGTGGTCACTAGAGAAATTCCTCACCAAGGAAGCTCTTCTTATCCCTTTTAAAACATGTTTCCAACTTTTTTCAGGAGTCGCTCTGTTGCCTAACTCGCTGAATATCTGCATTCAGTGTCCTGCCAGCTAGCACTGATAAAGAAAAGGGGGACCATTACACCACGGGCCCAGCGGAACACCCCAGAACTCTCTCTGAATCATCAGATTAGAATGGTGGGCTAGGCACTCAGGCCAGAAGTTGCCAGCGCCATCAAACATTTATGCACTGACTTTATCCTCCCTTCTTGTCATCTTTCTGTGGCTCCTGTCCACACCAGAATTTAGGGGGCAAGGGATGCTACCCCATGAGGCGTACCCACTCCCAACAAACCAGGCCCCTCTCCACTCAGTGTTGGAGAGTGTTTCTTGGCTATCTGGGGTCCCATGTCACCGCATCAGAGGTGACTAACATTTTCTTAAACATGTCTGAGTTCCATCCAACAATGTCAGATGTACATTTCCTTCTATTCTGACCTTGGAACTAAAGTTTCCATTTTTAAAACTAAGCATGTACATTTCTAAAGATAATTCTAATGTTTAGTTGTCAGCCCCATGCTCATCCAATACAATTGCCACACAGAGATGACAGGTCTCAAAAAGAAGGCGGAGTGGGGAAAAGGTGCAAGCAGTGTATGGAAGTTTTATTTAAAGACATCACACAAAGTAATGCTAGTGTGTGTGCATATGTATACATACAGTGACACACACAGCCGCACATACACACACATGTATACACACACATGCACACATACACACACACGTGGCAAGAGTATAACAATTCAAACTGCATACCCAGCAAATTGGTGATAGCAGTTATCTCCAGGGAGAGAGGGAAGGATAATTGGACTCAGTAGAGGCATTCTGGGGACTTCTATCAGAAAAAAATTCTTTCCTTTTATTAAAAAATATATTTTAATTGATTTCAGAGAGGAAGGCAGAGGAAGAGAGAGATAGAAACATCAGTGATGAGAGAGAATCATCGATTGGCTGCCTCCTGCATGCCCCCTACAAGGGAACAAGCCCTCAACCCAGGCATGTGCCTTGACTGGGAATCGAACAGTGACCTTCTGGTTCATAGGTTGACTCTCCACACCAGCCAGGCAAAAAATTTATTTCTTAAAAAAAAATCTGAAAGAAACATGAAAGAAAATTCACATCTATCATCTATAATAATAAAAGGCCAATATGCTAATTAGACCGTACATCCTTCTGGACGAAGCCGGGGCTGGAGGAAAGACACCCAGGTCCCGGGTGCCAGACAGAAGCAAGGTGCTGGCACCCAGGGGAAGGAAGGCCTACTCTTGCAAGAATTTTCATGCATTGGGCCTCTGGTATGTTCATATTCATTTGAAGAAAGGATACTCAGGTGTTCATTATAAACACTGGTACTGTTTGATTTTTCATTTTTCCAAGCAATGAAGGAAAGAAGGGATTACAGAAGATCAGGCAACCCCAGACTATTTCTTCTGCTGTTTCCTCGGAGACATAAAACAATTTTGGGGTCTGCTGAGCCTTCTCACCAAGGTGAGAGTTCAGAAGGAAGAAGCCAAGTTCAAGGAACCTTAAACCACACTTCCTCGAGGTGCTCTTAACTGGAAATCTTGGTGGTCGCTGGCCATCATGGGATGTGGAATAACGGGCCCAGGCCCATCCTCTGCTTGACAGATGAGAACTCAGAGGCTCAGAGAAGGAATGCACCTGAGGGAAAGAGCTCAGAGAACCTCAGCAAACCTCCCATTTCAGAGTCGGTCCTGCAGGTGGGTCCCTATATCCATCTTAGGGTCCAGGTGTCAGGATCGATGTCCCTACGTGAACTTGAAACAAACATGTACATGTCGATCAACAGACACGGGATGTATCCAGCCGCTGACCGAGGGCCTCCCACCACCATGCAGCCAGAGAAGCCTCAGCAGCTTCACAGGACAATGAGGCCCTGACTGCCCAGAGGAAGGGCCAGATCGCAGGCGTCCAGGGCAGGGAACGGTGGTGGACACAATGCACAGCCCAAAGAATAAACACGCGTCCGCTATTGGTTGTACTGGGAATTCCCGCTACACTGGCCTTATTTTCCTACTGGCTCCATTCCGGAGTGAACTTGTGCTTCATGTAAGGACTCCAGGCTCTGATGTAAAAAATGAACCACTGCGCCCCAAAATTTAGGTTAAAAAGACTCAGGTGAAAAAGAGCTTGTCTGTTGACCAAGTACAGCAAGGGCTGTGTGGCACTGATGCGAAGCTGACCTGCAGGCAGCTGGAAGCAGCATGCAGCTCTGGTCCAGGCTCAGCTTTCCTCCAGGCTTCTCATCTCTTGGGGTGTCTGTCCTGGAGCTGGTGCCCCCCGACCCCCACCAGCCTTTCTTCTTAAAAGCAGAGACTGAATGAGGCCTTCTCCCAAGGCCCTGCCCCCTTCCCGGCAACTCCCTCACTGAGCCCTCTGGTCACCTGGGCATCACCAGGCCCCTCCTCACAGGGCTGCCAGGATGGCCTTCCTGCCCCAGGGCAGGTGAGACATGTGTCCGCTGTCTGTGATGAGAGGAGTCACCAGGGAGAACGGAGCTCTCGGCCCCAGCAGAGCTGGGGGAAGGTGCCCCTTCCATAACATCACTCCGTGTGCTCTGTAGCCCGGGGTTCCCGTGGGAGGGTGCGTCATCATCCCACAGGCTTGTTAAGACGGAGGCAGGGGGCTTTGGAAAATTTGAGAAGCTAAGGTGGATGAAATCGCTCTTTGCAGTCCCTGCTTCTGTTTCTACCCCAAACTGGAGGATGTTTTTCTACTCTTCATCAGAATCTTAATTCTAATTGCACTCTTTACCATCTTTGATCTTGCAGCCATCGGAAGACTCTGAAAAAATGTGATGGCAGGTGTGTGATCTGTGACTCCTATGCGCGTCCCTGCACCCTGGTGTGCATGTATGATGAGTGTAAGTACAGCTCCTATCAGGGGCGCTGTGTGATCTGTGGAGGCCCGGGAGTCTCTGATGCCTATTATTGTAAGGAGTGCACCATCCAGGAGAAGGATCGAGATGGTTGCCCAAAGATTGTCAATTTGGGGAGCTCTAAGACAGATCTCTTCTATGAATGAAAAAAATACGGCTTCAAGAAGAGGTGATTGGTGGGTGACCTCTTTCTCCCCTCATCAAGCTGCTGCAGCTGCCAGAAAAGACGCCTACTACGGCCAACAGAAAGGGAGCGGAGTGCAGAACTTCGCCCGAATTGCCTGTTAGTACACTGGCACCTCTCCACCCTTCCCTCTCCTCTCACCCAGATAAGGTGGTAGGAATGGAAAAGGATCCTTCACAGGGTGCTTGGCAGACTAAATCAGAGAAAAAAATGATTAGTTCATGGTTTTTCTTGAATTCAAGAAGCAAGACTCTTTCCACATTGACAAGTTCTCTCTATACCAAGCGCTCCTAAAACAGAAATAGTATCATTTCGGTGATCTTTTGACTTTAAAACTACCCGTGATCTTACAGCAGCTCTGATGGTAGTTGTCTTCGATGAAACATCAGCAGTGGGTTAGGGAGCTCTCAGAACAATAAATGTGGGCATTTAATCTTGTAACATCAACCAGGTGGTGCTGGTTCATGTTCTAATATATTGGAAACCCTTTCTGTTGCTATTGTATTAATAAAGTAGGTGTTTATTTTCTGGTTAAAAAAAAAAAAAAAGACGGAAGCAAGACCTCCACAGCAGGTCTTGGGGGAGCTTCTTAGAGATGGTTGCTGACAAGTTCCCAGGTGCTGCTGCTGCTGCTGTGCTGAGCACCCGCTTTGAGAACCACTGCTCCAGCCAACTGATTCCCAGTGTGACAGGAAGGACGTAAGACAACATCCTGGGAACTTCTGAAAATACAAAGTTCTAGCCCCAACCCCAGAGGCGACCAAGCAGCGGGCCAAGAGGAGGCCAGAGACCCTGGCTGAACACCTAGCCATGCTGCTTCTCAACCCCTCCTGTCCTCTGAAAAAGGTCAAGGACAAAGTCTCTCCAGGTTTTCAGAGGCAAAACTTGAGCTTCTTAAATAGCTGGTGCTATTTCAGAGGGGCCTCTGGTATTCCTAAGCGCCATGGCCTGATGCCTCAGAAGAGGACAGCCAGGTTGGCAGAAGCCTTGCCTGGCAAACAAGACCAGGGCTGGGTTCTGTGACTTTGCGTGTCTCGCTGAAAAGCCACGGGCAGAGGGATCCCACTTTACGTGGGGGTGACCTCTCACCCTCCCTGGTCAGAGTAAGGAATGACTGTCTCCCTTCGTCCAAGCCCTCACAAGGGGACGCTGGGCGGTACTTCTTTCGGAAAAGTTTCTTGACTGTCACTTCACAACAATGACCAGTTATGCATATGCTATCGTGTCAGGAGGGAGGGAAAAAGGCAGAATATGCAAGGCAGGGCATGAAACACAAACTACTCATGCAAACACTGGGGGGAAACACTAGAACCGCCCATAGTGATTGTATTTCAATGTTGGGATTCAGGGTGGTTCTTATTCTTCCTACTTGTGTGTTTTCCTAGCTGTTTGTAAAAAGCACATACTACTTATATGACCAGACGTTACTTTATTTTACAATAAATCTGAACAAAGTACACAGCACAACCCTGCCCGCACCTCCCTGTGTCGGCCCAGAGGCAAGGGCCTGCGGCTTTCTCCTTGTGAGCAGGACTGAGGCAGGGGCGCCCTGAGGCCCTTAGCAAGTGCTGCAGCAAGCATTTACTCTGGGCCTCGGGGCTGAGGCTGCCATGCATCCCTGCCCTGCCCTCAAAGAGCTGCCAGTGCAGAAGCCGGACCAGGAGGCAGGTCCCTCCTTCTCCCTGAGATTCTCTCTGGGCCCTGAGGGTGGACTGGCTGTCTTTTCCTTCCTGGGACGTTTCCATGTTCTGGAGCGCTACCCAGTGCCCAAGAGCAGCAAACTGCCTGGAATTCACATGTTCAAGCCCCCTTGGCCAGCCCAGAGCTGAGCGGCAGGGCAGCTGACCACCATCAGCGTGCACCCTCCTCTACCAGCGAGAACAGAGGATGGCATGCGCATGGCCACTCAGCTCGCCCCGGAGCCTGCCTGCTCCGTGCTGCTCACAGAGAGCCTCAGAAACCTCCCTCCTCTGAGGCCTTCATCGCTGCCACAGAGAGAGGTGATGCCCTCCCAGCTACACCTGAGACAGGAGGCCTGCCTGTCAAGAGTCCCACGTTGGCATCTCCCTGGTTTTGATTCCTGTGGAACCAGGAGAAATAGGCCTCCATCCCAGCAACTGGGGCAAGTGGTGACTGTGACAGACATGGACAGGACTGCCTCCACCTCAACGCCCTTTCCCCCGTCTCCTGCCCATAACCCTCCAAACGGGAAACTCAGTTGTGTACATTCACTCCACTCAGGTGTCATTTCCTCCAAGAAGCCTTCCCAGCTGCCCCCACGCAGCCTGAGTTAGGATTCTTGTCTGTTGAACTGCTGGCACCATCCGCCTCCCTGGCACTTAGCACACAGCATCAAAAGCACCTGCTTACCACAAATGGTGCCTGCAGCCAGGAATCAAGGTCCCTCCACGCCCAGACCCAGTTCAATGGCAGCACCACCCCCTCCCCCTGTCCGTGGCCGTCACAAGGGCAGCACTAGCTGAAACACACCAGCCTACAGCATGCCCAGCCCTGAGTGTGGCTCTCCTCAGACAAAGAAATGAGGCCACTTTAGCCCCATCGTCTGAGCTCTCCCAGGTCCCGCCCAGAGGCTGCTCAGAGTCACCGTGCTGTGCTGCCAACAGGCCATGGAATGAGCATAGCTGTGTGCTGGGAACAGGGCTCAGAGGCGGAGTCTGGCCAACATCTCAGTGAAACTACAAAATAATCCTGGGACTTGCTGGGCAGTGAGTGTTTCTTCTATATACATATCTCTTCCTCTCTGAAATAAATTACATATATATATATATATATATGTGTGTGTGTGTGTGTGTGTGTGTGTGTATACATATATATAGATATATGTGTGTATATATATATATATATATATATATATATATATATATATATTATTTATTTCAGAGAGGAAGAGATAGAAACATCAAAGATGAGAGAAAATCATTGATCGGCTGCCTTCTGCATGCCCCAACTGGAGACTGAACCTACAACCTGGAGCCACGCAGGCCAGGCCAGGGAGTGGTTCTTAAACCATGTTCCCTGAGGTCCCAGGAACTCACAGAGATGCCCTGGAGGGAAAGGTGGTGGCTGAGCAGAGGGCACTAGGGTCCCCCAACCCCCAATCAATCAGAGTCCTGGGGCTTCACCTGAGATCTTAAGAAAACTCATATGGGAACACAAGTTTCAGTGCTCAGAAAAAGTGTGAAAACCAAGGCCCAGGGGGGCAGTTTCAGTCCATATGGCGTCCGTCCTGGTCATATAAAGACCATAAAGATCAGCGATTTCACCCCACCTTCCCAAGGCTGCGGTGGGGATTTTAACAGCCCTTTGCCATCAGGTCCTCCTGCCATGGACTATATGTGAATGAGATATGGTGAGCATGGCAAGTGGACACTCTACACGCTAAATTCCAGTGCTGCCGTCTGCACCCTGGGGGCTCGTCCATTACAGTGCTGACCCAACATAACACTCGGTGGTCCCATATCTCCTTCAATACCTTGAATTGCTGCTGTACAAAGACTCGCTGAGCTGTGGACAATAACTAAGTCAGCGTGCGCCTCCCAGAGCCCATTCCAGCCACTCCCCACGTGACTGGTGTTTGGGGCCACAGTGGCAACTCATCACTGGGGCCCTCACAGCACCAGAGCCAATGCCTCACACACCGCTCAAAGGACACTCGATGGACAAAGTAAAGCAATGCAACATCTGACCTTTCTCACAATGCGGGGGGAATAAAAGATGCAAGTGAGAAATCCTGAAGTGTCAGCAAGCAGCTGCCTCACTGTGAACACCATATCCTCTGGGCTTCCTGCGGGGAAAGTGACGACATTGCCAGGAGCACAGAAGTCTTGGTGAGCAGAGAATGCCCTTACCTGGTAGAAGGTCTTAATGTGTCTGACCAAGATGGTCAAGTTCTCAATGCGGAGGTTCACATCGTTGTTCACGTGCTGGTGGAAGCGCTGATTAGGCCTGGGGTCTCTAGGGGAGGAAACACGAGACTGGAAACAGCGTCTCCCAGCATTTGCCACACCTCCCTTCCCAGCGCTGGGCAGCCCTCTCCAAGCCTAGGTCAGTGTGAGGCTGAAACCAGTGTGGCTCCAGTCAAACCCGAATTCTGCCCCTGCCGAGCCGTGGACCTTAGACAATACACATCCCTCCCAACCCCAGGACAAGCCCTCCTCAGGCCCTTAGTCAGTGTCATTTCCATTCCCACTCCTAGCAGTATCCAAAACTACCACCAAATGCAGTACAGACCCAAAAGGTTACACTGTGTGAAAATCGATAATCCCCACAATATATTTAAAGATTAGGAGAGCTGGAACTGAACACAACAAAATATATGAACCATCAAGAAAGAAAAAGGGGAAACATGGTACATTTTCTGACTTAAATCAATAAAAATCATTCATGTTCTACTTCACATGGGTTCCCCTCCTCTGTCACCAGCCTGGCGGGCTGGTCCTGTGATTTTACATTCTAGGGACACAATTCCACCTGGACAAACCGACATCATCAGTCCGTGGCACTATATGGTGTACAACGCCGCCTAGGAGACATGCTAACAGTAGAGACATAAGTAATTGATGTGGGAAGCCCAAAGCATCATTGACTTTTCACTCTCCAGGAAAAGTCCAGTCTGGTCGTGATGAAACCAGAATTCTCAATCAAGTGAGTTATAACTTCACTCATTGGTATGTGTTCAGGATATTTCTCAAAATTCTCAGGCTCAAAACAGGTTTCCTATCTGAAGAGAACAGACTCAACAGGAGGACTTAGGTGCCACCTCTCCTGCTTTTCATAACAAAACCCTCCCCCACAGTTACTGTCCCAGGACCCAGGGAGGGTGATAATTCAAATGAGGGCTGTCTTCATGGGTTCATGAGGGCGCTGAGTCTCCTGGAAGCTGGTCTGATGGAAGAGAGGCAGGCCTCTTCCTCTTTCCACAGTAACCTGCCCCCCTCCATAATGAAGGGGCGATTGGAGAGTTATGGAAATCGATCTCAATGCCATTCGGGTCATTTGAAGCCAATAATTAATACAAAATTGACAGATAGGGAAAAAATCTTCAAGTCAGCATTTCAAATGTCACTGGAAGTACAATTTAAAAACCACCACCACCGCAAGCTGTTTGAAATTCAACCAGGACACCAGTAGCTGACTTGGAGAGGACACTGGGGCTGGGGCTGTGGCAGCACCAACTGCCCATTTGGGAACAGGAGTCAAAGGTCATCCTCAGAATGTCTGCGAATGAGATCAGGTGTCTCCAAAGACAGAATTGAAATCTTTCCCTGGCAAATGAAGGCCTGATTAAGTCACATGGGACCTCCCCAGGAGTGCCAGCAGCCAAAGGGCCTCAGCACACAGGGACGCTCGCTGCTCCTAAAAGACACTCCACACACCAGGGTGGGGGCCTGGTCTCTGACCTTCTGCTTCTCCCTCCAGCTCTGAAGGGCAGTACTAACTGAAACTAAGCTCCAAAAGAGCCCTGGCATTTACTACCTGAGCAATCAGACTAATTATCATGATCATTAACCAGTACTCCCTCTAAGGCTCTCAGGGCAGAGAAAGGTTATTAGGAACCAAATCCAAACAAGCCAACTATGCCTAAGGGAAGTCTATCGCACTCTGCTCAGGATGCTTAACCCCCTCCTCCCCTGCTGGGGGAAAAACAGAGCAAGTGCTGCTGATTCCAATCTGGGTCATTCAAAATGGTGTCCACTCACAAGTGATACACATTAGCACAGGCATGAAGGCGCACACAGACACACACACACACACACACACACACACACACACACAACCCAGTTCTGAGCCTCAATCTAATGACAATGATGATGCACATTTATTGGGCATTTTCTATATACATGATCTTTTATAATCCTCTCTAAATCTATAAAATTCCATCCCTTATTATAGATCAGGAAATGGAGGGGTAAAGAGTTTAAGGAATTTGCCCAAAGTAATAAACTAGTAAGTGGTAGGAGGGGGAATTAAACTTGCCTGCCTGATGCTGGAATCAAAGCTCTTAGATGACTTTCCCACAAGATAGTGAAAAATATGTGCAACGTGAATCAGACACCTTCTTTTCCCTGGGGACCAGTGGGTACCCTGAAATTCTGCATTTACAGAAGAGCCATTTGGCAAGCTTCCCACGCATCTCCATCCACGCTCCTCAACGCCTCATTTTCATTCAGCTATTCTCCTAGACCAGGGCCTCCCCAGAAAGCTGACAGTCCTTCAGTTCCAAATATCCTTCATCAAACAAACTGCAGTTCTTTATCCCCAACAAATGGCAGCAAAAGGGGCTGTATACTGAGGTACCACTGGCCCACAAGATACCCTCCCATAGCAACTCAGGTTCCTTCATTCCTACACCCTTAAATCAAACATTCTGAGCATCAGTTTTGTCCTTTGCCTGTGAGGACAACTTACATTTCCAGCATGACTTGGTTCAGCAAGATGCCATCCACCAAGTGCATGTACAGGTTGTCATCGTTGCCGCTTGCGACTGGGCTCAAAGTTTTCACCTGCGAGGAGGGGGGTGCGGGCAGAAAGGCAGGAAACGTCACCCCACGTGAACTTTCTGAAGCTCTCTGGGGCAACGGCGGGCAAGGCCCCTGTGGGCTGCAGGATCACCCAGTGCCCACCCTCGCTTCAGTTGGCACCAAGCCCACCTTTCCCCAGGGCCTGTCTCCCTGCCCCAATCCTGGCTACAGATGTGAGACAGCAGGAGGCAAACTTTCTTGCCACTTTTCTCCAGCGTCACAGGACAGGGAAACATGAAAAATAAAAGGAACTTTCAAAACATTTCTCACGTCTCTGGTTTATTGGAGTCACTGTGCCCATCCCAGCCGGTACACGTCCCCACTCAGAGACACCCCAATCCTCACCCACCACCACCATCCACCAGCTGGTCTCGAGTTCAAACACTACACCAGGATATTTGAGGGGAGTGAGTGCTTTTCCCTGAGTGGTCCAACCACATGGGCCGGGTGACCCCTCACACCCTATTCCCTCTGGGACGGGCAGCCTAGTGCCCTGGCAGGAGCAGGTGAACCCATCCTCAGTCCAGGGCTGGGAGCGCCACAGGGTCCTGCACCTTGTGCATGGGTTCCAGAGTAGGAAACCCCTCATGCCCCAAGCCAGGACCCCTACCCCAGCTTGGAGACCTGCAAAGACCCCAGAGTCCCAGGACTGCCAGGGCCCAGGTGAGTGGGGTAGGTGGAGACCCCAGGGGAGGTGCGGGAGAGGAGCCAGGGCACCAGCAATGGGACAGGGAAGCAGGTGCACTCACCCAAGCCACCAGCGGGCTCTTCAGAAAGAGCTCCATGAGCTCGCGGACAGTATCGTCTATCCTGAGGCTGTGCCCACCGTCCATCGCTGCGCACACCGGCTCTGGGCCCACTGTCTCTGTGCCCACCAGCTCTGCGCCACGCATTGCCAACGGCTATTCGCCCCACATTCCAAACGGCTCCTCACCCCACATTCTAAACAGCTCTTGAGCCTGTATTCCTAAAGGCTCTAGACCTCATATTCCAAAGGGCTCTGGCAGGGGACACAGCTGGGTTGGGGGCTGTGGCAGCTCCTGGCCAATGCTAAGTGCTTCAGAATACACCAAAATAATGACCCACTCCCTATGAAATTTAAAATCCCTCTGGGTACATAAAATATAAGAGAATACAAAGGGTCTATATCTACATCCTATGTAATTATAAATGTATGCTAACCACTTAAACATAATTTTGCCAATCTCCATTTTAAATTATTTTTTTTCCTACCAGCCAAGTTGCAGAAATTTGATCAGTTTCTTTGAAGTAACCATACATTTTATTTTGTTCAGTCCGAACTAGCAGCTCAGCTTGGGAGTTCTCCTCCCCATCGACAGTGAAAGGAGATGCTCCAGTTAGTAGTTCATACATTACAACACCTAAACCCACCAGTCAACTGCGTACAAAACGATTTGATAGGACATTAACTAATAAGTAATTTAGAGGAAAGAAAAATGAAGAAAATGAAGCTGCATATTTGGGAAATATTTTAACAAAAAGATCCTGTACATAGCTTTCTGTGCAAGGAGTATTAAACTAGCACATGCAAGAAAGACATTTAGAGAACAGATACGCAGGTATGTCAGAACAACATTTAAACATTTAGGCTGTCAATCAATGAACTGAAAGTGTTTTAATTATTTCCTAAATTAGTAATGGTTTTATTTTGGTTAACTAAAAAATTTCTTTTGTTTAAAATAAATTTAAAATTGTTAAGTAAATGAAATTTTTGGACTTATGACAGAGAGGGGACAAAGTACCAACTAGCATTTTTAGTAACTATCCAGCTCCAATAAATATTACAAATTACTTAAAGCCCAAGAACAAAAATGAAAAAAAAAAATCCCACCTACAGGTGTTATTTTTTCATAACCACCTAAATCAACTCCTATAGAACCAACCACAAATCTAATAGCCTTCATTTGTAGGAAGCATGATGAGATTTAAAATAATGTAAAACAAAATGTGATCTAAACAGAAAACAAATTTATAAAGGTAGTTACCTGAACTGAGAACACAGCAAATGACATATAATTTAGAGATTCTTGATATATTGAAAATTACTTCATTTATAATTATGCAAATCAGGATTTGAATAACGGTTGACTATATGAGCTAATATCAATGAAATATTAACTGCATGCTAAAATTTTAAACTCTCTGCTTCCAAATTTCAGGGCCAAGGTTTCAGAGAAATGCAGCAAAAGCTAGAACTGTTTTAAAGAAAACACGTAACAGTGACATAGAAAACAGGGGAGGCAGAATGCAACCACAAAAGAGTGCGTGCAAGCCAGGCACAGCGAGGAGCACATTGCACACATTATAGCTCAATGAACTCAAAGGCCTCAAGTCGTTCCATCAATTCCCACTGACTTGGCTGAACTTTGGACCTCGGGTATGCAGAAATTCTAGGAGTAATATAAGGTTTTCTTTCCTGAAGATCGGTTCCAGGCCCCTGGCTGCTGTGACTCAGTTGGCTGGAGCATCACTCTATACACCGAAAGGCTGTGGGTTTGATTCCTAGTCAGGCCACATACCTGGGTTGTGGGTTCAATCCCCAGTCAGGGTGCATACGGGAAGCAACCAATCAATGTTTCCCTCTTACATAGATGATTCTATCTATCTATCTATCTATCTATCTATCTATCTATCATCATCTATCTCCCTCTCTCTCTATCTCTATTGCTCTTCCCCCTGCCCCTCTCTCTAAAATCAGTAAGCATATCCTCCGGTTAGGATTAAGAGAAAATTGGTTCTATTAGATCTTAGAAAACTTAGAAAGTAATTTTCAAATTTTAATAGTTATAAATTCCTACCAAAATTCCCAATAGATTCAGAGAATACCTTGACCCGAACTAAACCAGCAATTCAATTATTTTATTTATACAAGCAGTTTTACTGCCGTCTGAGTCAGACCCTCAGAATGTTCTGCTGTGGGATTGGAAATCAATTGATACAGCTCTACAATCAGATTCCTAATTGTGAAAATTTGAACAACAGGCTGTAAACATATGATGAGTCATTAGCAAACATTTCTACACTTAAGATATGTGAGCTGTACATGTGGGATTTTGCAAGAGGATAAGGAAGAGGAGAAGGTGAGAGACAAAAAGTAGTCAGAATCCCTTACTTGGAGAAAGTTATTAATAAAGTAAAAGGGTTACGAAAGAATTGGACAGCCCTAACCGTTTTTGGCCCACTGGATAAAGAGTCAGCCTGCAGACTGAAGGATCCCGGATTCGATTCTGGTCAAGGGCATGTACCTTGGTTGCGGGCTTGATCCCTAGTAGGGGATGTGCAGGAGGCAGCTGGTTGATGTTTCTCTCTCTCTCTCTCTTTTTAAAATATATTTTATTGATATTTTATCAGAGAGGAAGGGAGAGGGATAGAGAGCTAGAAACATTGATCAGCTGCCTCCTGCACACCACTCACTGGGGATGTGCCTGCAACCAAGGTACATGCCCTTGACCAGAATCGAACCCGGGACCCTTCAGTCCGCAGGCTGACGCTCTATCCACTGAGCCAAACCGGTTTCGGCTGATGTTTCTCTCTCATCGATGTTCCTAACTCTCTGTCCCTTTCCCTTCCTCTTTGTAAAATCCATAAAATATATTTTTTAAAAAGAGAAAGAACGAGACAGGTCTGTACCATTTCATACATGAAATAAAAATATGTGACCTAGATTTTATAACATAATTACTTAGAAAGCCTCTTCCCAACCTTCATTTTGCACATGCAAATAAAGTGTGGAGGAAAAAATTGAGCTCTTTAGAGCAACATCGCCAACCTTTCAGACCTCACGGACCACCAGTGGTCTCAGACCACCATTGGCGACCGCTGCCTCAAAGGTTTCCTTAAACCAGCAGTCACCAACCTCTCAGATCTCATGGACCACTAGTGGTCTGCGGACCACCATTTGGCAACTGCTGCTTTAGAGGGCTTAGGAAGACAGAGAATATCTTGAATAATTTTCTTTCTCCAAGGTTTGTTACAATGATTATTTCTGTGAGAGAGATAATTAAGAGTGTCTCCAGTATGTCTGCAAAGTTAAAGCACAATTGGAAATAAGAAAATAGGAAAGATTCCCTGTTCAATGCCCTCTTAGAAAGCAAATACAAACCTAAGGTGACACGGCCAACTATATGTCTGTGAAAGTCCATGGCCAGCATGGCTTTCTGGTTCAAGGCTTGGAGAAAGAGCTGATGTACAAATGATACACACAAGACACGATTAATTTTGATTATTATGGGGGGAGGCCAGGGTGAACTCAACTAGGGCACTCAAGTTCCACTGAGTCTCTTTTACCCAGCTGCTTTTATTTACTAGAATACACAATTGCCTTTTAGGAATGCAATGGTAATGTTTATAGTAAACAGTAAGATTAAAAGGTTTTGGGGGTGTTTGCTTTAGGCCATTGAGTCAGCAGTAGGTCATAAAATGGAAATTCACCTTGTGAATTTCAAAGGAGACACTCAGCCTTCTGGTGCACTCCTGGCATTCATATTAATTATTGTTGATCTTGGTTTCCAGCATTTCCCCCTTCTTTAAATTCTTAATAGATGTTGATATGCCATTTGCAGAGTTTCAATTCTTTTAAGATTTTTATCCCGCATCTGCAGACTAAAATTAAACAAATAAGAACAAGAATGAGACAGGCAATAGTGGTTATGCTCAAAGGCAAAAGTAAAGGAGCAAATTCTTTTTTTTTTTAATATATTTTATTGATATTTTACAGAGAGGAAGGAGAGTGATAGAGAGCTAGAAACATCGATGAGAGAGAAACATCAATCAGCTGCCTCCTGCACACCTCCCACTGGGGATGTGCCCGCAACCAAGGTACATGCCCTTGACCGGAATCAAACCCGGGACCCTTCAGTCCGCAGGCTGATGCTCTATCCACTGAGCCAAACAGGTTTCAGCACAGATTCTTTCTTTAAATTGCTGTCAGGCATCTAAGGAAGTTTGCCTGGGATAGTTATACAATATGCTGTTGTAATTCCAAAATATCAAGGGTGGTGTTATTTTTACTTTAAGCACCAAGAAGGCGATTTTTCATTGAAGTTATCATTTTAAACTATATCATTTTACTGGTGCAAGTGCAGCAGTTGATTTTCATTGATTATTAATATACGCAGACCCTTAGGGGCTTCAATCCACAAAAGAAAAAACTATTCTTAAGTTTGCTGCTGGTGGGTGCCATTCATAAGACTTTTTATATAATGGCTTAGTGGGGGAGGTCTTAGCAATGTTAAATTATCTTTGCCTCTCCCAGAATCAAGCAGTGATAGTAATTGTATTTAGGTTTTCACTTCCCCCTCCTTTGGTGTCATGCTAGCCAGCTTTAATTCTACACACAAAGGAGCAATAGTTTGAATCTTGTGTTATATAAAAAAGGGAAGCCGGGTGGGGACACCCGTGTAATTATACTTTGCCCATATATTTACTATACTAGGTGGGGGATCAGTTCACGTAAGGGATTTTACCCAGGGAGGACTTCCCCATTAGCCCTTGGTGAAATTACCGCACAGCTGGTTACTGCCAGCATGGCAAGAAAGACATTTTCATGCATTCTTGGGGTTTTGGTCTCTTCACAAATTCGTTCAGCTTTCTGGACCGTCTTCTTTATCACTCCCCAAGTCATCTCAGGATTGTTTATTGTCTTCCTTGTTCTTCTTCCACTCCTTATCTTCAGTGTATTGCTCTTTGTGGCTAGGACAGCCGATTGTCTACAGGTGCATGGTGTGACTCCAGGCACAAGGTCCTCATTAATCTGGCTAGTTCCTCTCTTGGATCCATGTTGCAGTTTAATGTTTCTAGCAGGAATCCACAGGAATTTGGAAAAATTCTCTGGAAATATACAAGCACTAGAGGCCTGGTGCATGAAATTCGGGCATGGGGGGTGTGTCTCTCAGCTCAGCCTGCACTCTCTCCAACCTGGGATCCCTCTCACAATCCAGGACTGCTGGCTCCCAACTGCTCACCTGCCTGCCTTCCTGATTGCCCCTAACTGCTTCTGCCTGCCAGCCTGATCACCCCCTAACCACTCACATGACAGCTTGATTGATGCCTAACTGCTCCCCTGCCAGCCTTTTTGCCCCTAACTGCCCTCCCCTGCAGGCCTGGTCACCCTGAACTGCCCTCCCCTACAGGCCTGGTCTCCCCCAACTACTCTCCCCTACAGGCCTGGGTCCCCCCCAACTACCCTTCCCTGCAGGCCCAGCCGCCCCCCACTTCCCTCCTCTGCTGGCCTGGTCACCCCTAACTGCCCTCCCCTGCTGGCCTGATCACTGACAACTGCCCTCCCTTGCAGGCCAGGTCACCCCTAACTGCCCTCCCCTGCAGGCCTGGTCTCCCCCAACTAGTCTCCCCTGCAGGCCAGGGTCCCCCACTACTACCCTTCCCTGCAGGCCCAGCCGCCCCTAACTTCCCTCCTCTGCAGGCCTGATCACCCACAACTGCCCTCCCCTGCAGACCTGGTCCCTCCCAACTGCCCTCCCCTGCTGGCCATCTTGTGGCAGCCATCTTGTGTCCACATGGGGGTAGCCATCTTGTGTGTTGGAGTGATGGTCAATTTGCATATTATTCTTTTATTAGATAGGATAGGTGCATGGGTGGGGGCCGGCTGGTTTGCCCTGAACGGTGTCCCGTATCAGGGTGGGGGTTCCCTTGGGACGTGGGGTGGCATGGGTGGGGGGCCTGTGGTGGTTCGCAGGCCGGCTACGCCCCCCGGTGACCCAAGCAGAGGCCCTGGAATCTGGGATTAATTTATCTTCTATAATTGAAACTTTGTAGCCTTGACCAGAGGGCAAGGCAGGCCAGGGCTGTGGAAAGCTTGGCTTCCTCCATCGCCAAGGGTAACTCAAGCCTCCTGCTCTCTCCAGCTCCATGGTTGCCGCCGTTTTTGTTGGGATTTATTTATCTTCTATAATTGAAACTTTGTAGCCTTGACCAGAGGGCAAGGCAGGCCAGGGCTGTGGAAAGCTTGGCTTCCTCCATCGCCAAGGGTAACTCAAGCCTCCTGCTCTCTCCAGCTCCATGGTTGCCGCCGTTTTTGTTGGGATTTATTTATCTTCTATAATTGAAATTTTGTAGCCTTGAGCGGAGGCTTGAGCCGGCCAGGGCAGGCGGAAAGCTTGGCTTCCTCCATTGCCGGGGAAACCCAAGCCTCCTGCTCTCTCCGTGGCTGCAGCCATCTTGGTTGGATTAATTTGCATACTCGCTCCTGATTGGCTGATGGGCGTGGTTTGTGGGTGTAGGGGAGGTAAGGTCGATTTGCATACTACTCTTTTATTAGATAGGATACCTTATGCCAAAGGTTAATAATGGATCGGGTCCCTTCCATAAACCAGATTCAGGATCTTTCCATTTAACTAGACCATTTTCCTTTGTTTCATTCTGACACCAGTGTAACTCCATAGGTGTCTTACCATCAGCATCACAAGTGAAAAAATTTAAAGTAATTAAGGCTTGGTGCAGCCTACCCACAGGTGATTTCTCCATCACAATCCCCCCTTTCTGTTTTTCAAGTTGGGATTGTAGCCGCTGATGCTGTCATTCAATAATGGCCTGTCTTTGGGATTATACGGTATTCCTGTAATGTGCTGAATTTTCCACTTTTTACAAAATTGCTGAAAATGACAGCTTGTGTAAGCAGGCCCATTATCAGTTTTAATAATTTTTGGAATTCCCATGATGGCAAAAGCAGCTAGGCAATGATTAATAACCTGTTTTGCTGTTTCCCCTGTAGATGCAGTAGCCCGTAGGTCTTTTGAAAAGGTGTCTACAGAGACATGTAATGCCCCAAGGCGTGCAAAGGAAGTATAATGTGTCACATCCATTTGCCAGATATTATACCTCAGCAAACCTCTAGGGTTGACTCCTGTGTTAGGCCCTTGAAGTAGTTGTAACATGCAAGTGGGGCATTCTCTGATAATCTTTTTTGCCTGCTGTCAAAAGATTGAGAATTGTTTAGACAACATTTTGGCAGGCTGATGTAAAAGCTGATGAGATTCTGAGGCCTGTTTTAAAAAAGCAACCAATTTATCAGCATGTGCATTTCCTTTTGCCAAAGGGCTAGGTAATAAACTGTGAGCCCTTATGTGAGTAATATAGAAAGGATATTGTCTTTGTTGCACAATCTGCTGTACTTGTTTAAATAGTAAAAGTAAACTTTGGTTACTGAGCCACTTTAAAGGAGCAGTTTCAATTCTGTTTAAAAAACCTGAAGCGTAAGAAGAATCCAAGATAATATTAAGAGGCTCTTGCAAACCCTGTAATGCAGCCTTAATAGCTTCCAGCTCATTTTTTTTGTACAGAAGTATGACTACTTTGGATGACTCCGTCTAAATTTATTGTGTGATAAGCAGCTTTGCCATTTAATGATCCATCAGCAAAAACAGTTAATGCTTCAGGAATAGGTTCCTGCCTAGTATTTTTTGATATAATAATAGGAGAATAATATAAAAATTGTAATAATTTGTCTTTTAGTAGGTGACAACTAAGTTCCCCTGAATATCCACTCAATCCAATTTGCCCATTTATATCAGTCTGAAATAACATTTCTAATTGCTTCCCAGTAAGGGGAAGGAAAATACATTGGGGTTCTTGTCCTCTAAGCTGTCTGCATTGCTTTCTAAGTTGAAAAATCAACTGAGCCATAAGTTCTATATATGTAACTGCAGTTTTAGATGATTGATGTCCTAGGTAGACCCATTCAATAATAGCAAGAGAGTTTTTATTTTGGAAGATGACTCCAGTGGGACTATTGCAGTGGGATTAATCTGTCCCAATAAAGGCAATCCAGGCAGTACTCGTGCCACTTGGGCTAAAGAGATTGCCTGCTCAATTCTTTGTAACGCCTTTCTAGCTTCATCTGTCAATACTCGGGGTGAGGAAAGATTAGAGTCATCTCTAAGTATATTAAATAAATTTGTCATTTCTCCTGTAGAGATTTTTAGATAAGGTCTTAACCAATCAATGTCCCCTAATAATTTCTGAAAGTCATTTAAGGTTTTAAGGCAGTCTTTTCTTATTTCTACCTTCTGAGGCCTAATTATGGTACCTAGATATTTAAAAGGCATTTCTTTCTGTACTTTTTCTGGAGCTATTTTTAGACCGCATTTAGGAAGTTCTTTTTCTAATTGAGAAAACATTGCTAAACTCTGATCTTCCCATGGACTCGATAGGAGCAAGTCATCCATGTAATGGACAATAGCACACTGGGAATATTTGTCTCTTAAATATTCCTGAATAGTTTGAGCTACATATTTTTGACATAAAGTAGGGCTATTGGCCATTCCTTGAGGCAAAACTTTCCATTGATATCTTTTCATAGGCTCTATATTATTAATAGATGGCACTGAAAAGGCAAATCTTTGTTTATCTTGTGGTGCCAAGGGAATGGTGAAGAAACGATCCTTAAGATCTACTACTATAAGAGACCAATCTAGAAGGATTCGTGAAGGCGCTGGGAGTCCAGGCTGTAAAGCTCCCATGGTATGCATAGTAGCATTAACGGCTCTAAGATCATGTAACAATCATCATTTTCCTGCTGCCTTCTTAGGTATTGTAAATATAGGAGTATTCCAAGGACTATTGGAAGGTTCTATATGACCAGCCTCTACTTGTTCCTGTATTAATTCATGAATATGATTTAATTTCTCCTTGGTTAATGGCCACTGATCCACCCATATAGGCCCATCATCTTTCCATTGTATAGGCTCATCATGGGGGTGAGGAGATTGAGCAGTGACCACTCCTAAAAAGGCTGATATTCTAATCCTTGTTTTCCTGTGTTTTCTTTGGCCTGCATAGGTTCTTTAATATCCTGATTATCTTTTCCTAAACCTTGACCAGTTTGATATCCCATCTGAGTTAACTGTTGTCCCTTGCCGGTAACAACAGAAGCTTGTAAACCTTCTAAAACGTCTCAGCCCCATAAGTTGACTGCAGTTCCAGAGACTATATTGGGCTGAAACCATCTTGTTTGTCCTTCTTCATCTTTCCACTTTAACACTGAAGCGCTGCGTTGCGTGTTATCAGGAATTCCAACACCTATGATAGAGCCTATAGCTTTCACCATGGACCAACTTGGAGTCCAGAATTCTTGACTGATGACACTAATATTTGCTCCAGTGTCCACTAATCCTTTAAACAGTTTTCCCTCTATTCTTAGATTAATCATAGGACAGGTCTTGCTAATTTTCTGTATCCAATATATATCTGAGCTTCCAAATCCTCGTGTCCCTCTTTTCCTGTTTATTACTTCACCTTGCTGAACATGAGGTAAAAACAGGAGCTGAGCAATTTTTTGTCCTGGAATAATTTGTATATATGTTTGCATTCTAAAATTACTTTGATTTCTCCCTTATATTCTGAATCTATGACTCCAGGAAAAACAGTTAATCCTTTTTAGTGTATTTTCACTCTTTCCTAGGACTAAACCTGATATTCCTGGTGGCACAGGTCCACAAATTCCTGTAGGAACAGCTTGTCTAGCCATATCAGAGATCTGTTGTTGTGCTATTAAGATCAAAGCCAGTATTTTTTTTCTGGAGTGATTTGAAGGAGGGAATCTACTGTGGTCCTGGCAGGGTGGAACTTCCCCTTATTTAAAAATGGGGCTAGGGGGAGCCCCTCTGGCCATTTCCCTGTTGCTGGCCTTTTCCTATGTCTTGATTTAATGGCTGGCCATTTCTATGAAATTTAGATTTACACTGATTGGCCCAATGATTCCCTTCTTACATCTGGGACACAGACCTGCATTACCTGAGTTGGGAGGCGAAATGTTTATTCCTTCTCCTTGAGCATCCCCTTGTGTCCCTTTTGGTTGTTTACATTTCTTTTTAAAATGTCCTTGTTGTCCACAATTAAAACATATTTTGTTTCTTGTTGTAATTGCAGCAGCTAGTAAGCTTGCCTAAAAAATGCCTGACCCCACATTCTGACACGCTCGAATCATTTCTGTGATGGTACTGTTTTTTCTTAGAGGCATTAGACATTTCTTACAATCAGCATTGGAATTTTTATAAGCTAACTGCTGAATCAAAATGTCTCCTGCTGTCTCAGGTTGAATATGCCCTCTCACTGCTTGAGTGAGGCGAGCTACAAAATCAGAGAATGATTCAGTGGGACCCTGAATGCACTTACTGAAGGCTGCATCAGGTTCTCCATTTGCTGATAAAGTCCACCAGACTTTTCACCCACAAACTCTAATTTGCTCATACACCTCTTGGATGTATTGGAGCTGATTTTGCACGTCACTGTAAGGTTTGAGGGGCAAGAAACGGGAGTCGGAGACCAAGACATGTTAAAGAGGAAGTTTATTCCACACTAACTAGTGAGATTCATTATGGAGGTAGAGAAACCAGTAACAGAGCAGGGGGAGGAGGAGAAGGAGGAACCCAACTGGGCTGACTCACAGACTGAGGGAATAGCCTGGGGAACAGCAACATGTGGAGCGGTGAAGACACCTTTTGAGGTAACAGGAAGGGGTGGGCCCCAGGACACTGGGCACGCACTAATTGGTGGTTGAATGTCTCGGGGATGTCCCAGCAGCAGATGCAAGTAATGTCATACTCCGCCCACCAGTTGAGGGAGGGACAACCTATCATTCCAGGCTTTTGGTGATATTAAAAAATTGAGAGTCCGGGCAAGGTCAGGGGGTGAAGGTCCGTTTTCCGTACCTATTTCCTGGTGAGAGGGGGCGTCGTTAGGTGCGTCCACCCGGGGTCTCAAGGATTCTGATGAATTCAAGGCCAGATAGATCTCTCCCACCTTCTGGTTGGTGAATGCCTGCATTCTGTTCTTCAAAAGACTAGTGAAACAGCACATGAGATAGGGGCCAAAGAGCAAAATTAAAGGGATACCAGTGGGCCTATTGATGGGAGGCTGGACGAGGGATACAGCAGCATAATTTCCCCAAGGGACCGGTTGGTGAAGTCTCGAGGGCAATCCTGTTGAATCACTTGGGAGGTAAAAGCTGGTCCTGAGGCTGTCACAGCGTCACTTGTCTGGTTTTGCTGCTTTTCTGGGCCTGGAGCTGAAATACAACCTGGGAGTAAGGTTCTTGAGGAGGACTGAGTCCCCCGGCTGGAGGGCTGATCCTCAGGGGTCTTGGCTGGCTGGTTCTGGCCTGGGCAGAAACCTGTCAGTGTGTGTCTGGAGCAGTTGCCTGAGTAAGGGCAGGCATGGAAGATAAGTTCAAAAGGGCTTAAGAAGGTGGGGTTCCTTGGTGTAGCCCAGATTCCAGTCAGGACCATGGGCAGGAGGACCTGCCAGGAGCTGCAAATTTCTAGAGAGAGTTTAGTTAGATGGTCTTTAAGGAAGCTGTTAATCCTCCTGATCTTTCCCAATGATTGTGGGTGGTAAGGTATGGGCAATTTAGTTAAATCAGGATTAGAGAGAGGAAGATCTGAGAGTCATGCCCCAGGTTGAGTGAGGGTCTGGACGACCTTGGGGCAGGAGTGAGTTGCCACAGGTTCGGTAGAGGCAATGGGAAGGAGAGTGGCCGGGTTCAGGGCTGGGACTGAGTTAGGGAGATGTCAGGACTCTCTAGGAACAGGAGATGGAGTTCCTGCATGCAAGAGGGGGAAAGGAGAGATAAGGATCGTCGGGACAGAAGATCCTGTAGTCTATGGGTGGAGAAGACCTGTAAGGGTTGCTGGAGGCAGATCTTCTGGGCCTCCTTGTTGAGATCGGTGGCTGCAGTCAGAGACCGGAGGCAGGGCTGCCATCCCCGAAGAGTGGGTTCAAGCTGTCTGGACAGGTAGGCTATGGGGGTTAAGGCTGACCCTAGAGGCTGGGTTACGACCCCCATAGCTATTCCTGTCTTTCATCAGTAAATAGTTGGAAAGGCCTAGAGATGTCCGGGAGGGAGGGAGGGAGAGAGAGAGAGAGAGTGAGGGGCCAGAAGGGTATCCCAGAGCTTAGAAAAAGCCTGGTGAACGAGAGGGGGTGAGGAGAGGGGTCCTACTGGTGTTTCTTCAGTGGCCTGGTATAGTGGGTCCTTTTACAATTCTTGTCAACAGTTAACTTTGGATCTTCTTTCTTTCTTTCTTTCTTTCTTTCTTTCTTTCTTTCTTTCTTTCTTCCAACATATCTTCCATTAAGTACTTCTAAATATGTCTAGCAATTAAAGTTTCAGTATTATATGCTATTTAAAATATTTAGAAAATGCAGGGGGAGGAGGGAACAGGTCCTGAAGCCTGTTTCCAGGCCTCTAACTGCTTGAATTCAAAACTGCCACTTTTTTTCCTAGAGATAAATATCTAAGTTTCTGATAAGCCTGTGCCAGCAAGAAAGTTGTTCTCTAGGGAGGGTGGAGTGGGGGAGAGGGGGGGTGAAAAGGCGCTGAGGCCAGAGTAGTTTTCAGAGCATTAAAAGGTGATTTGCCATTAATACCCATGACCGAGATCGCGGAAGGGTAGAATGGCCCGGAAAAAAGAGGGCAGGACAGAGAAGGTAGCCCCTGTATCGACCAGAAAGCAGACCTGCTTACCCACTACCTTGAGCATTACCTGGGCTCGGCGAGGGTGATGGGGGTCGTTGAGTCCGGGCATCTTCAGTCTTCAGCCAGTCCTAGCATGGCCAGTGGTGGGTCATGACCTGGAAGGGTGGCCCCTCTACGCTGAGACACAGAGGTCCCGTCACTTTTCCAGGGGCAGTCACTTTTACTGCACGCCGGACAGGGCTTGGTTGGAACAAGAGGCTGGGGGCTGGGGAACTGCTTTGCCCAGTGGCCTTCATTTCTGCACTTGAAGCATCTTCCAGGTGGCATTCATCCTCTCGTTGTACCCCCACCATGCACAGTACCCTTTGGATCATACATGGCTGCCGTCGGCCTCAGAGCTGCTACCAAGGCTTGAGTTTGCAGATTCACCTTTTGTCGAAGGCTGGCTCACTCTGCCTGCTCCTCATGGGCATTAAAAATTAAATGCTGTGTTCACTGGATCTCCAACCTGGGTCTGAGAAGGCATTAGCGGAGGGGATGGCGGAGTAGTCAGCAGGCCGTGGGCTGGAGGAGGAGGAGGAGCACGACCACAGGTCGCCACACTAGGCCGGGCCTGTGGGGGCGGGACTTGCCGGTTCAAAATGGCGGCCCCCATGGGACCGGCAGGCCATGTGGCCAACATGGCGGCTGCTCAAAATACACAAGGGAAGAGCAAACCAAAACAGAAATCTCATTTAGCTGTTTGGAGCGGCATCCTCTGGTCAGTTCACGGACTGAGGCGGCGATGGTGGCTCCCACAGCGGCGGCAGCCACTGGGAAGGGGCGGCTAGGAAAGGGGCAGCTGTGGCGAAGGAAGAGGAGGAATAGAGGGAGCAAAAAGTGGGGTGGAGGAGCAGGAAGGGTGGAAATGAAAGAGCGGATGGGTCGAAAGAGTCAGAGACAGAAAGAGTCAGAGCCTGGCTGAGGACCAGCTTGAGGGGGTTTCTCGTGAGCTAGGACAACCTGGGCTGTGGAACAGAAGGAGCAGAGGGAGGGACAGGAGCGCAGATAGGAAAAAAAACCTGGACATAGGGGACCTCAGGCCACTTCCCGGCTTTCCGGCAGAAATTACTGAGGTCAGTGAGGATGTTAAGTCCCGCTTTCAGGGTCATCTGGACCCATTCCAATTCATACTGAGGCCATGCCACGTTACAGAAGTAGCCAGATTGGTGAGGAGACACCCTAGAGGTGGGTTTGGTGATGGCCCATTCCAATTCCTGGGGTCGGGTAGTGAAAGGCTAAGGACCAGCTTCCCAGTCCTTGAGCCAAGGCTACAAATGGGGAACCCAAGGGACAGTAGAGAACGTCTCCTCTACTTCCTGGGGTCCAGACGGAAGCCAAAAGGCCGGAGAAATGAGGAGGGCAAGAATGTCTTCGCTGCCTCCCCAGGTTCAGAACCCCTCCTGGAGGGTCCCGGAGGACCATGTCTGGAAGGCAATCTCTGATGTGGGCTGCAGTTTACGGACAGAGATGCCAGAAAAACCGCCAGGAATTAGCATGGGCTGGGACTTACCGTTGACGCTGCTGAGCCGGAAGAAGGAGGCTGAGGGTCCCGAGCCAAGAGGAGAGAAGAGTGGAGGGCACCCCGCCCGTGAAAGGTCAAATGGGATGCACGCACCACCCGGCTTTTCGGCACCAGATGTAAGGTTTGAGGGGCAAAAAACAGGAGTCGGAGACCAAGACATGTTAAAGAGGAAGTATATTCTGCAATAAAGAGCGAGATTCATTATGGAGGAGGTAGAGAAACCAGGATTAGAGGAGCGGGAGGAGGAGAAGGAGGGACTCAACTGGGCTGACTCGCAGACTGAGAGAATAGCCTGGGAGAACAGCAACATGTGGAGCAGTGAAGACGCCTTTTGAGGTAACAGGAAGGGGTGGGACCCAGGGTGGAATGAGAAGAGGTGGGCCCCAGGGCACTGGGCATGCGCTGATTGGTGGTTGAATGTCTCAGGGATGTCCCAGCGGCAGATACAAGTTACATCATACTCCGCCCACCAGTTGGGGGGAGGGACCATCTATGAGTCACTAAATTGTCCTTGTCCTGCAAGCATTTCAAAAGTTATGAGGACATTCTGTCTGAGATTTGAAGAAGCTTGCTGTTGACATTTCTCTAAAAATTCTCCTTTCCATAGCAAATAATCTCCTCCATCCTGAGTTGCATGGGTAGAGAATACCAGTCATAAGGAACTAGGAATGCTTCAGAAATGTTAGTTATAATTTCTCCACTAAATGGAGCATTTGTGCCATTCTGTATTATACTATCATGCAAGGCCTTTATCATTTTAAAGTCAAATCTTTCATGCTGTCTTATTATTTGGTTAGGAGATTGTGGATTAGCTACCTGTATGATAGGAAAAACAAAGTCTATCATCCACAGTCATATCTTTTAATCCTAACTGATGGCTCTTTGCATAGGTGATTCTGTTAGTGGTGATTTAAATGTTTCAGAATCAGGACATGAAGGCCACTCCTCCAATTTATCTTTCTTTAGGAGTGGAGGTGTTATGCCCAAATTTCTTGATCCCCAAATACCACCAGGGAGCCGAGTCCGATGCAAAAGCAAAGAGCCTTTAATCGACCTAGCTCAAGCTCAGTCCCACACACACACACACACCGGCGCAGCGGCAAGGTGGAGAGAGAGAGCCCCAGGCCCCAAATGCACTGATTTATAGGGAGCATGGGAGAGGTAGGAGGGGTGAGGTAGTGTGGCCTCCGCTGATTGGTGGGGGTCAGGTTGCACATGGGGGCAGGGCACGGCTTACTTTCCTCTTGCATTTCTATTGGTTAATTGAAAATGTGGGTTGGGCTCTTGGAGAGGTTCTAGGGTGGGAACCTGACTCCACGAGGTGGAGGACATGAAACAAAGGGAACATGGTGTTGGTCTCTCTCCGCCCTTTCATTCTCCCCTTGTCTCGAAACTTACAGACCCAATCATGGTTCGGTTTGTATTTCTATTGAACAACATTCCTGGGTCACAAGGGTACATCATCCCAAATTCCCTGCACTGATAAAATCGGAGTCCCCAAGTCTTCCTGGTGTCCCATCTGGTAGCCTTCCTTCCCTCTCCCGTGAAGGAAATGCTCACGGGGTTACAGTGGCTATGGCCTCTCAGGGGACAAGGTGGGGCAGGTAGCCGTCCAACGCTGATCAGATCACTCTTCCTCAGGGCCTCCCACCAAATGTGTCCAGTTGAGACGCATGACCAGGAAGCACAGAAATAGTCTCCAGTGTCTCCACAAGGGTTCTTTTCCCGGGGCCGAGTTCGCGAGTGCTCGGGGCAGACGTAGAAATAGGCGGTCCTTAATGGTTTTGAGTCCTTAATCCCTGCGCCTATCGCAGCAACTGTACAGTACGGTGGGGGGTAGATTCTGGGAAAGAGAGTCTGAAGGTCCACCCGCAGCTCAGGGAACCAAGTGCCTTTGGATGAGCTTGAGAATTCTGATTGGGAATTACCCCTGAGTTGGTGTCTACAATTTGCTGGGTAACATTATAGGGTGTGTGGGGGCTCCCGCTAGCAGGAGTGATCACGAGTAAGGTTACCAGCATCAGGCAGATCGAGCACACCGTAGCTTGAGCTTTTGCGGGTTGCGTTGATCTCGATCGATGCTCCATTTGGTGACGAAGTCTTCCCGGATCACAGATGGGTCCGCTGACCAGACGTGAGTGTGATGGACCCAGGTCGTGACGCCGTCTACCTTGAGAGCGGTGGGGGTCGTCAGCACCATGGACGTAGGGACCCTTCCAACGTGGCTCAAGGGTCTCCCGGCGGTGTCTCTTGACATAGATGCAGTTCCCGGGCTTATGCTGATGAGGAGTTGGGGCTGAGCCGGTCTCATAGATAGTGTGGAGGTGTGGCCAAATGTCCTCGTGCACCCTCTGGAGCCCTCTCAAGGAAAGAAACAGTTCTTGACTTTCTAATTCTGTAAGAAATTCGGCTTTAAGGTTAGGGATAATAGGGGGGCTGGCTGAACATGATCTCATAAGGAGTAAAATCCAGGGTGTAGGGGGAGTTCCTAACCCAGTAAAGGGCATATGGAAGGAGAGCCACCCAGTCCCCGCCAGTCTCCATGGTCAATTTGGTAAGGGTCTCTTTTAGAGTTCTATTCATCCTCTCTACTTGCCCTGAGCTTTGGGGCCTATAAGCGCAATGCAATTTCCAATTTGCCCCAATGGCCTTGTCCACTGCCTGTGTTACCTGCGAGACAAAAGCTGGTCCATTGTCTGACCCTATCTCAGCAGGAAAACCGTACCTGGGCAAGATGTCTTCCAGCACATACCATCACCCCTTCTCCTCCTTTGCTTGGGGAAGCTTCCTAATGCGCTGTAACTCCTCCAGGGAATATCCTGGCTGAACTGGCAGAACTGGGTCTCCTGGGTCTGGGAGCTGTAGGGCCATGGTGGGGATCGGAGAAAGGGCTACTGCCTTGGCCGCCTGGCCAGCCCTGCGGTTTCTTCTTGCCACTGGGTCGTCAGCCTTCTGGTGTCTTTGGCAGTGTATGATGGCCAATTTGGCAGGGAGCCATAAGGCTGAGAGTTAAGTCGAGTATCTCCTGTTTATTCTTTATAGTCCTCCCCTCTGCTGTTAGTAACCCTCTCTCTTGGTAGATTGCCCCATGAACATGAGCGGTGGCAAATGCATACCGGCTGTCTGTGTAGATGTTGAGCCGCTTTCCAGCTCCCAGTGTCAGGGCCTTGGTGAGGGCCACAAGCTCTGCTCTCTGGGCTGACGTCCCGGAGGGCAGAGCCTCTGCCCATACAGTGTCTGTTTCAGTGACTACCGCTGCACCCTCATACCTGCTCCCGTCCCGTACGAAGCTGCTTCCATCCGTGAACCAGGTGACGTCTGCATCTGGAAGGGGCTGGTCAGTCAGGTCCTTCCGGAGCCCATGCACTTGCTCTAGGATTCCCAGGTCCTCGTGCGGGGCCTCGTCAAAGATGGTGGGCGAGTTTTTGAACCCTTGAGGCAACCGAGTCCACGTCAGTTGTCCGCTGTAGCCTTCTTCCGGGTCATGCCACTTGAAGGCGAATAGGGGTTTACTGCGGGGTGTCAGCGGCAAACTGAAAAAGGCATCCTTCAAATCTAACACAGTATACCAGACATGGGAGGGCGCCAGAGAGCTTAAGATTGTATGGGTTGGGGACTGTTGGATGTATGTCCATAACTCTTTTATTTACTTCCCGGAGGTCCTGTACCAGCCAGTAGTCATTCGTGTGGGGCTTCTTGACTGGCAGGAGGGGGGTGTTCCAGGCAGACTGGCAGGGGACCAGTACCCCTAGGGCCTCAGTCTCCGAATGTGTGGCTGAATTCCCTTCCGGACTTCCTGAGGCATGGGGTACTGTTTGATTCTCATCGGGCCTTCCCCTGGTTTTAACTCTACCAGGACTGGGGCCCTGTGGGCGGCGAGACCCACTCCCCGTCTCCGCCCAAGCCGTGGGGAACTCCTGCAGCCATTTGTCCATGCTGCCCTCTATTGGAGAGGCTTTTTGGTGAAGCCAGTACTCATCCTACAGCCTTATGGTCAGGACCTGAATGGGATGGCCCTTGCCATCAGTAACCTGAAGCCCCCCTTGTCTGAAAGTTATCTGAGCTCCGATCTTAGTGAGCAAGTCTCGTCTTAACAGTGGGTAGGGGCATTCTGGAATTACCATAAAAGAGTGGGATATCCAGCCCATCCCTAAATTCACCTTTCTTCAGGTAGTCCATGAATACTGGCTCATACCAGTTGTTCCTTGTACCCAAGACTTATTTGTTAATTTTCCTTGAGGCGTACGGAGGACCGAGTGTTGCGCTCCGGTGTCGACAAGGAAGTCAATGGGGGTCCCCTCCACTCTAAGAGTTACCCTGGGATCGGGGAGGGGGTCCGAACCCCGACTCCCCTAATCACTCAGTTCATCTAGCTCCAGGACCTTCACTCGATCTGCTTCGCCTCCCTTTTTTTTTTTTTTTAATATATATTTTATTGATTTTCCACAGAGAGGAAGGGAGAGGGACAGAGAGCCAGAAACATCGATGAGAGAGAAACATCGATCAGCTGCCTCCTGCACACCCCCCACTGGAGACGTGCCCGCAACCAAGGTACCTGCCCCTGACCGGAATCTAACCTGGGACCCCTCAGTCCGCAGGCCAACGCTCTATCCACTGAGCCAAACCGGTTTCGGCTCGCCTCCCTTTTTGCTGGCCCTTTTTGGACACTCTTGTTTCCAGTGCCCCATCTCCCTACAATAAGGACACTGATCTTTCTGCAGCTTCCACCTCCCGCCCCAGGCGGTCCCCTTACCATCCTCCTGGTTGCCAGCGAGTCGGCATTTCCGTTCCTCGGAAGAGTCCGCGGTGGTGGCGAGCAGGATCTTAGCTAGGTCTCAGCTTTGTTTGCTGCTAGCAGCCGCCCCAGCGTGAGCCTGCCTTTCTTCTGGGGACTCCCTGTTATTATACACCTTCTCGGCTACCTCCAGTAGGTCCTTTAAACTCTTCTCCCCCAACCTATCTACTTTTTGCAGTTTCTTTTTAATATCCCCAGCCGATCGGTTTACAAAGCTTATGATCACTGCTGCCTTGTTTTCAGGAGCTTCTGGATTCATGGGGGTGTAGGTGCGCTATGCCTCCATGATCCGTTCTAAAAAGACAGCTGGAGACTCATCCCTTTCCTGCTAAACATTCCCTACCTAGGACAAATTAGTTGGCTTTCTAGCAGCCATTCAGAGACCCCCCATTAGAGTCTGGCAGTAGACCCGGAGCCTCTCCTTACCTTCTGCCGTGTTGAAATCCCATTCAGGCCTAGTTAAGGGAAAAGAGACATCTATCTGGACCGGGTTGGTGGTTGGGTTCCCGTCCACGCATGGAACCACTTTTCCGGGCCTCATTGAGGATTCTTTCCCTCTCCTCAGTTGTGAACAGGACCTGTAAAAGCTGTTGGCAGTCGTCCCACGTGGGCTGGTGGGTGAAAAGGACAGAATCTAACAGATCAATAAGCCCTGCTGGCTTCTCAGAGAACTTAGGATTCTGAGTCTTCCAGTTGTAAAGGTCACTAGTGGCGAAAGGCCAATAGTGATGGGGTTGATTGCCATCCGCATCTGGGAGCCCCGAGGCTTGTAAAGGTAGGGTTTTAATAGTGGAGTCGGGGGCTGTGACAGACAGTTCCCTCTGAGCCTTTTGTCTAGTAAGAGGCAGGCTTCCCACCGGAACCGTAGCAGCTCCCGGAACTCCGCTCCCCCGTGGCGTCAGCTTCTCCTCGCGTGGGAGGATCGCCCCCCTGTGGACTCCTAGGAGGCTGATACGAGGGAGGAAAGATTAGTTTCTCTTCAGTTCCCCCCTGAAAGACAGGGTAGAGGGGAGCTGATGGTGGGGTGAGGTCCTTCTTCTCCTTTACCTTCTCCGTTTCCTGCAAAGCAAGTATGGGTTTCGGCTCCAGGGGGCGCGGGGACAGAAAGGGCTTAAGCCAGGAGGGTGGATCTTCCACGAGGTCCTGCCAAGTATTAATGTAAGGGAGTTGATCAGGATGTCCCTTCTTGGGCTGAGAGACTATGTCCCTCAACCAGTGGATGGTGGGGAGGTCGAAGGTCCCATCTGGCGGCCACCCGACACTAAAAGTCGGCCACTCCCTAGAACAAAAAGTTTACCACCGGCCCTTCCGGACCTCTACACTGAGGTTGCTAGCTCTTCCCTTAACCTCTTTGAAATGATCAACCATAATGCTTAAAGGAGTGGTTTGAGTCTGTCCCATGATGTCCCTCAAGAGAGTCCACAAAACAAAACAGAAAAGCACAAACATAGACAAACAAAGGGCCCTTGAGACAAGCTTTCCAACGTGAATCCGTTGGAACAAAACTGACAAAACCGAAAGTGCGGACCACGGCCTCACGCCGATCGGTGGGAGCGAACCACCTCGTCCCAGACGTTCGAGGGGAATCCACGTCCCTCGTGAGGGGAATACGCATCCCTCTTGAAGGAGGATCAGGACGTCTCCTGATTCCTCCCACCCATGGTCCTCCAGTGCGTCCACCTAGACCGCTTCGGGCACTGCCAGAGATCCAGAAATAAGCTCACACAAAAGAGACAAGGAACAGACAGACACCTACCGAGGCCAGTCAGACTCTCCGGATCGGGGGTCCCTTGAGGGTCTTGGGGATCACGAGAGAGCCCCCAAATGTTATGCCCAGATTTCATGATCCCCAAATACCACCAGGGAGCCGAGTCCGATGCAAAAGCAAAGAGCCTTTAATCGACCTAGCTCGAGCTCAGTCCCACACACACACATAGGCGCAGCTGCGAGGTGGAGAGAGAGAGAGCCCCAGGCCCCAAACTCACTGATTTATAGGGGGCCTGGGAGAGGTAGGAGGGGTGAGGTAGTGTGGCCTCTACTGATCAGTCAGGGTCAGGTTGCACATGGGGGTAGGGCGTGGCTTATTTTCCTCTTGCATTTCTATTGGCTAATTCAAAAGTGTGGGTTGGGCTCTTGGAGAGGTTCTAGGGTGGGAACCTGACTCCATGAGTTGGAGGACAGGGAACAAAGGGAACATGGAGTTGGTCTCTCCCCGCCCTTTCAGAGGGTGCCAAGGGGGGAGGTCTTTCTTCTCTGAAAGGCTCTAGCAAATGCAATACTGTTTCCCACAAGGAGAAACAATTTGGAGGCAAATTTTTCCCCTGCTGCTTAGCTTCTTTCAAGTTCTGACCTATCCATTCCCAACATTCAATATCCAATGTACCCACATCAGAAAACCATGGATTATATTCTATAATAATCTATACAAATTGTAAAAGAAGATCTTCTGGAACTACAACTCCCTTACATTTTAGTAAGCAAGACAAAAGTTTACAGGAAAATCTTTCTTCTTTCAACAAATTCTGCCCCATGATCTGGCTGAAACAAGAAAAACACTCAAGCACTTACGGATCCGCGGGTTCCGAAGCTGACAAGAGTTTTGCACACAGTGAATCTTCCACCACCTGGTCCGGTGATATTTTCCACTCAGGTGTATCCTTTTCCTACAAGTCCCAGTTCAAGAGCGCCAATTGTGAAAGGCCACGGCCAGCGTGGATTTCTGGTTCAAAGGCTTGGAGAAACAACGGATGTACAAATGATACACACAAGACAAGACTAATTTTGATTACTATGGGGGGAGGCCAGGGTGAACTCAACTAGGGCACTCAAGTTCCACTGAGTCTCCTTTACCCAGCTGCTTTTATTTACTAGAATACACAATTGCCTTTTAGGAATGCAAACAGACATATCAATGGTAATGTTTATAGTAAACAGTAAGATAATCAGGTTTTGGGGGTGTTTGCTTTAGGCCATTGAGTCAGCAGTAGGTCAAAAAATGGAAATTCACCTTGTGAATTTCAAAGGAGACACTCAGCCTTCTGGTGCACTCCTGGCATTCATATTAATTATTGTTGATCTTGGTTTCCAGCATACGACCCTTGTATTTTTCTAACAAAAATCAATACTGCCAGTATGCGCTGTCCAAAATCACCAAGCATGACTCACACAGGAGCAGTGGACAGTTTGCTCATTCAGTGACACCTATGTACTGTGCTGTGGCTCAGCTGAGTCCTAAAAGAGCAGGTCCCATGCAACAGAAAATTAATTATTTTTTTAAGATATATTTTATTGATTTTTACAGACAGCAAGGGAGAAGAATAGAGAGTTAGAAACAGCGAGGAGAGAAAACATTGATCAGCTGCCTCCTGCACAGCCCCTTCTGGGGATGTACCCGCAACGAAGGTACATGCCCTTGACCGGAATCGAACCCATGACCATTCAGTCCACAGGCCGAGGCTCTATCCACTGAGCCAAACTAGTTTGAGCATGATTTTTGTTTTATATAGAGTTACCACTGGTGCTTTGCTCAAGATACAGATTCTTTTAATGGAAATAACATAAAAATTATTACTAGTATATGAAGAATTAGTTGCTTTTGAGGTTTCCTTTAACAAAGTGTTACTCTATAAAAGATTATCCTCACCAATAAAACTTGAAAAAAGGGAAATCCAGTATGTCCTAACCTTTCTATCATTTTTCCTCCACAACCCTAGATATCATAATGTGTTTATGTATCATAATGTGTTCATGTATACAAAGCAAAGGAGAGAAAAAGTAAAGATAAGGCAACACCAGAAAGAGGACTCTGTTAAAAACTCTACCTAAGTTATTAGCTAGGATTATTATACAGTTTATAGAAATGTAAAAAGATGTGTCAAAAATAGAACATACCTTGTCATATCCTGAGTCTCCCCCTCTGACAGTATTGTTACAGAAAACCGAAGAAGTACAAAGCAATACTTAAAGAGATGGAGTTACAATTATTACGCGCGGGTCCAGAGGAAAATGTCTCTCAAATTCTGGTCCCCAACATGGAGGAATTTTCCCTATTTATATGTTTTTACCTTCGTTGTCTCTCAAATATGGGGTGTTTCTGGCCCATTTTGCAAGTTCTTAAAGAGCCCTTATGTGCTGGGGCCTTGAGACTTCAACCAGAGACCTGGCCTGGCGCAAGCACTGATAACCTTGCCTGGGGAAGGTTTAATGGCCTCTCTGAGGTGGGAGTAGTCTTAGCAAGCAAGAATTTACAGCAGCCAAATAACAGGGTTAAAATTTAAAACAGCGCCAAAAACCGGTTTGGCTCAGTGGATAGAGCGTCGGCCTGCGGACTGAAGGGTCCCGGGTTCGATTCTGGTCAAGGGCATGTACCTTGGTTGCGGGCACATCTCCAGTAGGAGGTGTGCGGGAGGCAGCTGATCGATGTTTCTCTCTCATCGATGTTTCTAACTCTCTATACCTCTCCCTTCCTCTCTGTAAAATATCAATAAAATATATTTTAAAAAAAAATTTCAAACAGCAGTATTTACATAAGATGGATGCTTCAGTATCTGGTGCCATGTGTTTAATAGTGCCACAGAACGAATGTGGTCTTCCAGCCTTAAAAAAAAAAAAAAAAAAATTGCAGGGACTGACCAGCAGACCCTGAGGGATGGATGAACGGATTACTCTGACACATGTTTCTGTGAAAGAGAGGCTAAGGGACTGCTTGGCTATAGGAGCCAAAACAGTCCTGTTCGTCTCCCTTCCTAGGCTTTTATTGTAACAACAGCTTGAACTAAAATTAACTATTAGATACTATCAGCAGGGTAAGCATCCTTGAGAAAACACATGTATTTATAGTGTCTTTCAAGCAAGGACTTTTCTAAGTAAACACCCGGGGGATCAGACTTGTTTGGAAAAGTCAAGGCAGGGGCATGCGCCTTCAGCCAACTCCTCTCCCAGGCCTTTCTACAAAAAAGGGATTTGATCTCAAGCTGGTATGACAAGTGACAAAAGGTAAAGTTCACACTACATGTCAGTGGTTGAGAGTAATTACTAAGATGTATGGTAAAGCAACATAGTGGCAGAATCTATTTGGCAGACCCTCTTCTCACAGGACAGATCATCACTTACACACTAGCAGTCCCGGGGAAATAAAGACTTCCAATGCCTGAAACCTCCCACCATTCATTCACCAGGGCATCCACCATCCACACAGGAAGCCATTCATTCACTCTTCTTCTTCTTTCCTGTATGTGTGTAGGTTTCAATTGTTGATTTCCTTGATCATTCTTTTCTGTACGAATGCAAATAGTCAAAGGAGGATGCCATGAACCATCTAATACTTTGCTTTATGATGACTTTATTTCCAGAAAGGCAAGACCAGGAGAACACTAGAAAACTTGGAGGGGGAAGGAGAGCCAAATGCTAAGAGGAGTAGGGAACCCAAAGAGAAAAATTATTTTCCTACCTTACCATCTTGTCTAGGTTTAGCACTGCGAATAGAACGTTTACTGATGATGAGCAAACTGTTTTAAAAAAAGATTGTATCTTAAAGACAGCTGTTTCTTCGTTATAGAATTGTAAAATGGGCTAATTTGATATATCAGCCTAAAAAATAATTTTAAAACTGAAGCAATTTTAAAAATAACCAACTGTGTCATAGGACTCATCCCAATGTCACTAACACCTCAACCGTAATGCAGATATATTAAGTAGGGACAAAGAATTCCTGTTTAGTAACACACATTCCTATGGCTATGTCTGAAATTTTTAAAGGTACTTGGGAGCCAGTAAGAGACTTTTACAAAATTATTTTAGAGGAAGCTCTTCCATTTACACTTTACTCTTCTTCCACTAACAAGGGTTAAGAAAAATACGCATTCCTCTATTTACCATATTTTTTCATTACCATTTTTTAATGTAAAAAAACTATTCTAGAAATGTTATTAAAGTGGTAGAATCCCCCTACTCTGTTAGCAGAAGCCCAAGACAATGAATGTAATACATTTATTTAAACACTGTCGTATTAAAACTACTTAATTATAACATATATTGTACATATATAAATAAAAATAAAATATGGTTTATACTTCATTTATTTCTTTTCAGTTGCTATGTAAACTGAAAGATTACTATCCACCTAGAAACTAAAAATAATAATAATTCAATGATTAATAGAGGTTCAAACAAATTTTGTTAGCTGGCAGTGTTACTGGATAGCTAATATAAATTACATACAAATGACATCTCTCTGCTTTGTCATTTCCATATCAAATGCTATTTTTGTATCAAACTACTAGAAAGATAACAGCCAAATAAAATGTGTTTCATATAAATTTGTGTATAAAAGTGATTATTTAACGTTTTTTGTGTTTTTTTTGACAGTTTATCAGTGATTTTATTTTTATTTTTTATTTTATTTTTTTAAATCTTTATTGTTCAGATTATTACAGTTTTTTCTCCTTCCCCCCCCATACCTCCCCTCCACCCGGTTCCCCACCCCACCCTCTGCCCCTACCTCCCCCACACTGTCCTCATCCATATGTGTATGTTTTTTGTCCAGTCTCTTCCTGCATGCTCCATACCCTTTCCCCCTGAGAATTATCAGTCCACTCCCTTTCTATGCTCCTAATTTTATTATATTCACCAGTTTATTTTGTTCCTCAGATTTTTAATTCACTTGATTTTTAGATTCACTTGTTGATAGATATGTATTTGTTGTTCATAATTTTTATCTTTACTTTTTTCTTCTTCCTCTTCTTAAAGAATAACTTTCAGTATTTCATATAATACTGGTTTGGTGGTGATGAACTCCTTTAGCTTTTTCTCATCTGTGAAGCTCTTTATCTGACCTTCCATTCTGAATGATAACTTTGCTGGGTAGAATAATCTTGGTTGTAGGTTCTTGCTTTTTCATCACTTTGAATATTTCTTGCCACTCCCGTCTGGCCTGCATAGTTTCTGTTGAGAAATCAGCTGACAATCGTATGGGTGCTCCCTTGTAGGTAATTAACTGTTTTTCTTTGCTGCTTTTAATACTCTCTCTTTGTCTTTTGCCCTTGGCATTTTAATTATGATGTGTCTTGGTGTGGTCCTCTTTGGATTCCTCTTGTTTGGGGTTCTGTGCACTTCCTGGACTTGTAAGTCTATTTCTTTCACCAGGTAGGGGAAGTTTTCTGTCATTATTTCTTCAAATAGGTTTTCAGTATCTTGCTCTCTCTCTTCTTCTGGCACCCCCATAATTCGGATGTTGGTACGCTTGAAGTTGTCCCAGAGGCTTCTTACACTATCTTCAACGTTTTGGATTTTTTTTTTCTTTTTGCTTTTCTCGTTGAGTGGTTTTTGCTTCTTTGTTTTTCAAATCTTTGACTTGATTTTTGCGTTTCTCCAGTCTGCTGTTGGGTCTCTGTGTAATATTTTTTATTTCAGTCAGTGTATGTTTAATTTCTAGTTGGTCCTTTTTCATATCCTCTAGGGTCTCGCTAAATTTATGGGCCTTTTCTAGGATATTCTTGAAAAGCCTTATAACTGTGGTTTTGAATTCTATATCCAGTCGTTTGTTTTCCTCCATTTCTTTAGTTTGTGATCTGTTTCTTTGCCTCTGCATTTTTGTTGCTTCCCTGAGTTGGTAGAGTAGCTTTATGTGCTAGGTTTCCTATATGGCCCAGTGGGTTGGTCTCCCCAGTTAACCTGAGGTGGACACTCTTGGTGCACCCCTTTGTGGACTTTGTGTACAGCCTGGTTGTAGTTAAGTTTTGATTGTTGTTGGTATCACTGGGAGGAATAGACCTACAGGCCAGTTGGCTGTGAGGATCAGCTGTGTCTACGCTGGTAGGAGTTCGGTGCTGGAGACAGCCTTATAGGATTAGACTTGCACAATTGCAAAAGCCTCTGTTCTCAGCTTGGATGGGGTGGAGTCTCAGGGCGGAGCAGACAGTCTTGGCTTCCCCTCAGCCCTGCCCTTGCACGCAACTCCAGACCTCTGCCTTCTGCGACTTCCCTGAGTTTCCGCCTGACAGTCAAGATTCCTTCTGTAAGAGCGTGGGTCCCCAGGGGCTCAGCCAGAACTGGGTTCAGTGCAGTCGGAACTAGGGTTCAGTGCAGTCAGCAGCTTCCGACTCCCTTCCGCTAGGGAATGCCTACGGCAACCTCCACATTCAGCTTTCTCTGCTGGCACTCTAATGCGCATGCGCGTGCCTCCAAACCAGCCACGGCTTCCCCGGGTCTCCAAGTCTCCGTGTGCCTTTCTCTCTACCTAACAGTCCAGACTCCCCCTGTATGAGCCTGGGTACATGGGGTTTCGCCTGGAACTGGTTGTCAGTGCATCAGAACTGGGGTTCAGTGCAGTCAGGGGCTTCCTTCCCCCTTCTGCCAGAGAAAGTCAGCCACGCACTCAGCAACCCTTCCTCTCTGCATGCGTCTCCGTACCTCAGCCCTTTGCCCCTCTGATTCTCCAGGAGCTTTCCTCTTTCCTTCTAGTTGTAGAATTTCCATTCAGCCAGCCTTCCTGTGGTTCTGAATGATGTCCGTTCTATCTTTTAGTTGTAGTTTGAAATTGTTGTGTGAGGCAGCAGTTTAGGTGCTTACCTATGCTGACATCTTGGTTTCTCCTATTTTAACATTTTGATTGACATGCTTGGACACAAAAATGTGTGTATTAGAAAGCATTTATCTGTTCACTGAATTAAGAGAAATACTATACCATTACATTTCATAAAACTAAATAGTATTTTAGTTAATATACTTTTTATTATGCAATTAACACTATTTGCATATTAGGCAAACATCACTATACAATATAGCTGACATAGAGAAACGCATAAAAATTACTAAGTCATAGTATTTATCATTTGATCTCACCTTTAAAACATCATATGCAAAAACAAGTTTAGGTATACTGAAAAAAATAATTCTCCAAACTTCTTTATGAGTAAAAAGATAATCGGTTTCGCCCAGGCCTGGTAGCTCAGTGGGTTAGAGCCTTGTCCAGATATGCCAAGGTTGCCAGTTTGATCCCCACTCAGGGTACAAGAATCAGACATTGAATGCATAAACAAATGGAACACAATTCACTATTTCTCTCTCTCTCTCTCTCTCTCCCTCTCTCTCTCTCTCTCTCTCTCTCCCTACCTTCCCCTCTTTCTCTCTTAAAAATTAAAAAAATATGTAATGGGTTTCAATTTATTGATTTTCTAGACTTTTATTTACAAAACTAGTCCTTTTAGCAAATACACATTTTCATTTTCATTTATAGGTAACTCCATTCACCAACCATTTTGAAACTATGTGTATTTCCTTCTAAGTATGAGACAATGATTACATTTTATAAGCTGAATATCATGAAAATCTGCATTTGCTTCTTCAAAACACTAGATATCCCTAAGTTTAGTGTAAAAGGGTATGAAACATGCAGGTTTTACTGATTACTGCCAGAAAGGCTTCCCGTGTCTCACTCTCTGACAAGGAAACCTGTGCAGCTAGTTCTTAATGTCCCGATGTAGAGGGGGCAGAGACCCTCACTAAGTGCTGGGAAATATTTCCTCCTCCTTCCAGCTCTCTTTCCATTCTGTGTAACTTTGCTGTGTGGTCTTTTGTCTTTTCATGGGGGGAGTTACATAGTGTCTACATAAATAAATAATTAACATGTAATTATTTATTTGATAGAGATTCTAGGAGACAGAAAAGTTAAAGTGTTGGGAAGTTCCTGTCACTGAGGAATAATAGTAAATAAAGATAATCATTTCTTAAATTTCTCATTTTTTCAAGAAGAATGTTACCATTTTAGCAATTCTGTATCTGCTTCCTCTGCCTCTGCCTCAATGGAAGTGTTACTTCTGGGTTCTGACTTTTCAAATAATTCTAAGAATACTACGAGCAGAACAAACTGAATAGGTATCACAGGCAACAGTTTCTGGTGGGAGGCAGGAAATATTGTAGGTCATATTTTATGAACTATGATAAGAAAAGGCTAGGATAACATAGCTAAATTCTATTGTGATTCCTGTTTATTATAGCACCTAAAAAGAAATAAATGAAACATAGGCCATAATTTATTTTTATTTATATATGTATATACCATAATTATGTAGTTTTAATATATTTATTATCATCGACCTATGACACCAGGAAGTCACAGTTTGATTACAGTCAGGGCACATATAAATATGTTTGTGTGTGTTTTTTTTGCCTTCCTTGCTAAATCCTTTTTTTATTTTTAGAAAAATCTTTATTGCTGAGAACATTAGAGATGCTCCCCTTTGCCCTTCAGGGTTCCCATCCACCCAGATCCCACCCAACTCCAGGCCTTCACCACCTATTGTCTGTGTCCTTAGTTAATGCATACATGCATATAAGATTTTTCCTTAATATCTTCCCACAACCCCCTCACTCCTTTCCTCTGAGAGTTGTCAGTCTGTTCGGTTTCCATGTCTCTGAATCTATTTTATGTGTCTGTTTATTTTGTTCATTAGATTTCTTGTTCATTTCTTTTGATTTTTTTAATTCAGTTGCTGATAGATATGTATTTATGGCCATTTTGTTGTTCATATTTTTTTATCTTTTTTCTTCTTCTGCTTCTTCTTCTTAAAGAATACCCTTCAACATTTCATGTAATACTGACTTAGTGTTGATGAACTCCTTTAGCTTTTTTCTTGTCTGTGAAGCTCTTTATCTGACCTTCAATTCTAAATGATAGCTTTGCTGGGTAGAATAATCTTGGTTGTAGTCTTGCTATTCATCATTTTGAATATTTCTTTTTTTTTAAAATATATTTTATTGATTTTTTACAGAGAGGAAGGGAGAAGGATAGAGAGTTAGAAACATCGATGAGAGAGAAACATTGATCAGCTGCCTCCTGCACACTCCCCACCGGGTATGTGCCCGCAACCAAGGTACATGCCCTTGACCAGAATCAAACCTAGGACCCTTGAGTCCACAGGCCGACACCCTATCCACTGAGCCAAACCGGTTAGGGCCATCTTGAATATTTCATACCACTCCCTTCTGGCCTGCAAAATTTCTGTTGAGAAATCAGCTGACAGTCACATGAGTGTTCCTTGTAGGTAACTAATTGCTTTTCTCTTGCTGCTTTTAAAATCCTCTGTTTGTCTTTAAGCCTTGGCATTTTAATTATGATATCGGCCTCTTTGGATTCATCTTGTTTGGGACTTACTGTGCTTCCTGAACTCGTAAAACTATTTCTTTCACCATGTGGGATAAGTTTTCTGTCATTATTTCTTCAAATATGTTTTCAAAATCTTGCTCTCTCTCTCTTCTCCTTCTAGCATCCCCATAATGGGGATGTTGGTACACTGGAAGTTGTCCCAGAGGCCCCTTACATTGTCTCCATACCTTTTTATGCTTTTCCCTTTTGTTCTTCTTACTAGGTGTTTTTTGTTACCTCATATACCAAATCATTTATTTGATTCTCAAAAACCTCTTCTCTACTGTTTAATTCCTGTACATTATTCTTTATTTCAGTTAGTATATGCTTAATTTCTGACTGGTCCTTTTTTCATGTCTTTGGCATTCTCACCAAGATCCTTGAAAGTCTCACTAAGTCCCTTGAATCTCTCATTAATTCCCTTGAAGCACTCATTAAGTCCCTAGAAACTCTCATTAAGATCCTTGAGTAACCTTAGAACCATTGTTTTGAACTCTGTCTCCAGTAGTTTGCTTACTTCCATTTCTTTCATTTGTGACATGTTTCTTTGTCTCTGCATTTTGGCAGCTTCCCTGTGTTTGTTTCTATGTATTAGGTAGAGCTACTATGTCTCTTGGAATTGGTAGAGAGAACTTGTGTATTAGGTGTCCTGTTGAGCTTTACTGGCTCAGCCTCCCCAGTCACCTGAGCTGGGCACTCTAGGTGTGTTCCTGTGTGGGCTGTGTGCACGGTCTTGTTGTAGTTGAGCCTTGATTGCTGTTGGCATCACTGGGAGGAATTGATTTCCTGGCCAATGGGCTGTGAGGACCATCTACATCCAAAATGGAAGAGCTTCTGTGCAGGAGACACCCCTATGGAACAGGACTTGTTTCAGTGGGGCTTTGGTGCTCACTGAGTCAGCTCCTTGAGTGTGTTGCTTGTGAATGTGAGGAGTTGTAACCTGTTATGATCTGAAGCTGTCCACCAGATTCATTGGCTTTGGGGCCTCCAGGAGGTAAAAAGTCAGCCACTGCCTGGGACCACCTGGCAGGAGCTAGAGAGATCTTCAGATGGCTGCTACTTCTTTTGAGATAGGAAGTGCCCAGGCAAGACCCAGCTGGGATGCAAAATGGGCTGGTGCTAGTGCAGAGTCTTGGGCCTTTTACTGATAGGTTTGATGCCAGCTGCTGCTTGTTTGAGAGATTCTAGCAAAGTCTAAAGCCTGATCCAGGATAGGCCACACATATGGAAAATTGGCTACAAACTGTTTGGGTAGGGATGCAAATTGGATGGGGTGGGGTCTCAGGGAATCCCCAGGGTGGAGAAAACAGTGAAGGCCATGCTGATGGAAACTCAGATATGGCTGCCAGTCAGCTTTGTGACTGGGGAGGTCCCAGCACAGGAACAATGAACCTTGTGAGCAAATACTTGACAATCACGCCGGCAAGTTACTCTCAGGGATCCTTCTTTTCAACAAAATTAGATGTTTATGTTGAAAGAGTCAGTACTTTAAAAATTAATGCATAAGTCTGGCCAGTGTTGCTCAGTGATTGAAAAATGTACTATGAACCAGGAGGGCACAGTTCAATTCCAGTCAGGGCACATGCCCAGGGTTTCTGGCTTGATTCACAATTTGGAGCATGCAGGAGTCAACCCATCAGTTATTCTTTCTCATCTTTGACATTTGTATCTCTCTCACTCCCTCTCCCTTTCTCTCTGAAGTCAACAAAAATATATTAAAACTAGTGGCCCATAGCACAAAATTCGTGCACATTAAAAGGGGATTAATTACAGGAAATATTTTAATACTGCTATTTGCCCTTTCTCTATACTAGAAGTGTCAGAGATGAAAGAAAAATAGTAAAATGTATATGAAAATCTTCCTCCTGTCATAATCTGGGGCACACCATGGGACCTCGAATGAAGTCCCTGTTCACCCACGTGCGCCTCAAAAACATGTGAGACCCAGCCAGCCCTCCCCATTGGGCTAGATCCAGACCCAGCAAATCCCACCCTTGTCGAGCCTCGCCGAGTGGGTGGGGCGCAGCCTCAGGTACCCTGGCCCAGGGCCGCATGTGGAGCATTGCCTGAGTAACCCCAGCCTCGGCCGGGGTGGGGAGCATGCCTGAGGTCCCCCGTCAAAACCTGCCAGGTGGGGGATGTGGCCTGATATCCCCTGTCAAGCCCTGCTGGTTGGGGGCGCAGCCTCAGGGCCCCTGTCAAGCTCCCCCCAGGAGGGGGGTGCAGCCGAAGGTCCTCCGTCAAGCCCCGCTGGATGGGGAGCATGGCCTGAGGTTCCCTGGCCCAGCACTGGGATTGGCGGGGTGCACCTTGAGGTACCCTGTCAATCCCTGCCTGTGGGGGTGTGTGGCCTGAGGCCCCCTGGCTGGCACTTGGGTGCAGCCATCTTGTGTTACAGGAACCCTGCCTCTGCTGTGGGCGCTGCCATATTTGTGGTGGAGTGATGGTCAATTTGCATATTACCTCTTTATTATATAGGATTAACACATAGATATACATATAATAGGGTGGACACTACCACAGGGCATAATCTTTGAAAACCAGTCTGAGTGTACAGCATTGACAGACAACAGCATGGATTGGTGAATGAAGCACAGAGCAAGCTGCCACAGCACTCAAACCTCCCCTATAAGTACATCCCCTCGTCTTCTACAAGGTGGTGTGCTTTGGCCAGCAGCCATCTGGTTCCCTGGAAAGACAGCACTGTTAGAAGTGTTCAAACGCATCTCTGTCTGTAACACTGCACAACGATGCATATCTAACAGCACTCACTCTGAAATGCAGGCTGAGACTGGAGGAGGATGAGGCAGAAGTAGGATGGCTTGGATGGATGTCAATGGTCCAGTGAGGAATTGAGACCTAGACCTGGAGGAACACAGCTGTGCCGGACAACTATCAGGTGTGACCAGCCACTCAGACACTGGATGAGAAAGATTTAAATATTGGGGAACAAAAGCCGGAAGAAGAAACCTGGGGGGAGAGCAGGTTAAGTGGGGGTTAGTTAAATTGTGGGTGCAGGTGAGCTTAACAGGTTAGACTGTAATATACATGTGTCACTGCCACAGTGCAAAAACGAAATGCTAGAAGACTCCCGAGAAAGGCCCAGATGGGTAGGATGGTCCAATGACTTCACAGAGGCCAGCTCCTATAGACTTTGTCCTGCTCTGGCCACTTTCTGGGGAAGTTAAGGGACTACCTGCAATGAGCTCTCCTCCGCAGAGGTCCCAGTGCAGACTCCTCACAGTGGGCTTAGCATCTTCAGGGCCCTGCTGGCCGCCTGCAGTCCTCCACCTTGGGGACCAGGCCTGCCTCGTGCTTCCTGAGGCCATGAGCACTGGAAAGCCACCATCTTCCAGATGCACCCACTCTAACTTCTGGCAGGGGTGGGACTTCCTCTTGGAGAGCAGGGAGCAGTGAGGGGCTCAGTGGCGCCTTCTGCTGGCAAAGGGCGGCAGCCCCGGAAACACAGAGCCTCAGTTTGTCTCCTCTCAGAGCCTGGTCCACTGACTTGGCGGTGAGTGTAGAGACATGTTCTCATTTCAAGTCAGGCGGGTCTGGCTTTTCACATGTAGGTGGCACTTAGGGGAATATCTACTTTATATCTTAATACTAAAATATGACTTTCAAAACACTGTCTTGAAAATTCTGTTCTAGTAGTCAAAAGCTGAATTCCAAATGAGTTTTTTTTTCTTTTAAAATTTCTTTATTGATTAAGGTATCACATATTTGTCCTCATCCCCCCATTCCCATCCCAACCGCCTCCCCACACATGCCCCCACAACCTGTTCATCACACACATTCCTCTTGCCCAGGTGAAAGAGAAGCAACCCCTTCCTTGCCATGCAGATGGGTTCCTGTGGGTGATGAGAGACGGCCCTATACACAGAAATGAAAAGACAAAGGCACCTGAGCATCAACAATACCACTGCCATTCCGGTAATGTCTTCAAGGAAAAGGATTATATTTCACTTTCTCCCTGTACATTCTCACGGTGTCTAGCACACAGTAGGTGCACATGTGGGGTGACCAACTTGTCCCACCATCTGGCTCTTTGGTCTTTGGCCAGAACAACAACTGGATTTCAGAAGGCTAGAGAAATGGTTGACTATGGTATAAAGGTGAAAGAAAGATCTGCTCTTTAATAAAATCTTGTATTCATAGTTTTAAATTGTAAGTCATTGCACCATGTGAAAAACACCAGGTCAGAGGACTGAGAGAGGGTTTATCTTCTAATAATTTGCAATGGAAGGACATCTTTGCCATGGTGCTGGCTCAAAGAGGTGGTTCAAAGTGATGGAGATGTCCCTCAGGAGACAAGAGGTTGTGCCCTAGACCTCTGTCAGCACCACACCAGAGTGACTTGCTCAGATGTCCCCACCACTTGAATGGGGCCCTCGGAGTTGGGGACTGTGTCACTGGCACCTGCCTCATAACATAACTTCAATCCTGGCAGTCCTCAGGGAGTTACACCCTTTTCCGTGTACTCACAACCAGAGCCACACTCCTCCCTGACACATAGCTCCGCGGTATCTAGCCCTCTCTCTGACCTCATCTCACTCCTCCTTCCCTTGCTCAGGGGCCTCCAGACACTCTGACCTTCTCCTCATTCCTTGTGCACATCAAACAGAGGCTTCTTACAGCCAGCTTCCCTCTGTGGAGTGGGTCGATGCTCCTCCCAGCTCTTGGCCAACTCTTGGTTACATCTCAACCTTTGGGTCTCAGTTTATGCGTGTTCTTCTCAGAGTGACTTTCCTGGTCAAAGGGTCCAAGCAGCTTCATAGGCACCCTAGGATTTCCTCACAGGACCCCATGCTTTTATTTTGTGGCCTTGTCACACTGTGTTCACATGCTCTGCTAGTTTAATATCTGTTCTACCTTGTAGACCTTGTGTGGGTATTATTCCAGATTTTTCCATAAATATATATGTGTTTCTTTTTCATACATGTGTGTGCATATGTAGTTTTATGTATTTGTATAGCAGTTTTTTTTTTCTGTAAGTGAAAAATAGGAGGATATTTTACACATACTCGGTAACTTGCTTTTTCCACTTACTACTTTTTTCTACTTAATAACATATCATGGCCATTTCTCCAATTCAACACACACACACACACACACACACACACACACACACCTCTTTATTTTTAAGAAGTACATAATATTTCATAGCATACATGCCATTGTTCTTCATTTAATTTCCTATTGATGAATCTGGAACTGGTTTCCAGGGTGTTGCCATTGCAAATAACTGTACAATAAATTTCCTTTAATAATTTGTACTTATTCACTAGATTCTCTCAAAACATGTGGGGAAAGCATGCGTACTTTAAATAGATTCTGCCAGACTTTTCTATTCACACCCCCATCAGCAATGTGTGACCGAGTCCATTTTCCTCCATCTCAACTAAGAATGGATGTCGTAGTTTCTAAAACTGTTTTCTAATCTCCGCTTCCTTGTGGATGAGGCTTACAGGGAAGTCATCCTCTTCTGGAGTCCTGAGGCCTGAGAATGGAGAGCGGATCCCCTCCCTTCCGATGGGTTGCACAGTGACCTTGGCTGGAACACATGGGGAGCAGGTGCTGGAGAGGAGTGGGGGGGCGGGCGGGGAGTAAATGTGGCTAAGGAAGTGAACATGGACCTAGAGGCTGTGTTAAGCAGACTGCCTTTGAATGGTGGTGAGGATACACAACTAGCTGGATGGAAGTTGGTGTCAAGGACGAGTTTGTGTATGCTGACCTACTTAAAGAAAATGTATCTTAATGGGCGAATACCTCAGTGTGTCTCTAAAAAGTGAGGGCAGTTCCTCACCTAACCGCAACACCATTGTCACACCTGCCAATTATCAATGAGTCCTTCATGTCATCTAATAGTCCGTCCAAATAGATGCAGAGACACAGAAACATGGAACAGACTGTCGAATGTCAGAGGGGTGGGAGTGGATGGGTGGGTGAAAAGAGATCAGCCAAAGAACTTGTATGCATATATGTATAACCCATGGACACAGACAATAGGGTGGTGGAGGCCTGTGGTGTGGGGCAGGGGCAGGCTATAAGGGGTCAATGGAAGAAAAAAGAGGGGATATATGTAATATTTTCAACAAGATTTTAAAAATAATAGCCATCCAACCTTTATAATTTGAGACCTTTATCTTAATTGAGAGAGTAGGTTTTAAGGAGCACACCCAAAGCTGGGAAAGTATTGGAAATACAGGGGAGAGGGACTGAGAAAAGGTAGAGTAGCCTGGGGAGAAAGGAGGCGGTGTTTATTACACACAGAGGCAGGGGGTGAGCTATGACACATCAGGCAAATGCATGCTCTTGGGGGGTGGTTGGAGGGGAGGAGAGATGGGGATACAGTGCTGATGGAGCTTCTCTGTGTTGGTCCTCACATGTAAAATAAAAACCCCCGTTTTTAAAGATCTTCTTGGTATGTTGAATATATTGTAGATCCCTGTTACATGTTTGTGGTCTTCTGCACCACTCCAGGAAGAACTTTTGGGGCATTAGTGGCATGGTTTTAAAATGAGTTTGGAAGTAGAACCTAGTAGGAGAGAGGGGAGAGGGAGAGAGAGAAAGAGAGAGAGAGAGAGAGAGAGAGAGAGAGAGAGAGAGAGAGAGAGAGAGGCCATGAGATGTCTGAGCCCCTTGACCCATGAAGGGTTAGAATTCAAGTCTGTATTACTTTAGCAGTAGGTGACTAGCATAATATGGAAGTAAAAGAAAAAGTTCATGCCCTAACTGGTTTGGTTCAGTGGATAGAGCGTCAGCCTGTGGACTCAAGGGTCCCAGGTTCGATTCTGGTCAAGGGCATGTACCTTGGTTGCAGGCACATCCCCAGTGGGGAGTGTGCAGGAGGCAGCTGATCGATGTATCTCTCTTATTGATGTATCTGGCTCTCTATCCCTCTCCCTTCCTCTCTGTAAAAAAAATCAATAAAATATATTTAAAAAAGAAAAATTTCATTGATGTTAATTCAATTTATTTTTATTCTCGTTCCCCCACCCCCCAAAAAAGCTGTGGAGCGGACTCAGAGTCAAACTGAAAGTAATCTCAGCAATCATGAAATTCAAATCCTAGAAGTGTCTGTGGGTCTCTAAGGTTATTGCTTGGCCCATGAAGTTTTTAGGTTTCTTGCAGAATATTTTCTATGACTTTTAATAGTAGATTTCTGAACCAATGCTGACGGCTATTTCTTTAATCTATCTATGGCAGAGAGAAAAATTCAGGGTTCTCAAAAGTGTCCATTACACCTGACCACTGTGGGGGAAGTTCTCCTGCTCTTTAGTAGAGTCCCGGCTGCAGTCACGGTAAGTGCATATTCCATAGATTCTGTGTAAATAAAGGTATGGCTGCTCTCTCTCTCTCTCTCTCTCTCTCTCTCTCTCTCTCTCTCTCTCTCTCTCTCTCATTTGTTCCTGCTGCTTAAGTAGCTTTATTTCAATAATGTGTATGCCATAAAATTGTCATGTTTAAGTGTGCAATTAAATGGTTTTTAGTAAATGAACACAGTTGTGCACCCATCACCATAATACAGCTGTTTAAATCCCTCTCATTTTAAGAACATCCCTCGTTTGTGATTTGCAGTCAGTCTTATTCCTGTTCCCCTCCTTGGGCAGCTGCTCTGCAGGCTTCAGGCCTTTGTGGGTTTGCCTTTCCTGGACAGATTATAGAATCGTACGAAAGGCCGTTTTTGTGGCCCACTACTTTCACCAGCAAAATGTTTGCCAAGCCCCACGTATTGGTCTCTGACTGTAGCCATGCCAGTGAGTGTGAAGGGATTTCAATTTGCATTTCCTTAATGACTTCTGATGTTGAGCATCTTCTCATGTGCTTATTAGCCATTTATTCATCATCTTAGGGGAGGTGTGTATGCATGTCTTTGCCCATTTACTTACCTCTTTATTTTGAAATAATTATAAATCACAAGAAGTTTCAAAAGAGCAGTCCTGCACTCTTTTTGCTCCCAAGATAACATCTTACATAACTTTATTACATGATCAAAACTAGGAAGTTGACATCATATTCAAACCTTATTCAGGTTTTATCATTTTACATGGATGTGTGTGTGTGTGTGTGTATTCCAGGAAGTTCTCTGTGTGTAGATTTGTGAAGACACCACAGTCAAGGAACAGAACTTCTGTTTTACCTTAAAGCTCTCCCTCATGCTTCTCCTTTATGGTCACATACACCACCCCACCCCCATCCCTACGCCAGATGACCACTAATCTGTTCTCCATCTCTATACCTTTGTCATTTAAAAATTTCTCTCTATATAAAAGCCTAATATGCTAAGTGTCCGACCATTCAACCATTCGACCAGTTGCTATGAGGCGCACTAACCACCAGGGAAGATGCTCTGATGAGCAGGTTAGCTGGCTGCTGGGGTCTGGCCAATCAGGACTGGGGGAGATGGGGTAGACACACCCTGAAACAAACCTCCTGTGGTCCCTTCTTGGCCACTAAAATATTTCTTCTAATTAATTTCCTTTCAATGTGCACGAATTTGTGCACTGGGCCACTTCTATATATGTATAAAAGTGCAATATACTAAGTGTCTGACCATTTGACCCTTCAAACAGTTGCTATGATGCATACTGACCACCAGGGGGCAGATGCTCTGATTGGTAGGTTAGATTGCTGCTGGGGTCTGACCAATTGGGATTGGGCAAAATGGACCAGACACACCCTGGAGCCCTCCTGTGATCCCTCCCCGGCTGGCCAACCTCCTGTGGTTTCTTCCCAGCTGGCCAGCCCCAATCGGCCCCAAACGGGACTGGGCAAGATTGGCTGGACACATCCTGGAGCCCTCCCACAGTGCCTCTCTGGCCAGCCAATCTCTTGCGGTCCCTCCCCAGCCTCTAAAATATTTCTTCTAATTAATTTCCTTTCAATGTGCTTGATTCTGTGCACTGGGCCGCTTCTATATATATAAAAGCCTAATATGCTAATAAATGTCTGATAGTTCAATCGTTCGACCACTTGCTATGATGCGCACTGACCACCAGGGGGCAGACACTTCAACTCGTAGGTTAGCTTGCTGCTGGGTCTGGTTGATTGGGGCTGGGTGAAACGGGCTTGACATGCCCTGGAGCCCTCCTGCAGTCCTTCCCATGCCAGCAAATCTCCCACAGTCCCTCCCCAGCCTCTAAAATATTTCTTCTAATTAATTTCCTTCCAATGGACCTCTAGTGTTATATAAAGAGAATGCAATAGTATGAAGCCTTTTGAGGTGGGCTTTTTTCAGTCAGAATAATACCCTTGAGATCAGTACAGGTTATTGCATGAGTAGGTACTTTGTGTTTTTGTAATTTAATCATTAGCTGTGTAAAGTTTCAAGAGAGTAATGATAAGACCCAGTTCATCTTTGTCTCCATCACCAACATACAAGCAAAGGATGGCTGCACCAGTGGAGGTAAACGCAGGCACTTTTCTTGAGAACTTGAAAATCATTATGCGTCATAATTTGCAGACTTTAAAATAAAATATGTGTCCTTTTTTAGAAGATAGACACCATGCTGGTCCCGGAAAGCAGTGGAAACGTGGTGATGTACACAGGAGTGGTTCGGGGGAGTCAGAAGCAGCCTTTGTTGCCTTTGTGGGGCTGCCTCCTCAGCTATGACTTGGTAATGTTGCTTCAGTTTGATATTTAATATTTGTTACTTGTCTGTAGGATTTGGCAGAAGGTGTTCTAAGAGTTGAAAATGAAGTCTCCAATGTAGGTTGGCCCTAAGTTAGAGGTCTAAGACTCACTGCCTTGGATAGATTGTCACTGGGAACCCAGCACATATGGTGAACCTGCAATAAGAACAGTTAGATAGTTTTAAAAGAGTTCAGCTGAAGTTTCACAAAGAAGGTAGTTTTGAAATTGACATGTGGGTAGCTTTGCTATATCTCAAAGGCTTTGTAAGGACTCATTATATCAATATATACTATGTTGGCTGGGTCTTTTATCAGTTGTAAAATTTACCCACATAATCATGTAAAATTTTACAAATTTAAATTATGAGATTTAAATACACACACACAGTTTGAAGAATAATGCATGAACATTCATATAAGCTCCACCCAGGTTAAGGTGTAGGGGCTGCCAGTATAGTTTGTCTCCTGGGAGTCTTTCCTGATTGTACCCTCATCTTCCTGCCTCCCTCAGTTAGACACCATCCTGATTCTTACAATAAATGTTTTCATTATTCTTCATTTTGCAATTATGTAGGGGTCACTAAAGAGTGAATTGTTTAGTTTTTCTCATTTTGAATTTTTATATAAATGACACCATATCGTATGCTCTTCTCTGACTTGATTTTTTTGCTCAACACTGTGCTATTTTTAGATTGATCTGTGTCAGGTAGCTGTTGTTTCCTTGTTCTCTGTTGCATGGTATTCCATTGTATGATACCAAAACCTTTACTCTTTTACTAGCCACTAGGTTGTTTGTGTTGTTTCTTCTAGCAAACAATGCTTTTATTTTTTTATTATTTAATTATTTTTAAAGAGGATATGTTTACTGATTTTTATACAGAAAGAAGGGGAAGAGAGAAACATAGATATGAGAGAAACATTGATTGGTTGCTTGCCATACACTCCCTGACCAGGGATCAAACCTGCAAGCTAGTTATGTGCCCTGATTAGGAATCGAACCTACAACCTTTTGGTGTATGGGATGACACTCCAACCAACTAAGCCACCTGGCCAAGGCCAATAAACAACACTTTTAAAAAATTATGGGGGGAGACAAAATGGCATCAGAATAGATAGACATGCCCTGAGACCTGTCCCAGAGCAGGTAGAACAAGCAACTAAATTGAATAACATCCACCCTGAATTGGTGAAATACACACAGCTGGTGAGACAATTTGCAGCCAGGAAGGGCAGAGGAATCCTGGAGAATGGTAAAATCAGGGATCTGGGCTGGAGATAACTGCTAGACCTCCGAGCTCAGAGGGTCAGAGGGAAACCTTATGGCATCAAGGCCATGTCCCTTGAGACAGGCATAGTGTCTAGCTGTGGAAAGGAGGTCCACAGGACTGCTGGTCAGAGGGTATTCTAGATCTGGGTCCACAGTCACGAGAGACTTAGCACAGAGTGGGCATTCTGTATGGCTGCCCAGGTCACGCCATGGCAGGAAGAGAGGAGCTCACAGTGGTGCAGCACTTTCCCCTCTTTTTGGTCTTTGCTTTTGTTCGCTGCACCTAGATCATAGGAACTTTCAAATACAGACACTCACCTGTGACTGAGGTGCAGGTGGAGGTGTGGACTTGTGGAGTCTGGGGAGACGCTGGGGTGAGGCAGGAGAGGTGGCCATGAGTTTGGAGCTGAGTCATACCTGATTGTGGGTCCTAGGCAGTCATTTTCCCCTAAAGAGATAGCCCCTCCCTGCAATCTCCAGGAAACCAATACAGCCACAGCCAGACTACACCCTGAGTGGCACAAAGAATACAAAAAAAAAAAAATCTGAATAATCCCTGAGAATTCACAGGGACTGGCCTAAAGAGAGGCCTTCAGTCCCAGCAACAGGAAACTGAGAAGCCACAGACAGTACAGAAGAGTGGGATCTTAAACCAGCCAAAGGAAGGGCACTTCAAATTTCATTTTCATTTTATTTTATTATTATTTTGTTATCTTTTTTATTTTCCTTTTTTAATTTGTTTCTTTCTGTTTCTTTTCACATTATTTTTCTATAATTCTAATTTATTTTATTTTATTTTTATCCTATTTTTTAAAATCAATTTTTAAAAATTTATTATTATTATTATTATTATTATTATTATTATTTTCTTTCTCTTTTTCTTTCTTCTTATCCACTCATCCTCTTTCTACTTCTATATTCTGAACTGAGGTCATCTCCATATTCATCCATTTCTTAACCTTACTTTCTGTATATAAGTTTCTGCCCCACCCTCTTTACTGGGTATTGGTATTTGTATGTTTTGGTTTACCTGTTTGGTCTCTGTTGTTTTCTCCCCATATATGTATATTTTTCCTTTTTCTTCTTTTTCTTTTCTCTCATACCATTTTTTTTCTCTTTGATACCATTTGGGCTCTCTTTTTTCTCCCCTAATTCTCTTTTCTCTGGTAGTCACTTATATTGGGGTTATCGGTGTCATGAGTACATTTGTGTTTTGTTCCCTTTGTATCGTGTCTTGTCGAGGTGAATTTTATCCTGTTTGGCCAATGTGATAGAGAGTGAGCCACATAACAAGACACCTGGAGAGGAGACTCCATCCACGAATGGGTCAATAACACTCCAGACTCAACTACAGAGGCAGGAAGAAGTTGGCAGTGAGAGAAAGAGTGTGAGGGAGGGAGGGAGCAAAAGAGGAGTGTGTGGTAGTGTGATGTGTGTGTGTGTGTATGTGTGTGTGTGTGTATGTATGTGTCTGTGTGAGGCACAATTAGGTCCAGCAGGACCTTTCGGGCAGGCTAACTGGGCTCGCCTGACTAAGCAGCCTCTCTACTGTTGCAAACAGTCCTGGAGCGGCTGGTCTTCCTTGGCAGCCTTGCCTTTGTGAAGGGGAGAGCAGCCTCACCCCCACCCACGGTGCCCTCACATAACACCCACGACTCTACAGCCACCTCTGCCCAGGGACCTGCTGCCTCAGCTGCAGTCCTATGGTCACCGAGACTCCAGCCACCCTGGGCACAAGCTCCTGTGATTTACGAAGCACGCTCTCCTCTGATAAGCCCAACGCTTTGCCCGGGGCACTGCGACCCTGAGAGCAGCCGCCAGGTGAGCAGCCTGCTCCCGTCTGAGGAGCAGAAGCCACATGAGCAACTTGCCCCTATCCAAGGAGCAGCAGCTGTGCAAGCAGCCTGCCCCTATCTGATTACCAGGGTGTGTGTGTGTGCTGCTCATGATAGCCCACGCCTGTTTGATGAACAGCATCTGTGGGAGCCGCCAGCCCCAGTTCAAGGAGCAGTCTGCCCTGACCTGAGGAGCAGCAGCCACGCAAGCAGCCCACCCCCAACTGAGCAGTAGCAGCCATGGGAACAGCTCGCCCTGGTCCAAGGAGCAGCAATCACATGTGCAGCTCACCCCCATCTGAGGAGCAGCAGCCTCGAGAGAAGCCCACCCCCATCAGAGGAGGAGAAGCTGTGTGAGTGGCCCACCCCTACATGAGGATCCGCAGCCCTGCCAGCAACCTGTTCTTATCTGCGGAGCAGCAACTGTGTGAGCAGCCTGCCCCCGTCTGAGGAGCAGCAGCCTGGGAGAAACCCGCCCTTGTCAGAGGAGCAGCAGAGCACAGCCTGCCCCCATCCTAGGAGCAGAAGCCCCATGTGCAGCTCACCCCCGTCCAAGGATAAGCAGCTGTGCAAGCAGCCCTCCCTCATCTGAGGAGCAGCAGTCACATGCAGCCAGCCCCTGTCCAAAGAGCAGTAGCCCCGTGAGCAACCCATCCATGTCCATGGAGCAGCCTGCTAATGAGCAGCCTGCTCCCATCCAAGGAGCAGCAGCTGCACGAGCAGCCTGCCCGCACCAGCCAGAGGAGCCACAACTGCTTCAAACAGCACCCACCAGATGAGCCATAATTGCTCGAGGAGAAACAGCCACTGCCCAAGGAGCCACTGCCACCCAAGGAGCAGCCCCTGCACGACTCAACACCTAGATCCATTGGTGAGAGCAAAAATGGAGAGACAAAGAAACCCTCAAAGGAAAGAAAAGGAATCACCAGAACAGCAGATAACTGAAACAGAGGCAAGCAATATGTCAGAAAAATAATTCAGAATAAGGGTCATACAGTTCATAAACTGGATGCATGAAAAAATCAACAACTTATGTAAGAATCAAGAAGAAATAAATAGTGATATAGCTGAAATTTAAAAAAAAAAAAAAAAAAAAAACACCATGCAAAGTTTCAACAGTAAACTAGGAGAAGCAGAGGACCGAATTAGTGAATTAGAAGACAGGGAAGCAAAACACACACAAACTGAACTCAAAATTGGATGATAAAATTAAAAGACAGGAGGAGAGCATGAGGGAGCTTTGGGACAACATGAAACGAAGCAACATATGAATAACAGGGATGCCAGAAGGACAGGAAGAGGAACAAGGGTTAGAAAACCTATTTGAAGAAATAATGTCAGAAAATTTCCCTGATGTGGGAAGAAAAAAGTCACACAAGCACAGACAGTTCCAAACAAGATGAATCCAAAAAGACCCACACCAAGACACATCATAATTATGATGGCAAATGTTCAGGACAAAGAGAGAATCTTATAGCTTCAAGAGAGAGACAGAAAGTTATGTATAAGGGATCTCCCATTAGATTAACAAATTATTTCTCAACAGGAACACACCAGGCCAGAAAAGAATGGAAGGAAATTCACAAAGTAATGCAAAACAAGAGACTGAATCTAAGAATACTGTATCCAGTAAGGCTATCATTCAAAAAGTGAAGGGGAGATAAGGAGATTCACAGACAAAAAAAAAAAAAAAAAAGGCTAAGGGAGTTTATCACTACCAAGCCAGCAATGCAAGAAATGCTAAAAGGACTTGTTTAAAAAGAAGTAGTAAAAAAGAGAGAATGAACACAGGCCCAAAAAATGGCTACAAACAAGTACCTATCAGTAATAACTTAAAATGCAAAGAGACTAAATGCCCAAATCAAAAGACATCGAGTGTCTGAATGGATAAAAATAAAATGACCCATATATATGCTGTCTACAAGAGACCCATTTCAGAACAAGAGACTCAGACAGACTCTTCATTTTCCCCTGAAAGTGAAGGGATGGAAAAATACTTTCCAGCCAAATAGAAATGAAAAAAAAAAGTTAGGGTAGCAATACTTATATCTGATAAAATAGACCTCAAAGTGAGGGCCATACAAGAGATAAAGAAGACTACTTCAAATACTAAAGGGATCGATACAACAAGAGTATATAACCCTGATAAACATATATGCACCCAATGCAGGAGCACCCAAATACATTAAAAAAACAACAACAACAACCATGGAAGATATCAAGGGAGAGATCGACAACAATACAATCATAGTAGGGGACTTTAATACCCCACTGACATCACTGGATAAATCTTCTATACAGAAAATCAGCAAAGAAACAGAAATCCTAAATGACTCACTAGATCAGATGGACTTAATTGACATCTTCAGAACATTTCACCCCAAAGCCAGAAAATATATATTCTTCTCAAGTGAACATGGGACATTTTCAAAGATAGACAACATATTAGGTCACAGGCAAAGTCTCTCCAAATTCAAGAAGATTGAAATCATATCAAGCATCTTCTCCTCAGACCAAAATGGCATAATATTACAGATACACTACAATAAAAATAATTCAAACACTTGGAGGCTAATAGCATGCTATTAAAAAATTACTGTGTTACCAAAGAGATCAAAGAAGAAATTAATAACATCCTGGAAACAAACGACAATGAAAACACAACAATCCAAAATCTATGGGACAAATGAAAGTAGTCCTGAGAGGGAATTTTATAGCTCTACAGGCTTACCTCAAAAACAATTAAACAAACAAACAAAAAAACAACAACAAGAAAAAATGGTAGTAAATCATCTAACTCTACAACTTAAAGAATTGGACATATTCCTAGAAAAATACAACCTTCAGAAACTCAATAAGAAAGAATATAAAAAACTCAATAGGCCGATATCTATGGAAGAAATTGAAGCAGTCATGAAAAAGCTTCCGGCAAACAGAAGCCCAGGGCCAAACCGCTTCACAGGGGAGCTTTACCAAACATTCAAGGAAGAACTAAAACCTATCCTCCTCAGACTTCAAAAAAATTCAAGAGGAAGGAACACTTCCAAGCTCATTCTATGAAACCAGCATTATCCTAATACCAAAACCAAATAAAGGCAACACAATGAAAGAGAATTACAGACCAGTATCCTTCATGAACATAAATGCCAAAATTCTCAACAAAATTCCAGCAAATCGGATCCAGCATTACATCAGAAATATAATACACCATGACCAAGTATGATTAATCACAGGGATGCAAGAATGTTACAATATCTGCAAATCAATAATGTGATACATCACATAAACAAATTGAGAGATAAAAATCACATAGTCATATCAATTGATGCAGAAAAAGCATGACAAAATCCAACACCCTTTCATGATAAAAACCCTCAGCAAAATGGGAATAGAGGGATCATACCTCAACATAATAAAAGCCTTATATGACAAACCTACAGCCAACATCATACTCAATGGGCAAAACCTAAAACCATTTCCCTTAAGAACAGGAATGAGACTGGGTTGCCCACTTTGACCACTCCTGTTCCACATAGTTATTAAAGTCCTAGCCATAACAATTAGACAACAAGAAGAAATAAAAGGTATCCAAATTGGAAAATAAAAGTGTCATTCGCAGATGACATGATACTGTACATAGAGAACCCTAAGACTCCATCAAAAATTATTAGACTTAATAAATGAATACGGCAATTTAGCAGGATACAAAATTAATGCCATGAAATATATGGCATTTCTATACACCAATAGTGAACTTACAGAAAGAGACATGATAAAAACAATCCCATTTACCATCGCACCAAAAAAATTAAAATACCTAGCAACAAACTTAACTATGGAGGTAAAAGACCTGTAACTCAGAAAACTACAGGACACTGAAAAAATAGATGGAGGAAGACATAAACAGATGGAAGAACATACCGTGTTCATGGATTGGTAGAATCAACATCATTAAAATGCCCATACTACCCAAAGCAATCTATAGATTCAATGCACTCCCCATTAAAATACCAATGGCATATTTCACAGACCTAGAAGGAACTCTCCAAAAATTCATCTGGACTAAAAAAATACCCCATATAGCTGCAGGAATCCTGAGAAAGAAGAACAAAGTAGGAGTGCTCTCAATACGAGATATCAAGCTGTATTACAAAGCCTCTGTTCTCAAAACTCCCTGGTACTGGCACAAGAACAGACATACAGATCAATGGAATAGAATAGAGAACCCAGAAATTGACCCAAACCACTATGCCCAATTAATATTTGACAAAAGAGGCAAGAACATACAATGGAGTCAAGATAGTCTCTTCAATAAATGGTGTTGGGAAAATTGGACAGATCCATGCAGAAAAAAATGAAACTAGACCACCAACTTACACCATACACAAAAATAAACTCAAAATGGATAAAGCACTTAAACATAAGACGGGAAACCATAAAAATACTAGAGGAATCCATAGGCAGCATAATCTCAGACATATGCCGAAGCAGCTTGTTCACCGATACAGCTCCTAGGCCAATGTTAACGAAAGAGAAAATAAACAAATGGAACTACATCAAAATAAAAAGCTTTTGCACAGCTAAAGGAACCATCAACAAAACAACAAGAAAGCCCACTGCATGAGAAAACATATTTGCCAATGTTATCACTGATAAGGGTTTAATCTCCAACATTTACAGGGAACTTAAACAACTTAATATAAGGAAGATGAACAATCCAATCAAAAAATGGGCAAGGGATCTAAATAGATATCTTTCTAAAGAAGACATAAGGAAGGCCAAGAGACATGAAAACATGCTCAAAGTCACTAATCATCTGAGAGATGCAAATCAAAACAACAATGTGGTACCATCTCACATCTGTCAGAATGGCCATCATCAACAAATCAATAAAGGACAAGTGCTGGTGAGGATACAGAGAAAAAGGAACCCTCGTGCACTGCTGGTGGGAATGCAAACTGGTGCAGCCACTGTGGAGCACAGTATAGATTTTCCTCCGAAAACTAAAAATGAAACTCCCAATTGACCCTGTGATCCCACTTCTAAGAATATATACCAAGCAACTAGAAACACCAATCAGAAAATATATATGTACCCCTACGTTCATAGCAGCACAATTTACCATAGCTAAGATTTGGAAATGGCCTAAGTGCCCATCAGCAGATGAGAGGATTAAAAACTGTGGTACATCTACACAATGGAATACTATGCTGCTGTATAAAAGAAGAAATTCTTACCATTTGCAACATCATGGATGAACTGGAGAGCATTATGCTAAGTGAAATAAGCCAGTCAGAGAAAGATAAATATCACATGATCTCACTCATTTATGGAGTATAATGAACAACATAAACTAATTAACAAAAACAGATCCAGAGACAGAGAAGTATCGATCAAACCATCAAATCTCAGAGGGAAGGTAGGAGAGGGTGGGGGTAAGAGAGAGAGATCAACCAAAGGACTTGTATGCATACATATGAGCATAACCAAAGGACTTAGACAACAGAGGGGTGAGGACATGAGAGAGGTAGTGGGTGGGGGGGAATGGGGTGATAAGGACACATATGTAATACCTTAATAAAGAAAATAATTAAAAAAATAAATCCTTATTACCTATCTTGTGATGTCAAAAAAAAAAAAAAAAAGAGTGGCCTGGTGCTGGAGATCTGAGATGTTTTGCATGTCTTTACCAACCTCCATATCTGTTGAAGGCATCCAAGATAAGTAGAAGCTGTACCAGATCTCAAAAAAGGCCTAGTTCATATTGAAGCATCTACCTTATATAAAAACTGCTGTTTGAAATTTTCACCCTGCTATTTGGCTTCTATAAATGCTTGCTTGCTTAAATAATGAGGAATATGAGACTACTCCCACTTCAGAGAGGCCATTACACCTTCACCCACCAGAGACTCACTGTTCTGGATGCTGCCACCTGGGCTGCAGGACTTGTCAGGCACCCACACCCAAGGCTGGAGGGTAACTGGGGTGAGGCTGAGTTGAACTCAGTAAGCCAAACAGTCTGGGATGCACAGAGATCTCAATCCCACCTGTTGCAGTTAATCAAGCCTCAGAAACACCACTGCACAGCAAGGACACTGTGGGACTCTGAGCGTTTGTGCCACTGACTACGTTAACAGAACAAAGAGGTCAAAATGACCACCAGGAGAAAGACACAGGAAGTCACGCCCAAGTCAATGAGCACCAGAATAATGCGCCTGACTTTGGCTTTCATTGGCTAAACCCAGCCATCATTAGCCCCATTGTCCTTGGAGTAATGTACTTTTCCAGGCTCAAGTGGTGGCATTAGGATTGCACTCACTCATTGATCATTGCAAATATTGGTGTTGGAGCGCCCAAGTGGTGTTCAGAAATAACTTTAGGTTTTGGGGGCTGGACACAGGTTTCTGGGAAGTTTTGTCTGCAGTTAATCTCTTGTTTTGAGATACTATTTCAAATTCTATGCAGCTCGCTGAGGTGAACAGTATTATTTCAATTATTCCTGAAGACTACAAATTTAAATGAATATTTTTTGTGTGTTTTATTTGACTTAGAGAGAGGAAATGAGAGGTAAAGAAAGAAACACCTAACATCTGCCTTCTGCACGTCCCCCACCCCCACCACCTGGGCATCCATACAGGAAACCTGGCTTGTGTCCTCACCAATAATCAAACTGGCAATCTTTCTGTGCATGGGATGACAGTCAACCAACAGAGCCACTCTGAGCATCAGATTTTTTAATTTTTTTACATAAAAATGTCACATTGTTAAGAGAAAAAAAGCAGGTTATAAGAGAATATACATAATTCTATTCTAATCACTTAAAAACAAAATTTGAAAGGACACAAAGGCCAACAAGTTGACATTTCATACATTCTTACTAGTAGGATGTTTGTAGTCGGTATATATTGTGAAGCTATGGGGCGAAGAGTTACTGAATGTTTCCTTCTTATATCAGGACCTACGTTGAATGCTTTACATGCATAATTATTTCATTTAATCCTGTCTGCAATCTGAGATGGCTTAACCATCTATTTTATAGAGAGGAAATCCAGGCTCAGAGACTCAAGGTCAACTGCCTGGTTGCAGAGTTCATACAAGGCAGGGCTGAAGTCAATCCCATGTGTCTCTAATAAGTTCTGTCTTCGAATGTTAGGCTCTGCTGCTTTCTGGAGCTTAGAATGGGGGATGCGTACCCATTAGGATGGGCTCGATATTATTGTAGTAACAAATAGCCCCAAAGCTCCCTGAAAATGAAGAGAAAACTGCTCTTGCAAAACTTTGCCTCATCCCATCTTCTCTGTTGCCTTTGGACACAAAACAGGCCCAGGATTCTGAATCCTCTCAGCTCAGCCACACCAACCAAAACCTTGCATGGAGCATGGCAGCCTGTCATCCTCTTTCACCTGCCACACTTGTGTCACCCACAAGAGACTTACTGTTCTGGACTCTGAAACCTGGGCTGCAGGACTGGACAGGAAACCAAACCCGAGGCTGGAGGGAAAATGGGTGAGGCTGAGTTGAACTCTGTAAGCAAATGAAGGCCTCAATCCCACCTGTTGCAGCTTATCAAGCCTCAGACACACCACTGCAAAACGGGGACACTGTGTCTGATGCCTCATCCTAATCAGACTCTGAGCGCTGGAGCCTCAGTCTATGTTAACGGAACAAAGAGGTCAAAATGACCGTGAGGAGAAAGAAGCAGAAAGTCACGCCCAAACCAATAGCACCTTAATAATGTGCTGGCCCAGCGCTTTCATTAGCTAAACCTGGCCATCATTAGGCGCATTGCCCTTTGGGTAACGTACTTTTCCAGGCTACATACATGCTATTAGGATCACAATCACTCACTGATCATTGCAAATATTGGTGCTGGTGGGCCTGAGTGGTGTTGGGAAATGACAATTTTGGGTTTCGGGGGATGGTCACAGGTTTCTCAGAAGTGTTGTCTGCAACTGATCTCTTGTTTTGACATATTATTTCAGATTTAGTGAAACTCAGTATCATCGCTGAACTGAAAAGTATTATTTCAATTACTCCTGAAGTCTACAAATGTAAAATGATTTCAAAAAGTTTTTTTTTTTTTAATTTGACTTTTAGAGAGAAGAGGAAATGAGAGGGAGACAGAGAAATACCAATTGGCTGCCTCCTGCATGCTCCCCAACCAACCCTCTGGGCATCCAGCCAGGCAACCTGGCTTGTGTCCTCACTAGGAATGGAACTGGCAACCTTCCCATGCATGGGCTAATGCTCAACCCACTGAGCCATTCTAGCTGTCATATTTTGTACTTTTAATATAAAACCATCACATTATTAAGAGAAAAACCAAGTTATGAGAGAATATCCATATAGTATCCTATTTGTTTAAAAACAAAATTTGAAAGGATATATAGTCCAACAACTTCACATTTCGTACATTGTTAGAATGTTTGTAGTCAGTACACATTGTGAAGCTATGGAGCTAAAAGTTACTAAACGTTTACTACATGTGTCAGGCCCTGGATTCAAAGTTTTACATGCATTATTATAGCACTTAATTCTCTCCACAAGCTGAGATGGTTTAACCATCTATTTTACAGAGGGGAGATCAAGGCTCAGAGACTCAAGGTCAACTGCCTGATTGTAGAGTTAATACAAGTCAGGGTTGGAAATCAAACTCATGTGTTTCTAAAACTAATGACATAAAAACACAACAATCCAAAACTATGGGACACAATGAAAGCAGTCTTAAAAGGGAAGTTTATAGCTCTACAGGCCTATCTCAAAAAGCAAGAAAACATGGTAGTAAACCATCTAACTCTACAGCTCAAAGAATTAGAAAGAGAGCAACAAGAAAACCCCACAGTGAGCAGAAGGAAGGAGATAATAAAGACCAGAGCAGAAATGAATGACATAGAGGCAAATAAAATAAAATAAAATAAAAATACAAAAGATCAATGAAAACAAGAGCTGGTTCTTTGAAAGGATAAACAAGATTGATGAACCTCTAGCCAGGCTCACCAAGAAGCAAAGAAAGAGGTCCCAAATAAACAAAATAAAAAATCAAAGAGGAGAAATAACAACAGACCCCACAGAAATGCAAAGGATTGTTAAAAAATACTATGAACAACTCAACTCCAACAAACTAGACAACCTGGAGAAAATGGACATATTCCTAGAAAAATACAACCTTCCAAAACTCAATCAGGAAGATTCTAAGAATCTCAATAGGCCAATAACTATGGAAGAAATTGAAGCAGTCATCAAAAAGCTCCCAGCAAACAAAAGCCCGGGCAAGACAGCTTCACAGGGGAGTTTTACCAAACATTCAAGGAAGAACTAAAACTTATCCTCCTCAGACTATTCCAAAAAATTCAAGAGGAAGGAACACTTCCAAGCTCATTCTATGAAGCCAGCATTATCCTAATACCAAAACCAGATAAAGACAACACAATGAAAGAGAATTAAAGGCCAATATCCCTCATGAATGTAGATGCCAACATCCTCAACAAAATTCTAGCAAATCGGATCCAGCAGTACATCAGAAAGATCATACACCATGACCAAATAGGATTTACCCTCAGGATGCTAGGATGGTACAATATCCGCAAATCAATAAACGTTATACATCACATAAACAAATTGAGAGATAAAAATCACACGGTCATATCAATTGATGCAGAAAAAGCATTTGACAAAATCCAACACCCTTTCTTGATAAAAACTCTCAGCAAGGTAAGAATAGGATAATAATACCTCAACATAATAAAAGCTATATATAACAAGCCACAGCCAACATCATACTCAATGGACAAAAACTAAAACCACTTCTCCTAATAACAGGAACAAGACAGGGTTGCCCACTCTCACAACTCCTGTTCGACATAGTACTGGAAGTACTAGCCATTGCGATCAGACAAGAAGAAGAAATAAAAGGCATCCAAATTGGAAAAGAAGAGGTAAAGCTGTCCTCATTTGTAGATGACATGATACCGTGCATAGAAAACCTTAAGACTCTATCAAAAAATTATTAGACTTAATAAATGAATTCGGCAATGTAGCAGCATACAAAATCAATGCCAAGAAATGTGTAGCATTTCTTTGCACCAATAGTGAAATTGCAGAAAGAGAGATTAAAAAAGCAATGCCATTTACCATCGCACCAAAGAAATTAAGATACCTAGGAATAAACTTAACTAAGTAGGTAAAAGACCTATATGCAAAAAACTACAGGACACTGAAAAAAGAGATAGAGGAAGACATAAACAGATGGAAGAACATACCGTGTTCATGGATTGGTAGAATCAACATCATTAAAATGCCCATACTACCCAAAGCAATCTATAGATTCAATGCACTCCCCATTAAAATACCAATGGCATATTTCACAGACCTAGAAGGAACTCTCCAAAAATTCATCTGGACTAAAAAAATACCCCATATAGCTGCAGGAATCCTGAGAAAGAAGAACAAAGTAGGAGTGCTCTCAATACGAGATATCAAGCTGTATTACAAAGCCTCTGTTCTCAAAACTCCCTGGTACTGGCACAAGAACAGACATACAGATCAATGGAATAGAATAGAGAACCCAGAAATTGACCCAAACCACTATGCCCAATTAATATTTGACAAAAGAGGCAAGAACATACAATGGAGTCAAGATAGTCTCTTCAATAAATGGTGTTGGGAAAATTGGACAGATCCATGCAGAAAAAAATGAAACTAGACCACCAACTTACACCATACACAAAAATAAACTCAAAATGGATAAAGCACTTAAACATAAGACGGGAAACCATAAAAATACTAGAGGAATCCATAGGCAGCATAATCTCAGACATATGCCGAAGCAGCTTGTTCACCGATACAGCTCCTAGGCCAATGTTAACGAAAGAGAAAATAAACAAATGGAACTACATCAAAATAAAAAGCTTTTGCACAGCTAAAGGAACCATCAACAAAACAACAAGAAAGCCCACTGCATGAGAAAACATATTTGCCAATGTTATCACTGATAAGGGTTTAATCTCCAACATTTACAGGGAACTTAAACAACTTAATATAAGGAAGATGAACAATCCAATCAAAAAATGGGCAAGGGATCTAAATAGATATCTTTCTAAAGAAGACATAAGGAAGGCCAAGAGACATGAAAACATGCTCAAAGTCACTAATCATCTGAGAGATGCAAATCAAAACAACAATGTGGTACCATCTCACATCTGTCAGAATGGCCATCATCAACAAATCAATAAAGGACAAGTGCTGGTGAGGATACAGAGAAAAAGGAACCCTCGTGCACTGCTGGTGGGAATGCAAACTGGTGCAGCCACTGTGGAGCACAGTATAGATTTTCCTCCGAAAACTAAAAATGAAACTCCCAATTGACCCTGTGATCCCACTTCTAAGAATATATACCAAGCAACTAGAAACACCAATCAGAAAATATATATGTACCCCTACGTTCATAGCAGCACAATTTACCATAGCTAAGATTTGGAAATGGCCTAAGTGCCCATCAGCAGATGAGAGGATTAAAAACTGTGGTACATCTACACAATGGAATACTATGCTGCTGTATAAAAGAAGAAATTCTTACCATTTGCAACATCATGGATGAACTGGAGAGCATTATGCTAAGTGAAATAAGCCAGTCAGAGAAAGATAAATATCACATGATCTCACTCATTTATGGAGTATAATGAACAACATAAACTAATTAACAAAAACAGATCCAGAGACAGAGAAGTATCGATCAAACCATCAAATCTCAGAGGGAAGGTAGGAGAGGGTGGGGGTAAGAGAGAGAGATCAACCAAAGGACTTGTATGCATACATATGAGCATAACCAAAGGACTTAGACAACAGAGGGGTGAGGACATGAGAGAGGTAGTGGGTGGGGGGGAATGGGGTGATAAGGACACATATGTAATACCTTAATAAAGAAAATAATTAAAAAAATAAATCCTTATTACCTATCTTGTGATGTCAAAAAAAAAAAAAAAAAGAGTGGCCTGGTGCTGGAGATCTGAGATGTTTTGCATGTCTTTACCAACCTCCATATCTGTTGAAGGCATCCAAGATAAGTAGAAGCTGTACCAGATCTCAAAAAAGGCCTAGTTCATATTGAAGCATCTACCTTATATAAAAACTGCTGTTTGAAATTTTCACCCTGCTATTTGGCTTCTATAAATGCTTGCTTGCTTAAATAATGAGGAATATGAGACTACTCCCACTTCAGAGAGGCCATTACACCTTCACCCACCAGAGACTCACTGTTCTGGATGCTGCCACCTGGGCTGCAGGACTTGTCAGGCACCCACACCCAAGGCTGGAGGGTAACTGGGGTGAGGCTGAGTTGAACTCAGTAAGCCAAACAGTCTGGGATGCACAGAGATCTCAATCCCACCTGTTGCAGTTAATCAAGCCTCAGAAACACCACTGCACAGCAAGGACACTGTGGGACTCTGAGCGTTTGTGCCACTGACTACGTTAACAGAACAAAGAGGTCAAAATGACCACCAGGAGAAAGACACAGGAAGTCACGCCCAAGTCAATGAGCACCAGAATAATGCGCCTGACTTTGGCTTTCATTGGCTAAACCCAGCCATCATTAGCCCCATTGTCCTTGGAGTAATGTACTTTTCCAGGCTCAAGTGGTGGCATTAGGATTGCACTCACTCATTGATCATTGCAAATATTGGTGTTGGAGCGCCCAAGTGGTGTTCAGAAATAACTTTAGGTTTTGGGGGCTGGACACAGGTTTCTGGGAAGTTTTGTCTGCAGTTAATCTCTTGTTTTGAGATACTATTTCAAATTCTATGCAGCTCGCTGAGGTGAACAGTATTATTTCAATTATTCCTGAAGACTACAAATTTAAATGAATATTTTTTGTGTGTTTTATTTGACTTAGAGAGAGGAAATGAGAGGTAAAGAAAGAAACACCTAACATCTGCCTTCTGCACGTCCCCCACCCCCACCACCTGGGCATCCATACAGGAAACCTGGCTTGTGTCCTCACCAATAATCAAACTGGCAATCTTTCTGTGCATGGGATGACAGTCAACCAACAGAGCCACTCTGAGCATCAGATTTTTTAATTTTTTTACATAAAAATGTCACATTGTTAAGAGAAAAAAAGCAGGTTATAAGAGAATATACATAATTCTATTCTAATCACTTAAAAACAAAATTTGAAAGGACACAAAGGCCAACAAGTTGACATTTCATACATTCTTACTAGTAGGATGTTTGTAGTCGGTATATATTGTGAAGCTATGGGGCGAAGAGTTACTGAATGTTTCCTTCTTATATCAGGACCTACGTTGAATGCTTTACATGCATAATTATTTCATTTAATCCTGTCTGCAATCTGAGATGGCTTAACCATCTATTTTATAGAGAGGAAATCCAGGCTCAGAGACTCAAGGTCAACTGCCTGGTTGCAGAGTTCATACAAGGCAGGGCTGAAGTCAATCCCATGTGTCTCTAATAAGTTCTGTCTTCGAATGTTAGGCTCTGCTGCTTTCTGGAGCTTAGAATGGGGGATGCGTACCCATTAGGATGGGCTCGATATTATTGTAGTAACAAATAGCCCCAAAGCTCCCTGAAAATGAAGAGAAAACTGCTCTTGCAAAACTTTGCCTCATCCCATCTTCTCTGTTGCCTTTGGACACAAAACAGGCCCAGGATTCTGAATCCTCTCAGCTCAGCCACACCAACCAAAACCTTGCATGGAGCATGGCAGCCTGTCATCCTCTTTCACCTGCCACACTTGTGTCACCCACAAGAGACTTACTGTTCTGGACTCTGAAACCTGGGCTGCAGGACTGGACAGGAAACCAAACCCGAGGCTGGAGGGAAAATGGGTGAGGCTGAGTTGAACTCTGTAAGCAAATGAAGGCCTCAATCCCACCTGTTGCAGCTTATCAAGCCTCAGACACACCACTGCAAAACGGGGACACTGTGTCTGATGCCTCATCCTAATCAGACTCTGAGCGCTGGAGCCTCAGTCTATGTTAACGGAACAAAGAGGTCAAAATGACCGTGAGGAGAAAGAAGCAGAAAGTCACGCCCAAACCAATAGCACCTTAATAATGTGCTGGCCCAGCGCTTTCATTAGCTAAACCTGGCCATCATTAGGCGCATTGCCCTTTGGGTAACGTACTTTTCCAGGCTACATACATGCTATTAGGATCACAATCACTCACTGATCATTGCAAATATTGGTGCTGGTGGGCCTGAGTGGTGTTGGGAAATGACAATTTTGGGTTTCGGGGGATGGTCACAGGTTTCTCAGAAGTGTTGTCTGCAACTGATCTCTTGTTTTGACATATTATTTCAGATTTAGTGAAACTCAGTATCATCGCTGAACTGAAAAGTATTATTTCAATTACTCCTGAAGTCTACAAATGTAAAATGATTTCAAAAAGTTTTTTTTTTTTTAATTTGACTTTTAGAGAGAAGAGGAAATGAGAGGGAGACAGAGAAATACCAATTGGCTGCCTCCTGCATGCTCCCCAACCAACCCTCTGGGCATCCAGCCAGGCAACCTGGCTTGTGTCCTCACTAGGAATGGAACTGGCAACCTTCCCATGCATGGGCTAATGCTCAACCCACTGAGCCATTCTAGCTGTCATATTTTGTACTTTTAATATAAAACCATCACATTATTAAGAGAAAAACCAAGTTATGAGAGAATATCCATATAGTATCCTATTTGTTTAAAAACAAAATTTGAAAGGATATATAGTCCAACAACTTCACATTTCGTACATTGTTAGAATGTTTGTAGTCAGTACACATTGTGAAGCTATGGAGCTAAAAGTTACTAAACGTTTACTACATGTGTCAGGCCCTGGATTCAAAGTTTTACATGCATTATTATAGCACTTAATTCTCTCCACAAGCTGAGATGGTTTAACCATCTATTTTACAGAGGGGAGATCAAGGCTCAGAGACTCAAGGTCAACTGCCTGATTGTAGAGTTAATACAAGTCAGGGTTGGAAATCAAACTCATGTGTTTCTAAAACTAATGACATAAAAACACAACAATCCAAAACTATGGGACACAATGAAAGCAGTCTTAAAAGGGAAGTTTATAGCTCTACAGGCCTATCTCAAAAAGCAAGAAAACATGGTAGTAAACCATCTAACTCTACAGCTCAAAGAATTAGAAAGAGAGCAACAAGAAAACCCCACAGTGAGCAGAAGGAAGGAGATAATAAAGACCAGAGCAGAAATGAATGACATAGAGGCAAATAAAATAAAATAAAATAAAAATACAAAAGATCAATGAAAACAAGAGCTGGTTCTTTGAAAGGATAAACAAGATTGATGAACCTCTAGCCAGGCTCACCAAGAAGCAAAGAAAGAGGTCCCAAATAAACAAAATAAAAAATCAAAGAGGAGAAATAACAACAGACCCCACAGAAATGCAAAGGATTGTTAAAAAATACTATGAACAACTCAACTCCAACAAACTAGACAACCTGGAGAAAATGGACATATTCCTAGAAAAATACAACCTTCCAAAACTCAATCAGGAAGATTCTAAGAATCTCAATAGGCCAATAACTATGGAAGAAATTGAAGCAGTCATCAAAAAGCTCCCAGCAAACAAAAGCCCGGGCAAGACAGCTTCACAGGGGAGTTTTACCAAACATTCAAGGAAGAACTAAAACTTATCCTCCTCAGACTATTCCAAAAAATTCAAGAGGAAGGAACACTTCCAAGCTCATTCTATGAAGCCAGCATTATCCTAATACCAAAACCAGATAAAGACAACACAATGAAAGAGAATTAAAGGCCAATATCCCTCATGAATGTAGATGCCAACATCCTCAACAAAATTCTAGCAAATCGGATCCAGCAGTACATCAGAAAGATCATACACCATGACCAAATAGGATTTACCCTCAGGATGCTAGGATGGTACAATATCCGCAAATCAATAAACGTTATACATCACATAAACAAATTGAGAGATAAAAATCACACGGTCATATCAATTGATGCAGAAAAAGCATTTGACAAAATCCAACACCCTTTCTTGATAAAAACTCTCAGCAAGGTAAGAATAGGATAATAATACCTCAACATAATAAAAGCTATATATAACAAGCCACAGCCAACATCATACTCAATGGACAAAAACTAAAACCACTTCTCCTAATAACAGGAACAAGACAGGGTTGCCCACTCTCACAACTCCTGTTCGACATAGTACTGGAAGTACTAGCCATTGCGATCAGACAAGAAGAAGAAATAAAAGGCATCCAAATTGGAAAAGAAGAGGTAAAGCTGTCCTCATTTGTAGATGACATGATACCGTGCATAGAAAACCTTAAGACTCTATCAAAAAATTATTAGACTTAATAAATGAATTCGGCAATGTAGCAGCATACAAAATCAATGCCAAGAAATGTGTAGCATTTCTTTGCACCAATAGTGAAATTGCAGAAAGAGAGATTAAAAAAGCAATGCCATTTACCATCGCACCAAAGAAATTAAGATACCTAGGAATAAACTTAACTAAGTAGGTAAAAGACCTATATGCAAAAAACTACAGGACACTGAAAAAAGAGATAGAGGAAGACATAAACAGATGGAAGAACATACCGTGTTCATGGATTGGTAGAATCAACATCATTAAAATGCCCATACTACCCAAAGCAATCTATAGATTCAATGCACTCCCCATTAAAATACCAATGGCATATTTCACAGACCTAGAAGGAACTCTCCAAAAATTCATCTGGACTAAAAAAATACCCCATATAGCTGCAGGAATCCTGAGAAAGAAGAACAAAGTAGGAGTGCTCTCAATACGAGATATCAAGCTGTATTACAAAGCCTCTGTTCTCAAAACTCCCTGGTACTGGCACAAGAACAGACATACAGATCAATGGAATAGAATAGAGAACCCAGAAATTGACCCAAACCACTATGCCCAATTAATATTTGACAAAAGAGGCAAGAACATACAATGGAGTCAAGATAGTCTCTTCAATAAATGGTGTTGGGAAAATTGGACAGATCCATGCAGAAAAAAATGAAACTAGACCACCAACTTACACCATACACAAAAATAAACTCAAAATGGATAAAGCACTTAAACATAAGACGGGAAACCATAAAAATACTAGAGGAATCCATAGGCAGCATAATCTCAGACATATGCCGAAGCAGCTTGTTCACCGATACAGCTCCTAGGCCAATGTTAACGAAAGAGAAAATAAACAAATGGAACTACATCAAAATAAAAAGCTTTTGCACAGCTAAAGGAACCATCAACAAAACAACAAGAAAGCCCACTGCATGAGAAAACATATTTGCCAATGTTATCACTGATAAGGGTTTAATCTCCAACATTTACAGGGAACTTAAACAACTTAATATAAGGAAGATGAACAATCCAATCAAAAAATGGGCAAGGGATCTAAATAGATATCTTTCTAAAGAAGACATAAGGAAGGCCAAGAGACATGAAAACATGCTCAAAGTCACTAATCATCTGAGAGATGCAAATCAAAACAACAATGTGGTACCATCTCACATCTGTCAGAATGGCCATCATCAACAAATCAATAAAGGACAAGTGCTGGTGAGGATACAGAGAAAAAGGAACCCTCGTGCACTGCTGGTGGGAATGCAAACTGGTGCAGCCACTGTGGAGCACAGTATAGATTTTCCTCCGAAAACTAAAAATGAAACTCCCAATTGACCCTGTGATCCCACTTCTAAGAATATATACCAAGCAACTAGAAACACCAATCAGAAAATATATATGTACCCCTACGTTCATAGCAGCACAATTTACCATAGCTAAGATTTGGAAATGGCCTAAGTGCCCATCAGCAGATGAGAGGATTAAAAACTGTGGTACATCTACACAATGGAATACTATGCTGCTGTATAAAAGAAGAAATTCTTACCATTTGCAACATCATGGATGAACTGGAGAGCATTATGCTAAGTGAAATAAGCCAGTCAGAGAAAGATAAATATCACATGATCTCACTCATTTATGGAGTATAATGAACAACATAAACTAATTAACAAAAACAGATCCAGAGACAGAGAAGTATCGATCAAACCATCAAATCTCAGAGGGAAGGTAGGAGAGGGTGGGGGTAAGAGAGAGAGATCAACCAAAGGACTTGTATGCATACATATGAGCATAACCAAAGGACTTAGACAACAGAGGGGTGAGGACATGAGAGAGGTAGTGGGTGGGGGGGGAATGGGGTGATAAGGACACATATGTAATACCTTAATAAAGAAAATAATTAAAAAAATAAATCCTTATTACCTATCTTGTGATGTCAAAAAAAAAAAAAAAAAGAGTGGCCTGGTGCTGGAGATCTGAGATGTTTTGCATGTCTTTACCAACCTCCATATCTGTTGAAGGCATCCAAGATAAGTAGAAGCTGTACCAGATCTCAAAAAAGGCCTAGTTCATATTGAAGCATCTACCTTATATAAAAACTGCTGTTTGAAATTTTCACCCTGCTATTTGGCTTCTATAAATGCTTGCTTGCTTAAATAATGAGGAATATGAGACTACTCCCACTTCAGAGAGGCCATTACACCTTCACCCACCAGAGACTCACTGTTCTGGATGCTGCCACCTGGGCTGCAGGACTTGTCAGGCACCCACACCCAAGGCTGGAGGGTAACTGGGGTGAGGCTGAGTTGAACTCAGTAAGCCAAACAGTCTGGGATGCACAGAGATCTCAATCCCACCTGTTGCAGTTAATCAAGCCTCAGAAACACCACTGCACAGCAAGGACACTGTGGGACTCTGAGCGTTTGTGCCACTGACTACGTTAACAGAACAAAGAGGTCAAAATGACCACCAGGAGAAAGACACAGGAAGTCACGCCCAAGTCAATGAGCACCAGAATAATGCGCCTGACTTTGGCTTTCATTGGCTAAACCCAGCCATCATTAGCCCCATTGTCCTTGGAGTAATGTACTTTTCCAGGCTCAAGTGGTGGCATTAGGATTGCACTCACTCATTGATCATTGCAAATATTGGTGTTGGAGCGCCCAAGTGGTGTTCAGAAATAACTTTAGGTTTTGGGGGCTGGACACAGGTTTCTGGGAAGTTTTGTCTGCAGTTAATCTCTTGTTTTGAGATACTATTTCAAATTCTATGCAGCTCGCTGAGGTGAACAGTATTATTTCAATTATTCCTGAAGACTACAAATTTAAATGAATATTTTTTGTGTGTTTTATTTGACTTAGAGAGAGGAAATGAGAGGTAAAGAAAGAAACACCTAACATCTGCCTTCTGCACGTCCCCCACCCCCACCACCTGGGCATCCATACAGGAAACCTGGCTTGTGTCCTCACCAATAATCAAACTGGCAATCTTTCTGTGCATGGGATGACAGTCAACCAACAGAGCCACTCTGAGCATCAGATTTTTTAATTTTTTTACATAAAAATGTCACATTGTTAAGAGAAAAAAAGCAGGTTATAAGAGAATATACATAATTCTATTCTAATCACTTAAAAACAAAATTTGAAAGGACACAAAGGCCAACAAGTTGACATTTCATACATTCTTACTAGTAGGATGTTTGTAGTCGGTATATATTGTGAAGCTATGGGGCGAAGAGTTACTGAATGTTTCCTTCTTATATCAGGACCTACGTTGAATGCTTTACATGCATAATTATTTCATTTAATCCTGTCTGCAATCTGAGATGGCTTAACCATCTATTTTATAGAGAGGAAATCCAGGCTCAGAGACTCAAGGTCAACTGCCTGGTTGCAGAGTTCATACAAGGCAGGGCTGAAGTCAATCCCATGTGTCTCTAATAAGTTCTGTCTTCGAATGTTAGGCTCTGCTGCTTTCTGGAGCTTAGAATGGGGGATGCGTACCCATTAGGATGGGCTCGATATTATTGTAGTAACAAATAGCCCCAAAGCTCCCTGAAAATGAAGAGAAAACTGCTCTTGCAAAACTTTGCCTCATCCCATCTTCTCTGTTGCCTTTGGACACAAAACAGGCCCAGGATTCTGAATCCTCTCAGCTCAGCCACACCAACCAAAACCTTGCATGGAGCATGGCAGCCTGTCATCCTCTTTCACCTGCCACACTTGTGTCACCCACAAGAGACTTACTGTTCTGGACTCTGAAACCTGGGCTGCAGGACTGGACAGGAAACCAAACCCGAGGCTGGAGGGAAAATGGGTGAGGCTGAGTTGAACTCTGTAAGCAAATGAAGGCCTCAATCCCACCTGTTGCAGCTTATCAAGCCTCAGACACACCACTGCAAAACGGGGACACTGTGTCTGATGCCTCATCCTAATCAGACTCTGAGCGCTGGAGCCTCAGTCTATGTTAACGGAACAAAGAGGTCAAAATGACCGTGAGGAGAAAGAAGCAGAAAGTCACGCCCAAACCAATAGCACCTTAATAATGTGCTGGCCCAGCGCTTTCATTAGCTAAACCTGGCCATCATTAGGCGCATTGCCCTTTGGGTAACGTACTTTTCCAGGCTACATACATGCTATTAGGATCACAATCACTCACTGATCATTGCAAATATTGGTGCTGGTGGGCCTGAGTGGTGTTGGGAAATGACAATTTTGGGTTTCGGGGGATGGTCACAGGTTTCTCAGAAGTGTTGTCTGCAACTGATCTCTTGTTTTGACATATTATTTCAGATTTAGTGAAACTCAGTATCATCGCTGAACTGAAAAGTATTATTTCAATTACTCCTGAAGTCTACAAATGTAAAATGATTTCAAAAAGTTTTTTTTTTTTAATTTGACTTTTAGAGAGAAGAGGAAATGAGAGGGAGACAGAGAAATACCAATTGGCTGCCTCCTGCATGCTCCCCAACCAACCCTCTGGGCATCCAGCCAGGCAACCTGGCTTGTGTCCTCACTAGGAATGGAACTGGCAACCTTCCCATGCATGGGCTAATGCTCAACCCACTGAGCCATTCTAGCTGTCATATTTTGTACTTTTAATATAAAACCATCACATTATTAAGAGAAAAACCAAGTTATGAGAGAATATCCATATAGTATCCTATTTGTTTAAAAACAAAATTTGAAAGGATATATAGTCCAACAACTTCACATTTCGTACATTGTTAGAATGTTTGTAGTCAGTACACATTGTGAAGCTATGGAGCTAAAAGTTACTAAACGTTTACTACATGTGTCAGGCCCTGGATTCAAAGTTTTACATGCATTATTATAGCACTTAATTCTCTCCACAAGCTGAGATGGTTTAACCATCTATTTTACAGAGGGGAGATCAAGGCTCAGAGACTCAAGGTCAACTGCCTGATTGTAGAGTTAATACAAGTCAGGGTTGGAAATCAAACTCATGTGTTTCTAAAACTAATGACATAAAAACACAACAATCCAAAACTATGGGACACAATGAAAGCAGTCTTAAAAGGGAAGTTTATAGCTCTACAGGCCTATCTCAAAAAGCAAGAAAACATGGTAGTAAACCATCTAACTCTACAGCTCAAAGAATTAGAAAGAGAGCAACAAGAAAACCCCACAGTGAGCAGAAGGAAGGAGATAATAAAGACCAGAGCAGAAATGAATGACATAGAGGCAAATAAAATAAAATAAAATAAAAATACAAAAGATCAATGAAAACAAGAGCTGGTTCTTTGAAAGGATAAACAAGATTGATGAACCTCTAGCCAGGCTCACCAAGAAGCAAAGAAAGAGGTCCCAAATAAACAAAATAAAAAATCAAAGAGGAGAAATAACAACAGACCCCACAGAAATGCAAAGGATTGTTAAAAAATACTATGAACAACTCAACTCCAACAAACTAGACAACCTGGAGAAAATGGACATATTCCTAGAAAAATACAACCTTCCAAAACTCAATCAGGAAGATTCTAAGAATCTCAATAGGCCAATAACTATGGAAGAAATTGAAGCAGTCATCAAAAAGCTCCCAGCAAACAAAAGCCCGGGCAAGACAGCTTCACAGGGGAGTTTTACCAAACATTCAAGGAAGAACTAAAACTTATCCTCCTCAGACTATTCCAAAAAATTCAAGAGGAAGGAACACTTCCAAGCTCATTCTATGAAGCCAGCATTATCCTAATACCAAAACCAGATAAAGACAACACAATGAAAGAGAATTAAAGGCCAATATCCCTCATGAATGTAGATGCCAACATCCTCAACAAAATTCTAGCAAATCGGATCCAGCAGTACATCAGAAAGATCATACACCATGACCAAATAGGATTTACCCTCAGGATGCTAGGATGGTACAATATCCGCAAATCAATAAACGTTATACATCACATAAACAAATTGAGAGATAAAAATCACACGGTCATATCAATTGATGCAGAAAAAGCATTTGACAAAATCCAACACCCTTTCTTGATAAAAACTCTCAGCAAGGTAAGAATAGGATAATAATACCTCAACATAATAAAAGCTATATATAACAAGCCACAGCCAACATCATACTCAATGGACAAAAACTAAAACCACTTCTCCTAATAACAGGAACAAGACAGGGTTGCCCACTCTCACAACTCCTGTTCGACATAGTACTGGAAGTACTAGCCATTGCGATCAGACAAGAAGAAGAAATAAAAGGCATCCAAATTGGAAAAGAAGAGGTAAAGCTGTCCTCATTTGTAGATGACATGATACCGTGCATAGAAAACCTTAAGACTCTATCAAAAAATTATTAGACTTAATAAATGAATTCGGCAATGTAGCAGCATACAAAATCAATGCCAAGAAATGTGTAGCATTTCTTTGCACCAATAGTGAAATTGCAGAAAGAGAGATTAAAAAAGCAATGCCATTTACCATCGCACCAAAGAAATTAAGATACCTAGGAATAAACTTAACTAAGTAGGTAAAAGACCTATATGCAAAAAACTACAGGACACTGAAAAAAGAGATAGAGGAAGACATAAACAGATGGAAGAACATACTGTGTTCACGGATTGGTAGAAGCAATATCATCAAAATGTCCATACTACCCAAAGCAATCTATAGATTCAATGCACTCCCCATTATAATACCAACAGCATATTTCACAGACATAGAACGAACTCTCCAAACATTCATCCAGAATAAAGAAAGACCCCAAATAGCTGCAGCAATCCAGAGAAAGAGGAATAAAGTAGGTGGGATCTCAATACCAGATATCAAACTGTATTACAAAGCCACTGTTCTTAAAACAGCCTAGTACTGGCACTAGAACATACATAGATCAATGGAATAGAATAGAGCACCCAGAAATCGACCCAAACCGCTACGCCCAATGAATATTCAACAAAGGAGTCAAGAGCATAGAATGGAGTCAAGCCAGTCTCTTCAATAAATGGTTTTGGAAAAATTGGACAAATCCATGCAGAAAGATGAAACTAGACCACAAACTTACACCACACACAAAAATAAACTCAAAATGGATACAGGACATAAACATAAGATGGGAAACCATAAAAATACTTGAGGAATCCACAGGCAGCAAAATCTCAGACATATGCGGAAAGAACTTCTTCACTGATACTGCTCCTAGGGCAATGGATACTAAAGGGAGAAAAAACAAATGGGACTACATCAAAATAAAAAGATTTTACACAGCAAAGGAAACCATCAACAGAACAACAAGAAAGCCCACTGCATGGAAGAACATATGTGCCAATGTTATCATCAATAAGCATTTAATATCCACCATTTACAGGGAACTCATACAACTTAACAAAAGGAAGATGAACAACCCAATCAAAAAATGGGCAACGGACCTAAATAGATACTTTTTGAAAGAAGACTTAAGGAAGGCCAAGAGACATATGAAAACATGCTCAAAGTCACTAATTATATGAGAGATACAAATCAAAATGACTATGAGGTACCATCTCACACCTGTCAGAATGGCTATCATCAACAAATCAACAAAGGACAAATGTTGGCAAGGATGCGGAGAAAAAGGAACTCTGTTGCACTGCTGGTGGGAATGCAGACTGGTGCAGCCACTGTGGAGAACAGTAATGATTTTCCTCAAAAAACTAAAAATGGAAATCCCATTTGACCCAGTGATCCCACTTCCAGCAATATACCCCAAGAAGCTAGAAACACCAATCAGAAAGGATATATGCACCCCTATGTTCATAGCAGCACAATTCACCATAGATAAGATTTGGAAACAGCCTAAACAGCCCATCAACAGATGAGTGGATTAGAAAACTGTGGTACATCTACACAATGAAATACTACACTCTGGTAAAAAAGAAGAAATTCTTACCATTTGCAACATCATGGATGGAACTGGAGAGCATTATGATGAGTAAAATAAGTCAGTCAGAAAGATAAATACCACATGATGTCACTCATTTATGAAATATAATGAACAACATAAACTGATGAACAAAAACAGATTGAGATACAGAGAAGCATCGATCAGACCATAAAACCTCACAGAGAAGATAGGGGAAGGTGGGGGTTAGGGGAATAGATGAAAGGACTTGTATGCATGCATATAAGCCTAACCAATGGACACAAACAACAGGGGGTGAGGGCATGAGTGGGAGTGATTGGGGGTTAAAGGGGGGATGAGGCACATATGTAATACCTTAATCAATAAAGAAATTAAAGATAATGAAAACATAATCTCACTAAAAAAAATACCTGAATAAGTTCTGAATATGATGTCAATTCCCTAGTTTTGATCATGTATTGAATTAAGTACTAAAGTTATGTAAGATGCTACCTCTGGAATAAAAAGAGTGCAGGACCCCTCTACTATTTTGCAACTTCCTGTGATTTATAATTAATTCAAAATAAATAGGTAAGTAAATGGGCAAAAAGACATGCATACACATCTCCTCTAAGAAGATAAATAAATGGCTAATAAGCAGATGAGAAGATGCTCAACTTCATAAGTCGTTAAGGAGATGCAAATTAAAACCCCTGCACACTCACAGGCATTGTTACAATCAGAGAGCAACAATACCCGATCTTGTCCAAGAGTATGAAACTGAACCCCTCAGATGTGGCTGGTGGGAATGGAAACAGTGTGGCAATTCCTTAAAGAGTTAAAAGTACATTTATCATTTGACCCAACCATTCCACTCCTAACAATCTACCCAAGGAAAAAGAAATCACATATGTCCACACAAAGACCTTAGCTCCAGTGTTCATAGCGCAGTAACTCACAATGTCAAAAAGTGGGAACAGGATGTTATCAGAAACCTGAAAATCTACAACTGCAGCACCCACCAAATAGCTGCGAACCCCAGAACACTGGTCCCCAATTGGCGCAAACACTCAGATTCAGAGGAGCTCTACACTCCACCATGGGAAGGTCAGATTTCTCCTGGGATAAGGAGAGAGAGAACTACATAACCAGACATCCAGAAAAGAGAGACCATGGGGAGACAAAGAAACAGCCCGCATATGAAAGAAAAGCAGGCATCACTAGAAAAGGAAGTAAACGAAATGGAGGCAAGCAACCTTCCAGAGAAAGAATTCAGAGAAATGGTCATAAGGTGGCTGAAAAGAATGGAAGACAAATTCGACAATATGAGCAAGAACCAAGAGGAAATGAAGAAGAACCAGAAGAAATGAAAAATGACATCGCTGCTGTAAAGAACTCAATAGAAAACATCAAGAGTAGACTAGAAGAAGCAGAGCACCACATCAGTGAGCTAGAAGACAAGGTGGGAAAAATACCCAATTAGAGCAGCTTCTAGAAAAAAATAAAAAGCAGGAGGAGAGCCTAAGGGAACTTTGGGACAATGTGAAACAAAACAACATCAGCAAAATAGGGGTTCCAGGAGAGGAAACTGAGCAAGGATAAGAAAACCTGTTTGAAGAAATAATGACAGAAAACTTCCCTGATATGGGGAAGAAAAAAAAAACACACAAATCCAAGAAGCTCACAGAGTCCCAAGCAAAATGAACCCCAAAAGACTGACGCCAAGGCACATTATAATTGAATTGGCAAACACCAATAACAAAGTAAGAATCTTAAAAGCAGCCAGAAAGAGACAGAAAGTTACCTACAAAGGTACCCCCATCAGACAAGCAACAGATTTCTCAACAGAAACTCATCAGGCCAGAAGGGGAAGGAATGAAATATACAAAGTCATGGAAAGGAAGGGTCTGAATCCAAGAATACTGTACCCAGCAAGGCTATCAATCAAAATTGAAGGTGAAATCAGGAGTTTCACAGACAAAAAAGGACTAAGGGAATTTATCACCACCAAACCAGCAATGCAAGAAATGCTAAAGGGTCTGCTGTAAAAAAAAGAAATAGGAAGTGAAGAAGAAACACAGGGGTAAAGAATAAAAATGGCCACAAATAAGTACCTATCAATAATAACTTTAAGTGTAAATGGATTAAATGCCCCAATCAAAAGAGACAGGATAACAGATTGGATAGGAAAACAAGACCCATATATCTGCTGTCTACAAGAAACCCACCTCAGAAAAAAAGACACACACAGACTGATGGTGAAGGGATGGAAAAAGGTTTTTCAGGTGAATGGAAATGAAAACAAAGCTGGAGTAGAAATACTTATATCTGACAAATTACATCTCAAAGTGAAGGAAATAACAAGAGATAAGGAAGGCCACTTCATAATACTAAAGGGAGCAATCCAACAAGAAGAAGTAACTCTGGTAAACATATACACACCCAATACAGGAGCACCCAAATACATAAAAAAACTCCTGGAGGATATCAAGGGAGAGATTGACAGCAATACACTCATAGTAGGAGACTTTAATACCCCACTATCACCATTGGACAAATCCTCTAAACAAAAAATCAGCAAAGAAACATCAATCCCAAGTGACTCTCTAGACCAGATGGAATTGACATCTTCAGAACATTTCACCCCAAAGCCACACAATATACATTCTTCTCAAGTGAACATGGGTCATTTTCAAAGATAGACTATATGCGGGGATATAGGCAAAGTCTCTTCAAATTCAAGAAGATAGAAATCATATCAAGCATCTTCTCAGATCACAGTGGCATAAAACTGGAAATCAAATACAATAAAAACAATCCAAAAAAATCAAACACATGGAGACTAAACAGCATGCTATTAAACAATGACTGGGTTACCAGAGAGATCAAGGAAGAAATAAAAACATCATGGCAACAAATAACAATGAAAACACAACAATCCAAAATCTATGGGACACAGCAAAAGCAGTCTTAAGAGGGAAGTTCATAGCTCTACAAGCCTACAGCAAAAAACAAGAAACAATGGTAATAAATTACCTAACCCTACAACTCAAAGAGTTAGAAAGAGAGCAACAAGAAAAGCCCAGTGTAAGCAGAAGGAAGAAAATAATAAAGATCAGCGCAGAGATAAACAACATAGAGACCAAAGAAACAATAAAAAAGATTAACAAAACCAAGAGCTGGTTCTTTGAAAGGATAAAAAAGATTGATGAACCTCTAGCCAGGCTCACAAAGAAGCAAAGAGAGAGGACCTAATAAACAAAATCAGAAATGAAGGAGGTGAAATAACAACAGAACCTACAGAAATTCAAAGGATTGTTAAAAAATACTCTGAACAACTCTATTCCAACAAACTGGAGAACCTGGAGGAAATGGATATATTCCTAGAAAAATATAACATTCTGAAACTCAATCAGGAAGAATCTCAACATCTCAATAGGCCAATAACTATGGAAGAAATTGAAACAGTCGTCAAAAAGCTTCTGGTAAACAAAAGCCCGGGGGCAGATGGCTTCACAGGGATGTTTTACCAAACGTTCAAGGAAGAAAAAACCTATCCTCCTCAGACTATTTTAAAAAATTTCAGAGGAAGGAACACTTCTAAGCTCATTCTATGAAGCCAGCATCATCCTAATACCAAAATCAGATAAAGACAACACAATGAAAGAGAATTACAGGCAAATATCCCTCATGAACATAGATGCCAAAATCCTCAACTAAATTCTTGCAAATCGGATTCAGCAGTACATCAGAAAGATCATACACCATGACCAAGTAGGATTTATCCCAGGAATGCAAGGATGGTACAATAACCGCAAAGCAATAAACGTTATACATCACATAAATTGAGAGATAAAAATCACATGGTCATATCAATTGATGCAGAAAAAGCACTTGACAAAATCCAACACCCTTTCTTGTTAAAAACTCTCAACAAGGTGGGAATAGATAGATCATACCTCAACATAATAAAAGCTATATATGATAAACCCACAGCTAACATCATACTTAATGGGCAAAAACTAAAACCATTTCCCCTAAGAACATGAACAACACAGGGATGCCCACTCTCACCACTCCTGTTCGACATAGTACTGGAAGTATTAGCCATGGCAATTAGACAAGAAGAAGAAATAAAAGGCATCCAAATTGGAAAAGAAGAAGTAAAGCTGTCCTTATTTGCAGAGGACATGATATTTTACATAAAAAACCCAAAAGACTCAATCAAAAAACTAATAGACTTAATAAATGAATTCGGCAATGTAGCAACATACAAAAGCAATGCCAAGAAATCTATGGCATATCTATACACCAATAGTGAACTTACAGAAAGAGAAACTAAAAAAGCAATCCCATTTACCATTGCACCAAAAAAAAATTAAGATACCTAGGAATAAACTTAACTAAGGAGGTAAAAGACCTATACACGAAAAACTACAGGACACTGAAAAAAGAGATAGAGGAAGATGTAAACAGATGGAAGAACATACCATGTTCATGGATTGGGAGAATCAACATCATTAAAATGACCATACTACCCAAAGCAATCTATAGATTCAATGCACTCCCCATTAAAATACCAACGGCATATTTCACAGACCTAGAAAGAACTCTCCGAAAATTCATCTGGAATAAAAAAAGACCCCAAATAGCCACAGCAATGCTGAGAAAGAAGAATAAAGTAGGAGTATTCTCAATACGAGATTTCAAGCTGTATTACAAAGCCACTGTTCTCAAAACAGCCTGGTACTGGCACAAAAGCAGACACATAGACCAATGGAATAGAATAGAGAATCCAGATATCGACCCAAACCACTATGCTCAATTAATATTTGACAAAGGAGGCATGAACATACAATGTAGTCAAGACAGTCTCTTCAACAAATGGTATTGGGAAAATTGGACAGATACGTGCAAAAAAATAAAAATAGACCACCAACTTACACCATAGACAAAAATAAACTCAAAATGGATACAGGACATAAACATAAGACGGGAAACCATAAAAATACTTGAGGAATCCACAGGCAGCAAAATCTCAGACATATGCGGAAAGAACTTCTTCTCTGATACTGCTCCTAGGGCAATGGAAGCTAAAGAGAAAATAAACAAATGGGACTACATCAAAATAAAAAGCTTTTGCACAGCAAAAGAAACCATCAACAAAACAACAAGAAAGCCCACTGTATGGGAGAACATATTTGCACAAGTTATCACTGAGAAAGGTTTAATCTCCAACATCTACAGGCAACTTATACAACTTAATAAAAGGAAGAAAAATGATCCAATAAAAAAATGGGCAACAGACCTAAATAGAATCTTTTCGAAAGAAGACAGAAGGAGGGCCAAGAGACACATGAAAACATGCTCAAAGTCACTAATTATTTGAGAGATGCAAATCAAAACGACAATGAGGTACCATCTCACACCTGTCAGAATGGCTATCATCAACAAATCAATCAACAAACAACAAGTGCTGGCGAGGATGTGGAGAAAAAGGAACCCTGTTGCACTGCTGGTGGGAATGCAGACTGGTGCAGCCACTGTGGAGAGCAGTATGGAGTTTCCTCAAAAAACTAAAAATGGAAATCCCATTTGACCCAGTAATTCCACTCCTAGGAATATATCCTTAGAAACACCAATCAGAAAGGATATATGCACCCCTATGTTCATAGCAGCACAATTTACAATAGCTAATATTTGGAAACAGCCTAGGTGCCCATCAGCAGATGACTGGATCAGAAAACTATGGTACATGTACACACTGGAATACTATACTGCCGTAAAAAAGAAGGAATTCTTACCATTTGCAGCAACCTGGATGGAACTGCAGAGCATTATGCTGAGTGAAATAAGCTAGTCAATGAAAGAAAAATACCACATGTTCTCACTCATTTATGGATAATAAAGAACATTATAAACTGATGAACAAAAAGATAGATACAGAGGCAGTAAAGCATCAAACAGACTGTCAAATTACAGCGGGAAGGTTAGGGAGAGGTGGGGGAGATAAGAGATTAACTGAAGGACTTGTATGCATGCATATAAGAATAACCAATGGACACAAAACACTGGGGGGTGAGGGCTGTATGAGAGTGGGGGCAGGACAATGGTAAGATATGTACACATATAATACCTTAATAAAAAAAAATGGGAAAAAATAAAAAAAAAAAGTGGGAACAGACCAAGTGTCCATCAACTGCTGAGGGATAAACCACACGCAGTGCATGTGTACCATGGACAAGGGCACGGAGAGGACTACAGCATCACATGTGCTACACATGGGCCTGGCAAACATTGTGCTGGTAAACGAAGCAGGCCACAAAAACCAAAAGAGGCAAACCCACAAAGGCCGGAAGCCTGCAGAGCGGCTGCCGGAGGCTGGGAACAGGAATAAGACTGACTGCCAATCACGTAAGAGGGATCTTCTTAAGATGAGAGGAATTTAAAAAGCTGGATTGTGGTGATGGGTGCACAACTCTGTTCATTTACTAAAAACCATTTAATTGCACACTTAAACATGGCAATCTTATGGCATGCAAATTATTGAAATAAAGCTACCTAAGCAGCAAGAACAAATGAGAGAGAGAGAGAAGCCCTACCTTTATCTACACAGAATCTATGGAATATGCACTTACCGTGACTGCAGCTGGGACTCTACTAAAGAGCAGGAGAACTTCTCCCACATTGGTCAGGTGTAATGGACACTTTTGAGGACCTTGAATTTTTCTCTCTGCCATAGATACAGTAAAGAAATAGCCTTCAGCATTGGTTCAGAAATCTACTATTAAAAGTCATAGAAAATATCCTGCAAGAAACCTAAAAATTCCATGGGCCAAGCAATAACCTTAGAGACCCCCAGACACTTCTAGGATTTGAATTTCATGATCTCTGAGATTATTTTCACTTTGACTCTGAGTCCGCTCCACAGCTTTTTTGGGGGTTGAGGGAAGGAGAATCAAAATAAATTAAATTAACATCAATGGACTTTTTCTTTTACTTCCATATTATGCTAGTCACCTACTGCTAAAGTAATGCAGACTTGAATTCTAACCCTTCAAGGGTCAAGGGGCTCAGACATCTCATGGCCTCTCTCTCTCTCTCTCTCTCTCTCTCTCTCTCTCTCTCTCTCTCTCTCTCTCCCTCCCTCTCCCTCTCCCCTCTCTCCCTACTAGGTTTTACTTCCTCACTCATTTTAAAACCATGCCACTAATGCCCCAAAATTTCTTCCTGGAGTGGTGCAGAAGAACACAAACCTGTAACAGGGATCTGCAATATATTCAACTTACCAAGAAGGTCTTTAAAGACGGGGGTTTTTATTTTTTATGTGAGGACCAACACAGAGAAGCTCCATCAGCACTGTATCCCCATCTCTCCTCCCCTCCAACCACCCCCAAGAGCATGCATTTGCCTGCTGTGTCACAGCTCACCCCCTGCCTCTGTGTGATAAACACCGCCTCCTTTCTCCCCAGCCTACTCTACCCTTCCTCAGTCCCTCTCCCCTGTATTTCCAATGCTTTCCCAGCTTTGGGTGTGCTCCTTAAAACCTACTCTCTCAATTAAGATAAAGGTCTCAAAATATAAAGGTTGGATGGCTATTATTTTTAAAATCTTGTTGAAAGTATTACATATATCCCCTTTTTTTCTCCTATTGACCCTTTATTGCCCGCCCCTGCCCCACACCCCAGGCCTCCACCACCCTATTGTCTGTGTCCATGGGTCATGCATATATGCATACATGTTCTTTGGCTGATCTCTTCCCACACACCCATCGACTCCCACCCCTCTGACATTTGACAGTCTGTTCCATGTTTCTGTGTCTCTGCATCTATTTGGACGGATTATTAGATGACATGAAGGACTCATTGAAAATTGGCAGGTGTGACAATGGTGTTGGGGTTAGGTGAAGAACTGCCCTCACTTTTTAGAGACACACTGAGGTATTCAGCCATTAAGATGCATTTTCTTTAAGTAGGTCAGCATACACAAACTTGTCCTTGACCCCAAGTTCCATCCAGCTAGTGTATCCTCACCGCCATTCAAAGGCAGTCTGCTTAACACAGCCTCTAGGTCCATGTTCACTTCCTTAGCCACATTTACTCCCCCCACCCACTCCTCTCCAGCACCTGCTCCCCACGTGTTCTAGCCAAGGTCACTGTGCAACCCCTCAGAAGGGAGGGGATCCGCTCTCCATTCTCAGGCCTCAGGACTCCAGAAGGAGGATGACTTCCCTGTAAGCCTCATCCACAAGGAAGCAGAGATTGGAAAAGTTTTAGAAATACGACATCCATTCTTAGTTGAGATGGAGGAAAATGGACTCGGTCACACATTGCTGATGGGGGTGTGAATAGAAAAGTCTGGCAGAATCTATTTAAAGTACGCATGCTTTCCCCACATGTTTTGAGAGAATCTAGTGAGTAAGTACAAATTATTAAAGGAAATTTATTGTACAGTTATTTGCAATGGCAACACCCTGGAAACCACTTTCATATTCATCAATAGGAAATTAGATGAAGAACTAAGGTATGAATGCTATGAAATATTATGCACCTCTTAAAAATAAAGAGGTGTGTGTGTGTGTGTGTTGTGTGTGTATGTGTGTGTGTGTGTGTGTGTGTGTTGAACTGGAGAAATGGCCATGATATGTTATTAAGTAGAAAAAAGTAGTAAGTGGAAAAAGCAAGTTACCGAGTATGTGTAAAATATCCTCCTATTTTTCACTTACAGAAAAAAAAACTGCTATACAAATACATAAATCTACACATGCACACACATGTATGAAAAACAAACACTTATATATTTATGTAAAAATCTGGAGTAATACCCACACAAGGTCTACAAGGTAGAACAGGTATTAAACTAGCAGAGCATGTGAACAGAGTGTGACAAGGCCACAGAATAAAAGCATGGGATCCTGTGAGGAAATCCTGGGGTGCCTATGAAGCTGCTTGGACCCTTTGACCAGGAAAGTCACTCTGAGAAGAACACGCATAAACTGAGTCCCAAAGGTTGAGATGTAACCAAGAGTTGGCCAAGAGCTGAGAGGAGCATCGACCCACTCCACGGAAGGAGGCTGGCTGTAAGAAGCCTCTGTTTGATCTGCACAAGGAATCAGAGAAGGTCAGAGTGTCTGGAGCCCCCTGAGCAAGGGAAGGTGGAGTGAGATGAGGTCAGAGAGAGGGCTGGATACCGCGGAGCTATATGTGCCAGGGAGGAGTGTGGCTCTGGTTGTGAGTACACGGGAAAGGGTGTAACTCCCAGCGGACTGCCAGGACTGAAGTTATGTTATGAGGCAGGTGCCAGTGACACAGTCCCCAACTCCGAGGGCCCCATTCAAGTGGTGGGGACATCTGAGCAAGTCACTCTGGTGTGGTGCTGACAGAGGTCTAGGGCACAACCTCTTGTCTCCTGAGGGACATCTCCATCACTTTGAACCACCTCTTTGAGCCAGCACCATGGCAAAGATGTCCTTCCATTGCAAATTATTAGAAGATAAACCCTCTCTCAGTCCTCTGACCTGGTGTTTTTCACATGGTGCAATGACTTACAATTTAAAACTATGAATACAAGATTTTATTAAAGAGCAGATCTTTCTTTCACCTTTATACCATAGTCAACCATTTCTCTATCCTTCTGAAATCTAGTCGTTGTTCTGGCCAAAGACCAAAGAGCCAGACGGTGGGACAAGTTGGTCACCCCACATGTGCACCTACTATGTGCTAGGCACTCTGAGAAAGTACAGGGAAAAGTGATATATAACCCTTTTCCTTGAAGACATTACCGGAATGGCAGTGGTATTGTTGATGCTCAGGTGCCTTTGTCTTTTCATTTCTGTGTATACCACTGGCTCTCACCACCCACAGGCAGCGATCTGCATGGCAAGGAAGGGGGTGCTTTTCTTTCACCTGGGCAAGAGGAATGTGTGTGATGAGGCCTCTTACAGCAGAAAAGAAGAAAACACATTTGGAATTCAGCTTTTAACTACTAAAACAGAATTTCCAAGACAGTGTTTTGAAAGTCATACTTTATTAAGATATAAAGTAGATATTCCCTAAGTGCCAATTAATTTGTGAAATGCCAGAGCTGCCTGACTTGAAGTGAGAACATGTCTCTGCACTCACCACCATGCCAGTGAACTAGGCTTTCTGAGAGGAGACACACTGCGGCTGCATGTTTCCGGGGCTGCTGCCCTTCGGCCAGCAGGGGATGCCATGGAGCCCCTCACTGCTGCCTGCTCTCCACCAGGAAGTCCCGCCTCTGTGGGAAGTTAGAGTTGGTGCATCTGGAAGATGCAGGTTTTCCAGTGCTCATGGCCTCAGGAAGCATGAGGCAGGCATGGGCCCGTGGGCGGAGGGCTGCAGGCGGGGGGCAGGGCCCTGAAGCTGCTAAGCCCACTGTGAGGAGTCCGTGCTGGGACCTCTGCGGAGGACAGCTCATTGCAGGTAGTCCCTTAACTTCCCCAGAAGGTGGCCAGGGCAGGGCAAGGCAGAGGGCAGGCCGGGCTCTGCGGGCACCTGCTGCTTAGGGAGCCGGCCTTCTGAAGTCAGGGTGTTATTTCATCCTCACCACGGCCAGTCCCGCTCCTCCCTGCACAGTGTAACGGAGCCCGGGCGCCTTCCTATGTGAGACTGGAATCGTCTACAACCAGATATTTCCGGCTGGGACAGAATTTCAGGGAGATGTAGTTAAAGCCATAGACCTGACCACCAACAGCAGGTCAAGAATTCACGGGACGTGAACACAAGAATTTAATGGTCCACTTCTCACTTAACCTTCACTCATGGCATGAAGGACACCACATATGACTGGTTCCAGGGAAGCCATTGTGGTGCTTCAGCTAATGGCATCCCCTGAATCCTGTGACCCAGCCATGAGCTCTCCCGATGCTGCGCCCATTAAACTCCAGTTCTGTGGGGGTAGGAAGGTCCTCACAGAATTCAGAGTGGGTCACAAAGCCCTTGGGATCAGTCACTGAACTGCGCTTGAGTCACTTAAAAATAAAATCAGGTCTCTGCAGATTTGTGTTAAAATCCCATCGAATGAAGGTATGTACTTAAATAACTTCAGTAACATGAACAGTATTGCTATTTTTAAATGCTATATTAAGTTATATTTTATCTTGAAGACATCAATAAATTTAAACTTTGATATAATTAAATAATCCCATTCGTGTGTTCAAAACATCCAACCTGAGTGGCTTTTAAGCATGAGTTTTTCTTGATATCTAAAGAATCCAATTTCTCTTTTTTAAGTTATATTTGAACATAATATAGTGGCTCTTCATGTTCATCTTTAGTGAAGGGGCTCAAATGGGGAGTTTACAGGTTAAATTTATTTATTAACTAAAGAATATTCCAGCCATAACCGGTTTGGCTCAGTGGATAGAGTGTCGGCCTGTGGACTCAAGGGTCCCAGGTTCGATTCTGGTCAAGGGCATGTACCTTGGTTGTGGGCACATACCCGGTGGGGAGTGTGCAGGAGGCAGCTGATCGGTGTTTCTCTCTCATCAATGTTTCTAACTCTCTATCCCTCTCCCTTCCTCTCTGTAAAAAATCAATAAAATATATTTTTTTAAAAAAAGAATATTCCAAGTCTATAGGAGCTGGCCTCTGTGAAGTCATCGTACCATCCTACCCATCTGGGCCTTTCTCGGGAGTCTTCTAGCATTTTGTTTTTGCACTGTGGCAGTGACACGTGTATATTACAGTCTAACCTGTTGAGCTCACCTGCACCCACAATTTAACTAGCCCCCACTAACCTGCTCTCCCCGCAGGTTTCTTCTTCTGGCTTTTGTTCCCCAATGTTTAAATCTTTCTCATCCAGTGTCTGAGTGGCTGGTCACACCTACTAGTTGTCCGACACAGCTGTGTTCCTCCGGGTCTAGGTCTCACTTCCTGACTAGACCATTGACATCCATCCAAGCCATCCTACTTCTGCCTCTTCCTCCTCCTGTCTCAGCCTGCATTTCAGAATGATTGCTGTTAGATATGCATCGTTGTTCAGCGTTACAGACAGAGATGCATTTGAACACTTCTAACAGTGCTGTTTTTCCAGGGAACCAGATGGCTGCTGGCCACAGCACACGACCTTGTAGAAGACGAGGGAAAGTACTTATAGGGTAGTTTTGAGTGCTGTGGCAGATTGCTCTGTGCTTCATTCACTAGTCCATGCTGTTGTCTATCAATACTGTACACTCAGACTGGTTTTCAAAGATTATTCCCTGTGGTAGTGTCCACCCTATCATATGTATATCTACGTGTTAATCCTATATAAGAAAGAGTGAATATGCAAATTGACCATCACTCCACCACAAAGATGGTAGCACTTACAGTGGAGGCAAGGGTTTCTGTAACACAAGATGGCTGCACCCCCATCCATAGCATTTGATATGGAAATGACAAAGCAGAGAGATGTCATTTGTATGTAATTTATATTAGCTATCCAGTAACACTGCCAGCTAACAAAATTTGTTTGAACCTCTATTAATCATTGAATTATTATTATTATTAGTTTCTAGGTGGATAGTAAACTTTCAGTTTACATAGAACTGAAAAGAAATAAATGAAGTATAAACCATATTTTATTTTTATTTATATATGTACAATATATGTTATAATTAAGTAGTTTTAATATGACAGTGTTTAAATAAATGTATTACATTCATTGTCTTGGGCTTCAGTTAACAGAGTAGGGGGATTCTACCACTTCAATAACATTTCTAGAATAGTTTTTTACATTAAAAAATGGTAATGAAAAAATATGGTAAATAGAGGAATGCGTATTTTTCTTAACCCTTGTTAGTGGAAGAAGAGTAAAGTGTAAATGGAAGAGCTTCCTCTAAAATAATTTTGTAAAAGTCTCTTACTGGCTCCCAAGTACCTTTAAAAGTTTCAGACATAGCCATAGGAATGTGTGTTACTAAACAGGAATTCTTTGTCCCTACTTAATATATCTGCATTACGGTTGAGGTGTTAGTGACATTGGGATGAGTCCTATGACACAGTTGGTTAATTTTAAAATTGCTTCAGTTTTAAAATTATTTTTTAGGCTGATATATCAAATTAGCCCTTTTTACAATTCTATAACGAAGAAACAGCTGTCTTTAAGATACAATCTTTTTTTTAAAACAGTTTGCTCATCATCAGTAAACATTCTATTCGCAGTGCTAAACCTAGACAAGATGGTAAGGTAGGAAAATAATTTTTCTCTTTGGGTTCCCTACTCCTCTTAGCATTTGGCTCTCCTTCCCCCTCCAAGTTTTCTAGTGTTCTCCTGGTCTTGCCTTTCTGGAAATAAAGTCATCATAAAGCAAAGTATTAGATGGTTCATGGCATCCTCCTTTGACTATTTGCATTCGTACAGAAAAGAATGATCAAGGAAACCAACAATTGAAACCTACACACATACAGGAAAGAAGAAGAAGAGTGAATGAATGGCTTCCTGTGTGGATGGTGGATGCCCTGGTGAATGAATGGTGGGAGGTTTCAGGCATTGGAAGTCTTTATTTCCCCGGGACTGCTAGTGTGTAAGTGATGATCTGTCCTGTGAGAAGAGGGTCTGCCAAGTAGATTCTGCCACTATGTTGCTTTACCATACATCTTAGTAATTACTCTCAACCACTGACATGTAGGGTGAACTTTACCTTTTGTCACTTGTCATACCAGCTTGAGATCAAATCCCTTTTTTGCAGAAAGGCCTGGGAGAGGAGCTGGCTGAAGGCGCATGCCCCTGCCTTGACTTTTCCAAACAAGTCTGAGCCCCCGGGTGCTTACTTAAAAAAGTCCTTGCTTGAAAGACACTATAAATACATGTGTTTTCTCAAGGATGCTTACCCTGCTGATAGTATCTAATAGTTAATTTTAGTTCAAGCTGTTGTTACAATAAAAGCCTAGGAAGGCAGACGAACAGGACTGTTTCGGCTCCTATAGCCAAGCAGTCCCTTAGCCTCTCTTTCACAAAAACGTGTCAGAGTAATCCGTTCATCCATCCCTCAGGGTCTGCTGGTCAGTCCCTGCAATTTTTATTTGTTTTTTTAAAACTGGAAGACCACATTCGTTCTGTGGCACTATTAAACACGTGGCACTAGATACTGAAGCATCCATCTTATATAAATACTGCTGTTTGAAATTTTAACCCTGTTATTTGGCTGCTGTAAATTCTTGCTTGCTAAGACTACTCCCACTTCAGAGAGGCCATTAAACCTTCCCCAGACAAGGTTATCAGTGCTTGCGCCAGGCCAGGTCTCTGGTTGAGGTCTCAAGGCCCCAGCTCATACGGGCTCTATAAGAACTTGCAATATGGGCCAGAAACACCCCATATTTGAGAGACAACGAAGGTAAAAACATATAAATAGGGAAAATTCCTGCATGTTGGGGACCAGAATTTGAGAGACATTTTCCTCTGGACCTGCGCGTAATAATTGTAACTCCATCTCTCTAAGTATTGCTTTGTACTTCTTCGGTTTTCTGTAACAATACTGTCAGAGAGGAAGACTCAGGATATGACAAGGTATGTTCTATTTTCGACACATCTTTTTATATTTCTATAAACTGTATAATAAGAATCCTAGCTAATAACTTAGGTAGAGTTTTTAACAGAGTCCTCTTTCTGGTGTTGCCTTATCTTTACTTTTTCTCTCCTTTGCTTTGTATACATGAACACATTATGATACATAAACACATTATGATATCTAGGGTTGTGGAGGAAAAATGATAGAAAGGTTAGGACATACTGGATTTCCCTTTTTTCAAGTTTTATTGGTGAGGATAATCTTTTGTTTTACAGAGTAACACTTTGTTAAAGAAAACCTAAAAAGCAACTAATTCTTCATATACTAGTAATAATTTTTACGTTATTTCCATTAAAAGAATCTGTATCTTGAGCAAAGCACCAGTGGTAACTCTATGTATAACAAAAATCATGCTCTAACTAGTTTGGCTTAATGGATAGAGCCTCAGCCTGTGGACTGAATGGTCATGGGTTCGATTCCGGTCTAGGGCATGTACCTTCGTTGCGGGTACATCCCCAGAAGGGGCTGTGCAGGAGGCAGCTGATCAATGTTTTCTCTCCTCGCTGTTTCTAACTCTCTATCCTTCTCCCTTGCTGTCTGTAAAAATCAATAAAATATATCTTAAAAAAATAATTAATTTTCTGTTGCATGGGACCTGCTCTTTTAGGACTCAGCTGAGCCACAGCACAGTACATAGGTGTCATTGAATGAGCAAACTGTCCACTGCTCCTGTGTGAGTCATGCTTGGTGATTTTGGACAGCACATACTAGCAGTATTGATTTTTGTTAGAAAAACACAAGGGACATATGCTGGAAACCAAGATCAACAATAATTAATATGAATGCCAGGAGTGCACCAGAAGGCTGAGTGTCTCCTTTGAAATTCACAAGGTGAATTTCCATTTTATGACCTACTGCTGACTCAATGGCCTAAAGCAAGCACCCCCAAAACCTGATTATCTTACTGTTTACTATAAACATTACCATTGATATGTCTGTTTGCATTCCTAAAAGGCAATTGTGTATTCTAGTAAATAAAAGCAGCTGGGTAAAGGAGACTCAGTGGAACTTGAGTGCCCTAGTTGAGTTCACCCAGGCCTCCCCTCATAGTAATCAAAATTAATCTTGTCTTGTGTGTATCATTTGTACATCCGTTCTTTCTCCAAGCCTTTGAATCAGAAATCCACGCTGGCCGTGGCCTTTCACAATTGATGCTCTTGAACTGGGACTTGTAGGAAAAGGATACGCCTGAGTGGAATATATCACCAGACCTGGTGGTGGAAGATTCACTGCCTGCAAAACTCTTGTCAGCTATGGAACCCGCAGATCCGTAAGTGCTTGAGTATTTTTCTTGTTTCAGCCAGATCATGGGGCAGAATTTGTTGAAAGAAGAAAGATTTTCCTGTAAACTTTTGTCTTGCTTACTAAAATGTAAGGGAGTTGTAGTTCCAGAAGATCTTCTTTTACAATTTGTATAGATTATTATAGAATATAACCCATGGTTTTCTGATGTGGGTACATTGGATATTGAATGTTGGGAATGGATAGGTCAGAACTTGAAAGAAGCTAAGCAGCAGGGGAAAAATTTGCCTCCAAATTGTTTCTCCTTGTGGGAAACAGTATTGCATTTGCTAGAGCCTTTCAGAGAAGAAAGACCTCCCCACTTTGCACCCTCCACTCCTAAAGAAAGATAAATTGGAGGAGTGGCCTTCATGTCCTGATTCTGAAACATTTAAATCACCACTAACAGAATCACCTATGCAAAGAGCCATCAGTTAGGATTAAAAGATATGACTGTGGATGATAGACTTGTTTTTCCTATCATACAGGTAGCTAATCCACAATCTCCTAACCAAATAATAAGACAGCATGAAAGATTTGACTTTAAAATGATAAAGGCCTTGCATGATAGTATAATACAGAATGGCACAAATGCTCCATTTAGTGGAGAAATTATAACTAACATTTCTGAAGCGTTCCTAGTTCCTTATGACTAGTATTCTCTAGCCCATGCAACTCAGGATGTAGGAGATTATTTGCTATGGAAAGGAGAATTTTTAGAGTAATGTCAACAACAAGCTTCTTCAAATCTCAGACAGAATGTCCTCATAACTTTTGAAATGCTTGCAGGACAAGGACAATTTAGTGACTCATAGATGGTCCCTCCCCCCAACTGGTGGGCAGAGTATGACGTAACTTGTATCTACCGCTGGGACATCCCCGAGACATTCAACCACCAATCAGCGCATGCCCAGTGCCCTGGGGCCCAACTCTTCTCATTCCACCCTGGGTCCCACCCCTTCCTGTTACCTCAAAAGGCGTCTTCACTGCTCCACATGTTGCTGTTCTCCCAGGCTATTCTCTCAGTCTGCTAGTCAGCCCTGTTGGGTCCCTCCTTCTCCCACTCCCCCTCCTCTAATGAATCTCGCTCTTTAGTGCAGAATAAACTTCCTCTTTAACATGTCTTGGTCTCCGATTCCCGTTTCTTGCCCTTCAAACCTTACATTTGGTGCCGAAAACCCGGGTGGTGCGTGCATCCCATTTGACCTTTCACGGGCCGGGTGCCCTCCACTCTTCTCTCCCCTTGGCTCGGGACCCTCAGCCTCCTTCTTCCGGCTCAGCAGCGTCAACGGTAAGTCCCAGCCCATGCTAATTCCTGGCGGTTTTTCTGGCATCTCTGTCCGTAAACTGCAGCCCACATCAGAGATTGCCTTCCAGACATGGTCCTCCGGGACCCTCCAGGAGGGGTTCTGAACCTGGGGAGGCAGCGAAGACATTCCTGCCCTCCTCATTTCTCCGGCCTTTTGGCCTCCGTCCGGACCCCAGGAAGTAGAGGAGACGTCCTCTACTGTCCCTTGGGTTCCCCATTTGTAGCCTTGGCTCAAGGACTGGGAAGCTGGTCCTTAGCCTTTCGCTACCCAACCCCAGGAATTGGAATGGGCCATCACCAAACCCACCTCTAGGGTGTCTCCTCACCAATCTGGCTACTTCTGTAACGTGGCATGGCCTCAGTATGAATTGGAATGGGTCCAGATGACCCTGAAAGCGGGACTTAACATCCTCACTGACCTCAGTAATTTCTGCCGGAAAGCCAGGAAGTGGCCCGAGGTCCCCTATGTCCAGGTTTTTTTTCCTATCTGCGCTCCTGTCACTTCCTCTAATCCTTCTGTTCCACAGCCCAGGTTGACCCCTCAAGCTGGTCCTCAGCCAGTCTCTGACTCTTTCTGTCTCTGACTCTTTCGACCCATCCGCTCTTTCATTTCCACCCTTCCTGCTCCTCCACCCCACTTTCTGCTCCCTGTCTTCCTCCTCTTTCTTCGCCGCGGCTGCCCCATTCCTAGCCGCCCCTTCCCAGTGGCTGCCGCCGCTGTGGGAGCCACCATCGCCACCTCAGTCCGTGAACTGACCAGAGGCTGCCACGCAGTGTGAGAACCACCTGCCCACCATCCCGCCTGCCGCTCCAAACAGCTAAGTGAGATTTCTGTTTTGGTTTGCTCTTCCCTTGTGTATTTTGAGCAGCCGCCATGTTGGCCACATGGCCTGCCGGTCCCATGGGGGCCGCCATTTTGAACCGGCAAGTCCCGCCCCCACAGGCCCGGCCTAGTGTGGTGACCTGCGGTCGCGCTCCTCCTCCTCCTCTGGCCCACGGCCCGCTGACTACTCCACCATCCCCTCCCCTAATGCCTTCTCAGACCCAGGTTGGAGATCCAGTGAACACAGCATTAAATTTTTAATGCCCATGAGGAGCAGGCAGAGTGAGCCTGCCTTCGACAAAAGGTGAATCTGCAAACCCAAGCCTTGGTAGCAGCTCTGAGGCCGACGGCAGCCATGTATGATCCAAAGGGGACTGTGCGTGGTGGGGGTGCAACGAGAGGATGAATGCCACCTGGAAGATGCTTCAAGTGCAGAAATGAAGGCCACTGGGCAAAGCAGTTCCCCAGCCCCAGCCCCTGGTTCCAACCAAGCCCTGTCCGGCGTGCAGTAAAAGTGACTGCCCCTGGAAAAGTGACGGGACCTCTGTGTCTCAGCGTAGAGGGGCCGCCCTTCCAGGTCATGACCAACCACTGGCCATGCTGGGACTGGCTGAAGACTGAAGATGCCCGGACTCAACGACCCCCATCACCCTCGCCGAGCCCAGGTAATGCTCAAGGTAGTGGGTAAGCAGGTCTCCTTTCTGGTCGATACGGGGGCTACCTTCTCTGTCCTGTCCTCCTTTTTCCTGGCCATTCTACCCTTCCACGATCTCGGTCATGGGTATTAATGGCAAATCACCTTTTAATGCTCTGAAAACTACTCCGGCCTCAGCGCCTTCTCACCCCGCCCTCTCCCACACTCCACCCTCCCTAGAGAACAACTTTCTTGCTGGCACAGGCTTATCAGAAACTTAGATATTTATCTCTAGGAAAAAAAGTGGCAGTTTTGAATTCAAGCAGTAAGAGGCCTGGAAAGAGACTTCAGGGCCTGTTTCCTCCTCCCCCTGCATTTTCTAAATATTTTAAATAGCATACAATACTGAAACTTTAATTGCTAGACATATTTAGAAGTATTTAATGGAAGATATGTTGGAAGAAAGAAAGAAAGAAAGAAAGTTCCAAAGTTAACTGTTGACAAGAATTGTAAAAGGACCCACTATACCAGGCCACTGAAGAAACACCAGTAGGACCCCTCTCCTCACCCCCCCTCGTTCGCCAGGCTTTTTCTAAGCTCTGGGATACCCTTCTGGCCCCTCACTCTCTCTATCCCTCCCTCCCTCCCTCCCGGACATCTCTAGGCCTTTCCAACTATTTACTGATGAAAGACAGGAATAGCTATGGGGGTCGTAACCCAGCCTCTAGGGTCAGCCTTAACCCCCATAGCCTACCTGTCCAGACAGCTTGATCCCACTCTTCGGGGATGGCAGCCCTGCCTCCGGTCTCTGACTGCAGCCACCGATCTCAACAAGGAGGCCCAGAAGATCTGCCTCCAGCAACCCTTACAGGTCTTCTCCACCCATAGACTATAGGATCGTCTGTCCCACCGATCCTTATCTCCCCTTTCCCCCTCTCGCTTGCAGGAACTCCATCTCCTGTTCCTCGAGAGTCCTGACATCTCCCTAACTCAGTCCCAGGCCTGAACACAGCCATTCTCCTTCCCGTTGCCTCTACCCAACCTGTGGCAACTCACTCCTGCCCCAAGGTCGTCGAGGCTCTCACTCAACCTGGGGCATGACTCTCAGATCTTCCTCTCTCTAATCCTGATTTAACTAAATTGCCCATACCCTACCACCCACAATCATTGGGAAAGATCAGGAGGATTAACGGCTTCCTTAAAGACCATCTAACTAAACTCTCTCTAGAAATTTGCAGCTCCTGGCAGGTCCTCCTGCCCATGGTCCTGACTGGAATCCGGGCTACACCAAGGAACCCCACCTTCTTAATCCCTTTTGAACTTATCTTCCATGCCTGCCCTTACTCAGACAACTGCTCCAGACACACACTGACAGGTTTCTGCCCAGGCCAGAACCAGCCAGCCAAGACTCCTGAGGATCAGCCCTCCAGCCGGAGGACTCAGTCCTCCTCAAGAACCTTACTCCCAGGTTGTATTTCAGCTCCAGGCCCAGAAAAGCAGCAAAACCAGACAAGTGACGCTGTGACAGCCTCAGGACCAGCTTTTACCTCCCAAGTGACTCAACAGGGTTGCTCTCGAGACTTCACCAACCGGTCCCTTGAGGAAATTATGCTGCTGTATCCCTTGTCCAGCCTCCCATCATTAGGCCCACTGGTATCCCTTTAATTTTGCTCTTTGGCCCCTATCTCATGCGCTGTTTCACTAGTCTTTTGAAGAACAGAATGCAGGCATTCACCAACCAGAAGGTGGGAGAGATCTATCTGGCCTTGATTCATCAGAATCCTTGAGACCCCGGGTGGACGCACCTAACGACACTCCCTCTCATCAGGAAATAGCTACGGAAAACGGACCTTCACCCCCTGACCTTGCCCGGACTCTCAATTTTTTAATATCACCAAAAGCCTGGAATGATAGGTTGTCCCTCCCTCAACTGGTGGGCGGAGTATGACATAACTTGCATCTGCCGCTGGGACATCCCCGAGACATTCAACCACCAATCAGCGCGTGCCCAGTGTCCTGGGGCCCACCCCATCCTGTTACCTCAAAAGTTGTCTTCACCGCTCCACATGTTGCTGTTCCCCCAGGCTATTCCCTCAGTCTGTGAGTCAGCCCAGTTGGGTTCCTCCTTCTCCTCCTCCCCCTCCTCTAATACTGGTTTCTCTACCTCCATAATGAATCTCGCTAGTTAGTGTGGAATAAACTTCCTCTTTAACATGTCTTGGTCTCCGACTCCCATTTCTTGCCCCTCAAACCTTACAGTGACGTGCAAAATCAGCTCCAATACATCCAAGAGGTGTATGAGCAAATTAGAGTTTGTGGGTGAAAAGTCTGGTGGACTTTATCAGCAAATGGAGAACCTGATGCAGCCTTCAGTAAGTGCATTCAGGGTCCCACTGAATCATTCTCTGATTTTGTAGCTCGCCTCACTCAAGCAGTGAGAGGGCATATTCAACATGAGACAGCAGGAGACATTTTGATTCAGCAGTTAGCTTATAAAAATTCCAATGCTGATTGTAAGAAATGTCTAATGCCTCTAAGAAAAAACAGTACCATCACAGAAATGATTCGAGCGTGTCAGAATGTGGGGTCAGGCATTTTTCAGGCAAGCTTACTAGCTGCTGCAATTACAACAAGAAACAAATTATGTTTTAATTGTGGACAACAAGGACATTTTAAAAAGGAATGTAAACAACCAAAAGGGACACAAGGGGATGCTCAAGGAGAAGGAATAAACATTTCGCCTCCCAACTCAGGTAATGCAGGTCTATGTCCCAGATGTTAGAAGGGAATCATTGGGCCAATCAGTGTAAATCTAAATTTCATAGAAATGGCCAGCCATTAAATCAAGACATAGGAAAAGGCCAGCAACAGGGAAATGGCCAGAGGGGCTCCCCCTAGCCCCATTTTTAAATAAGGGGAAGTTCCACCCTGCCAGGACCACAGTAGATTCCCTCCTTCAAATCACTCTAGAAAGAAATACTGGCTTTGATTTAATAGCACAACAACAGATCTCTGATATGGCTAGACAAGCTGTTCCTACAGGAATTTGTGGACCTGTGCCACCAGGAATATCAGGTTTAGTCCTAGGAAAGAGTGAAAATACACTAAAAGGATTAACTGTTTTTCCTGGAGTCATAGATTCAGAATATAAGGGAGAAATCAAAGTAATTTTAGAAGGCAAACATATTATACAAATTATTCCAGGACAAAAAATTGCTCAGCTCCTGTTTTTACCTCATGTTCAGCAAGGTGAAGTAATAAACAGGAAAAGAGGGACACGAGGATTTGGAAGCTCAGATATATATTGGATACAGGAAATTAGCAAGACCCGTCCTATGATTAATCTAAGAATAGAGGGAAAACTGTTTAAAGGATTAGTGGACACTGGAGCAAATATTAGTGTCATCAGTCAAGAATTCTGGACTCCAAGTTGGTCCATGGTGAAAGCTATAGGCTCTATCATAGGTGTTGGAATTCCTGATAACACGCAACGCAGCGCTTCAGTGTTAAAGTGGAAAGATGAAGAAGGACAAACAAGATGGTTTCAGCCCAATATAGTCTCTGGAACTGCAGTCAACTTATGGGGCTGAGACGTTTTAGAAGGTTTACAAGCTTCTGTTGTTACCGGCAAGGGACAACAGTTAACTCAGATGGGATATCAAACTGGTCAAGGTTTAGGAAAAGATAATCAGGATATTAAAGAACCTATGCAGGCCAAAGAAAACACAGGAAAACAAGGATTAGAATATCAGCCTTTTTAGGAGTGGTCACTGCTCAATCTCCTCACCCCCATGATGAGCCTATACAATGGAAAGATGATGGGCCTATATGGGTGGATCAGTGGCCATTAACCAAGGAGAAATTAAATCATATTCATGAATTAATACAGGAACAAGTAGAGGCTGGTCATATAGAACCTTCCAATAGTCCTTGGAATACTCCTATATTTACAATACCTAAGAAGGCAGCAGGAAAATGATGATTGTTACATGATCTTAGAGCCGTTAATGCTACTATGCATACCATGGGAGCTTTACAGCCTGGACTCCCAGCGCCTTCACGAATCCTTCTAGATTGGTCTCTTATAGTAGTAGATCTTAAGGATCGTTTCTTCACCATTCCCTTGGCACCACAAGATAAACAAAGATTTTCCTTTTCAGTGCCATCTATTAATAATATAGAGCCTATGAAAAGATATCAATGGAAAGTTTTGCCTCAAGGAATGGCCAATAGCCCTACTTTATGTCAAAAATATGTAGCTCAAACTATTCAGGAATATTTAAGAGACAAATATTCCCAGTGTGCTATTGTCCATTACATGGATGACTTGCTCCTATCGAGTCCATGGGAAGATCAGAGTTTAGCAATGTTTTCTCAATTAGAAAAAGAACTTCCTAAATGCGGTCTAAAAATAGCTCCAGAAAAAGTACAGAAAGAAATGCCTTTTAAATATCTAGGTACCATAATTAGGCCTCAGAAGGTAGAAATAAGAAAAGACTGCCTTAAAACCTTAAATGACTTTCAGAAATTATTAGGGGACATTGATTGGTTAAGACCTTATCTAAAAATCTCTACAGGAGAAATGACAAATTTATTTAATATACTTAGAGATGACTCTAATCTTTCCTCACCCCGAGTATTGACAGATGAAGCTAGAAAGGCGTTACAAAGAATTGAGCAGGCAATCTCTTTAGCCCAAGTGGCACGAGTACTGCCTGGATTTCCTTTATTGGGACAGATTAATCCCACTGCAATAGTCCCACTGGAGTCATCTTCCAAAATAAAAACTCTCTTGCTATTATTGAATGGGTCTACCTAGGACATCAATCATCTAAAACTGCAGTTACATATATAGAACTTATGGCTCAGTTGATTTTTCAACTTAGAAAGCGATGCAGACAGCTTAGAGGACAAGAACCCCAATGTATTTTCCTTCCCCTTACTGGGAAGCAATTAGAAATGTTATTTCAGACTGATATAAATGGGCAAATTGGATTGAGTGGATATTCAGGGGAACTTAGTTGTCACCTACTAAAAGACAAATTATTACAATTTTTATATTATTCTCCTATTATTATATCAAAAAATACTAGGCAGGAACCTATTCCTGAAGCATTAACTGTTTTTGCTGATGGATCATTAAATGGCAAAGCTGCTTATCACACAATAAATTTAGACGGAGTCATCCAAAGTAGTCATACTTCTGTACAAAAAAAATGAGCTGGAAGCTATTAAGGCTGCATTACAGGGTTTGCAAGAGCCTCTTAATATTATCTTGGATTCTTCTTACGCTTCAGGTTTTTTAAACAGAATTGAAACTGCTCCTTTAAAGTGGCTCAGTAACCAAAGTTTACTTTTACTATTTAAACAAGTACAGCAGATTGTGCAACAAAGACAATATCCTTTCTATATTACTCACATAAGGGCTCACAGTTTATTACCTAGCCCTTTGGCAAAAGGAAATGCACATGCTGATAAATTGGTTGCTTTTTTAAAACAGGCCTCAGAATCTCATCAGCTTTTACATCAGCCTGCCAAAATGTTGTCTAAACAATTCTCAATCTTTTGACAGCAGGCAAAAAAGATTATCAGAGAATGCCCCACTTGCATGTTACATCTACTTCAAGGGCCTAACACAGGAGTCAACCCTAGAGGTTTGCTGAGGTATAATATCTGGCAAATGGATGTGACACATTATACTTCCTTTGGACGTCTTGGGGCATTACATGTCTCTGTAGACACCTTTTCAAAAGACCTACGGTCTACTGCATCTACAGGGGAAACAGCAAAACAGGTTATTAATCATTGCCTAGCTGCTTTTGCCATCTTGGGAATTCCAAAAATTATTAAAACTGATAATGGGCCTACTTACACAAGCTGTCATTTTCAGCAATTTTGTAAAAAGTGGAAAATTCAGCACATTACAGGAATACCGTATAATCCCAAAGACAGGCCATTATTGAATGACAGCATCAGCGGCTACAATCCCAACTTGAAAAACAAAAAGGGGGGATTATGATGGAGAAATCACCTGTGGGTAGGCTGCACCAAGCCTTAATTACTTTAAATTTTTTCACTTGTGATGCTGATGGTAAGACACCTATGGAGTTACACTGGTGTCAGAATGAAACAATGGAAAATGGTCTAGTTAAATAGAAAGATCCTGAATCTGGTTTATGGAAGGGACCCGATCCATTATTAACCTTTGGCATAAGGTATCCTATCTAATAAAAGAGTAGTATGCAAATCGACCTTACCTCCCCTACACCCACAAACCATGCCCATCAGCCAATCAGGAGCGAGTATGCAAATTAATCCAACCAAGATGGCTGCAGCCACGGAGAGAGCAGGAGGCTTGGGTTTCCCGGCAATGGAGGAAGCCAAGCTTTCCGCCTGCCCTGGCCGGCTCAAGCCTCCGCTCAAGGCTACAAAATTTCAATTATAGAAGATAAATAAATCCCAACAAAAACGGCGGCAACCATGGAGCTGGAGAGAGCAGGAGGCTTGAGTTACCCTTGGCGATGGAGGAAGTCAAGCTTTCCACAGCCCTGGCCTGCCTTGCCCTCTGGTCAAGGCTACAAAGTTTCAATTATAGAAGATAAATTAATCCCAGATTCCAGGGCCTCTGCTTGGGTCACCGGGGGGCATAGCCGGCCTGCGAACCACCACAGGCCCCCCACCCATGCCACCCCACGTCCTAAGGGAACCCCCACCCTGATACGGGACACCGTTCAGGGCAAACCAGCCGGCCCCCACCCATGCACCTATCCTATCTAATAAAAGAATAATATGCAAATTGACCGTCACTCCAACACACAAGATGGCTACCGCCATGTGGACACAAGATGGCTGCCACAAGATGGCCAGCAGGGGAGGGCAGTTGGGAGGGAGCAGGTCTGCAAGGGAGGGCAGTTGTGGGTGATCAGGCCTGCAGAGGAGGGAAGTTAGGGGAGGCTGGGCCTGCAGGGAAGGGTAGTTGGGGGGGACCCAGGCCTGCAGGGGAGACTAGTTGGGGGAGACCATGCCTGCAGGGGAAGGCAGTTAGGGGTGACCTGGCCTGCAAGGGAGGGCAGTTGTCAGTGATCAGGCCAGCAGGGGAGGGCAGTTAGGGGTGACCAGGCCAGCAGAGGAGGGAAGTGGGGGGCGGCTGGGCCTGCAGGGAAGGGTAGTTGGGGGGGACCCAGGCCTGTAGGGGAGAGTAGTTGGGGGAGACCAGGCCTGTAGGGGAGGGCAGTTCGGGATGACCAGGCCTGCAGGGGAGGGCAGTTAGGGGCAAAAAGGCTGGCAGGGGAGCAGTTAGGCATCAATCAAGCTGTCATGTGAGTGGTTAGGGGGTGATCAGGCTGGCAGGCAGAAGCGGTTAGGGGCAATCAGGAAGGCAGGCAGGTGAGCAGTTGTGAGCCAGCAGTCCTGGATTGTGAGAGGGATCCCAGGTTGGAGAGAGTGCAGGCTGGGCTGAGAGACACACCCCCCATGCCCGAATTTCGTGCACCAGGCCTCCAATGCTTGTATATTTCCAGAGAATTTTTCCAAATTCCTGTGGATTCCTGCTAGAAATATTAAACTGCAACATGGATCCAAGAGAGGAACTAGCCAGATTAATGAGGACCTTGTGCCTGGAGTCACACCATGCACCTGTAGACTATCGGCTGTCCTAGCCACAAAGAGCAATACACTGAAGATAAGGAGTGGAAGAAGAACAAGGAGGACAATAAACAGCCCTGAGATGACTTGGGGAGTGATAAAGAAGACGGTCCAGAAAGCTGAACGAATTTGTGAAGAGACCAAAACCCCAAGAATGCATGAAAATGTCTTTCTTGCCATGCTGGCAGTAACCAGCTGTGCGGTAATTTCACCAAGGGCTAATGGGGAAGTCCTCCCTGGGTAAAATCCCTTACGTGAACTGATCCCCCACCTAGTATAGCAAATATATGGGCAAAGTATAATTACACGGGTGTCCCCACCCGGCTTCCCTTTTTTATATAACACAAGATTCAAACTATTGCTCCTTTGTGTGTAGAATTAAAGCTGGCTAGCATGACACCAAAGGAGGGGGAAGTGAAACCTAAATACAATTACTATCACTGCTTGATTCTGGGAGAGGCAAAGATAATTTAACATTACTAAGACCTCCCCCCACTAAGCCATTATATAAAAAGTCTTATGAATGGCACCCACCAGCAGCAAACTTAAGAATAGTTTTTTCTTTTGTGGATTGAAGCCCCTAAGGGTCTTCGTATATTAATAATCAATGAAAATCAACTGCTGCACTTGCACCAGTAAAATGATATAGTTTAAAATGATAACTTCAATGAAAAATCGCCTTCTTGGTGCTTAAAGTAAAAATAACACCACCCTTGATATTTTGGAATCACAACAGCATATTGTATAACTATCCCAGGCAAACTTCCTTAGATGCCTGACAGCAATTTAAAGAAAGAATTTGTGCCGAAACCGGTTTGGCTCAGTGGATAGAGCATCGGCCTGCAGACTGAAGGGTCCCGGGTTTGATTCCGGTCAAGGGCATGTACCTTGGTTGCAGGCACATCCCCAGTGGGAGGTGTGCAGGAGGCAGCTGATTGATTTTTCTCTCTCATCGATGTTTCTAGCTCTCTATCACTCTCCTTCCTCTCTGTAAAATATCAATAAAATATATTAAAAAAAAAAATTTGCTCCTTTACTTTTGCCTTTGAGCATAACCACTATTGCCTGTCTCATTCTTGTTCTTATTTGTTTAATTTTAGTCTGCAGATGCGGAATAAAAATCTTAAAAGAATTGAAACTCTGCAAATGGCATATCAACATCTATTAAGAATTTAAAGAAGGGGGAAATGCTGGAAACCAAGATCAACAATAATTAATATGAATGCCAGGAGTGCACCAGAAGGCTGAGTGTCTCCTTTGAAATTCACAAGGTGAATTTCCATTTTATGACCTACTAGGGGAGAGTAGATGGGGGAGACCAGGCCTGTAGGGGAGGGCAGTTCGGGATGACCAGGCCTGCAGGGGAGGGCAGTTAGGGGCAAAAAGGCTGGCAGGGGAGCAGTTAGGCATTAATCAAGCTGTCATGTGAGTGGTTAGGGGGTGATCAGGCTGGCAGGCAGAAGCAGTTAGGGGCAATCAGGAAGGCAGGCAGGTGAGCAGTTGGGAGCTGACTCAATGGCCTAAAGCAAACACCCCCAAAACCTGATAATCTTACTGTTTACTATAAACATTACCATTGATATGTCTGTTTGCATTCCTAAAAGGCAATTGTGTATTCTAGTAAATAAAAGCAGCTGGGTAAAGGAGACTCAGTGGAACTTGAGTGCCCTAGTTGAGTTCACCCTGGCCTCCCCCCATAATAATCAAAATTAATCGTGTCTTGTGTGTATCATTTGTACATCAGCTCTTTCTCCAAGCCTTGAACCAGAAAGCCACGCTGGCCATGGACTTTCACAGACATATAGTTGGCGTGTCACCTTAGGTTTGTATTTACTTTCTAAGAGGGCATTGAACAGGGAATCTTTCCTATTTTCTTATTTCCAATTGTGCTTTAACTTTGCAGACATACTGGAGACACTCTTAATTATCTCTCTCACAGAAATAATCATTGTAACAAACCTTGGAGAAAGAAAATTATTCAAGATATTCTCTGTCTTCCTAAGCCCTCTAAAGCAGCAGTTGCCAAATGGTGGTCCGCAGACCACTAGTGGTCCATGAGATCTGAGAGGTTGGTGACTGCTGGTTTAAGGAAACCTTTGAGGCAGTGGTCGCCAACTGGTGGTCTGAGACCACTGGTGGTCCGTGAGGTCTGAAAAGTTGGCGATGCTGCTCTAAAGAGCTCAATATTTTCCTCCCCACTTTCTTTGCATGTGCAAAATGAAGGTTGGGAAGAGGCTTTCTAAGTAATTATGTTATAAAATCTAGGTCACATATTTTTATTTCATGTATGAAATGGTACAGACCTGTCCCGTTCTTTCTCTTTTTAAAAAATATATTTTATGGATTTTACAAAGAGGAAGGGAAAGGGACAGAGAGTTAGGAACATCGATGAGAGAGAAACATCAGCCGAAACCGGTTTGGCTCAGTGGATAGAGCGTCAGCCTGCGGACTGAAGGGTCCCGGGTTCGATTCCGGTCAAGGGCATGTACCTTGGTTGCAGGCACATCCTCAGTGGGAGGTGTGCAGGAGGCAGCTGATCAATGTTTCTAGCTCTCTATCCCTCTCCCTTCCTCTCTGATAAAATATCATTAAAATATATTTTAAAAAGAGAGAGAGAGAGAGAGAGAAACATCGACCAGCTGCCTCCTGCACATCCCCTACTAGGGATCAAGCCCGCAACCAAGGTACATGCCCTTGACCAGAATCGAACCCGGGATCCTTCAGTCTGCAGGCTGACTCTTTATCCAGTGGGCCAAAACGGTTAGGGCTGTCCAATTCTTTCGTAACCCTTTTACTTTATTAATAACTTTCTCCAAGTAAGGGATTCTGACTACTTTTTGTTTCTCACCTTCTCCTCTTCCTTATCCTCTTGCAAAATCCCACATGTACAGCTCACATATCTTAAGTGTAGAAATGTTTGCTAATGACTCATCATACGTTTACAGCCTGTTGTTCAAATTTTCACAATTAGGAATCTGATTGTAGGGCTGTATCAATTGATTTCCAATCCCACAGCAGAACATTCTGAGGGTCTGACTCAGAGGGCAGTAAAACTGCTTGTATAAATAAAATAATTGAATTGCTGGTTTAGTTCGAGTCAAGGTATTCTCTGAAACTGTTGGGAATTTTGGTAGGAATTTATAACTATTAAAATTTGAAAATTACTTTCTAAGTTTTCTAAGATCTAATAGAACCAATTTTCTCTTAATCCTAACCGGAGGATATGCTTACTGATTTTAGAGAGAGGGGCAAGGGGGAGAGCTATAGAGATAGAGAGAGAGAGAGGGAGAAAGATGATAGATAGATAGATAGATAGATAGATAGATAGATAGATAGATAGATAGAATCATCTATGTAAGAGGGAAACATTGATTGGTTGCTTCCCGTATGCACCCTGACTGGGGATTGAACCCACAACCCAGGTATGTGGCCTGACTAGGAATCAAACCCATAACCTTTCGGTGTATAGAGTGATGCTCCAGCCAACTGAGTCACAGCAGCCAGGGGCCTGGAACCCATTTTCAGGAAAGAAAACCTTATATTACTCCTAGAATTTCTGCATACCCGAAGTCCAAAGTTCAGCCAAGTCAGTGGGAGTTGATGGAACGACTTGAGGCCTTTGAGTTCATTGAGCTATAATGTGTGCAATGTGCTCCTCGCTGTGCCTGGCTTGCACGCACTCTTTTGTGGTTGCATTCTGCCTCCCCTGTTTTCTATGTCACTGTTACGTGTTTTCTTTAAAACAGTTCTAGCTTTTGCTGCATTTCTCTGAAACCTTGGCCCTGAAATTTGGAAGCAGAGAGTTTAAAATTTTAGCATGCAGTTAATATTTCATTGACATTAGCTCATATAGTCAACCATTATTCAAATTCTGATTTGCATAATTATCAAAGAATTAATTTTCAATATATCAAGAATTTCTAAATTATATGTCATTTGCTGTGTTCTCAGTTCAGGTAACTACCTTTATAAATTTGTTTCCCATTTGGATCACATTTTGTTTTACATTATTTTAAATCTCATCATGCTTCCTACAAATGAAGGCTATTAGATTTGTGGTAGATTCTATAAGAGGAATTGATTTAGGTGGTTATGAAAAAATAACACCTGTAGGTGGGATTTTTTTTTTCATTTTTGTTCTTGGGCTTTAAGTAATTTGTAATATTTATTGGAGCTGGATAGTTACTAAAAATGCTAGTTGGTACTTTGTCCCCCTCTCTCATAAATCCAAAGATTTCATTTACTTAACAATTTTAAATTTATTTTAAACAAAAGAAATTTTTTAGTTAACCAAAATAAAACCATTACTAATTTAGGAAATAATTAAAACACTTTCAGTTCATTGATTGACAGCCTAAATGTTTAAATGTTGTTCTGACATACCTGCGTATCTGTTCTCTAAATGTCTTTCTTGCATGTGCTAGTTTAATACTCCTTGCACAGAAAGCTATGTACAGAATCTTTTTGTTAAAATATTTCCCAAATATGCAGCTTCATTTTGTTCATTTTTCCTTCCTCTAAATCACTTACTAGTTAATATTCTATCAAATCGTTTTGTACGCAGTTGACTGGTGGGTTTAGGTGTTGTAATGTATGAACTACTAACTGGAGCATCTCCTTTCACTGTCGATGGGGAGGAGAACTCCCAAGCTGAGCTGCTAGTTCGGACTGAACAAAATAAAATGTATGGTTACTTCAAAGAAACTGATCAAATTTCTGCAACTTGGCTGGTAGAAAAAAAAAAATAATTAAAAATGGAGATTGGCAAAATTATGTTTAAGTGGTTAGCATACATTTATAATTACATAGGATGTAGATATAGACCCTTTATATTTCCTTATATTTTATGTGCCCAGAGGGATTTTAAATTTCATAGGGAGTGTGTCATTATTTTGGTGTATTCTGAAGCACTTAGCATTGGCCAGGAGCTGCCACAGCCCCCAACCCAGCTGTGTCCCCTGCCAGAGCCCTTTGGAATATGAGGTCTAGAGCCTTTAGGAATACAGGCTCAAGAGCTGTTTAGAATGTGGGGTGAGGAGCCTTTTTTGAATGTGGAGCAAATAGCCGTTTAGAATGTGGGGCAAAGAGCAGTTTAGAATGTGGGGTGAGGAGCCGTTTGGAATGTGGGGCGAATAGCCGTTGGCAATGCGTGGCACAGAGCTGGTGGGCACTGAGACAGTGGGCCCAGAGCCGGTGTGCGCAGCGATGGACGGTGGGCACAGCCTCAGGATGGACGATACTGTCCGCGAGCTCATGGAGCTCTTTCTGAAGAGCCCGCTGGTGGCTTGGGTGAGTGCACCTGCCTCCCTGTCCCATTGCTGGTGCCCTGGCTCCTCTCCCGCACCTCCCCTGGGGTCTCCACACACCCCACTCACCTGGGCCCTGGCAGTCCTGGGACTCTGGGGTCTTTGCAGGTCTCCAAGCTGGGGTAGGGGTCCTGGCTTGGGGCATGAGGGGTTTCCTACTCTGGAACCCATGCACAAGGTGCAAAACCCTGTGGCGCTCCCAGCCCTTGACTGAGATGGTTCACCTGCTCCTGCCAGGGCACTAGGCTGCCCGTCCCAGAGGGAATAGGGTGTGAGGGGTCACCTGGCCAATGTGGTTGAACCACACAGGGAAAAGCACTCACTCCCCTCAAATATCTTGGTGTAGTGTTTGAACTCGAGACCAGCTGGTGGATGGTGGTAGTGGGTGAGGATTGGGGTGTCTCTGAGTGGGGACGTGTACCGGCTGGGATGGGCACAGTGACTCCAATAAATCAGAGACGTGAGAAATGTTTTGAAAGTTCCTTTTATTTTTCATGTTTCCCTGTCCTGTGACGCTGGAGAAAAGTGGCAAGAAAGTTTGCCTCCTGCTGTCTCACATCTGTAGCCAGGATTGGGGCAGGGAGACAGGCCCTGGGGAAAGGTGGGCTTGGTGCCAACTGAAGCGAGGGTGGGCGCTGGGTGATCCTTCAGCCCACAGGGGCCCTGCCCACCGTTGCCCAGGAGAGCTTCAGAAAGTTCACGTGGGGTGACGTTTCCTGCCTTTCTGCCCGCACCCCCCTCCTCGCAGGTGAAAACTTTGAGCCCAGTCGCAAGCGGCAACGATGACAACCTGTACATGCACTTGGTGGATGGCATCTTGCTGAACCAAGTCATGCTGGAAATGTAAGTTGTCCTCACAGGCAAAGGACAAAACTGATGCTCAGAATGTTTGATTTAAGGGTGTAGGAATGAAGGAACCTGAGTTGCTGTGGGAGCGTTTCTTGTGGGCCAGTGGTACCTCAGTATACAGCCCCTTTTGCTGCCATTTGTTGGGGATAAAGAACTGCAGTTTGTTTGATGAAGGATATTTGGAACTGAAGGACTGTCAGCTTTCTGGGGAGGCCCTGGTCTAGGAGAATAGCTGAATGAAAGTGAGGCGTTGAGGAGCGTGGATGGAGATGCGTGGGAAACTTGCCGAATGGCTCTTCTGTAAATGCAGAATTTCAGGGTACCCACTGGTCCCCAGGGAAAAGAAGGTGTCCGATTCACGTTGCACATATTTTTCACTATCTTGTGGGAAAGTCATCCAAGAGCTTTGATTCCAGCATCAGGCAGGCAAGTTTAATTCCCCCTTCTACCACTTACTAGTTTATTACTTTGGGCAAATTCCTTAAACTCTGTACCCCTCCATTTCCTGATCTGTAATAATGGATGGAATTTTATAGATTTAGAGAGGATTATAAAAGATCATGTATATAGAAAATGCCCAATAAATGTGCATCATCATTGTCATTAGAGTGAGGCTCAGAACTGGGTTGTGTGTGTGTGTGTGTGTGTGTGTGTGTGTGTGTGTGTGTGTGTGTCTGTGTGCGCCTTCATGCCTGTGCTAATGTGTATCACTTGTGAGTGGACACCATTTTGAATGACCCAGATTGGAATCAGCAGCACTTGCTCTATTTTTCCCCCAGCAGGGGAGGAGGGGGTTAAGCATCCAGAGCAGAGTGTGATAGACTTCCCTTAGTCATAGTTGCTTGTTTGGATTTGGTTCCTAATAACCTTTCTCTGCCCTGAGAGCCTTAGAGGGAGTACTGGTTAATGATCATGGTAATTAGTCTGATTGCTCAGGTAGTAAATGCCAGGGCTCTTTTGGAGCTTAGTTTCAGTTAGTACTGCCCTTCAGAGCTGGAGGGAGAAGCAGAAGATCAGAGACCAGGCCCCACCCTGGTGTGTGGAGTGTCTTTTAGGAGCAGCGAGCGTCCCTGTGTGCTGAGGTCCTTTGGCTGCTGGCACTCCTGGGGAGGTCCCATGTGACTTAATCAGGCATTCATTTGCCAGGGAAAGATTTCAGTTCTGTCTTTGGAGACACCTTATCTCATTCGCAGACATTCTGAGGATGACCGTTGACTCCTATTCCCAAATGGGCAGTTGGTGCTGCCACAGCCCCAGCCCCAGTGTCGTCCTCTCCAAGTCAGCTGCTGGTGTCCTGGTTGAATTTCAAACAGCTTGCGGTGGTGGTGGCTTTTAAATTGGACTTCCAGTGACATTTGAAATGCTGACTTGTAGATTTTTTCCCTATCTGTCAATTTTGTATTAATTATTGGCTTCAAATGATCCGAATGGCATTGAGATCGATTTCCATAACTCTCCAATCGCCCCTTCATTATGGAGGGGGGCAGGTTACTGTGGAAAGAGGAAGAGGCCTGCCTCTCTTCCATCAGACCAGCTTCCAGGAGACTCAGAGCCCTCATGAACCCATGAAGACAGCCCTCATTTGAATTATCACCCTCCCTGGGTCCTGGGACAGTAACTGTGGGGGAGGGTTTTGTTATGAAAAGCAGGAGAGGTGGCACCTAAGTCCTCCTGTTGAGTCTGTTCTCTTCAGATAGGAAACCTGTTTTGAGCCTGAGAATTTTGAGAAATATCCTGAACACATACCAATGAGTGAAGTTATAACTCACTTGATTGAGAATTCTGGTTTCATCACGACCAGCCTGGACTTTTCCTGGAGAGTGGAAAGTCAATGATGCTTTGGGGTTCCTACATCAATTACTTTTGTCTCTACTGTTAGCATGTCTCCTAGGCGGCGTTGTACACCATATAGTGACACAGACGGATGATGTCGGTTTGTCCAGGTGAAATTGTGTCCCTAGAATGTAAAATCACAGGACCAGCCCGCCAGGCTGGTGACAGAGGAGGGGAACCCATGTGAAGTAGAACATGAATGATTTTTATTAAGTCAGAAAATGTACCATGTTCCCCCTTTTTCTTTCTTGATGGTTCATATATTTTGTTGTGTTCAGTTTCAGCTCTCTTAATCTTTAAATATATTGTGGGGTGGTTTATCGATTTTCACACAGTGTAACCTTTTGGGTCTGCACTGCATTTGGTGGTAGTTTTGGATGCTGCTAGGAGTGGGAATGGAAATGACGTTGACTAAGGGCCTGAGGAGGGCTTGTCGTGGGGTTGGGAGGGATGTGTATTGTCTAAGGTCCACGGCTCAGCAGGGGCAGAATTCGGGTTTGACTGGAGCCACACTGGTTTCAGCCTCACACTGACCTAGGCTTGGAGAGGGCTGCCCAGCGCTGGGAAGGGAGGTGTGGCAAATGCTGGGAGACGCTGTTTCCAGTCTCGTGTTTCCTCCCCTAGAGACCCCAGGCCTAATCAGCGCTTCCACCAGCACGTGAACAACGATGTGAACCTCCGCATTGAGAACTTGACCATCTTGGTCAGACACATTAAGACCTTCTACCAGGTAAGGGCATTCTCTGCTCACCAAGACTTCTGTGCTCCTGGCAATGTTGTCACTCCAAAGGTTTCCCCGCAGGAAGCCCAGAGGAGGTGGTGTTCACAGTGAGGCAGCTGCTTGCTAACACTTCAGGATTTCTCACTTGCATCTTTTATTCCCCCCGCATTGTGAGAAAGGTCAGATGTTGCATTGCTTTACTTTGTCCATCGAGTCTCCTTTGAGCAGTGTGTGAGGCATTGGCTCTGGTGCTGTGAGGGCCCCAGTGATGAGTTGCCACTCTGGCCCCAAACACCAGTCATGTGGGGAGTGGCTGGAATGGGCTCTGGGAGGGGCACGCTGACTTGGTTATTGTCCACAGCTTAGTGAGTCTTTGTACAGCAGCAATTCAAGGTATTGAAGGAGATATGGGACCACCGAGTGTTATGTTGGGTCAGCACTGTAATGGACGAGCCCCCAGGGTGCAGACGGCAGCACTGGAGTTCAGCGTGTAGAGTGTCCGCTTGCCATGCTCACCATATCTCATTCACAGATAGTCCGTGGCAGGAGGACCTGATGGCAAAGGGCTGTTAAAATCCCCACCACAGCCTTGGGAAGGTGGGGTGAAATCTCTGATCTTTATGGTCTTTATATGACCAGGACGGATGCCATATGGACTGAAACTGCCCCCCTGGGCCTTGGTTTTCACACTTCTTCTGAGCACTGAAACTTGTGTTCCCATATGAGTTTTCTCAAGATCTCAGGTGAAGCCCCAGGACTCTGATTGATTGGGGGTTGGGGGACCCTAGTGCCCTCTGCTCAGCCGCCACCTTTCCCTCCAGGGCATCTCTGTGAGTTCCTGGGACCTCAGGGAACATGGTTTAAGAATCACTCCCTGGCCTGGCCTGCGTGGCTCCAGGTTGTAGGTTCAGTCTCCAGTTGGGGCATGCAGAAGGCAGCCGATCAATGATTTTCTCTCATCTTTGATGTTTCTATCTCTTCCTCTCTGAAATAAATAATATATATATATATTTATATATATATATATACATACATACATATATCTATATATATGTATATATATATACACACACATATATATGTGTGTATATATATATATATACACACATGCATATATATATATATATATATATATATATATATATATATATATAATTTATTTCAGAGAGGAAGAGATATATATATAGAAGAAACACTCACTGCCCAGCAAGTCCCAGGATTTTTTTGTAGTTTCACTGAGATCTTGGCCAGACTCCGCCTCTGAGCCCTGTTCCCAGCACACAGTTATGCTCATTCCATGGCCTGTTGGCAGCATAGCACCATGACTCTGAGCAGCCTCTGGGCGGGGCCTTGGAGAGCTCAGACTATGGGACTGAAGTGGCCTCATTTCTTTGTCTGAGGGGAGCCACACTCAGGGCTGGGCATGCTGTAGGCTGGTGTGTTTCAGCCAGTGCTGCCCTTGTGACGGCCACGGACAGGGGGAGGGGGTGGTGCTGCCATTGAACTGGGTCTGGGCGTGGAGGGACCTTGATTCCTGGCTGCAGGCACCATTCGTGGTAAACAGGTACTTTTGATGCTGTGTGCTAAGTGCCAGGGAGGCGGATGGTGCCAGCAGTTCAACAGACAAGACTCCTAACTCAGGCTGCATGGGGGCAGCTGGGAAGGCTTCTTGGAGGAAATGACACCTGAGTGGGGTGAATGTACACAACTGGGTTTCCCGTTTGGAGTGTTATGGGCAGGAGACGGGGGAAAGGGCGTTGAGGTGGAGGCAGTCCTGTCCACTTGTGTCACAGTCAGCACTTGCCCCAGTTGCTGGGATGGAGGCCTATTTCTCCTGGTTCTACAGGAATCAAAACCAGGGAGATGCCATTGTGGGACTCTTGACAGGCAGGCCTCCTGTCTCAGGTGTAGCTAGGAGGGCATCACCTCTCCCTGTGGCAGCAATGAAGGCCTCAGGGGAGGGAGGTTTCTGAGGCTCTCGGTGAGCAGCACGGAGCAGGCAGGCTCCGGGGCGAGCTGAGTGGCCATGTGCATGCCGTCCCCTGGTCTCGCTGGTAGAGGAGGGTGCATGCTGATGGTGGTCAGCTGCCCTGCCGCTCAGCTCTGGGCTGGCCAAGGGGGCTTGAACATGTGAATTCCAGGCAGTTTGCTGCTCTTGGGCACTGGGTAGCGCTCCAGAACATGGAAACGTCCCAGGAAGGAAAAGACGGCCAGTCCACCCTCAGGGCCCAGAGAGAATCTCAGGGAGAAGGAGGGACCTGCCTCCTGGCCCAGCTTCTGCACTGGCAGCTCTTTGAGGGCAGGGCAGGGATGCATGGCAGCCTCAGCCCCGAGGCCCAGAGTAAATGCTTGCTGCAGCACTTGCTAAGGGCCTCAGGGCGCCCCTGCCTCAGTCCTGCTCACAAGGAGAAAGCTGCAGGACCTTGCCTCTGGGCCGACACAGGGAGGTGCGGGCAGGGTTGTGCTGTGTACTTTGTTCAGATTTATTGTAAAATAAAGTAACGTCTGGTCATATAAGTAGTATGTGCTTTTTACAAACAGCTAGGAAAACACGCAAGTAGCAAGAATAAGAACCGCCCAGAATCCCAACACTGAAATACAATCACTATGGGCGGTTCTAGTGTTTCCCCCTAGTGTTTGCATGAGTAGTTTGTGTTTCATGCCCTGCCTTGCATATTCTGCCTTTTTCCCTCCCTCCTGACTTGATAGCATATGCATAACTGCTCATTGTTGTGAAGTGACAGTCAAGAAAGTTTTCCGAAAGAAGTACCGCCCAGCGTCCCCTTGTGAGGGCTTGGACGAAGGGAGACAGTCATTCCTTACTCTGACCAGGGAGGGTGAGAGGTCACCCCCACGTAAAGTGGGATCCCTCTGCCCGTGGCTTTTCAGCGAGACACGCAAAGTCACAGAACCCAGCCCTGGTCTTGTTTGCCAGGCAAGGCTTCTGCCAACCTGGCTGTCCTCTTCTGAGGCATCAGGGCAGGCCACTTAGGAATACCATAGGCCCCTCTGAAATAGCACCAGCTATTTAAGAAGCTCAAGTTTTGCCTCTGAAGACCTGGAGAGTCTTTGTCCTTGACCTTTTTCAGAGGACAGGAGGGGTTGAGAAGCAGCATGGCTAGGTGTTCAGCCAGGGTCTCTGGCCTCCTCCTGGCCCGCTGCTTTTTCGCCTCTGGGGTTGGGGCCAGGACTTTGTATTTTCAGAAGTTCCCAGGATGTTGAGTCTTACATCCTTCCTGTCACTCTGGGAATCAGTTGGCTGGAGCAGTGGTTCTCAAAGGGGGTGCCCAGCACAGCAGCAGCAGCAGCACCTGGGAACTTGTCAGCAACCATCTCTAAGAAGCTCCCCCAAGACCTGCTGTGGAGGTCTTGCTTCCGTCTTTTTTTTTTTTTTTTTACCAGAAAATAAACACCTACTTTATTAATACAATAGCAACAGAAAGGGTTTCCAATATATTAGAACATGAACCAGCACCACCTGGTTGATGTTACAAGATTAAATGCCCACATTTATTGTTCCGAGAGCTCCCTACCCCACTGCTGATGTTTCATCGAAGACAACTACCATCAGAGCTGCTGTAAGATCACGGGTAGTTTTAGAGTCAAAAGATCACCGAAATGATACTATTTCTGTTTTAGGAGTGCTTGGTGTAGAGAGAACTTGTCAATGTGGAAAGAGTCTTGCTTCTTGAATTCAAGAAAAACCATGAACTAATCATTTTTTTCTCTGATTTAGTCTGCCAAGCACCCTGTGAAGGATCCTTTTCCATTCCTACCACCTTATCTGGGTGAGCGGAGAGGGAAGGGTGGAGAGGTGCCAGTGAACAGGCAATTCGGGCAATGTTCTGCACTCCGCTCCCTTTCTGTTGGCCATGGTAGGCGTCTTTTCTGACAGCTGCAGCAGCTTGATGAGGGGAGAAAGAGGTCACCCACCAATCACCTCTTCTTGAAGCCGTATTTTTTTCATTCATAGAAGAGATCTGTCTTAGAGCTCCCTAAATTGACAATCTTTGGGCAACCGTCTCTATCCTTCTCCTGGATGGTGCACTCCTTACAATAATAGGCATCAGAGACTCCCGGGCCTCCACAGATCACACAGCGCCCCTGATAGGAGCTGTACTTACACTCATCATACATGCACACCAGGGTGCAGGGACGCGCATAGGAGTCACAGATCACACACCTGCCATCACATTTTTTCAGAGTCTTCCGATGGCTGCAAGATCAAAGATGGTAAAGGGTGCAATTAGAATTAAGAATCTGACGAAGAGTAGAAAAACATCCTCCAGTTTGGGGTAGAAACAGAAGCAGGGACTGCAAAGAGCGATTTCATCCACCTTAGCTTCTCAAATTTTCCAAAGCCCCCTGCCTCCGTCTTAACAAGCCTGTGGGATGCTGACGCACCCTCCCACGGGAACCCCGGGCTACAGAGCACACGGAGTGATGTTATGGAAGGGGCACCTTCCCCCAGCTCTACTGGGGCAGAGAGCTCCGTTCTCCCCAGTGACTCCTCTCATCACAGACAGCGGACACATGTCTCACCTGCCCTGGGGCAGGAAGGCCATCCTGGCAGCCCTGTGAGGAGGGGCCTGGTGATGCCCAGGTGACCAGAGGGCTCAGTGAGGGAGTTGCCGGGAAGGGGGCAGGGCCTTGGGAGAAGGCCTCATTCAGTCTCTGCTTTTAAGAAGAAAGGCTGGTGGGGGTCGGGGGGCACCAGCTCCAGGACAGACACCCCAAGAGCTGAGAAGCCTGGAGGAAAGCTGAGCCTGGAGCAGAGCCGCATGCTGCCTCCAGCTGCCTGCGGGTCAGCTTCGCATCAGTGCCACACAGCCCTTGCTGTACTTGGTCAACAGCCAAGCTCTTTTTCACCTGAGTCTTTTTAACCTAAATTTGGGGGCGCAGTGGTTCATTTTTTACATCAGAGCCTGGAGTCCTTACATGAAGCACAAGTTCACTCCATAATGGAGCCAGTAGGAAAATAAGGACGTGTAGCGGGAATTCCCAGTGCAACAGATAGCGGACGCGTGTTTATTCTTTGGGCTGTGCATTGTGTCCACCACCGTTCCCTGCCCTGGACGCCTGCGATCTGGCCCTTCCTCTGGGCAGTCAGGGCCTCATTGTCCTGTGAAGCTGCTGAGGCTTCTCTGGCTGCATGGTGGTGGGAGGCCCTCGGTCAGCGGCTGGATACATCCCGTGTCTGTTGATCGACATGTACATGTTTCAAGTTCACGTAGGGACATCGATCCTGACACCTGGACCCTTAGATGGATATAGGGACCCACCTGCAGGACCGACTCTGAAATGGGAGGTTTGCTGAGGTTCTCTGAGCTCCTCCCCTCAGGTGCATTCCTTCTCTGGGCCTCTGAGTTCTCATCTGTCAAGCAGAGGATGGGCCTGGGCCCGTTATTCCACATCCCATGATGGCCAGCGACCACCAAGATTTCCAGTTAAGAGCACCTCGAGGAAGTGTGGTTTAAGGTTCCTTGAACTTGGCTTCTTCCTTCTGAACTCTCACCTTGGTTAGAAGGCTCAGCAGACACCAATATTGTTTTATGTCTCCAAGGAAACAGCAGAAGAAATAGTCTGGGGTTGCCTGATCTTCTGTAATCCCTTCTTTCCTTCATTGCTTGGAAAAATGAAAAATCAAACAGTACCAGTGTTTATAATGAACACCTGAGTATCCTTTCTTCAAATGAATATGAACATACTAGAGGCCCGATGCATGAAACTTCTTGCAAGAGTAGGCCTTCCTTCCCCTTGGTGCCAGCACCTTGCTTCCGTCTGGCACCCGGGACCTGGGTGTCTTTCCTCCAGCCCCGGCTTCGTCCAGAAGGATGTACGGTCTAATTAGCATATTGGCCTTTTATTATTATAGATGATAGATGTGAATTTTCTTTCATGTTTCTTTCAGATTTTTTTTTAAGAAATAAATTTTTTGCCTGGCTGGTGTGGAGAGTCAACCTATGAACCAGAAGGTCACTGTTCGATTCCCAGTCAAGGCACATGCCTGGGTTGAGGGCTTGTTCCCTTGTAGGGGGCATGCAGGAGGCAGCCAATCGATGATTCTCTCTCATCACTGATGTTTCTATCTCTCTCTTCCTCTGCCTTCCTCTCTGAAATCAATTAAAATATATTTTTTAATAAAAGGAAAGAATTTTTTTCTGATAGAAGTCCCCAGAATGCCTCTACTGAGTCCAATTATCCTTCCCTCTCTCCCTGGAGATAACTGCTATGACCAATTTGCTGGGTATGCAGTTCAAATTGTTATACTCTTGCCACGTGTGTGTGTATGTGTGCATGTGTGTGTATATATGTGTGTGTATGTGCGGCTGTGTGTGTCACTGTATGTATACATATGCACACACACTAGCATTACTTTGTGTGATGTCTTTAAATAAAACTTCCATACACTGCTTGCACCTTTTCCCCACTCCGCCTTCTTTTTGAGACCTGTCATCTCTGTGTGGCAATTGTATTGGATGAGCATGGGGCTGACAACTAAACATTAGAATTATCTTTAGAAATGTACATGCTTAGTTTTAAAAATGGAAACTTTAGTTCCAAGGTCAGAATAGAAGGAAATGTACATCTGACATTGTTCGATGGAACTCAGACATGTTTAAGAAAATGTTAGTCACCTCTGATGCAGTGACATGGGACCCCAGATAGCCAAGAAACACTCTCCAACACTGAGTGGAGAGGGGCCTGGTGTGTTGGGAGTGGGTACGCCTCATGGGGTAGCATCCCTTGCCCCCTAAATTCTGGTGTGGACAGGAGCCACAGAAAGATGACAAGAAGAGAGGATAAAGTCAGTGCATAAATGTTTGATGGCGCTGGCAACTTCTGGCCTGAGTGCCTAGCCCACCATTCTAATCTGATGATTCAGAGAGAGTTCTGGGGTGTTCCGCTGGGCCCGTGGTGTAACGGTCCCTCTTTTCTTTATCAGTGCTAGCTGGCAGGACACTGAATGCAGATATTCAGCGAGTTAGGCAACAGAGCGACTCCTGAAAAAAGTTGGAAACATGTTTTAAAAAGGATAAGAAGAGCTTCCTTGGTGAGGAATTTCTCTAGTGACCACTGTCTAAGGGCAAGAATACCTGTGAAACCTACCCCCTTACTTGTCTTCTGATAAATTGGATTTCTATCTTCTGAATCGTAAACAACAAGGCCCTTCTGGACAGGGAAGACCACCTGCCCTGGAGGCGTTCTGGGGAATGCAGTGGTGGGTCAGGGTGAGCCGCACACTCTGAGGAGGGCTGGTCGAGACCCCCAGACCAGGGCTGGTGCCTGGGCCTGCTTTCAAAGACCCTCCCTGTGAAGGCAGCTCCATTCCCAAGCCACCTCTCTGAGGGGTGCAGTGTAGCTGTGATCTATCCCTCTCCCAGGGAGGGCGCTGCTGTAAAGGAGAGAAGTCTCCACCTTTACAGCCTGCACCAGAGACCTGCTGACACAGCATCCTGAATCATCCTAGAGAGACCCTGCAGCATCTCCTTCATTTTCATTCTTTACTTTAGCTGCACCAGCAAATCATACCACAAAAATAAAGACATATTTTTAAAAGACACTCACAGCCCAGCCGTTGTGTCTCAGTGGTTGAGCATCAACCTATGAACCAGGAGGTCACCGTTGGCTTCCCAGTCAGGGCACATGCAGGGGTTGGGGGCTCAATCTCCCGGTAGGGGGCGTGAAGTAGGCAGCCTATGGATGGTTCCCTTATCATTGAAATTTCTCTCCACTTCCACCCATTCCCTCTGTGAAATCAATAAAAACATATTTTAAAAAAATTAAGAAGACTCACACTTGATGCTGCTGTCCTGGCATGTAACGTATGCTCTTCTTCCCAAGGTCTCTGCACATATGCAGACATAATGTTTATTTGGTTATGATGAGAGCAGAAGTACAGGTAGCTCTGGCTTTTCACATTTATTTATATCCTAACTATTCCTTCCTCTTACACAGCATGTCCCCACTTACCGTGCAGTGGCTGCGCTCACCCAGTGACTTGATAAGCTGTCATGTTGTTGTTCATTCTTTATTTTCCTTTTCTGTTCTCAGTGGTATCTTTCCTCTTTGTTTTTGTAGGAAGTTCTGCAGCAGTGGATCATAATGAGCTTGCCAGATGTTTTGATGATTGGCAAAGACCTGCTGTCTGGTGAGTGAAAGCCCCCCGCCCCCCCCCCATGAGCTTGGCCAGTGCCAGTGACTCTGGACAGCTGTTGGACACAGAGCTCTGGCTGCCAGCTGGGAGGCAGCAAAACACAGGATCATCCCGGTGAGATTTTAAAGGATGGGTTTGTTCCTCTGGGCATGAAGCCAAGGCCCCTGCTTTGGTGGGCTTAGGGGCCGAGTCATATGTGGCCTCTCTGGGGGTCTGTCCTCCTCAGTAAATGTGGAGTCAGGGCCACCTTCACAAGTGGGGACCTTTTGGTAAGAAAGGAAGAATCTCTGGAGGAACTCATATCTCTCTTCCACGGGGACCCTGTGATGCCCTTTTCAGTCCATGGTAGGTCTCAGCAGGAAGTCCGGGCATGTCTGACACTGCTCCCTGAGGCCCGAGAGGGCAAGGGTTCCACTTCCTAGCCTCAGACACTCCCTGTGACCTTGAAAGACCGAATGAAATGTGCTCCTGGACATCTTCCAGAAAGTCAGAGTTAATTCATGCTTGTCAGGTGTCTCCCTGGGGAGTTAAACAAGGGGGCGGATCTCTTCCCGCCACATCCTGTGGGTCTGCCTGCACCACGGCTCTGGAACAAGCACCATGTTCTCTTACCTCTGGGCCTTTGCATGTGCTGTTCCTGTGCCTGCAACGCTCTAGCTTACTGTGTCCTAACTCTCCCCCCTCACCCTGTGGTTCTCAGCTCAGAGGTCACTTCCTTTAAGAAGCCTTGTCTGACCTCACTGCAGACTAGAGGCCCTTCTTCCAGGTTCCCTGGGCGCTTTCCAGATTTTGTGCATTGTCGATGTTCTTGGTCTGAGGCAGAAGACTGTGTTGATTAAGACAAAGCTCGCAGCAGCCAGAACACATGGGTGCCTGGAAGGGGGCTGTCTGTAGGTTTGTTTCTTCTTTGCCTGCTTAACCGTCACTGAGCCAATCTCACTGGCAGGGACCCACTAGAGAGTCTTTTGTGTGTTTGAAACTATTCAAATCCCACAGTCTGGTAGATTTAGGAAAATAGCAGTTTTTCTTACTCCTGAAATTCTGAGAGAAATCAGCCTCCCATAAGAAATTAGAGAACTTCTCTCCTCTCTCTCTCTCTCAAGTTTCATAGGAATCTGTGTAGGGAAAACAGTCACAGGAGGCCTTTGTTTGCAACACATGTTTTCATCCACTCACCCTGGTGAGAACAAACACAGCACTGCTCCACCTGAATCTCCTAGTGCCCTGTTTATTGCCCCAAAGCCCCTTTTAAATCATTTTTTCCATGAAGATTTTTCTAAAATTAATTCTCTACCTTTAAAACCTCCCCCTGCCCCATGGTATTAACAAAACTTAGCAAACAGGACTTCCATACTTTTCTAACAATGCTCTGGATCAGATTTAGTATTTTCTTGATGCCTGATGGGTGTGAATGAATGAATAGAATGAATGAATAAAAGGCTCATGCTTGTCACTGTGTGTAACTGCTGGTGCTGACGGAGTGGAACTCTGCTCTTTCCTTGAGCCGCCTTAGACGATAGATTAAGCTCATATGTGTCTGTGTGTATCTGTGTGTGTCTGTATGTACAGGGTTTCTAGTCTCCTCCTTGCTTATGCTCTTGCTACTAGCAGCGGGCCTATCCTACACGTGTTTCCACTTTTAATGCTGTTTTCCTCTGCGGTGGCTGGGAACATGGACCCTCAGAGCTGTTGGAGTTATTCTAAAATATGGTACACTTAGACCGTCTGCCGTGAACATCAAGATTTTCTGTATGAACTCTGCCTTCTTTTTCTGCTGCTCTACGCCCTCCAAACACTTTTTCGCTGGGTGTCAGGTCTCTGCTGGCTACAGCAGCATATACAAGCCTGGGGGAGGTGAATCACTGTAGGAAGAGGAGCTGTCGATGGCTGGGAGGGTCTGTGCCTGTAATATCTACCAAAGGGCTTACAAGAGGCACTTGTCTGTCATCTGGGGACAGATTTGGGGGGCGGGTGGGACGGTCACATGGGCACATGGGCTGGTGGGTGAGAGCACTGTGGCCATGGAAAGGTTTTGGTGGGACTGATTGGGGGCTTTTACACTCCTATGCTCATTCCCTTTCGTTTTTTTAATAAAAACTGAAATGTGGCTGATCATCAGCTCAGCATGAATAGAGAAGTGAGTCAGGGTGGTGATTATATTTCTGAATGACAATGGATTGGAGCCCTTGGGGCCAAATGAAATGCCTCAAGTGAAATAACAATCACAAGTCTTTGAAATTATTCCATTTTAAACACTGAGGAAGTTCTACACTTATCAGCAAAGGGAAGTCTTTGTGTGTAGTAGATGGATCTGCAGCACCCACCCTTATTGTGCATATTGTTAAGAGTGGGATCTGGATGGTCCATGGGCACCCTGTGGTCCAGCCCTCACCCCTCCCACCCTTCTTCAGGCTGGGAGATGGCAAGGAGGGTGCAGTTTAGGTTAGTGAATGTCTAGCCCCCTGTTCTGAGACTCAACCATAGTGTCTTCATCACAGGAAAGGTTGTTTTTAGCTATTTCTCATTTGAGAGCTATTAGGATGAGGTCACCTATTACTCCATGTACACCTTACAGGCAAGGATCTGAAATAAAGCACAGCACTCATTCTTGGGACATGAATTTGGTTCCTTCATCCCAGGGGTCGTTGGTGGTACCTTGGGCCATTTAGCACAGTGCAAGGGGGTGTGGGTAAGTCTTCCAAGAAAACAATGCTATGTATTTCTGGCACATTCCTTCTCCCCCAAGTAGAACAGGATATGATGAGAAAGCTAGAAAACTAGAGAACTTTTTTTTACCCCCAAACCACTCTGCACATCACCCAGGCCAGCTGTCTCCATTTCAGAGATGGGAACTGAGGCTGGGGGACAGGGTACAGCTTGGTGGGATCATACTGCTTCTGGTAACCAGCCAGGTCTAGAGCCCAGTATTCTGATGCTGTTGATCTAAGTGGCTGGCACTCATAAGTACATGGAGATGCATAATCAATTAAGGGGACAGTGTACAGTGATGAAATGTGATTTTTTTTTTGTCCTGTCTGATTGGCAGAGCTGAGAAGGAGCAGTATGATAGTATTAGTGTGGGTCTGAAATCGGGCTTATCATATGTTGGTTGTGAGAGAGTGAAATGGTAAAAGCCTTTCTTGCCCGGCAATTTGGCAGTAGGAGAAGTTCAAAGGATGAACTTTCCCTAAAGAGGTAAATAAGAATCTGCTTTACACCAGCAGCCAGGGGAGGAGAACCTTTTCTCTGCCAAGGGCCATGTGGGTATGTATGATATCATTCCTAGGCCATACAAAATTATCAACTTAAAAATTAGCTGTTATATTTGGTCAAACATTTGATTAACTCACTCCTAATGCTTTGGGAGGGCCAGGCCAAATGATTTGGGGGCCTGATATGGCCCTCCGGCCGGACATTCCCCACCCCTGCTCTAATCCCTGGCCTGTGTGGGTCAGTTGGTTGGACATCGTCCTGTGCACCAAAAGGTTGCTGGTTTGATTCCTGGTTAGGGCACATGCCTGGGTTTCTGGCTCTGTCTCAAGCTAGGGAAGGAGTGGGTGAGCAGATCGAGTTTGTCTTTCTCTCCCTTTCCTCTAAAAATATTTTTAAAAAATGAATTGCTCTTCTTTCTTCTAAAAACCAAAGAACCTAACCACTAAGATGTTGTTTAGCATCATTTAGATTAAAACACTGAAAACTTGAGCCTCTGGAAGGAAGTTGGTTGAGTAAATTTGTAGCCTTTGTGCAAAGTAAGTATGAGATGATCAAAAGTGACATCTGTATGTTGTCTGGGTTTTTCTTTGGAAGCCTCCAGCCAAACACTGACACTGAGAAACAGGAGGAGGAGGGGGTGTGCCGGGGCTGCAGGCAGACCCTGAGCGGATGAATGATGACTGTAACACACGCTTCTGTGAAAGAGAGGCTAAGGCACTACTTGGCTATGGCCACCAAGTACCCTGTTCACCTGCCTCCTTTGGCTTTTATTGTCATTACAGTTGGAACTAAAAGGAACCTCTAGATACAATTAGCAAGGTAAGCATCCTTGAGAAAGTATGTGCTTCTACAAGGGCTGGTCTTTAAAGACTCAACATAGAAATTCTAGCCAAAAACCCTGGGGGATTGGACTTGTTAGGAAAAGTCAAGGCAAGGCTGCCTCCTTTGGCAAGGTGCCCCCAGAGGTCCCCAACCTTTTGGAGAATCCTCCTTACAGACTTTCCAACCAAGTCCCGTGCTTCCCAACAAAGGCAGGACAGATGTGCAGGATGTGGGCTGCGTGAAGCTGGGGGATGCGTCTGGGGCTTGTCTATTTGTAGTGCTGCAAGATGAACAGGTAGAGTTGTGTGCACCTCATGTTAGCGCCCTCTCTGCACTTCCTCCGGAGACACCTCTCTGCCATTGGGCTTGCTTCCTGCACATACTAACAAGAGATGCTGATGTTGAAGTTCATGGATTATCATGGGAAGACATTTATGACATATTTGAGTGGGAAAGGACCACAAATAGTTATGTACGAAATTCTCATTTGGCTTAAATAATATACAAGCCCATATGTAGAAACAGGTGGCGGGGTACACCCAAGTTGAAATGATTTATTTTAGCTTATATAATTTTCCCCCCAACAGCAGAGTGGTATATCACTAGTGAGATTTTATGAGGAGATGAGTCTATTTAAATATGTTGTTCTTTTGATTTAGCAAAGAGTATGGAGGAAATGAAGAAGATGCTGGTGCTGGTGCTGGGCTGTGCTGTCCAGGTAGGGCTTGGGCAAGGGTGGAAGGGGCCTGCCCTTGCCATCTTGTGTGTGGGTTTGTGGAGACAAACTCCCCATAGTGACTGAGGTAGAAGGGAAGCTGCCTTCAGTCCAACATGACACATCCCGGCTTCCTGAGAGAAGGGACCACTCATTAGGTGGTAGCTGATTCTAGTCCCAGGGCACCTTTGGCAAGAAGCAAGTGGGGATTCCTCAGCCCTGGGTGCCCTTAGCCAATTGTCCCCAGTATAGGGACACCTAGACCAAAGATCAGAAACTCCATCCAGCCTGGGGCCCCATCTGACCCACTCCTGATTTTGGAAAAAAAAAACTTTCATGGGCACAGGGCCCCACTCAATTCTTCATGTATTATCTCTGGCTCCTGGCACAGCACAATGGCAGAGCTGAGACTAAATAGCCCTCAGAATCTGTGATGTTCCTACCATCCGGCCCTTTGAAGATGAAGATTGTCACCCCTGGTGCTCTTGACCTTATCTGGTTTAAGAGTCACTGGAGCTTGTTTAACGTGCAGATTTCTGTGCTTCACCCCTAGCGTTTTCAACCTGGTGGGCTTTTTGAAAACAAGTACCCCTGGTGATTCCACTGTGGGTGGTCAGAGCAACTTCTAGAGAAACCTCTGTCTAAGGGACAGGAGGGAGGACAAGTTCTTGGTTATAAAGGAGGAAGCCAGGGGCTGGTGGGCAGTTCATTTGGAAACTATTTCTGTGGCTGTGGTGGGCCCAGGTTGCCTCATTTGCAGAATGCTTCCATTAACACGTGTTACCTCCGCAGTGCGACAGGAAAGGGGAGTTTCTTGACAAAATCCAACAGCTGGATATTGAGACCCAGGCCGGGATTATGGCCCATATCCAGGAGGTAGGTGTGTGGCTGGCTTTGTGGGGCTTAGCCGTGGACCCTCACTCGGTGGCAACCAGGAGGCAGGCTCTCAATCCCAAGGGAAAGTTTAAAGACTACATAACCCACTAGTGAATTTCCTAATTTTAGGTTTCACACACCAGACATGTTGAACCTGTTTGGAAAGGTAGTCATTAGCAAGCTAAAACAAAATGGGGGTAAAAATTAAAAAAAAAAATTTTTTCAACACCCAAATCAAGCCTCAGTTTGTCTCCTGTTCTTGCCTAATATGGAGCCAGGCTGGTTTTAAGTACTGTCAAGGGGGCTGGGCTCAGAATTTTATTTACCCTGAAATGTGTTCTGGCCCATGTGGCTCTGCTTCCCATGGCTGATCTTCTGGGGGAAAGGGTCTCCGTTTCTGTCAGTGACCTGGCAGAGACACAGGCTGCCAAGTCCCAGAAGGGCTGTCTCTGCAGACTCGGCCCTGAGGTGGGGGAGGGAGGGCTCTGCACTGAGGGCAGCCCCTCTGCAATGGACCTTGGCAGAGGTGGTCACATCAGAGAAGTGGTTTCCCTGGAAACCGGGCCTGTGGGGCAGCCACCAACCTGAAAGTGTATTTCCCTGACATCCTACACCCCCCCTCCAGAAGAAGCCTTGTATGACTTAGTTAATTTAGGAGATGTGGTTCAGCCTTCAGTCTGATTGGACAGATGAGATAAAGGCATGAAAAAGACATGAGCAGGAGCACCTAGGAGCAGCTGTGGGGCTGGCAGGGGCCGGTGAACACAACACCTCAGGCTGGCACCAGGGACAGGCTGGGCTGATGGGCACCCAGCCACAGGCACCGTGGGTGCTGGGTGCTGAGTCAGCACTGGAGCAGGAGAGGGAAGCAACTGGTGGAAGTGGAGGGGAAGTGAGCATTGACCTAAATAGGCTCAGCCATTCATGATGGTGAGCTGCCACCTGTTAGCCTGAGGCCCACTGTGCTTTTTTCAAAATCCTCACCCGAGGATATTTTTTCCATTGATTTTTAGAAAGAGTGAAAAGGAAGCAGGAAAAGGGCTGAGGGAGGTGAGAGAGAGACATTGATGTCAGAGAGCGACATCAACTGGTTGCCTACCACAAGGGGCCAGGATCAAAGCACCAACTGAGGTATGTGCCCTTGACTGAGAATTTAGCCTGAGAACCTTTGTTCCCCAGGCTGACACTCCAACCACTTAGTGAAACCAGCCGAGCAGGGTAGTAGGCTTTTTTGAGGTGCTCTCCCCCTCCATTTGCCCCTCTGGGAAATGTAAGACCTTTGTTGGTGCACCTCACTCAGTGGATTGCCATTTGTTTCCCCTCTTGAGGACTGAGTGCACTAACACCCACCTTCCCACACTGAGAAGACACGGACTGGAAACAGACCTGCCTCCTCAGGCTGGTCTGGGGGCTCAGGTTAAGAAGGTGAGGTCAGGCCCTAGATGGTTTTGCTCAGTGGTTAGAGTGTTGGACTGCAGACCAAAGGGTTGCAGGTTTGATTCCCCGTCAAGGGCCTGTCCCTGGGTTGAAGAAGGTGATGTTGGCAGTTGGAGGAGAGGCTGCCCAGTGAGGATGAGGCTGGGGCCTGCGCTCATACCTGACAGAAAGGGGAAACCAGGTGGGCCTGTGTGGCCTGTGGGGAGGAGATACAGGCTCACCTGGAAAGTACTTCAGGTTATGAAATGTTTCCTCAAAAAGTAACATAAGACGGTCATGGACCCAACATTCTGACAGAAGCGTACTAATGTGTTGCCATCTTCGCATTAGATTCTATTTTAAGAAATAAGATGCTATCCCTCCTCACCCTCCCCTCCCAAGGCTCACCTTCTTTGTGTGATACATGGATGGTGCGTGACTGAAATCCCCAGGGACAGTTAGGGAGCTCCCACACTGTGAGGAGTGCTGTCTGGTGTGAAGTCAGTGTCCTCCTTGAACTAGGGTGACACAGCAGTGGTGTGTGAGTAAAGAGCTCCCTGCAGAGTGTGGCTGAGCTTGCTGAGGCACCTCCCCGCCCCCTACAGAAACGTAGTGGCTGAGGGTTAATAATGTCAGTGAGGGGGGTCAGCTGTGGGAGAGTAGGCCTAGGTCCCTGGGGGCGTGGCCTTGGGAGGTGGGTGCTCTCTGGGACCCCACAGCTGCTCCCTGCCCGGCCTCCACAGCACCGTGCCCCTGTGTGCCCCCAGGTGACCCACCACCAGGAGAGCCTGTTTGACCTGCAGTGGTTGGAGGTCCCAGACATGTCCCTGGAGGAGCTGCAGTCCCTCTCGAGGAACATGGCGTTTCACCTCAGGAGGCTCGTGGATGAGCGAGACAGTTGCAGGGAGGTATGTTTGCAGGTGGCCCAGCAGCTGGGGGACAGGTGGGGAGGGGTTTGGGCCTGAGGCTCTAGTTATGGGCCTGGCTCCTCATCCTGACGTCCTCTCAAGCACGCACACTGCCTGTCCCCCTGGACCATTTTCCTTGGGGGCAGGGCAAGGGCTCTTTCCCTGCAGGGCCCAGTCCCCTTCCAGACACCTGCGTGAGGACAGAAGTTGAGCTTGGGGGCCCTGCTCCATTCACTCGGCCCTGCTGTCTCACTAAATATATCCTCGCATTTTAAACCCCCACCACCACCTTTCTCCTGCCTCCCTCCTGGCGTGACATCTTCTCTTTTACTTCTTCCGTCTTTTGGTCATTCTTCAGCAAATTGTAGTGCAGGCACTGTGCCAGGCACAGGAGCACACTGGAAGAGACCCCTCTGTCTGCCCTCTGTAGCTGATCGTGACCCTGACCCTGGAGCGGGACACCAGCAGCCGCCCCAGCGAGGACATACAGCACCTGGCCGTAGAGCTGGCAGACACCAAGGCCAGGCTGCGTGGAGTTAGGCAGGAGCTGTGAGTCCCCCAGTGATGCTGTTCTTTCTGCCCTTGTGCCCTGTGTCACCACACCTGGTAGCACATGTGGTTCACTGCCATGTGAGGCAGCAAACGGGGGCGCTCTCACAAGTGCCAGGGAGTGACTGGGCTCTGATTTGAGCTGGGTCCCTGTTGGGCCCTGTAGCCCGCTCCCTCCCATCCCCTCCCCGGGCCTGCACAGCAGGGTTCTGCTGGGCCTTTAGGGCTCCTGCCAGTCCAGACATGGCAGACACAGAGCAGCAGCCTGCTGCTCACCCTCTGGCCCAGTGTGGGTGCTCTTGGCTGGAGGGAGGATGTGACTTTCCTGTCCTGTCTGGTGGGCCTGCTTCCCCTTTCCTGCAGCTGGTGATGGCACCATGCCTGGTATCTTGGGAGTTGCCTGCCTTCACTTACCCACCAGTGGGCCTTGCTGCCTGCCTGGCTGTGGAGGGCACAGTGGCTCCGGGGGCTCCTTCCCTGTCCCGCACCCTCAGAGGAAAGCTCAGGTCTGTGGTTGTTCTGAGAGCAGGCATTGAAAACTTAAAGCTCACCTTGGAGTCAGGAGCATTTTTGCAGCCCCGGGTGCAGACGCCCTCCTCACGCCCAGAAGCAATGTCTCCTCTCCTTCCCCTCTGGGGTCTCACAGGTGGTGGGTTTTCCGGGTGCTTCTGAGGAAGCCCTCACCACTTCCTCCCATCACCCCCAGGGAGAAGAAGACGGAGCAGCTGGCGGACACCAGGCATGAGGTGGACCAGCTGCTGCTGGAGCTGCAGGAGGCCCATTGTGATGTGAGCGGGAGGCCTGTCCTATAGGGGTGGCTGGGGGGCTAGGGCGCCCCAGTCACCGTGGCCCTAGGTCCTGGAATGTGACCTGGGGGCTCTCTCCTTCTCGCTCAAAGCAGCGCTGCCTGAGAGCCAGTTGTCCTAGAAGTTACTGTGGGGTGACATGCTTCAGTGACAGCATGTGAGGCCTCACTCAGGGGCCTGCGCATGGACCAGCCTGGCCGCCCCTGCCTTCTCCTGGGGCTGCAGGGACCTGGGCCTTCCCCAGCCCCGAGGGTGCCCTGAGCCAGGTCCCCTGCCTTTGCCCACCTCCCAGAACATGGAGCTGGCGGCCAGCGCCCAGTCTGCTCGTGTCGCCCTGTCTGAGCTGGACTCCCTGAGGGAGAAGGCGAGCCGCGTGGAGAGGCTGGAGAGGGAGGCGATGGGCCTCAGGCAGACGCAGAAAGATGTAGACTTCTATGCAGCCCGCATGAAGGTGAGCCCAGCCTGGGAACTTGTGTCCTGGAAGAGGGGAGAGGGGCAGCGATGCCTCCCCAGCTGGCCCTCTCCCTGCACCCCAACTTGTCTGCACGACCCCTGGGCTCCCTCTGTTGGTGGAAAGAACAGGGTTGGGAATGTGGTTGAAGGGCCCTCATTCTTTTAGGGCTTTTTCTTCTCCTCCTTCATGCCACAGTGATGACTTTCTAGTCACTAATTTTTTTTTTTAAGACTCCTTGTAATTTCTGTGGCTAAATCTTACCAGGACTATTTCCTCATCTGTAAAACAGAGATAACTGTACTAGTCTGTGAGGTTTTTACAATGAAAGAGGTTAGATACCTGGTATTTGGGCAAGTCCCATATTAAGCTCTCTGTGGTGTAGCCTACTCGGATCCTGAGGTTATGAGTTCGTTCTGGGGAGGGTGTTAGGGCTAAGGGGGGACTGAATCAAGACCCAGGCAGGGTTATTGACGCTCTGAACACACATCCGACTGCTTCGCGTCAACAGCGGGTTCCAGACCCTCTCTTTGAGGATTTGGGAAGGTTGCCTCCTCTGCTGAGCCCGGCATTTGGAGGCAGTAGGAGGGAGCTGGGTGAAATCAGGATGTCAGCGCACACTGAGGGGCCTGCTGGATGTAGGAAATCATACCATTTCCAGCAGGAAGCTTGTGAGGGGAACACAGGTCTATCAGCACAGGCTGTCCCTCTCCCGGCCACGCTGCTGGTAGGCAGGTGCGCTGGGGGCAGGCGGTTTGGCCGGAGACCTCAACATGCTCTCCTGCTGCAGACAGGCCCCAGGGTCCCTGGGCCAAGTGGTAGCGGTTGGGGATGGACTAGGTTCAGGGTGTGTCTATTCCCCAGGAATGTTGGTGGCTCGCTCCCCTAGTCCCGTGGGAGAAGGCGCCCTGGGTGCTGTGCCAAAGCAGCCTGGCCCAGGCAGGGGTGCGGGTGGGAGGCCAGCTCTTGGCTTAGTCCTGGAAATGGTCCCCTGGCCCTGCTGGTGATGAAGGGCATCCATCTGCAGCACAGACAGGTGTGGGGCACGGGCACCCTCACTCACTGGAAATGCCACAGGTGGGAGGGCTGTGGAAGGTCATGTGCAAGCTTCCCCAGGCTGCTGCCTCTGCAGCCCTCACATCTCAGCCGACACTCTGCCCCGTGGATGGGGGTGGGTTTCAGGGCTCAGCCTCTGTCTCTGTCTCTGTGTCTTTTCTGGGCCTGTCCAAGCAGCCTCACTCAGTCATGCAGAGGCGGTGACTCAAGGCCTCTGTGGCGCCGAGCCCTGGGCCAGGAGCAGGGGATTGATCACAAAGCAAGACTCGCTCCCTGCACTCGGAGCTTCTGGGCTTTTGCAGAGTTTCTCATGGGAACCCCTTTTCCATGTTCTCAAGGTGCGTGCCTCTGAATAACAGCAGCAACATTTTTCATATCGATTAATAATTTTGCTGTGAAACTAATAATGCCTTAAAGTTGGCATTAGTAAATGATTTACAAGAGAAACAGCGTGGTCCATGGAGGCCAGGCCACATAGAGGATGAGTCCCACTGTTCTCCGAGGCCCATGCGCCAGGGCCCAGGGAGGAGTGAGGACAGTGCTCGCGCCCGCAGGCTTACATGGCAGTGGTTCCAACAGCCCTGCAGGCCATGCGCAGGCCTCCCTCAGCCCTGCTGGGACAGGTTTCCTGAGTGCAGCTTGAGCCCCTGAGGGCAGGGGCAGGGGCAGGGTCCTGTCCGACTGCATGCCTGGGGCTGGCACACACAAGGCACTTGGTCGTGACCCCACAAGTCACGTAAAAACCATCTCAGCATGAAAAGACTTGCAGCCTGGGGAGAAGGACGGGGGATCAGAGGTTTTGTCTCCTTTGGAATGGTGACAGTGTCGGGTGTGATGGGCAGTGGAGCAGAGAGCCAAGCACGACTGTCATGTGGACACCCACCAGGCAGGGGCTCTCCTATGGGTACAGGGGGAGCCACAGATGGCCCGGATGCCCTCCCCGAGAGACCGTCCAGTGTCAGCACTGACAAGCACATAAAAGGGGAGGGTGTCAGGGCCCCAACATGAGGAGAGAGGCCTGGGCACCCCTAGGCACAGTGGGAAGTGGGGGTGCACCGGTGGTCCTTGACTTCCCTTTGCAAACAGTCCCACCTCTGCTGCCAGGGGCCGGGGTGGAGAGAGAGTGCCTGGAAGGTCCCTCTGGTCCCATGCTTTGTCCTTGGCTGAAATTCCCGATACCGGAGGGCAGACGTGCAGGTGCCATGAGCGTCCTGAGCAGGTGAGGGCCAGCTGGGCCTGTCTCTGCCCCTCCGAGAGGGATGGCACTTAGCTTCCTGGGCAGGGCTTGCTCTGAGAGGCGGAGGCTCGGCAGGCACAGTCCCAGCTCTCACTCCACTTGCTGGGTGTGGGGCAAGCCTTGTCCCCGTCCATCACAGGAGTGGTGGTCCAGGCGCCTCTGAGCGCCTCGTGCACTGGCACCGTGTGGCATCGATAGGAACACGTTTCTAGTGAGCTTATCCCGGGGAGTTCTGTCCACAGATGGGGCCCCTGGATTCGACTGTGCAGGGAGGGGCAGAATGGGTGGTGGCAAGGCAGGTAGGAGTTGGGTTTAAGATCGGCCTCAAGTCTGGTGGTCTCACACTCTCTGCCTCTTCCAGGCCCAGCCTTTGTCACTTTAGGACTCGGGCACAGCTTCCTGGGGTCTGGTCTCTCACTTCTCGGTAGTGGGCTGTGCAAAGCAAGTTTAGATATTTCTGCTGCCTAATACATGGGGCACATGGGAATAGTAGCTATAAATCATCTAGTTCCACGCTGTACTCTGCTTCTGGACACTTGTCCATCCCTGCCTGTCTCCAGGTCCTTCAGGGCCCAACTCACATGGCACCTCATGGCGTGATTCAGCTGACAAGTGTCTTTGAATACTTCTGGGAGCCCCACGAGAACAGAAGTGCATAGTTCTGCCCTGCAGAACTAGCCTGGGGTGGGGGAGAGGCCAGCTCTGTGTTTTGCTCCTAGTAGGCTCTCTGGGTGCCCAGGACCTGACTCAGTGGGTGGGACAGAGTAGAATTGAAGTCCTTCTCAGAGGGGGCTATTCCAGCTGGGATTTGAAGGCTGTGTAGGAGTTGGTTGTAAATGTGAAGGGGCAGGCTGTGCTATGGGAGCTCAGGGCCTGGGAGGATGGTGATACTGGCGAGGACTGGTGGGTAGACCAGCTAGAACACTAGATGAGAATGCTGGGGGCAGTGGCCAGAGAGCGAGAGTTGGGCCTTCTTCCTGCTTGAAGCCCCTCCATGTGCTCCGGCTCACATCTCTGGTAGTTGTTGGGGCTCCTTACCCACGCGGGCTCCTTAAGGATGGGGTGCAGGCCACTGAGGGCAGTGGAGAGACAGGTCTGGAGCTCTCCAGCCTGAGTTCAAGCCCAGCTTCACCCCTGGCTGGCTTTGTGACTTGGGGCTCATTCCTTAATTGACCCAAGTCAGCCTCTTCCTGTGTAGGAAGGGACTGTCCCTGCCTCCCTCTGGGGGCTGCTGTGAAGAGTGAATGTGCAGAAAGCACCGAGTGCAGGGCTGGGGTCAGGCAGAGAGCGGGCAGCCAGGAGAAGCCAGAGTCAGTGGCCATGCCCTTCCCGCTGCCAGGCTTTGACCAGAAGCGTGTCCACTGGCGGTAGGTGCATGGTTTCCCGTGCGGGGAAATGAACATGTGATAGATAAACAGGAGCTACTGGCCCATGCCCAGTTGTTAGAACCCATGAGCGGGGCAAGCATTGGAAAACTGCTCCCTGAGAAAAACAGACATGTCCCTATGTAGGGGTGCTCACAAACTGTTAGGGCATTCAGGGGAGACTCAGCCCCCTAAGACAGTGTGTGGCACTGGGAGGGCTCCGGGGGCAGGACCAGGGATGAGGGGAATGAGCTGAACGGCTCCTCTGTGTGTGCTGGGCACTGGGGAAGGAGTGTGCTCCATACTCAGCATGTGTCTGACACACAGAGGCCATAGTACTTGTTTGTTGTGTCTTACAGACCCCTCATTTCCAGGAAACTGCTGAGAGCCCGTGTGTGAAATGTTCAAATAGGAACTGCATATTGAACAAAAGCTCATCTGAATTTTGTTTTAGGACCCAGATCAGTGGAGTGACTGTTGAGTTGAGGGGCCTAGACTCAGCCCTGAACCCCAGGACTGACTCTCAGCCCCACCCCTTCCTTGTTAAGGAGTGGGGCTCAGCCAAGTCCCACACCTGTCAGCAGGTGCACTCTTCCCACCACCCGAGGCTGTACATGTCAGATGCTCTCACAGTGTTTCCTTCCCGAATTTAAATGGTGTCTTGCTTTAGGGATTTTTCCATCTGGCCTGGCCTCATGGAGAAGGGCAGGGGCTCAAAAGCGGAGACAGAACTTCCCGCGGCAGCAGAGTCATCCCTAGGTTGTTGGTTTGGGTCCAGGTGCCTGGAAGCGCTGTCGTCATGACCAGGGGCCTTAACCAGATGGCTCTCGTGTGTGTTCTTGCTGACCAGGAGCTGATTGAAGACAATTATACTTTAATGGACACCAAGGGCATTCTCCAGGAGCAGCTGACAGTAGCTCGGTCCCGGATCAATAAGCTGTACGAGCTTGAGGACGACAACATGCAGCTGAAATCGAAGCTGCGCCACCTACAGTTGGTAGGACAGGCTGTTGTCGCCACGTGTAACACAGAGAGGGCCAGTTTCAGGTTCATGTTGTGCCCTTCTCTGATGTTCAGCTACTGGGTTGGTGCTGCTGCCGACACAGTGACCCGCTGACGGCGGAGAGTCGCTTGCTAAGCTCAGCGACTTGAGTGGGCACCACTTAAGGGTCCCAACGCAGAGGGGGCCTGATGCTGTGTTGCTTTCCTGTGAGGATGGATGGATGTGGGCATCTGTTGCAAAATGGGTCTCTGCTGGCATTTATGGTGTGGGTTGAGCTGTGCTGTGTGAGTCCCTATGGCCTTTCCAAGGCGTTAGGCCTGCTAAGGGGCCACAGAGCTGCCACTATCATAGCGCTTGCTTTAAAGCCCTGTGCTGTACGTCACTTTGTTCAGACACGGCTCAGAGACCTCGGGTGTCTTCATCCCCTAGGTCACTGGGTCAACATACCTTCTAGTGGTTGTAAGTCTCACAGCTGGGCTGTGTGTTGGGGTCATTTCTGTGCAGCTGTGTTTTTGGAAGTGATCAGGGGCATGGAGGCCCTTCATCCTGAGGAAATGAGGGCAGATGCACGGGGGCTGGGGCCTGTCTAGAGCATGCCTCAGGCCACATCCTCACCAGACCACCCCCTTTCTGTCCTAGACCCAGTACACAGACCAGAAATGCCTTGAGGAGCTGCGGGAGGAGAACTTGGCCCTCAAGGCTGCACAGGGGCAGAGTGTGGAGGAGTCCGGCCACCTGCGCTGGGAGCTGGAGCAGCTGTCAGAGGGTAGGCAGCAGCCCCTGGTGCCTGGGAGCCAGCCTGATTGAAGACAATTATACTTCAATGGATACCAAGGGCCTTCTCCAAGAACAGCTGACTGTTTGGCTTCTCCCTCACCCAGGGAGCTGAGCCCTTGGCTCATCATATGTGTCAGCCCATGCTCAGCCCAAGTAAATAGGGTTTTATCCAAGGGCCATTTGGAACTGTTTCATTGCAGTTCTCCCAAGAACATGAAGGACCTGGCAGCCTTGAAGTCAGCACATGAAATGCAAAGAAGTGTTGCCAGATTTATCAGTTCCCATTCGGCCAGGCCCAGGAGCTTCCAGGTGACAGCATGCTGACACCCAGAGGGTGATTCAGATCTCTCCCTGGAGCACTGGAAGCTCTGGATGCAGGAGACATCCCAAGTGGTCACTAACCCCCATTATAGTTGCCCCCGGGGCATGGTTTCCTCCATTGCTTTCATAATCAGGCAGATGGGTTTAGTTTGCTCTCCTTCTTCCTGGGCAGGGGCTGCTCAGGGGCTGCTGTTCAGGAGACCCAGGCCTCTTCCTCTCCCTCTGGCATTTGCCCCCAGAGGAGGTGTGGGGTTGGCTAGAGAAGGTGGGTGGGGCGGCAGACAGTACAGCAGGAGCCTCAGCACCTGGCAAACAACAAGCCAGTTCCCCTGTCCAACAATCATATGCGTGCACCTGAGAGTGCCTGTGAATGCTTCGAGCTCTGCAGAGTCAGGAGGGCCTGTGGCTGGTTTGGGGAGGGGCTGCTTTTCAATTCTGAGCAACATTCCTCAGCGTCATGCAAAGGCTGTTGAAAGCAGCTAGGTATTCCTTCTCTTTAAGGCCTCCCATCCGTTCCAAGCCTAAAATCAGTTCATTGACCTAGGAGTCTGTGTGGGAGTTAGTTCTTTCTGTGGTTTGGTGTCTCCCACTCCTGGGAACCCAGGCTCTGGGAGTTCAGGTTCCTGGGGAGCACCACTGCCCCCTGGTGGGACACAGAAGCGGTGCGGCTGTCAGGGACTGGCTCAGACCAAATGTGCTTCTGTTAGGGACCAGGGTGGCTGATGGGGTTGGAAAGCCTCCCTGAGTCAGATGCTCAGTGTAGCTGGTGAGCCCTTTCAGGTCACTGACTGACTCCTTCTTGGTGTTCCCAACTCCTACTTCTTAGCTGGCAGCTCACGAACAAAGCGTGAATGCACTTTGGTGTGGTTGGTGTGGTGGCTTCTTGAGTAGGAAAGGCCTGGTTGAAAGTCCTGGCTCCTTTACTTGTTAGCCAGGTGAATTCTCCTAAACCTCATTTTTCTTATCTGCAAAATGGGGGCAATGAAGCTGCCTCTCAGGATTGCTATGGGTATCTTGTGAGGAGACAGTGAAGCGTTAGGCTGTGCCTGGCCCACGGGGCGCCAACAAAGGATGTCTGTTCTTATCACTCTTGTCTTACCCAAAGATACACACTGCTATGCTTCTTGGGGTGCTCGTGAGCTGCCCTATTAGCAGTACAGTGTGATAAGGCTCCCAGGGCTGAGTGTGTGGCCCTGGAGGGACAGTTGAGGGAACAACCCTGACCCCTCATGCATTCATGTTTTCCTCCTGAACAAGACCCGGGACTTAGCCAAAGTCACGCACCTGCTGGTGGCAGGGAGGGGCCGAGAACTCCCATTCTCCTCAGGTCTGCGCTCCCTTTTCTGTTCTGCATTCAAGCTGTTTCAAAGCAACGGAGGAAATCTGCCTTTTTCTGGCTTTACCTTATGTTTTCATTTCGCTTCGAATTTTTAAAGCAACTTAGATATACTGTCTCATTCTTTTTCAATGCAATTGTGAACGGACAAAATGAAATCTCTGTCTGAAGGACCTCACCCTGAGATGGCGAGTACATGGCCTCTACCACCCACAGACATGCAGGACAATGATCGTGCCCCCCTACACCCTCGGCTGAGCCACCCGGACTCCCCCCACTCTGAGGCTGGCACAGAGAACGCACTCTCTTTGCCATCTCTGTTAGTTTCTGAAATCCTTGACTTGATGGTCAGGTTATAACTTTGTAAAAAGTGGTGCCAGCAGTTCCACACTCTTCAACTTTTGCATTGGCTTCTCCACCGCAACCTGCTTTCTGCTTACACTCTGGTTGCTTCCCTAATAAACCTAGCTGAGCAGCAGAGGGGCCATAACCTCCCGAGGAGCCCTCAGATGCAGACAGCAACAGCACCCTGGAAAAAAGGGAGGGCATCCATCTGACCATCCCGGCCCCCAAACTGAGGAATCGGGGTGATGGCCATCTCGGGGTCGGGGGCAGAGAGCAGAAGCTGAGGCCCCTGGACTCTGGGCTCTGACTCCACTTTGCTCTTCAGCCTCCAGCTGTTTCCTGAAGCTGGACAAAGAGAAGCAGAGCCTCCAGGGCACCATCCAGGGGCTGCGGGACACCGCCCTGACCCTGCAGGAGAGCAGCCTCCTGCACAGGGAGCTGGAGAAGGAGAACCAGCAGCTCAGCAAGCAGGTACCCGTGGGTGGTGTCCAGAACCTAGGGGCATGGAAGTGGCCAGGGGGAGCACCCAGGAGTCGGTGAGCAGGTGCAGCTGGGAGAAAGGCAGGGTCCAGTGTAGCCACCATTATGGGAGGGGGGCAGGAGTCTTCCTGGAGAGCCGTCGTGAGGCAGCATGTGTGTCCCTGTGTTGTGGAGGGAACGCAAGTGAACGACCACTGGAGTCCAGACCAAATTAAAATTTAGGGAGCCTTTATTAGCCGGCCGGTTACTGCTCTGCCTTTCTCCACACAGGGAGTCTAGAGAGCAGCCCCGACTCTGTGCAGGACCGCTTTTAAGCACATTTACCACATCTTGTTTTTGCAGAGCAAACAATTTAAGACAAAACAGTTTTTCTTAAGTAATGTCAGGGTCATGTTATTGATGACCATGTTATTTACAGGGTCATGCTGTTCTTCAGAAAGCTGACAGTGTTCTATCTTGCAAGGCTATTTTGTGAGGTACAGATGGGACTCAAGGCTAAGTCGACTAGGAGGAAGCATTCTCAAAAATTTCTACTCTCTAACACCTGCAGCAGTGATACCGCACCCAATGGACCTCTGTGTGCCTCACTGCCTTCATCTGTGAAATGGGTTAATGATGTACCCCCCTAGTAGGTGTGGTGAGGATGGTGTGAGTCAGTGCAGGCAAAGGGTCCAGCTCATGGTAAGTGCCTAAGGAAAGGAGAGCAGCACCCTGTTGGGAAGCACCGGGCAGGGCCAAAATGCGGGCCAGGGTCACACAGCTGCAGGGTCACCCTCGCAGCGTCCCGCACCATGAGCTCCGCGGCAGGTCTAGTTCCGCACCGGGGCTAGGTACAGGGAGAATCTCACCTCGTGGCCTTGGCACCACACATCTGGGTCCCTTCCCTTCACTGAGCAAGGTGGGCCCCGGCCGCTGCCAGTTGCTCAGGGCTCTGGTCCAGACGCCTGGCCACGTGGTCTGCAGAGGAGGAGGTCCCCGGTGGGTCACCTTGGGCCTGGCCAGGCGGGCGCTGTCTCCAGAGACCTTCGCCAGTGCTAAAGCCAGCGGGCTGCGGCCATTGAGGGGAGTGTGTGATGGGCCAGCCTATTCCCTTGGTCGCCCAGGCATAGGGACACGTGGTTCAGGGCCATCTTCAAACGCGGCCGCTGTATCTGCCTCACGTCCCTGGGACCAGGGAGGCCTCCGCGCTCCCAGGTCAGTGCAACCCGTGTCCAGCGTGGACACGGCCTGCCCCACGAGCCTTCCTGGGAGACATGGCCTTCAACCAGCGCTCTCCTCAGAGCTTGCGCACTCCGTCAGTGCACGTTGACACCAGGCTGGAGAGAGCCTGAAGGACCTTTACGTGGGTGACGCCTGGGCCTGGGAGCGCGAGGACATGAGCTTTGGAGAGTGCGCAGTGGGAGCCTCAGCGAGAACCCCTCGGCCTCTCCGGGAGGGGGCGACGCCGAGATGGGGTCGGCGGCCCCGGAAGCGGATCCTACTCTCTTAGTGGGCATCCTAGACACTAAAGTGACCCAGGAGCGCCTTTCCCAGCCTTTCCAGCAGGCTGGGCCAGTGATCCAAGTGAAAATTCCCACAGATAAGGATGGAAAACCAAAGCAGTTTGCATTTGTGAATTTCAAACAGGAAGTGTCTGTTTCTTAGGCCACGAATCTCCTTAATGGAATAAGCCTTTTGGAAGGCCCATCAACTTTCAGTTTAGATCAGGAAGCAGCCATGCCTCGCAGGAGGTTAGTTTGTCATATTCCCAGCATCATGTTGGAAATTCACGCCCTGCCTCCCCATCTCCTAACAGACATGAAAGGACTGTGGATAACATGACTCCATCACCACAGGTCATTCAGAGAACTTTCTCTTCTCCAGAAAATTTTCAGAAACAAGCAGGGATGAACGTTTTGAGACAGAGGTCATATGGTGGGAAATTTGGTTCTCCACATCTTGATCGATCAGGATTTTCCCCATCAGTTCAATTACACAATCATAGTTATAACAAGTCTCCAAGCTCCCAATGGCGTCAAGATACACCATCATCACTGCGTAAAGCCAGGCAGAGTCCTCGTCCCTCCCTAGTAGACAGACACACTCAGTCGTGAGCAGCATTAGAGAGGACACAGAGGTGATGACTTCTATGCAGACAGGAATCGCGATGGCTGGAGCCATGACCACAATAGCAGAAGAGAAAGCAGTAGAGCTGGGAAGTGGCATTCATCTTGGAGCTAACAAGTGTTCAAAGGACATTTTTTCCATAGGGTCATCCTAGGTGTTTTGGACCAAGTTGGTCTGGGAATGTTTTGTTAAAACTGTATAGAGCAGTTTTACAAGTTGCCACATTTCTTTATAAAAATTTTTAAACATATAGCTATAGTCTAATACAGAAATGAGAAGACTTGTGATTACAGTTTTACATTGATAGACTTTCACCTCAGGATTTCATGAAGAGGAAAGTGTTTTATGCAAAAGAAAGTTACACAATTCCTAATCGTTTTAGAAATTGAGGAAGGCACATGTTATATCTATTGGTTGTATCATAAAGCAAATACTTTAATGATCTATTATCTATTGTATTGCAAGAACCTGCTTATTAGTGAATCACATTTTGTGTCTATAATAGAAAACATTCAAGTTGGTAGTCTAAAATATACTAGTATTTTGTTAACAAATGAGAAAATGGAATTTCAGTGATTGGTTTTACTAACATTTGAGAAACATTATTGGTGAAGTTTGGGATTAATCATATTGCTTAACTTCATGGAGAACGTAAGTTCATTGACTTGCTCTTTGAGTTTTGCCCTAATTTGATATAAAGTGTAAATCTTCACTTCCTATCTCATTCTAAAATATTAGAACTTTCTCATTAAATCATGTTTGACTGAATAACTGAAGTCAATCAGAAAGTTAAATATCTCTAAATGTACTTTTTTAAATTAAAAATTCAGTGTTAGTGTAAATTCTCCTTTTCAGGAAGAACAAAAACGCAAATGCAGAGTCAGATAACATGATTTACTGGAAGTATGCTTGTTTGGGAAAAGGTTCACAAAGCCTTTAAGTGCTGCCTCTATTACTCAAACTTTAAAAATTCACAATTTTTAACGTGCCCCGGGTATGTGTGCATTTTATTATAGGGATTGTACTTGCTGTCTTTTTGTTTGAACATTTGAAAGAGTTAAGTTTACTGATTTAAAAAATTGTACATCCTGTTAAAACTTTTATGTACCAAGATGTTTCCCTTTAATTATAGAACTAGTTTGCACAAATTCACTCCTTTTTATATTTGGATTCTTTTCAATAACTATAGCATTTTTGTACTGTTAGTTTTTAATATATTAAAAACATACAACAAAACAAAACAGAAAACACCGGGTGGGCCCGGGGAGAAGCAGCGAGGGAAGACACGCTCGTGTGGGGAGGACATGGGTGGCTGTTTCAGGGCATGGCTGCTGGTGACATGAGCACAGTGCTCACTCTCCTTTCGGTCGAGGGGATGAGGAAGAAGAGATGGCTGGACTGCACTGCCTTCCTGGACAACCCAGGTCTTCCCAGTAGCGCAGTAGGACAGACATCTGGGAGGACAGACAGGCTCACCAGCCAGGTTCATCCTGCAGTTACCAGGACCCCATTCACATGGGAAGAAGGGCCCTGAGAGGCTAGCGACAGCCTTCCTGTGCAGGTCATTCTGGGTCAGAGGCCTCAGTACACGTAGCCACCGCGGGTATCACAGCTGTGTCATGGGGTCTGAGCACACCTTGACAGGTGGCCGGATTCCGGATGAGGGTGGCGCAAGGGCCTTCTTGCTTGCTGACCGCCTGGCGGGACTGGTGCTTTCAGGTGTCTGGGTGTCTGTCCTGACCTGTCCAAGGGTCCTGCAAGCCTCATTTGCCGAGGCTGCCCTGGCAACGGGAGGGACATGGGCTACAGACCTGAGATATGGGTCCCATTGGAACTAACTCTCTGGGTGAGGCTTGGTACCGCCCCTCCTCCTGTGAAGTGCTTTCTCCAGGCCTCTCGTGTGACGTCTGAAGTTCGGTGATTTACGCTTCTCGTCCTTTGAGGCACGGTGTGTCCTGTCTGTGGGCCAGGAGGAAGCCCTCCTCATGCCATGTCTCTCTGCACAGCACAGCTCAGGGAAGCCACCTGACAGTCTGGGTGTCAGATTCACGTGGGCTGGGCACAGGGAAGGTCTCTAAATGGCAGCCGACCTCTGCCGAGATAGAAAGGCTTGACCTTTAGACAGACAAGAACCTCCAATGGGGCGGGTCCTCACGGGTGAGCCCCAGAGGCCTCCGCTGTAGCCTGCAGCCCAGCTTCTGGCAGGCCTGACAGATGACCACTGACGCTTCTCCTGCCCTCAGGGTCCACTCGGGTCTCTCCTCAACACACACGGGACTGGCAGGGGTGCCGCCTCCCCGCATGACTCCTTAGCCTTGTCTCTCGGGTCCCATCCCCTGCTTCCTCTCGGGATCATTTCTCTGTAGGACACCATGACAATCCTGCCACAGCCCTTGGAGGCCAGTCTTGGCTCCGAGCCACTGGTGGGAAGGAGGGGCCGCAGTTCCCAGACCAGCGCCTTCCCTTGTCTGCTGCCAGGAGGCCCTTCTGCTGCTCCTCCCTGTCCTGCTCAGCCTGCTCCTGCCTGGCTGCATCATGGGTCCTCCCTAATGTTGGATCAATTTTGCGTGTCCACCATCAGCTAAAAACGTCAGGGGACATGGCCAGACATTGAGCTCCCTGGATCCAGGGCAGGCCAGCCTCGGAAATGTCCAGACAACATGGACCTCTGGGAGGTGTTTGAGAAGGAGGGACAAGGTTCAGCCAGGACAGGTGGCCCGGAGTCCCAGGCCCCTGGTGCCAGCTCAGCTCTCCCACCGCCCAGTGTCGCCCAGGATGTAGGCTCGCTTTGGTCTGTGTAAACCGTAGTTGCCAAAGTTCACGTCCTTCCCTGTAACTCAAGACCCTTCTCTAAGGGAGGACCTTAGAGAAGGTGCGTCCCCCACGCTCACTTTGCATTGACATCCTAAGAGTTCATTCCTTCAGCCGGGAGTCCTGGTCTGAGAGGAAGAGGGGCAGCCCTTTGGGGCCTATCGTGGGAACACAAGCGCAGCACAGGGGCTGATAGACAGGCCCCTGACACCCGCGTGCTCTGGGGACCTGGAGCCTGCCCACAGGAGCCCTCGCCCAAGCCTGGTGCTTTGGGGTGTACGTAAACCCATCTCAGCCCAGTGAGCTCTCCCTAGGGGAATGGAGGGCCTCCAGGGAAGGACAGGAATCCATCTCCCCAGGGCACACTGGCAATCCTTTGGCTTTTTAGTCAATCTATTTTTTATTTATTTCAGAGAGGAAGGGCTCCAGTTCCAGGGCAAAAAGTAGCAGACAGAGAAAGATGGGGGTGTCCAGCAGAAGAGGGTGGGACATGGGGCTGTCACACCTTCAGACCAGAAGCAGCCACGCCAGATATGCAAAGGTTGGACATAACATTCCTTTCACTGGGAGAGAAGGGGCGGCAGGGGAGATGGATTAACACTAAGACTGGGATGGGTGCCCTGACCAGTGGCTCAGTGGATAGAGTGTAGGCCTATGGACTGAAGGGTCCCAGGTTCGATTCCGGTCAAGGGCAGGTACCTTGGTTGCGGGCACATCCCCAGTGGGTGGTGTGCAGAAGTCAGCAGATCGATGTTTCTCTCTCATCGATGATTCTGACTCTCTATCCATCTCCTTTCCTCTCTGTAAAAAATCAATGAAATCTATTTAAAAAAAAAAAAAGACGGGGAGGGGTAAACAAAGTGGGAGGAAGGGGGGCCACACACCCCAGGCCCTACTGAGAGAGCAGACCTGGGTCGGCCCACTGCCGTGTGTTCGGCTCTGCTGCATCCACATTGTGGGGCTCTGGGCAGATGACTGGACTCGCTGGGCCGGTGCCCTTCTCTGAATGAGGGTGAGTGACCGCTGCGCAGGGCCTTCCTCCTCAGGGCCGGCTCTGGAGCAGGGGCTGCCAGCAGGGCAGATGCCTGCCTCCCTACTGAGCCCAGACCTGGTGCTAGGAAGTGGGGCAGTGATAAGGAAGTGGAAGAAAGATGTTCTCACTTGTGAGAAAGAATCAGATACGTGGCATGTTACAGCGCCTTTTGCTGTTGGCACTGTCTGGGTGGAGCTGCCCCGTCCTCGGGTCCCCATGTTGGGGCAGGGGGCTCGATGTGCCAACAGGGTGCTGTGAGGGCACGAATATGAGCCCCACTGTGCCTGACCCTCCCCATCATGGGGAAGAAGCTGGCTGCCTGCTGCTTCTGGAGGAGTCTGGCGACTGTGCCCAGACCTGTGAGATAAGGCAGGGTAGCCCTCGGCCCAGGAGAAGTAGGCAGAGCTGGCATTAGAGCAGCGATCCTTCCTGGAGATTGTAAACCTACCTGTGACAGGCCGCCGCCAGCCAGGTGAAGGAGCAGGCTCTCGGTCCTGCTGCTCACTGGAGCACTGGGCGTCTGAAGGTCGTGCCCCCAGAGGTTCTAGTCTATGGCCTGAGGTCTGGGGTGTTTAAAAGCTCTGAGAACCACCTGATCTTCGATGGTAGAGATCCTCTGTGTTAGTTTTAGAGCCGTCATCCCAAACCAGCAGCATCAGGGTCACAAGTCCAAATGCAGGTTCTTGGGCCATAGCCCAGACGGACCGTGTCAGAAGCTCTGAGGGTGGGAGGGGCCGGCGCTCTCTCAAGGGGTCAGCTCTTGTTGGACCTGCCATCTGCCAGGTGTGTGCTGAGCACTTTGCCCTGACAGAAGCGGGTGCCCTTGCCTGCTGCTTGCTGGCCCTGTCAGTTACGGAAACCCGCTCGTGGTCACATTGTTAGCAGGGAGCAACCCTTTCCCCCTCCCAGTGGTCATGAGTTTGGTGTCAATGGGAAGGGACAGCAGCACGGGCCTCGCCTGGGAGTCGCACCTCAGGTCCCATCCTGAGTCGAAAGCTGCGTCCATCATGGTGTTCAGGTGTCAGGCACAGAGTGGGAGACCTGCGGGTCCAGGCCGTTCATGTTCCGGGAGTGGGCACTGGTGGGTCCCACAGAAGAGCTCTGTGTCGGGCCGCTGATTGGGCAGTCGTGCAGGCAGGGCGGAGGTGGTCTGGCCTGGGCGGCATTGGGGTGTGGAGGGGGAGCTGCATGGGGAACGAGGACAGGCCTTGGTGGCCCATTTACTTGGAGTGGGGAGCAGGGAGAGAGATGGCAGAAGTTACCTCTGAGCAGCTGGATGAATAGGATTGTCACCAACCGGGTAAAGTCCCTGTAGGACATCCAGTGCTGGCTGTTGGCACCAGGAATGTGACTGGACCCTCAGGACAGTAGTGGACAAGGCCTAAGACGGAAGCAGTGAGAGTGAGCAGTGGAAAGCTGGGAGGGAAGTTGACCTATTGGTGTCCATGGCTTTTTCTCTACCATGAGCTGGAAGCAGACGCTGTGGGCTGAGAGCTGATGGTCAAGGGTGTGGGGAGCTCACTGCACAACTAGGCCTGACGTGGGCAGCGGCTTAGGGACACCACCCAGGTCCCGGGCTTCTCCCTTCCTGCTCTGCAGTCTTGGCATTGGCTGTTGTACCTCCCCAAGAAGTGAGCAGGAAGGTTTTCCCTTTAGAAAAGGCCTGATAAAGTGTTCTGTGGGGCTGACAGGTTGCAGGTTTGCTTTAAAACGAAGTTCACTTCCTGAAACTGACTTTTGCATGGGCTGGGTCTTTGCCTCTGCAGATTGAAGACTTGCGGGTCCAGATGGAAAAAGAAAAGCAGACCAGTCAGGATCTGGAGACCCTCAGTGAGGAGCTGGTGGAGGAGAGAGAACAGCTGCTCAGTGACATAGAGACCCTGAAGGCTGAGAAAGCCCAGGAGGTAGGCCCTCGAGCGCCCATGCCTCCCCTGGCGCCCCTGCCTGCAAGAGGGAGAGTCCACGATCACAGCCATGTCTGGGGAATCCAGCAGTGATTCCTGGGTTACCAGTTTCCTCCCTTAGCTGTAGCTCAGACCAGCAATTCCAGCCACAGCAGGGGTTGGGGACAGATTTTGCCCCCCCAGGGCACACTGGCAATCCTTTTGGCTTTTTAGTCAATCTATTTTTTATTTATTTCAGAGAGGAAGGGAGAGGGAAAGAGTGAGGGTGAGGGGGAGGGAGAGGGAGAGGGAGAGGGAGAGGGAGAGAAACATCAATGATGAGAGAGAATCATTGATTGGCTGCCTCCTGCACACTGCCTAGTGGGATCGAATCAGCTCCTGAGAATGTGCCCTGACAGGTAATTGGACTGTGACCTCCTGGTTCATAGGTTGATGCTCAACTAGTGACCCACACTGGCTGGGTAACACTGTCCATCTTGTTTATGATTGTCATGACCTGGGGGAGGAGAAGAGAGGTGCTCCTGGCTGTGCTCCTGGCTGTGGTGGGAGAGGCCAAGATGCTGCCAAATGTCCTGCACCACATGGGACAGCCCGCAGGACAAAGATCCCTCTTCAAATGTCCAGCTTCACGCTCTGAGCCCAGGCAAACCTCCAGGGCTGGTCCGCCTCACACTATACGAAGTCCCAAACTAGGCAGCCCAGTGCTGGGGCAGCGACTCAGGGACGCCACCCTGGAGCCAGGCTTCTCTCTTCCTGCTCTGCCAATTTTGGCAGTGGCTGTTGTACCTCCCTAAGAAGTGGGCAGAAAGAATGTGGAGGCTGAAGAGACAGAGGGAAGGCTTCCCAGCACCCTCTGTGGACATCTCATTGGCCTCACCTGACACCTGACTACCCCTAGCTGCAAGGGAGGCTGGGTATCAGGTACTTGAGTTCTTCAGCGTCTCTAGTAGAGCAAAAAAGGGGGTTTGGGATGTGCTGTGTAGACTTAAGAGACATGCATCCACCCTCCCCCAATATGGCTTGCAGTGTAGCAGGCTGAATGACAGGTGACAAGCAAGGTGACTTCAGATGTGTGCTATTGAGGGAATATACATGGGTTAGGGATAGTCTTGTTAGGTGCAGGACATTTACAATCCTGGTACAGGGCTTCCCTGAGGAGCTGTCAATCACGCTGAGCCAGGGAGGATGAGAAGGAGCCAGTGATGCTGGAGGCCGGGGGTGGATACAGATGAGCATTCACAGCACAGATAAGATCATGTGCAATGTCTGCAGGGGAGGGTGGCGTGAGGAGCTGCAATAGGGGTGGGCGGACCAGGATAAAAAGCACCAAGGAAGTCAATGTCATTGTCTTAAGAGGAGCGGTGGTTTCTGTTTCTAAATCATCAGCTGCTGTGAATGTGTTTAGACTTGGCTGTGTGGGGATCTCCGTGTGCCCTTCACCTTGTGTTCATACCAGGCCTATGGGAAACGTTAGGACGTCCTTTGGGTCCATGAGGAGATGGTCATTCCAGGCCTACACGTTAGGCCTCCAGTTTGGACTGAAATCACGCCTGTGTCGTTTCCATTGTGTTTTCCTGCAGATCAAAAATCTTGAACAAGTGGTGCATTCACTGCGGGCGAGTTCACAGGCCAGCAGCGAGACCCGCGTGCAGGACATTGAGAATGAAAACAAAGTCCTCCAGCAGATGGTGATGGAGACCAGCAGCAAAGTCAGCAAGCTGGAGAGGGAGCGGCGACAGCTGCGCCGGGACCTGGAGCAGGTGAAGGAGCAGGCGGCGCGGGCGCAGGAGCTGGAACAGGAGCTGTACCGGCTGCAGGAGAACAAGAAGCTGGCCACAGAGGTCAGCACCCAGACAACGGCCCCCAAGACGGTCCGTGCCCTGGAGTGGGAGAGCCAGGGCCTGTTGCTGGAAAACAAGAGGCTTCAGACGTCTCTGGACCCCCTGCATCCCGAGGGTCTGGAGCGGGAAACGCAGCTGGACACCAGGGTAATTCTGGCCTCAGAATGAGTGAGGACAGAATCCTTTCCGGTCAGCTTTCTGATAGTTTGAATGCTGTTGGATGGGTGTTCTGTAAATATCAGTTACATGGGTGGCTAGTGCTGTTCAGGTACTCTATGTCCTTACTGATTTCCTATGTACTTTTCAAAGTAGTCAAAGAGGGAACCCAAGGAGCTTATCCAGAGGAAGGGCACAAATTGCCCAAGAGGGTCACATGTGCAGAGAGGGGCCCAAGACTAAGCTTAGGCCCATGTGACAGTCCGTTTATGCCGCGGGCCCTTCCCAGAGCAGTTCCTTAAGTGCTGGTAGAACTGTCCTCAGCACAGCTGGGTTTTGCCTGCCTGAGGGTCCTGCTATTTTGGTGTCTGCACTTGACCCGCTCTTGGCCTCTCACTGCGTGTGGGGATGTGAGGATCCAGAGCTTGTGGTTCCCCTGGGCCTGCACCTGGTGAGGCATCATCCCCTACTCCCTCCTGGCAGGCGGAACTTTCCACTCTGAGCTCCCATAGCACCTCGCTCACTGTGCTCAGGGAGCAGAACACGCAGCTCCAGCACCAGCAGGCGGCCATGGAGAAGGAGCTTGAGACCCTGCAGGAGCAGCATGAGCAGCGGGCGACAGCCCACGAGGCCCTGCAGCGGGACCATGCGTGCCTGGGCGTGCTCCAGGAGCACCTGTCTGGGGAGCACGAGGCCCTCAGGGACCAGTACAGCCGCCAGAAGACGCTGCTGCGTTTGTCCCTGGAGCTGCAGAGCAAGGCGTTCAGTGACAGGTGCGTGCCTGCGGCTGGTGGGTGACTGGCGGGCTCCACCGCGCTCCTGTTCCCCCTTCACTCTGGTCCCTTGTGTGTCCTCTGATCCTGCTGCTTCAGAGTGAAGAGAAGGAAATCCACCGTCACCCTCAGGGATGTGGAGTTGGTGCGGCTGGAGGCCGAGGGCAAGGAGGGTCCCCCAGGGGAGAAGGGTGAGCCCAGCTAATCCCAGCTCAGGGAATCCAGGTGTCAGCATTGGGATCCCAGATCCCCTGGGGATTCCTACCTCTTCCTTTTCTCTCCAAACCAAGAACAAGGAGGGGAAGTTCACCACAGCTGCCGATGTTCAGGGCCCTGCCTTACCTAGCTCCCCAGGCCTTTTCCTGTCAGTCTCAAAATCTGGGCTTCTGATTTCTTTTTTTTTTTTTTTTTTTTTACTTTTAATTATATGGAAGTGTACGGAATAGTATAGTGAAAGCCCCATGTTCCCCTCACCTGCATCAGTATTACCAGTACCCTGCCATTCTCATATCACCTTTACCTTTGACTCTTCATACTCTTTTTTTCTAAGGTAAAATTGATGCAGCTTAGATACGTAAATCTTAACTTTGCACTTTTGCCAAATCAGGGCTGTGTGTGCATGTAGTCAGCCAACGTGGGCCGAGTGCCTGCCCAGACAGATCCGTGATTGCAATGGCCCCGGCAGGTGCAGCGGGACCCAGAGCCTGGCGGAGGTGTGATGTGCACAGGACTCCAAGGCTGGGGAGAGAGAGGGAGAGATGCGCTAAAGAGAGGCCCTCCCACACTTGGAGCAGCACAGGAGGGAGCTGTCCACTTCCTGTGCTTGAGAGGTGGCCCTGCTGAGTACTTTCCTTGCCTCTGCCTCAGCAAGATGCTAGGCAAATGCTGGGGCTTCTGTGGAAGCAGCTGAGGTGCAGGGAGTTGGCATCACAGAGACCAGGGAGGGCGTTGAGCCTCGGAGCCTGCTGAGGGCGCCTGCTGCTGCCATGATCACGGGGGCGATTTTGTTCATTTATTCACCCATTGCTTCCTGTGGACTCTCTCCGGAGCCTTCCACCCCCTTTCTCCACCCAGATCCCCATCCTTTGGGGGGACCGAGATGTCTGTTCCTATCAGGCCCTCATTCCTTCCAGCCAGAATGAGCATCTTCTGCCTCTTGGCATCTCCATCTCTGCCTCCTCCGCACCCATTCTGTGTTAGTGATCACCCACTGGGTGCATGGTGCTCTCTGACGTGGTGAGAATGCACCCAGCTGACTAATGATGGGATCTTCATCTGGTGCCCATCCCTCCTCAGGTGCTGCGGGCCTTACCCTCAATGCCCTATGATAGCCGTGTGGATATAGTCTTATGTCTGTTCACATGGGAAGGTTTGTGCAGGTGGCATTTGACTGGTCTGAAGGAGGAGTTCATTGTTGTTCTGCCTGTAGCTCCTTGCTTGATGGACCTACTGTGTGACTCAGTAGATTTTGCTGGTTGGACAGATAGCTGGAGGTGCTTGGTCTATCTGCAGAAGGGCTGCAGGATGGAGGTGGAGGTGCCTCGAACATAGGCCGGTGGCTCTGTATTCATTTCACCTGACACTTGACTGGGACACTAGCTCCTTCGTTCCCCTAGCACAGTGGTCGGCAAACTCATTAGTCAACAGAGCCAAATATCAACAGTACAACGATTGAAATTTCTTTTGAGAGCCACATTTTTTTAACTTAAACTTCTTCTAATGCCACTTCTTCAAAACAGACTCACCCAGGCCGTGGTATTTTGTGGAAGAGCCACACTCAAGGGACCAAAGAGCCGCATCAGGCTCGCGAGCCGCAGTTTGCCGACCATTGCCCTAGCACATGTACTGGGTGGCAAAGCCTCATACCTGGATTCATGGGGAGTAGGACTCGCAGTTTCTGCCCTATAGTAGGGTGATTACTAATGGTTTCGATATGCTCGATCCCTGTGCTTTTCCAAAACACAACAGGGAAGCAGGAGGTGGGGACCCTAATGGTCCGTGGCCCTGCTTGTCAAACTTGGATGAGAAAGATCGCCGTCCTGAAAGCCAGGCAGAGCCCCACACCCATCTTCCACTGCCCACGTCCCGTGGTAAAGGCCACATGAAGGAACATTTGCCTTCCAACAGCCACCCGAGCAGGTGTCTGAGTCTGAGTCCCCACAAGTCTTGGCTCCAGGCAGATGGTACAAGTACAGCTGATATGGGGCGGGCAGTCAGGGATGGAGGGCTGCAGACAGAGGCTGAAACCCTGGAACCTGGGCGGTCTCTGTCAGCCTGTCTCTGGGTGTGGACAACCCAGGAAGGGGGTCTGGAAAAGGATTTGCCTGCACGGGGAAGATTGAAAGGATGACTCAGTCTCCACCTTGGATGTGGGGAGGCTCCCGAGTCCCCATGAACAGGGAAGGTTCCTGCAGAAGGAGGAACGGTCTGGGGCTGGTCAGGGGTTCCTCTTGTGCTTCTGCTGCCCTCCAGAGAGGGCTGTGCGGGACCCTCTACAGACTGAGACAGGAAGGAAAAAAAGCCGAGCTGAGGTGAGGCTGTGGGAGAGAGAGGGCAAGGGCTGGACTGGGGGTGCCTTGAGGAGCAGAGTGTGTGTGAGGGTATGTGCAACTGCCCCTGGAGGCTGCTTGGGTCCCACCAGGCAAGACTCTGGCCCCCACGCTGCCTGGCTCAGAGCAGGGAGAGTCGTGTTCCTGAGCTGGGGTGTACGGCTCACCCAGGGCCCTGTAAGCGGCATCAGCTGTTATGGGCGGTGGAATTCTGCTGTATGTGAGGTGGTTTCTTTGAGAAGGGCGTGGAGTTCAGAAACAGTGGTTTTGTTTCCAGTGATAAATGAGGGAGGCTGCTTTGACAGGAACTGGAAGGGACCGTGGAGACACGTCTGGAGGAGGAGGGGGACTCGGCTCCTTGGTTGGAGGAGACCCCAGAGCTGGCCCAGTGTCTGTCCCTTCTCTCTGTCCAGCCCCGCCCCTTACCTATCGCCCTCTCCCTCAGCTCTCCAGAGAGAAGCTGCTCACCCAGGCTTTGCAGTCTCCCAGGGTGTCCATTCCTAGCGGGTGTGTTTCCCTTCAACAGCTACAAGAACCAGTTCCAACATAAGGCAGCACTGGAGGAGCTGGGGAGGCTCTTGAACACCGAGCGGGAGGCTCTGCAGCAGGAGCAGAGGAGGAGTGCCACTGCTGCTGAGGAGAACCAGAGGCTGCAGCAAGAGCTGGACAGGTAACCGCCAGGCCCCCTGCAGCGCCTCTGCCAGGATGTCATTCACACCCACTCACTCAGCACCCACTGAGCTGAGCTCAAGGGAGACCCCTGGTGATGGTGCATCTTTAACAACCCTGCCATGGTAACAGCTGGTGGCAACAAGGTAAAGGAGACTCCAGCTGGTGGGTGGAAGGAAGGACTCAGGCAGCTGGGATGGAGCATTGTATAGGTTTGGATTACCTCCCCTCCCACTTTTATGATGCTGATGACTGTCTGGCAAGGGCACCTGGATCCTCTAACACTAGCGCTCCCTGAGGGAGAGTGGCTCGGTCCTCAGCATTCACCCATTCCCATTTGTGAATTTACCTCCTCGCTGAAATATACTGGTGACCCTCAAATCGGTGCCCGTGGCCTTTCATGGACATGCCGAGTGGGAAATGCTAGAGTCGCCTGATGTGCACATTTGCAGCTGAGGTTGAACAAGGCCTTTGACCCCGGCCTTCTTCCAGCTCTCACAAAAGAGCTTCTCTCCGTGGTCCATTGAATGGCATCATGATCTATTTGTGCTCTGTGGTGGTGATTTCCCTGTATGAAACTGCCCCAAATGAAGTGCTGAAGTGCTGTCTAGTGTTCCCAGGTACAAGGCTGTGCTGGGCCTCACGGGCAATATACAAGTGGCACACAAGGGTCATTCGGGCCCAGGTATGGTGCTGTTGGCTGTGAGTGTATTACAGGAGGCATCTTCATGTCTTGATCAGTTGACAAAATGTGACCAGAGACTCCCAGGAACCGGTGGGAACAGTTTTAATATATACAAAGTCAGTGTTTGGGTGGCTGGGTAGAACAGTATACTGGGAATCATGAGAATTAGCTGAGCTATTGTTATCCATTAAAAAACCACAGCAACAGAAGAGGAAACAGGCTCAGAGAGATGACACAACTTGTTCAGGGTCAATACTCCTGGTTAGTGGCACAGGCAGGATTCAAATCCAGGTCTTGCCTCAACCCAGAGGCGTGACCATATGAAGCCTTCCTTGGCACAGCCCTGACTTAACATGTGTTCTGGGGCTATAAACTCAGATGCCTGCAGTGGCTGGACAGGTCTAGCAGGTGGGAAGGAGAGTCAGTGATAGACCAGGCCCTGGGGGAGAACACACCTGGCTAAGGGCTGTCAGCTGGGAGGCAGGCCACGCTGCCAGGTCATCTTTCTTTATGCTTTTTTTTCCCCCCTGAGAAAAAGATATCTGAATGTTGATGTGAAACTTAAAATTTTTGAATGCTGATAAAGTACTTACCTTTTTTGTTTGTTTGTTTGTTTAAAAAAAGCTGCTTTTTTGGGCGGGACAGAGGACTGGGAGGACCTGGAAACATTTTTGATGCCAGGGACCCTTAAACCTAAACCCGGCAAGTATTCACAGGACCACAACGGAGGAATCTTTTCATCTTTTTCTGTTTCCTTTCTTTATATTTTTTTTATTTTTGTAGTTGACTTATTGGAGACACATCAATTAATAAAACCACACATGCTTTAAAATAAAATAAAATAAAATAAAATAAAATAAAATAAAATAAAATAAAATAAAATAAAATAAAATAAAATAAAATAAAATAAATGTTAAAAAATTTTTAAAAAGCTGTGTGGGCCGAGGAGGATCCAAGATGGTGGTCTAGGTAAACACCTAAACTGCTGCCTCACACAACAATTTCAAAACTACAACTAAAAGACAAAACGTCTATCACCCAGATCCACGGGAAAGCTGGCTGAGTGGAAGTTCTACAACTAGAAAGAGAAAAGAGCATTGAGATGTACACGAGCGCTGAAAAGCTGAGGTACATAGGTACGTGAATCGGGCTGGCAGACGGTGACTGGGAGCGCTGCTTTTCTCAACCCGAAGGGAGACAAGCTCCCGATTACTCCAAATTCCAGTTTCTGGGGAGACGCGGGGGACCCAAACTCCTACGAGGAGAAGCTGGACTGTCTGCCATCGGATCAGAAAGTGAGGGTGGCTTGCTTGCAGGGCTGCCACAGGAATAATTGTTTACTGTGCTGGGTGCGGGACGTGGGGACGCAGAGCCGGCTTACTGGCAGCCATCGCTGTTTGCCACGCCCTAGCCTAGTGACGCCCTGAGACCCCGCCCCGCACATCCTACAAACCCACCCAAGCTCCAAGCAGCAGCTTTAGCATGTGAATGGCCTGCCCTGTCGCAGCTTAACCTAGCAAACTTGCAGTCAGGGTCAGACAGCTCCAAAACCTCCAAACTGCAAGCAAAGAGGAGAAAACTGTAGTTCTCACTGTAGCTCCTGCTGGGTGGCCTCAGATAGTAGCTGACCTGCACCCCATTGGATATCTAGAAGCCAGTGTACATAGTGGTCAGTGTGAGACAACAGATTTCAACTCCTCACATCCATAAGTGACACATTCAAGAGGAAGACTCAATGAGCACCAAAACCCCACTGAAACAAGTCCTGCACCATAAGCGTGTCTCCAGTGCAGCAGTTCTTCCATTATAGACACAGCGGGTCCTCACAGCCAATTGGCCTGGAGGTCAGTTTCTCCCAGTGTACCAACAGCAATCAAGGCTTAACTACACCAAGACTTTGCACTCAGCCCACAAAGGGGTGTACCAAGAGCATCCACCTCAGGTGATTGGGGAGGCTGAGCTACTGGCCCCTATAGGTCACCTACCACACAAAGCCACTCCATCAACACAGGGAAGCAGCAAAATGTGGATACAAAGAAACATGTCACAAATGAAAGAAATGGAGGAAAGCAAACTACTGGACGACATAGAGTTCAGAACCACATTTATAAGGTTACTCAAGAATCTTCAAACTGCTGAGGAACTTAGTGAGACCTTTAAGGATCTTAATGAGAATGCCAAAAAAATGGAAAAGGACCAGTCAGAAATTAAGCATACACTGTCTAAAATAAAGAATATACAGAAACTCAACTGTAGATCAACATACCCAAAGAATCAAACCAAAGATCTGAAATATGAGGAAACAAAAAACACCCAACCAGAAAAACAAAAAGAAAAAAGAATCCAAAAATATGAAGATAGTGTAAAGAGCCTCTGGGACAACTTTAAGAGTACCAACATCCGAATTTTTGCGGTGCTAGAAGAAGAGAGAGAGCAAAATATTGAAAACCTATTAGAAGAAATAATGACAGAAAACTTTTTCTACCTGGTGAAAGAAATAGACTTACAAGTTCAGGAAGCACATAGAACACTGTACAAGAGGAATCCAAAGAGGACCACGCCAAGACACATCATAATTAAAATGCCAAGGGCAAAAGACACAGAGAGAATCTTGAAAGCAGCAAGAGAAAAACGGTTAGTTACCTACAAGGGAGTACCCATATGGCTGTCAGCTGATTTCTCGGCAGAAACTATGCAGGCCAGAAGGGAGTGGTAAGAAATATTCAAAGTGATGAACAGCAAGAACCTACAACGAAGATTACTCTACCCAGCAAAGCTATCATTCAGAGTTGAAGGTCAGATAAAGAGCTTCACAGACAAGAAAAGCTAAAGGAGTTCATCACCACCAAACCAGGATTACATGAAATGCTGAAGGTTATTCTTTAAGAAGAGGAAGAAGAAGAAAAAGGTAAAGATAAAAATTATGAATGACAAAATGACATCAAATACATACCTACCAACAAGTGAATCTAAAAATTAAGTGAATAAAAAATCTGAAGAACAGAATGGACTAGTGAATATAATAGAATCAGGGACATAGAAAGGGAGTGGACTGACAATTCTCAGGGGGAAGGGGGTGTGAGCGGTGCGGGAAGAGATTGGACAAAAATCTTACACCTGTGGATGAAGACAGTGGCGTGGGGTAAGGGCATGGGGTGGGGTGGGGAATCAGGTGGAGGGGAGCTGTGGGGGAAAAAAAGAGGAACACCTGTAATAATCTGAACAATAAAGATTTATTAAAAAAAAAAAAAAAGCTGTGTGGGCCAAACTTCACACACCTGTGTTCAAATTGAGTCCATGAGCCTCTGGTCATGGGAGCTTTTTGGTATAAATCTTCGCCTAGGAATCCCAGTAGGGTAATGATGATGATGATGCTGGTGATAAATTCAGTGAATTTAAGTAACACTGCAGAATCCTATTTTATTTATTTCAGGTGTTGAATTAGAATGGGGCTTGGAATTGGGGAGAACAGCAGGGCATAGACATGGAGTCTTAAAGCAAAGATGTTCTGATTCAGTGTTTAAGTATTTGAATCAAAGAATCCTTTTTTTCCAAGTAGGCAGATTTGCCAAAGCATAGAAAGGACTTTTAAAAGGATGCTCTGTGGAAGTGGTGTCTGAGCCTGCCTGTCCTGTCTCCTCAGCCCACAGTGGGGCACCTGGGGTAGCCTCATAGAACCCCAATGAACACATCTTGAAAACCGCTGATTTTGCTCAACCCGTCATTAATGCATGAAAAAAGCTGAGGCCCAGAGAGGTTGCGGTTTTGATTAAGGTTGAACAACTGGGACAGAGCCTGGGAGTGCTCCTCAACCCTTGGCCCTGTGTCTCTCCACCCCCAGGGCCAATTTCCTGCACCAGCAGCTGCAGGTGGAGCAGGAGGAGCTGCAGACCCACAGCAAGAAGCTGCAAACCTCCCTGAATGACAGGCAGCTAGAGATGAACCACTGGCAGGCCCAGTGCAAGGGGCTGAAGGTGGAGCAGGAGCAGCTTCAAGCCCTCACCAAGGAGCTGCAAGCCCTTACCAAGGAGCTGTATGCCCACGCCAAGGAGCTGCAAACCTCCCTAAAGGAAACGCAGCTGGAGGTGATTCACTGGCAGGCCCTGTATGAGGGGCTGAAAGGGGAGCAGGAGGAGCTGCAGACCCACATCAAGGAGCTGCAAACCTCCCTGAAGGGCACGCAGCTGGAGGTGAACCACTGGCAGGCCCAGTACGAGGGGCTGAAGGGGGAGCACGAGGAGCTGCAGATCCACACCAAGAAGCTGCAAACCTCCCTGAACGACATGCAGCTGGAGGTGAACTGCTGGCAGGCACAGTGCAACTGGCTGAGGGAGGAGCTCCAAAGCATGGACATCTCACTGAGGGAGCTGGACAACCACTGCCAGGTGAGGCCTGGGGCTGCAGGGCCTCAGCACCCTGGGTGGGCCTGTTCCCTGGGCTAATTCATTGGGCTCAGCCAGGTGGGAATGGGTCCTCATTGGCATCTCTGCTCAAAGGTGTGTGTGAATGTCACACAGAGGCCGAGGGGAAGCCAGAGGCATGTGACTGGGATGAACACCATGACTGGCAGGGGTGTGCTACAGAACACCTTTCACCTGATCTTTGCTTTCTGCAGGGTCGGGGTGGTACATGGAAACAGCCAAATACCATTTTATTTCCATCCTCTCGGCTGGCACTCTATTCTTTGTGTCATCTCATTTAAATCCCACAATGATCTTTGAGCTGGGGTTCCCATCCTTGTCCCTCTGAAATAGCGGGTTCGAATCCTGTTTGTATGAAGCCAAAACTTGAGACTTTCCTGCTCACCAACCATGATGATATTCTAGAGCAGGAGTTGGTCAGCCTCAGCTCCAAATCCAGGTCCAGCCCTATGCCTGCTTGTGTAAGGCTGTGAACCAAGAATAGCTTCCACAGTGTTTAATGGTTGGGGAAAATCAAAAGTAGGATAATATTTGGGGGCAAGTGAAAATGATATGAGATTTAAATGTTGGTGTCCACGAATAAAGATTGTTGGTTTGTTTTTTAAACACAGCCACACCCATGTCTGTACATTGTATCTCTGGCTCCTTTCCTGCTGTAGTCACTGAGTTGAACAGTTGCAGCAGAGACCACTGTCGGCCTGGAAAGCCTCACATATTTAGTGCCTCGCTCTTGACAGGAAAAGCGTGCCAACCCTGCCTAGAGCAGAGATGTCCAACAGGAATATAATGCAGGCCACCACATGTGATACTCAACTTTCTAGTATCCATATTCAAAAATTAAAAGGATACAGTGGGATTTATGTAATGGTCTATTTTATTTAACCACTAGATGCCCAGTGCACAAAATTCGTGCATAGGAGGGTGTCCCTCAGTCTAGCCTGCACCCTCTCCAGTGGGATCGGGACTAAATGGGCATCCGGGCATCCCTCTCACAATCCAGGACTGCTGGCTCCCAAAGGCTCACCTGCCTGCCGGCCTGATTGCTCCTAACTGCTTCTGCCTGCCAGCCTGATCACCCCCTAACCACTCCCCTGCCAGCCTAATCTATGCCTAACTGCTCCCCTGATGGCCCAATTGATCCTAACTACCCTACCCTGACAGCCTGGTAACCCCTAACTGCCCTCCCCTGCAGGCCTGGTTGCCCCTAACTGTCCTCTCCTGCCGGCCTGGTCGCCTCCAAATGCCCTCCCATGCTGGCCCGTTCACCCCTAACTTCCCTTCCTTGCCAGCCTGGTGGCTCCTAACTGCCCTCCACTGCCAGCCCGATTGCCCCTAACTGCCCTCCCCTGCCAGCCTGGTCACCCCTAATTGCCCACCCCTGCTGGACTGGTCACCCCCAACTGCACTGCCCTGCTGGACTGGTTGCCCCTAACTGCCCTTTTCTGTCTGCATGGTCACCCCAATTTCTCTCATCTCTAGGCCTGGTTGCCCCTCACTGTCCTCCCCTGCAGGCCTGGTCACCCCCAATTGCCCTCCCCTGCTGACCTGGTCACCCCTAACTGCCCTCCCTTGCCAGCCTGGTCACCCCTATCTGCCCTCCGTTGCCTGCCTGGTCCCCTCCCCACCTTCCCTCCCCTGCAGGCCTGGTCACCTCTAACAGCCCTACCCTGCTGGCTTTGTCCCTCTCATCTGCCCTCCCCTGCAGGCCTGGTCCCCGCCAAATGCCCTCTCCTACAGGCCTGGTCCCCCCCAACTGCCCTCCCCTTCAGGCCTGGTCCTCCCCAACTGCCCTCCCCTGCTGGCCCGGTCTCCCCTAACTGCACTCCCTGCAGGCCTGGTCCCCGCCAACTGCCCTTCCCTGCAGGCCTGGTCCTGCCCGACTGCCCTCCCCTGCAGGCCTGGTCCCGCCCAACTGCCCTCCCCTGCAGGCCTGGTCCCCAACAACTGTCCTCCTCTGCAGGCCTGGTTGCCCCCAACTGCCCTTGGCTGCCGGCCCAGTCACCCCTAACTGCCCTCCCCTGCTGGGCTGGTCGCCCCCAACTGCCCTCCCCTGTCAGCCTGGTCACCCCAATTTCTCTCAGCTATAGGCCTGGTTGCCCCTCACTGTCCTCTCCTGAAGGCCTGGTCACCCCCAACTGCCCACCCCTGCTGACCTGGTCACCCCTAACTGCTCTCCCCTGCCACCCTGGTTGCCCCTATCTGCCCTCCATTGCCGGCCTGGTCCCCCCCCCTCCCCCAACTGCCTTCCACTGCAGGCCTGGTCACCCCTAACTGCCCTCCCCTGATGGCTTTGTCCCTCCCAACTGCCCTCCCCTGTAGGCCCGTCCCCCCCAACTGCCCTCCCCTGCAGGTCCGGTCCCCCCGAACTGCCCTCCCCTGCTGGAACAGTCTCCCCTAACTGCACTCCCCTGCAGGCCGGGTTCCCCCCAACTGCCCTCCCCTTCAGGCCTGGTCCTCCCCAACTGTCCTCCCCTGCTGGCCCAGTCTCCCCTAACTGCCCTCCCTGCAGGCCTGGTCCCCGCCAACTGCCCTTCCCTGCAGGCCTGGTCCCACCCAACTGCCCTCCCCTGCAGGCCTGGTCCCCCCCAACTGCCTTCACCTGCAGGCCTGGCTCCCCGCAACTGTCTCCTCTGCAGGCCTAGTTGCCCCCAACTGCCCTCTTCTGCGGGCTTGATCACCCCCAAACTGCCCTAACCTGTGGGCCTGATCACCCCCAAACTGCCCCACCCTGAAGGCCTGATCACCCCCAAATGGCCCTCCCTTGCAGGCCTGGTCTCTCCCAACTGCCCTCTGCTGCTGGCCATCTTGTGGCAGCCATCTTGTGTCCACATGGGGGCTTCCATCTTTGACCACATGGGCGTGGCCATCTTGTGTGTTAGAGTGATGGTCAATTTGCATATTACTCTTTTATTAGATAGGATTATATCTAAAATGTCACGTATAACCACAAACGTTTATTAATGGGATTTTTTAATCATATGTTTTTATTGATTTTTTTGAGAGAAACATCAATCAGCTGCCCCTGCATGCCCTCTAGTGGGGAATGGAGCCTGCAACCCAGCCATGTACCTTGATCAGGAATTAAACTGCTGATTTCTTGGTGCATGGGATGACACTCAACCAACTGAGCCACAGCTTCGAACAGCTTTTTAATGAGATATTTTACATTATTTTTTAATTGTTATTAAGTCCTCAGAACATATTATATATTTTGCACTTATGGCTCGTCTCAGCTCAGACTGGCTGCGTTTTCAGTGCTCAGTGGCTACACGTGGCCACTGGCTGCTGGATTGGTTGGCACAGTGGCAGAAGGCTTGGCCATCCCCATGGCATTCACTGTATTGGTTATTCCAGCTGATGCAGATAATACCAAAGTGGCCATGTTTGTGCACGTGGCCTTTTTCTTCTTTTGGAAGTAGATTCCCAGCAGTGGAATCACGGGAGCGTGTGGTGTTTGAGACATTGTCCATCTGTGTTTTAGCTGCTCTCCCGTCTCAAGGGGAAGTTGGAGAGAGAAAACCGTCACCTGCAGTGCCAAGTCCACAGGTTGAATGAGCAGAACCAGAGGCTTCTCCAGGAGGACGTGGAGAACAAGGACCAGCACCAGGAGGAACAGAGGCAGTACGTGGGAGGGGTGTGGGCTGATGGACGCGGGGGCTTGGCTTCCAGCTGCAGGACTAGACTACACCCTTCTGGGCAGCAGAGAACCCCTGGGTGCATTGGTGTCCCCAGGGCAAGGGGACAGACCATCTCACCAGCGCATCCATCTCTCGCTTTCTCTGGAATGGTTCTAGATTTCTGCAAGTAGGGGTGGATGGCTTTGTTGACTTTCCAGGGACACTGCCCCCCTGCCTGATGCTTCTTAATCTGCTTTTGGGATGATCTGATGATGCTTTTGCATGGAAAGTGTCTGCAGGAGGCCAGGGAGTGGGCAAGCTTCCTGAGCCTGCTCCGAGCAGAGTCTTCCCCAGCCCTAGGATAGCTGGGTCATGAGTTTGTGGGGCTGGGGGTTGGCTGTGGGAACAGAATAAAAGACTAGAAGAACAGAGGCTGAGCCAAGGGCGCTGGGAGCAGAGCAGGTCAGTGGCCAGGGACCCAGTGGTTAGCAAGCTATCACTTTTCACGGGTGCTCACTTTGCGGTGAACTCGCAGGAAAGCCCTCAGATTAGGTGGGGCCTGGGCACCTTGTGACCGAAGGAGCCTAAGCAGCTGCCTCGATGCCGAGGACTCACTTTCAAGCAAAGGAAAGCAGGGGTCTGAGCTGTCATGGCCACATGGGTGAGGAGAGACAGGAAGAGGACCGAAGCCGGCGGCCCAGTGGGGGACGCTGTACAGCGAGCACTGCGTGCACGGCTCCTAGACACACAGAACGAAAGCATGCCATGCCGTCTGCTTCAGGAAGGCGAGGCTCCCTCTCCCAGGAGCGGGGGTGCCCTCTGCCAGCCCAAGGTTTAAGAGGTGTCTCTCTGGTCCTTTCTGTGTTTTTGAAAATGTGAACTAACTTCCCACATTTAGAAATTAACAGTTTATGCTTCAGAGCCAGGGCCTCTGGATCCTTTGGGAAAAGCAATCAGCAGCTCTCCCACGTGGAGAGTGGCGCTCAGACTGCACGCCCTGCATTAGGTCCCACATGGCACCATGCACTCAGCCTCGCTGCAGGCCCCACTCTCCCCTCCGGTCCTCCCAGGACGCTTTGCTCTTTATCTTCTCTGTCTGGCCCCCAAAAGGCTTTGAGTTTGCTTCCCTGGAAGTGTGAGCAGAAGCCCAACATTGGAGTGAGTCCAGGTCGGAGGTCTGACTTTGCTAAACTGACCTTTTTCACCTGATGCCCATCTATCTCACGGAGGGCAGACCCCTCCCCACCACTAAAGGCATCGTTGCTCTGCACCCGCAGGAGCCAGCCTAGCCCTGTGTCCGACCCGAGTGCCCAAGGTCCTGAGCTGACCTGCCTGGAATCCTCGGAGTTTCCCAGCTTGAGTTTCAGGTGGTTCGGGGTCTGCTCTCCTGAGGTGATGTACAGCCTGATCCTAGGTGTTCAGCCAGTCCCTTCGATGTGCTAGGGGTCCTGGACCCACGTCACCTGCTTCCACCCCCATATTCCCAACTTGGTGGTCATGATGGCCATGAGCAGCATGATGTCTGAGTCCCAGAAACACACCGGCCCCTCCTGGGCCAGGTCCCAAGCGGGGCTGATGAGTCAATTTATGTGTTTTATTTGTTTTTCTCTTTCCTCTGTTAGAGACAAATTAAATGCCTCACAGAAAACTAATGAAAACCTAGAAGAAAAAAGCATGGCTCAGCATAAGTTCCATGATCCAGCGCCAAAGAAGTGAGTTGATCTAATTGTCAGTAACTTATATAGGGAACAGAAGCTTGCTTTTTCACGAGTAGGGAAAGCTGTAGCATCTAGAGCAGTGACCAGTTTGTTGGGCCCATACCTTCCGCTGTATGGCAACTGCCCTATATGCAGGTCCCTCCCAGCATGGAATGAATTTAGAGTTTCTTTCAGTCCCACCCTCCATACTCAGGGTCATCCTATGAGGGATGGTGAAGGCCAGCTGGCCAGGAGCCTGTCTAAGGGGCAGAGAGTCTGTGCTTTTAGAGCCACTAAAGCAGGCGTATCAGGTTTGGTCTCAAGATTATGGGACCTAGAAAACCATGTTTCTGTTTTGGGAAGGAAGCTTGGGTCAGACGTCTGGACCAGCTCCCCCATCTTCAAGCACAGGAATCTTTTGTTCTGACCTCCATTCCTCTGGGTTCACTGGACCCCCCAGGGCAGGTTCACAAACACTTTCCCTTCTCCTGAGAGCAGCAGCCCCAGTGGTGGGACGGCTCGGTCCCCGAGACTGCCGGACTCAGTCCAGCAGGGCTTCCTCTGGGCCCGGGCCCGAGCCCAGGAGCTGGACTTTCCCATTGCCCTGTCCCAGCCCAGCCTTGGGGTCAAATCCCCATGAATCCGGCAGGGCCTCTCTGTGGAAATCACAGAATCACAGAAATTCAGAACCTCTGCCTGACTCTGCCATTGACAGGGAAATTGAGGCACTGATGAGGAAATGGACTGGCTTGTGTCGCACAGTGCTGTTTCGTGGCAGAGCAGGGTCAGAGCTCAGCTGTGGTCCTTGTTACATTAGAATGCCTCATTTCCTGTTAGCTGCAGCATAGTACCTTTACATTCACTGCTTTCATTTATTTACTTACTTTTTTAATCCTCACCCGAGGATATTTTTCCCATTGATTTTAAGAGAGAGTAGAAGGGAGGTAGGGAGGTGGCCACTTCTCCCAGTCTGGCATTGGGGATGTCAAGGACATGCTGGAATTCTCTAGAAGTTCACAGTGGGGTTTACAACAAAATAAGGTGGGAGGAAGGTGCAGAGCTTCTACTAAAGCTGATATTAGCAACAGCTGTGAGGCACCACACTCCTTAGCCCTTGGGAGAGCACAGACAGACCATCTTCTGCACCATTAACAAGCTTAAACACCGTAAAGGAGTCACACTCACCCCGTGTTCTCTACCACTATGTACCGGAACTCCCAGCCCTGACTCCATTCGGAAGCTGCAGGAACTCAGACTCGGAAGATGGTTGGCTCACCCAGGTGCCCAGAGCTGGTCAGTGAGGAGAAGGGATCTGAACCCAAATCCGTGAAAACTCCCAGGCCTGAGCCTGAAACAGCATGATGTGCCCTATGGAGGCAAACCCATCAAGCTTGGAAGGACTTGCTAATTGTCTTCTTTAAATCACACAGATAACACCAAGCCTGGAGCGGATATCCAAGGGCACTGGAAAGTGCCCAGAAGAAAGGCCGACTTACCCTTCAGGCCGCGAGGTGAGCAGTCACTGGACGCATCCCTGCGGCTCTCTAAGCTGCCTGGCCGAGACCCTGAGAGGAAAGGACCACCCTGAACTGAAAGGGCAGCTGACCCAGTGTAGCCCAGACTACACCATCCAGTCTGCAAAGGAGGACATAACAGAGCGATTCTGCCACAGCTCAGGGAGTGCCCTCAGAAGGACAGACGCCCCAGGAGGGGTGCGGTCTCCCCTGAGCACAGTGGGCATGGGCTGTGTGGGATGACAGCCTGTGCTTCTGTGTCTGTGAGGTCTGGGGCCGGGGCTCAAACAATGTTGTTGACAAGGGAAATTTCACGCAGAACTCTGGTGTAGACCAAACAGGGCTGCTCTGGGATAGCGAACTGTTGGAGGGGTGGGGAGCCCAGCCTACTCCACATGGAGCTTCTAGAACACCGGGAAACACGCTGCCTAGACCAGGACAGTGGCACCTGGTGAGGGCAGGAGCCAGGGCAGGGCAGAGTGTGCGCCCACATGTGCACAATGGAGCCTGTGCTGCTCCAGGGGCCGCTTCACCTCGTGGATCCGAGGGGCAGGTACTGGGGACTCAGGAGGAAAGAATGTGCTGGCTTTCCATGGCTGTTTGCTGTCCTTCAGCTCCTTATTCTTTTTTTTTTTTTTTTAATATATTTTATTGATATTTTACAGAGAGGAAGGAAGAGGGATAGAGAGCTAGAAACATCGATGAGAGAGAAACATCGATCAGCTGCCTCCTGCACACCTCCCACTGGGGATGTGCCCGGAACTAATGTACATGTCCTTGACCGGAATCGAACCCGGGACCCTTCAGTCCTCAGGCCGACGCTCTATCCACTGAGCCAAACCGGTTTTGGCTCCTTATTCTTTTTGTCACAAATTGACAGCTGCCCCAAAGGGAAAAGAAATGGATCTCAACGGTGACAAGTGCGGGGCAGCTGCCCTCCTGGCTGCGGTGTGTGCCTGCCTGAGCGTGTCTAGGGCAGCCCTCCCTGCCTCCCTGGATCAGAGGGGGAGCACCTGTAGGGGGTGCCTGGGAAGGCACATGGGTTTTCTTTAAATTGTCAGCTGAATCCAGGGTGGTGGGCAAAGCCACGCCATGGAAACACATTCTGCCAAAAGGCAGAAGTGCTGTCAGCTTGACCTTCATTTCAGCCCAGGTGCAGGGGGTGGGTTTTATTATATAAAACACGCCAAGCACCGGGAACATATAGGAAAGTTTCCGGGTATTTGGGGTATAAAATAAACACACTGCATCGGCTCTGGATCACTGTCTCTCCATCAGAAGAGGACAGCCATCCCTCCTGGTCCCAGCTTTTTACTTCTATCTCTGTGTCTGTCTTTTTCTTTCATTTTTCTCAATCCCCAGCTGCCCCTACTCAGGAACTGGACTACTCTCTAGCTGTGCTGGACTCGGAAAAGAGAGAAATATTTACAGCACCTGCTGCAGGGAGGGCAGTACCACCAGGCAAGGGCAGGCATACCTTTCAGGCCTGCAGACCTCCCCTCCTGGTCCACGCCCTCAGCACACATAGTCCCACAGCCCCGCCCCCTGTACCATCAGGGCTTGTCCCACCACACAGTCACAGCTGGGGACAGGGACTGTGTGCCCGTCCTCCCTGCACACAGCTGGTGTTGAGCTGAACTGCACTGAGAACCGGGGACACACTAGGAGCAGCTCTGCTTCCGCCCCACCAAGCAGTCTGCTCTGGACTCACTGGGGCACAGGGCACCCAGTTCCCCAGCCCTGGCCTGCTCCCCAAATAGCAGGCATCAGAATAAGCCTGTTAGCAGCGGGGTTGGGGGTGAGCCTAAAAGTACTTGGTTCCGTGAAGAGCACAGAAGCAGAACGAGCCCCCTCTTTGAGAAGGAAAAACTTGAATAGAAACATCCACCTTCCTCTTGGAAAAGGACGTGTCACTGAAAGGCAACTGTGACACAGATCAGCGGGCTCCAAACCCTCCGTCCATTGGAGCCCAGCACTGCCCACCCCTTCGCCTTCTGTCTCTTGATAAGAGAAGCTCCAGAAATCAGAACACTAAGGAAGAAGATCCTTTTCCTCAGCTGATTCGGCATAAATCTGTCCCCTCGGTGACACTTCCAAGAGCGGTGGCCGACTCCTCCTGTCGTGTTCCCCTCCACCCAGTGAGAAGATGTGAGGGCTCCGGGGTGTCACACTGTTTCCCCACAGAGCCTGTCTCTGCCGAAAAGTTGTAAGAGTCCATGCGAGCACCATGGAGCTTTCTAGGCAATGGGAGGGAGGAGATAATGCTCACTCCTACACTTACTGTTGATTACTTCAGAAGCTGAATCCAATGGAAACTCTCTCAGTTTTCACTTTATTCAAAAAGTTAGCTTCATTTTGATTAAAAAGTTAGCTTCCCTCCCTCCTAGGACTTTGTTCTCAGAAATTATAAAGACCCAAAGCAACTGTTAATGTTCAAAAGACTGGTATCATTCACTGTTTCCCTTCTGCCTACATGAGATGGCAAGTGTTTCCATCAATTCCTAAGATGAAATTTACAACTGGGAGCTGAAACTTTCCTGCAATCAGTGCTCTCTGCCTGGGCCATTAGACCTTCCTGCAAGCAAGGGGAGTCAGAGCCTCCAGAAGTAGTGACACCCATCACTGGAGGGATGTAAGCTGGAGCTGCATGCTTAGGCCCCTAGGGGAGGCAGGGAAAGGGTGTTGAGGAACTGTGGGTCCCCATTCCCGCTTCAGCATAACACCTCCTCGTTCACCTCCTCTGTGTGTGGGATTTGCACACAGGCCTTAGCTTGAAGGAAAAGCACTGTTGATCGAAACAGGTGTGAGATCCCAGGTTGAAGGGCACCATACACCGCCCACTCCCCGTGCTGCCTGCGGTTGGGAACTTGAGCTCCAGGGACCGCTCACAGGGGCTGTCACCTGAATTCTAGCCCACGGAGAACATAGGGCTGGAGAGTCAGAGGACCTGGAACATCCACGGGGAATGCTGGGCCTTTTGCGAGACAGCCACCTCTGACTCTGGCCCAGCCCCTGAGTCGCATTTGTGTCCAGCTCCTGGAGGAAGGAAAAGGAAAGAACCACCACCTGAGGGAGGATGCGGGTTCCCTAGAGACTGAACCTGCACCAGCAACTCCTCCCAGCAACATCAATTGTCCATGGGCCACCAGTCACTGCTCTTCCTTGAGAAGGACTAAGATGCCCTGTGCCTCAGGCCTGCCATCTGCTCTCTGACAGCAGCCCTGGACCCCCTCCAAACTGACACCAGAGTCTCCATCTTACACACAGTTCTAGGTCCACCTGAGCGTGAGCACTGGGTTGCCAGGGAATCACCGTGGGCAGTGCTGGGTGTGCAGTGAGAGGGGCCCTCAGGCAGGGTCCGCAGGCGTCTGAACAGGCCTGGGCTCTGGCTTATGGTGGGATCCAGGCTGACACAGCCCGAGGGTTAGCCTGGAGGGCTGGGCCTTGAGCCACACAGGCCACAGCAGGCTCAGGGGAGGAGGTGCTAAAGGCTCTCACTGGATTCAGGCAGGGCTTCTGCTCTGCAGAGCCTGGGAGACCGGGCTGACTGCTGAGTGCCCACAAGGGACATGGAGCAAGCCCACCCCAGCCGCACCCAGCACCGCACCCCTGACACCCAACAGTGAGTGGCTGCCTTTTCAGCCTCTGCCCAGGAGCACAGAGGGACTGCCTCCTGCCCTGTGCTCACTCACCTCATCTTCTCCCAGGGGTGCTTCTGATTTGTAAAAAAGGGGCCAGGTCCTGAAGCTGCCCCAGGCAGCCTTGAGGGCAGGGACCCTGTCTGTCTTTGCTGGGCTTGTCAAATCACAGTTATACATGCCATGGCTTCCAGGGTCCTGTGGGAGGTAAGATTATGAAAAATCATAACCCCTTCTCATCAGGTTCTAACACCCCCGGGACAGTCATTTTCACCTCTTTCTGCTGTCCTTGGATACTTCATCTCTAGGTTAGAAGCAGAATGTCTTTTTAAGTTTTGAGCTTTATTTCTCCCCTTCTGTTGCATATTTTAAATTTCCCAGTGCTCTTACCCAGATGCTCTTTTTCATAGCATCCTGCTCTGGTTTCACCCAGCACTGTTCACTCTGAGGTCATGACGGGCACTTTAATTTGTCTCTGTGCCTAATGCCCGCTGACTCTGTTGCTCTCACATCAGTTAGTCTCTGGTGTTGCAGGCACTCCTCAGGTGTCCGGGGACCTTGACGTCTCATGGTCACCCCTGGCATGATGTGACCCGACTGCTCTGCTGGGAATGTCTCCTGCTAATCAGATGCCTTGAAGAGGATGTAACATCTCATCTAAGGTGCCAGCATGCATGGCTCCTGGCATCTGGGGGACATCCAACCTGTAAATCCCTCCTGAATCCCCTTGTTTTTCCATCTAGGACACCTGCCCTCCACTCTATGGACCGGCCTCCAGTGCAAGGACCCTGTCAAGTCTCCTCCCTGGAGAATAAGCCTCCAATGTTGCCTGACTTTGGCCTAAACTTTGGTTCACCTCCATTCGGGAGCCGCTTGGTGCAACTAATTCCTGAGCAGTGGTGTGGGTTCCAGGGCTCAGGCCTAGGTCTCCAGATGGCAGAGTTACCATCCCAAAGTTGCACAGCTGTAGGCGGAAAAAAGCTCTGAACCTGTGTCTGTGGGACGCAAAATCTATCCACAGCTTCACCCACCTGCTGACCACCTGTAAGTCTGAGAGGCGCCTCCTGCCCCTGTGAACCGGGGTCTTTGGGAAGGACCTCGGGCCGAGATGCTCATCACTCTTGGTTTGGAGGGACCGTGACTCACCGTGGGTGCGGTCTAGGTGCCGGGACGTGGGGGTGGAGGTGGAGCTGGAAGGAGCTGTAGTGATGACTGTGGATGAACAGGCCCCGGAGCCCAGCTCTGATGGCCGGGGCTTGGTGGCTGGGTCAGTGGAGGCATCAGTGCCATCAAGGCTGCTTCTGGGTGGGGCCACTCCCTTTGGTATTAGGTTCCCAGGGCCTGGGGCAGAGAAGGACAGTGAGAAATGGGGCTGCAATTCCCATGCCAAGGTGGGCGATCACACTGCGGCCTAGAAGCAGAGGCAGCAGGCACAGGGAGCCCAGGGACAAGAGCTGGGCTGTGTGCCTCATGGGCAGGGGTCTAAGGGGAGGCCCTGGTGGCAGCCTGAGCTGGAGGCCCTGGGAGGCTGGCCCTGGCTCTAACCATGGCTCACAGTGCAATCCCGCAGCAGCTGGGAGGAAATAAAGGATAAGCTCAGGAGGCTCGACAAAATGTTGGTAAAAGTGCAACACATTAACTACTGGGCCCACCTGCTGTGTCACTCAATCCCTGACTTAAGAAGACCTGGCCTGTGGCTGCTGAGGACCACTCCTGACCTGTGGTCCAGGCCCTCATGGTCCAGGATGTGCACCCTGCCAACAGGCTTCACTTATGATTTCAGAAAGAAGTTCATTGTCACCCTAATAGTCATTTGTTTAAGGAGTCTTCATCTCTACATGGTGACTTTGACTCAAGAATGATTTTTACCTTCCATTTTTGCAATCTCTGAATTTTCTGCTGTGAACATATACTATTGGCAAAGTTAAATAAAATACTAGTAAAAACAACAACAACATTGGAGGAAAAACACACCTAAAAGACCTTTCAACTACCTCCTTGTAGGAGAGGGGATGGGGTCTCCAGATAGAAGTGAAAAATGAATGAGGTTGGAGTTCCTCAGAACAGCAGGACAAGGTTGTTTTGCACAGTGTCCAGCTCCAGGCAGCTGGAGGGCTAAGGACCTGGAGCCACGTCCACTGTGGGGATTTGGGCCCCTCCACACCTTCCTAGGACCTGACCCCTCTGGCTCTCAGCTACCCAGTGTCTGGACTCTCAGGGAAGTTGTAAGCACCCAAGCCTTGCAACTTGAAATCAGGGGAAATTTTGGATTCTGAAGAAAAACCTTGATGAGAAGCAAGATTCAAGTCTGGTGGGATGAATCTGGCAGGCGTCCACTGTGTGAAGTCAGTGTGAGGAGGGGCGGAGAGGCGGAGGTGCCAGACAGCAGCCATGGCAGAGAGACTGCATTTCCAAGAGCATGCTGGGCAGGCAGGTGGGGGACTAGCAGGTGGCATCCCGGGAATCATAGCTGTGCATGCCAGGAAGGCAGAGCCACATCAACTGACAGGAACAGTGTGATCATCACCCATTTACTTTTATGGTGACCTTGTGTTTATAGTGTCAGTGGTTTTCCACTCATAGTACCGATAAAAATCTTTCCTTTTAAAATAAAGTAGAAATGGCAAGTTGATTCAAGGGAAAGTATGTAATAAGAACACAGGTGATACATACTTGGCAAAATCATAGAGATGGTACAAGGATGCCTGAAGACAGAAAACAATGCAGTAGCTAAAGGCCTCGGTGGACCAGCGCTCCCAGCTGACGGTGACTGTGAGCTGATGTCCTGTCTGTCCACTGCTGCCCTCACAGCAGCATCCAAGACTTCAGAGGACCTCAGCACGGTCCTACAGCGTCACTCTGGGCTGAACCCTGGCTCGGCAACATCGATCCAATTATTTGAGATGCTGAGTGGAGCAGTAAATTCTTCAAAACACGGAACACATCTAAAAAGGGACTGCTCCGCAAAAGCCAAGCTTCTGTGCTCTGGCACAGGAAGTGGAGAAAAGGGCAGCAGATTTAAAGTTAGCTGTCCAAAAACGAGTCTTAAAAAAAATCTCACTTGACAGGGACCACAGAGTTTCGGAAGCCTAGTGATCACTGATCAGTTCTGCGCTGCACAGGGGCATGGTCTCCAAGCCTGCAGGTGCGAGGGCAGGGGTGGCACTGGGCCCAGGGACTCACTTAGCGTGGACACCCTGGCCCAGGGACTTAGGCATGGATGCCCTGATGCTCCCCTAACACTAGCTGTGCTGGAATAAGGTCCAGAGGCTGTGACAACTGGTCTCCTTTGAAGTCAGAATCTACAATGGCTACTTTAAGCTTGGCTTGGAATTTGGGTCAGGAGGAGGGGTCCTCTATGGGTCATCTGGCCTTAGCTACTGTTTTTCTGTTTGTTTGTTTCAATTTCAGTCATGATGGAGGGTACATTGTGAAGACACTGATGAAGGGAATGGATTAGAAATCCCTACAGAGGGTGGCCTAGGCCATCGAGTGGCAGGCTGAGGCTGGTGGGGAGGTCCTCCCTCTGTGGGGGCAATCTATCATGGAGCCTGGTGGGTGAGGCCTACCTCTTTGGGGTTATTGATTGTGGGGCTCCTCCACTGTGAGAGGGCAGAGGCCAGGCCGAGGTACCTCACCCTCCACAGTGCATGAATTTTGTGCACCAGGCCTCTAGTAAATATAAAGTTGGGGTGTATTCCTCTTATTTATTTGAGGTAATGCCTAGAACAGAGAGAGTGAGAGAGAGAAGGCTTTTAGTGCAGCCAGTCGCTGGCTCCATAATGCCTTCAGGTACTGCCTCAGGCCTGGCTGGGTGGGGCCTCTCGTTGGACCAGGTGCTGGCCCTTGGGCAGGCCCCTCCTCTGGCTCTGGAGCACTCTGGAGCTCTGGGTATGGACCTGGAGTGGGAGGAAGAGACAGATTTACTCACACACCTGGCTTTTCTGTGACTTTCCACAGACAGGAAAGATGCTATTGCCTTTAAGGGAACTCCAGCCCATGAGCCTGACCTCCCCAGATTATCTGCCCAGGTTATCAGTCCCCCTCACCTTCCTGAGTTGCCTCGGTGGGCTCAAGATGCTCCAACTCAACCCCTAGGTTTTGGGCGTGGCCCACCAGGTGTGAGGCAGGGGAGTTGATGGGCACCAAGGCCTGCTCCACCTCGAACCAGGTGAAAGGAAGGGGCTGCCCAAAACCCTGGACCTGGTCCGGCCAGGTCCCCACCATCAAAGCAATGGCCCTGGGGAGAGGCAGGTAAGCAGCAGAGTCTGAGTCCTGGTCTGTCCTTCTACTCTGACCTCCCATGGCACCCTTGCTTGGAACTGAGACTCTGTTCAGGCCCCCCTTGCCCCTCCAGGGGACAGCCCCTTGCCACCCCCCGCCCCTGTGTGGCTTTCCTGGTTGTAGCAGGCATGGGATCCAGCAGGTTTAACATGGAGCCTATGTGAGACTCTTCTTCTACTGGCAGCTCTCCTGAAGGCCCTGTTCACTGCCCACATCAGCCCTCCAGGCCCCTGGGCATCTGGGCTGAGGACTGAGACAGACTTGTGAGCAGCCTGCTCTCCACCATTCTGTTCTGTGCCTGGCCATGGTGGTCAGGGGAGATGGATGTGGAGAGGGGCTGGCAGAGCGGGATGGGTCTGTGGCGGGGAGGGACAAGTCAGCCCAGCCTCCCCTCTGGGTCTACAAGACCAGGGATCCCATCACTGTCCTCTTTGACTCATGTCCTCCTGGAATAGAAGCCAACAGAATTCAGGCCTTTCTTTGGAAGCAGAAGATGTGTACGATCAGCGTTCTTCCAGGCACCCCTGCACTCACAGTCCCCACTCTGCTGACACAGGGGACCCTCCTTCTGGACCCAGAGACCACTCACTTTATGACTTGGTCCTGTGGTGTGTCACCCCGGTCATTATAAGGAGGTGTGACTCCAGATGTAGAAAACACCTTGATGGAATCAGCTCTGATGGATGGTGGACAGGACCTGTAAATGATGGACAGCGTGACTGCCAGACCCACTGCCAAGAACTGAGGCCCAGGGTTTGTGTCTGTTTCATTCACTAAGTCAGGTTAAGTGTCTCCAAACATGCCTGCCTGTAGTAGGAGTTTAATGCACATTGCCAAGTGCATCTGAGTGGGCCTGGGGCCCCTACTCTCCCCTGCCATCCCCCATGTGGCTACACCAAGGACCAGGACAAGGTCAGCTAGGTGAAATCTCAAACTGCTTGACAGGTTGTTTTCCATATGCTTTTCCAAACTCAGATGCCACAGGCCGCTGATGGGGGGTGGGGCGGGTTGGTCGGGGTCAGGGGACTTTCCATGGCATAGAGAGACGTAAGTGGCAGGAACAACCACAGCTGGTCCAGTAGCCCTTTCTGCAGAGCCAGGCAGCAGGGAAGCCCTGCCATGGCTTGTCCCCACAGCAGTGCCTACAAGAGGCCCATGAGGTTGATCCTGTACCACCCACGTTCCAGAAGAGCATTCTGAGGCTCAGACTGATGTGATGACATTGTCAAGACACACAGCTAGCAGTGGGCAGAGTCCCCACTGTGCCACAGAGGGGACCCGTGCTCACCTAGTTAGCAGCTCATCCAGGAACCCTTGGGCTCTGGAGAAGGCCGGGTGGATGGGCATCAGGGTGCAGTTGTGGGGGATGTTTCCAGCCGGGAAAGCTGGAACCAGGGACCCCACCACTTTCTCCAAGTTGCCTTTATGGAGGGCCCGCATCCTGCAGGCTTCACGTAGTCTCAGAGTTAACTCAGCTGCACACTGGGTGGGAGAAGGGCATGTCCTCAAATTGGTAAAGGGCAACAAAAGAAAACTAAAGCTAGCATCATTATCCTTAATGGTGGAATATTGAACACTTGTCCCTTAAGGTCATGAACAAGTCAAGGATGTCCAAGAAATAAAAAGATAAATCAGTTTTCTAAATGGAGAAAAGCATATTAAAAAACAAATATATTAAAAACCTAGAGGCATATGATGAGATACACAACATTTAACATGTCATCAGGAAAATGCAAATTAAAACCACAGTAGCCTTGGCTGGCGTCACCTCTGTCAGTAATCTATGCAACAGGCAGACAGAAAATCAGTAAGGTTATGAAAGAACCAAATACTGCCATCAATAAAGTGGATCTAACTAACATTTGCACAAACCTCCACCCCCAAATAGTAAAATACACATTCTCTTAAGAGCACATGGAACATTAAGCAAGGTAGATGCTTCTGAACAATTAATAAATTCAAACCATATGATGTGTGGTTTTTGATGGCATGGAATTGAATTAGAAATCAGTAACAGAAAGATAACTGGAAAAATTCTTAAATTCTTGGAAATGAAACGAGATTTCTAAATAATCAAAAAGTTAAAAGGAAATTTCAAGGGAAATTAAAACATTTTGAACTGAACAAAACATGGAAATGTAGTGAAGAATGTGCGGGATGCTGGCTAAAGCTGTGCTTAGAGGATAGTTGGTAGCACTGCATGTTTACATTAGAGAATTCCCAAATGGGTGGTCTGACTCTCTCCCAAGGATGCAACGCTTGAGTTGAGATCTGAGGGGTGAATAGGCCTTAACAAGGTGCAGAGAAAGAGAACTGTGCACATGGCCAAAGGAGCAGTTCAGGCAAAGGTCATGGTGGGAAAGGACTTGGGAAGTGGGAGGTCAGTGTTGCTGAGTGGGGACAGTAAGGGGAAGGACAGATTGGGTTGAAATGGGAGACAGCAGGAAGTAGAACCTAGGACATTGTAGGCCATGGTGTAGGAGTTTTGTCTTTATGCTAAAACCAAGAGAATTACTAAGGGAAGTGACACAATTTTGATATATGTTTTGGAAAGATGTCAGGCTCCTCTCTGGAGATGGATTAGAGAGAACAGAAGGGACATGAGTAGACCATTTGGGGGCTATGGCACAGTGTAGTGGTGAACAAGCAGCAAGTGTCACCTTCAGGAAAACAAACCTGGAGGCAGCCTGCCAGGATCAACCCTGCCTCCACCAGCTGCTGAGTGTGGAATGCTGACCAAAGTACTTGACCTTGCTTTCCCTCTCATCTGTTCACACCTATTAGGGTCAGTGTGAGGGTTATTTAATGATTTAGCATAAACACATGGGACATAGTGGGCGTGTGAGAGACGATGGTGATAACTTAGATTTGGGAGATGGAGGTAGCAATGAGAGAGGTAAAACCAACAGGACTTGGTGATGGATTGGATGTGGCTGGTGAGGGAGAACGGGTTCTGTCCGTGGTGCTGATGTGCAGTTTGGTCTGGACACTGAAAGCAGATCAGCTCTGAAGAGGTTGGTGGGTTTTGCTTTGCTTATCTTGGTAGACTTCTAACTCATGCCTCAAGAAAAGTGTCCTTTCATCTGAACTGGGAGTAAAATAGTTGTATCTCGGTATGGATTTCTTGAGTTTATCCTATTTGGGGATTGTGCAGCTTACTAAATCTGTAGCTTATGTCTTTTGCCAGATTTTGGGATTTTTCAGCCATTATTTTCTCTATTACGTTCTGGCTCCAAACTCTCTTCTCCTCTGGGACTTTAGAATAAGTAAAATGCAGTCTCACCTTAAACACCAGGTAATAGTCAGAAGGAGTTTGTACTCCAAGAGTCGATGTTGAGAATATATATTATTTTAGGGAGAATTTAAATAAATTCATGTATATTAGGTATTGAGGAAAAGGGAACTTTCGTATGTGGGAAACCACTGGGATGCCCATGAGATACTGCTAACTGCCTACCAGTAGGGGCTGGGAGGGCAGTGGATTGAATTTGACCTAATGACATGTTTGGGGTGATTTCTAATTACTTTTAGAGCTTAGTTTTAGAAGTGCTGTACTAAAATACATTTGTTGAAAATAAAAATTGATACCTGTTCCTTTGAAAGATGTCAATTTTGACCATAACTTGACAGAATTTGATCCCATCTTTACAGTTTTGGCCCCTTTTGTATTTCGTTGTTTTATATATATATTGTGGGGCTAAGTTCTGCAGTGGCATTTTAAAAGAGATAAGTTGCAGGAAGAAAATAATGTACTAGAGGCCTGGTGCAAGAAATTTGTGCACTCAAGGGGTGGGGTGTCCCCTCTGCTCAGCCTTCATCCTCTCGCAGTCCAGGAGCCCTTGGGCGATGTCTGACTGCCTCTGAGCGGGAGAGGCTCCCGCCACCATCCCTGCACTCACCAGCTGTGAGGCTGGCTTCTGGCTGAGCGGTGCTCCCCATGTTGGAACACACTGACCACCAGGGAGCTGCTCCTGCCTTGAGCATCTGAGCCCTGGTGGTCAGTGCACGTCATAGTGACTGGTCAAATGGTCGTTCTGATTGTTCTGCTGTTCGGTTGCTAGGCTTTTTTTTATATAGGATAGTATGTAGATCAAGCATCTCAAAGTCACAGCCCACAGGCCACATGCAGCCCACAATGAGTATTTTTGTAGACCAGCCAATATAACGGTATGTAAGAAATATTTCAATAAAAATTTCATAGCTTAATTTTTACAATATCTTGTTACACATAATTATTAATAACGGACTACAACATTCACTAACGACTGATTACTATAATCGTGTTGCATTCATTTCCCTTACGCACCTTACACACAGGTGCACCATTTCTCTCCACTAATACTAGCAGCAAATATTTTAGCAGCTGATTGCCACGTCATTAGTCTTGGACTGACTTGTTTGGTGTGCACAACTGGAAATATTTCACTTTCGGAGAACAAGAAAAATGGGTTTGTTTGTGTTACACTTATTAATTTGTGCAGTTACTCAGTGTCTGGTAAGTTAATGTTCAAGAAAAAAATATTAATTTTTATTAAAATGTTCTATTATTTTATGTTAGCAATTAGAGGCCTGATGCACAAAGACTCATGCAAGAGTTCGCCTTCCTTCCCCCGACTGCTGGCACCAGCTTCCCTCTGGCATCCAGGACCTGGGCAGCTTCGCTCCAGCCACGGCCGCCACCCACCCGGTTCCCCGTGGTTCTCCATTTGCCATGCTGAGATCAGAGCCTGCGGGCCGAGGGGGAGGGACCGAGAGGTGATCAATTCACCTCATAGCAACCAGCTGAGTGGTTGTTCTGGTCGTGACACTTATGGCCTCTGGCCTTGTATTATATAGGAATTACTCATTTACTTCAGCCCTTTGTATTCAGCATGTCTCTATCGAAATAAAGCTACATTTCTATGAAAATTAAAACTTTTGTGTTTTTGTTTTTTGTTTTTTTGTTTTCGGTCCACATAAACTTTAACCTTATTTATTTGGCCAGTGTTAGCCTTTGAGTTTGATAAGTTTGATGTAGAGGTAGAGCCTTTATATTTCCTTATCTTTCATATGCCAGATAGATCTTAAATTTCATAGAGATTGTGTCATAATTTTTGTGTATTCCAAAGCACTTAGCATTGGCCAGGAAGTGCCACAACCCCCAACCCACCTGTGTTCCCTGCCAGAGCCCTTTGGAATACGGGGCCCAAAGCTGTTTGGAATAAGGGACGAACTGCCTTTTTCAAATGTGCGGCAAAGAGCCGTTTGGAATGTGGGGCAAATAGCCATTGGCAATGCGTGGCGCAGAGCTGGTGGGCACAGAGACGGTGGGCCCAGAGCTGGTGTGCGCAGCGATGGACAGTGAACACATCCTCAGGATGGACAATACTGTCCAGGAGCTCATGGAGCTCTTCCTGCAGAGCCTGCTGGTGGCTTGAGTGAGTGCACCTGCTTCCCTGTCCCATTGCTGGTGCCCTGGCTCCTCTCCAGACTCCCTGGTGTCTCCACCGACCCCACCCCTACCTGGGCCCTGGTAGTCTTGGGACTCGGGGATCTTTGCTTGTTTCCAAGCTGGGGGCGGGGTTCCTGACCTGGGGCCTGAGGGGTTTCCTTCTCTGGAGCCCATGAACCAGGTGCAGGACCCCGTGGCACTCCCAGCCCTGGACTGAGATGGGCTCACCTGCTCCTGCCAGGGCGCTAGGCTGCTGGTCCCAGAGAGGACAGGGTCTGAGGGGTCACCCGTTCCATGTGGCTGGACCACTGGGGAAAAGCACTCATTGCCCCCAAATATCCTGTTATCCTGTTGTAGTGTTTGAACTCGAGACCAGTCAGTGAATGGCCGTGACGGGGAAGCATTGTGCAGATGTCTGAGTGGGAACGTGTACTGGCTGGAACTGGCACAGTGTTTTGCAATAGATGAGAGATTCGTTGAAAAGTCCGTTTTATTTCTTCCCATTCTGGGACGCTAGAGAAAAGTGGTGAGAAAGTTTGCCTCCTGCTGTCTCACATCTGTAGCCGGGATCAGGGCAGGGAGACAGACCCTGGGGAAAGGTGGGCTTGCTGCCAACTGAAGCGAGGGTGGGCACTGGGTGACCCTTCAGCCCACAAGGGCATAGCCCACAGGGGCCCTGCCCGCTGTTGCCCGAGAACTTCAGAATGTGCACGTGGGGTGACTATTTCCTGCCTTTCTGCCCACACCCCCCTCCTCACAGGTAAAAATTTTGAGCCCAGTCCCAAGCAGCAAGGTTGACAACCTGTACATGCACTTGGTGGATGGTATCTTGCTGAACCAAGTCATGCTGGAAATGTAAGTTGTCCTCACAGGCAAAGCACAAAACTGATGCTCATAAGGTGTGACTTAAGGGTGTAGAAATGAAGAAAGCTGAGTTGCTGTGGGAGGGTTTCTCATGGGCCAGTGGCACCTCAGGATACGGGCCCTTTTGCTCCCATTCGTTGGGGATGAAGACCTGCAGGACAGTGGGTGGCAGTTTGTTTGATGAAGGATATTTGGAACTGAAGGACTGTCAAGCACTTGGTGTAGATGGTTCAGTTAACTTCAAACTCAGGTACTCAAGGTGGTTTAAACAATGAAATTTAAAAATAAAACTTGTGAGGGGTCATGGAACTGTAACGGACAGTGTCTGGCCACAGGAAGTGTTGGGTGGGCTGGGAGCACTGAGAGTGACTGAGGCTTCACTCCTGGTTAGGACGCCTGATTCTGAGATCTTTCACTTCATCTTCCACTTTCAGTTGCCCCATAGCGAGTGCAGTCAGTTAAATGGCTTCTCAGGTCCTGGACTGAAAGCCACTGTGTTAGGAGGGGCACAGGGCATCAGAATGCTGAGGGACCAATTTGGAGCATCTCAAACAGGGTCTGGGGGAGGTGACACTTGTTAGCATGCATGCGGGACCACATCCTCTCCAGCTGCTGAATTCTGCAGAGCCTGTCTGACTGACAGCCTGCCCCAAGGAGGTGGTGTCTCCTACCTCTGACTCTGTTTTAACTCAGAAACGGCAGGGGAGGTGTTGGAACTTAGTGTTGGTGTGGTTCTTGAGCACTTGAAGGAAAAGGGAACATCCTAACGTTCTCTGTGGACCAACCCCTTATGCTCACCTACTCACCTGCAACTAAGCTGTCCGATTTGAGCATAAACCCTTTGGCTAATGAGAATCAGCTTCATTTGTGGCCCACACAGGAGGAGGAGTTAGCTTTGGCATATTCAGAAAGTGGTTTAAGTAGACTTACCTAAAAAGAGCTGTTTTAAGAAATTTCCCAAGAACATAGCTCCTTTTGTTTTAATAAGTCATGTGTTATCATGCTGTGGGAGAGACACTTCAGTTCTACTGTTGTTGTTTTTTTAAAAGCCCTACCAATCTTACCAACCTTTCCAATCCTGTGTTTGTCAGTGGTCAGCAAACTCATTAGTCAACAGAGCCAAATATCAACAGTAGAAAGATTGAAATTTCTTTTGAGAGCCAAATTTTTTAAACTTAAACTTCTTCTAATGCCATTTCTGCAAAATAGACTCGCCCAGGCCGTGGTATTTTGTGGAAGAGTCACACTCAAGGGGCCAAAGAGCCTTATAGGGCTGGTGAGCCACAGTTTGCTGACCACAGGCTTAGATTATAAATGACAAATCTGTAAGCTTTGGCAGTGGTTCTCTGAGAACATTGACAAAAATGAGTTTTCCTGGGGTTGTCCCGTGGCATAGTCAGGTTCTGGCAACCACCCCCAACCCCACCCCACCCATTGTGTTAGACCCCGAAATTACTGCATTCCATGGCACAGTGACCAGTGAAACTTCCACCTGCCCTTACCCAAGCCCAAGACTGTTTAATTAAAGCAGTCAGCAGCACCCCCAGCCTCTCCACTCAGCTCTTACACCCAGGCGGAGGGAGGACTAAAGCCCGGGAACTGTGGCTCTTTCTTCCCTGCCTTTGGAATCCCTGAGCTCTTACCACCTGCTTGTAGATCCGGAGGAAAGCCTGGTGGACTTTCCTTTGAGAAATGCCAGCTCCTCCCTCGTTCACACTTGGCCTGTGGCTAAATTCAGTTGGAAGGGCTTTTCCTCTCCCCTTGACAATTTCAAATGTTACTTTCTCCTCAGTGATGTGCCCAGGTAATCGTCCAGAAGTGAGAGCCAACCAGTTTGAGGGTCTTAAGGCCTTAAGGAGGGCTTCTGGGTCTTCCTGGTGAGGGCCAGGCACTGAAGAGGGAAAGCGGGAAAGCCCTCTGGGTGGCGTTCCAGAATGAGGAAATGCAGGCAAGAGTGGCCCCAGCAGCAGAGTTTCCTGACTGGAGATGAGAATGACCCTGCTCCAGGTGTGTAAATGAGGGCATTTGTTGCCTTTGGAAGTGGTGGGGATTGACTGGAAAAGGGGTGCAGGAGAACTGGGAGGGATAGAGGTTTTCTATCTAATAACTGGAGTATGTTTCATTTTAAAAACTCATCAAGCAGTACCTTAAGATGTATGCACTTCACTCTATGTAACAATCCCCTCAATTAAAAAATAAAAAGAACCTCAGCCCTTGTGTCCACACGTAGGGAGCCAGCGGGAACTGAAGTCCAGGTATCTCTCATCCTAGCTGCCTGATGCTGGGCGTGGCACTCATTACCTCAGTTTGCTCATCTATGAAATGGGAATTGCAGTGCCTCCCTTAAGAGATGGTTGTGAGGATTAGATGCGATGATGTGTGAGCATGTAGAGCAGTACCTGACACATAAAAGGTGCTAGTGTCAGTTACTTATGTGTATATCCTCTTGATCCAGGAAGGATTTGAGGCAGCCCATAAGAATTGTTTTTGTGTTTCTTTAGTCTTTCTCCCACATTCTTAATTTCCTAGATTATGATAATTCATAGCCTTGGCCCTCTCCTGATGTAAAAATATTTCTCTCTTTTCCACGTACAGCATGGCTAAGGAGTGGGTCCAATTCCTGAGTAGAGGCAGCTGGGGATTGAGAAATAAAAGAAAGAGATAAGACACAGAGATAGAAAGAAAAGCTGGGGCCAGGTGGACAACTGCCCTCTTCTGATGGAGAGACAGTGACTCAGAGCCAACAAATACCAGGAAGTTTCCCCAAAAGGTCAAGACAAAGAAGATTATTTGCATTCTTGAGTAGGCCCTGAGCATTCCTGGTGCTAGGCTGGATTTAAATATCAAAACCCACTTTCCCACACCATGGGTTGAAATGAAGGTCAAGCTGACAACACCCTTGCCCTTCTGGCAAGGAGTGTTCCCAGGGCGTGGCTTTGCCGACACTACTGGGTTCAGCTGACAATAATTAAAGAAGTGCCCATGTGCCTTCCCAGGGGGCCCTCTACATCTCCCCCATTTTTCATTTTTAAATGTAGCTTGTGGACATCTAGTTGGAGCCTTCAGACTTGAGATCACAGGAGCTTGCTAATGACTGGCAGCTGACAAGTGCCATCATAGCAAGAAAAAAGGTTGGAGGGGGTTACCTGAACCCCCTGTTCTTTCACCACTTCCTGAGCATCGGTGGTCAGCTTCTTCAGTTGACCCCATGTGGGGACATGAGCTTCTTGGGTGGTTTTGGCCAGCTGCCTTCTGCTTCCCTCCTTCTTTGGGGCTGGCGGCTGGGCTGGCATCATCACCAGAGGCATGATCTTCAGCTTCTTGAATGGTGGGATGAGTTGTTCTCCCAGGTCCATGGTCGTGACGCACTGCTCGCTCTGGCACTCAGATGGGGTTAGAAGCACCTTCTGGAAAGATACAAATGTGGCCTCTTCCCCACATCATTACTGGATCTGGTAAAATTCTTGTCTGGTTTGTGCGTCCTTCCGCCTAGGTAACTTGGCGGAGCCTATTGTACCGGAGGCCTGATGCCTTTCAGCTGCAGTATGATCCTCTGTATCACAATTCAAAAATTTTAAAGTATAAAGAGCATGACTGAGTTTGTTTTGAGGTGACACATAACATCCGTCTTCCGCTTAGGCTCTTTCCACTATTGAGTGACATCCATATTGCCAGACTTAATTAGGTTTAAGTCCTTGGGGATTTACCCCGATAGTTGGCACAGGGAGGTGGATAACACACTGAGGACTTTGCTTCCAATAAAACATGGAAATGGTCATTCTCAAATAACATTTTGAAGATTGAAAAAATAATGAAAAAGTTTCTTGGAATTAGTATGCCCTATAGTAGCTGTTTCAATAATTTTGGCCATTTTACCACATAAGCACTATTACTATGGGCTCCGTAGCAAAATCTGTTAAGGGATAAATAAGAGCTTGTATTTCTACTGAAATATAAGGGCTTTGAAGGACCTTTGCCCCTCTGACGCAGTAGATCCAGCCTTTCCAGAACTGGATCCATATGTAAAAATGGTTAATGCATGAGGTAATTTTAATTTTTGCACAGAAATATGACTGCTTTGGATTCATTGCATGTTAAGCAATTTTACTATGAGATGAACAATCAATAAAATTTTTAGTTAATACTTCAGAAACAGATTTTTTTGTCCAGTACAATTTTCTTGAATATTCACTTATTTCAAGTAGCCAATTTTAAATAATTTGAAATAAGGTTTATTTTTTTAACTTCACTTGTAAACTTCTACAATTAGTCTTTAAATAACTTTAACCTAAACTTTATCAGGGAGGCAAAAACACAAATTACTTACTTGAGTTTATGAGGCCAATTATATTGACTTTCAATTACAATCCTTATGACATTTGAAGGAAACCTCTTTATTTCCTTCCAGAATAATTTTCAGGCTACAGAGAGTTTCACTTAAGAATCTTTGTCTTTCTTTACCCCAATAATATGTACTGGGCCATACGTCTGAGTAGCCATATCACAAGCACTTTTACGTTAAAGTTGACTACTAATTTACTGTCAGATTTAATACTTTAACAAGCCCTAACTGGTTTGGCTCAGTGGATAGAGCGTCGGCCTGCGGACTGAAAGGTCCCAGGTTCGATTCTGGTCAAGGGCATGTACCTTGGTTGCGGGCACATCCCCAGTAGGGGGTGTGCAGAAGGCAGCTGATCTATGTTTCTCTCTCATCGATGTTTCTAACTCTCTATCCCTCTCCCTTCCTCCCTGTAAAAAATCAATAAAATATATTTAAAAAAAAATACTTTAACAACAATCTTAGTTTACACTGTAAATATCAGTGAAAGAGATTTCAAAATTTTTTAAATTTCTCCTTTTTATTAAGCTAGAATTTTATTTTAAAAGAGTATCTCCTTCGGCTTATTTGCATATACAGAGGGATCATGGGAGGTCTCAGTAACTTTCTTAGAAGACTTAATCAAAGACATTGGCTTATTCAAAGGAAGAGGGTTGGCCTTTGCTGTTTCAAGATGGAGGCCCCCATGGGAGTGCAAGCCATGAGGCCAACATGGCGGCTGCCAAGCCAGGCAGTCCTCAGGGTGGCTTCTAATCTGTTCTTAGATTTTACTTGGATTCAATTACTTATAAAAACATTGGCTTCTCATGTAACTTAATTTATATGAGACCTTGATTATATTTTAAAAAGCTAATTTATAAAGTAATTTAAGTAGGTATTTTTATTAAAAAAGCAAAGCAAGCAAATTTAGTAAACTTATAGGTCTGACCACAAAGCACAAACGCTGCCCCACAACCAACCTATTTAAAATGCAGATGGCTATGGGCTTTTTGTTACTTTAAATTCCATCTTAAATTTTTGCTATTGGATTTTAAGAAATATTTTGCCCTCCTTAGAGGCCAAAACCTTCATAACATTTAATATATGTATATAAGTAAAATGCAATTATCAATTTTTTATTTCATAAAGCTTTCCATGTGATTTCAAGTATAAATCAGTTTAATTAAAAATATTTGTTTTAAGAGAGAACAGACTTTTGAAAACATTTCAGGGCCCATGAACTGTCCAAAAGTTATTCTCAAAGTCTTGAAATAAACTTGGAAAGATTATATATGTAATCTTATATATAAGCTTTGACTCTAGCATCAGCCAGACCACGTGATTTAAAGATTATATACTTAAGTTGTCTTAAAGAATATCAATTACATTTAAACTGGTTCACAGAATTAATTCTCTTTTTTAATAGGACCAATAAGTAACATATTATGAATTCCTAATTATCAAAGAAAACACAAAAATTATTTTCTCAAAAATAAATTGCTATACTCTAGGCATTTAGTTACCACAATTATATAATTTCTCCCAATTCACTCTGAACCTTAAACTTTCAGAGCTTCAAATTTTTGGTAGCAAAATAAATACTTAGCATTTCTGAAATCAATAATACTTTTACATTTCTAAGGATGCATTTCAAATAAAATACAAGGCATATTCAATTAATAGATTAAATTCTATCCTCTAGACTTCATACAAGGCATACTCAGATCAACATTTCAGTATTATATCATCTCAATATATTTAGATATAAGTTTTTATCATTTGATTTAGTAAACTTCAAAGTTTTTAAGTTTCCAGCCGACAGGCCTGGCTCAGAAGCTTGACTTTTATTTTTTCCCAGGTCAAATCCACCATCTTTAAGCATGGCGAAGATGAGACCTTTAAAATGGCTTTCTAGGGGAGTGGGCGTCCATATTGGATCACCACGTGTCTCCCTTCCCCCACCTCCTTCTTCCTTTGGGGGAAAATTCAGTGATGGTCTGCTGTCTACTGTTTTTATTTTCATTATTATTTCAATTTTTATGTTTGTTTTTATTTTTTAAGGAAAGAAAAATATTTTTTTTAGATAAAGAATCATTGGCAGTTGCTGAGAAATTCCTTTAATTCTTTCTACTTGGTTCAGCCTAATACAAGTAGTTTGAGCATCCAACAAAATGAAATATGAAGTCACTTTTGGCCAAGAGCCAGCGTCCAGCCATAAAGGCTGGGCAGCTGCTAGCAAAACCTTTCTTATCCCGCTCACAGTGATGCTTGTCCCGCTCTGCTTCAAACTCTAGCTCCTGCTCATAATTACGAGATAAATCTTTATCAGGTGGGCTTTTGACTGCAGTCACAGTAGTGACATGTGAAGGCAGAGGAGGCGCAGAGGGGGAAGGTGGTATTCTTAGAGATTCACACCCCTCCACTGTAGGCTGTAAGGCCATGGCCACATCCCACTTAGACATTCTTAAACTCTCCTGTGCTGGATCAAGGCCATCACGAATTAAAGTAGGAATAGGAATCTTCTCTGGACCTTCTGCTGTGTATTGGTCACACAACTGCTTTCTGACCTTTTCTCATGTTTCATCAACAAAACTTAAGAAATCAAGGCTCTGACTACGCTTAACAGAGCATCCTTGAGCTTTGAGCATAGTTTTAAGCATTTGAGAGTAGAGATCTCTTTCCTGAGACCCTGAAATACCCATGTTTTACACCCAGTGAATACAATTTGCAACAATCCGCTCCTTACTTTATTCTGTGGTGCGCACACGTCTTGGACTGACCACCTCGCCTCTTGCCTCTGTACTCAGCCAGACCACGTGGACGCCAGATGTAACTATTTTCTCTCTTTTCTGCGTCCAGCGCAGCTAGAGAGCAGGTCCAATTCCTGAAATAAAAGAAAGAGACAAGACACAGAGATAGAAAGAAAAGCTGGGGTCAGGTGGACCACTGCCCTCTTCTGATGGAGAGACAGTGACTCAGAGCCGATGCAGCGGTGTTTATTTTATACCCCCAAATACCAGGAAGTTTCCTCAAAAGGTCAAGACAAAGGAGATTATTTGCATTCTTGAGTAGGCCCTGAGCATTCCTGGTGCTAGGCTGGATTTAGATATCAAAACCCACTTCCCCACACCATGGGCTGAAATGAAGGTCAAGCTGACAACACCCTTGCCCTTTTGGCAAGGAGTGTTCCCAGGGCATGGCTTTGCCAATGCCCTTGGGTTCAGCTGACAATAATTAAAGAATGCCCATGTGCCTTCCCAGAGAGCCCTCTACACTCTCCCAGTGAGGTCTAGGACAGAACTGGACTCTGGGATCCATGTCCTGGCCCCACATCCCACACTGTACTAAAGCTAAGCCTGTGTTTTCACTTCTGCCAAGTGGAGAAATGTAACTCACCAGCAGGTAAGGCTGTTCTGCTTTACCGCCCATGCTGGGACATCCGACTGCGTGCTGTTCACCGGTTTGGATCAACACTCCCCAGGTTAATAAGACCTGAGGAAAGAGAGCAGCAATATGCTAACTGGCTTGCTGGAGCTCAGATAAGGGGCATGTTACCTGACACTTCAGAACCTCCAGGAGGCTGGCAAGGGCTCAGGTGACTGCACCTGGGCAACTGAGGAATGCTGCACTGGTCTCTGGTCCTTGGCCTCCCAGTGACATGAGGGCCTGGGAGCAGGAAAGCCCTGTGAGCTCAGCTTTCTGGGGAGGCCCTGGTCTAGGAGAATCGCTGAATGAAAGTGAGGCACTGAGGGGTGTGGATTGAGATGCATGGGAAACTTGCCGAATGGCTCCTCTGTAAATGCAGAATCTCTGGGTACCCACTGGTACCCCAGGGAAAAGAAGGTGTCTGATTCACATTGCACACATTTTTCACTGTCTTGTGGGAAAGTCATCTAAGAGCTTTGACTCTAGCATCAGGCAGGCAAGTTCAAATCCCCCGTTTACCACTTACTAGTTTATTACTTTGGGCAAATTTCTTAAACTCTCTGCCTCTCCATTTCCTGATCTGTAATAAGGGATGGAATTTTATAGATTTAGAGAGGATTAAAAAGGATCATGTATATAGAAAATGCCCAACAAATGTCCATCATCATTGTCATTAGAGTGAGGCCCAGAACTGGTGTGTGTGTGTGTGTGTGTGTGTGTGTGTGTGTGTGTGTGTGTGTGTGTGTGTGTTCATGTGCCCACATGCCTGTGCTGGTGTGCATGTACTTGTGAGAGTGGACACTGTTTTGATTTGGCCCAGGTTTGAATCAGCAGCGCTTGCTCTGTTTTTCCACAGCAGGAGAGGAGGGGGTTTGCATCCTGGACAGAGTGGGATAGACTTCCCTTAGCCCTAGTTGTCTTGTTTAGATTTGGTTCCTAATAACCTTTCTCTGCCCTGAGAGACTTAAAGGACGGGAGTCTTGGTGAATGATAATTAGTCTAATTGCTCAGGTATTAATGCCAGGGCTCTTTTGGAGTGTGATTCCAGCTAGTACTGCCCCTCAGAGCTGGTGGGAGAAGCAGAGGGTCAGAGCCCAGGCCCCCACCCTGGTGTGTGGAGAGTCTTTTAGGTGCAGTGAGAGCCCCTGTGTGCTGAGGCCCTTTGGCTGCTGGCACTCCTGGGGAGGTCCCATGTGAATTACTAGTAAATGAAAGCTCAGGCGACAGCAATAAGAGAACAGGAAGATCCCTGCTTGTTCCCCAAGCTCTGCTATGCTAAGAAGCACAATTGTCAGTTTATGAACTTGCTTCTTTTTTAAAAATATATTTTATTGATTTTTTTATAGAGAGGAAGGGAGAGGGATAGAGAGTTAGAAACATTGATGAGAGAGAAACATCCATCAGCCGCCTCCTGCACACCTCCTACTGGGGATGTGCCTGCAACCAAGATACATGCCCTTGACTGGAATCTAACCTGGGACCCTTGAGTCCGCAGGCTGATGCTCTATCCACTGAGCCAAACCGGTTGGGTGTGAACTTGCTTCTTATCTCTTAATGTGCTCTCTTCCAGGAAGAATTGCACCCTGCAGGTAAATTATTGTGTAATGCTAGGCACACTTCTGCAGCCAAAGTGCCTTTACTATTTAAATTCTGAAAGCCTCCTTTGTTCCTAAATTAATTTCCACTGAACAATTCACCTTTATTTCCTCAGTAATGAATGGCTCCATGAGAAACATGTAACATGTAGGTGGCTTGGCAGACTCTATTACTGTGTGGGGACAGTAAGGAATATCATCATCTGACAGTTGAAAAGAGGTCCTCTTGTTTTCCCATGTGACTATTTAGGGGATCCAGGGTGATTGAATGAAGTCCTTGGCTGAGTATTGCCTGCAATGGATAAAAGGGTTTCCATACATACCATGCAAGGTGGGTGCCTCTGAGCCCCTTGTGCCCTGGCACCGTGTGGCATCGATAGCAACACGTTTCTAGTGAGCTTATCCTGGGGAGTTCTGTCCACAGATCTGGTCATGCAGAGAGGGGCAGGGCGGGTGGTGGCAAGGCAGGTAGGAGCTGGGTTTAAGATCGGCCTTGGGTCTGGTGGTCTCACACTCTCTGCCTGCTCCAGGCCCAGCCTTTGCCACTGTAGAACTTGGGCACAGCTTCTTGCCTTCTGGTCTCTCACTTCTACGGTGGTGGGCTATGCAATGCAGGTTTAGATGTTTCTGCTGCCTAATACCTGGGGCATATTGGAATAGTAGCTATAAATCATTTAGGTCACACTGTACTCTGCTTCTGGAAACTTGCCCATCCCGGACTGTCCCCAGGTCCTTCAGGGCTCAACTCACATGGCACCTCTGATTCCCCCTCATGGCGTGATTCCGCTGACAAGAGTCTTTGAACACTTCTGGGAGCCCCATGAGAACAGAAGTACATAGTCCTGCCCTGCAGAACTAGCCTTGGGGTGGGGGACAGGCCAGCTCTGGGTTGCCTCATAGTAGGCACTCTGGGTGCCCCAGCATCTGACTCAGTGGGTGGGAGAGAGTGGAGTTGAAGTCCTTCTCAGAGGGGGCTCTTCTGGCTGGGTTTTGAAGGCTGTGTAGGAGTTGGTTGTAAGGATAAAGGCGCAGACTGTGCTAAGGGAGCTCAGGGCCTGAGAGGATGGTGATACTGGTGAGGACTGGTGGGTAGATCAGCTGGAACACTAGATGACAATGCTGGGGGCATTGGCCAAAGGGCGAGAGTTGGGCCTTCTTCCTGCTTGAAGCCCCTCTATGTGCTCCGGCTCACATCGCTGATAGTGGTCGGGGCTCCTTACCCGCACGGGCTCCTTAAGGATGGGGTGCAGGCTGCTGAGGGCAGTGGAGAGACAGGTCTGGAGCTCTCCAGCCAGAGTTCAAGCCCAGCTTCACCCCTGGCTGGCTTTGTGACTTGGGGCTCATTCCTTAATTGACCCAAGTCAGCCTCTTCGTGTGTAGGAAGGGACTGTCCCTGCCTCCCTCTGGGGGCTGCGGTGAAGAGTGAATGTGCAGAGAGCACCGAGTTCAGGGCCAGGGACAGGCAGAGAGGGGGCAGCCAGGAGAAGCCAGAGTCAGTGACCACACCCTTCCCGCTGCCAGGCTTTGACCAGAACCGTGTCCACTGGCGGTAGGTGCACCGTTTCCCCTCTACTGAGAACCCGGGGTTCTGGCCTGTGCGGGGAAATGAACATGTGAGGGATAAGCAGGAGCTACTGGCCCATGCCCAGTTGTTAGAACCCATGAGTGGGGCAAGCCTTGGAAAACTGCTCCCTGAGAAAAACAGACACGTCCCCATGTATGGGTGCTCACAAACTCTGAGGGCATTCAGGGGAGACTCAGCCCCCTAAGACACTGAGTTGTGATGGGAGGGCTCCGGGGGGCGGGAGCAGGGATGAGGGGAATGAGCTGAACGGCTCCTCTGTGTGTGCTGGGCACTGGGTCAGGAGTAAGTGCAGTGGACCTGTGAGGGCCCAGCCATTGCGTTCCACACTCAGCATGTGCCTGACACACAGAGGCCATAGTACTTGTTTGTTGTGTCTTACAGACCCCTCATTTCCAGGAAACTGCTGAGAGCAGGTGTGTGAAATGATCAAATAGGAACTGCATATTGAACAAAAGCTTATCTGAATTTTGTTTTAGACCCAGATCAGTGGAGTGAACTGTTGCATTGAGAGGCATAGACTCAGCCCTGAACCCCAGGACTGACTCTCAGCCCCACCCCTTCCTTGTTAAGGAATGGGGCTCAGCCAAGTCCCACACCTGTTAGCAGGTGCACTCGTCCTACCACCCTAGGCTGTACGTGTCAGAGGCTCTCACAGAGTTCCCTCCTGAATTTAAATGGTGTCTTGCTTCAGGGATTTTCCATCTGGCCTTGCCTCGTGGACAAGGGCTGCGGCTCAAAACGGAGACAGAACTTCCAGTGGCAGCAGAGTCATCCCTAGGTTATTGGTTTGGGTCCAGGTGCCTGGAAGAGCTGTCGTCATGACCAGGGCCTTAACCTGATGGCTCTCTTGTGTGTTCTTGCTGACCAGGAGCTGAATGAAGACAATTACACTTCAATGGACACCAAGTGCCTTGTCCAGGAGCAGCTGACTGTGGCTCGGTCCCAGTTCGATAAGCTGTACGAGCTTGAGGAAGAGAACATGCAGCTGAAATCGAAGCTGTGCCACCTACAGTTGGTAGGACAAGCTGTTGTCGCCACGTGTAACACAGAGAGGGCCAGTTTCAGGTTCATATTGTGCCCTTCTCTGATGTTCAGCTACTGGGTTTGTGCTGCTGCCGACACAGTGACCCGCTGACGGCAGAGCGTCGCTTGCTAAGCTCAGTGGCTTGAGTGGGCACCACTTAAGGCTCCCAACACAGAGAGGGCCTGATGCTGTGTTGCTTTCCTGTGAGGATGGATGAATGTGGGCATCTGATGCAAAAAGGGTCTCTGCTTGTGTTTATGGTGTGCGTTGAGCTGTGCTGTGTGAGTCCCTATGGCCTTTCCAAGGCGTTAGGCCGGCTAAGGGGCCACAGAGCTGCCACTATCATAGCACTTGTTTTAAAGCCCTGTGCTGTACGTCACTTTGTTCAGACACGGCTCAGAGACCTCAGGTGTCTTCATCCCCTAGGTCCCTGGGTCAACATACCTTCTAGTGGTTGTAACTCTCACAGCTGGGCTGTGTGTTGGGGTCATTTCTGTGTGGCTGTGTTTTTGAAGTGAGCAGAGCATGAAGGCCCTTCATCCTGGGGGAATGAGGGCAGATGCACGGGGGCTGGGGCCTGTCCAGAGCGTGCCCCAGGCCGCATCCTCCCCCCCCCTCCCTGCTTTCTGCACTAGGCCTAAGACACAGAGCAGAAACGCCTTAAGGAGCTGCGGGAAGAGAACATGGCCCTCGAGGTGGCACAGGGGCAGAGTTTGGAGGAGTCTGCCCGCCTGTGCTGGGAGCTGGAGCAACTGTCAGAGGGTAGGCAGCAGCCCCTGGTGCCTGGGAGCCAGCCTGGCCGAGGCTTCTTCCTCACCCAGGGAGCTGAGCCCTTGGCTCTGAATCGTATGTGTCAGCCCATCCTCAGCCCAAGTAAATAGGGTTTTATTCAAGGGCCATTTGGAACTGTTTCATTGCAATTCTCCCAAGAACATGAAGGGCCTGGCAGCCTTCAAGTCAGGACATGAAATGCAAAGGAAGTGTTGCCAGATTTATCAGTTCCCATTAGGCCAGGCCCAGGAGCTTCCAGATGACAGCACGCTGACACCGGGAGGGTGTTTCAGATCTCTCCCTGGAGCACTGGAAGCTCTGGATGCAGGAGACGTCGCCAGTGGTCACTAACCCCCATTATAGTTGTCCCCGGGGCATGGTTTCCTTAGTTGCTTTCATAATCGGGCAGATGGGTGTAGTCTGCTCTCCTTCTTCCTGGGCAGGGGCTGCTCAGGGGCTGCTGTTCAGGAGACCCAGGCCTCTTCCTCTCCCTCTGGCATTGGCCCCCTCCCAGCCCACAGAGGAGGTGTGGGATTGGCCAGGGAAGGTGTGTGGGTCAGCTGGCAGTGCAGCAGGAGTCTCAGCACCCAGCAAACAACAAGCCAGTTCCCGTGTCCAACAATCGCACGTGTGCACCTGAGAGTGCAGGTGAAGGCTAGCTTAGAGCTCTGCAGAGCCAAGAGGGCCTGTGGCTGGTTTGGGGAGGGGCTGCTTTTCAATTCTGAGCAACACTACCCAGCGTCATGGAAAGGCTGTTGAAAGCAGCTGAGTATTACTTCTCTATAAGGCCTCCTATCCGCTCCAAGCCTAAAATCAGTTCATTGAACTAGGACTCTGTGTGGGAGTTAGTTCTTTCTGTGGTTTGGTGTCTCCCCAATCCTGGGAACCCAGGCTCTGGGAGTTCAGGTTCCTGGGGAGCACCACTGCTCCCTGGTGGGACACAGAAGTGGTGCAGCTGGCAGGGACTGGCTCAGACCAAATGTGTTTCTGATAATGACCAGGGTGGCTGATGGGGTTGGAAAGCCTCCCTGAGTCAGTTGCTCAGTGTAGCCTGTGAGCCCTTTCAGGTCACTGACTGACTCCTTCTTGGTGTTCCCAACTCCTACTGCTTAGCTGGCAGCTCACGAACAAAGCATGAATGCGCTTTGGTGTGGTTGGTATGGTGGCTTCTTGAGTAGGAAAGGCCTGGTTTAAAGTCCTGGCTCCTCTACTTGTTAGCCAAGCGACCTCTCCTAAACCTCAGTTTTCTTATCTGCAAGATGGGGGTAATGAAGCTGCCTCTCAGGATTGCTATGGGTATCTTGTGAGGAGACAGTGAAGCGTTAGGCTATGCCTGGCCTATGGGGCACCAACAAAGGATGGCTGTTCTTATCGCCCTTGTTTTATCCAAAGAGACCCACTGCTCTGCTTCTTGGGGTGCTCATGAGCAGCCCTATTCGCGGTACAGTGCGATAAGGCTCACTGGGCTGAGTGTGTGGCCCTGGAGGGACAGCTGAGGGAACAACCCTGACCCCTCATGCATTCATGTTTTCCTCCTGAACAAGCCCCGGAACTTACTTAAAGTCACGCACCTGCTGGTGGCAGGGAGGGGCCGAGAACTCCAATTCTTCTCAGGTGTCTGCTCCCTTTTCTGTTCCGCATTCAAGCTGTTTCAAAGCAACGAAGGACATTGCCTTTTTCTGGCTTTACCCTATGTTTTCATCTCGCTTAGAATTTTTAAAGCAATTTGGATACACTGTCCGATTCTTTTTCAATGCAATTGTGAAAGTACAAAATGAAATCTCTGTCTGAAGGACCTTACCCAGAGATGGTGAATACTGGCCTTATGCGCCCCATAGTCTCTTCCTCCCACAGACATGTGGGTCAATGATCGTGTCCCCCCTACACACTCAGCTAAACCACACGGACTCCCCCCACTCTGAGGCTGGCACAGAGAACGCACTCTCTTTGCCATCTCTGTTCCTCTCTGAAATCCTTGACTTGATGGTCAGGTTATAACTTTGTAAAAAGTGGTGCCTGCAGTTCCACCATCTTTAACTTTTGCATTGGCTTCTCCACCGCAACCTGCTTCCTTCTTAAGCTCTGGCTGCTTCCCTAGCAAACCCAGCTGAGCCAGCAGAGGGCCTATAACCGCACAAGGAGCCCTCAGATGCACACAGCAACAGCACCCTGGGAAAAAGGGAGGGCATCCAGCTGACCATCCACGCCCCCCAAACCTAGGGTTCAGGGTGATGGCCGTCTTGGGGCCGGGGGCAGAGAGCAGAAGCTGAGACCCCTGGACTCTGGGTTCTGACTCCACTTTGCTCTCCAGTCTCTAGCTGCTTCCTGAAGCTGGACCAAGAGGAACAGGGCACCATGCGGTACGCCTTGCTGGCCGTGCAGAAGAGCAAACTCCATCTCACGAAGTTTCAGAAGGGGAACCAGCAGCTCGGCAAGCAGGTACCCGTGGGTGCTGTCCGGAACCTAGGGGCATGGAAGTGGCCAGGGGGAGCACCCAGGGGTCGGTGAGCATGCGCAGCTGGGGGAAAGGCAGAGTCCGGTGCAGCCACCGTTATGGGAGGGGGACAGGAGTCCTCCTGGAGAGGTGTCACGAGGCAGCATGAGGTGTCCCTGCCGCAGCGAGACCGCACCCGATGGACCTCTGTGTGCCTCGCTGCCTTCACCTGTGAAATGGGTTAACGATGTACCGCCCCTAGTAGGTGTGGTGAGGATGCTGTGAGTCAGTGCAGGTAAAGGGTCCAGCTCGTGGTTAAGTGCCTAAGGAAAGGAGAGCAGCGCCCTGTTAGGAAGCACCAGGCCGGCCGGGGAGGGAAGTGGCAATGGAAGACATGCTCCTGTGTGGAGGACACGGGTGGGCCGTTTCAGGGCATGGCTGCTGGTGACACGAGCGCAGTGCTCACTCTCCTTTTGGTCGAGGGGATGATGAAGAAGAGAAGGCTGGACTACACTGCCTTTCTGGGCAACCCAGGCCTTCCCAATAGTGCAGTAGGACAGACATCTGGGAGGACAGACAGGCTCACCAGCCAGGTTCATCCTGCAGTTACCAGGACCCCATTCACGTGGCCAGAAGGGCCCTGAGGGGCTAGCAACAGCCTCCCTGTGCAGGTCATTCTGGGTCAGAGGCCTCAGTACCCATAGCCACCGCGGGTGACACAGCTGCGTCTTGGGCTCTGAGCCAACCTTGACTGGTGGCTGGATTCTGGATGAGGGAGGTGCAAGGGCCCTCTTGCTGTCTGACCGCCTGGCAGAACTGATGCTTTCAGGTGTCTGGGTGTCTGTCCCAACCTGCCCAGGGGTCCTGCGAGCGTCATTCGCTGAGACTGCCCCATCAATGGCAGGGACATGGGCTGCAGACCGGAGATCTGAGTCCCGCTGGTCACAGCTCTGCTGGAACTTAATCTCTGGGTGAGGCTTGGGACGCCCCTCCTCCTGTGAAGTGGTTTCTCCAGGCCTCTCGTGGGACGTCCGAGGTTCGGTGACTCACGCTTCTCGTCGTTTGAGGCTCCCTGTGTCCTGTCTGTGGGCCAGGGGGAAGCCCTCCTCACACCGTGTCTCTCCGTGCATCACAGCTCAGGGAAGCCCCCAGACAGTCTGGGTGTTAGGTTCACGTGGGCCGGGCACAGGGAATGTCTCTAAATGGTAGCCCGACCTCGGCCGAGATAGAAAGGCTTGACCTTTAGAAAGACGAGAACCTTCAATGGGGCGGGTCCTCATGGCTGAGCCGCAGAGGCCTGCACTGTAGCCTCTGGCCCAGCCCCCGACAGGTCTGACAGGTGCCCACTGATGCTTCTCCTGCCCTCGGGGTCCACTCGGGTCTCTCCTCCGCACTCACAGGACTGGCAGGGGGTGCCGCTTCCCCGCATGCCTCCTTAGCCCTGTCTCTCGGGTCCCATCCCCTGCTTCCTCTCAGGATCAGTTCCCTGAAGGACACTGTGGCCATCCTGCCACAGCCCTAGGGAGGCCAGTCTTGGCTCTGAGTCCTTGGTGGGAGTGGGGGGCCGCAGTTCCCAGACCAGCACCTTCCCTTGTCTGCTGCCAGAAGCCCTGCGAAGGCAGTTCTGCTGCTGCTCCTCCCTGTCCTGCTCAGCCCGCTCGGGGCCTTCCTGCATCTGTCCTGGCCCAGTGGGGCTGGTCGGCTTTCTCCCCCGAGCCTGGCTGCATCATGGGTCCTCCCTCATGTTGGATCGATGGTGTGTCTTGGCCATCAGCTGAGCATCACAGGGGACATGGCCCGACATTGACCTCCCTGGAGCCAGGGCAGGCCCAGCCTCAGACACTTCCAGGACACGTGGTTCTCTGGCAGGTGTCTGAGAAGGAGGGACAAGCATCAGCCAGGACAGGCGGCCCGGAGTCCCAGGTTTCCTGGTGCCAGCTCAGCTCTCTCACCGCCCAGTGTCCCCCAGGCTGTAGGCTCACTTTGGTCTGTGTAACCATAGTTGGCGAAGTTCATGTCCTTCCCTATAACTCACAACCCTTCTCTAAGGGAGGACCTGAGAGAAGGTGCGTCCCCCACCCTCACTTGGCAGTGACATCCTAAGAGTTCATTCCTTCAGCCAGGCGTCGTGGTTTTGAGAGGAAGAGGGGCAGCCCTTTGGGGCCTATCATGGGAACACAAGCGTAGCACAGGGGCTGATAGGCAGGCCCCTGGCACCCGCGTGTTCTGGGGACCTGGAGCCTCCCCACAGGAGCCCTCGGCCCAAGCCTGGTGCTTTGGGGAGGACGGGAAAGCCATCTCAGCCCAGTGAGCACTCCCTAGGGCAGGGGTCCTCAAACTTTTTAAACAGGGGGCCAGTTCACTGTCCCTCAGACCATTGGAGCGCCTGACTATAGTTTAAAAAGAAACCTATGAACAAATTCCTATGCGCACTGCGGGCCCGGGACGAGTCGGCTGCTAAGCTGGACAGGCAGCAGCACCCGGCGGGCCAGATAAATGTCCTCGGCAGGCCACATGTGGCCCGCGGGCCGTAGTTTGAGGACGCCTGCCCTAGGGGAATGGAGGGCCTCCAGGGAAGGACAGGAATGAGGGCTCCAGTTCCAGGGCAAAAAGAAGCAGAGAGAGAAAGATGGGGGTGTCCAGCAGGGGAGGGTGGGACATGGGGCTGTCACATCTTCAGACCAGAAGCAGCCACGCCAGATATGCAAAGGTTGGACATAACATTCCTTTCACTGGGAGAGAAGGGGCAGCCGGGGAGAAAGTTTAACAGCAAGACAGGGAGGTGTGAATAGGCAGGAGGTTGGGGGGCCACACACCCCCAAGGCCTGACTGACAGAGCTAGCCTGGGGTTGGCCCCTGCTGTGCGTTTGACTCTGCTGCATAGTCACCGTGAGGCTCTGGGCAGATGACTGGACTCCCTGGGCCGGTGCCCTTCTCTGAATGAGGGTGAGTGACCGCTGCGCAGGGCCTTCCTCCTCAGGGCCGGCTCCGGAGCAGGGGCTGCCAGCAGGGCAGATGCCTGCCTCCCTGCTGAGCCCAGACCTGGTGCTAGGAAGTGGGGCAGCGATCAGGAAGGAGAAGAAAGATGTTCTCACTTGTGAGAAAGACTCAGACATGTGGCTCGTTACAGTGCCTTTTGCTGTTGGCCCTGTCTGGGTGGAGCTGCCCCGTCCTCGGGTCGCCATGTTGGGGCAGGGGGCTCGATGTGCTGACAGGGTGCCATGAGGGCACGAATATGAGCCCCACTGTGCCTGACCGACCCCCATCATGGGGAAGAAGCTGGCTGCCTGCTGCTTCTGGAGGAGTCTGGAGACTGCGCCCAGACCTGTGAGATAAGGCAGGGCGGCCCTCGGCCCAGGAGAAGTAGGCAGAGCTGGCATCAGAGCAGCGATCCTTCCGGGAGTTTGTGAACCTACCTGTGCCAGGCCGCCACCAGCCAGGTGAAGGAGCAGGCTCTCGGTCCTGCTGCTCACTGGGTCACTGGGCATCTGAAGGTCCTGCCCCCAGAGGTTCTAGTCTGTGGCCTGAGGTCTGGGGTGTTTAAAAGCTCTGAGAACCACGTGATCTTTGATTGTGGGGATCCTCTGTGTTAGTTTTAGAACCGTCATCCCAAACCAGCAGCATCAGGGTCACACGTCCAAATGCAGGTTCTTGGGCCCCAGCCCAGAAGGACCCTGTCAGGAGCTCTGAGGGTGGGAGGGGCCGGTACTCTCTCACGGGGTCAGCTCTTGTTAGACTTGCCACCTGCCAGGTGTGTGCTGAGCACTTCGCCCTGACAGAAGCGGGTGCCCTTGCCTGCTGCTTGCTGGCCCTGTCAGTTACAGAAACTCGCTTGTGGTCACATTGTTAGCAGGGAGCAACCCTTTCCCCCTCCAGGGTGGTCATGAGTTTGGTGTCAATGGGAAGGGACAGCAGCACGGGCCTCGCCTGGGAGTCGCACCTCAAGTCCCACCCTGAGTCGGAAGCTGCGTCCATCACGGTGTTCAGGTGTCAGGCACAGAGTGGGAGACCTGCGGGTCCAGGCCGTTCATGTTCCGGGAGTGGGCACTGGTGGGTCCCGCAGAAGAGCTCTGTGTCGGGCCGCTGATTGGGCAATCGTGCAGGCAGGGCGGAGGTGGTCGGGCCTGGTGGCAGTGGGGTATGGAGGGGAGCCGCATGGGGAACGAGGACAGGCCTTGGTGGCCCATTTACTTGGAGGGGAGAGGAGGGAGAGAGATGGCAGAAGATGCCTCTGAGCAGCTGGATGAATAGGAATATCACCAACCTGGAGATGTCCCTGTAGGACATCCAGTGGTGGCTGCTGGCCCCAGGGCATGTGGCCTGACCCTCAGGATAGTAGTGGACAAAGCCTAAGATTGAAGCAGTGAGAGTGAGCAGAGGAAAGCTGGGAGGGAAGCTGACCGATTGGTGTTCTTGGCTTTTTTCCTACCATGAGCTAGATGTGCACACCGTGGGCTGAGAGGTGATGGTCACGGGTGTGGGGAGCTCACTGCACAACTAGGCGTGACCAGGGCAGTGGCTTAGGGATGCCACCCAGAGCCAGGCTTCTCCCTTCCTGCTCTGCAGTCTTGGCAGTGGCTGTTGTACCTCCCCAAGAAGGGCAGGAAGGTTTTCCCTTGAGAAAAGTCCTGATAAAATGTTCCATGGAGCCAACAGGTTTTGGGTTTGCTTTAAAACATAGTTCACTTCCTGAAACTGACTTTTGCATGGGCTGGGTGTTTGGCTGTGCTGATTGAAGTCTTGCAAGTCCACATGGAAAGAGGAAAGCAGACCAGCCAGGATATGGAGACCCTCAGTGAGGAGCTGGTGAAGGAGAGAGAACAGCTGCTCCGTGACATAGAGACCCTGAAGGCTGAGAAAGCCCAGCAGGTAGGCCCTTGAGCGCCATGCCTCCCCTGGTGCCCCTGCCTGCAAGAGGGCGAGTCCAGGATCACAGCCATGTCCTGGGAATCCAGCAGGGATTCCTGGGTTACCAATTTCCTCCCTGAGCTGCAGGTCAGACCAGCAATTCCAGCCACAGCAGTAGGTGGGGACAGATATGGACTCCCAGGGACACTGTCAATCTTGTTTTTCTTTTGAATCTATTCTTTATTTGTTTCAGAGAGGAAGGGTGAGAGAAAGAGAGTGAGAGAGAGAGAGAGAGGAACATCAATGATGAGAGAGAATCATTGATCGGCTGCCTCCTGCACACTGCCTACTGGGATCAAACCGCACCTGAGCATGTGCCCTGAACAGTAATCGAACTGTTACCTCCTGGTTCATAGGTTGATGCTCAAGCATTAACCCACACTGGCTGGGCAACAATGGCTATCTTATTTATGATCGTCATGACTTGGGGGAGGAGAGGGGAGGTGCTCCTGGCTGTGGTGGGAGAGGCCAAGATGCTGCCAAATGTCCTGCAGCACATGGGACAGCCTGCAGGACAAAGATTCCCCTTCAAATGTCCAGCTTCACACTCTGAGCCCTGTAAAACCTCCAGGGCTGGTCCGCCTCACTCTACAAGAAGTCCCAGGGTAGGCAGCCCAGTGCTGGGGCAGTGGTTCAGGGACGCCACCCAGGAGCCAGGCTTCTCTCTTCCTGCTCTGCCAGTATTGGCAGTGGCTGTTGTACCTCCCCATGAAGTGGGCAGGAAGAATGTGGAGGGTGAAGAGAAAGAGGGAAAGCCTCCCAGCACCCTCTGTGAACATCTCATTGACCTCACCTGACACATGCTACCCCTAGCTGCAAGGGAGGCTGGGTATCAGGCATTTGAGTTCTTCAGCCTCTAGTAGAGCAAAAAAGGGGGCTTGGGATGGTGCTATGTAGACTTAAGAGACATGCATCCACCCTCCCCTGATACAGCTTCCAGTGTAGCAGGCTGAATGACAGGTGACAAGCCAGGTGATTTCAGACGTGTGCTGAAAAAAAAAGACGAGGGAATATACGTGGGTCCAGGGAGAGTCTTGTTAGGCGCAGGACATTTAGAATCCTGGTGCAGGGCTTCCCTGAGGACTTGTCAATCACAATGAGCCCGGGAGGGTGAAAAGGAGCCAGTGATGCTGGAGGCCACGGGTGGGGACAGGTGAGCATGCACAGCAGAGGGAAGATCACATGCAATGTCTGCAGGGGAGAGTGGCATGAGGAGCAGCCACAAGGGTGGGAGGCCAGCTCATCGGGCCCCTGTGGACCAGGGTAAAAAGCACCAAGGAAGTCACTGTCATTGTCTTAAGTAAGAGGAGCTCTGGTTTCTGTTTCTAAATCATCAGCTGCTGTGCATGTGTTTAGACTTGAACTGTCTGGGTGGGGATCTCCGTGCCCTTCACCTTGTGTCCATATCAGGCCTCTGGGAAACGTTAGGACGTCCTTTGGGTCCATGAGGAGATGGTCATTCCAGGCTTACACGTTAGGCCCCCCAGTTTGGACTGAAATCTCACCTGTGTCGTTTCCGTTGTTTTCCTGCAGATCAAGGACTTTGAACGAGTGGTGCATTCGCTGCGGGAGAGTTCCCAGGCCAGCAGCAAGGACTGCGTGCAGGGCATCGAGAATGAAAATAAAGTCGTCCACCAGGTCATGGAGACCAAAAGCAAACTGAGCATGATCGCGTGGGAGTGGCGGCAGCTGTGCCGGGACCTGGAGCAGGTGAAGGATCAGGCGGTGCAGACACAGGAGCTGGAGCAGGTGAAGGAGCAGGCGGTGCAGACACAGGAGCGGGAGCAGGTGAAGGAGCAGGCGGCACAGACACAGGATCTGGAGCAGGTGAAGGAGCAGGCAGCACAGGCACAGGAGCTGGAGCAGGAGCTGCACCGGTTGCAGGAGGAGAATGAGAAGCTGGCCGCGGAGGTCAGCGCCCTGACAACAGCCCCGGAAAGGGTCCGTGCCCTGGAGCATGAGAGCCATAGTCTGTTGCTGGAGAACCAGAGGATGCAGACGTTTCTGGACACCCCGCAGCCCGAGGGTCTGGAGCGGGACCAGCAGCTGGACACCAGGGTAATTCTGGCCTCAGAATGAGTGAGGACGGATTCCTCCCCGGTCAGCTTTCTGATAGTTTGAATGCTGTGGGATGGGTGTTCTGTAATATCGGTTACATGGGTGGGTAGTGCTGTTCAGGTACTCTATATCCTTACTGATTTCCTATGTACTTTTCAAAGTAGTCAAAGAGGGAACCCGAGGAGCTTATCCAGAGAAAGGGCACCAATTGCCCAAGAGGGGTCACATGTGCAGAGAGGGGGCCAGGACTAAGCTTAGGCCCATGTGACAGTCTGTTTATGCTGCGGGCCCTTCCCAGAGCAGTTCCTTAAGTGCTGGTAGAACTGTCCTCAGCACGACTGGGTTTTGCCTGTCCTGAGGGTCCTGCTATTTTGGTGTCTGCACTTGACCCGCTCTTGGCCTCTCACTGCATGTGGGGATGTGGGGATCCAGAGCTTGTGGTTCCCCTGGGCCTGCACCCTGTGAGGCATCATCCCCTACTCCCTCCCGGCAGGTGGAACTTTCCAGTCTGAGCTCCCAGAGCGCCTCGCTCACTATGCTCAGGGAGCAGAGCACGCAGCTCCAGCACCAGCAGGCGGCCACCAAGGGGGAGCTTGAGACCCTGAAGGAGCAGCACGAGCCGCAGGCGACAGCCCACGAGGCCCTGCAGCGGGACCACGCGTGCCTGGGCGTGCTCCAGGAGCACCTGTCTGGGGAGCACGAGGCCCTCAGGGACCAGTACAGCTGCCAGAAGACACTGCTGCGTCGGACCCTGGAGCTGCAGAGCAAGGCGCTCAGTGACAGGTGCGTGCCTGCGGCTGGTGGGTGACTGGCGGGCTCCCCCAGCTCCTGTCCCCCCTTCACTCTGGCCCCTCATGTGTCCTCTGGTTCCTCTGCTTCACAGTGAAGAGAAGGAATTCCACCGTCACCCTCAGCGATGTGGAGTTGGTGCGGCTGGAGGCTGAGGGGGAAGAGGGTCCCCCAGGGGAGAAGGGTGAGCCCAGCTAATCCCAGCTCAGGGAATCGAAGCGTCAGCATTGGGGTTCCAGCTCCCCTGGGGATTCCTACCTCTTCCTTTGTCTCCAAACCAAGCAATAGGAGGGGAAGTTCACCTCAGCTGCCGATTTTCAGGGGTGTGCTGTACCTAGCTCCCCAGGCCTTTCCCTGCCAAAGTCTAAAAGTCTGGGCTTCTGATTTTCTTTTTTTACTTTTAACTTTGGAAACTGCTGAATATATGGAAGTGTACGGAATAGTATAGTGAAAGCCCCGTGTTCCCGTCTCCTGCATCAGTACTTATCCATACTCTGCCATTCTCATGTCATCCTTACCTCTGACTCTTCATACTCCTTTTTTAAGGTACAATCGATGTACCTTGAAATGCATAAATCTTAACTTGGTGCTCTTGCCAAATCAGGGCTTTATGTGCATGTAGTCAGCCAAGGTGGGCCGAGCTCCTGCCCGGGCAGATCCCTGATTGCAATGGCCCCGGCAGGTACAGCGGGACCTAGGACCTGGGGGAGGTGTGATGTGCACAGGACTCCAAGGCTGGGGAGAGAGAGGGAGAGATGCGCTAAAGAGAGGTCCTCCCACACTTGGAGCAGCACAGGAGGGAGCTGTCCACTTCCTGTGCTTGAGAGGCGGCCCTGCTGAGTACTTCCCTTGCCTCTGCTTCAGCAAGACACTAGGCAAACGCTGGGGCTACCGTGGGAGCAGCTGAGGTGCAGGGAGTTGGCATCACAGAGACCAGGGAAGGCGTTGAACCTGCGGAGCCTCCTGAGGCACCTGCTGCTGCCCTGAGTATGGGGGCGATGACGTTCATTTACTCCCTCACCCAGTGCTTCCTGTGGACTCTCTCGGGAGCCTCCACCCCTTTCTCCACCCAGATGCTCAACCTTCAGAAGTGCCTAGACGTCTGCTCCTATCAGGCCCTCATTCCTTCCAGACAGAATGCGCATCATCTGCCTCTTGGCATCTCCATCTCTGCCTCCTCCGCACCCATCCTGTGTTCAGGAGACGCTTAGCACCCACTGGGCGCATGGTGCCGTCTGACGTGGTGGGAATGCACCCAGCTGACTAATGATGGGAGCCTCCTGTGGTGCCCACCCCTCCCCAGGCACTGCGGGCCTTACCCTCAATGCCCTATGGTAACCGTGTGGATATATTCTTTTGTCTGTTCACATGGGAAGGTTTGTACAGGTGGCATTTGACTGGTCTGAAGGAGTTCATTGTTGTTCTGCCTGTAGCTCCTTGCTTGATGGACCTACTGTGTGACTCAGTAGATTTTGCTGGTTGGACAGATAGTTGGAGGCCCTAGGTCTGTCTGCAGCAGGGCGGCAGGTTGGAGGTGGAGGTGCCTGGAAAACAGGCCAGGGGCTCTGTATTCATTTCACCTGACACTTGACTGGGACACTCGCTCCTTCGTTCCCCTGGCACACATGTACTGGGTGGCAAGCCTCATACCTGGGACTCATGGGGAGTAGGACTCGCAGTTTCTGCCCTGCAGTAGAGTGCTTACTAACGGTTGCCATATGCTTGCTCCGTGTGCTATGCCAAGACACAACGGGGAAGCAGGAGGTGAGGACCCTAATGGTCCGTGGCCCTGCTTGTCAAACTTGGATGAGATAGATCGCCTCCCTGAAAGCCAGGCAGAGCCCACACACCCACCTTCCACTTCGCACGTCCCGTGGCTAAAGGCCACACGAAGGAACGTTTGTCTTCCAACAGCCACCCGAGCAGGTGTCTGAGTCTGAGTCCCCACAAGTCTTGGCTCCAGGCAGATGGTACAAGTATAGCTGATATGGGGCGGGCAGTCAGGGATGGAGGGCTGCAGACAGAGGCTGAAACCCTGGAACCTGGGCGGTCTCTGTCAGCCTGTCTCTGGGTGTGGACAACTCAGGAAGGGGGTCTGGAAAGGGATTTGCCTGCACAGGGAAGATTGAAAGGATGACTCAGTCTCCACCTTGGACGTGGGGAGGCTCCCGAGTCCCCTGAACAGGGAAGGTTCCTGCAGAAGGAGGAACGGCCTGGGGCTGGTCAGGGCCTCCCTCTTGTGCTCTGCTGCCCTCCAGAAAGGGCTGTGCGGGACCCTCTACAGACTGAGACAGGAAGGAAATAAAAGCCCGAGCTGAGGGGAGGCTGTGGGAGAGAGAGGGAAAGGGCTAGACTGGGGGTGCCTTGAGGAGCAGGGTGTGTGCGAGTGTATGTGCAACTGCCCCTGGTGGCTGCTTGGGCCTCACAAGGCAAGCCTCTGGCTCCCACGCTGCCTGGCTCAGAGCAGGGAGAGTCGTGTTCCTGAGCTGGGGTGGACGGCTCACCCAGGGCCCTGTGAGCGGCATCAGTTGTTATGGGCGGTGGAATTCTGCTGTATGTGTGGTAGTTTCTTTGAGAAAGGCATGGAGTTCAGAAACAGTGGTTTTGTTTGCAGTGGGATAAAGGAGGGAGGCTGCTTTGACAGGGACTGTAAGGGACCATGGAGACACTTCGGGTGGAGGAGGGGAATTGGCTCCTGGGCTGGAGGAGACCCCCAGAGCTGGCCCAGTGTCTGTCCCTTCTCTCTGTCCAGCCCTGCCCCCTACCTATGCCCCTCTCCCTCAGCTCTGCAGAGAGAAGCCGCTCACCCAGGCTTTGCAGTCTCCCAGGATGTCCATTCCTAGCGGGTGTGTTTCCCTTCAACAGCTACAAGGACCAGCTCCAACATGAGACGGCGCTGGAGCAGCTGGGGAGGCTCTTGAACACCCAGCGGGAGGCTCTGCAGCAGGAGCAGAGGAGGAGCACCATGGCCGCCGAGGAGAACCGGAGGCTGCAGCAAGAGCTGGACAGGTAACCGCCAGGCCCCCTGCAGCGCCTCTGCCGGGATGTCATTCACACCCACTCACTCAGCACCCACTGAGCTGAGCTCAAGCGAGACCCCTGGTGATGGTGCATCTTTACCAACCCTGCCATGGTAACAGCTGGTGGCAACAGGGTAGAGGGAACTGCAGCTGGTAGCTGGAAGGAAGGACTGGGGCAGCTGGGATGGTGCATTGTCTAGGTTTGGATTACCTCCGCTCCCACATTTATGATGCTGATGACTGTGGGGCACTGGCACCTGCATCCTCTAACACCAGCGCTCCCTGAGGGAGAGAGGCTCGGTCCTCAGCATTTTCGCATTCCCATTTGTGAATTCACCTCCTCGCTGAAATGTACCGGTGACCCCCAAATCAGTACCCGTGGCCTTTCATGGAAGTCACCAGTGTGGGAGATACTGGATTCGCCTGATGTGCACATTTGCAGCTGTGGTTGAACCTTTGACTCCGGGCTTGTTCTAGCTCTCTCAAACAAGCGTCCTCTTTGTGGTCCATTGAGTGCCATGGTGTTCTATTTGTGCTCTGTGGGGGCGATTTCCCCGTATGAAATGGCCCCTAAATGGAGTGCTGAAGCGCTGTCTAGTGTTCCCAGGTGCAAGGCTGCGCTGGGCCTCACGGGGAATGTATGTACGAGTGGCACACAAGGGTCATTCAGGCCCAGGTTTGGAGCTGTTGGCTGTGAGTGTATTACAGGAGGTGTCTTTATGTCTTGATCAGTAGACAAAATGTGAACAGAGACTTCCAGGAACCGGTGGGAACAGTTTCAGTATACACTAATTCAGTATTCAGGAGGCTGGGTAGAACAGTAGACTGGGAATCATGAGAATTAGCTGAGCTATTGTTATCCTTTAAAAAACCACAGCAACTGAGGAGGAAACAGGCTCAGCGAGATGACACAACTTGTTCAAGGTCAGTGCTCCTAGTTAGAGGCACAGGCAGGATTCAAATCCAGGTCTTGCCTCAACCCAGAGGCGTGACCATATGAAGCCTTCCTTGGCACAGCCCTGATTTAACATGTGTTGTGGGGCTGTAAACTCAGCTGCCTGCAGTGGCCGGGCAGGTCCAGCAGGTGGGAAGGAGAGTCAGCAATAGACCAGGCCCTGGGGGACAACACACCTGGCTAAAGGCTGTCAGCTGGGAGGCAGGCCAGGCTGCCAGGTCATCTTTCTTTATGCTTTTTTTTTTCCCTGAGAAAAGATATCTGAATGTTGATGTGAAAGTTAAAATTTTTGAATGCTGATAAACTACTTTGTTTGTTTGTTTTTTAAAAAACAAAACACAACAAAACAAAACAAAAGCTGCTTCTTTGGTCGGGACAGAGGACCAGGAGGACCTGGAAACATTTTTGAGGCTGGGGACTCTTAAACCTAAACGTGGGAGTATTCACAGGACTACAACGGAGGAATCTTTTCATCTTTTTCTGTTTCCTTTCTTTATGTTATTTTATTTTTTTTTGTAGTTGAGACTTTATTGGAGAGACATCAATTAATAAAACCATACACGCTTTAAAATGAAATAAAATAAGTAAGTGTTAAAATGTTTTTAAAAAGCTGTGTGGGCCAAACTTCACACACCTGTGTTCAAATTGAGTCCATGAGCCTCTGGTCATAGGAGCTTTTTGGTATAAATCTTCCCCCAGGAATCCCAGTTGGTTAATGATGATGATGATGATGATGATGATGGTGATCATTTCAGTGAATTTACGTAACACTGCAGAATCTCCTATTTTATTTATCTCAGGTGTTGAAATTATAAAGGGGATTGCAATTGGGAAGAAGAGCTGGGCATAGACATAGAGTCTTAGAGCAAAGATGTTCTGATTCAGTGTTTAAGTGTTTGAATCAAAGAACCCTTTTTCCAAGTAGGCAGCTGTGCCAAAGCCTCACATAGAAAGGACTTCTACAGGAATGCTCTGTGGAAGGGGTGTCCAAGCTTGCCTGTCCTGTCTCCCCCAGCCCACAGTGGGGCACCTGGGGAAGCCTCCCTCATAGAACCCCAATGAACACAATTTGAAAACCGCTGATTTTGTTCAACCCTTCATTAACGCATGAAAAAAGCTGAGGCCCAGACAGGTTGCGGTTTTGATTAAGGTTGCACAACTGGGACAGAGTCTGGGAGTGCTCCTCAGCCCTTGGCCCTGTGTCTCTCCACCCCCAGGGCCAATTTCCTGCACCAGCAGCTGAAGGGCGAGCAGGAGGAGCTGCAGACCCACACCAAGAAGCTGCAAAGCTCCCTGAACGACATGCAGCTGGAGATGAACTGCTGGCAGGCCCAGTGCAACTGGCTGAGGGGGGAGCAGGAGGAGCTGGAGACCCACACCAAGGAGCTGCAAACCTCCCTGAATGACAGGCAGCTGGAGGTGAACCGCTGGCAGGCCCTGTACAAGGGGCTGAAGGGGGAGCAGGAGAAGCTGCAAGCCCTCACCAAGGAGCAGCAAGCCCTCATCAAGGAGCTGTATGCCCACACCAAGGAGCTGAAAACCTCCCTGAAGGGCACGCAGCTGGAGGTGAACCGCTGGCAGGCCCAGTATGAGGGGCTGAAGGGGGAGCAGGAGGAGCTGCAGACCCACACCAAGGAGCTGCAAACCTCCCTGAATGACAGGCAGCTGGAGGTGAACTGCTGGCAGGCGCAATGCAGCAGGCTGAGGGAGGAGCTCCAGAGCATGGACATCTCGCTGACGGAGCTGGACAACCACTGCCAGGTGAGTCTTGGGGCTGCAGGGCCTCAGCACCCTGGGTGGGCCTGTTCCCTGGGCTGATGCCTTGGGCTCAGCCAGGTGGGCGTGGGTCCTCATTGGCATCTCTGCTCAAAGAGTGTGTGTGAATGTTACACAGAGGCCAAGGGGAAGCCAGAAGCATGTGGCTGGGATGAACACCATGACTGGCAGGGGTGTGCTACAGAACACCTTTCACCCGATCTTTGCTTTCTGTAGGGTCGGCGCGGTGCATGGAAACAGCCGAGTACCGTTTTATTTCTGACCTCTCGGCTGAGCACTCTGCTCTCTGTGTCATGTCATTTAATTCCCACAATGATCTCTGAGCTGGGGTTCCCATCCCTGTCCCTCTGAAGTAGCGGGTTGGAACCCCGTTTGTCTGAAGCCAAAACTTGGGACTTTCCTGCTCACCAACCGCGATGATATTCTAGAGCAGGAGCTGGCCAGCCTCAGCCCCAAACTCAGGTCCAGCCCCACTACTGCTTGTGTAAGGCTGTGAACCAAGAATAGCTTTCACTTGCCGAAACCGGTTTGGCTCAGTGGATAGAGCGTCGGCCTGCGGACTTAGGGGTCCCAGGTTCGATTCCGGTCAAGGGCATGAACCTTGGTTGCGGGCACATCCCCAGTAGGAGGTGTGCAGGAGGCAGCTGATCGATGTTTCTCTCTCATCGATGTTTCTAGCTCTCTATCCCTATCCCTTCCTCTCTGTAAAATATCAATAAAATATATTTTAAAAAAAAAGAATAGCTTTCACGGTGTTTAATGGTTGGGGAAAATCAAAAGTAGGATAATATTTGGGGGCAAGAGAAAGTGATATGAAATTCAAAAGTCCGTGTCCATGAAAAAAGATTTTTTGTTTGTTTTTTTTAAAACAAAGCCACACCCATGTGTGTACATTGTATCTCTGGCTCCTTTCCTGCTGTAATAACAGAGTTGAACAGTTGCAGCAGAGACCACTGTCAGCCTGGAAAGCCTCACATATTTAGTGCCTCGCTCTTGACAGGAAAAGCCTGCCAACCCTGCCTAGAGCAGAGATGTCCAACAGGAATATAATGCAGGCCACCACATGTGATACTCAACTTTCTAGTATCCATATTCAAAAAGTAAAAGGAGACAGTGGGATTAATGTAATGGTCTATTTTATTTAACCATTATATTTAAAATGTCACATGTAACCCCAAAAGCTTATTAAAGAAATATTTTAATAATATGGGGTTTTTTTTGGTTTTTTGAGAGAAACATCCATCAGCTGTCCCTGCATGCCCTCTACTGGGGAATGGAGCAGGAAATAAACTGCTGATTTCTTGGTGCATGTGGAGACACTCAACCAACTGAGCCACAGCGTCGGGAAGCTTATTAAAGAGATATTTTACATTATTTTTAATTGTTATTAAGTCCACAGAATCTATTATGTATTTTGCACTTATGGCTCGTCTCAGCTCAGACTGGCTGCGTTTTCAGGGCTCAGCGGCTACACGTGGCCACTGGCTGCCTGAGTGGACGGTGCAGTGGCAGAAGGCTTGGCTGTCTCCATGGCATTGGCCGCATTGGTCATTCCAGCTGGTTCAGATAATACCAAAGTGGCCATCTTTGTGCACGTGGCCTGTTTCTTCTTTTGGAAGTAGATTCCCAGCAGTGGAATCACGGGAGCGTGTGGTATTTGAGACATTTTCCATCTGTGTTTTAGCTGCTCTCCCGTCTCAAGGGGAACTTGGAGGGAGAAAACCGTCACCTGCAGAGTCAAGTCCAAAGGTTGAATGAGCAGAACCAGAAGCTTCTCCAGGAGGACTTGGAGAACGAGGACCAGCACCAGGAGGAGCAGCAGCAGTAAGTGGGAGGGGTGTGGGCCCATGGCTGCCCATCAACACAGGGGGCGTGGCTTCCAGCTCCAGGATTGGACAGTGCCCTTCTGGGCAGCAGAGAATCCTGGGCGCATTGGTGTCCCCAGGGCAAGGGGAGGGGACAGACCATCTTACCAGCTCATCCTTCTCTCGCTTTCTCTGGAATGGTTCTAGATTTCTGCAAGTAGGGGTGGTTGGCTTTGTTGGCTTTTCAGAGACACTTCCCCCTGCCAGACTCTTCTTAATCTGCTTTGGGGATTAAGTTCACTTTGAAAAACACCAAAGTGATAAAGAGAGGTCCTAGGGAAGGACTTCAGTTCACAGGCTGAGCCCTTTCTGTGTCAGTGTTTCCCTCAATGGGCTGGCAAGTGGGTTGTTGGTTACAGTAGCTGTCCTCGCTCTGCCAACATTGACTTTGCCGACAGTCCTGGCTTTGGCGTGGGCCCTGCGAGGTGCACAGAACCAGTTACCTTGTCCCCAGGAACCAGTAGGGATGATGGGATGTGAGCAGAGCTGTGTGCACACCAGACAGATCTTGAGGGGCTCCATGGAGGTAGAAGGAAGTGTGGTGGTGGGAGTTGGGGTTCTGCTGACACAGATGGGGAAAAGGCTAGCCAATGTGGGTGTGTGTGTGTGTGGAGGGGAGAAGGTGGGGGACGTGAGGGTGGAGCATGGCGTGATCTGGGTGCAGGGAAGGTGCAAGGAGTGGCAGGAGGAAAGGCTGGAGGGGGCAGCGCTCAGTCGTGGAAGGCTTCCATGCCCGCTAATGAGTCGGATTAACTGGGAAGTGAGTGTTTAAGGGATGCTGGTGTACAGGGCCTAGGAAGCTGCCAGAAATGAGGGCAGGAGGAAGAGCCTTGGTGCTGGAAACCTCGTGGTTTGGAAGTCAAGTAATCTGAGATGTGTATTGTGGGTCCAGAGTGGTCTTCACCCCTCGGTGCTGTGCTGCTGGGACTGTCCTTCCTTGTGATTGGAATGTCTGGCCAGTGTGGGACAGAGAGACATGGGCACAGTGACCATATGACGCCGCCAGCTCCCTGGGGTGATGATGCTGCTCACTGTTCTCCCAGAGTCGTCTGCTCATCTACAGAGGGCTCGCCACGTACCAAAGATGGTTGACATGGTTGACATGGAAAACCGCACTGCAGTTTTGGGGTAGAAGTGAGAGTTTGTAGCCTGAAGTTACACAGCTGCTAAAAATGACCAGCAAAGGTTGGGCGGGTGTGACCTAGAAGAGTGCGGACCTGGTACCCTGGGGGATGATCTGATGATGCTTTTGCATTAGAAAGTGTCTGTAGGAGGCCAGGGAGTGGGCAGGCTTCCTGAGCCTGCTCTGAGCAGTCTTCCCCAGCCCTAGGATAGCTGGGCCATGAGTTTGTGGGGCTGGCGGACGGCCGTGGGAACAGAATAACAGACTAGAAGAAGAGAGGCCGAGCCAAGGGCACTGGGAGCAGAGCAGGTCAGGGGCCAAGGGCCCAGTGGTTTGCAAGAGATCACTTTTCAGGGCTGCCCACTTCGCGGTGAACTCGTGGGAAAGCCCTGGGATTAGGTGGGGCCTGGGCACCTTATGACCGAAGGAGCCTGAGCAGCTGCCTCGATGGCTAGGACTCACTTTCAAGCAAGGAAAGCAGGGGTCTGAGCTATCAAGGCCACATGGGTGAGGAGAGGCAGGAAGAGGACCGAAGCCGGCGGCCCAGTGGGGGACGCTGTACAGCGAGCACTGCGTGCACGGCTCCTAGACACACAGAACGAAAGCATGCCATGCCGTCTGCTTCAGGAAGGCCAGGCTCCCTCTCCCAGGAGCGGGGGTGCCCTCTGGCAGCCCAAGGTTTAAGAGGTGTCTCTCTGGTCCTTTCTGCTTTTTTGATAATGTGAACTGACTTCCCACATTTAGAAATTAAGAGTTTATGCTTCAGAGCCGGGGCTTCTGGATCCTTCGGGAAAAGCAATCAGAAGCTCCCCCACATGGAGAGCAGCGCTCTGATTGCAGGCCCTGCGTTAGGTCCCACGTAGCACCATGCGCTCAGCCTCGCTGCAGGCCCCACTCTCCCCTCCGGTCCTCCCAGGGCGCTTTGCTCTTTATCTTCTCTGTCTGGCCCCCAAAAGGCTTTGAGTTTGCTTCCCTGGAAGTGTGAGCAGAAGCCCAACATTGGAGTGGGTCCAGGTCGGAGGTCTGACTTTGCTAAACTGACCTTTTTCACCTGATGCCCATCTATCTCACGGAAGGCAGACCCCTCCCCACCACTAAAGGCATCGTTGCTCTGCACCCGCAGGAGCCAGCCTAGCCCTGTGTCCAACCTGAGTGCCCAAGGTCCTGAGCTGACCTGCCTGGAATCCTCGGAGTTTCCCAGCTTGAGTTTCAGGTGGTTCGGGGTCTGCTCTCCTGAGGTGACATACAGCCTGATCCTAGGTGTTCAGCCAGTCCCCTCGATGTGCTAGGAGTCCTGGACCCACGTCACCTGCTTCCACCCCCATATTCCCAACTTGGTGGTCATGATGGCCATGAGCACCGTGATGTCTGAGTCCCAGAAACACACCAGCTCCTCCTGGGCCAGGTCCCAGGCGGGGCTGATGAGTCAATTCATGTGTTTTATTTTAAAAAACAGATTGTTTTTCCTCTCTGCTCTGTTAGAGACAAAGTAAATGCCTCACAGAAAACTAATGAAAATCTGGAAGAACAAAGCATGGCTCAGCACAAGTTCCAAGATCCAGCGCCAAAGAAGTGAGTTGATCTAAGCGTCAGTAACTTACACACGGAACAGAAACTTGCTCTTTCACGAGTAGGGAAAGCTGTAGCATCTAGAGCAGCGACCAGTTTGTTGGGCCCGTACCTTCCACTGTATGGCAGCTGCCCTATATGCAGGTCCCTCCCAGCCAGGAAAGAATTTAGAGTTTCTTTCGGTCTCGCCCTCCGTAATCAGGGTCATCCTATGAGGGACGGTGAAGGCCAGCTGGCCAGGAGCCTGTCTAAGGAGCAGAGAGTCTGTGCTTTTAGAGCCACTAAAGCAGGCATATCAGGTTTGGTCTCAAGATTGTGGGACCTAGAAAACCATGTTTCTGTTTTTGGAAGGAAGCTTGGGTCAGACTTCTGGACCAGCTCCCCCATCTTCAAGCACAGGAACCTTTTGTTCTGACCTCCATTCCTCTGGGTTCACTGGACCCCCCAGGGCAGGTTCACAAACACTTTCCCTTCTCCTAAGAGCAGCAGCCCCGGTGGTGGGACAGCTCGGTCCCCGAGACTGCAGGACTCCGTCCAGCAGGGCTTCCCCTGGGCCCAGGCCTGAGCCCAGGAGCTGGACCTTCCCATTGCCCTGTCCCAGCCCAGCCTTGGCGTCAAATACCCATGAATCCGGCAGGGCCTCTCTGTGGAAATCACAGAACCACAGAATTTCACAACCTCTGCCTGACCCTGCCATTGACAGGGAAATTGAGGCACCGATGAGGAAATGGACTGGCTTGTGTCGCACAGTGCTGTTTCGTGGCAGAGCAGGGTCAGAACTCAGCTGTGGTCCTTGTTACATTAGAATGCCTCATTTCCTGTTAGCTGCAGCATAGTACCTTTACATTCACTGCTTTCATTTATTTACTTACTTTTTTAATCCTCACCCGAGGATATTTTTCCCATTGATTTTTAGAGAGAGTAGAAGGGAGGTAGGGAGGTGAAGGGGGTCAAAGAAGAGAGGAGAGAGAGAGAGAGAGACATCGATGTGAGAGAGACACATCAATTGGTTTCCATCTGCACACAGCTCCACCGGGGCCGGGGATCAAATCTGCAACCCAGGTATGTGCCTTTGACGGGGGATCGAACCCACCACCCTTCAGTGCTCAGGCGGACGCTCCAACCAGTGGGCTCCCAGCCAGGGCTCACTGGTTCTACTTGAAGCGGCCCACTCTCCTGCCCTCTTCCCCTCACCCAGACTCCTCAATGCCGGGAACGGGCAGAGTATGCCAGCCTATTCCACATATTATTAACTCTAGCAGAAAATGAGGAGGTCCCTGATCCGTTCTGAAAATGGCATTTTGGTGGAATTTTGCCAACCAGCATGATTAGGTCAGCACAGCACCGCTTCCTGCACTTGGCACAGTAATGGAGAGCTGAGAGCTGGGTTGGAGGTTGTTTTCCCGAGGGGCTAGTGTGGGTTCCTGCCATGAGGAAGGCTTCTACCATCCCTGGGTCTGTGCAAATTAACTGCACATGGTGTGCCCCCTCCTGAGCCCCAGGTGGGATGAGTGTGGTGATGGCGAAGAGGACCCTCATTCTGAACCAAATTAACCGCCGCCTTCCCAAGCTGGTGATGGAAATCGCAGCTTGCATAGGGCACCCAGGGACCTGATGGAGGGGCAGTGAGAGTTGGCTGTGTCCTAAAAACCTACCTCTTACAGGAAAAAGCGCTGGATTGCAGCGAAAGCCTTTGTGAAATGTATCAAAAGAAAGAAAGGGCATTCCAGAGAACAATCAGACCAGGCCTCGCCCAGTACTTCTCAGCCTCTTCAGTCTCAGCTGGAGCCCCTGGAGGCCACCCCATGCAACTCAAAGTGTTCAGAAGAGCATGAAGCCCGCTGGGGGCGCAAGGGAAAAGGTAGGAGGGGCTGACCTGGCTGCAGGCAGGATGTGAAGGGGAGGATCTCAGGTCACCCTCAGGGACAGGGGAGAACCAAGGACACTGCATGCTTGGTGTTCAAACGCGTGTGTGTGTGTGTGTGTGTGTGTGTGTGTGTGTGTGTGTAGGAGCCTGAAGGGGGAGTGCTCCATACATGCACAACTGCCTCCTGAGGTATGTGAACACCCAAGTAGAAAATGTAAACCCCCGTCAGTGTTGCTGCACTTCCGTCCCAGAACAATTCAGGGCCTTTAGCATGAGGAGCCTCACGCATCATGGACACTGTGGTAGGGACTTGACTATCCAGAGCTGAAGTCCACACAGTTGCCGCAGAGACAAGCCCCACCGCGGATGTGTTTGGGGTTCCCGGTTTCCTCCAGGCCTACAATAGGCCATTTCTGTAGGGAGCTCCGCGGTGCATTGAGCGCATAAGGACAGCGGCAAGGTCTCCAGCAAGGCCTCCTGTGGCTCTGATCATTCTGTCACTTGAAAAGCGGGTTCGGTTTTCTTCTCCAACCTGATCTGGCCTTGAGTCCTGCCACCACGGGGTGCACTATACTCATCCTTCAGGGCTGACGTGTGGAGTTGCCTTAGGTCTGAAGTGGATTTCTAGTTGCATGTGCTGTATGTATTTCATGAAATCTAAGAGGCTGTCAGGACAAGGGTGCTCACATAAAAAGAAGATCAATGGGTTGTGTCAGTGACGATTAGTCAGAATTGCCACCTGGCTGACAGGCTCGAAGCTGCATCCTGATTTCAGAGATGTTAAGGTTTGGGAGAGGGGCAAAGCACACCTTACTTGCCTTAAACATGGTTTAGTTTTCAATTTACTTTTAAAAATCATGTCCTGCATGACTTACCTATAAGCCTGCCAAACGTGCTCCCTGAGAATTACATTTATGAAGGACACCAGGACTTCCTGAGTCCAGCCCATGCCTGGGACACAGGCCCTCTCAGGGGCGGCCGTGACAGCACCGAGAGCCCGTGACCAGCTGCCTTCTGAGTGTGACCTGTGCACACACCTTTCTGGGTGACATTCACCACTTGAGGTCCCGGTGTGTCCCTCCAAACGCAAAAAAACAAGTGTGCACACGCATCATACCAGTGTTTGGGACTCATGCTTGCATTCCCAGTCTTTGCAGGAGTTGATTAGGTAAAACGCTCATATGCAGGTAAATGAGTTTGAAACCTATGAACATTGATGTAGAGGCGTCTGTTGCCTCGGGTTTTTATTCAGGCTACATAATTTTTTTTACATTCACCACCTCCACTTGTGTTATTGTTTAAGTTGACTTAATTAATGATAATCATCCTAACTGAGCTAGCAAAACTTTCAGAAAAAAGATGCTTGACTGCCCTGGCCAGTTTGTCTCAGTGGTTAGAGGGTCGGCCCTCAGACTTAAGAGTCCGGGGTTTGATTCTGATCAAGGCAAGTACCTGGGTTGCAGGCTCAATGCCGGGCCCGGTCGAGGTGTGTGGGTGGCAGCTAATCAATATGTCTCTCTCACATAGATGTTTCTCTCTCTGACTCTGTCCTTCCCTTCCACTCTCTCTGAAAAAAAAAAAAAAAAAAAATCCTCGGGTGAGGACTAACAAAACAAAAAAAACAGCTGTTTGGATCCGTGAATGAGCAGGTCAGTGGTGGATATTAGTAACATTGCATGGCTGCTGTTTCTGGGCCCAGCACCTTTTCGGTAGTTTCACATCTTATGTCTCTCCTTTAGTTCCAACTGCCATGTGAGGCAGGCAAGATTCCTATCCCCTTTGCAGGTCTGGGAAAGTGAGGCTTGACAAGATTAAGCACTTGCCCAGAGAATAAGGGGCAGAGCTGGGATCCGAACCCGGGTCTGACAGATTATGGAGCCTGAGCTCTTCACCACTGTGAGCACTGCCTACAGTTAAAGCTGCTTCCACTGCTTGCAGTTAAAGCTGCTTTGGTCCCTGAAGGTGCTGACCAAGCCTGGGGCACCAGCATTGCATAGTGGATCCCTGTGGTGTGAGCTGTGGTCACCAGCTGGTGCTGTGGAGAGAGAAATAACAGAGGTCCTGCCATGGACTTGAACCCGAAATCAGAAATCAGATAAACCAGTTATGCCCATGTATGTGACATGTTCAGGAAGTTAGGCCAATTGTCTGCTCTGATAAGACTCCATAATTCAAAGGTCATGAAGTGTAGGTTTGCAGGAGAGAATGCGTAGGGATCTAAATGGGAATAATTCTTGATGTTGACAGTGTTTTGGTATGAAAAAGAGGTATTTCAAACTGATCCTTCCATAAGAGGCTGTTCTAGATGTACTAGGATTATCAGTGAGCAGCTCAGGTAGACTATCCTGTTGCAGCAGCCAGAAGCATCCCAGGAAGTGTCCCAAGGTCTTTGAACAGGAGCAGGAGTTAGTTGTGTGCGAGCCAAGTTGTCAGGGAGCTTGTCATTAGGGCGGAGGAGTAAGGAAAACCAGGTCCTAAACTAATAAACATCCTTATTTAATAATTTAACACATTGAAATTGAAAAATAGTCTAAGGCATCAGCTCCTAGAGCAATATAGAATTCTCCTCACGTGCTCAGTAAAGCCTTGGCACCAGGATGCCATTAAATGAATTAAGTGGAGTCAGGGCATAATGGTTTACCGAGTCCTGATTCTGGTTGTGCCGTGGGTATAGTTTCCAACTCTCCTGGGCAGGACAGGACTCTGATCTCACAAGAACATTTAGCTAACGTAGTCATTTGTCATTACTCCTTTCATTTATTTGCTGTTTTGTTTTGTTTTTCCTTCCTCTCTTGTGTAATCCGGGGGATAACAATTTAGCAACTCAGCACAAAAGGAGTCGCCTTTGGAAAAGCTGAAGCGAGGACAAGGCCAAGTCTCCATCGGGCCGCCCGCCTTTCTCTACACGACTGAGTTTCTGGCCTTTCTCTGACATCGCACCCGCTTCTAACTAGTCCCTCCCTTTCTCAGACACTGGGATTTCTAATCCTTTCCCTTCAGCAGTGTCTCAAGATGTATCCTCCTTCATGGCTGAAATTCAAACAAACAAACAAACAAACAAACAAACAAACAGAAAAACAGTAGTTAAAGGCCAGATGACCCATAGCAGACCCCTCCTCCTGACACAAATTCCAAGCCAAGCTTAAAGTAGCCATTGTAGATTCTGACTTCAAAGGAGACCAGTTGTCACAGCCGCTGGACCGTACTCCAGCGCAGCACAGTGTTAGGGGAGCCTCGGGGCATCCACGCCCAGGTCCCTGGGCCAGGGTGTCCATGCTAAGTGAGTCCCTGGGCCCAGTGGCACCCCTGCCCTCGCACCTGCAGGCTTGGAGACCATGCCCCTGTGCAGCGCAGAACTGATCAGCGGTCGCTAGGCTTCCAAAACTCTGTGGACCCTGTCAAGTGAGATTTCTTTTAAGACTCGTTTTTGGACAGCTAACTTTAAATCTGCTGCCCTTTTCTCCACTTCCTGTGTCAGAGCACAGAAGCTTGGCTTTTGCGGAGCAGTCCCTTTTTAGATGTGTTCCGTGTTTTGAAGAACTTACTGCTCCACTCAGCATCTCAAATAATTGGATCGATGTTGCCGAGCCAGGGTTCAGCCCAGAGTGACGTTGCAGGACCGTGCTGAGGTCCTCTGAAGTCTTGGATGCTGCTGTGAGGGCAGCAGTGGACAGACAGGACATCAGCTCACGGTCACCATCAGCCGGGAGCGCTGGTCCACAGAGGCCTTTAGCTACTGCATTGTTTTCTGTCTTCAGCCATCCTCGTACCATCTCCATGATTTTGCAAAGTCTGTATCACCTCAGTGATTATTTACATACTTTCCCTTGAAACGACTTGGAAAACCACTGTCACTATAAACACAAAGTCACCGTAAAAGAAAACAGGTGACTCTCGCACTGTTCCTGTCAGTTGATGTGGCACTGACTTCCTGGCATGCTCAGCTCTGATTCCTGGGCTGCCACCTGTTGGTCCCCCACCTGCCTGCCCAGCATGCTGTTGGAAACACAGTCTCTCTGGCCTGGCTGCTGTCTGGCACTTCCGCCTCTGCGCCCCTCCTCACGCTGACTTCACTCAGTGGACAACTGTCAGATTCACCCCAAGAGACTTGAATCTTGCTTCTCATCAAGGTTATCCTTCAGAATCCAAATTTTCCCTTGATTTCAGTTTGCAAGGCTTGGGTGCTTACAACTTCCCCGAGAGTCCAGACACTGGGTAGCTGAGAGCCAGAGGGGTCAGGTCCTAGGAAGTTGTGGAGGGGCCCAAATCCCCACAGTGGGCGTGGCTCCAGGTCCTTAGCCCTCCAGCTGCCTGGAGCAGGACGCTGTGCAAAACAGCTTTGTCCTGATGCTCCGAGAAACTCCAACCGCATTCATTTTTCACTTGTATTTGAAGAGCCCATCCCCTCTCCTAACGAGGTAGTTGAAGGTCTTTTAGGTGTGTATTTCTCCCCAATGTTGGTGTTGTTTTTACTAGTATTTTATTTAACTTTGCCAATAGTATATGTTCACAGCAGAAAATTCAGGGATTGCAAAAATGGAAGGTAAAAATCATTCTTGAGTCAAAGTCACCATGTAGAGATGAAGACTCCTTAAATGACTGTTAGGGTGACAATGAACTTCTTTCTGCAATCATAAGGGAAGCCTGTAGGCAGGGTGCACATCCTGGACCTTGAGGGCCTGGACCACAGGTCGGGAGTGGTCCTGAGCAGCCACAGGCCAGGTCTTCTTAAGTCAGGGATTGAGTGACACAGCAGGTGGGCCCAGTAGTTGATGTGTTGGACTTTTACCAACATTTTGTTGAGCCTCCTGAGCTCATCCTTTGTTTTCTCCCAGCTGCTGGGGGCTCGCACTGTGAGCCATGGTTAGAGCCAGGGCCAGCCTCCCAGGGCCTCCAGCTCAGGCTGCCACCAGCACCTCCCCTTAGACCACAGCCCATGAGGCACACAGCCCAGCTCTTGTCCCTGGGCTCCCTGTGCCTGCTGCCTCTGCTTCTAGGCCGCAGTGTGATCGCCCACCTTGGCATGGGAATTGCAGCCCCATTTCTCACTGTCCTTCTCTGCCCCAGGCCCTGGGAACCTAATACCAAAGGGAGTGGCTCCACCCAGAAGCAGCCTTGATGGCACTGATGCCTCCACTGACCCAGCCACCAAGCCCCGGCCATCAGAGCTGGGCTCCGGGGCCTGTTCATCCTCAGCCATCACTACAGCTCCTTCCAGCTCCACCTCCACCCCCACGTCCCGGCGCCTAGACCGCACCCACGATGAGTCACGGTCCCTTCAAACCAAGAGTGATGAGCATCTCGGCCCCAGGTCCTTCCCAAAGACCCCGGTTCACAGGGGCAGGAGGCACCTCTCAGACTGAGAGCTGGTCAGCAGGTGGGTGAAGCTGTGGACATGTTTGGTGTCCCACAGACACAGGTTCAGAGCTCAGCTCTGCCTATAACTGTGCGAGTTTGGGAAGGTAACTCCGCCATCTGGGGGCCTGGGCCTGAGCCCTGGAACCCACACCACTGCTCAGGAATTGGTGGCACCAAGCGGCTTCCTAACGGAGGTGAACCGTCCTTTGTGTTACAATCAGGCAATGTTGGAGGTTTATTCTCCAGGGAGGAGACCTGACAGGGTCTTTGCACTAGAGGCCGGTCCATGGAGTGGAGGGCAGGTGTCCTAGACGGAAAAACAAGGGGGTTCAGGAGGGATTGACAAGTTGGATGTCCCCCAGATGCCAGTAGCCAAGTGTGCTCGCACCTTAGATGGGATGTTACATCCTCTTCAAGGCATCTGATTAGCGGGAGGCATTCCCAGCAGAGCGGCCTGGTCACATCTTGCCAGGGGGAGCCCATGAGAGGTCAGGGTCCCCAGACACCTGAGGAGCGCCAGCAACACCTGAGACAAACTGATTTGAGAGCAACAGAGTCAGCGGGCATTAGGCACAGAGACAAAAGCTTTAAAATGCCCGTCATGACCTCAGAGTGAGCCACTTTGCACAGTGAAACCAGACCAGGATGCTATGAAAAGAAGCATCTGGGGAAGAGCACTGGGAAATTTAAAATATGCAACAGAAGGGGAGAAATAAAGCTTAAAACTTAAAAAGACATTCTGCTTCTAACCTAGAGATGAAGAATCCGAGGACAGCAGAAAGAGCTGAAAATGACTGTCCCAGGGGTGTTAGAAACTGAAGAGAAGGGCTTATGATTTTTCATAATCTTACCTCCCACAGGACCCTGGAAGCCATGGCATGCATAATCATGGTTTGACAAGCCCAGCAAAGACAGACAGGGTCCCTGCCCTCGAAGCTGCCTGGGGCAGCTTCAGGACCTGGCCCCTTGTTTACAAATCAGAAGCACCCCTGGGAGAAGATGAGGTGAGTGAGCACAGGGCAGGAGGCAGTCCCTCTGTGCTCCTGGGCAGACGCTGAAAAGGCAGCCACTCACTGTTGTGTGTAAGGGGCGCGGTGCCATGTGTGGCTGGGGCGGGCTTGCTCCGTGTCCCTTGTGGGCACTCAGCAGTCGGCCCGGTCTCCCAGGCTCTGCAGAGCAGAAGCCCTGCCTGGGCTCCAGCAGGAGCCAGGAGCTACACGTCCCCTGGGCCTGCCAGCGGCCTCTGTGGCCCCAGGGCCAGCCCTCCAGGCTAACCCTCAGGCTGTCTCAGCCTGGATCCCACCCTGAGCCAGAGCCCAGGCCTGTTCAGACGCCTGCTGACCCTGCCCAAGGGCCCCTCTCACTGCACACCCAGCACTGCCCATGGCGTTTCCCTGGCAGCCCAGTGCTCACGCTCATGTGGACCTAGAACTGTCTGCAAAATGGAGACCCTGGTGTCAGTTTGGGGGGGATCCAGGGTGCTGTCAGAGAGTAGCTTGCAGGCCTGAGGCACAGGGCATCTTAGTGCTTCTCAGGGAAGAGCAGTGACCGGTGGCCCATGGATACTTGACGTTGCTGGGAGGAGCTGCTGGTGCAGGCTCAGTCTCTAGGGAACCCGCATCCTCCCTCAGGTGGTGGTTCTTTCCTTTTCCTTCTTCCAGCCCCTGAAGAGCCCAGGCCCCTGGGAGAGAATTGCTCTCAGGGCCCTGCTTTTGGTGCATCTGGCCCTGGAGCGGGGAGGGGCTCTGGGGACACTAAGTATCAGCTGCCTTTGCTGCATTGCTTTTAGGCCAGGACACTGCTGTCCTTTGGAGTCCCAGTCATTGCGCAGGCAGAAGTGTGACTTAAAGTTAAATCAGATAGAGTCCCGAGTGTGACACTTTCCCAGCAGGAGAAAAAGGGGAGAGATAGGACATGCAGGCACCTGTTCCCTAAGGACACGGTCCACCCATCCCTCCCTCCTCCAGGAGCTGGACACGACTATACCTCAGGGGCTGGGCCAGAGTCAGAGGTGGCTGTCTCACTAAAGGCCCAGGTTTCCCCGTGTATGTTCCAGGTCCGCTGAATCTCCAGCTCTATGTTCTCCGCGGGCTAGAATTCAGATGACAGCCCCTGTGAGCAGTCCCTGGAGCTCAAGTTCCCAACCGCAGGCAGCACGGGCCGTGGACGGTGTATGGTGCCCTTCAGCCTGGGTTCTCACACCTGTTTCCATCAACAGTGCTTTTCCTTCAAGCTAAGGCCTGTGAGCAAATCCCACACACAGAGGAGGTGTTGTGCTGAAGCGGGAATGGGGACCCACAGTTCCTCAACACCCTTTTCCTGCCTCCCCTAGGGGCCTAAGCATGCAGCTCCTGCTTACCTCCCTCCAGTGATGGGTGTCACTACTTCTGGAGGCTCTGACTCCTCTTGCTGGCAGGAAGCGCTAGTGGCCCAGGCACAGAGCACTGATTGCAGGAAGGTCTCACCTTCCTCACCTGGACTTTAGTTGCCCAAAGCAGCTCCCAGTTGAAAATTTCATCTTAGAAATTGGTGGAAACACTTGCCATCTCAAGTAGGCAGAAGGGAATCAGTGAATGATACCAGCCTTTTCAAACATTAACAGTTGCTTTGGGTTTTTATAATTTCTGAGAACAAAATCCTAGGAGCGTGGGAAGCTAACTTTTTGAATAAAGTGAAAACTGAGTTTCCATTGGATTCAGCTTCTGAAGTAATCAACAATAAGTGTAAGAGTGAGCATTATCTCCTCCCTCCCATTGCCAAGAAAGCTCCATGGTGCTGGCATGGACTCTTACAACTTTTCGGCAGAGACAGGCTCTGTGGGGAAAGAGTGTGACACCGTGGAGCCCTCACATCTTCTCACTGGGTGGAGGGGAACAGGACAGGAGGAGTCGGCCACCGCTCTTGGAAGTGTCACCGCGCGGACAGATTTATGCCGAATCAGCTGAGGAAAAGGATCTTCTTCCTTAGTGTTCTGATTTCTGGAGCTTCTCTTATCAAGAGACAGAAGGCGAAGGGTGGGCTCCAATGGACGAAGGGTTTGGAGCCCGCTGATCTGTGTCACAGTTGCCTTTCAGTGACACGTCCTTTTCCAAGAGGAAGGTGGATGTTTCTGTTCAAGGTTTTTCTTTCTCAAAGAGGGAGCTGGTTCTGCTTCTGTGCTCTCCACGGAACCAAGTACTTTTTGGCTCACCCCCAGCCCCGCTGCTAACAGGCTTTTTCCGAATCCTGCTATTTGGGGAGCGGGCCAGGGCTGGGGAACTGGGTGCCCTGTGCCCCTGTGAGTCCAGAGCAGACTGCTTGGTGGGGCGGAAGCAGAGCTGCTCCTAGTGTGTCCCAGGTTCTCAGTGCAGTTCAGCTCAAAACCAGCTGTGTGCAGGGAGGATGGGCACACAGTCCCTGTCCCCAGCTGTGACTGTGCAGTGTGTCAAGCCCTGATGATACAGGGGGCGGGGCTGTGGGACTGCGTATGCTGGGGGCATGGACCAGGAGGGGCGGTCTGCAGGCCTGGAAGGGACCGCCTGCCCTGGCCAGGTGGTGCTGCCCTCCCTGCAGCAGGTGCTCCCCCTCTGATCCAGGGAGGCAGGGAGGGCTGCCCTAGACACACTCAGGCAGGCACACACTGCAGCCAGGAGGGCGGCTGCCCCACACTTGTCATCGTGAGATCCATTTCTTTTCCCTTTGGGGCAGCTATTTGAGACAAAAAGAGGAGGAGCTGAAGGACAGCAAACAGCCACGGAAAGCCAGCATGTTCTTTCCTCCTGAGACCCAGCACATGCCCCTCGGACCCCCGAGGTGAAGCAGCCCCTGGAGCGGGCACAGGCTTCATTGTGCTCACGTGGGCGCTCACTCTGCCCTGTCCTGGCTCCCGCCTTCACCAGGTGCCACTGTTCTGGTCTAGGCAGCGTGTTTCCACATGTTCTAGAAAGCTCCATGTGTCATAAGGGTGAGCTCCTCACCCCTCCAATGCTTTGCTTTCCCAGAGCCGCCCCGTTTGGTCTATACCGGAGTTCTGCGTGAAATTTCCTTTGTCAACAACATTGTTTGAGCCCCAGGCCCAGACCACACATACACAGACCCACAGGCTGTCATCCCGCACAGCCCATGCCCACTGTGCACGGGGCCTGACTCTCAGGGGAGGCGTGACCCCTCCTGGGATGTCTCCAGAACCCGCGTCTGTCATTCTGAGGGCGCTCCCTGAGCTGTGACAGAATCGCTCTCTTCTGTCCTCCTTTGCAGACTGGATGGCGTAGTCTGGGCTAGACTGGGTCAGCGGCCCTTTCGGTTCAGGGTGGTCCTTTCCTCTCAGGGTCCTGGCCAGGCAGCTTAGAGAGCCGCAGGGATGTGTCCAGTGACAGCTCACCTCGCGGCATGAAGGGTAAGTAGGCCTTCCTTCTGGGCACTTTCTAGTGCCCTTGGATCTCCGCTCCGGGGTTGGTGCTATCTGTGTGATTTAAAGAAGACGATTAGCAGGTTCTTCAAAGCTTGATGGGTTTGCCTCCATAGGGCACACCATGCCGTTTCAGGCTCAGGCCTGGGAGTTTTCACGGATTGGGGTTCAGATCCCTTCTCCTCACTGACCAGCTCTGGGCACCTGGGCAAGCCGCCCATCCTCCGAGTCTGAGTTCCTGCAGCTTCCGGAAGGGGACAGGGCAGGGAGTTCCGGTCCATCCTGGTCAGAAGACACGGGGTGAGTGTGATTCCTTTACGGTGTTTAAGCTTGTTAATGGTGCAGAAGATGGCTGTGTACGCCTCACAGCTGTTGCTAATTTCAGCTTTAGCAGAACCTCTGCACCTCCCTCCCACATATTTTGTTTTTAAATCCCACTGTGAACTTCTAGAGAATTCCAGCATGTCCTTGACATCCCCAGTGCCAGCCTGGGAGAAGTGTGCTCCGGGTCCCCCAGCAGGGCTCCCTGTGTTCCGTGAGCCAGAGGCAGCGCAGAGCCCACTGGAGGCAGGTGAGTGAGAGTGAGAGACTGACGTGTGTCCCTCTGTGTCCCCTCGCCCTGACACCAGGTTCCTCTGACCCGGCCCTCTTCACCGCAGGCCCGAGAGCTTCCGCAGTGAGGACCTGATGCCCAGCAGGGACACAGCACTCTGTCCCACCCCTCAATTCCAGCACCCCAGGACACACTACCCTCAGCTGCCTGGAGTACCCGACACCCAGAATGGGCCTCTCCACCAGGAGGCATCCAGAAGAGGGGTGTGGCCCAGCCCCAGGGATGGTCACCCTGGAGGAGTTCCTGGAGGAGGGTGACTGGGCTCCCCCTATGCTGCGTGTGGCCCGGGAGTGCTCTTTCCTCACTCTCCCCTCAGATGGACCTGGACCAGAGGGGAGACCTGGACAGCAAAGTCACAGGGAGGGATGGGATGGGGCTGGCGCAACCTGGCTGCAGAGCTGGCTGGATGGGAACATAACCACTAGCCAGAAAGTGACTGTGCTGGCGGCCCGCCCTGACCTGGGAGGCTGTTCTCTCCATCTGTGCAGGGAGCGGCAGAAATGCCAACGTGAAGGGTAAGCCATGCAGTCTCTCTTGTAGTTATATGAAGCTGCCACTGGGCAGGAGGCGGTCCTAGTCCATCTGTCAATAAACGGGCAAGGCTGCGCTCCCATGACACTTTACATATGGACATTGACCTTTGAATTCCATAGAGTTTTCACAAAAGATCGTTTAAAACATTTTTTTAATCATTTACAAATGTAAAAACACTGCTTAACTCACAGGCCATACCAAAGCGAGTGGCAAGTCCTATCCGGCTTAGCATAGTGGTTAGAGCATCAGCCCATGGACTGAAGGGCCTCAAGTTGGATTCCAGTCTAGGGCATATATTCAGTTGCAGGCTTGATCCACCAGTCTTGGTCGGGGCATGTGCATGAGGCACCCAATCATTGTGTCACTCTCACATTGATGTTTCTCTCCCCCTCCCCGCTTCCCTTAATTAACCCCTTCTACTTTATCTAAAAATTAATGGAAAATATATCTCCTCAGTGAAAGGTTAACAACAACAACAACAAAAAGAGAGAGAGTGGATGTCAACGGGCCTATAAAAAGTCCCAGCACACTCTGGCCTGTGCCAACAAGCTCTTCCATCCATCCACCTGCTTCCATTTTTCAGCACTTTCCCTGTGCCTCCCTGGGATTGACACTGGGAAAATGCAAATGCAAAGGCCACAAACCCTGGAGACTGGAAAGAAGGAATGCTATCAGGGCCACTCATGCTGGATGGAGTCATTCGGGCCCTGTCTCTGGAGCGCAGCCTGCTTGGTGGTTTTTGTGGCCAAGAAAGACAGTGATAAGTGCAGCATCTCAGATCAGTGTTCCATGAGCACAGGCCAAAATTAACCATTTTCTAGGTCCTGGAAGGCTCTAGAAGGCAGTTGTACTTCATTTTAATTAAATGAACTAAATGAACTGGCTGCTGTTCACAAGGCCAATGCCTGATGCTGTTTGCTCCTGCCAAGAACTGGATAGTTCTTGGTTGAAGCATCTGCCCCCTGGTAGTCAGTGCGCATCATAGCAACTAGTGGAATGGTCAAACTGTCAGACACTTACTAGCATATTAGGCATATATATATATATATATATATATATATATATATATATGAGGCCCAGTGCACAGATTCATGCACACTGAAAGGAAATTAATTAGAAGAAATATTTTAGAGGCTGGGGAGGGACCACGGGAGATTGGCTGGCTAGAGAGGGACTGTGGGAGGGCTCCAGGGTGTGTCTGGCCATCTCGCCCAGTCCCAATTGGCCAGACCCCACCAGCAAGCTAACTTACCAATCAGATCATCTGCCTCCTGGTGGTCAGTGTGCATCATAGCGACTGTTTGAACGGTCAAATGGTCAGACACTTAGTATATTAAGCATATATATATATATATATATATATATATATATATATATACATATATATATACACACACAAGAGAAGAGGCCCAGGGCATGGAATTCATGCACTTGCGGGGGGGGGGGGGGGGTGTCCCTCAGCCAGGCCTGCGCCTTCTCCCAGTCTGAGACCCCTCAGGGGATCTCCACCTGCTCGCAGTCAGACATCCCTCTTGCAGCCCGGGGCCCTTGCAATCCAGGACCCCTCACTCCTTATCGCCCACCTGCAGTGGAGGCAGGAGAAGCTCTGCCACTGCTGCTGAGCTAGCCAGCCGTGAGCCCAGCTTCTGGCTGAGTGCCGCTCCCCTTGTGGTAGCACACTGACCACCAGGGTGCAGCACCTCTGTTGAGTGTCTCCCCCTGGTGGTCAGTGTGCGTCATAGAAACCAGTCTTTTGGTCATTCAGTTGATTTGCATATGTAGCCCGGTGCACAAATTCATGCACATTGATAGGAAATTAATTAGAAGAAATATTTTAGAGGCCAGGGAGGGACCGCGGGAGGTTGGTTTCAGGGAGTGTCCAGCCCATCTCGCCCAGTCCTGATCGGCCAGACCCCAGCAGCAAACAAACCTACTGGTCAGACCATCTTCCCTGGTGGTCAGTGCGCATCATAGCAACTGGTCAGAGGGTTGAATGGTTGGACACGTAGCATATTATGCTTATATATATATAGACTTCTAAATGACAAAAGTATAGAGATGGAGCACCGGTTAGTGGTCATCAGGTGTAGGCATGGGGGTGGGGGTGGTGTATGTGACTATAAAGGAGAAGCATGAGGGAGAGCTTTAAGGTAATAGAGAAGTTTTGTTCCTTGACCGTGGTGTCTGCACAAATCTACACACACAGAACTTCCTGGAATACACACACACACTCACACACACACACACAGACACATACACACACACATCCTTGTAAACTGATAAAACCTGAAAAAGGTCTGAATATGATGTCAGTTCCCTAGTTTTGATCATGTACTGAATTATGTACTAAAGTTATGTAAGATGTTACCTCTGGAGTAAAAAGAGTGCAAGACCCCTCTACTATTTTGCAACTTCCTGTGATTTATAATTATTTCAAAATAAAGAGGTAAGTAAATGGCCAAAGACATGAATACACATCTCCTCTAAGAAGATAAATAAATGGCTAATAAGCACATGAGAAGATGCTCAACATCATAAATCATTAAGGAAATGCAAATTAAAACCCCTTCACACTCACTGGCATGGCTACAATCACAGACCAACAATACCCGATCTTGTCCAGGAGAAGGAAGCTGAACCCTTCAGGCATGGCTGGTGGGAATGGAAACAGTCTGGCAATTACTTAAAAAGTTAAAAGTGCATTTATCATTTGACCCAACCATTCCACTCCTAACAATCTACCCAAGGAAAAAGAAATCACAGATGTCCCCACAAAGACCTTAGCTCCAGTGTTCATAGCGCAGTAACTCACAATGTCAAAAAGTGGGAGCAGACCAAGTGTCCATCAACTGCTGAGTTATAAACCAAACGCGGTGCATGCGCACCACGGACAAGGGCACAGAGAGGACCACAGCATCACACGCGCTACACATGGGCCTGGCAAACATTGTGCTGGTGAACGAAGCGGTCCACAAAAACTTCCTTTCATATGATTCTATAATCTGTCCAGGAAAGGCAAACCCACAAAGACCGGAAGCCTGCAGAGCGGCTGCCCGAGGCTGGGAACAGGAATAAGACTGACTGCAAATCACATACGAGGGATCTTCTTAAGATGAGAGGAATTTAAAAAGTTGGATTGTGGTGATGGGTGCACAACTCTGTTCATTACGTAAAACCATTTAATTGCACACTTAAACATGGCAAATTTATGGCATGCAAATTATTAAAATATAGCTACTTAAGCAGCAAGAAAGAATGAGAGAGAAAGAGAGAGAGAGAGAGAGAGAGAGATAATGACTGACTGCAGGAGGGCTCCAGGGTGTATCTGGCCCATCTCGCCCAGTCCCAATTAGCCAGACCCCAGCAGCAAGAGGGGTCTCCTGCAGTCCCTTATCTACACAGAATCTATGGAATATGCACTTCCCTTGACTGCAGCTGGGACTCTACTAAAGAGCAGGAGAACTTCTCCCACATTGGTCAGTTGTAATGGACACTGTTGAGGACCTTGAATTTTTCTCTCTGCCAGATACATTAAAGAAATAGCTGTCAGCATTGGTTCAGAAATCTATGAAAAGTCATTATTCTGCAAGAAACCTAAAAACTCCATGGGCCAAGCAATGACCTTAGAGACCCCCAAACACTTCTAGGATTTGAATTTCATGATCTCTGAGATTACTTTCACTTTGAGTCTGAGTCAGCTCCACAGCTTTTTTTGGGTGGTGGGGGAAGGAGAATCAAAATACATTGAATTAACATCAATGGACTTTTTCTTTTCCTTCCATATTACGCTAGTCACCTACTGCTAAAGTAATGCAGACTTGAATTTTAACCCATCAAGGGGCTCAGGCATTTCATAACATCTGTGTGTGTGTGTGTGTGTGTGTGTGTGTGTGTGTATGTGTCCCTCTCTCTCTCCCTCCCCTCTCTCCTACTAGGTTCTACTTCCTCACTCATTTTAAAACCATGCCACTTAATGCCCCAAAATTTCTTCCTGGAGTGGTGCAGAAGACCAGAAACCTGTAACAGGGATATGCAATATATTCAACTTACCAACAAGGTCTTTAAAGACAGGGGTTTTTATTTTATATGTGAGGACCAACACAGAGAAGCGCCATCAGCACTGTATTCCCATCTCTCCTTCCCTTCCAACCCGCCCCCCTAAGAGCATGCATTTGCCTGCTGTGTCACAGCTCACCGCCTACCTCTGTGTGTGATAAACACAACCTCCTTTCTCCTCAGCCTACTCTACCCCTCCTCAGTCCCTCTCCCCTGTATTTCCAATGCTTTCCCAGCTTGGGTGTGCTCTTTAAAACCTACTCTCTCAAGATAAAGGTCTCAAAATATAACGGTGTGCTGGCTATTATTTTTAAATCTTTATTGTTGGAAGTATTACATGTATCCCCTTTTTTCTCCCATTGACCCCTTATAGACTGCCCCTGCCCCACACCCCAGGCCTCCACCACGCTATTGTCTGTGTCCATAGGTTATGCATAGATGCATACAAGTTCTTTGGCTGATCTCTTCCCACCCACCCATCCACTCTCGCCACCTCTGACATTCGACAGTCTGTCCCATGTTTCTGTGTCTCTGGATCTATTTCAACGGACTATTAGATGACATGAAGGACACATTGAAAATTGGCAGGTGTGACAATGGTGTTACAGTTAGTTGAGGAACTGCCCTCACTTTTTAGAGACACACTGAGGTATTTGGTCATTAAGACGCATTTTCTTTAAGTAGGTCAGCATACACAAACTCGCCCTTGACCCAGACCTCCGTCTGGCTAGTTGTGTATCCTTACGGCCATTCAAAGGCAGACTCCTTCACACAGCCTCTATGTCCATGTTCACTTCCTCAGCCCCATTTACTTCCTCCCCCAACTCCTCTCCATCACCTGCTCCCCACGTGTTGTAGCCAAGGTCCCTGTGCAACCCATCAGAAGGGAAGGAATCCTCTCTCCTTGCTCAGGCCTCAGGACTCCAGAAGGAGGCTGACTTCCCTGTAAGCCTCATCCACAAGGAAGCGGAGATTGGAAAACAGTTTTAGAAACTACGACATCCATTCTTAGTTGAGACAGAGGAAAATGGACTCGGTCGCACATTGCTGACGGGGGTGTGAATTCCCTCCTAGAAAAGTCTGGCAGAATCTATTTAAAAGTACACATGCTTTCCCCACCTGTCTTGAGAGAATCTAGTGAATAAGCACAAATTACATAAGAAGATTTATTGTAGAGATATTTTCAATAGCAACACCCTGGAAACCAGTTCCATATTCATCAATAGGAAATTAGATGAAGAACTCTGGTATGTATGCTATGAAATATTATGTACCTCTTAAAAATAAAGAGATGTGTGTGTGTGTGTGTGTGTGTGTGTGTGTGTGTGTGTTGAACTGGAGGGATGGCCATGATATGTTATTAAGTAGAAAAAAGTAGTCAGTGGAAAAAGCAAGTTATCGAGTATGAGTAAAATATGTTCCCATTTTTCATTACAGAAGGAAAACTGCTATATAAATATATAAATGTACACATGCACACACATGTATGAAAGAAGAAACACATACATATTTATATAAAAATATGGAATAATACCCACACACAAAAACTATTAACCTTGGTGAGTATGAAGGAGAGGGATTATAGAGAGGACAGGGAAATTAAGTGTTTGTGTATCTTCTTGTTTGGTTTGACTTTTTGCACTGATTCTACATCATTTTTATAATGTAAAAATATAATAAAATATTTTAATTGAACATAAAATATTCTGACCCCCTACTATCAATAAGTTAAATAATATTATCAACACCATATTTTTCCCTTTTTTAAAAATTGAAATGTAATTAACATGTAACATTATATTAGTGTTATGGTATACAACTTAATGATTTGATATTGCATATATTGCAAAATGATCACCACAGTAAATCAAGTTAATATCCATTACCACACAGTTATAATTTTTTTTCTTGTGGACACCACAATTCTTAAATCATCAGTTTATTCATTCACTAATTCAGCCCATGGGCTCTGCATCCAGTTGATCCATATTCAGTGATGCCTGACATATGCTACATTGTAGGGCACAGCAGGGAACAAAACAGAGCCAGACACCACCTTCAAGGTCTACAAGTTAGAACAGGTATTAAACGAGCAGAGCATGTGAACAGAGTGTGACAAGGCCACAAAATAAAAGCGTGGGGTCCTGTGAGGAAATCCTAGGGTGCCGATGAAGCTGCTTGCACCATGCGACCAGCAAAGTCACTTTGAGAAGAACACGCCTAAACTGAGACCCAAAGGTTGAGATGTAACCAAGAGTTGGCCAAGAGCTGAGAGGAGCATCGACCCACTCCACAGGGGGAGGCTGGCTGTAAGAAGCCTCTGTTTGATGTGCACAAGAAATCAAGAGAAGGTCAGGGTGCCTGGAGCTCCCTGAGCAAGGGAAGGTGGAGTGAGATGAGGTCAGAGAGAGGCCTGGATACCGCGGAGCTATATGTGCCAGGGAGGAGTGTGGCTCTGGTTGTGAAGTACGCCGACAAGGATGTAACTCCCAGAGGACTGCCAGGATGGAAGTTAACGTTATGAGCCAGACGGTGGGACAAGTTGATCACCCCACATGTCCACCTACTATGTGCTAGACACCCTGAGAAAGTACAGGGTGAATGTGAAATATAACCTTTTTCCTTGAAGACATTACCAGAATGCCAGTGGTATTGTTGATGCTCAGGTGCCTTTGTCTTTTCATCTCTGTGTATATGACCGTCTCTCACCACCCACAGGCAGGCATCTGCATGGCAAGGAAGGGGCTGCTTTTCTTTCACCTGGGCAAGAGGAATGTGTGTGATTGGGACTCTTACAGTAGAAAAGAAGAAACACATTTGGAATTCAGCTTTTGACTACCAGAACAGAATTTTCAAGACAGTATTTTGGAAGTCATACTTTATTATTAAGATATAAAGTAGATATTCTCTAGGTGCCAATTAACGTGTGAAAAGCTAGACCTGCCTGACTTGAAGTGAGAACATGTCTCTGCACTCACCGCCACGTCAGTGGACCAGGCTTTCTGAGAGGAGACACACTGCTGCTGTGCTTTTCCAGGGCTGCAGCCTTTTGGCCAGTAGGAGACGCCACCCCGCCCCTCCCTGCTTCCTGCTCCCTGCTCTCCACCAGGAAGTCCCGCCCCTGCTGGAAGTTAGAGTGGGTGTATTTGGAAGATGGTGGCTTTCCAGTGCTCATGGCCTCAGGAAGCACAAGGCAGGCATGGGCCCGTGGGCGGAGGGCTGCAGCGGGGGGCAGGGCCCTGAAGCTGCTAAGCCCACGGTGAGGAGTCCACTGGGACCTCTGCGGAGGACAGCTCATTGCAGGTAGTCCCTTAACTTCCCCAGAAGGTGGCCAGGGCAGGGCAGGGCAGAGGGCAGGCCGGGCTCTGCGGGCACCTGCTGCTTAGGGATCCGGCCTTCTGAAGTCAGGGTGTTATTTCATCCTCACCACGGCCAGTCCCGCTAGTCCCTGCACAGTATGACGGAGCCCTGGCGCCTTCCTCCTGCCCCGTGAGGGTCCAGACTTTCCTAGTGTCTCCCACTACCTCCCCCTCCTGTGTGAGACCGGGATCCTCCACAACCAGATGTTTCTGGCTGGGACAGAATTTCAGGGAGATGTAGTTAAAGCCATAGACCTGACCACCGACAGCAGGTCAAGAATTCACTGGACGTGAGCACAAGAAGTTAATGGTCCACTTCTCACTTAACCTTCACTCCTGGCATGAAGGACACCAGATAAGACTGGTTCCAGGGAAGCCATTGTGGTGCTTCAGCTAATGGCATCCCCTGAATCCTGTGCCCCAGCCATGAGCTCTCCTGATGCTGCGCCCATTAAACTCCAGTTCTGTGGGGGTAGGAAGGTCCTCACGGAATTGAGAGTGGGTCACAAAGCCCTTGGGGTCAGTCACTGAATTGCTCTTGAGTCACTTAAAACTAAAATCAGGTCTCTGCAGATTTGTGTTAAAATCCCATCGAACGAAGGTATGTGCTTAAATAACTTCAGTGACATGAACGGTATTGCTATATTTAAATGCTATATTAAGTTATATTTTATTTTGAAGACATCAAATAAATTTAAAATTTGATAAAATTAAATAATTTCATTGGTGTGTTCAAAACATCCAACCTGAGTGGCTTTTAAGCATGGGTTTTTATTGATATCTAAAGAATTCTAATTTCTCCTTTTTAAGTTATATTTGAACATAATATAGTGGCTCTTCAGGTTTATCTTTAGTGAAGGGGCTCAAATGGGGAGTTTACAGGTTAAATTTATTTATTAACTAAAGAATATTCCAAGCCTATAGGAGCTGGCCTCTGTGAAGTCATCGTACCATCCTACCCACCTGGGCCTTTCTCGGGAGTCTTCTAGCATTTAGTTTTTGCACTGTGGCAGTGACACATGTATATTACAGTCTAACCTGTTGAGCTCACTTGCACCCACAATTTAACTAGCCCCTAATAACCTGCTCTCCCCCCAGGTTTCTTTCTTCCGGCTTTTATTCCCCAATGTTTAAAACTTTCTCATCCAGTGTCTCAGTGGCTGGTCACACCTGCCAGTTGTCTGGCACAGCTGTGTTCCTCCAGGTCTAGGTCTCACTTCCTGACTGGACCATTGACATCCATCCAGGTCATCCTACTTCTGCCTCATCCTCCTACAGTCTCAGCCTGCATTTCAGAGTGAGTGATGTTAGATATGCATCGTTGTGCAGCGTTACAGACAGAGATGCGTTTGAACACTTCTAACAGTGCTGTTTTTCCAGGGAACCAGATGGCTGCTGGCCAAAGCACAGCACCTTGTAGAAGATGAGGGGGTGTACTTATAGGGGAGGTTTGAGTGCTGTGGCAGATTGCTCTGTGCTTCATTCACCAGTCCGTGCTGTTGTCTATCAATGCTGTACACTCAGACTGGTTTTCAAAGATTATGCCCTGAGGTAGTGTACACCTTATCATAAGTGTATCTATGAGTTAATCCTTTATAATAAAGAGGTAATATGCAAACTGGCCGTCACTCCGCCACAAAGATAGGAGTGCCCAGAGCGGAGGCGGGGTTTCCATAACACAAGATGGCTGTACCCACAGCTGAGGCGAAGTTCCCATGAGCCTTAATGAGCAATCAGCAGGGACCTGAGGCCTTGCCACCCATCCCCCGCCCCCATGGGGCTTGATAGGGGACCTCAGTACGCGCCCCCCCCACCCTGGCACCAGGTTGGGGGACCTCAGGCCATGCCCCCTGCCTTGGCATAAGGCCAGGGCACCTCAGGTTGTGCCCCATTTCTGGCAGGGCTTCACGGGGAACCTCAAGGTGTGCCACCCGGCCCTGGTGTTGGGCTGTGAGAACTCAGGCTGCTCCCTCTGCCCTGGTGCCAGGCCAGAGGACCTGAGGCTCCAACCTCCCACCCGGCAGGGCTTTATAGGGGACCTCAGGCCATGCCCCCTGCCTGGCAGGGTTTGACATGGGGTTTGACAGGGGACCTCAAGGCGTAACCTTCACCCTGGCCTGGGCTGGGAGACCTCAGGCCATGCCCCCCACCCCAGCATCGGGCTAGGGGACCTGAAGCTGCGCCCACCCCCAGGGGGATTGACAAGGGTGGAACCGGATGGGTCTAGATCCAGCCCAGTGTGGGGGGACTGGCTGGGCCTCGTGTGATTTTGAGGCACACGTGGGTGGGCGGGAACTTGACTCTGGGTCCTGTGGTGCACCCAAGACTCTGACTGGAGGAAGATTTTTATAAACATTTTACTAATTTTCTTTCATCTCTGACACTTCTATTATAACGAAAGGGCAAATAGCAATATTAAAATATTTCCTCTAATTAATCTCCTTTTAATATGCACAAATTTTGTGCACTCGACCACTAGTTTTAATATATTTTTGTTGACTTCAGAGAGAAAGGGAAAGGGAGAGAGATAGCGTGGGATCCCTTAACACGACCCGCGTGGTTCAGGGCCCACTCAGGGTCCGGTTTCTGGAGGAGGCCGCAAACTAAAATGAAGAGAGAGAGACTAGAAAAGAGTTAATTTGGGAAAATGGGGGGCCAGGCGGGAGTCAACCTCTAGTGGGAAGACTACCCTAGGCTCTGGCCTAGCTATCCATTTTATTGAGGCTATGGGATACAACCATTACCCTTAAGCAGCTTTGGGAAACACCCATAGCCCTTAAGCAGGTAATAACCGGATTATCATATCAGTAAGGATTTACATGATTACAAGATGGGGAAGTTGCCTCAGTTACCATTGTCTCAATTAGATAGGGAGTGGTTGACTCTGACCTTTCAGAGCTTCAAGGTTGACCAGTCTCTTTCTATTAGTGAGACAATGATTGGTTTCCAGCAGATAGAAACATCAATGATGAGGAAGAATAACTGATGGGTTGCCTCCTGCATGCCCCCTATTGGGAATTGAGCCAGAAACCCTAGGCATGTGCCCTGACTGGAATTGAACTGTGCCCTCCTGGTTCATAGTTCATTGTTCAACCACTGAGCAACACTGGCCAGACTTATGGATTAATTTTTAAAGTACTGACTCTTTCAACATAAACATCTAATTTTGTTGAAAGGAAGGATCCCTGAGAGTAACTTGCTGGCACGATTGTCAAGTGTTTGCTCACAAGGTTCATTGTTTCTATGCTGGGATCTCCCCAGTCACAAAGCTGACTGGCAGCCATAGCTGAGTTTCATCAGCGTGGCCCTCACTGTTTTCTCCACCCTGGTGATTCCCTGAGACCCCACCCCATCCAATTTGCATCCCTACCCAAGCAGTTTGTAGCCAATTTTCCATATGAGTGGCCTATCCTGGCTCAGGCTTCAGACTTTGTTCTCAAACAAGCAGCATCTGGCATCAAACCTATCAATAAAAGGCCCAAGACTCTACACTAGCACCAGCACGTTTTGCTTCACAGCTGGGTCTTGCCTTGGCACTTCCCAGCTCAAAACAAGTAGCAGCCATCTGCAGATCTCTCTAGCTCCTGCCAGGTGGTCCCAGGCAGTGGCTGACTTTGCACCTCCTGGAGGCCCCAAAGCCAATGAATCTGGTGGACAGCTTCAGATCATAACAGATTACAACTCTGCACATCCACAAGCAGCACACTCAAGGAGCTGACTCAGTGAGCACCAAAGCCCCATTGAAACAAGTCCTGTTCCATAGGGGTGTCTCCAGCACAGAAGCGCTTCCATTTTGGATGCAGCTGGTCCACACAACCCATCAGCCTGGAAATCAATTCCTCCCAGTGATGCCAACAGCAGTCAAGGCTCAACTACAACAAGACTGTGCACACAGCCCACACAGGAGCATGCCTAGAGTGCCCTGTTAGGTGACTGGGGAGGTGGAGCCACTAGGCCCTACAGGACACCTAATACACAAGTTCTCTCTACCAATTGCAGGAGACATAGTAGCTCTACCTAATACGTAGAAATAAACACAGGGAAGCTACCAAAATGCAGAGACAAAGAAACATGTCACAAATGAAAGAAATGGAAGTAAGCAAACTACTGGAGACAGAGTTCAAAACTATGGTTCTAAGATTCCTCAAGGAACTTTTTCTTTTTTTTTTAATTCAATAAATCTTTATTGTTCAGATTATTACAATTTTTTCTCCTTTTCCCCCCCATAGCTCCCCTCCACCCGGTTCCCACCCCACCCTCTGCCATTACCTCCCCCGCACTGTCCTCTTCCATAGGTGGACGATTTTTATCCAGTCTCTTCCCATACCCCCCACACCCCTTACCCATTGAGAATTATCAATCCACTCCCGTTCTATGCCCCTGATTCTATTATATTCACCAGTTTATTCTGTTCCTCAGATTTTTAATTCACTTGATTTTTAGATTCACTTGTTGATAGATATGAATTCGTTGTTCATAATTTTTACCTTTACTTTTTTTCTTCTTCTTCCTCTTAAAGAATACCTTTTAGCATTTCATATAATACTGGTTTGGTGGTGATGAACTCCTTTAGTTTTCTCTTATCTGTGAAGCTCTTTATCTGACCTTCAATTCTGAATGATAACTTTGCTGGGTAGAGTAATCTTGGTTGTAGGTTCTTGCTATTCATCACTTTGAATATTTCTTGCCACTCCCTTCTGGCCTGCATAGTTTCTGTTGAGAAATCAGCTGACAATCGTATGGGTGCTCCCTTGTAGGTAATTAACTGTTTTTCTCTTGCTGCTTTTAATATTCTCTCTTTGTCTTTTGCTCTTGGCATTTTAATTATGATGTGTCTTGGTGTGGTCCTCTTTGGATTCCTTTTGTTTGGGGTTTTGTGCGCTTCCTGCACTTGTAGGTCTATTCCTTTCACCAGTTAGGGGAGGTTTTCGGTCATTATTTATTTTAATAGGTTTTCAGTATCTTGCTCTCTCTCTTCTTCTGGCACCCCCATTATTCTGATGTTGGTATGCTTGAAGTTGTCCCAGAGGCTTCTTACACTATTTTCAAATTTTTGCACTCTTTTTTCTTTTTCCTTTTCCAGTAGAGTGTTTTTTCTTCTTTTTATTTCAAATCTTTGACTTGATTCTTGTGTTTCTCTAGTCTGCTTTTGGGTCTCTGTATAATATTTTTTTTATTTTAGTCAGTGTATGTTTAATTTCTAGTTGGTCCTTTTTCATATCCTCCAGGGTCTCATTAAATTTATCGGCCTTTTCTAGGAAATTCTTGAAAAACCTTATAACCGTGGTTTTGAACTCTATATCCAGTTGTTTGTTTTCCTCCATTTCTTTCATTTGTGATCTGTTTCTTTGTCTCCACATTTTCGCTGCTTCCCTGAGTTGGTAGGGTGGCTATGTGTGCTAGGTGTCCTATGTAGGGTGCAGGTCAGCTACTGTCTGATGCCACCCAGCAGAAGCTACAGGGAGAACTACAGTTTTCTCCTCTTTGCTTGGGTTTTGGAAGTTTTGGAGCTGTCTGACCAGAGCTACAGTTTGTTAGGTTAAGCTGCGATAGGGCAGGCCATTAATATGCAAAAGCCGCTACGTGGAGCTTGGGTGGGTTTGTAGATTGTGCGGGATGGGGTCTCAGGGGGTCACTAGGCTTGGGCGTGGCAAACAGCAATGGCTGCCATTCAGCCATCTCTGCGTCTCTGACTTTCCCCGTCCACATGTCCCGTGCCCCAGCACAGTAAACATTGATTGCTGGTCCCACCTCTGCAAGAAAGTTACCCTCACTTTCCGACCTGATGGCAGACAGTCCAGCTTCTCCCCGTAGGAGTTTGGGTCCCCAGCGTCTCCCCAGAAACTGGAGTTTAGAGTAATCAGGAGCTTGTCTTCCTTCGCGCTGAAAGAAGCAAAGTGCCCAGTCGCCCACCGCCAGCCCAATTCTCGCGCCCCCGTACCTCAGCTTTTCAGCGCTTGTGCACGTCTTAATGTTCTTTTCTCTTTCCTTCTAGTTGTAGAACTTCCACTCCGCCAGCTTTCCCATGGTTCTGGGTGATAGATGTTTTGTCTTTTAGTTGTAGTTTTGAAATTGTGTGAGACAGCAGTTTAAGTGTTTACTTTTGCCGCCATCTCTGTTTCACGGAAATATTCACTCAAGGATCTTAATGAGAGTTTCAGGGGACTTAATGAATGCTTCAAGGGAATTAATGAGAGATTCAAGGGACTTAGACTTTCAAGGATCTTGGTGAGAATGCCAAAGACATAAAAAAAGGACCAGTCAGAAATTAAGCATATACTAACTGAAATAAAGAATATTTACAGGAATTCAACAGTAGAGTAGAGGATTCTGAGAATCAAATAAATGATTTGGAATATGAGGCAGCAAAAAACACCTAATAGAACAAAAGGGAAAAGAATAAAAAGTTATGGAGGTAATGTAAGGAGCCTCTGGGACAACTTTCAGTGTACCAACATCCCCATTATGGGGGTGCTAAAGGAGAAGAGAGAGAGCAAGATCTTGAAAACCTACTTGAAGAAATAATGACAGAAAACTTCCACCACATGGTGAAATAGTCTTGCAAGTTCGGGAAGCACAGTAAGTCCCAAGCAAGATGAATCCAAAGAGGCCAACATCATAACTAAAATGTCAAGGGTTAAAGAAAAACAGAGGATTTTAAAAGCAGCAAGGGAGTGCTCATGTGACTGTCAGCTGTTTTCTCAACAGAAATTTTGCAGGCCAGAAGGGAGTGGCAAGAAATATTCAAAGAGATGAATAGCAAGACTACAACCAAGAGTACTCTACCCAGCAAAGCGATCATTTAGAATTGAAGGTCAGACAAAGAGCTTCACAGACAAGAAAAAGCTATAGGAGTTCATCACCACCAAGCCAGTATTACATGAGATGTTGAAGGGTATTCTTTAAGAAGAAGAAGAGGAAGAAGAAAAAAGATAAAAAATATGAACAACAAAATGGCAATAAATACATATCTATCAGCAACTGAATTTAAAAATCAGTTAAATTAAATTTGTAATGAACAAAATAAACAGACAAAATAGAATCAGAGGCATGGAAACAGAACAGACTGACAAATCTCAGAGTTGAAAGGAGTGACGGGGGTGTGGGACGATATTAAGGAAAAATCTTATATTCATATATGCATTAACTAAGGACACAGACAACTGGGTGGTAAAGGCCTGGACTGGGGTGGGATCTGAGTGAATGGGGACCCTGCATGGCCAAGGGGGAGCATCTGTAATGCTCTCATCAATAAATATTTTCCTTAAAAAACAACAACAAAGGATTTAGTAAGGAAGGAAAAAAAAAGGATATTTATATGTGCCCTGACTGGAATCAAACTGTGACCTCCTGGTGTCATAGGTTGATGCTAATAAATATATTAAAACTATTTAATTATGATATATACATATATAAATAAAAATAAAACATGATCTATGTTTCATTTATTTATTTTAGGTGCTACAATAAACAGTAATCACAATAGAATTTAGCTATGTTATCCTAGCCTTTTCATATCATAGTTCATAAAATATGACCTACAAAATTTCCTGCCTCCCACCAGATACTGTCACCTGTCATACCTCTTCAGTTTGTTCTGCTGGTAGAATTCCTGGAATTATTTGAAAAGTCAGAACCCAGAAGTAACACTTCCATTGAGGCAGAGGCAGAGGAAGCAGATACAGAATTGCAAGTGGCTAAAATGGCAGCATTCTTCTTGAAAAAATGAGGAGTTTAAGAAATGTTTGTCTTTATTTACTATTATTCCTCAGTGACAGGAACATCCCAACACTTTAACGTTTCTGTCTTCTAGAATTTCTATCAAATAAATAATTACATATTAATTATTTATTAATGTAGACACTACGTAACTCCCCCCTGAAAAGACAAAACAAAACAAAACCACACAGAAAAGTTACAGGGAATGGAAAGAGAGCTGGAAGGAGGAGGAAATATCTCCCAGCACTTAGTGAGGGTCTCTGGCCCCTCTACATCGGGACATTAAGAACTAGCTGCACAGGTCTCCTTGTCAGAGAGTAAGACACGGGAAGCCTTTCTGGCAGTAATCAGTAAAATCTATATGTTTCATACCCTTTTACACTAAACTTAGGGATATCTAGTGTTTTGAAGAAGCAAATGCAGATTTTCATGACATTCAGTTTATAAAATGTAATCATTGTCTCAAACTTAGAAGGAAATACACGTAATATCAAAATGGTTGGTGAATGGAGTTACCTATAAATGAAAATGTGTATTTGCTAAAAGGACTAATTTTGTAAATAAAAGTCTAGAAAATCAAAAAATTGAAATCCATTACATATTTCTTTTAATTTTTAAGAGAGAAAGAGAAGAAGGCAGAGAGAGAGGGAAAGGCAGAGAGAGAGAAATATCGATTTGTTGTTCCATTTATTAATGCATTCATTGGTTGATTCTTGTACCCTGACTGGGGATCAAAGTGGCAACCTTGGCATATCTGGACCAGGCTCTAACCCACTGAGCTACCAGGCCTGGGCAAAACCCATTATCTATTTACCCATAAAGAAGTTTGGAGAATTATTTTTTTTCAGTGTACCTAAACTTGTTTTAGCATATGATGTTTTAAAGGTGAGATCAAATGTTAAATACTATAACTTAGTAATTTCTATGTGTTTCTCTATGTCATCTATATTGTATAGTGATGTTTGCCTAATATCCAAAAAGTGTCATTGCATAATAAAAAAGTATATTAACTAAAAACATTCTTTAGTTTTATGAAATTTGGGTTTTTTTTAAAGTAATGGTATAGTATTTCTCTTAATAATTCAGTGAACAGATCAATGCTGTCTAATACACACATTTTTGTGTCTAAGCATGTCTATCAAAATGTTAAAATAATTACTTTTATACACAAATTTATATGAAATACATTTTATTTAGCTGTTATCTTTCCAGTAGTTTGATACAAAAATAGCATTCGATATGGAAATGACAAAGCAGAGAGATGTCATTTGTATGCAATTTATATTAGCTATCCAGTAACACTGCCAGCTAACAAAATTTGTTTGAACCTCTATTAATCATTGAATTATTATTATTTTTAGTTTCTAGGTGGATAGTAATCTTTCAGTTTACATAGCACCTGAAAAGAAATAAATGAAGTGTAGACCATATTTTATTTTTATGTATATATGTACAGTACATGTTATAATTAAGTAGTTTTAATACCACAGTGTTTAAATAAATGTATTACATTCATTTTCTCTGGGATTAATTTCAGCCAACAGAGTAGGGGTATTCTACTACTTCAATAACATTTTAGAATAGTTTTTTTACATTAAAAAATGGTAATGAAAAAATATGGTAAATACGAGGAATGCTTATTTTTCTTAACCCTTGTTTGTGGAAGAAGAGTACAATGTAAATGGAAGATCTTCCTCTAAAATAATTTTGTAAAACTCTTTTAATGGCTCCCAAGTACCTTTAAAAGTTTCAGACATAGCCATAGGAATGTGTGTTACTAAACAGGAATTCTTTGTCCCTATTTAATATATCTGCATTACGGTTCAGGTGTTTGTGACATTGGGATAAGTCATATGACACAGTTGGTTATCTTAAAAATTGCTTCAGTTTTTCAAAGTATTTTTAGGCTGATATATCAAATTAGCCCATTTTAAAATTCTATAAAGGAGAAACAGCTGTCTTTAAGATAAAATCTTTTTTAAAAAACAGTTTGCTCATCATCAGTAAACATTCTATTCGCAGTGCTAAACCTAGACAAGATGGTAAGGTAGGAAAATATTTTTTCTCTTTGGGTTCCCTACTGCTCTTAGCATTAGGCTCTCCTTCCCCCTCCATGTTTTTAGTGTTCTCCTGGTCTTGCCTTTCTGGAAATAAAGTCATCATAAAGCAAAGTATTAGACGGTTCATGGTATCCTCCGTGGACTATTTGCATTTGTACAGAAAAGAATGGTCAAAGAAACCAACAATTGAAACCTACACACATACAGGAAAGAAGAAGGAGAGTGAATGAATGGCTTCCTGAGTGGATGATGGATGCACGGGTGAATGAATGGTGGTAGGCTTCAGGCATGGGAAGTCTTTATTTCTCCGGGACTCCTACTGTGTCAGTGATGGTCTATCCTGTGAGAAGAGGGTCTGCCAAGTAGATTCTGCCGCTATGTTGCTTTACCATACATCTTAGTAATAACTCTCAACCACTGACATGTAGTGTGAACTTTACCTTTTCTCACTTGTCATACCAGCTTGAGATCAAATCCCTTTTTTGTAGGGAGGCATGGGAGAGGAGTTGGCCGAAGGCACCTGCCCCTGCCTTGACTTTTCCAAACAAGTTTGAACACCCGGTTGTTTACTTGCTTGAAAGACACTACAAATACATGTGTTATCTCAAGGATGCTTACCCTGCTGATAGTTTCTAATAGTTAATTTTAGTTCAAGCTGTTGTTACAATAAAAGCCTAAGAAGGCAGACGAACAGGGCTGTTTCGGCTCCGATAGCCAAGCAGTCCCTTAGCCTCCCTTTCACAGAAACATGTGTCAGAGTAACCCGTTCATCCATCCCTCAGGGTCTGCTGGTCAGTCCCGGCAATTTTTGTTTGATTGTCTGTTTAAGGCTGGAAGACCACATTCGTTCTGTGGCACTATTGAACACGTGACACCAGATACTGTCAGAGGGGGAGATTCAGGACATGACAAGGTATGTTCTATTTTTGACACATCTTTATATATCTCTATAAACTGTATAATAAGAATCCTAGCTAATAACGTAGGTAGAGTCTCCAACAGAGTCCTCTTTCTGGTGTTGCCTTATCTTTACTTTTTCTCTCCTTTGCTTTGTATACATGAACACATTATGATATCTAGGGTTGTGGAGGAAAAAGATAATAGAGAGGATTCCTCTTTTTTCAAGTTTTATTGGGGAGGATAATCTTTTGTTTTATAGAGTAACACTCTTTGTTAAAGGAAACCTCTATTTCTCCAAAAGCAACAAATTCTTCACATGCTAGTAATAATTTTTACGTTTTTTCCATTAAAAGAATCTGTATCTTGAGCAAAGCACCAGTGGTAGCTCTATATAAAACGAAAATCATTCATTTTCTGTTGCATGGGACCTGCTCTTTTAGGACTCAGCTGAGCCACAGCACAGTACAGAGGTGTCACTGAATGCACAAACTGTCACTGTTCCTGTGTGAGTCGCGCTTGGTGATTTTGGACAGCGCATATTAGCATTACTGATTTTTGTTAGAAAAATACCCGGGACATATAGTTGGCCGTGTCACCTTAGGTTGATATTTGCTTTCTAAGAGGGCATTGAAAAGGGAATCGCTCCTATTTTCTTATTTCCAATTGTGCTTTTAACTTTGTAGACATACTGGAGACACTCTTGATGATCTCTCCCACAGAAATAATCATTGTAACACTGCTTGGAGAAAGAAAATAATCCAAGATAGTCTCTATTTTCCTAAGCCCTGTAAAGCTGCAGTCGCCAACTGGTGGTCCACAGACCACTGGTGATCCGTGAGGTCTGAAAGGTTGGCAATGGTGCTCTAAAGTGCTCAAATTTTCCTCCCCACTTTCTTTGTATGTGCAAAATGAAGGCTGGGAGGAGGCTTTTAAGTAATTATGTTATAAAATCTAGGTCACATGTCCAGTTCTTTCTCTTTTTAAAAAATATATTTTATGGATTTTACAAAGAGGAAGGGAAAGGGAGAAAGAGTTAGAAACATCGATGAGAGAGAAACATCGACCAGCTGCCACCTGCATGTCTCCTACTGGAGATGGAGCACACAGTCAAGGTACATGCCCTTGACCAGGTTTGAACCTGAGATCCTTCAATCCACAGGCCGACTCTTTATCCACTGAGCCAAACCAGTTAGGGCTGTCCAGTTCTTTCTTAACACTTTTCCTTTATGAATAACTGTCTCCAAATAAGGGATTCTGACTATTTTTTGTTTCTCAACTTCTCCTTTTCCTCATCCCCTTGCAAAATCCCACATATACAGTTCACATATCTTAAGTGTAGAGATGTTTGCTAATGACTCATAATATGTTTAAAGACTATTGTTCAACTTTTCACAACTAGGAGTCTGATTTTAGGGCTATATCAATTGATTTCCAATCCCACAGCAGAACATTCTGAGGGTCTGACTCAGACAGCAGTAAAACTGCTTGTATAAAAAAAATAATTGAATTGTTGGTTGAGTTCGAGTCAAGGTATTCTCTGAAACTATTTGGAATTTTGGTAGGAATTTGTAACTATTAAAATTTGAAAATTATGAACAGAAGATGGCTGCCGACATGAAGGCAGACTGTTCAGGCGAATAAAAATGAAAAAAAAAAAAAGCTGGGGTAGCAGTACTTATATCTGACAAATTAGATCTCAAAGTTAAGGACATAAAAAGAGATAAGGAAGGCCACTTCACAATACTAACGGGAGCAATCCATCAAGAAGAAATAACTCTAGTAAATATATACGCACCCAATACAGGAGCACCCAAATACCTAAAAAAACTCCTGGAGTATATCAAGGGAGAGACTGACAGCAATACTATCATAGTAGGAGACTTTAATAGCCCACTGTCACCATTGGACAAATCCTCTAAACAAACAATCGACAAAGAAGCATCAATCATAAATTACTCACTAGACCAGATGGAATTAATTGACATCTTCAGAACATTTCACCCCAAAGCCACAGAATATACATTCTTCTCAAGTGCACATGGATCTTTTTCGAACATAGACCATATATTGTGTCAGAGGCAAAGTCTCTTCAAATTCAAGAAGATAGAAATCATATCAAGCATCTTCTTAGATATCAGTGGCTAAAACTGGAAATCAACTACAATAAAAACAATCCAAAAAATCAAACACATGGAGACTAAACAGCATGCTATTAAACAATGACTGGGGTACCAGAGAGATCAAAGAAGAAATAAAATACATCATGGCAACAAATGACAATGAAAACACAACAATCCAAAATCTATGGGACACAGCAAAAGCAGTCTTGAGAGGGAAGTTCATAGCTCTACTAGCCTACTGCAAAAAAGAAGAAACAATGGTAATAAATTACCTAACCCTACAACTCAAAGAGTTAGAAGGACAGCAACAAGAAAAGCCCCGTGTAAGTTGAAGGAAGGAAATAATAAAGATCAGAGCAGAGATAAATGACATAGAGACCAAGAAAACAACACAAAAGATCAACAAAACCAAGATCTGGTTCTTTGAAAGGATAAACAAGATTGATGAACCTCTAGCCAGGCTCACCAAGAAGCAAAGAGAGAGGACCCAAATAAACAAAATCAGAAATAAAAGAGGAGAAATAACAACAGACTCCACCGAAATACAAAGGATTGTTAAAAATACTATGAACAACTCTATTCCAACAAACTGGACAACCTGAAAGAAATGAACATATTCCTAGAAAAATACAACCTTCCAAAACTCAATCAGGAAGAATCTAAACATCTCAGTAGGCCAAGAACTTTGGAAGAAATGGAAGCAGTCATCAAAAAGCTTCCAGCAAACAAAAGCCCAGGGCCAGACAGCTTCACAGGGGAGTTTTACCAAACATTCAAGGAAGAACTAAAACTTATCCTCCTCAGACTATTCCAAAAAATTCAAGAAGAAGGAACAGTTCCAAGCTCTTTCTATGAAGCCAGCATCACCCTAATTGCCAAAAATTGATCATTGTCTCACTAATTAGAAATGTGTGGACAAGGAACCTTGGAAGGCTGGTCAACCTCGAAGCTCTGAAAGGTCAGAGCCAACCACTCCCTATCTAATTGAGACAATGGTAGCTGAAGCAACTTCCCCACCAAATAATCATGTAAATCCTTACTGATAAGATAATCTGCCTGTTACTGGAATTGCCTGCCTAAGAGCAATGAGTGTATCCCAAACCTGAATAAAAGGGATGGCAAGGCCAAAGCAAAGGGTAGTCCTCCCACTAGAGGCGGGCTTCCGCCTGGCCCCCATTTCCCCCAAATTAATATTTTTCTAGTTTTCTTTCATTTGTGTGTGGCCTTCTCCAGAAGCCAAACCCTGAACCGGAAACCTGAACCACGCAGGACGTGAAAGGGGTTCCCACACCTACTACCAAAACCAGATAAAGATAACACAATGAAAGAGAACTACAGGCCAATATCCCTCATGAACATAGATGCCAAAATTCTCAATAAAATTCTAGCAAATCGGATCCAGCAGTTCATCAGAAAGATCATACACCATGACCAAGTAGGATTTATCCCAGGAATGCAAGGATGGTACAATATCTGCAAATCAATAAATGTGATACATCACATAAACAAATTGAGAGATAAAAACCACATAGTCATATCAATTGATGCAGAAAAGGCATTCGACAAAATCCAACACCCATTTTTGATAAAAAAAACTCTCAGCAACGTGGGAATAGAAGGATCATACCTCAACATAATAGAAGCCATATATGACAAACCCACAGCCATCATTATACTCAATGGGAAAAAACTAAAACCATTTCCCCTAAGAACAGGAACAAGACAGGGATGCCCACTCTCACCACTCCTGTTTGACATAGTACTGGAAGTATTAGCCATTGCGATTAGACAAGAAGAAGAAATAAAAGGCATCCAAATTGGAAAAGAAGTAAAGCTGTCCCTATTCGCAGATGACATGATATTGTACATAAAAAACCCTAAAGACTCCATTAGAAAACTATTAGACTTAATAAGTGAATTCGGCAATGTAGCAGGATACAAAATTAACGCCAAGAAATCTATGGCATTTCTATACACCAATAGTGAACTTACAGAAAGAGAGACTAAAAAAGCAATCCCATGTACCATCGCACCAAAAAAATTAAGATACGTAGGAATAAACTTAACTAAGGAGGTAAAAAACCTATATGTGGAAAACTACAGGACACTGGAAAAAGAGATAGAGGAAGACATAAACAGATGGAAGAACATACCATGTTCATGGATTGGTAGTATCAACATCATTAAAATGTCGATGCTATCCAAAGCAATCTAAGATTCTATGCACTCCCCATTAAAATACCAACAACATATTTTACAGACCTAGAAAGAACTCTCCAAAAATTCATCTGGAATAAAAAAAAGACCCTGAATAGCCACAGCAATCCTGAGAAAGAAGAAGGTAGTTGGGATCTCAATACCAGATTTCAAGTTGTATTACAAAGCCACTGTTCTCAAAACGGTCTGGTACTGGCACAAGAACAGACATATAGATCAATGGAATAGAATACAGACCCCAGACATTGACCCAAACCACAATGTGCTCAATTAATATTTGACAAAGGAGGAATGAACATACAATGGAGTCAAGACATTCTCTTCAATAAATGGTGTTGGGAAAATTGGACAGATACATGCAAAAAAAATGAAACTAGACCACCAACTTACACCATACACAAAAATATACTCAAAATGGATAAAGGACTTATACATAAGATGGGAAACCATAAAAATACTAGAGGAATCCACCGGCAGAGAAATCTCAGACATATGCCAAAGCAATTAGTTCACCGATACCGTTCCTAGGGCAATGGAAACTAAAGAGAAAATAAACAAATGGGACTACATCAAAATAAAAAGCTTTTGCACAGCAAAAGAAACCATCAACAACAAGAAACCCCACTGTATGGGAGAATGTATTTGCAAATGTTATCACTGATAAAGGTTTAATCTCCAACATCTACAGGGAACTTAAACAACTTAATATAAGGAAGATAAATGACGCAATAAAAAAATGGACACCGGACCTAAATCTTTTCGAAAGAAGACAGAAGGAAGGCCAAGAGACATATGAAAACATGCTCAAAGTCACTAATTATCTAAGAGATGCAAATCAAACTACAATGCGGTACCATCTCACTCCTGTCAGAATGGCAATCATCAACAAATCAACAAACGAAAAGTGCTAGCGAGGATGGGGAGAAAAAGGCACCCTCGTGCACTGCTGGTGGGAATGCAGACTGGTGCAGCCACTGTGGAGAACAGTATGGAGTTTCCTCAAAAAACTAAAAATGGAACTCCCTTTGACCCAGTGATCCCACTTCAAGGAATGTATCCCAAGAGACTGGAAACACCAATCAGAAAGGATATATGCACCCCTATGTTCATAGCAGCACAATTCACCATAGCTAAGATTTGGAAACAGGCCAAATGCCCATCAGCAGATGAGTGGATTAGAAAACTTTGGTACTTCTACACAATGGAATGCTACACTGCTATAAAAAAGAAGGAATTCTTACCATTTGCAGCAGCATGGATGGACCTGGAGAGCATTATGTTAAGTGAAATAAGCCAGGCAATGAAAGAAAAATACCACACGATCTCACTCATTTATGGAAAATAAAGAACATTATAACCGGATGAACCAGAAGATAGATACAGAGGCAGTAAAGCACTGAACATACTGTTAAATTACAACAGGAAGGCAGGGGAGTGTTGGGGAGGGGGGAAAGAGATCAACCAAAGGACTTGTATGCATGCATATAAGCACAACAAATGGACTCAAGACACCGGGGGATGGGGAGGGGGGGATGAGGGCATGCGACGGGGTAGGGGAGGCTGGGGGAAGGTCAGTGGGGGGGGGGGGGGTGGAAAGGAGATATATGTACTACTCGCTAGCACCTGTAATACTTTTTTTTTAAAAAACATATTTTATTGATATTTTACAGAGAGGAAGGGAGAGGGATAGAGAGCTAGAAACATCGATGAGAGAGAAACATCGATCAGCTGCCTCCTGCACACCCCCCACTGGGGATGTGCCCGCAACCCAGGTACATGCCCTTGACCGGAATCGAACCCGGGACCCCTCAGTCCGCAGGCCGATGCTCTATCCACTGAGCCAAACCGGTTTTGGCATACCTGTAATACTTTAAACAATAAAAAAAATTTAAAAAATACTAGGTATTAAAAAAACAAAAAAAATTGAAAATTACTTTCTAAGTTATAATAGAACCAATTTTCTTTTAATCCTAACCTGAGGATATGCTTATTGATTTCAGAAAGGGGGGGGGAGAGAAAGAGAGATGGGGGGGGGAGAGAGAGAGAGAGAGAGAGAGAGAATCATCTGTGTAAGAGAGAAACATTGATTGGTTGCCTCCCACATGCACCCTGACTGGGGATTGAAGCCACAACCTAGGTATGTGGCCTGACTAGGAATCAAACACATTTTGATGTATGGAATGATGCTCCAGCCAACTGAGCCACAGCAGCCAGCGCCTGGAACCCTGGATCCGGTTTTCAGGAAAGAAAACTGTTGTGGGGCGAACGCAAGTGAATGACCACTGGAGTCCAGACCAAATTAAAATTTAGGGAGCCTTTAATAGCCGGCTGGCGACTGCTCTCTCTCCACGCAGGGAAGTCAGAGAGCAGCCCCGACCCTTTGTGCGGGACCACTTTTAAGCACATTAACCACATCCTGCTTTTGCAGAACAAGTAACCCAAGACAAAACAGTTTTTCCTAAGAAACGTCAGGATCATGCCATTGACGACCATGTTATTTACAGGGTCATCCTGTTCTTCAGAAAGCTGACAGTGATCTATGACAGAAGGCCTACGTGCTGGGAAGGGGCCATGAGACCATATCTCAAGGCCTGGCCTGGTGTCAGCACTGACAACTCTATCTGGGGCATAGACCCTGGTCTCTCTGGAATAGGCAAAAAATCCCACTCTCCAACAAAAACCTTATATCACTCCTAGAATTTCTGCGTACCCGAGGTCCAAAGTTCAGCTAAGTCAGTGGGAGTTGATGGAACACCTTGAGGCCTTTGAGTTGATTGAGCTTTAATGTATGCAACGTGCTCCTCACTGTGCCTGGCTTGCACGCACTCTTTTGTGGTTTCAGTCTGCCTCCCCTGTTTTCTATGTCACTCTTACGTGTTTTCTTTAAAACAGTTCTAGTCCCATAAACTTTGCTGCATTTCTCTGAAACCTTGGCCCTGAAATTTGGAAGCAGAGAGTTTAAAATTTTAGCATCCAGTTAACATTTTATTGGCATAAGCTCATATAGTCAACCATTATTCAAATCCTGATTTGCATAATTATAAAATAAGTAATTTTCAATATATCAAGAATCTCTAAATTATATGTCATTTGCTGTGTTCTCAGTTCAGGTCACTACATTTATAAATTTGTTTCCCGTTTAGATCACATTTTGTTTTGCATTATTTTAAATCTCATCATGCTTCCTACAAAAGAAGGCTATTAGATTTGTAGTAGATTCTATAAAGGAATTGATTTAGGTGGCTATGAAAAAATAACACCTGTAGGTGGGATTTTTTTTTTTCATTTTTGTTCTTGGGCTTTAAGTAATTTGTAATATTTATTGGAGCTTGATAGTTACTAAAAATGCTAATCGGTACTTTGTCCCCCTCTATCATAAATCCAAAGATTTCATTTACTTAAAACTTTTAAATTTATTTTATTTTATTTTTTTTAAACATATTTTTATTGATTTTTTACAGAGAGGAAGGGAGAGGGATAGAGAGCTAGAAACATCGATGAGAGAGAAACATCGATCAGCTGCCTCCTGCACACCCCCCACTGGGGATGTGCCCGCAACCAAGGTACATGCCCTTGACCGGAATCGAACCTGGGACCCTTCCGTCCGCAGGCCGACGCTCTATCCACTGAGCCAAACCGGTTTTGGCTAAATTTATTTTAAACAAAATAAATTCTTTAGTTAACCAAAATAAAACCATTATTAGTTTAGAAAATAATTAAAACAGTTTTAGTTCATTGATTGACAGCCTAAATATTTAAATTTTGTTCTGACATACCTGCATATCTGTTCTTTAAATGTCTTTCTTGCATGTGCTAGTTTTGTAAGGCCTTGAAGACCCCCGGTGGGTCCTTTGGCAGAGCGACGACCCCAAATCAAACGCCGAACTCGAGTCTCGATGCAAAAGCAAGAGGTTTCTTTATTCAAGCGGGGCGCAGGGACTCACAGGCAACAATTCTCACAAGAGACTGCTGACTGGAGCCCTGAACCAGGGTTGGTTACAGGCTTTTAAAGGCAAAAAACCACACGCAGGTGGGGGGCAAGATAGAATGTTGACTTATTCTCACGGGAATGGTATGTGTTATCTCACAGAAAACTTTGTGAAAACAGGAACTTTAACAGAAACCAGAAGCTAGGACGTTTACTGATAAGCGCTGAGGGGGAGGTCAGCATGCTCTTCTCTGGGAACAGAGCTATGCCCGCTTTATTTTAACTATTCCTGCGCCTGCTCTGAGAGTGCATTCTTTCATTCCCCCCTTTTCTTTTTGGGGAGTTCCAATCCTGGGACTACAGACCCTCACTTTGGGAAAGCGGTTGGTATCTCTGTTGGAGTACCATTACCTGGACTGCACTTATTCTATCCCGGATAAAAACTACCAATCTGTTAAGGATGTAGGGGCCAAAAGTCAGGAGTATCAAAAGAATTACTAGGGGCCCCATTTTGGTCAATAAGTCTCTTCCCAACAGGGGGGCAGGGCATTCAGGTATCACGAGAAAAGAGTGGGTGACCTTCCCTGACCCCAAGTCTATAGTCCGGGTAGTAGTCCAAGGGTACTGCTTATTACCGGTGGCCCCGATTACCCAGGATGTCTTCTTAGAAATCGGCCCCAGCGGCCCCTTTAAAACTGAATATTGAGCTCCAGTATCTACCAGGAAGTCTACTGGTTTCCCCTCCACTCGAATAGTTACCCTGGGCTTAGGGAGGGGTTCCGAGCCCCGTCCCCTTCAGTCACTGTCCTCATGAAGTGCCAGTACTTGCTTTGCTGCCTTATCTGGTTTCTTAGGGCATTCCCGCTTCCAGTGCCCCTTCTCTTTGCAGTAGGCACACTGATGCTTATCCAACGGCGGTCTGTTGCTCAGGTTTCCTGACTGCCTCCTCTTTTCTCTCGTCAGTGGTCTGCTTTCTCCTACCACTGCGGCCAGGATACGCGTTAAGTTCTTCTCCTGTCTCTTTTCCCTTTTATCCTCTCTCTCTTCCCTTTCTCTTTCTTTCCTCTGTTCCTTCTCCTCTGCTGTTTCTCCCTTATGATAAACCTTTTCTGCCTCTTTAACTAGGTCCTGGAGGGTGTAATCCTGTAACCCTTCAATCCGCTGAAGTTTCTTTTTTATGTCTAGAGCGGACTGACCTATAAAAGCCATAACCACTGAAGCCCTCTGTCCTTCCGATGCAGGGTCAAACGGGGTATATCTCCTGAACGCCTCCATTAACCGCTCGAGGAAGACAGAGGGGGGTTCAGCTGGTCCCTGAAGGACTTCTCTTACCTTAGCCAAATTGGTGGGCCGGCGCGCTGCCCTCCGGAGGCCAGCCACTAGAGTCTGGCGGTAGACTGTCAGTCGCTCCCTACCTTCTGCCGTGTTGAAATCCCAGTCTGGTCGGGTAAGGGGAAAGGCAGCATCCATCAGGTGGGGGAGTTGAGTAGGTCGCCCGTCGGGACCAGGTGCGTTCTTCCGGGCTTCTAGGAGAATTCTTTCCCTCTCCTCAGTAGTGAAGAGGGTCTGGAGCAGCTGTTGACAATCGTCCCAGGTGGGCTGGTGAGAGAACATAAGGGACTCCACCAGCCCCGTCAACTTCTGGGGATCCTCTGAAAAAGGAGGATGGTTAGTTTTCCAGTTATAGAGGTTAGCAGAGGAGAAAGGCCAATACTGAAGGGGCTGAAGCGGTGCCGGTCCCCCATCGTCCGACGGGGGAGGCGGAGGTCCGTATGCTAGGAGGGGACACGCGACGGTGGAGTCCGGGGAAGGGGGCAGTCCCCTTCGTCTTCGGGTGCCCTGAGCCAGTCCCTCAGCAGGGGGAGGATCGGGAGGAGAGGGGACCGCCGGCCCTGGGCTCCTTTGTAGAGACGGCTGGAGGGAGGGAGGATAGGGTGGCGGAGAATCGAGAAGGAGGAGGTCGGCCTGAGGGTCGACCAGCGGCTTCTTGGTCGGCTCCTGTGGGGGAGACTGGACAGTTAGAACCCGCGAGGCGGTTCGGGGCAACCAGGGTCGGACCCACGGAGGAGGGTTTTGCACGAGATCCTGCCAGACGACGATGTAGGGCTGTTGGTCGGGGTGCGACCCGGGTCCGGGCTGAAAAACAGTGTCTTTTGCTACAAAAATGACTGAAAGGTTAAAGGTGCCCTCTGGTGGCCACCCGACATTGAGCCGAGGCCATTCAGAGGAGCAGAAAGTCTGCCAAGGTCCTTTTTTAACATTTACAGAGAGATCAAAACCTCGTCCCCGCACGTCCTTCCAGTTAGCGAGAGTCAGAGACAAAGGAGTACTCTTTCCCTGTCCCATTCTGTCCGTGTCAGGATGAAAAGAGAGAAGCAAACAAAAGGAGACAATAATGAACAAGACACTTAGACAAAGGGCCCAACGAGACTGAAACAATAGCCTGATATAACCAGACGGACGGACACCCGTCCTACAGATTGCCCGGCCGGACTTTGACTCGCCCGTCGCCGGACACCTGACGACGACCAATTTTACTCGGTCGTCTCCTGAATCTGGGGCGTCCCCCAGTTTGACAGTTTTTCTGACCGAACCCTAATCGGCCAGAGGAGCCCTCTCCTCACGGAGAGAACAACCTGTCTTTACCAGAAACCAGAACCAGAAATCCTGAAACAGTTAACAGACGAACCAGACAACAGACAACAAGACGAAATCTTTTCGGGGGCCCCCCTTACCTCCAAGGTCGGTTCTGACGCTTGAGGGGTGGTCGCTCTTTCCCGGCCAACGTATCAAATGTAAGGCCTTGAAGACCCCCGGTGGGTCCTTTGGCAGAGCGACGACCCCAAATCAAACGCCGAACTCGAGTCTCGATGCAAAAGCAAGTGGTTTCTTTATTCAAGCGCGGCGCAGGGACTCACAGGCAACAATTCTCACAAGAGACTGCTGACTTGAGCCCTGAACCAGGGTTGGTTACAGGCTTTTAAAGGCAAAAAACCACACGCAGGTGGGGGGCAAGATAGAATGTTGACTTATTCTCACGGGAATGGTATGTTTTATCTCAACAGAAAACTTTGTGAGAACAAGAATTTTAACAGAAACCAGAAGCTAGGACGTTTACTGATAAGCGCTGAGGGGGAGGTCAGCATGCTCTTCTCTGGGAACAGAGCTGTGCCTGCTTTATTTTAACTATTCCTGTGCCTGCTCTGAGAGTGCATTCTTTCAGTTTAATACTCCTTGCACAGAAATCTATGTTCAGGATCTTTTTGTTAAAATATTTCCCAAATATGCAGCTTCATTTTGTTCATTTTTCCTTCCTCTAAATCACTTACTAGTTAATATTCTATCAAATCGTTTTGTACGCAGTTGACTGGTGGGTTTAGGTGTTGTAATGTGTGAACTACTAACTGGAGCATCTCCTTTCACTGTCGATGGGGAGAACTCCCAAGCTGAGCTACTAGGTCAGACTGAACAAAAGAAAATGAATGAATGGTTACTTCAAAGGAACTGATCAAATTTCTGCAGTTTGGCTGGTAGAAAAAATAAATTAAAATGGAGATTGGCAAAATTGTGTTTAAGTGTTTAACTTACATTTATAATTACATAGGATGTAGATATAGACCCTTTATATTTCCTTATATTTTATGTGCCCAGAGAGATTTTAAATTTCATAGGGAGTGTGTCATAATTTTTGTGTATTCTGAAGCACTTAGCATTGGGCAAGAGCTACCACAGCCCCCAACACAGCTGTGTTCCCTGCCAGAGCCCTTTGGAATATGGGGCCTAGAGCCATTAGGAATACAGGCTCAAGAGCTGTTTAGAATGTGGGGTGAGGAGCCGTTTGGAATGTGGGGCGAAAAGCCGTTGGCAATGCGTGGCACAGAGCTGGTGGGCACAGAGACGGTGGGCCCAGAGCCGGTGTGCGCAGCGATGGACGGTGGACACAGCCTCAGGATGGACGTTACTGTCCGGGAGCTCATGGAGCTCTTCCTGCAGAGCCCGCTGGTGGCTTGGGTGAGTGCACCTGCCTCCCTGTCCCATTGTTGATGCCCTGGCTCCTCTCCCGCCCCCCCCCCTTGTGTCTCCACAGACCCTATCCACCTGGGCCCTGGCAGTCCTGGGACGCGGGGGTCTTTGCAGGTCTCCAAGCTGGGAGCGGGGTTCCTGGCCAGGGGGCCTAAGGGGTTTTCTACTCTGGAGCCCTTGCACCAGGTGCAGGATCCCGTGGCGCTCCCAGCCCTGGACTGAGATGGGCTCACCTGCTCCTGCCAGGGCGCTAGGCTGCCGGTCCTGGAGCGGACAGGGTCTGAGGGGTCACCCGATCTATGTGGCTGGACCACTGGGGAAAAGCACTCACTGCCCCCAAATATCCTGGTGTAGTGTTTGAACCCGAGTCCAGTCAGTGGATGGCGGTGATGGGTGAGGATTGGGGTGTCTCTGAGTGGGATCATGTACCAGCTGGGATGGACACAGTGACTCCAATAGATCAGAGATGTGAGAAATGCATTGAAAAGTCCCTTTTATTTTTCATTTTTCCCTGTCATGTGACGCTGGAGAAAAGTGGCGAGAAAATTTGCCTTCTGCTGTCTCCCATCTGCAGCCAGGATCTGGGCAGGGAGACAGGCCCTGGGGAGAGGTGGGCTAGGTGCCAACTGAAATGAGGGTGGGAGCTGAGTGACTCTTCAGCCCACACGGGCGAGCCCACAGGGGCCCTGCCCACCGTTGCCCCGGAGAGCTTCAGAATGTTCATGTGGGGTGACATTTCCTGCCTTTCTGCCCGCATCCCTCTCCTCACAGGTGAAAAGTTTGAGCCCAGTCGCAAGCAGCAACGATGACAACCTATACATGCACTTGGTGGATGGCATCTTGCTGAACCAAGTCATGCTGGAAATGTAAGTTGTCCTCACAGGCAAAGGACAAAACTGATGCTCATAAGGTGTGACTTAAGAGTGTAGTAATGAAGGAACCTGAGTTGCTGTGGGAGGGTTTCTCGTGGGCCAGTGGTACCTCAGAGTACGGGCCCTTTTGCTTCCATTCATTGGGGATGAAGAACTGCAGGACAGTGGGTGGCAGTTTGTTTGATGAAGGGTATTTGCAACTGAAGGACTGTCAAGCACTTGGTGCAGATGGTTCAGTTAACTTCAAACTCAGGTATTAATGCGGTTTAAGTGATCACATTTTAAAAAGAAAACTTGTGGGGGGTCATGGAACTGTAACGGACAGTGTCTGGCCACAGGAAGTGTCGGGTGGGCCGGGAGCACTGAGAGTGACTGAGGCTTCACTCCTGGTTAGGACGCCTGTTTCTGAGATCTTTCACTTCATCTTCCACGTTCATTGCCCCATAGCAAGTGCAGTCAGTTAAGTGGCTTCTCAGGTTCTGGACTGAAAGCCACCGTGTTAGGACAGGCACAGGGCGTCAGAATGCTGAGGGACCGATTTGGAGCGTCTCAAACAGGGTCTGGGGGAGGTGGCACTTGTTAGCATGCATGCGGGACCACATCCTCTCCTGCTGCTGAATTCTGCAGAGCCTGTCTGACTGACAGCCTGCCCCAAGGAGGTGGTGTCTCCTACCTCGACTCTGTTTTAACTCAGAAACGGCAGGGGAGGTATTGGAACTTAGTGTTGGTGTGGTTCTTGGGCACTTGAAGGAAAAGGGAACATCCTAATGTTCTCCATGGACCAACACCTTATGCTCACCTATTCACCTGCAACTAAGCTGTCCGATTTGAGCATAAACCCTTTGGCTAATGAGAATCAGCTTCATTTGTGGCCCACACAGGAGGAGGAGTTAGCTTTGGCATATTCAGAAAGTGGTTTAGCCCTAACCGGTTTGGTTCAGTGGATTGAGCGTTGGCCTGTGTACTGAAGGGTCCCAGGTTCCATTCCTATCAAGGGCATGTACCTTGGTTGCTGGCACATCCCCAGTAGGGGGTATGCAGGGGGCAGCTGATTAATGTTTCTCTCCCATCAATGTTTCTAACTCTCTATCCCTCTCCCTTCCTCTCTGTAAAAAAAAAAAAATCAATAAGATATATTTTTTAAAACAAAAAGAAAATGGTTTAAGTAGACTTACCTAAAAAGATCTGTTTTAAGAAATTTTCCAAGAACATAGCTCCTTTTATTTTAATACGTCATGTGCTATCATGCTGTGGGAGAGGTACAAGTTTCATTTCTAATGGTTTTGTGTGTTTTTTTCAAAAGCCCTACCAGTCTTACCAATCTTACCAACCCTGTGTTTGCTTAGATTATAAATGACACATCTGTTAGCTTTGGCAGCACTTCTCTGAGAACATTGATGAAAATGAAGTCAGCTGCTTGTGTTCTGGTTGAATTTCAAACAGCTTGTGGTGGTGGTGGCTTTTAAATTGTACTTCCAGTGACATTTGAAATGTTTACTTGTAGATTTTTTTCCTATTTGTCAATTTTGTATTAATTATTGGCTTCAAATGAGCCGAATGGCATTGAGATCGATTTCCATATCTCTCCAATCTCCCCTTCTTTATTGAGGGGGGCAGGTTACTGTGGAAAGAAGAAGTGGCCTGCCTCTCTTCCATCAGACCAGCTCCCAGAAGGCTCAGCACCCTCATGAACCCATGAAGACAGCCCTCATTTGAATTATCACCCTCCCTGTGTCCTGGGACAGTAACTGAGCGGGAGGGCTTTGTTATGAAAAGCAAGGAGAGGCTGCAGCTAAGGCCTCCTGTTGAGTCTGTTCTCTTCAGATAGGAAACCTGTTTTGAGCCTGAGCATTTTGAGAAATATCCTGAACACATATTGATGAGTGAAGTTATAAGTCACTTGATTGAGAATTCTGGTTTCATCATGACCAGACCTGACTTTTCCTGGAGAGTGGAAAGTAAATGATGTTTTGGGGGTTCCCACATGAATTGCTTGTGTCTCTACTGTTAGCATGTCTCTTGGGCGGCTTTGTACACCATATAGTGTCACAGACGGATGATGTCGGTTTGTCCAGGTGGAATTGTGTCTCTAGAATGTGAACTCACAGGACCAGCCCGAGACCCAGGCTGGTGACAGAGGAGGGGAACCCATGTGAAGTAGAACATGAATGATTTTTATTGATTTAAGTCAGAAAATGTACCATGTTTCCCCTTTTTCTTTCCTGATGGTTCATATATTTTGGTGTGTTCAGTTCCTAAGTCTCTTAATCTTTAAATATATTGTGGGGTGGATTATCTATTTGCACACAGTGTAACCTTTTGGATCTGCACTGCATTTGGTGGTGGTTTGTGGGAGCTGCCAGGAGTGGGAATGGAAATGACATTGACTAAGGGCCTGAGGAGGGCTTGTCGTGGGGTTGGGAGGGATGTGTATTGTCTAAGGTCCACGGCTCAGCAGGGGCAGAATTCGGGTTTGACTGGAGCCACACTGGTTTCAGCCTCACACTGACCTAGGCTTGGAGAGGGCTGCCCAGCGCTGGGAAGGGAGGTGTGGCAAATGCTGGGAGACGCTGTTTCTAGTCTCGTGTTTCCTCCCCTAGAGACCCCAGGCCTAATCAGCGCTTCCACCAGCACGTGAACAATGATGTGAACCTCCGCATTGAGAACTTGGCCATCTTGGTCAGACACATTAAGACCTTCTACCAGGTAAGGGAAGCCTCTGTTCCCAGGACTTCTGTGCTCCTGGCAATGTCGTCACTCTAAAGGTTTCCCCGCAGGAAGCCCAGAGGAGATGGTGTTCACGGTGAGGCAGCTGCTTGCTAACACTTAAGGGTTTCTCACTTGCACCTTTTATCCCCACCTCCCCCCGCATTGTGAGAAGGGGCAGATGTTGGATTGCTTTACTTTGTCCAGCGAATGTCCTTTGAGCCGTGTGCATGGCATTGGGTCTGGTGCTGTGAGGGCCCCAGAGATGAGTCGCCACTGTGGCCCCAAGCACCAGTCGCATGGGGAGTGGCTGGAATGGGCTCTGGGAGGGGCACACTGACCTGGTTATTGTCCACAGCTCAGCGAGTCTTTGTACAGCAGCAGTTCAAGATGTTGAAGGAGATATGGGGCCACAGAGTGTATGTTGGGTCAGGACTGTAATGGACGAGCCCCCAGGGTGCCGATGACAGCACTGGAGTTTAGCATGTAGAGTGTCCATTTGTCAGTGCTCATGGTATCTCATTCACAGATCGTCCATGGCAGGAGGACCTGATGGCGAAGGGCTGTTAAAATAAATCTTTGATCTTTATATGACCAGCACGGATGCCATATGGACTGAACCTGTCACCTGGGCCCTGGTTTTCACACTTCTTCTAAGCACTGAAACTTGCGTCCCCATATGAGTTTTCTTAAGATCTCAGGTGAAGCCCCATGACTCTGATTGATTGGTGGTTGGGGGACCCTAGTGCCCTCTGCTCAGCACCCACCTTTCCCCCCAGGGCATCTCTGTGAGTTCCTGGGTCCTCAGGGAATATGCTTTAAGAACCACTCCCTGGCATTGCCTGCGAGGCTCCAGGTTGTAGGTCCAGTCTCCAGCTGGGGCATGCAGAAGGCAGCCGATCAATGATTTTCTCTCATCTTTGATGTTTCTATCTCTTCCTCTCTGAAATAAATAAAATATATATATATATGAAACACTCACTGTCCAACAAGTCCCAGGATTATTCTGTGGTTTCATTGAGATCTTGGCCAGACTCCGCCTCTGGCCCTGTTCCCAGCATGCAGCTGTGTTCATTCCATGGCCTGTTGGCAGCACAGCGCCGTGACTCTGAACAGCCTCTGGGCGGGGCCTGGGAGAGCTCAGAAGATGGGGCTGAAGTGGCCTAGTTTCTTTGTCTGAGGGGAACCACCCTCAGGGCCGTGCATGCTGCAGGCTGGTGGGTTTCAGCTAGTGATGCGCTTCTGACAGCCATGGACAGGGGGAGGGGGTGGTGCTGCCATTGAACTCGGTCTGGGCGTGGAGGGACCTTGATTCCTGGCTGCAGGCACCATTCGTGGTAAGCAGGTGCTTTACATGCTGTGTGCTAAGTGCCAGGGAGGCAGATGGTGCCAGCAGTTCAACAGACAAGACTCCTAACTCAGGCTGCATGGGGGCAGCTGGGAAGGCTTCTTGGCGTAAATGACACCTGAGTGGAGTGATGGTGCGCAACTGAGTTTCCTGTTTGGAGGGTTATGGGCAGGAGACAGGGGAAAGGGCGTTGAGGTGGAGGCAGTCCTTTCCACGTCTGTCACAGTCAGCACTTGCCCCAGCTGCTGGGATGAAGGCCTGTTGTCCTGGTTTCACAGGAATCAAAACCAGGGAGATGCCAACATGGGACTCTTGACAGGCAGGCCTCCCGCCTCAGGTGTAGCTGGGAGGGCATCACCTCTCCCTGTGGCAGCGATGAAGGCCTCAGGGGAGGAGGGTTCTGAGGCTCTCCGTGAGCAGCACAGAGCAGGCAGGCTTTGGGGCGAGCTGTGTCGCTATGCGCATGCCATCCCCTGGTCTCGCTGGTGGAAGAGGGTACATGCTGATGGTGGTCAGCTGCCCTGCCGCTCAGTTCTAGGCTGGTCAAGGGGGCCCGGCCATGTGGAATCGCAGGCAGTTTGCTGCTCTTGGGCACTGGGTAGCACTCCAGAACACAGAACCGTCCCAGGGAAAAAAGATGGCCAGTCCACCCTCAGGGCCCAGAGAGAATCCCAGGGAGAAGGAAGCACCTGCCTCCTGGCCCGGCTTCTGCACTGGCAGCTCTTTGGGGGCAGGGCAGGGGTGCATGGCAGCCTCAGCCTCCTGGCGCAGAGTAAATGTTTGCTGCTGCACTTGCTAAGGGCCCCATGGCGCCCCTGCCTCAGTCCTGCTCACACGGAAAAAACCGCAGGCACTTGCCTCTGGGCTGACACAGGGAGGTGCAGGCAGGGTTTTGCTGTGTATTTCCTTCTGATTTATTGGAAAATAAAGCTATGTTCTGGTCATATAAGTAATATGTGCTTTTTAGAAACAGCTAGGAAAACACACAAGTAGTAAGAATAAGAACTACCCTGGATCCCACCACTGAAAGACAGTCACTATGAGCGGTTCTAGTGTTTCCTCCCAGTGTTTGCATGGGGATTGTGTTTTGTCTTTTCCCCTCCCACCTGACATGATAGCGTACGTATAACTGGTCATTGTTGTGAAGTGACAGTCTAGAAAGTTTTCCAAAAGAAGTACCGCCCAGCGTCCCCTTGTTGTCAGGGCTTGGACGAAGCGAGACAGCCATTCCATACTCTGACCAGGAAGGGTGAGAGGTCACCCCCAGGTAGAGTGGGATCCCTCTGCCCATGGCTTTTCAGCGAGACATGCAAAGTCACAGAACCTAGCCCTGGTCTTGTTTGCCAGGCAACGCATCTGGCACCCTGGCTGTCCTCTTCTGAGGCATCAGGGCAGGCCACTTAGGAATACCAGAGGCCCCTCTTGAATAGCACTAGCTATTTAAGAAGTTCAAGTTTTGCCTCTGAAAACCTGGGAAGACTTTCTCCTTGACCTTTTTCAGAGGACAGGACGGGGTGAGGAGCAGCATAGCCAGGCTCATTCTGAGGGCTGGTGTTCAGCCAGGGTCTCCGGCCTCCTCCTGGCCCGCTGCTTGGTCGCCTCTGGGGTTGGGGCCAGGATTCTAAATTATCAGAAGTTCCCAGATGTTGAGTGTTACGTCCTTCCTGTCTCACTGGGAATCAGATGGCTGGAGTGGTGGTTCTCAAAGGGGGTGCCCAGCCCAGCAGCAGCCGCAGTACCTGGGAACTTGTCAGCAACCATCTGGGTCTGCGTCTCTTAGCAGCCCCCACAAGACCTGTTGTGGAGATCCTGCCTCCTTTTTAACAAGCCTGTGGGGGATGCTGACGCACCCTCCCACGGGAACACCGGGCTACAGAGTACACCGAGTGATGTATGGAAGGGGCACCTTCCCCTAGTTCTCCTGGGGCCGAGAGCTCCATTCTCCCCGGTGACTCCTCTGCATCACAGACAGTGGAAACACGTCTCACCTGCCCTGGGGCAGGAAGGAGGTCTTGGCAGCCCTGTGAGGAGGGGCCCAGTGATGCCCAGGTGACCAGAGGGCTCAGTGAGGGAGATGACAGGAAGCGGCCGAGGAAGCCACAGTTGGGCAGGGCCTTGGGAGAAGGCTTCATGAAGTCTCTGTTTTTGAAGAAGAAAGCCTGGTGGGGGTCGGGGGGCACCAGCTCCAGGACAGACACCCCAAGAGGAGAGAGGCCTGGAGAAAAGATGAGTCTGGAGCAGAGCCGCATGCTGCCTCCAGCTGCCTGCGGGTCAGCTTTGCGTCAGTGCCACACAACCCTTGCTGTACTTGCTCAACAGACAAGCTCTTTTTCTCTTGAGTCTTTTTAAACTAAATTTGGGGGCACAGTAGTTCATTTTTTATATCAGAGCCTGGAGTCCTTACACGAAACACAAGTTCACTCCATAATGGAATCAGTAGGAAAATAAGGCCAGTGCAGGGAGAATCCCCCGTGCAACCAATAGCGGACGCATGTTTATTCTTTGGGCTGTGCATTGTGTCCACCACCGTTCCCTGCCCTGGACGCCTGCGATCTGGCCCTTCCTCTGGGCAGTCAGGGCCTCGTTGTCATGTGAAGCTGCTGAGGCTTCTCTGGCTGCATGGAGGTGGGAGGCCCTCGGTCAGCGGCTGGAAACATCCCGTGTCTGTTGATGTACATGCACATGGTTTGTTTTGAGTGCACGTAGGGACATCGATCCTGACACCTGGACCCTTAGATGGATATAGGGACCCACCTGCAGGACCGACTCTGAAATGGGAGGTTTGCTGAGGTTCTCTGAGCTCTTCCCCTCAGGTACATTCCTTCTCTGGGCCTCTGAGTTCTCATCTGTCAAGCAGAGGATGGGCCTGGGCCTGATATTACACATCTCATGATGGCCAGCGAGCACCAAGATTTCCAGTTAAGAGCACCTTGAGGAAGTGTGGTTTATGATTCCTTGAACTTGACTTCTTCCTTCTGAATTCTCACCTTGGTTAGAAGGCTCAGCAGACCCCAAAATTGTTTTATGTCTCCGAGGAAACAGCAGAAGAAATTGTCTGGGATTGCGTGAACTTCTGTAATCCCTTCTTACCTCCATTGCTTTGAAAAATTAAAAATCAAACAGTACCAGTGTTCATAATGAACACCTGAGTATCCTTTTTTCAAATGAATATGAACATACTAGAGGCCTGATGCACGACAATTCGTGGAAGCCTAGGCCTTCCTTCTGCCTGCTGCCGGCATCTGGCTTCCCTCTGGCACCCGGGACCCTGGCGGCTTCCCTCCAGCCCCAGCTTCGTCCCGAAGGATGTATGGTCTAATTAGCATATTACCCTTTTATTATTAGAGATTATAGATGTGATACTTTTATATTTCTTACAGATTTTTTTTAAAGAAATAATTTTTTTACCTGTCAGGTGTGGGTCAAAAGTTGAGAGTCAGCCTGTGAACCAGAAGGTCATTGTTCGATTCCCAGGCAAGGCACATGCCTGGGTTGTGGGCTTAATTCCTTGTAGGGTGCATGCAGGAGGCAGCCATTCAATGATTCTCTCTCATTGTTGATGTTTCTATCTCTCTCTTCCTCTGCCTTCCTCTCTGAAATCAATTAAAATATATCCTATCTAATAAAAGAGTACTATGTATGTAAATTGACCGTACCTCTGCCACACCACAAGCCACGCCCACCAGCCAATCAGGAGCGAATATGCAAATTGACCCAACCAATATGGCTGAGGGCAGGGAGAGAGCAGTGGACTTGGGTGTCGCCGGCAATGGAGGAAGCCAAGCTTTCCGCCTGCCCTGGCCTGCCTTGGCCTCCGCTTAAGACTACGAAGTTTCAATTACAGAAGATAAATAAATCCCAAAGAAAATGGCTGCGGCCATGGAGTAAGCCGGAGACTTGGCTCCGCTCAAGGCTACAAAGTTTCAATTATAGAAGATAAATAAATCCCAGATACCAGGGCTTCCACTTGGGTCGCCGGGGTGTGGGCCAGCCTGCAAACCACGACAGGCCCCTCATCCAGCCTGCCCCCCACCCCAAGGTAATCCCCACCCTCTTCCAGGTCATCCTTTAGGGCAAACCAACCAGCCCCCAACCGTGCACCAGGTCTCTATCCTATCTAATCCTCCTATCTAATAAAAGAATAACATGCAAATTGACCATCACTCCAACACACAAGATGGTTGCCCCCATGTGGTCAAAGATGACTGACCCCATGTAGACAAAAGATGGCCACCACAAGATGGCCAGCAGGGGAGGGCAGTTGGGAGGGACCAGGTCCGCAAGGGAGGGCAGTTGTGGGCGATCACGCTTGCAGGGGAGGAGAGTTGGAACGGTCCAGTCCTGTAAGGGAGGGCAGTTGGGGGAGATCAAGCCTGCAAGGGAGGGCAGTTAGGGGTGACCAGGCCTGCAGGGAAGGGCAATTTGGGGGGACCCAGGCCTCCAGGGGAGAGCAGTTGCGGGGGACCAGGCCTGCAGGGGAGGGCAGTTAGGGGCAAACAGGCTGGCAGGGGAGCAGTTAGGCATCAATCAGGCTGGCAGGGGAGTGGTTAGGCGCTGAGCAGGCTGGCAGGCAGAAGCAGTTAGGGGCAATCAGGAAGGCAGGCATGCGAGCAGTTGGGAACCAGCAGTCCTGGATTGTGACAGGGATATCCGACTGCCCGTTTAGTCCCAGTCCTACCTGGATTAGGTCTAATCAGGCAGTTGGACATCCCTTGAGGGGTCCCATATTGGAGAGGGTGCAGGCTGGGCTCAGGGACACACACCCCCCGTGCATGAATTTCGTGCACCAGGCCTCTAGTTTTTTTATAACAGGAAAGACTTTTTTTTCTGGTAGAAGTCTCCATGTTGCCTCTACTGAGTCCATTTATCCTCCCTTTTCTCCCTGGAGATAACTGCTATCACCAATTTGATGGGTATCCAATTCAAATTTTTATACTCTTGCCGTGTGTGTGTGTATGTGTGTATGCGTGTGTATGTGTGGATGTGTGTGTCACTGTATATATATACATGCACACACACTAGCATTACTTTGTGTGATGTCTTTAGATAAAATTTCAATATACTGCTTGCACATTTTTCCTTACTCCGCCTTCTTTCTGAGACCTGTAAGATCTGTGTGGCTGTTGTATTGCATGAGCATGGGGCTGATGACTAAATTTTGGAATTACCTTTAGAAATGTGCATGCTCAGTTTGAAAAATGGAAAGTTCAGTTCCAAGGTCAGAATAGAAGGAAATGTACATCTGACATTGTTGGAGGAACATAGACATATTTAAGAAAATGTTAGTCACCTCTGATGCGGTGACATGGGACCCCAGATAGCAAGAAACACTCTCCAACCCTGAGTGGAGAGGGGCCTGGTTTGTTGGGAGTGGGTACACCTCAAGGGGTAACATCCCTTCCCCCCAAGTTCTGGTGTGGATAGGAGCCACAGAAAGATGACAAGAAGGGAGGATAAAGTCAGTGCATAAATGTTTGACGGCACTGGCAACTCCCGGCCTGCGTGAGCTGGCAGGACACTGAATGCAGACATTCAGCGAGTTATGCAATAGAGCGACTCCTGAAAAAAGTTGGAAACATGTTTTAAAAGGTATAAGAAGAGCTTTGTTGGTGAGGAATTTCTCTAGCGACCACTGTCTAAGGCAGGGGTGGGCAAACTTTTTGACTCGAGGGCCACAATGGGTTCTTAAACTGGACCGGAGGGCCGGAACAAAAGCATGGATGGAGTGTTTGTGTGAACTAATATAAATTCAAAGTAAAAGAGCGGAGGGGAGAGCAAGAGAACTGGATAGAACAGCCGGATCCAGCCCGCGGGCCGTAGTTTGCCCACGGCTGGTCTAAGGCCAAGAATACCTGTGAAACCTACCCCCTTACTTGTCTTCTGAAAAATTGGATTTCTATCTTCTGAGTCGTAATCAGCAAGGCCCTTCTGGACAGGGAAGACCACCTCCCCTGGAGCTTTGGAGGAGCTCTGGGGAACACAGTGGTGGGTGAGGGTGAGCCGCACACTCTGAGGAGGGATGGTTGAGACCCCCAGACCAGGGCTGGTGCCTGGGCCTGCTTTCAAAGACCCTCCCTGTGAAGGCAGCTCCATTCCCAGGCCACCTCTCTGAGGGGTGCAGTGTAGCTGTGATCTATCCCTCTCCCAGGGAGGGCGCTGCTGTAAAGGAGAGAAGTCTCCACCTTTACAGCCTGCACCAGAGACCTGTTGACACAGCATCCTGAATCATCCTAGAGAGACCCCGTAGCATCTCCTTCATTTTCATTCTTTACTTGAGCTGCACCAGTAAATCATAACACAAAAATAAAGACATCTTTTAAAAAGACACAGCTCAGCCGCTGTGTCTCAGTGGTTGAGCATCAACCTATGAACCAGGAGGCCACCGTTGGCTTCCCAGTCAGGGCACATGCAGGAGTTGGGGGCTCAATCCCCCAGAAGGGGACGTGAAGGAGGCAGCCTATGGATGGTTCTCTCTCATCATTGATATTTCTCTCCACTCCCTCCCTCTCCCTCTGGGAAATCAATAAAAACATATTTTAAAAAATTTAAAAAGACACGCACACCTGATGCTGCTGTCCTGTCATGTAACGTATGCTCTTCTTCCCAAGGTCTCTGCTCATATGCAGACATAATGTTTATTTGGTTATGATGAGGGCAGAAGTACAGGTAGCTCTGGCTTTTCACATTTATTTATATCCTAACTATTCCTTCCTCTTACACAGCATGTCCCCACTTACCGTGCAGTGGCTGTGCTCACCTAGTGACTTGATAAGCTGTCATGTTGTTGGTCATTCTTTATTTTCCTTTCCTGTTCTCAGTGGTATCTTTCCTCTCTGTTTCTGTAGGAAGTTCTCCAGCAGCTGATTGTAATGAGCTTGCCGGATGTTTTGATGATTGGCAAAGACCCGCTGTCTGGTGAGTGAAAGCCCGTCCCTCCTCACCCCCTCGGAGGCTTGGCCAGTGCCAGTGGCTCTGGGCAGCTGTTGGACATAGAGCTCTGGCTGCCAGCTTGGAGCCAGCACAGTGAAAACACGTGATCATCCCGGTGAGATTTTAAAGGATGGGTTTGTTCCTCTGGGCATGCAGCCAAGGCCCCTTCTTTGGTGGCCTTAGGGGCCGAGTCATATGTGGCCTCTCTGGGGGTCTGTCCTCCTCAGTAAATGTGGAGTGAGGGCCTCCTTCACAGGGTGGGGACCTTTTGGTAAGAAAGGAAGAATCTGTGGAGGAACTGGCATCTCTCTTCCACGGGGACCCTGTGATTCCCTTTTCAGTCCATGGTGGGTCTCACCAGGAAGTCCTGGCATGTCTGCCACTGCTCCCTGAGGCCCGAGAGGGCAAGATTTCCAAGTCCTAGCCTCAGACACTCGCTGTGACCTTGAAAGAACGAATCTAATGTGCTCCTGGACATCTTCCAGAAAAAATCAGATTTAATTCATGCTTGTCAGGTGGCTCCCTGGGGAGTTAAACAGGGCGGCTGATCTCCTCCGCCACGTCCTGTGAGTCTGCCTGCACCACGACTCCCGGACAAGCACAATGTTCTCTTACCTCTGGGCCTTTGCATGTGCTGTTCCTGTGCCTGCAACGCTCTCGCTCACTGTGTCCTAACTCTCCCCCCCTCACCCTGAGGGTCTCAGCTCAGAGGTCACGTCCTTTACGAAGCCTTGCCTGACCTCTCTGCAGACTAGAGGCCCTTCTTCCAGGTTCCCTGGGTGCTTTCCAGCTTTTGTGCATTGTCGATGTTCTTGGTCTGAGGCAGAGGAAGGTGTTGATTTCGACAAAGCTCCCAGCAGCTGGAACACATGGGTGCCTGGAAGGGAGCTGTCTGTAGGTTTGTTTCTTCTTTGCCTGCTTAACTGTCACTGAGCCAGTCTCGCTGGTGTGGACCCACTAGAGCAGTGGTTGGCAAACTCATTAGTCAACAGAGCCAAATATGAACAGTACAATGATCAAAATTTCTTTTGAGAGCCAAATTTTTTAAACTTAAACTTCTTCTAATGCCACTTCTTCAAAATAGACTTGCCCAGGCCATATTTTGTGTAAGAGCCACACTCAAGGGGCCAAAGAGCCGCATGTGGCAAGCGAGCCGCAGTTTGCCAACCACGGCACTAGAGAGTCTTCTGTGAGTTTGAAACTATTCAAAACCCACAGTCTGGTAGATTTATGAAAATACCAGTTTTTCTTACTCCTGAAATCCTGAGAGAAATTGGGTATCAGCCTCCCATAAAAAATGAGAGAACTTCTGCTTCTCTCCTCTCTCTCTCTCTCTCTCTCTCTCTCTCGCTCTCGCTCTCGCTCTCGCTCTCGCTCTCACTCTCGCTCTCCCTCTCTTAAAAATTTCATAGGAATCTGTGTAGGGAAAATAGTCATAGGATGCCTTGGTTTGCAACACATGTTTTTATCCACTCACCCTGGTCAGAACAAACAGAGCACTGCTCCACCTGAATCTCCTAGTGCCCTGTTTATTGCCCCAAAGCTTATTTTAAATCATTTTTCCATGAAGATTTTTCTAAAATTAATTCTCTACCTTTAAACCTTCCTCCTAGTCACCCTCTCCCCCACCCCCCGCCCCAGTTAACAAAACTTAGCAAACAGGAATCCCATACTTTTCTAACAGTGCTCTGGATCAGATTTAGGTTTTTTTGATGCCTGATGTGTGGGAATGAATGAATGAATCATGATTGTCATGTGTGTAATTGCCAGTGCTGATGGAGTGGAACTCTTTGCTCTTTCATTGAGCCACCTCAGACTGTAGATTGAGCTCATATGTATCTCTGTGTGTGTGTGTGTGTGTGTGTGTGTGTGTACAGGGTTTCTATTCTCCTCCTTGCTTATGCTCTTGCTACTAGTAGTGGAGCAGTGGGCCTATCCTACACGTGTTTTCACTTTTAATGCTGTTTTCCTCTGCGGTGGCTGGGAACATGGACCCTCAGAGCTGTTGGAGTTATTCTAAAGTATGGTACACTTAGACCTTCTGCCGTGAACATCAAGATTTTCTGCATGAACTCTGCCTTCTGTTTCTGCTGCTCCATGCCCTCCAAACACTTTCTCGCTGGGTGTCAGCTGTCTGCTGGCTACAGCACCATGTACAAGCCTGCGGGAGGTGAATCGCTGTAGGAAGAGGAGCTGGCAATGGCTGGGAGGGTCTGTGCCTGTAATATCCACCAAAGGGCTTACAAGAGGCACTTGCCTGTCATCTGGAGACTGGGGTTGGGGGCGACGGTCACATGGGCACATGGGGTGGTGGGCGAGAGCACTGTGGCCATGGTAAGGTTTTAGTGGGACTGATTGGAGGCTTTTAACACTCCTATGATCACTCCCTTTCTTTTTTATCAAAAATGAAATGTGGCTGATCATCAGCTCAGCATGAATAGAGCAGTGAGTCAGGGTGGAATCCTTGAGTCCAAATGAAATGCCTCAAGTGAAATAACAATCATAAGTCTTTGAAATTATTCCATTTTAAACACTCAGGAAGTTGTACACTTATTAGCAAAGGGATGTCTTTCCGCATAGTAGATAGATGTGCAGCACCCACCCTCATTGAGCATATTGTTGAGAGTGGGATCTGGATGGTCCATGGGGACCCTGTGGTCCAGCCCTCTCCCCTCCCTCCCACCTTCAGGCTAGGAGACTGCAAAGAGGGTGCAGTTTACATCAGTGAATGTCCAGCCCCCAGTTCTGAGACTCAACCACAATGTCTTCATTGCAGGAAAGGTTGTTTTTAGCTATTTCTCATTTGAGAGCTATTAGGACGAGGTCACCTATTACTCCATGCACACCTTACAGCCCAGGGTCTGAAATAAAGCACAGCACTAATTCTTGGGATACGAGTTTGTTTTCTTCATCCCAGGGGTCCTTGTTGGAACCTTGGGCCACTTAGTACAGTGCAAGGGTATGTGGGTAAGTCTTTCAAGAAAACAATGCTTTTTCTGGGACATTCCTTCTCCCCCAAGTAGAACAGGATATGATAAGAAAGCTGGAAAACTACAGAACATTTTTTACCCCAAAACCACTCTGCACATCACCCAGGCCAGCTCTCTCCATTTCAGAGATGGGAACTGAGGCTGTAGGACAGGGGACAGCTTGGTGGGGTCATACTGCTCCTGGTAACCAGCCAGGTCTACAGCCCAGAATTCTGATGCGGTTGATCTAGGTGGCTGGCACTCATAAGCACATGGAGATGCATAATCAAGGAGACAGTGCAAAGTGCAAAGTGATGAAATGTGATTTTTTTTTTTTTTGTCCTGTCTGAGTGGTAGAGCTGAGAAGAGCAGTATGATAGTGTTGGTCTGGGTCTGGGGAAATTGGGCTTTTTTATATGTTGGTTGTGAGAGAGTAAAATTGTAAAGGCCTTTCTGCCTGGCAATTTGGCAGTATAAAGAGCTTAAAGGATGAGTTTTCCCTAAAGAGGTAAATAAGAATCTGCTTTACAAACCAGCAGCCAAGGATGGGCATCCTTTTTTCTGCCAAGGGTCATTTGGATATGTATGATATCATTTGTGGGCCATACAAAATTATCAACTTAAAATTTAGCTGCTATATTTGGTCAGACATTTGATTAACTCACTCCTAATGCTTTGGGAAGGCCAGGCCAAAGGATTTTGGGGCCTTATATGGCCCTCGGGCCGGATATTCCCCACCCCTGCTCTAAGCCCTGGCCTGTGTGGGTCAGTTGGTTGGACATCATCTGAAAATGTTGCTGTTTTGATTCCTCATTAGGGCACATGCCCGAGTTTCAGGCGCTATCTCAAGTAGGGGAAGGAAGGTGTGCGCAGCAGGAGGCATGCAAGAGGCAGCCAGTCTGTCTCTCTCAGATCGAGTTTGTCTTTCTCTCCCTTCCCTCTAAAAATATTTTTAAAAAATCATTTGCTCTTCTTTCTTCTAAAAACCAAAGAACCTAACCACTGAGATATTGTTTGGCATCATTTGGATTAAAACATTGAAAGCTTGAGCCTCTGGAAGGAAGTTGAGTAAATTTGTAGCCTTTGTGCAAAGTAAGTATGAGACCATCAAAAGTGACGTCTGTAAGTTGTCTGGGGTTTTCTTTGGAAGCCTCCAGCCAAACACTGACACTGAGAAACAGGAGGAGGAGGGGGCGTGCCGGGGCTGCAGGCAGACCCTGAGCGGATGAATGATGACTCTCACATGCGCTTCTGTGAAAGAGAGGCTAAAGCACTACTTGGCTATCGCCACCAAGTACCCTGTTCGCCTGCCTCCTTTGGCTTTTCTTGTCATAACAGCTGGAACTAAAATTAACCTCTAGATACAATTAGCAAGGTAAGCATTCTTGAGAAAGTATGTGCTTCTACAAGGTCGGGTCTTTAAAGACTAAACATAGAGATTCTAGCAAAACACCCCGGGGATCAGACTTGTTTGGAAAAATCAAGGTAGGGGCTGCCGCCTTTGGCAAGGTCCCCCCAGAGGCCCCCGACCTTTCAAAGTATCCTCCTTACAGACATTCCCACCAAGTCCCCTGCTTCCCCACAGCGACGGGACAGACGTGCAGGATGTGGGCAGTGTGAAGCTGGGGGTACGTCTGGGGCTTGTCTGTTTGCAATGCTGCATGATGATCAGGTTGAGTTGTGTGCACCTCATCTCAGCGCCCACTCAGCACTTCCTGCGGAGACGCCTCTCTGCCATTGGGCTTGCTTCCCGCACACACTAAAGAGATGCTGATGTTGAATTTCGTGGATTATCATGGGAAGATATTGATAACATATTTCAGTGGGAAAGGATCACAAATATTTATGTACTGAATTCTCATTTGGCTTAAATAATACACAAGCCCTTATGTAGAAAACAGATGGCGGGGTACACCCAAGTCGAAATCACTGGGTAGAGAAATGATTTTTTTTTAGCTTATCTGATTTTCCCCCCAACAGCAGAGTGGTGGTGTGTCACTGGTGAGATTTTATGAGGAGATGAGTCTACTTAAATATGTTGCTCTTTTGATTTAGCAAAGAGTATGGAGGAAATGAAGAAGATGCTGGTGCTGGTGCTGGGCTGTGCTGTCCAGGTAGGGCTTGGGCAAGGGTGGAGGGGGCCTGCCCTTGCCATCTTGTGTGTGGGTTTGTGGGGATAAACTCCCCCTTAGTGACTGAGGTAGGAGGGAAGCTGCCTTCAGTCCAACATGACACGTCACGGCTTCCTGAGAGAAGGGACCACTCATTAGGTAGCAGCCGATTCTAGTCCCAGGGCACCTTTGGCAAGAAGCAAGTGGGGATTCCTCAGCCCAGGGTGTCCTTAGCAAATTGTCCCCAGTATAGGGACACGTACACCAAAGATCAGAAACTGCATGCAGCCTGGGGGCCCCATCTGACTCACCCCCTGATTTTGGAAAAAACTTTCATGGGCACAGGGCCGCACTCGATTCTTCATGTATTATCTCTGGCTGCTCGCACAGCACAATGGCAGAGCTGAGACTAAATGGCCCGCAGAGTCTGAGATGTTCCTACCATCCGGCCCTTTGACGATGAAGGTTGTCACCCCTGGTGCTCTTGACCTTATCTGGTTTAAGAGTCACTGGAGCTTGTTTAACGTGCAGATTTCTGTGCTTCACCCCTAGCGTTTTCAACCTGATGGGCTTTTTGAAAACAGGTACCCCTGGTGATTCTGCTGTGGGTGGTCAGAGCAACTTCTAGAGAAAACTCAGTCTAAGGGACAGTAGGGAGGAGAGATTCTTGGTTATAAAGGAGAGAGCCAGTGACTGGTGGGCAGTTCATTTGGAAACTATTTCTGTGGCTGTGGTGGGCCCAGGTTGCCTCACTTGCAGAATGCTTTTATTAACATGCATTACCTCCGCAGTGTGACAGGAAAGGGGAGTTTCTTGACAAAATCCAACAGCTGGACATTGAGACTCAGATCAGGATCCTGGCCCATATCCCGGAGGTAGGTGTGTGGCTGGCTTTTTGGGGCTTCGCCGTGGACCCCCACTCCGGTGGCAACCAGGAGGCAGGCTCTCACCACCAAGGGAAAGTTTAAAGACTACATCACCCATTAGTGGTTTTCCTAATTTGAGGTTTCACACACCAGACGTATTGAACCTGTTTGGAAAGGTAGTCATCAGCAAGCTAAAATAAAATGGGGGTAAAAATGTAAAAAAAATTTTTAAAACATCTCAGTCAAGTCTCCATTTGCCTCCTGTTCTTGCCTACTATGGAGCCAGACTGGTTGTAAGTACTGTCAAGGGGTTTGGGCTCAGAATTTGATTTGCCCTGAAAATGTGTTCTGGCCCATGTGGCTCTGCTTCCCATGGCTGATCTTCCCGGGGAAAGGGTCTCCGTTACTGTCAGGGACGTGGCAGAGACACAGGCTGCCAAGTCCTAGAAAGGCTGTAGCTGTAGACTCGGCCCTGGGGTGGAGGCGTGAAGACTCTGCACTGAGGGCAGCCCCTCTGCCATGGACCTTTGCAGAGGTGGTCACATCAGAGAAGTGGTTTCCCTGGAAACCGGGCCTGTGGGGCAGCCACCGACCTGAAAGTGTATTTCCCTGACATCCTTCCCCCTGCCTCCAGAAGAAGCCTTGTATGATTAGGTGTCTTTGGAGATGTGGCTCAGCCTTCTGTCTGCTTGGACAGATGAGATAAAGGCATGAAAAAGACATGAGCAGGAGCACCTAGGAGCAGGTGTGGGGCTGGCAGGGGCCGCTGAACACAGTGCCCTAAGCCAGCGCCAGGGACAGGCCGGGCTGATGGGCACCCAGCCCCAGGCACCATGGGTGGTGGGTGCTGAGTCAGCACTGGAGTAGGAGAGGGAAGCCATTGGTCGCAGTCTGGGGAAGTCAGCTTTGTCCTAAATAGGCTCAGCCATTTGTGACAGTGAGCGGCCACCTGGTAGCCTGAGGACCATTCTGCTTTTGTTAAATCCTCACCCAAGGATATTTTCCCATTGATTTTTAGAGAGAGAAGAAGAGAGGAAAGACTAAGAGAAATATCAATGTGAGAGAAACAAATGGATTGGTTGCCTCCTGTGCGCTTCCTGACCAGGGCCTGGCCAGGGAGGAGCCAGCAACCTAGGTACATGCCCTTAACCGGAATTGAGCCTGGGACCCTTCATTCCCCAGGCTGACACTCTACCCACTAAAGGAAACTGGCTAGGGCCATTCTGCCTTTTAATTTTCCTTGTGTGTCCTTGTGTTTTGAACATGTATGTATCCGCGGACTAGGTCTTTGCTACTCACTGTCTTCCCTGCTCAGACAGCAGAATATTTAAAATAACAAGGGGGGAGGATGCAAGGCAGCCTGAGTGATTATCACATTCAGGGCTGGCCCTGGGGACGGGGCTTCAGAATTATTGGGTGCTTCTCATACATTCAGGTGCCGGGCCCCACAAAACACCCACCGAGTCAGAGGAGCAACACAAGCCTTCAATTAAAGCTGCTCCTGTGGCCCAGCCAGTGTGGTTCAGTGGTTGAGTGTCCACCCATGAATTAAGAGGTCATGGTTCAATTCCTGATCAGGGCACATGCTGGGTTGTTGGCTTGATCCCCAGTAGGGAGTGTAGGAGGCAGCCAATCAGTGTTTCTCTCTCATCAAGTTTTCCATTTCTCACCTTCTCCCTTCCTCTCTGGAATCAATAAAACCATATTTTGAAGAAATAAAATATAACGTTTTTTAAAAAGCTGATCATGTGACTGCTGTGCGGCTGGGTTGCGTCCCAGGATCCCCTCCAGACATCAGAGGCCTTTCCCAAGCACTGGGTGGGGGGAGCAGGCCTAGAGCCCAACCTCGGAACCCCACATCCCTGCCTTTCTGGTGCCGCGTACCACGGGCTGAGATTTCTCCGAATTCTCTGAGACCCGCTGAATCCCAACGTTTCCTTTGTGAGGTGGGAAAGGTGAGGAAGTGGATGTCAATTGATCCTGAAAGGCCCCATTTTCTTGTTGTGGGTTTGTTTTTTGGTTTTTTTTAATCCTCACCCAAGAATATTTTTTTCATTGCTTTTTAGAAAGAATGGAAAGGAAGCAGGAAGAGGGGAGCGGGAGGGGAGAGAAAGACATTGAGGTGAGGGAGCCACATTGACTGGTTGCCTCCCGCATGGCACCGGGATCAAACCACTAACTGAGGTATGTGCCCTTAACTGGGAATTTAGCCCGAGACCCTTCATTCCCCAGGCTGGTGCTCTAACCACTGAGTGAAACCAGCCAAGCAGGGTTTTTGAGGTGCTCTCCCCCTCCATTTGCCCCTCTGGGAAATGTAAGACATTTGTTGGTGCACCTCACTCAGTGGATTGCCATTTGTTTCCCCTCTTGAAGCCTGAGTGCACTAACACTCACCTTCCCACACTGAGAAGACACGGACTGGAAACAGACCTTCTGCCTCCACGGGCTGGTCTGGGGGCTCAGGTTGAGAAGGTGAGGTCAGGCCCTAGATGGTTTTACTCAGTGGTTAGAGTGTTGGACTGCAGACCAAAGGGTTGCAGGTTTGATTCCCCGTCAAGGGCCTGTCCCTGGGTTGAAGAAGGTGATGTTGCCAGTTGGAGGAGAGGCTGCCCAGCGAGGATGAGGCTGGGGCCTGCGCTCACACCTGGCAGAAAGGGGAAACCAGGTGGGCCTGTGTGGCCTGTGGGGAGGAGATACAGGCTCACCTGGAAAGTACTTCAGGTTATGAAATGTTTCCTCAAAAAGTAACATAAGATGGTCATGGACCCAACATTCTGACAGAAACGTTCTAATGTGTTGCCATCTTCACATTAGATTCTATTTTAAGAAATAAGATGCCATCCCTCCTCACCCTCCACTCCCAAGGCTCACCTTCTTTGTGTGATACATGGAGGGTGCGCGACTGAAATCCCCGGGGACAGTTAGGGAGCTCCCACACTGTGAGGAGTGCTGTCTGGTGTGAAGTCAGTGTCCTCCTTGAACTAGTGTGACAGCAGCAGTGGTGTGTGAGTAAAGAGCTTGTCTGCAGAGTGTGGCTGAGCTTGCTGAGGCACCTGCCCGCCCCCCACAGACACGTAGTGGCTGAGGGTTCATAATGTCAGTGAAGTGGGTCAGCAGTGGGAGAGGAGGCCTAGGTCCCAGGGGGCGTGGCCTTGTGAGGTGGGTGCTCTCTGGGACCCCACAGCTGCTCCCTGCCCGGCCTCCACAGCACCGTGCCCCTGTGTGCCCCCAGGTGACCCACGACCAGGAGAGCCTGTTTGACCTGCAGAAGTTGGAGGTCCCAGACATGGCCCTGGAGGAGCTGCAGTCCCTCTCGAGGAACATGGCGTTTCACCTCAGGAGGCTCGTGGATGAGCGAGACAGTTGCAGGGAGGTGTGTTTGCTGGTGGCCCAGCAGCTGGGGGACAGGTGGGGAGGGGTTTGGGCCTGGGCCCCTAGTTATGGGCCTGGCTCCTCATCCTGATTTCCTCTCAAGCGGGCACACTGCCTGTCCTCCTCGTCCATTTTCCTTGGGGGCAGGGTGAGGGCACTTTCCCTGCAGGGCTCAGTCCCTTCCCAGACACCTGCGTGAGGACAGAAGTTGAGCTTGGGGGTCCTGCTCCATTCACTCAGCCCTGCTGTCTCAGTAAATGTATCCTCGCGTTTTAATAACTCCCCCACCTTTCTTCTGCCTCCCTCCTGGCATGGCATCTTCTCTTTTACTTCTTCCGTCTTTTGGTCATCCTTCAGCAAGTTGTAGTGCGGGCACTGTGCCAGGCACAGGAGCAAGCCGGTGAGATCCCTCTATCTGCCCTCTGTAGCTGATCGTGACCCTGACCCTGGAGCGGGACACCAGCAGCCGCCCCAGCGAGGACACGCAGCACCTGGCCGTGGAGCTGGCAGACACCAAGGCCAAACTGCGCGCCGTCAGGCAGGAGCTGTGAGTCCCCCAGTGACCCCGTTCTTTCTGCCCTTGTGCCCTGTGTCACCACACCTGCTAGCACATGTGGTTCACTGCCATGCGGGGCAGAAAACGGGGGCGCTCTCACACGTGCCGAGAGTGACTGGGCTCTGCTTTAAGCTGGGTCCCTGTTGGGCCCTGGATAGCCCGCTCCCTCCCTTCCCCTACCCGGGCCTGCACAGCAGGGTTCTGCTGGGCCTTTAGGGCTCCTGCCAGTCCAGACATGGCAGACACAGAGCAGCAGCCTGCTGCTCACCCTCGGGCCCAGTGTGGGTGCTCTTGGCTGGAGGGAGGATGTGTCTCTCCTGTCCCGTCTGGTGGGCCTGCTCCCCCTTTCCTGATGCAGGTGATGGCACCATGCCCGGTATCTCGGGAGCTGCCCGGCTTCACCTCCCCTCCAGTGGGCCTCGCTGCCTGCCTGGCTGTGGAGGGCACAGTGGCTCCGGGGGCACCTTCCCTGTCCCGCACCCTCAGAGGAAAGCTCAGGTCTGTGGTTGTTCTGAGAGCAGGCATTGAAAACTTAAAGCTCACCTTGGAGTCAGGAGCATTTTTGCAGCCCCGCTTGCAGACGCCCTCCTCACGCCCAGAAGCCAGGTCCCTCTCCTTCCCCGCTGGGGTCTCCCAGGTGGTGGGCTTTCCAGGTCCTTCTGAGGAAACCCTCACCACGTCCTCCCATTGCCCCCAGGGAGGAGAAGACGGAGCAGTTGGCGGACACCAGGCATGAGGTGGACCAGCTGCTGCTGGAGCTGCAGGAGGCCCAGCGCGATGTGAGCGGGAGGCCTGTCCTGTGGGGGTGGCTGGGGGGCTAGGGTGCCCCAGTCACTGTGGCCCCAGGTCCACAAATGTGACCTGGAACCTCGCTGCTTCCCGCTCAAAGCAGCACTGCCTGAGAGCCAGTTGTCCTGGGAGCTGCTGTGGGGTGACATGCTTCAGTGACAGCATGAGGGGCCCCCACTCAGGGGCCTGCACATGGACCAGCCTGGCCGCCCCTGCCTTCTGCTGGGGCTGCAGGGACTTGGGCCTTCCCCAGACCCGAGGGTGCCCTGAGCCAGGTCCCCTGCCTTTGCCCACCTCCCAGAACATGGAGCTGGCCGCCAGCGCCCAGTCTGCTCGTGCCGCCCTGTCTGAGCTGGACTCCCTGAGGGAGAAGGCGAGCCGCATGGAGAGGCTGGAGATGGAGGTGATGTGCCTCAAGCCAGCAGCCCACATGAAGGTAAGCCCAGCCGGGGCAGGCAGCCCTCGGGCATTTGTGTCCTGGAAGAGGGGAGAGGGCCCGCAATGGCTCCCCAGTTGGCCCTCTCTCTGAACAACAGCCTGTCTGCTCGACCCTTGTGCTCCCTGTGTTAGCGGAAGGAGCAGGGTTGGGAATGTGGTTGAGGGGCCCTCATTCTTTTAGGGCTTGTCCTTCTCCTCCTTCATGCCACAGTGATGACTTTCTAGTCACTAATCTTTTTTTTTTTTTTTTTTAAGACTCCTTCTAGTTTCTTGGGTAAATCTTGCCAGAACTGTTTCCTCATCTATAAAACAGAGATAACTGTACTAGTCTATTAAGGTTTATACAATGAAAGAGGTAAAATACCTGGTATTTGGGCAAGTCCCATATTAAGCTCTCCGTGTTGTGGCCACTGGGATCCTGAGGTTATGAGTCCGTTCAGGGTAGGGTGTCAGGGCTGAGGGGGTATGGAGACCAAGACTCAGGCCGGGTCACTGAAGCTCTGAGCACACTCCCTACTGCCTTACGTGAGCAGCAGGTTCGGGACCCTCTCTTCCAGGCTTGTTGGTTCCTCCCACCTACTCAGGGTGTGGCTGTTCCCCCAGGAATGTTGGTGGCTCCCTGCTCTACCCCCTGGGGAGAAGGCGCCCTGGGTGCTGTGCCAAAGCAGCCTGGCCCAGGCAGGGGTGGGGTGGGAGGCCAGCTCTCAGCTTAGTCCTGGAAATGGTCCCCTGGCCCTGCTGGTGATGAAGGGCATCCATCTGCAGCACAGACAGTTGTGGGGCACGGGCACCCTCACTCACTGGAAATGCCACAGGTGGGAGGGCTGTGGAAGGTCATGTGTAAGCTTCCCCAGGCTGCCGCCTCCGCAGCCTCCTGCACACGGGGGACCTAAGGCAGCCCCCACATCTCAGCCGACACTCTGCTCCATGGATGGGGGTGGGTTTTAGGGCTCAGCCTCTGTCTCGGGGCTTTTCAAGACCTGTCCAAGCAGCCTCACTCAGTCATGAAGACACAGTGACTAAAGGCCTGTGTGGCGCCAAGCCCAGCGCCAGGAGCAGGGGATCTAGCACAAAGCAAGACTCGCTCCCTGCACTCGGGAGCTTCTGGGCTTTTGCAGGGTTTCACATGGGAACCCCTTTTCCATGTTCTCAAGGTGCGTGCCTTTGGATAACAGCAGCAACCTTTTTAATATACTATATAATAAAAGCCTAATATACAAATTGTCCCCTTGGGCAGTCATTGGACCAGGAGTTCAACAGGGAGAGCAGGAGTTTGACCGCTCGCTATGACGTATGCTGACCACCATGGGGGCGGCAGCACGGAACATTGTGGGCATTGCCCATGCACTGCGACCTCTTGCTGGCTACCTGGGAGCGGGAATGACAGGGATGAAAGTGTGTTAAGAATGCGGGGTGTCCACCCAACTTGTTCTCACTCCCCCTGCTACCCTCCCCCGGGACACCAGGGCTCGAGTGCCAGGGAAGCCCCTGTGCTCAGGTGCTGGGCGCTCACCAGGAGCCCGCCTCATACCCGCACGGCCTCTTTCAGGTGAGTCGGGCCGCAGCAGCCATCAGGACCCCAGGGGCTGGTCAGGCTTCCCATGGGTTAGCGCAGGAGCTGGTCTGTGAGGCCGGCCAGGAGAGAACCCGCAAACCCCAGCTTTCGGGTGGTGCCACTGGGCAGCCCAGAGGCCCACGCTGCTCCAGGCCAGCGGTGTCCGGCCGTGCTCACCACATCTCACGTGGGGACTCAGGCATCGTGACTCAGGTGCGGGGGCGGGGGTGTCATGCAGGGGCTGGGGGGCTCAGCTATGTCCTGCCCTTCCACGCCAGGCGCTCGCACTTTGATCTCCAGCCAGGCCTAGGACCGCTCCCAGCAGGAATTTCATGTACCGGGCCTCTAGTCGATTAATAATTTTGCTGTGAAACTAGTAATGCCTTAAACTTGGCATTAGTACATGAATTACAAGAGAAACAGCGTGGTCCGTGGAGGCCAGGCCACATAGAGGATGAGTCACACTGTTCTCCGAGGCCCGTGCGCCGGGGCTCAGGGAGCAGCGAGCACAGTGCTCGCATCCGCAGGCTTACATGGCAGTGGTTCCAACAGCCCTGCAGCCTGTGCGCAGGCCTCCTTCAGCCCTGCTGGGCCAAGTTTCCTGCGTGCAGCTCGAGCCCCTGAGGGCAGGGGCAGGGTCCTGTCCGACCGCATGCCTGGGGCTGGCACACACAAGGCACTTGGTAGAGACCCCACAAGTCACGTAAAAACCCATCTCTCAGCATGAAAAGACTGCAGCCTGGGGAGAAGGATGGGGGTGGGGGGACGTGAGGGGAGAAATCAGAGGTTTTCTCTTTCAGAACGGTGACAGTGTCGGGTGTGATGGGCAGCGGAGCAGAGAGCCAAGCACGACTGTCATGGGGACACCCACCAGGCGGGGGGCCCTCCTGTGGGTACAGTGGGAGCCACACATGGCCTGGATGCCCTCCCAGAGAGCCCGTCCAGTGTCACCACTGAGAGACACATAAAAGGGAGAAGGTGGCCATGCACGACTGTCCCCAGGACGCATGAGCCCTGGCGTGCCGGGGGAGGGTAGGAGGGGGAGTGAAAACAAGTTGGGTGGACACCCCGCATTCTTAACACACCTCTGTCCCTTTCACCCTGCTCCCAGGAGCCAGCGAGGGGTCGCAATGCATTGCCAATGCCCACAATGTTCCGTGCTGCCCCATGGTGGTCAGCATACGTCATAGCAAGCGGTCAAACTCCTGGGAGGAAAGGCGTTCAGGGTGGGGACAAGGTTAATTTTGGGAAGAATTATATGGAGCACAAATGTCCTTGTTTTGTTTTTACACTTCTGGCAGCGTCTGTGTGGCTCCTAGTCTTGTTTACATAAGGGTTAAAGCCACAACCCGAGGAGAGAGACCTGGGCGGCCCTAGGCACAGTGGGAAGTGGGGGTGCACCAAGTGGTCCTTGACTTCCCACTTCAAACACTCATCCTACCTGTGCTGCCAGGGCCCGGGTGGAGGACAGAGGCAGAGAGAGAGAGTGCCTGGAAGGTCCCTCTGGTCCCATGCTTTGTCCTTGGCTGAAACTCCCCACACCGGAGGGCAGACATGCGGGTGCCATGAGCGTCCTGAGCAGGTCAGGGCCAGCTGGGCCTGTCTCTGCGCCTCCGAGAGGGATGGCACTTAGCTTCCTGGGCAGGGCTTGCTCTGAGAGGCGGAGGCTTGGCAGGCGCAGTCCCAGCTCTCGCTCCACTTGCTGGGAGTGGGGCAAGCCTTGTCCCGTCCAGCACAGGAGTGGTGGTCCCGGTGCCTCTGAGCCCCTCGTGCCCTGGAACCGTGTGGCATCGACAGCAACACGTTTCTAGTGAGCTTATCTTGGGGAGTTCTGTCCACAGATCCGGTCATGCAGGGAGGGGCAGGGCGGGTGGTGGCAAGGCAGGTAGGAGCTGAGTTTAAGATCGGCCTCGGGTCTGGTGGTCTCACACTCTCTGCCTGCTCCAGGCCCAGCCTTTGCCACTTTAGAACTTGGGCACAGCTTCTTGCCTTCTGGACTCTCACTTCTACGATGGTGGGCTATGCAATGCAGGTTTAGATGTTTCTGCTGCCTAATACCTGGGGCACATGGGAATAGTAGCTATAAATCATTTAGATCACGCTGTACTCTGCTTCTGAACACTTGCCCATCCCGGACTGTCCCCAGGTCCTTCAGGGCTCAACTCACATGGCACCTCTGATTCCCCCTCATGGCGTGATTCCACTGACAAGTGTCTTTGAACACTTCTGGGAGCCCCATGAGAACAAAAGTGCATAGTCCTGCCCTGCAGAACTAGCCTTGGGGTGGGGGACAGGCCAGCTCTGGGTTGCCTCATAGTAGGCACTCTGGGTGCCCCAGCATCTGACTCAGTGGGTGGGACAGAGTAGAATTGAAGTCCTTCTCAGAGGGGGCTCTTCTGGCTGGGTTTTGAAGGCTGTGTAGGAGTTGGTTGTAAGGATGAAGGCGCAGGCTGTGCTAAGGGAGCTCAGGGCCTGAGAGGATGGTGATACTGGCGAGGACTGGTGGGTAGATCAGCTGGAACATTAGATGAGAATGCTGGGGGCAGTGGCCAAAGGGGGAGAGTTGGGCCTTCTTCCTGCTTGAAGCCCCTCCATGTGCTCCGGCTCACATCGCTGATAGTGGTCGGGGCTCCTTACCCGCACGGGCTCCTTAAGGATGGGGTGCAGGCTGCTGAGGGCAGTGGAGAGACAGGTCTGGAGCTTTCCAGCCAGAGTTCAAGCCCACCTGCACTCCTGGCTGGCTTTGTGACTTGGGGCTCATCCCTTAATTGACCCAAGTCAGCCTCTTCGTGTGTAGGAAGGGACTGTCCCTGCCTCCCTCTGGGGGCTGCTGTGAAGAGTGAATGTGCAGAGAGCACCGAGTGCAGGGCCGGGGTAAGGCAGAGAGGGGGCAGCCAGGAGAAGCCAGAGTCAGTGACCACACCCTTCCCGCTGCCAGGCTTTGACCAGAACCGTGTCCACTGGCGGTAGGTGCACCGTTTCCCCTCTACCGAGAACCCGGGCTTCTGGTCTGCGCAGGGAAATGAACACATGAGGGATAAGCAGGAGCTACTGGCCCATGCCCCGATGTTAGAACCCATGAGTGGGGCAAGCCTTGGAAAACTGCTCCCTGAGAAAAACAGACACGTCCCCATGTATGGGTGCTTGCAAACTCTGAGGGCATTCAGGGGAGACTCAGCCCCCTAAGACACTGAGTTGTGATGGGAGGGCTCCGGGGGGCGGGAGCAGGGATGAGGGGAATGAGCTGAACGGCTCACCTGTGTGTGCTGGGCACTGGGACAGGAGTAAGTGCAGTGGACCTGTGAGGGCCCAGCCATTGTGTTCCACACTCAGCATGTGCCTGACACACAGAGGCCATAGTACTTGTTTGTTGTGTCTTACAGACCCCTCATTTCCAGGAAACTGCTGAGAGCAGGAGTGTGAAATGATCAAATAGGAACTGCATATTGAACAAAAGCTCATCTGAATTTTGTTTTAGACCCAGATCAGTGGAGTGAACTGTTGCATTGAGAGGCCTAGACTCAGCCCTGAACCCCAGGACTGACTCTCAGCCCCACCCCTTCCTTGTTAAGGAGTGGGGCTCAGCCAAGTCCCACACCTGTCAGCAGGTGCACTCGTCCAACCACCCGAGGCTGTACGTGTCAGACGCTCTCACAGTGATTTCTCCTGAATTTAAATGGTGTCTTGCTTCGGGGATTTTCCATCTGGCCTGGCCTCATGGAGAAGGGCAGGGGCTCAAAAGCGGAGACAGAACTTCCCGTGGCAGCAGAGTCATCCCTAGGTTGTTGGTTTGGGTCCAGGTGCCTGGAAGAGCTGTCGTCATGATCAGGGCCCTAACCTGATGGCTCTCGTGTGTGTTCTTGCTGACCAGGAGCTGAATGAAGACAATTACACTTCGATGGACACCAAGGGCCCTCGCCAGGAGCAGCTGGCTGTCGCTTGGTCCCAGATCAATAAGCTGTACGAGCTTGAGGAGGAGAACATGCAGCGGAAATCGAAGCTGCGCCACCTACAGTTGGTAGGACAGGCTGTTGTCGCCACGTGTAACATAGAGAGGGGCAGTTTCAGGTTCATGTTGTGCCCTTCTCTGATGTTCAGCTACTGCTTTGGTGCTGCTGCCGACACAGTGACCCGCTGACGGCGGAGCGTCGCTTGCTAAGCTCAGTGGCTTGAGTGGGCACCACTTAAGGGTCCCAACACAGAGAGGGCCTGATGCTGTGTTGCTTTCCTGTGATGATGGATGAATGTGGGCATCTGATGCAAAAAGGGTCTCTGCTTGCGTTTATGGTGTGGGTTGAGCTGTGCTGTGTGAGTCCCTATGGCCTTTCCAAGGCATTAGGCCTGCTAAGGGGCCACAGAGCTGCCACCATCATAGCACTTGATTTAAAGCCCTGTGCTGTACGTCACTTTGTTCAGACACGGCTCAGAGACCTCGGGTGTCTTCATCCCCTAGGTCCCTGGGTCAACATACCTTCTAGTGGTTGTAACTCTCACAGCTGGGCTGTGTGTTGGGGTCATTTCTGTGTGGCTGTGTTTTTGAAGTGAGCAGGGCATGGAGGTCCTTCATCCTGGGGGAATGAGGGCAGATGAACAGAGCGTGCCACAGGCCGCATCATCACCTCCCCACCCCACCCCCCCACCCCCGCTTTCTGCACTAGAACTGGGACACAGAGCAGAAATGCCTTGAAGAGCTGCGGGAAGAGAACATGGCCCTCAAGGCGGCACAGGGGCAGAGTTTGGAGGAGTCTGCCCGCCTGCGCTGGGAGCTGGAGCAGCTGTCAGAGGGTAGGCAGCAGCCCCTGGTGCCTGGGTGCCAGCCTGGCCGAGGCTTCTCCCTCACCCAGGGAGCTGAGCCCTTGGCTCTGAATCGTATGTGTCAGCCCATCCTCAGCCCAAGTAAATAGGGTTTTATTCAAGGGCCATTTGGAACTGTTTCATTGCAATTCTCCCAAGAACACGAAGGACCTGACAGCCTTGAAGTCAGGACATGAAATGCAAAGGAAGTGTTGCCAGATTTATCAGTTCCCATTAGGCCAGGCCCAGGAGCTTCCAGGTGACAGCATGCTGACACTCAGATCTCTCCCTGGAGCACTGGAAACTCTGGATGCAGGAGACATCCCCAGTGGTCACTAAACCCCATTATAGTTGTCCCCGGGGCATGGTTTCCTTAGTTGCTTTCATAATCGGGCAGATGGGTGTAGTATGCTCTCCTTCTTCCTGGGCAGGGGCTGCTCAGGGACTGCTGTTCAGGGGACCCATACCTCTTCCTCTCCCTCTGGTGTTTGCCCATTCCCAGCCCCCAGAAGGGGTGTGTGGTTGGCCAGGGAAGGTGTGTTGGGGTGGCCGGCAGTGCAGCAGGAGTCTCAGCACCTGGCAAACAATAAGCCAGTTCCCATGTCCAACAATCGCACGTGTTCACCTGAGAGTGCAGGTGAAGGCTTGCTTCGAGCTCTGCAGAGCCAGGACGGCCTGTGGCTGGTTTGGGGAGGGGCTGCTTTTTCAATTCTGAGCAACATTCCTCAGCGTCATGGAAAGGCTGTTGAAAGCAGCTTGGTATTCCTTCTCTTCAAGTCATCCTATCTGCTCCAAGCCTAAAATCAGTTCATTGAACTAGGAGTCTGTGTGGGAGTTAGTTCTTTCTGTGGTTTGGTGTCTCCCCATTCCTGGGAACCCAGGCTCTGGGAGTTCAGGTTCCTGGGGAGCACCACTGCCCCCTGGTGGGACACAGAAGCTGTGCGGCTGGCAGGGACTGGCTCAGACTAAATGTGCTTCTGTTAGGGACCAGGGTGGCTGATGGGGTTGGAAAGCCTCCCTGAGTCAGATGCTCAGTGTAGCCTGTGAGCCCTTTCAGGTCACTGACTGACTCCTTCTTGGTGTTCCCAACTCCTACTGCTTAGCTGGCAGCTCACGAACAAAGCGTGAATGCACTTTGGTGTGGTTGGTGTGGTGGCTTCTTGAGTAGGAAAGGCCTGGTTTAAAGTCCTGGCTCCTCTACTTGTTAGCCAAGCGACCTCTCCTAAACCTCAGTTTTCTTATCTGCAAAATGGGGGTAATGAAGCTGCCTCTCAGGATTGCTATGGGTATCTTGTGAGGAGACAGTGAAGCGTTAGGCTATGCCTGGCCTACGGGGCACCAACAAAGGATGGCTGTTCTTATCGCCCTTGTTTTATCCAAAGAGACCCACTGCTCTGCTTCTTGGGGTGCTCATGAGCAGCCCTATTCGCGGTACAGTGCGATAAGGCTCACAGGGCTGACTGTGTGGCCCTGGAGGGACAGCTGAGGGAACAACCCTGACCCCTCATGCATTCATGTTTCCTCCTGAACAAGACCCGGGACTTAGCCAAAGTCACGCACCTGCTGGTGGCAGGGAGGGGCCAAGAACTCCCATTCTCCTCAGGTCTGTGCTCCCTTTTCTGTTCTGCATTCAAGCTGTTTCAAAGCAACGGAAGAAATTGCCTATTTCTGGCTTTACCTTATGTGTTCACCTCGCTTAGAATTTTTAAAGCAACTTAGATACACTGTCTCATTCTTTTTCAATGCAATTGCGAAAGTACAAAATGAAATCTCTGACTGAACTTACCCAGAGTTGGCGAATACTGGGCTTATGCACCCCATAGCCTCTTCTACCCAGAGACATCCCGGTCAATGATCCTGTCCCTCCTATACCCTGGGCTGAGCCACCCGGACTCCCCCCACTCTGAGGCTGGCACAGAGAACACACTCTCTTTGCCATCTCTGTTCCTCTCTGAAATCCTTGACTTGATGGTCAGGTTATAACTTTGTAAAAAGTGGTGCCTGCAGTTCCACCATCTTGAACTTTTGCATTGGCTTCTTCACCATCACCTGCTTTCTTCTTAAGCTCTGGCTGCTTCCCTAACAAACCCAGCTGAGCCAGCAGAGGGGTCATAACCACCCAAGGAGCCCTCAGATATAGACAGCAACAGCACCCTGGGAAAAAGGGAGGGCATCCAGCTGACCATTCTGACCCCCCAAACCTAGGGCTCAGCGTGATGGCTGTCTCAGGGCCGGGGGCAGAGAGAAGAAGCTGAGGCCCCTGGACTCTGGGCTCTGACTCCACTTTGCTCTTCAGCCTCCAGCTGCTTCCTGAAGCTGGACCAGAAGCAGCAGAGCCTCCAGGACACCATCCAAGGGCTGCGGGACGCCTCCCAGGTCCTGCAGGAGAGCAGCCTCCAGCGCGGGGAGCTGGAGAAGGAGAACCAGCATCTCAGCAAGCAGGTACCCGTGGGTGCTGCCCGGAACCTAGGGGCATGGAAGTGGCCAGGGGAGCACCCAGAGGTCGGTGAGCCAGTGCAGCTGGGGGAAAGGCAGAGTCCAATGCAGCCACCGTTATGGGAGGGGGACAGGAGTCCTCCTGGAGAGGCGTCACGAGGCAGCATGAGGTGTCCCTGCAGCAGTGAGACCGCACCCGATGGACCTCTGTGTGCCTCGCTGCCTTCATCTGTGAAATGGGTTAACGATGTACCGCCACTAGTAGGTGTGGTGAGGATGGTGTGAGTCAGTGCAGGCAAAGGGTCCAGCTCGTGGTAAGTGCCTAAGGAAAGGACAGCAATGCCCTGTTTGGAAGCACCGGGCTGGCCCGGGAGGGAAGTGGCGATGGAAGACATGCTCCTGTGTGGAGGACATGGAGGCGCCATTTCAGGGCATGGCTGCTGGTGACATGAGCACAGTGCTCACTCTCCTTTTGGTCGAGGGGATGAGGAAGAAGAGATGGCTGGACTACACTGCCTTTCTGGACAACCCAGGTCTCCCAGTAGTGCAGTAGGACAGACATCTGGGAGGACAGACAGGCTCACCAGCCAGGTTCATCCTGCAGTTACCAGGACCCCATTCACATGGGAAGAAGGGCCTTGAGAAGCTAACGACGGCCTCCCTGTGCAGGTCATTCTGGGTCAGAGGCCTCAGTACATGTTGCCACCGCGGGTGACTCAGCTGCGTCATGGGCTCAAAGCACACCTTGACCGGTGGCCAGATTCCGGATGAGGGAGGCGCAAGGGCACTCTTGCTTGCTGACCGCCTGGCAGGACTGGTGCTTACAGGTGTCTGGGTGTCTGTCTTGACCTGCTCAGGGGTCCTGCCAGCATCATTTGCTGAGGCTGCCCCAGCAATGGAAGGGACGTGGGCTGCAGACTGGAGACCTGGGTCCTGTGGTCACAGCTCTGCTGGAACTTAATCTCTGGGTGAGGCTAGGGACCCCCCTCCTCCTGTGAAGTGCTTTCTCCAGGCCTCTCGTGGGACGTCCGAGGTTCGGTGACTTACAATTCTCATCCTTTGAGGCACCGTGTGTCCTGTCTGTGGGCCAGGGGGAAGACCTCCTCACACCGTGTCTCTCTGTGCAGCGTAGCTCAGGGAAGCCCCCAGAGAGTCTGGCTGTTAGGTTCACGTGGGCCGGGCACAGGGAATGTCTCTAAATGGCAGCCCGACCTCGGCTGAGATAGACAGGCTTGACCTTTAGAAAGAGGAGAACCTCCAACGGGGCAGGTCCTCATGGGTGAGCCGTAGAGGCCTGCGTTGTGACCTCTGGGCCCAGCCCCCGGCAGGCCTGACAGGTGCCCACTGACGCTTCTCCTGCCCTCAGGGTCCACTCGGGTCTCTCCTCCGCACGCCCAAGACTGGCAATGGGTGCTGCTTCCCTGCATGACTCTTCAGCCCTGTCCCTCGGGTCCCATCGCCTGCTTCCTCTCTGGATCAGTTCCCTGGAGGACACCATGGCCATCCTGCCACAGTCCTCAGAAGGCAGTCTTGGCCCCAAGCCCCTGGTGGGAGGGAGGGGCCGCAGTTCCCAGACCAGTGCTGCCCCTTGTCTGCTGCCAGAAGCCCTGCGAAGGCAGTTCTGCTGCTGCTCCTCCCTGTCCTGCTCCTTCCGCTCCGACCTGGCTGCATCTGTCCTGACCCAGTAGGGCTGGTTGGGCTTTCTCCCCCAAACCTGGCTGCATCATGGGTCCTCCCTCATGTTGGATCGATGGTATGTCTCCATCATCAGCTGATCATCCATGGGGACATGGCCCAGCATTGAGCTCCCTGGAGCCAGGGCAGGCCCAGCCCCGGACACGTCCAGACAACATGGACCTCTGGGAGGTGTCAGAGAAGGAGGGACAAGAGTCAGCTAGGAAAGGTGGCCCGGAGGCCCAGGCCCCTGGTTCCAGCTCAGCTCTCCCACCGCCCAGTGTCGCCCAAAATGTAGGCTCGCTTTGGTCTGTGTAAACCATAGTTCTCAAAGTTCACGTCCTTCCCTGTAACTCACGACACTTCTCTAAGGGAGGACCTGAGAGAAGGTGCATCCCCCACCCTCACTTTGCATTGACATCCTAAGAGTCCATTCCTTCAGCCAGGGTCCTGGTTTTGAGAGGAAGAGGGGCAGCCCTTTGGGGCCTATCGTGGGAAAACCCAAGCTTGGTGCTTGGGGGAGGATGGAAACCAATCTCAGCCCAGTGAGCTCTCCCTAGGGGAATGGAGAGCCTCCAGGGAAGGACAGGAATGAGGGCTCCAGTTCCAGGGCAAAAAGAAGCAAACAGAGAAAGATGGGGGGGGGGTGTCTAGCAAGGGAGGGTGGGAAATGGGGCTGTCACATCTTCAGACCAGAAGCAGCCATGCCAGATATGCAAAGGTTGGACATAACGTTCTTTCATTGGGAGAGAATGGGCGGGAGGGGAGTAGGATTAACAGCAAGACAGGGAGGGGTGAACAGGCAGGAGGTTGGGGGACCACACACCAAGACCCTCGTGAGAGTGCAGGCCTGGGGTCAGCCCACTGCCATGCGTTCGGCTCTTCCACATCCTCCCTGTGGGGCTCTGGGCAGACCACTGGACTCCCTGAGCCGGTGCCCTTCTCTGAATGAGGGTGAGTGACCGCTGCTCAGGGCTTTCCTCCTCAGGGTTGGCTCCGGAGCAGGGGCTGCCAGCAGGGCAGATGCCTGCCTCCCTGCTGAGCCCAGACCTGGTGCTAGGAAGTGGGGCAGCGGTCAGGAAGGAGAAGAAAGATGTTCTCACTTGGGAGCAAGACTCAGACACGTGGCACGTTACAGCGCCTTTTGCTGTTGGCCCTGGCTGGGTGGGGCTGCCCTGTCCTTGGGTCCCCATGTTGGGGCAGGGGGCTCGATGTGCCGATAGGGTACTGTGAGGGCATGAATATGAGCCCCACTGTGCCTGACCTCCCGCTCATGGGGAAGAAGCTGGCTGCCTTCTGCTGCTGGAGGAGTCTGGAGACGCGCCCAGACCTGTGAGATAAGGCAGGGCGGCCCTCGGCCCAGGAGAAATAGGCAGAGCTGGCATTACAGCAGCGGTCCTTACGGGAGTTTGTGAACCTACCTGTGCTAGGCTGCCGCCAGCCAGGTGAAGGAGCAGGCTCTCGGTCCTGTTGCTCACTGGGTCGCTGGGTGTCTGAAGGTCCTGCCCCCAGATGTTCTAGTCGGTGGCCTGAGGTCTGGGGTGTTTAAAAGCTCTGAGAACCACCTGATCTTTGATCATGGGGATTCTCCGTTTTAGTTTTAGAGCCGTCATCCCAAACCAGCAGCATCAGGGTCACAAGACCAAATGCAGGTTCTTGAACCCAACCCAGACAGACCATGTCATGAGCTCTGAGGGTGGGAGGGGCCGGCGCTCTCTCAAGGGGTCATCTCTAGTTGGACCTGCCACCTGCCAGTTGTGTGCTGAGCACTTCGCCCTGACAGAAGCGGGTGCCCTTGCCTGCTGCTTGCTGGCCCTGTCAGTTAAGGAAACTCGCTCGTGGTCACATTGTTAGCAGGGAGCAACTCTTTCCCCCTCCCGGTGGTCATGAGTTTGGTGTCAATGGGAAGGGGCAGCAGCACGGGCCTCGCCTGGGAGTCGCACCTCAGGTTCCATCCTGAGTCTGAAGCTGCATCCATCACGGTTTTGGGTGTCAGGCACAGAGTGGGAGACCTGCAGGTCCAGGCCATTCATGTTCCGGGAGTGGGCACTGGTGGGTCCCGCAGAAGAGCTCTGTGTCGGGCCGCTGATTGGGCAGTCGTGCAGGCAGGACGGAGGTGGTTGGACCTGGCGGCAGTGGGGTGTGGAGGGGGAGCCGCATGGGGAACGAGGACAGGCTTTGGTGGCCCATTTACTTGGAGGGGAGAGGAGGGAGAGAGATGGCAGAAGACGCCTCTGAGCAGCTGGATGAATAGGATTGTCACCAACTGGGTGAAGTCCCTGTAGGACATCCAGTGGTGGCTGCTGGACCCAGGGCATGTGGCCTGACCCTCAGGATAGTAGTGGACAAAGCCTAAAACAGAAGCAGTGGGAGTGAGCAGTGGAAAGCTGGGAGGGAAGCTGACCGATTGGTGTCCATGGCTTTTCCTCAACCATGAGCTTGACGTGCACACCGTGGGCTTAGAGGTCAAGGGTTTGGGGAGCTCACTGCACAACTAGGCCTGAACTGGGCAGCGGCTTAGGGACAGCACCCAGGCCCCAGGCTTCTCCCTTCCTGCTCTGCAGTATTGGCAGTGGCTGTTGTACCCCCACAAGAAGTGGGCAGGAAGGTTTTCCCTTGAAAAAAGGCTCATGAAGTGTCTGTGGAGCTGACAGGTTTCGGGTTTGCTTTAAAACATAGTTCACTTCCTGAAACTGACTTTTGCATGGGCTGGGTCTTTGGCTCTGCAGACTGAAGACTTCCGAGTCCAGATGGAAATAGGAAAGCAGACCAGCCAGGATCTGGAGACCCCCAGTGAGGAGCTGGTCGAGGAGAGAGAACAGCTGCTCCATGACATAGAGACCCTGAAGGCTGAGAAATCCCAGGAGGTAGGCCCTCCAGAGCCATGACTCCCCTTGCGCCCCTGCCTGCAAGAGGGCGAGTCCAGGACCACAGCCATGTCCTGGGAATCCAGCAGGGATTCCTGGGTTACCAGTTTCCTCCCTGAGCTGCAGCTCAGACCAGCAATTCCAGCCACAGCAGGGGGTGCGGACAGTAATTGCCTCCCAGGGACACTGGCAATCTTTTTGTTTTTTCAATCTATTTTTTGTTTGTTTCATAGAGGAAGGGAGTGGGGAGGAGGAAGAGAGAGAGAGAGAGAGAGAGAGAGAGAGAGAGAGAGAGAGAGAGAGAGAGAGAGAGAGAGAGAGAAACATCACTGATGAGAAAGAATCATTGATTGGCTGCCTCTTGCACACCACCTACTAGGATCGAACCAGCACATGAGCATGTGCCCTGACCTGTAATCAAACTATGACCTCCTGGTTCATGGTTCATAGGTTGATGTTCAAGCATTTACCCACACTGGCTGGGCAACAATGGTAATCTTGTTTATGATTGTCATGACTTGGGGGAGGAGAGGGGAGGTGGTCCTGGCTGTGCTCCTGGCTGTGGTGGGAGAGGCCAGGATGCTGCTAAATGTCTGCAGCACATGGGACAGCGTGCAGGACAAAGATCCCTCTTCAAATGTCCAGCTTCACGCTGTGAGCCCAGGCAAACCTTCAGGGCTGGTTGCCTCTCTCTACAAGAAGTCCCAGGGTAGGCAGCCCAGTGCTGGGGCAGTGGTTCAGGGACGCCACCCAAGAGCCAGGCTTCTCTCTTCCTGCTCTGCCAGTCTTGGCAGTGGCTGTTAAACCTCCCCATGAAGTGGGCAGGAAGAATGTGGAGGGTGAAGAGACAGAGGGAAGGCCTCCCAGTACCCTCTGTGAACATCTCATTGGCCTCACCTGACACATGACTACCCCTAGCTGCAAGGGAGGCTGGGTATCAGGTACTTGAGTTCTTCAGCCTCTCTAGTAGAGAAAAACAGGGGGCTTGGAATGGTGCTGTGTAGACTTAAGAGACATGCATCCACCCTCCCCCCAATAAGACTTCCAGTCTAGAGAGGTGAATGACAGGTGACAAGCCAGGTGACTTGAGATGTGTGCTATTGAGGAAATATACGTGGGTCCAGGGAGAGTCTTGTTAGGTGCAGGACATTTAGAATCGTGGTACAGGGCTTCCCTGAGGAGCTGTCAATCACTTTGAGCCCAGGAGGATGAGAAGGAGTCAGTGATGCTGGAGGCCAGGTGTAGGGGCAGGTGAGCATTCACAGCAGAGGGAAGATTATGTGCAATGTCTGCAGGGGAGAGTGGCTTGAGGAGCGGCCACGGGGGTGGGAGGCCAGCTCGTTGGGCCCCTGTGGACCAGGATAAAAAGCACCTAGGAAATCACTGTCATTGTCTTAAGAGGAGTGGTGGTTTCTGTTTCTAAATCATCAGCTGCTGTGAATGTGTTTAGACTTGAACTGTCTGGGTGGGGATCTCCGTGCCCTTCACCTTGTGTCGATATCAGGCCTCTGGGAAACGTTAGGACGTCCTTTGAGTCCATGATGAGATGGTCATTCCAAGCCTACACGTTAGGCCCCCAGTTTGGACTGAAATCATGCCTGTGTAATTTCCATTGTGTTTTCCTGCAGATCAAGGACTTTGAACAAGTGGTGCATTTGCTGCGGGAGAGTTCACAGGCCAGCAGCAAGGCCCGCGTTCAGGGCATCGAGACTAAAAACAAAGTCTTGCACCAGAAGGTCATGGAGACCAAAAGCAAACTGAGCATGATGGAGTGGGAGCGGCGGCAGCTGTGCCAGGACCTGGAGCACGTGAAGCAGCTGGCGGCGCAGACACAGGAGCTGGAGCCGGTGAAGGAGCAGGTGAAGGAGCAGGTGGCGCGGGTGCAGGAGCTGGAGCAGGAGCTGCACCGGCTGCAGGAGGAGATCGAGAAGCTGGCCTCGGTGGTCAGCTCCCTGACGACGGCCCCAGAGAGGGTCCATGCCCTGGAGCGGGAGAGCCATGGTCTGTTGCTGGAGAACCAGATGCTGCAGACGTCTCCGCACACCATGCAGCCTGAGGGTCTGGAGCGGGACCAGCAGCTGGACACCAGGGTAATTCTGGCCTCAGAATGAGTGAGGACGGATTCCTCCCCGGTCAGCTTTCTGATAGTTTGAATGCTGTGGGATGGGTGTTCTGTAATATCGGTTACATGGTGGCTAGTGCTGTTCAGGTACTCTGTATCCTTACTGATTTCCTATGTACTTCTCAAAGTAGTCAAAGAGGGAACCCGAGAAGCTTATCCAGAGAAAGGGCATAAAGTGCCCAAGAGGGGTCACATGTGTAGAGAGGGGCCCAGAACTAAGCTTAGGCCCATGTGACAGTCCGTTTATGCCGAGGGCCCTTCCCAGAGCAGTTCCTTAAGTGCTGGTAGAACTGTCCTCAGCACAGCTGGGTTTTGCCTGCCTGAGGGTCCTGCTATTTTGGTGTCTGCACTTGACCCGCTCTTGGTCCCTCACTGCGTGTGGGGATGTGAGGATCTGGAGCCTGTGGTTCCGCTGGGCCTGCACCTTGTGAGGCATCATCCCCTTCTCCCTCCCGGCAGGAAGAACATTCCACTCTGAGTTCCCAGAGCACCTTGCTCATTGCACTCACGGAGCCTAACACTCAGCTAAAGCACCAGCAGGCGGCCACGGAGGGGGAGTTTGAGACCCTGCAGGAGCAGCACGAGCAGCAGGCGGCAGCCCACAAGGCCCTGCAGCGGGACCACGCATGCCTGGGCACGCTCCACGAGCACCTGCCTGGGGAGCACGAGGCCCTCAGGGACCAGTACAGCCACCAGAAGACGCTGCTGCGTCGGACCCTGGAGCTGCAGAGCAAGGCGCTCAGTGACAGGTGCGTGCCTGTGGCTGGTGGGTGACTGGCGGGCTCCACCGCGCTCCTGTTCCCCCTTCACTCTGGCCCCTCATGTGTCCTCTGATCCTGCTGCCTCACAGTGAAGAGAAGTAAATGCACCGTCACCCTCAGCGATGTGGAGTTGGTGCGGCTGGAGGCTGAGGGGGAGGAGGGTCCCCCAGGAGAGAAGGTAAGCCCAGCTAATTCCAGCTCAGGGAATCCTGGCATCAGCATTGGGGTCCCAGCTCCCCTGGGGATTCCTACCTCTTCCTTTGTCTCCAAACCAAGCAATAGGAGGGGAAGTTCACCTCAGCTGCCGATGTTCAGGGCCCTGCCTTACCTAGCTCCCCAGGCCTTTTCCTGTCAAAGTCTAAAAGTCTGGGCTTCTGATTTTCTTTTTTTACTTTTAACTTTGGAAACTGCTGAATATATGGAAGTGAACTGAATAGTATAGTGAAAGCCCCGTGTTCCCATCTCCTGCATCAGTGCTTATCCATACTCTGCCATTCTCATGTCATCCTTACCTCTGACTCTTCATACTCCTTTTTTAAGGTACAATTGTTGTACCTTGAAATGATAAATCTTTACTTTGTGCTCTTGCCAAATCAGGGCTGTGTGTGCGTGTAGTCAGTCAAGGTGGGCCGAGCTCCTGCCCGGGCAGATCCCTGATTGCAATGGCCCCGGCAGGTACAGCGGGACCTAGGACCTGGGGGAGGTGTGATGTGCCCAGGACTCCAAGGCTGGGGAGAGAGAGGGAGAGATGCGCTAAAGAGAGGTCCTCCCACACTTGAAGCAGTGCAGGAGGGAGCTGTCCACTTCCTGTGCTTGTGAGGTGCCCCTGCTGAGTACTTCCCTTGCCTCTGCCCCAGCAAGATGCTAAGCAAACGCTGGGGATTCCATGGGAGCAGCTGAAGTGCAGGGAGTTGGCATCACAGGGACCAAGGAGGGCTTTGAGCCTGCAGAGCCTGCTGAGGGCGCCTGCTGCTGCTGTGAGCTTGGAGGCAATGATGTTCATTTACTCCCTCACCCGGTGCTTCCTGTGGACTCTCTCTGGTGCCTTCCACCCCCTTTTTCCATCCAGATCTCCATCCTTCAGGGGTACTGAGATGTCTGCTCCTATCAGGCCCTCATTCCTTCCAGCCAGAATGAGCATCTTCTGCCTCTTAGCATCTCCATCTCTGCCTCCTCTGCACCCATCCTGTGTTCCCGAGACGCTTAATGAGCACCCACTCGGCGTGTGGTGCTGTCTAACGTGGTGAGAATGCACCCAGTTGACTAATGATGGAATCTTCATCTGGTGCCCATCCCTCCTCAGGTGCTGCGGGCCTTACCCTCAATGCCCTATGATAGCCGTGTGGATATAGTCTTATGTCTGTTCACATGGGAAGGTTTGTGCAGGTGGCATTTGACTGGTCTGAAGGAGGAGTTCATTGTTGTTCTGCCTGTAGCTCCTTGCTTGATGGACCTACTGTGTGACTCAGTAGATTTTGCTGGTTGGACAGATAGCTGGAGGTGCTTGGTCTGTATGCAGAAGGGCTGCAGGATGGAGGTGGAGGTGCCTCGAACATAGGCCGGTGGCTCTGTATTCATTTCACCTGACACTTGACTGGGACACTAGCTCCTTCGTTCCCCTAGCACAGTGGTTGGCAAACTCATTAGTCAACAGAGCCAAATATCAACAGTACAACGATTGAAATTTCTTTTGAGAGCCACATTTTTTAAACTTAAACTTCTTCTAATGCCACTTCTTCAAAATAGACTCGCCCAGGCTGTGGTATTTTGTGGAAGAACCACACTCAAGGGGCCAAAGAGCCGCATGTGTCTCACAAGCCTCAGTTTGCCGACCACTGCCCTAGCACATGTACTGGGTGGCAAAGCCTCGTACCTGGATTCATGGGGAGTAGGACTCACAGTTTCTGCCCTGTAGTAGGGTGATTACTAATGGTTTCGATATGCTCGATCCGTGTGCTTTTCCAAAACACAACAGGGAAGCAGGAGGTGGGGACCCTAATGGTCCGTGGCCCTGCTTGTCAAACTTGGATGAGAAAGATCGCCGCCCTGAAAGCCAGGCAGAGCCCCACACCCTTCTTCCACTGCCCACGTCCCGTGGTAAAGGCCACATGAAGGAACATTTGCCTTCCAACAGCCGCCCAAGCAGGTGTCTGAGTCTGAGTCCCCACAAGTCTTGGCTCCAGGCAGATGGTACAAGTATAGCTGATATGGGGCGGGCAGTCAGGGATGGAGGGCTGCAGACAGAGGCTGAAACCCTGGAACCTGGGCGGTCTCTGTCAGCCTGTCTCTGGGTGTGGACAACTCAGGAAGGGGGTCTGGAAAGGGATTTGCCTGCACGGGGAAGATTGAAAGGATGACTCAGTCTCCACCTTGGACGTGGGGAGGCTCCCGAGTCCCCCTGAACAGGGAAGGTTCCTGCAGAAGGAGGAACGGTCTGGGGCTGGTCAGGGGTTCCTCTTGTGCTTCTGCTGCCCTCCAGAGAGGGCTGTGCGGGACCCTCTACAGACTGAGACAGGAAGGAAAAAAAGCCGAGCTGAGGTGAGGCTGTGGGAGAGAGAGGGCAAGGGCTGGACTGGGGGTGCCTTGAGGAGCAGAGTGTGTGTGAGGGTATGTGCAACTGCCCCTGGAGGCTGCTTGGGTCCCACCAGGCAAGACTCTGGCCCCCACGCTGCCTGGCTCAGAGCAGGGAGAGTCGTGTTCCTGAGCTGGGGTGTACGGCTCACCCAGGGCCCTGTGAGCGGCATCAGCTGTTATGGGCGGTGGAATTCTGCTGTATGTGAGGTGGTTTCTTTGAGAAGGGCGTGGAGTTCAGGAACAGTGGTTTTGTTTCCAGTGATAAAGGAGGGAGGCTGCTTTGACAGGGACTGTAAGGGACCGTGGAGACACGTCTGGTGGAGGAGGGGGACTCGGCTCCTTGGTTGGAGGAGACCCCAGAGCTGGCCCAGTGTCTGTCCCTTCTCTCTGTCCAGCCCCGCCCCTTACCTATCGCCCTCTCCCTCAGCTCTGCAGAGAGAAGCTGCTCACCCAGGCTTTGCAGTCTCCCAGGGTGTCCATTCCTAGCGGGTGTGTTTCCCTTCAACAGCTACAAGGATCAGCTCCAACATGAGGCAGCACTGGAGGAGCTGGGGAGGCTCTTGAACACCGAGCGGGAGGCTCTGCAGCAGGAGCAGAGGAGGAGTGCCACTGCTGCTGAGGAGAACCAGAGGCTGCAGCAAGAGCTGGACAGGTAACCGCCAGGCCCCCTGCAGCGCCTCTGCCAGGATGTCATTCACACCCACTCACTCAGTACCCACTGAGCTGAGCTCAAGGGAGACCCCTGGTGATGGTGCATCTTTAACAACCCTGCCATGGTAACAGCTGGTGGCAACAAGGTAAAGGAGACTCCAGCTGGTGGGTGGAAGGAAGGACTCAGGCAGCTGGGATGGAGCATTGTATAGGTTTGGATTACCTCCCCTCCCACTTTTATGATGCTGATGACTGTCTGGCAAGGGCACCTGGATCCTCTAACACTAGCGCTCCCTGAGGGAGAGTGGCTCGGTCCTCAGCATTCACCCATTCCCATTTGTGAATTTACCTCCTCGCTGAAATATACTGGTGACCCTCAAATCGGTGCCCGTGGCCTTTCATGGACATGCCGAGTGGGAAATGCTAGAGTCGCCTGATGTGCACATTTGCAGCTGAGGTTGAACAAGGCCTTTGACCCCGGCCTTCTTCCAGCTCTCACAAAAGAGCTCCTCTCCGTGGTCCATTGAATGGCATCATGATCTATTTGTGCTCTGTGGTGGTGATTTCCCTGTATGAAACTGCCCCAAATGAAGTGCTGAAGTGCTGTCTAGTGTTCCCAGGTACAAGGCTGTGCTGGGCCTCACGGGCAATATACAAGTGGCACACAAGGGTCATTCGGGCCCAGGTATGGTGCTGTTGGCTGTGAGTGTATTACAGGAGGCATCTTCATGTCTTGATCAGTTGACAAAATGTGACCAGAGACTCCCAGGAACCGGTGGGAACAGTTTTAGTATATACAAAGTCAGTGTTTGGGTGGCTGGGTAGAACAGTATACTGGGAATCATGAGAATTAGCTGAGCTATTGTTATCCATTAAAAAACCACAGCAACAGAAGAGGAAACAGGCTCAGAGAGATGACACAACTTGTTCAGGGTCAATACTCCTGGTTAGTGGCACAGGCAGGATTCAAATCCAGGTCTTGCCTCAACCCAGAGGCGTGACCATATGAAGCCTTCCTTGGCACAGCCCTGACTTAACATGTGTTCTGGGGCTATAAACTCAGATGCCTGCAGTGGCTGGACAGGTCTAGCAGGTGGGAAGGAGAGTCAGTGATAGACCAGGCCCTGGGGGAGAACACACCTGGCTAAGGGCTGTCAGCTGGGAGGCAGGCCACGCTGCCAGGTCATCTTTCTTTATGCTTTTTTTTCCCCCCTGAGAAAAAGATATCTGAATGTTGATGTGAAACTTAAAATTTTTGAATGCTGATAAAGTACTTACCTTTTTTGTTTGTTTTTTTGTTTAAAAAAAGCTGCTTTTTTGGGCGGGACAGAGGACTGGGAGGACCTGGAAACATTTTTGATGCCAGGGACCCTTAAACCTAAACCCGGCAAGTATTCACAGGACCACAACGGAGGAATCTTTTCATCTTTTTCTGTTTCCTTTCTTTATATTTTTTTTATTTTTGTAGTTGACTTTATTGGAGACACATCAATTAATAAAACCACACATGCTTTAAAATAAAATAAAATAAAATAAAATAAAATAAATGTTAAAAAATTTTTAAAAAGCTGTGTGGGCCGAGGAGGATCCAAGATGGTGGTCTAGGTAAACACCTAAACTGCTGCCTCACACAACAATTTCAAAACTACAACTAAAAGACAAAACGTCTATCACCCAGATCCACGGGAAAGCTGGCTGAGTGGAAGTTCTACAACTAGAAAGAGAAAAGAGCATTGAGATGTACACAAGCGCTGAAAAGCTGAGGTACATAGGTACGTGAATCGGGCTGGCAGACGGTGACTGGGAGCGCTGCTTTTCTCAACCCGAAGGGAGACAAGCTCCCGATTACTCCAAACTCCAGTTTCTGGGGAGACGCGGGGGACCCAAACTCCTACGAGGAGAAGCTGGACTGTCTGCCATCGGATCAGAAAGTGAGGGTGGCTTGCTTGCAGGGCTGCCACAGGAATAATTGTTTACTGTGCTGGGTGCGGGACGTGGGGACGCAGAGCCGGCTTACTGGCAGCCATCGCTGTTTGCCACGCCCTAGCCTAGTGACGCCCTGAGACCCCGCCCCGCACATCCTACAAACCCACCCAAGCTCCAAGCAGCAGCTTTAGCATGTGAATGGCCTGCCCTGTCGCAGCTTAACCTAGCAAACTTGCAGTCAGGGTCAGACAGCTCCAAAACCTCCAAACTGCAAGCAAAGAGGAGAAAACTGTAGTTCTCACTGTAGCTCCTGCTGGGTGGCCTCAGATAGTAGCTGACCTGCACCCCATTGGATATCTAGAAGCCAGTGTACATAGTGGTCAGTGTGAGACAACAGATTTCAACTCCTCACATCCATAAGTGACACATTCAAGAGGAAGACTCAATGAGCACCAAAACCCCACTGAAACAAGTCCTGCACCATAAGCGTGTCTCCAGTGCAGCAGTTCTTCCATTATAGACACAGCGGGTCCTCACAGCCAATTGGCCTGGAGGTCAGTTCCTCCCAGTGTACCAACAGCAATCAAGGCTTAACTACACCAAGACTTTGCACTCAGCCCACAAAGGGGTGTACCAAGAGCATCCACCTCAGGTGATTGGGGAGGCTGAGCTACTGGCCCCTATAGGTCACCTACCACACAAAGCCACTCCATCAACACAGGGAAGCAGCAAAATGTGGATACAAAGAAACATGTCACAAATGAAAGAAATGGAGGAAAGCAAACTACTGGACGACATAGAGTTCAGAACCACATTTATAAGGTTACTCAAGAATCTTCAAACTGCTGAGGAACTTAGTGAGACCTTTAAGGATCTTAATGAGAATGCCAAAAAAATGGAAAAGGACCAGTCAGAAATTAAGCATACACTGTCTAAAATAAAGAATATACAGAAACTCAACTGTAGATCAATGTACCCCAAGAATCAAACCAAAGATCTGAAATATGAGGAAACAAAAAACACCCAACCAGAAAAACAAAAAGAAAAAAGAATCCAAAAATATGAAGATAGTGTAAGGAGCCTCTGGGACAACTTTAAGCGTACCAACATCCGAATTTTTGCGGTGCTAGAAGAAGAGAGAGAGCAAAATATTGAAAACCTATTAGAAGAAATAATGACAGAAAACTTTTTCTACCTGGTGAAAGAAATAGACTTACAAGTTCAGAAAGCACATAGAACCCTGTACAAGAGGAATCCAAAGAGGAACACACCAAGACACATCATAATTAAAATGCCAAGGGCAAAGGACAAAGAGGGAATATTAAAAGCAGCAAGAGAAAAACGGTTAGTTACCTACAAGGGAGCACCCATACGACTGTCAGCTGATTTCTCGGCAGAAACCATGCAGGCCAGAAGGGAGTGGCAAGAAATATTCAAAGTGATGAACAGCAAGAACCTACAACCAAGATTACTCTACCCAGCAAAGCTATCATTCAGAGCTGAAGGTCAGATAAAGAGCTTCACAGACAAGAAAAACTAAAGGAGTTCATCACCACCAAAACAGGATTACATGAAATGCTGAAGGTTATTCTTTAAGAATAGGAAGAAGAAGAAAAAGGTAAAGATAAAAATTATGAACAACAAAATGACATCAAATACATACCTACCAACAAGTGAATCTAAAAATCAAGTGAATAAAAAATCTGAAGAACAGAATGGACTGGTGAATATAATAGAATCAGGGACATAGAAAGGGAGTGGACTGACAATTCTCAGGGGGAAGGGGGTGGGAGGGGTGCGGGAAGAGATTGGACAAAAATCTTACACCTATGGATAAAGACAGTGGCGAGGGGTAAGGGCATGGGGTGGGGTGGGGAATCAGGTGGAGGGGAGCTGTGGGGGGGGGAAAAAGAGGAACACCTGTAATAATCTGAACAATAAATATTTATTAAAAAAAAAAAAAAGAAAGAAAGCTGTGTGGGCCAAACTTCACACACCTGTGTTCAAATTGAGTCCATGAGTCTCTGGTCATGGGAGCTTTTTGGTATAAATCTTCGCCCAGGAATCCCAGTAGGGTAATGATGATGATGATGCTGGTGATAAATTCAGTGAATTTAAGTAACACTGAAGAATCCTATTTTATTTATTTCAGGTGTTGAATTAGAATGGGGCTTGGAATTGGGGAGAAGAGCAGGGCATAGACATAGAGTCTTAAAGCAAAGATGTTCTGATTCAGTGTTTAAGTATTTGAATCAAAGAACCCTTTTTTTCCAAGTAGGCAGATGTGCCAAAGCATAGAAAGGACTTTTGAAAGGATGCTCTGTGGAAGTGGTGTCTGAGCCTGCCTGTCCTGTCTCCTCAGCCCACAGTGGGGCACCTGGGGTAGCCTCATAGAACCCCAATGAACACAGCTTGAAAACCGCTGATTTTGTTCAACCCATCATTAATGCATGAAAAAAGCTTAGGCCCAGAGAGGTTGCGGTTTTGATTAAGGTTGAACAACTGGGACAGAGCCTGGGATTGCTCCTCAGCCCTTGGCCCTGTGTCTCTCCATCCCCAGGGCCAATTTCCTGCACCAGCAGCTGCAGGGGGAGCAGGAGGAGCTGCAGACCCACAGCAAGAAGCTGCAAACCTCCCTGAATGACAGGCAGCTGGAGATGAACCACTGGCAGGCCCGGTACAAGGGGCTGAAGGTGGAGCAGGAGCAGCTTCAAGCCCTCACCAAGGAGCTGCAAGCCCTTAGCAAGGAGCTGTATGCCCACGCCAAGGAGCTGCAAACCTCCCTAAAGGAAACGCAGCTGGAGGTGATTCACTGGCAGGCCCTGTATGAGGGGCTGAAAGAGGAGCAGGAGGAGCTGCAGACCCACACCAAGGAGCTGCAAACCTCCCTGAAGGGCACGCAGCTGGAGGTGAACCACTGGCAGGCCCAGTATGAGGGGCTGAAAGGGGAGCAGGAGGAGCTGCAGACCCACACCAAGGAGCTGCAAACCTCCCTGAAGGGCACGCAGGTGGAGGTGAACCACTGGCAGGCCCAGTATGAGGGGCTGAAGGGGGAGCACGAGGAGCTGCAGATCCACACCAAGAAGCTGCAAACCTCCCTGAACGACATGCAGCTGGAGGTGAACTGCTGGCAGGCACAGTGCAACTGGCTGAGGGAGGAGCTCCAAAGCATGGACATCTCACTGAGGGAGCTGGACAACCACTGCCAGGTGAGGCCTGGGGCTGCAGGGCCTCAGCACCCTGGGTGGGCCTGTTCCCTGGGCTAATGCATTGGGCTCACCCAGGTGGGAATGGGTCCTCATTGGCATCTCTGCTCAAAGGTGTGTGTGAATGTCACACAGAGGCCGAGGGGAAGCCAGAGGCATGTGACTGGGATGAACACCATGACTGGCAGGGGTGTGCTACAGAACACCTTTCACCTGATCTTTGCTTTCTGCAGGGTCGGGGTGGTACATAGAAACAGCCAAAGACCATTTTATTTCCATCCTCTCAGCTGGCACTCTATTCTTTGTGTCATCTCATTTAAATCTCACAATGATCTTTGAGCTGGGGTTCCCATCCTTGTCCCTCTGAAATAGCGGGTTCGAATCCTGTTTGTATGAAGCCAAAACTTGAGACTTTCCTGCTCACCAACCATGATGATATTCTAGAGCAGGAGTTGGCCAGCCTCAGCCCCAAATCCAGGTCCAGCCCTACGCCTGCTTGTGTAAGGCTGTGAACCAAGAATAGCTTCCACAGTGTTTAATGGTTGGGGAAAATCAAAAGTAGGATAATATTTGGGGGCAAGTGAAAATGATATGAGATTTAAATGTTGGTGTCCACGAATAAAGATTGTTGGTTTGTTTTTTAAACACAGCCACACCCATGTCTGTACATTGTATCTCTGGCTCCTTTCCTGCTGTAGTCACTGAGTTGAACAGTTGCAGCAGAGACCACTGTCGGCCTGGAAAGCCTCACATATTTAGTGCCTCACTCTTGACAGGAAAAGCGTGCCAACCCTGCCTAGAGCAGAGATGTCCAACAGGAATATAATGCAGGCCACCACATGTGATACTCAACTTTCTAGTAGCCATATTCAAAAATTAAAAGGATACAGTGGGATTTATGTAATGGTCTATTTTATTTAACCACTAGATGCCCAGTGCACAAAATTCGTGCATAGGGGGGTGTCCCTCAGTCTAGCCTGCACCCTCTCCAGTGGTATCGGGCCTAAATGGGCATCCGGGCATCCCTCTCACAATCCAGGACTGCTGGCTCCCAAAGGCTCACCTGCCTGCCGGCCTGATTGCTCCTAACTGCTTCTGCCTGCCAGCCTGATCACCCCCTAACCATTCCCCTGCCAGCCTAATCTATGCCTAACTGCTCCCCTGATGGCCCAATTGATCCTAACTGCCCTACCCTGCCAGCCTGGTAACCCCTAACTGCCCTCCCCTGCCAGACTGGTTGCCCCTAACTGTCCTCCCCTGCCGGCCTGGTCGCCTCCAAATGCCCTCCCATGCTGGCCCGTTCACCCCTAACTTCCCTTCCTTGCCAGCCTGGTGGCCCCTAACTGCCCTCCACTGCCAGCCCGATTGCCCCTAACTGCCCTCCCCTGCCAGCCTGGTCACCCCTAATTTTCCACCCCTGCTGGACTGGTCACCCCCAACTGCACTGCCCTGCTGGACTGGTTGCCCCTAACTGCCCTCTTCTGTCAGCATGGTCACCCCAATTTCTCTCAGCTATAGGCCTGGTTGCCCCTCACTGTCCTCCCCTGCTGGCCTGGTCACCCCCAACTGCACTCCCCTGTAGGCCTGGTCCCCGCCAAATGCCCTCTCCTACAGGCCTGGTCCCCCCCAACTGCCCTCCCCTTCAGGCCTGGTCCTCCCCAACTGCCCTCCCCTGCTGGCCCAGTCTCCCCTAACTGCCCTCCCTGCAGGCCTTGTCCCCGCCCAACTGCCCTCCCTGCAGGCCTGGTCCCCGCCAACTGCCCTTCCCTGCAGGCCTGGTCCTGCCCAACTGCCCTCCCCTGCAGTCCTGGTCCCCCCACAACTGTCCTCCTCTGCAGGCCTGGTTGCCCCCAACTGCCCTTGGCTGCTGGCCCAGTCACCCCTAACTGCCCTCCCCTGCTGGCCTGGTTGCTCCCAACTGCCCTCTCCTGCCAGAAGGGTTGCCCCCAATTTTCCTCAGCTGCAGGCCTGGTTGCCTCTCACTGTCCTCCCCTACAGGCCTGGTCACCCCCAACTGCCTTCCCCTGCTGGCCTGGTTGCCCACAACTGCCCTCCCCTGTCAGCCTGGTCACCCCAATTTCTCTCAGCTATAGGCCTGGTTGCCCCTCACTGTCCTCTCCTGAAGGCCTGGTCACCCCCAACTGCCCTCCCCTGCTGACCTGGTCACCCCTAACTGCTCTCCTCTGCCACCCTGGTTGCCCCTATCTGCCCTCCGTTGCTGGCCTGGTCCCCCCCAACTGCCTTCCCCTGCAGGCCTGGTCACCCCTAACTGCCCTCCTCTGATGGCTTTGTCCCTCCCAACTGCCCTCCACTGCTGGAACAGTCTCCCCTAACTGCACTCCCCTGCAGGCCTGGTTCCCCCCAACTGCCCTCCCCTTCAGGCCTGGTCCTCCCCAACTACCCTCCCCTGCTGGCCCGGTCTCCCCTAACTGCCCTCCCTGCAGGCCTGGTCCCCGCCAACTGCCCTTTCCTGCAGGCCTGGTCCCGCCCAACTGCCCTCCACTGCAGGTCTGGTCCCCACCAACTGCCCTCCCCTGCAGGCCTGGGTCCTCCCCAACTGCCCTCACCTGCAGGCCTGGCTCCCCGCAACTATCTCCTCTGCAGGACTAGTCGCCCCCAACTGCCCTCCCCTGCGGGCCTGATCACCCCCAAACTGCCCTAAAGTGCGGGCCTGATCACTCCCAAACTGCCCCACCCTGCAGGCCTGATCACCGCCAAACGGCCCTCCCTTGCAGGCCTGGTCCCTCCCAACTGCCCTCTGCTGCTGGCCATCTTGTGGTGGCCATCTTGTGTCCACATGGGGGCTGCCATCTTTGACCACATGGGCGTGGCCATCTTGTGTGTTAGAGTGATGGTCAATTTGCATATTACTCTTTTATTAGATAGGATTATATCTAAAATGTCACGTATAACCACAAACGTTTATTAATGGGATTTTTTAATCATATGTTTTTATTGATTTTTTTGAGAGAAACATCAATCAGCTGCCCCTGCATGCCTTCTACTGGGGAGTGGAGCCTGCAACCCAGCCATGTACCTTGATCAGGAATTAAACTGCTGATTTCTTGGTGCTTGGGATGACACTCAACCAACTGAGCCACAGCTTCGAACAGCTTTTTAATGAGATATTTTACATTATTTTTTAATTGTTGTCCTCAGAACCTATTATATATTTTGCACTTATGGCACGTCTCAGCTCAGACTGGCTGCGTTTTCAGTGTTCAGTGGCTACACGTGGCCACTGGCTGCCGGATTGGTTGGCACAGTGGCAGAAGGCTTGGCTGTCCCCATGGCATTGGCCATATTGGTTATTCCAGCTGATGCAGATAATACCAAAGTGGCCATGTTTGTGCACGTGGCCTGTTTCTTCTTTTGGAAGTAGATTCCCAGCAGTGGAATCATGGGAGCGTGTGGTGTTTGAGACATTGTCCATCTGTGTTTTAGCTGTTCTCCCATCTCAAGGGGAAGTTGGAGAGAGAAAACCGTCACCTGCAGTGCCAAGTCCACAGGTTGAATGAGCAGAACCAGAGGCTTCTCCAGGAGGACGTGGAGAGCAAGGACCAGCACCAGGAGGAACAGAGGCAGTACGTGGGAGGGGTGTGGGCTGATGGACGCGGGGGCTTGGCTTCCAGCTGCAGGACTAGACCACACCCTTCTGGGCAGCAGAGAACCCCTGGGTGCATTGGTGTCCCCAGGGCAAGGGGACAGACCATCTCACCAGCGCATCCATCTCTCGCTTTCTCTGGAATGGTTCTAGATTTCTGCAAGTAGGGGTGGATGGCTTTGTTGACTTTCCAGAGACAGTGCCCCCTGCCCGATGCTTCTTAATCTGCTTTTGGGATGATCTGATGATGCTTTTGTATGGAAAGTGTCTGCAGGAGGCCAGGGAGTGGGCAAGCTTCCTGAGCCTACTCCGAGCAGAGTCTTCCCCAGCCCTAGGATAGCTGGGTCATGAGTTTGTGGGGCTGGGGTCGGCTGAGGGAACAGAATAAAAGACTAGAAGAACAGAGGCTGAGCCACGGGCGCTGGGAGCAGAGCAGGTCTGTGGCCAGGGACCCAGTGGTTAGCAAGCTATCACTTTTCACGGGTGCTCACTTTGCGGTGAACTCGCAGGAAAGCCCTCAGATTAGGTGGGGCCTGGGCACCTTATGACCGAAGGAGCCTAAGCAGCTGCCTCGATGCCGAGGACTCACTTTCAAGCAAAGGAAAGCAGGGGTCTGAGCTGTCATGGCCACATGGGTGAGGAGAGGCAGGAAGAGGACCGAAGCCGGCGGCCCAGTGTGGAACGCTGTACAGCGAGCACTGCGTGCACGGCTCCTAGACACACAGAACGAAAGCATGCCATGCCGTCTGCTTCAGGAAGGCGAGGCTCCCTCTCCCAGGAGCGGGGGTGCCCTCTGCCAGCCCAAGGTTTAAGAGGTGTCTCTCTGGTCCTTTCTGTGTTTTTGAAAATGTGAACTAACTTCCCACGTTTAGAAATTAACAGTTTATGCTTCAGAGCCGGGGCTTCTGGATCCTTTGGGAAAAGCAATCAGCAGCTCTCCCACGTGGAGAGTGGCGCTCAGACTGCAGGCCCTGCATTAGGTCCCACATGGCACCATGCACTCAGCCTCGCTGCAGGCCCCACTCTCCCCTCCGGTCCTCCCAGGGCGCTTTGCTCTTTATCTTCTCTGTCTGGCCCCCAAAAGGCTTTGAGTTTGCTTCCCTGGAAGTGTGAGCAGAAGCCCAACATTGGAGTGAGTCCAGGTCGGAGGTCTGACTTTGCTAAACTGACCTTTTTCACCTGATGCCCATCTATCTCACGGAGGGCAGACCCCTCCCCACCACTAAAGGCATCGTTGGTCTGCACCCGCAGGAGCCAGCCTAGCCCTGTGTCCGACCCGAGTGCCCAAGGTCCTGAGCTGACCTGCCTGGAATCCTCGGAGTTTCCCAGCTTGAGTTTCAGGTGGTTTGGGGTCTGCTCTCCTGAGGTGATGTACAGCCTGATCCTAGGTGTTCAGCCAGTCCCTTCGATGTGCTAGGAGTCCTGGACCCACGTCACCTGCTTCCACCCCCATATTCCCAACTCGGTGGTCATGATGATCATGAGCACCGTGATGTCTGAGTCCCAGAAACACACCGGCCCCTCCTGGGCCAGGTCCCAAGCGGGGCTGATGAGTCAATTTATGTGTTTTATTTGTTTTTCTCTTTCCTCTGTTAGAGACAAATTAAATGCCTCACAGAAAACTAATGAAAACCTAGAAGAAAAAAGCATGGCTCAGCATAAGTTCCATGATCCAGCGCCAAAGAAGTGAGTTGATCTAATTGTCAGTAACTTATATAGGGAACAGAAGCTTGCTTTTTCACGAGTAGGGAAAGCTGTAGCATCTAGAGCAGTGACCAGTTTGTTGGGCCCATACCTTCCGCTGTATGGCAACTGCCCTATATGCAGGTCCCTCCCAGCATGGAATGAATTTAGAGTTTCTTTCGGTCCCGCCCTCCATACTCAGGGTTATCCTATGAAGGACAGGGAAGGCCAGCTGGCCAGGAGCCTGTCTAAGGGGCAGAGAGTCTGTGCTTTTAGAGCCACTAAAGCAGGCGTATCAGGTTTGGTCTCAAGATTGTGGAACCTAGAAAACCATGTTTCTGTTTTGGGAAGGAAGCTTGGATCAGATGCCTGAACCAGCATCCCCATCTTCAAGCACAGGAACCTTTTCTTCGGACCTCCATTCCTCTGGGTTCACTGGAACCCCCAGGGCAGGTTCACAAACACATTCCCTTCTGCAGAGAGCAGCAGCCCCGGTGGTGGGCTGGTTCCGTCCCCAAGACTGCAGGCCTCCATCCAGCAGAGCTTCCCCTGGGCCCGGCCTGAGCCCAGGAGCTGGACCTTCCCATTGTCCTGTCCCTGCCCAGCCTTTAGGTCAAATCACCATGAATCTGGTAGGGCCTCTCTGTGGAAATCACAGAATCACAGAAATTCAGAACCTCCACCTGACCCTGCTGTTGACAGGGAAATTGAGGCACTGGTGAGGAAATGGAGTGGCTTGTGTATGCACAGTGCTGTTTCGTGGCAGAGCAGGGTCAGAACCCAGCTGTGGTCCTTGTTACATTAGAATTAGCTGCAGCGTATTACCTTTACAATCACTGTTTTCACTTATTTACTTATTTTTTTAATTCTCACCCGAGGACATTTTTCCCATTGATTTTTAGAGAGAGTAGAAGGGAGGTAGGGAGGTGAGGGGGGTGAAAGAAGAGAGGACAGAGAGAGAGAAAGAGACATCGATGTGAGAGAGACACATCAATTGGTTTCCATCTGCACACACCTCGACCAGGGCCGGGGATCAACCTGCAACCCAGGTATGTGCCCTTGACGGGGGATCGAACCCACCGCCCTTCAGTGCTCAGGCAGATGCTCCAACCACCAGGCAACCTGGCCAGGGCTCACTGTTTCTACTTGAAGCAGCCCACTCTCCTGCCCTCTTCCCCTCACCCAGACTCCTCAATGCCAGGAACGGGCAGAGTATACCAGCCTATTCCACGTATTATTAACTCTAGCAGAAAATGAGGAGGTCCCTGACCCTTTCTGAAAATGGCATTTTGGTGGAATTTTGCCAACCAGCATAATTAGGTCAGCACAGCACCGCTTCCTGCACTTGGCACAGTAATGGAGAGCTGAGAGCTGGGTTGGAGGTTGTTTTCCCGAGGGGCTAGTGTGGGTTCCTGCCATGAGGAAGGCTTCTACCATCCCTGGGTCTGTGCAAATTAACTGCACATGGTGTGCCCCCTCCTGAGCCCCAGGTGGGATGAGTGTGGTGATGGCGAAGAGGACCCTCATTCTGAACCAAATTAACCGCCGCCTTCCCAAGCTGGTGATGGAAATCGCAGCTTGCATAGGGCACCCAGGGACCTGATGGAGGGGCAGTGAGAGTTGGCTGTGTCCTAAAAACCTACCTCTTACAGGAAAAAGCGCTGGATTGCAGCGAAAGCCTTCGTGAAATGTATCAAACGAAAGAAAGGGCATTCCAGAGAACAATCAGACCAGGCCTCGCCCAGTACTTCTCAGCCTCTTCAGTCTCAGCTGGAGCCCCTGGAGGCCACCCCATGCAACTCAAAGTGTTCAGAAGAGCAAGAAGCCCACTGGGGACGCAAGGGAAAAGGTAGGAGGGGCTGACCTGGCTGCAGGCAGGAAGTTAAGGGGAGCATCTCAGGTTGCCCTCAGGGACAGGGGAGAACTAAGGAGACTGCATGCTGGGTGTGCACACCTGTGTGTCTGTGTGTGTGTGAGTGTGTGTGTGTGTGTGTGTGTGTGTGTGTGTGTGTGTGTGTAAGAGCCTGAAGGGGGCGTACTCCACACACATGTACATCTGCCTCCTGAGGTATGTGAACACCCAAGTAGAAAATATAAACCCCCGTCAGTGTTGCTGCACTTTCATCCCAGAACAATTCAGGTCCTTTAGCATGAGGAGCCTCACGCGTCATGGACACTGTGGTAGGGACTCGACTATCAGAGCTGAAGTCCACACAGTTGCCGCAGAGACAAGCTCCACCGCGGATGTGTTTGGGGTTCCCGGTTTCCTCCAGGCCTACAATAGGCCGTTTCTGTAGTGAGCGCATAATGGACAGCGGCAAGGTCTCCAGCAAGGCCTCCTGTGGCTCTGATCTTTCTGTCACTTTGAAAAGTTGCTCCGGTTTCTTCTCCAACCTGATCTGGCCTTGAGTCCTGCCACCACGGGGTGCACTGTTCTTGTCCTTCAGGGTTGTCGTATGGAGTTGCCTTAGGTTCTGAATTGGATTTCTAGTTGCATGTGCTGTATGTATTTCATGGAATCTAAGAGGCTGTCAGGACAAGGGTGTTCACATAAAAAGAAGATAAATGGGTTGTGGCAGTGATGATTTGTCAGAATTGTCACCTGGCCGATAGTGACTGTGAGACAGGCTCGAAGCTGCATCCTGATTTCAGAGATGTTAAGGTTTGGGAGAGGGGGAAAGTGCATCTTACTTGCCTTAAACATGGTTTAGTTTTCAATTTACTTTTAAATATCAAGTCCTACATGACGTACCTATAAGCTTGCCAAACATGCTCCCTGAGAATTTAAATTTATGAAGGACACCAGGACTTCCTGAGACCAGCCCATGCCTGGGACTCGGGCCCTCTCAGGGGCGGCCGTGACAGCACCGAGAGCCCGTGACCAGACGCCTTCTGAGTGTGACCTGTGCACATGCCTTTCTGGTGACATTCACCACTGCAGGTCCTGGTGTGTCCCTCAAAACTCAAAAAACAAAGTGTGCACACGCATCATACCAGTGTTTGGGGACTCGTGCTTGCATTCCCAGTCTTTACAGGAAGTGAATTAGGTAAAACGCTCACATGCAGATAAATGATAATAAAGCTTATGAACATTGATCTAGAGGCGTCTGTTGCCTCAGGTTTTCATTCAGGCTACATAATTTTTTTACATTCACCACCTCCACTTGTGTTATTGTCTAAGTTGACTTAATGAACGATAATCAGCCTAACTGAGCTAGCAAAACTTTCAGAGAAAAGATGCTTGACTGCCCTGGCCAGTGTGTCTCAGTGGTTAGAGGGTCGGCCCTCAGACTTAAGAGTCCAGGGTTTGATTCTGGTCAAGGGCAAGTACCTGGGTTGCAGGCTCATTGCCGGGCCCAATCGAGGTGTGTGGGTGGCACCCAATCAATGTGTCCCTCTCACATAGATGTTTCTCTCTCTGACTGCCCCTCCCTTCCACTCTTCTGAAAATAATATCCTCGGGTGAGGACTAACAAAACAAACAAACAGCTGTTTGGACCCGTGAATGAGCAGGTCAGTGGTAGATATTAGTAACTGCAGCCATGTAATGGGTGCTCTTTCTGGGCTCAGCATCCTTTAGCTAGTTTCACACTTTATGTCTCTCCTTTCGTTCCAACTGCCATGTGAGGCAGGCACGATTCCTATCCTCTTTGCAGGGCTGGGAAAGTGAGGCTTGACAAGGTTAAGCCCTTGCCCAGAGAATAAGGGGTGGAGCTGGGAACCAATCCCGGGTCTGACAGGTTATGGAGCCTGAACTCTTAACCTTTGTGAGCACTGCCTGCAGTTAAAGCTGCTTTGGTCCCTGAAGGTGCTGACCAAGCCTGGGGCACCAGCATTGCATAGTGGGTCCCTTCTCCTGTGGTGTGAGCTGTGGCCACCAGTTGGTGCTGTGGACAGAGAAATAACAGAGGTCCTGCTATGGACTTGAATCCGAAATCAAAATCGGATAATCCAGTTATGCTCATGTACCTGACATGTTCAGGAAGTTAGGCCAATTGTCTGCTCTGATAAGACTCCATAATTCAAAGGTCATGAAGTGTATGTTTGTAGGAGAGGATGTAGAGGGATCTACATGTGAATAATTCTTGATGTTGACAGTGTTTTGGTATGAAACAGAGGTATGTCAAACTCATCCTTCGATGAGAGGCTGTTTTAGATGTACAAGAATTATCAATGAGCAGCTCAGGTAGACTATCCTGTTGCAGCAGCCAGAAGCATCCCAGGAAGTGTCCCAAGGTCTTTGAACAGGAGCAGGAGTTAGTTGTGTGTGAGCCAAGTTGTCAGGGAGCTTGTCATTAAGGCGGAGGAGTAAGAAAAACCAGGTCCTAAACTAATAAACATCCTTTTTTAATAATTTAACACATTGAAATTGAAAAATAGTCTAAGGCATCAGCACCCTGGAGCAGTGGTCAGCAAACTCATTAGTCAACAGAGCCAAATATCAACAGTACAATGATAGAAATTTCTTTTGAGAGCCAAATTTTTTAAGCTTAATCTTCTTCTAATGCCACTTCTTCAAAATAGAATCGCCCAGGTCGTGGTATTTTGAGGAAGAGCCACATTAAAGGGGCCAAAGAGCCGCATGTGGCTTGCGAACCGCAGTTTGCTGACCACGGGTCTAAGGCATCAGCTCCTAGAGCAATATAGAATCCTCCTCATGTGCTAAGTAAAGCTTTGGCACAAGAATGCCACTAAATTAATTAAGTGGAGTCAGGGCATAATGGTTCACCGAGTCCTGATTCTGGTTGTGCCTTGGGTACAGTTTCCAACTCTCCTGGGCAGGAAAGGACTCTGATCTCCCAAGACCATTTAGCTAACGTAGTCATTGTCATTACTCATTTCATTTATTTCCTGTTTTGTTTTGTTTTTCCTTCGTTTCTTGGCTAATCCGGGGCATAACAATTTAGCAATTCAGCGCAAAAAGAGTCGCTTTTGGAGAAGCAGAAGTGAGGACAAGACCAAGTCTCCATCAGCACCCCTGGCTTTCTCTACACATCTGCGGTTCTGGTCTTCCTCTGACATCGCACCCGCTTCTAACTAGCTCTGCCTGCTGCCTTTTCTTCACTTCCTGTGTCAGAACGCAAAAATCTCAGACACTGGGGATTTCAAATCCTTTCCCTTCAGAAGTGTCTTCCTGATGTACCCTCCTTCATGCCTGAAATTCAAACAAACAGAAAAACAGTAGCTAAAGGCCAGATGACCCATAGTGCACCCCTCCTCTTGACCCAAGTTCCAAGCCAAGCTTAAAGTACCAACATGGATTCTGACTTCAAAAGAGACCAATTGTCACAGCCTCTGGACCTCACTCCAGGCAGCCAGTGTTAGGGGAGCCTCGGCGCATCCACGCCCAGGTTCCTGCCAGGGTGTCCATGCTAAGTGAGTCCCTGGGCCCAGTGCCCCCCCCTCCTCCCTCACACCTGCAGGTTTATAGACCATGCCCCTGTGCAGCATAGAACTCATCAGTGGTTGCTAGGCTTCCAAAAGTCTGTTGTTCCTGTCAAGTGAGATTTTTTTTAAACTTGTTTTTGGACAGCTAACTTTAAATCTGCTGCCCTTTTCTCCACTTCCTGTGTCAGAGCACAGAAGCTTGGCTTTTGCGGAGCAGTCCCTTTTTAGATGTGTTCCGTGTTTGAAGAATTTACTGCTCCACTCAGCATCTCAAATAATTGGATTGATGTTGCCGAGCCAGGGTTCAGCCCAGAGTGACGTTTTAGGACCGGGCTGAGGTCTTCTGACGTCTTGGATGCTGCTGAGAGAGCAGCAGTGGACAGACAGGACATCAGCTCATAGTCACCGTCAGCCAGGAGCGCTGGTCCACAGAGGCCTTTAGCTACTGCATTGTTTTCTGTCTTCAGCCATCCTCATACCATCTCCATGATTTTGTAAAGTCTGTATCACCTGTGTGCTTATTACATACTTTCCCTTGAATCGACTTGCCATTTCCACTTTATTTTAAAAGGGAAGATGTTTATCGGTACTGTGAGTGGAAAACCACTGTGACTATAAACAAAAGGTCACCGTAAAAGAAAACGGGTGACTCTCGCACTGTTGCTGTCAGTTGATGTGGCACTGACTTCCTAGCATGCTCTGCTCTGATTCCTGGGCTGCCACCTGCTGGATCCCCGCCTGCCTGCCCAGCATGCTATTAATAACGTGGTCTCTCTGCCCTGGCTGCTGTCTGGCACCTCTGCCTCTCTGCCCCTCCTCACGCTGACTTCACGCAGTGGACACCTGCCAGATTCATCCCACCAGACTTGAATCCTGCTCCACATCAAGGTTATCCTTCAGAATCCAAATTTTCCCATGATTTCAAGTTGCAAGGCTTGGGAGCTTGCACCTTCCCCGTGAATCCAGACACTGGGTGGCTGAGCGGTGAGGGGTCAGGTCCCGGGCGTGTGTGGAGGGGCCCGAATCCCCACAGTGGGCGAGGCTCCGGGTCCATAGCCCTCCAGCTGCCTGGAGCAGGACACTATGCAAAACAGCCTTGTCCTGATGCTCCAAGGATCTCCAAACGCATTCATTTTTCATTTGTATTTGGAGAGCCCATCCCCTCTCCTACTAGGAGGTAGTTGAAGGTCTTTTAGGTGTGTTCCCCTCCCCGCAATGTTGTTGTTTTTACTAGTATTTTATTTAACTTTGACAAGAGTATATGTTCACAGTAGAAAATTCAGAGATTGCAAAAAATACAAGGTAAAAATCATTCTTGCAGTCAAAGTCACCATGTAGAGATGAAGACTTCTTAAACAAATGACTGTTAGGGTGACAATGAACTTCTTTCTGAAATCATAAGGGAAGCCGTTGGCAGGGTACACATCCTGGACCTTGAAGGCCTGGACCACAATTCGGGAGTGGTCCTGAGCAGCCACAGGCCAGGTCTTCTTAAATCAGGGATTGAGTGACATGGCAGGTGGGCCCAGTAGTTAATGTGTTGGACTTTTACCAACATTTTGTTGAGCCTCCTGAGCTCATCCTTTGTTTTCTCCCAGCTGCTGGGGGCTCGCACTGTGAGCCATGGTTAGAGCCAGGGCCAGCAGCCCGGGGGCCTCCAGCTCAGACTGCTACCAGGGCCTCCCCTTAGACCCTAGTTCATGAGGCACATAGCCCAGCTCTTGTCCCTGGGCACCCTGTGCCTGCTGCCTCTGCTTCTAGGCCGCAGTGTAATCGCCCCACCTTGACATGGGAATTGCAGCCCCATTTCTCACTGTCCTTCTCTGCACCAGGCCCTGGGGACCTAATAGCAAAGGGAGTGGCCCCACCCAGAGGCAGCCTTGAGCACATGGATGCCTCCACTGACCCATCCAACAAGCCCCGGCAATCAGAGCTTCGCTCCAGGACCTGTTCATCCACAGCCATCACTACAGCTCCTTCCAGCTCCACCTCCACCTCCACCTCCACGTGCCGGCACCAGGCCACAAACAGTGAGACACTGTCCTTCCAATTCAAGCTGGATGAGCATCTGGGCCCAAGGTCCTTTCCAAAGACACTGGTTCACAGAGGTGAGGACGTACCTCTCAGACTGTGAGGTGGTCAGCAGGTGGGTGACATGTGGACAGGTTTGGTTTTCCCCAGACACAGGTTCAAAGATCGGCTCTGCCTACAGCTGTGGGATTTTGGGAGGGTAACTCCGCCATCTGTAGACCTGGGACTGAGCCCTGGAGCCCACACCGCTGCTCAAGAATTGGTGGCACCAAGCAGCTCCCGAATGGAGATGAACCAGAGTTTGGGCTAAAATCCGGCAACAATGGAGGTTTATTCTCCAGGGAGGAGAATTAACAGGGTCCCTGCACTGGAGGCTGGTCCATGGAGTGGAGGCCAGGTGTCATAGACGGAAAAACAAGGGGGTTCAGGAGGGATTGACAGGTTGGATGTCTCCCAGATGCCAGGAGCCATGCATGCTTGCACCTTAGATGGGATGTTACATCCTCTTCAAGGCATCTGATTAGCGGGAGGCATTCCCAGCAGAGCAGTCAGGTCACATCTTGCCAGGGGGAGCCCATGAGAGGTCAGGGTCCCCGGACACCTGAGGAGTGCATACAACACCAGAGACAAACCAATGTGAGAGCAACAGAGTCAGCGGGCATTAGGCACAAAGACAAAAGCTTTAAAATGTCTGTCATTACCTCAGAGTGTGCCACTTTGCACGGTGAAACCAGAGCAGGATGCTATGAAAAGGAGCATCTGGAGAAGAGCATTTGGAAATTTAAAATATGCAACAGAAGGGGAGAAATAAAGCTCAAAACTTAAAAAGACATTCTGCTTCTAACCTAGAGATGAAATACCTGAGGACAGCAGAAAGAGCTGAAAATGACAGTCCTGGGGTGTTAGAAACTGAAGTGAAGAGAAGGGGTTATGGTATTTCATAATCTTACCTCCCACAGGACCCTGGAAGCCATGGCATGCATAACCTTGGTTTGACAAGCCCAGCAAAGACAGACAGGGTCCCTGCCCTCGAGGCTGCCTGGGGCAGCTTCAGGACCTGGCCCCTTGTTTACAAATCAGAAGCACCCCTGGGAGAAGATGAGGTGAGTGAGCACAGGGCAGGAGGCAGTCCCTCTGTGCTCCTGGGCAGAGGCTGAAAAGGCAGCCACTCATTGTTGGGTGTCAGGGGCGCGGTGCCTTGTGTGGCTGGGGCGGGCTTGCTCCGTGTCCCTTGTGGGCACTCAGCAGTCAGCCCGGTCTCCCAGGCTCTGCAGAGCAGAAGCCCTGCCTGGGCTCCAGCAGGAGCCAGGAGCAACACCTCCCCTGGGCCTGCCAGTGGCCTCTGTGGCTCCAGACCTGGCCCTCCAGGCTAACCCTCGGCCTGTCTCAGCCTGGATCCCACCCTGAGCCAGAGCCCAGGCCTGTTCAGATGCCTGTGGAGCCTGCCCGAGGACCCCTCTCACTGCACACACAGCACTGCCCACGGCGATTCCCTGGCAGCCCAGTGCGCACGCTCAGGTGAACCTAGAACTGTCTGCAAAATGGAGACCCTGGTGTCAGTTTGTGGGGGGATCCAGGGCTGCTGTCAGAGAGCAGCTGGCAGGCCTGAGGCACAAGGCATCTTAGTTCTTCTCAGGGAAGAGCAGTGACTGGTGGCCCAGGGATTCTGGCCGTTGCTGGGAGGAGCTGCTTGTGGAGGCTCAGTCTCTAGGGAACGTACATCCTCCCTCACATGGTGGTTCTTTCCTTTTCCTTCCTCCAGCCCCTGGAGAGCCCAGGCCCCTGGGAGAGAATTGCTCTTAGGACCCTGCTTTTGGTGCAGCTGGCCCTGGGGGGAGGGGCTTCTGGGACACTAAGTATTAGCTGCCTTTGCTGCACTGCACTTAGGCCAGGACACTGCTGTCCTTTGGAGTCCCAGTCATTGTGCAGGCGAAAGTGTGACTTAAAGTTAAGTCAGATAGAGTCCCGAGTGTGAGGCTGTCCCAGCAGGAGAAACAGGGGAGAGATAGGACAGGCAGGCACATGCTCCCTAAGGGCATGGTCCACCCGTCCCTCCCTCCCTCCAGGAGCTGGACACGACCACGACTCAGGCTGGCCAGAGTTAGAGGTGGATGCCTCGCAAAAAGCCCAGGATTCCCCGTGGATGTTCCAGGTCCGCTGACTCCCCAGCTCTATGTTCTCCGTGGGCTAGAATTCAGATGACAGCCCCTGTGAGTGGTCCCTGGAGCTCGAGTTCCCAACCGCAGGCAGCACAGGGAGTGGGCGGTGTGTGGTGCCCTTTAGCCTGGGTTCTCACACCTGTTTCCATCAACACTGCTTTTCCTTCAAGATAAGGCCTGTGTGCCAGTCACACACACACAGGAGGTGAAAGTGGAGGTGTTATGCTGAAGCGGGAATGGGGACCCACAGTTCCTCAAAAGCCCATCCCTGCCTCCCCTAGGGGCCTAAGCATGCAGCTCCTCCTTACACCCCTCCAGTGATGGGGAGTCACTATTTCTGGAGGCTCTGACTCCCCTTGCTTCAAGGACGGTCTAGTGTAGTGGTCGGCAAACTCATTAGTCAACAGAACCAAATATCAACAGTAAAACGATTGAAATTTCTTTTGAGATCCCAATTTTTTAAACTTAAACTACTTCTAATGCAATTCTTAAAAATAGACCCGCCCAGGCCATGGTATTTTGTGGAAGAACCACACTCAAGAGGCCAAAGAGCCACATTTTGCCGACCACTGGTCTAGTGTCCCAGGCAGAGAGCACTGATTGCAGGATGGTCTCACCTTCCTCACCTGGATTTTAGTTGCCCAGAGCAGCTCCCAGTTGTAAATTTCATCTTAGAAATTGATGGAAACACTTGCCATCTCATGTAGTCAGAAGGGAATCAGTGAATAATACCAGCCTTTCCAAACATTAGCAGTTGCTTTGGGTTTTTATAATTTCTAAGAGCAAAATCCTAGGTGGGTGGGAAGCTAACTTTTTAATTAAAACGAAAACTGAGAGAGTTTCCATTGGATTCAGCTTCTGAAGTAATCAACAGTAAGTGTAGGAGTGAGCATTATTTCCTCCCCCCCTTTGCCTAGAAAGCTCCATGGTGATGGCATGGACTCTTACAACTTATGGGCAGAGACAGGCTCTGTGGGGAAACAGTGTGACACCCCGGAGCCCTCACATCTTCTCACTGGGTGGAGGGGAACACGACAGGAGGAGTTGGCCACCGATCTTGGGAAGTGTCACCAAGGGGCCAGATTTATGCTGAATCAGCTGAGGAAAAGGATCTTCTTCCTAAGTGTTCTGATTCCTCGAGCTTCTATTATCAAGAGACAGAAGGCGAAGGGGTGGGCAGTGCGGGGATCTAATGAACGGAGGGTTTGGAGCCCGCTGATCTGTATCACAGTTACCTTTCAGTGACACGCCCTTTTCCAAGAGAAAGGTGGATGTTTCTGTTAAAGGTATTCCTTCTCAAAGAGGGGGCTCGTTCTGCTTCTGTGCTCTTCACGGAACCAAGTATTTTTTGGGTCATCCCCAAACCCCGCTGCTAACAGGCTTTTTCCGATGCCTGCTATTTGAGGAGCAGGCCAGGGCTGGGGTACTGGGTGCCCTGTGCCCCAGTGAGTCCAGAGCAGACTGCTTGGTGGGGCGGAAGCAGAGCTGCTCCTAGTGTGTCCCCGGTTTTCAGTGTAGTTCAGCTCAACACCAGCTGTGTGCAGGGAGGACTGGCACTCAGTCCCTGTCCCCAGCTGTGACTGTGCAGTGTGTCAAGCCCTGATGGTACACGGGGCGGGGCCGTGGGACTGCGTGTGATGGGGGCATGGACCAGGAGGCAGGCGGTATGCAGGCCTGGAAGGGACCACCTGCCCTGGCCAGGTGGTACTGCCCTCTTTGCAGCAGGTGCTCCCCCTCTGATCCAGGGAGGCAGGGAAGGCTGCCCTGGACACGCTCAGGCAGGCACACACCACAGCCAGGAGGGCGGCTGCCCCACACTTGTCAACATGAAGGTCCATTTCTTTTCCCTTTGGGGCAGCTGTCAGTTTGAGACAAAAGGGGAGGATCTGAAGGACAGCAAAGAGCCACTGAAAGCCAGCATGTTCTTTCCTCCTGAGACCCAGCAACCGCCCCCTCAGACCCCCGAGGTGAAGCAGCCCCTGGAGCGGGCACAGGCTTCATTGTGCACACGTGGGCGCTCACTCTGCCCTGTCCTGGCTCCCGCCCTCACCAGGTGCCACTGTTCTGGTCTAGGCAGCGTGTTTCCACGTGTTCTAGAAGCTCCATGTGTCCTAATGGTGGGCTCCTCACCCCTCCAACGCTTTGCTTTCTCAGAGCCACCCCGTTTGGTCTATACCAGAGTTCTGCGTTAAATTTCCTTTGTCAACAACATTGTTAGAGCCCCAGCCCCAGATCACACATACACAGACGCACAGGCTGTCATCCCGCACAGCCCATGCCCACTGTGCACTGGGCCTGACTCTCAGGGGAGGCGGGACCCCTCCTGGGGCGTCTCCAGAGCCCGAGTCAGTCTTTCTGAGGGCACTCCCTGAGCTGTGGCAGAATCGCTCTCTTCTGTCCTCCTTTGCAGACTGGATGGCGTAGTCTGGGCTAGACTGGGTCAGCGGCCCTTTCGGTTCAGGGTGGTCCTTTCTTCTCAGGGTCCCGGCCAGGCAGCTTAGAGAGCCGCAGGGATACGTCCAGTGACGGCTCACCTCGCGGACTGAAGGGTAAATTGGCCCTCCTTCTGGGCACTTTCCAGTGCCCTTGGATCTCCGCTCCGGGCTTGGTGCTATCTGTGTGATTTAAAGAAGACGATTAGCAAGTTCTTCAAAGCTTGATGGGTTTGCCTCCATAGGGCACACCATGCCGTTTCAGGCTCAGGCCTGGGAGTTTTCACGGATTGGGGTTCAGATCCCTTCTCCTCACTGACCAGCTCTGGGCACCTGGGCAAGCCGCCCATCCTCCGAGTCTGAGTTCCTGCAGCTTCCAGAAGGGGACAGGGCAGGGAGTTCCGGTCCATCGTGGTCAGAGGACACGGGGTGAGTGTGATTCCTTTACGGTGTTTAAGCTTGTTAATGGTGCAGAAGATGGCTGTGTACGCCTCACAGCTGTTGCTAATTTCGGCTTTAGCAGAACCTCTGCATCTTCCTCCCACATATTTTGTTTTTAAATCCCACTGTGAACTTCTAGAGAATTCCAGCATGTCCTTGACATCCCCAGTGCCAGCCTGGGAGAAGTGTGCTCCGGGTCCCCCAGCAGGGCTCCCTGTGTTCCGTGAGCCAGAGGCAGCGCAGAGCCCACTGGAGGCAGGTGAGCGAGAGTGAGTGACTGACGTGTGTCCCTCTGTGTCCCCTCGCCCGGACACCAGGTTCCTCTGACCCGGCCCTCTTCACTGCAGGCCGGAGAGCTTCCGCAGTGAAGACCTGATGCCCAGCGGGGACACAGCACTCTGCCCCGCCCCGCAATGCCAGGACCCCAGGACACACTACCCTCAGCCACCTGGAGTACCCGCCACCCGGAATGGGCCTCTCCACCAGGAGGCATCCAGAAGAGGGGTGTAGCCCAGCCCCAGGGATGGTCACCCTGGAGGAGTTTCTGGAGGAGCGTGACTGGGCTCCCCCTATGCTGCGTGTGGCCCGGGAGTGCTCTTTCCTCACTCTCCCCTCAGATGGACCTGGACCAAAAGGCAGACCTGGACAGCAAAGTCACAGGGAGTGATGGGGTGGGGCTGGCGCAACCTGGCTGCAGAGCTGGCTGGATGGGAACATAACCACTAGCCAGAAAGTGACTGTGCTGGCGGCCCACCCTGACCTGGGAGGCTGTTCTCTCCATCTGTGCGGGGAGCGGCAGAAATGCCAACATGAGGGGTAAGCCATGCAGTCTCTGTTGTAGTTATACAACGCTGCCACTGGGCAGGAGGCGGTCCTAGTCCTTCTGTCAATAAACGGGCAAGGCTGTGCTCCAATGACACTTTACTTATGGACATTGATCTTTGAATTCCATAGAGTTTTCACAAAAGAACGTTTAAAACATTTTTTTAAATTATTTAAAAATGTAAAAACACTGCTTAGTTCACAGGCCATACCAAAGCCAGTGGCAAGTCCTAGCCGGCTTGTCACAGTGGTTAGAGCATTGGCCCGTGGACTGAAGGGCCTCAAGAGGGATTCCAGTCTAGGGCACATATTCAGTTGCAGGCTCGATCCACCAGTCTTGGTCGGGGCATGTGCATGAGGCACCCAATCCTTGTGTCACTCTCACATTGATGTTTCTCTCCCCCGTCCCCCTTCCCTTAACCGCTTCTACTTTCTCTAAAAATTAATGGAAAATATATCTCCTCAGTGGAAGGTTAACAACAACAACAAAAAGAGAGAGGGTGGATGTCAACGGGCCTATAAAAAGTCCCAGCACACTCTGGCCTGTGGCAACAAGCTCTTTCATCCATCCATCTGCTTCCATATTTGAGCACTTTCCCTGTGCCTCCCTGGGCTTGACCCTGGGAAAATGCAAATGCAAAGGCCGCAGACCCCGGAGACTGGAAAGAAGGAATGCTATCAGGGCCACTCATGCTGGATGGAGACATTCAGGCCCTGTCTTGGGAGCCCAGCCTGCTGTGATGGTTTTTGTGGCCAAGAAAGAAAGCAATCAGTGCAGCGTCTCAGATCAGTGTTCCATGAGCACAGGCCAAAATTGACCATTTTCTAGGTCCTAGAAGGTTCTAGAAGGCAGTTGTACTTCATTTTAATTAAATGAACTGGGTGCTGTTCACAAGGCCAATGCCTGATTGTGTTTGCTCCTGCCAAGAACTGGATAGTTCTTGGTTGAAGCATCTGCCCCCTGGTAGTCAGTGTGCATCATAGCAACTAGTGGAATGGTCAAACTGTCAGACACTAGCATATTAGGCATATATATATATATATATATATATATATATATATATATATATGAGGCCCAGTGCACGGATTCATGCACACTGAAAGGAAATTAATTAGAAGAAATATTTTAGAGGCTGGGGAGGGACCACGGGAGATTGGCTGGCTGGAGAGGGACTGTGGGAGGGCTCCAGGGTGTGTCTGGCCCATCTCGCCAAGTCCCAATTAGCAAGACCCCACCAGCAAGCTAACCTACCAATCAGAGCATCTGCCTCCTGGTGGTCAGTGCACATCATAGCGACTATTCAAACTGTCAAATGGTCAGACACTTAGTATATTAAGCATATATATACACACATACGAGAGGCTCAGGGCACGGAATTCATGCACTTGGGAGAGGGGGGTGTCCCTCAGCCGGGCCTGAGCCTTCTCCCAGTCTGAGACCCCTCAGGGGATGTCCAGCTGCCGGCAGTCAGACATCCCTCTTGCAGCCCGGGGCCCTTGCAATCCAGGACCCCTTACGCCTTACCGCCCACCTGCAGTGGAGGCAGGAGAAGCTCTGCCACTGCCGCTGAGCTAGGGAGCCACGAGCCCAGCTTCTGGCTGAGTGGCGCTCCCCTTGTGGTAGCACACTGACCACCAGGGGGCAGCTCCTCTGTTGAGTGTCTTCCCCCTGGTGGTCTGTGTGCATCATAGAAACCACTCTTTCCGTTATTCAGTTGATTTGCATATGAGGGTTTTATATAGGATATATAGAAGTGGCCCAGTGCACAAATTCATGCACATTGATAGGAAATTAATTAGAAGAAATATGTTAGAGGCCAGGGAGGTACCACGGGAGGTTGGTTTCAGGGAGTGTCGAGCCCATCTCGCCCAGTCCTGATCGGCCAGACCCCAGCAGCAAACTAACCTACTGGTCAGAGCATTTTCCCTGGTGGTCAGTGCACCTCATAGCAACTGGTCAGATGGTTGAATGGTTGGACACTTAGCATATTAGGCATATATATATATGTAGATATATATATATACTTTTAAATGACAAAAGTATAGAGATGGAGAACAGGTTAGTGGTCATCAGGTGTGTAGGCACAGGGCTGGGGATGGTGTATGCAACTATAAAGGAGAAGCATGAGGGAGAGCTTTAAGGTAATACAGAAGTTCTGTTCCTTGACCGTGGTGTCTGCACAAATCTACACACACAGAACTTCCTGGAATACACACACACACTCACACACACACACACACACACACACACACACACACGCACACATCCTTTTAAACTGATAAAATCTGAATAAGGTCTGAATATGATGTCAGTTCCCTAGTTTTGATCATGTACTGAATTATGTACTAAATTTATGTAAGATGTTACCTCTGGAGCAAAAAGAGTGCAAGACCCCTCTACTATTTTGCAACTTCCTGTGGTTTATAATTATTTCAAAATAAAGAGGTAAATGGGCAAAGACATGAATACACATCTCCTCTAAGAAGATAAATAAATGGCTAATAAGCACATGAGAAGATGCTCAACATCATAAATCATTAAGGAAATGCAAATTAAAACCCCTTCACACTCACTGGCATGGCTACAATCACAGACCAACAATACCTGATCTTGTCCAGGAGAAGGAAGCTGAACCCTTCAGACATGGCTGGTGGGAATGGAAACAGTCTGGCAATTCCTAAAAAGTTAAAAGTGCATTTATCATTTGACCCAACCATTCCACTCCTAACAATCTACCCAAGGAAAAAGAAATCACAGATGTCCCCACAAAGACCTTAGCTCCAGTGTTCATAGCGCAGTAACTCACAATGTCAAAAAGTGGGAGCAGACCAAGTGTCCATCAACTGCTGAGTTATAAACCACACGCGGTGCATCTGCACCATGGACAAGGGCACAGAGAGGACCACAGCATCACACGCGCTACACATGGGCCTGGCAAACATTGTGCTGGTGAACGAAGCGGTCCACAAAAACTTCCTTTCGTATGATTCTATAATCTGTCCAGGAAAGGCAAACCCACAAAGGCCAGAAGCCTGCAGAGCAGCTGTCAGAGGCTGGGAACAGGAATAAGACTGACTGCAAATCACATACGTGGGATCTTCTTAAGATGAGAGGAATTTAAATAGCTGGATTGTGGTGATGGGTGCACAACTCTGTTCATTAAGTAAAACCATTTAATTGCACACTTAAACATGGCAATTTTATGGCATGCAAATTATTGAAATAAAGCTACTTAAGCAGCAAGAAAGAATGAGAGAGAAAGAGAGAGAGAGAGAGAGAGAGAGAGACTGACTGCAGGAGGGCTCCAGGGTGTGTGTGGCCCATCTCGCCCAGTCCCAATTGGCCAGACCCCAGCAGCAAGAGGGGTCTCCTGCAGTCCCTTATCCACACAGAATCTATGGAATATGCACTTACCTTGACTGCAGCTGGGACTCTACTAAAGAGCAGGGGAAATTCTCCCACATTGGTCAGATGTAATGGACACTGTTGAGGACCTTGAATTTTTCTCTCTGCCAGATACATTAAAGAAATAGCTGTCAGCATTGGTTCAGAAATCTATGAAAAGTCATAGAAATTATTCTGCAAGAAACCTAAAAATTCCATGGGCCAAGCAATGTCCTTAGAGACTCCCAAACACTTCTAGGATTTGAATTTCATGATCTCTGAGATTACTTTCACTTTGAGTCTGAGTCAGCTCCACAGCTTTTTTTGGGGAGTGGGGGAAGGAGAATCAAAATAAATTGAATTAACATCACTGGACTTTTTCTTTTACTTCCATATTACGCTAGTCACCTACTTGCTAAAGTAATACAGACTTGAATTTTAACCCATCAAGGGGCTCAGGCATTTCATAACATCTCTCTCTCTCTCTCTCTCTCTCTCTCTCTCTCTCTCTCTCTCTCTCTCTCTCTGTGTGTGTGTGTGTGTGTGTCCCTCTATCTCTCCCTCCCCTCTCTCTTACTAGGTTCTACTTCCTCACTCATTTTAAAACCATGCCACTTAATGCCCCAAAATTTCTTCCTGGAGTGGTGCGGAAGACCAGAAACCTGTAACGGATATGCAATATATTCAACTTACCAACAAGGTCTTTAAAGACAGGGGTTTTTATTTTATATGTGAGGACCAACACAGAGAAGCGCCATCAGCACTGTATTCCCATCTCTCCTTCCCTTCCAACCCGCCCCCCCAAGAGCATGCATTTGCCTGCTGTGTCACAGCTCAGCCCCTGCCACTGTGTGTGATAAACACAACCTCCTTTTTCCTCAGCCTACTCTAACCTTCCTCAGTCCCTCTCCTCTGTATTTCCAATGCTTTCCCAGCTTTGGGTGTGCTCCTTAAAACCTACTCTCTCAATTAAGATAAAGGTCTCAAAATATAACGGTGGGCTGGCTGTTATTTTTAAATCTTTATTGTTGGAAGTATTACATGTATCCCCTTTTTTCTCCCATTGACCCCTTATAGACTGCCCCTGCCCACATCCCGGGCCTCCACCACGCTATTGTCTGTGTCCATGGGTTAGGCATAGATGCATACAAGTTCTTTGGCTGATCTCTTCCCACCCACCCATCCACTCTCGCCACCTCTGACATTCGACAGTCTGTTCCATGTTTCTGTGTCTCTGCATGTATGTGGACAGACTATTAGATGACATGAAGGACTAATTGAAAATTGGCAGGTGTTGACAATGGTGTTGCGGTTAGTTGAGGAACTGCCCTCACATTTTAGAGACACACTGAGGTATTTGGTCATTAAGACGCATTTTCTTTAAGTAGGTCAGCATACACAAACTCGCCCTTGACCCAGACCTCCATCTGGCTAGTTGTGTATCCTTACGGCCATTCAAAGGCAGACTCCTTAACACAGCCTCTATGTCCATGTTCACTTCCTCAGCCCCATTTACTTCCTCCCCCAACTCCTCTCCATCACCTGCTCCCCACGTGTTCTAGCCAAGGTCCCTGTGCAACCCATCAGAAGGGAAGGGATCCTCTCTCCTTGCTCAGGCCTCAGGACTCCAGAAGGAGGCTGACTTCCCTGTAAGCCTCATCCACAAGGAAGCGGAGATTGGAAAACAGTTTTAGAAACTACGACATCCATTCTTAGTTGAGACAGGAAAATGGACTCGGTCGCACATTGCTGACGGGGGTGTGAATTCCCTCCTAGAAAAGTCTGGCAGAATCTATTTAAAAGTACACATGCTTTCCCCACCTGTCTTGAGAGAATCTAGTGAATAAGCACAAATTACATAAGAAGATTTATTGTAGAGTTATTTTCAATGGCAACACCCTGGAAACCAGTTCCATATTCATCAATAGGAAATTAGATGAAGAACTCTGGTATGTATGCTATGAAATATTATGTACCTCTTAAAAATAAAGAGATGTGTGTGTGTGTTGAACTGGAGGGATGGCCATGATATGTTATTAAGTAGAAAAAAGTAGTCAGTGGAAAAAGCAAGTTATCGAGTATGAGTAAAATATGTTCCCATTTTTCATTACAGAAGGAAAACTGCTATATAAATATATAAATGTACACATGCACACACATGTATGAAAGGAGAAACACATACATATTTATATAAAAATCTGGAATAATACCCACACACAAAAACTATTAACCTTGGTGAGTATGAAGGAGAGGGATTATAGAGAGGACAGGGAAATTAACTGTTTGTGTATCTTCTTGTTTGGTTTGACTTTTTGCACTGATTCTACATCATTTTTATAATGTAAAAATATAATAAAATATTTTAATTGAACATAAAATATTCTGACCCCCTACTATCAATAAGTTAAATAATATTATCAACACCATATTTTTCCCTTTTTTAAAAATTGAAATGTAATTAACATGTAACATTATATTAGTGTTATGGTATACAACTTAATGATTTGATATTGCATATATTGCAAAATGATCACCACAGTAAATCAAGTTAATATCCATTACCACACAGTTATAATTTTTTTTCTTGTGGACACCACAATTCTTAAATCATCAGTTTATTCATTCACTAATTCAGCCCATGGGCTCTGCATCCAGTTGATCCATATTCAGTGATGCCTGACATATGCTACATTGTAGGGCACAGCAGGGAACAAAACTGAGCCAGACACCACCTTCAAGGTCTACAAGGTAGAACAGGTATTAAACGAGCAGAGCATGTGAACAGAGTGTGACAAGGCCACAAAATAAAAGCATGGGGTCCTGTGAGGAAATCCTAGGGGGGCGATGAAGCTGCTTGCACCATGCGACCAGCAAAGTCACTTTGAGAAGAACACGCCTAAACTGAGACCCAAAGGTTGAGATGTAACCAAGAGTTGGCCAAGAGCTGAGAGGAGCATCGACCCACTCCACAGGGGGAGGCTGGCTGTAAGAAGCCTCTGCTTGATGTGCACAAGGAATCAGGAGAAGGTCAGGGTGTCTGGAGCCCCTTGAACAAGGGAAGGTGGAGTGAGATGAAGTCAGAGAGAGGCCTGGATACCGCGGAGCTATATGTGCCAGGGAGGAGTGTGGCTCTGGTTGTGAAGTACGCGCACAAGGATGTAACTCCCAGAGGACTGCCAGGATGGAAGTTAATGTTATGAGCCAGACGGTGGGACAAGTTGATCACCCCACATGTCCACCTACTATGTGCTAGACACCCTGAGAAAGTACAGGGTGAAAGTGAAATATAACCTTTTTCCTTGAAGACATTACCAGAATGCCAGTGGTATGTTGATGCTCAGGTGCCTTTGTCTTTTCATCTCTGTGTATATGACCGTCTCTCACCCCCCTCAGGCAGCCATCTGCATGGCAAGGAAGGGGCTGCTTTTCTTTCACCTGGGCAAGAGGAATGTGTGTGATGGGGACTCTTACAGCAGAAAAGAAGAAACACATTTGGAATTCAGCTTTTGACTACCAGAACAGAATTTCCAAGACTGTATTTTGGAAGTCATACTTTATTATTAAGATATAAAGTAGATATTCCCTAGGTGCCAATTAACATGTGAAAAGCCAGACCCGCCTGACTTGAAGTGAGAACATGTCTCTGCACTCACCGCCACGTCAGTGGACCAGGCTTTCTGAGAGGAGACACACTGCTGCTGTGCTTTTCCAGGGCTGCAGCCTTTTGGCCAGCAGGGGACGCCACCCCGCCCCTCTCTGCTCCCTGCTCTCCACCAGGAAGTCCCGCCCCTGCCGGAAGTTAGAGTGGGTGCATTTGGAAGATGGTGGCTTTCCAGTGCTCATGGCCTCAGGAAGCACAAGGCAGGCATGGGCCCGTGGGCGGAGGGCTGCAGCGGGGGGCAGGGCCCTGAAGCTGCTAAGCCCACGGTGAGGAGTCCACTGGGACCTCTGTGGAGGACAGCTCATTGCAGGTAGTCCCTTAACTTCCCCAGAAGGTGGCCAGGGCAGGGCAGGGCAGAGGGCAGGCCGGGCTCTGCGGGCACCTGCTGCTTAGGGAGCCGGCCTTCGGAAGTCAGGGTGTTATTTCATCCTCACCACGGCCAGTCCCGCTCCTCCCTGCACAGTGTGACGGAGCCCGGGCGCCTTCCTCCTGCCCCGTGAGGGTCCAGACTTTCCTAGTGTCTCCCACCACCTCCCCCTCCTGTGTGAGACCGGGATCCTCCACAACCAGATGTTTCCGGCTGGGACAGAATTTCAGGGAGATGTAGTTAAAGCCATAGACCTGACCACCGACAGCAGGTCAAGAATTCACTGGACGTGAACACAAGAAGTTAATGGTCCACTTCTCACTTAACCTTCACTCCTGGCATGAAGGACACCACATATGACTGGTTCCAGGGAAGCCACTGTGGTGCTTCAGCTAATGGCATCCCCTGAATCCTGTGCCCCAGCCATGAGCTCTCCTGATGCTGCGCCCATTAAACTCCAGTTCTGTGGGGGTAGGAAGGTCCTCACGGAATTGAGAGTGGGTCACAAAGCCCTTGGGGTCAGTCACTGAATTGCTCTTGAGTCACTTAAAACTAAAATCAGGTCTCTGCAGATTTGTGTTAAAATCCCATCGAACGAAGGTATGTGCTTAAATAACTTCAGTGACATGAACGGTATTGCTATGTTTAAATGCTATATTAAGTTATATTTTATTTTGAAGACATCAAATAAATTTAAAATTTGATAAAATTAAATAATTTCATTGGTGTGTTCAAAATATCCAACCTGAGTGGCTTTTAAGCATGGGTTTTTCTTGATATCTAAAGAATTCTAATTTCTCTTTTTTAAGTTATATTTGAACATAATATAGTGGCTCTTCAGGTTTATCTTTAGTGAAGGGGCTCAAATGGGGAGTTTACAGGTTAAATTTATTTATAACTAAAGAATATTCCAAGCCTATAGGAGCTGGCCTCTGTGAAGTCATCGTACCATCCTACCCATCTGGGCCTTTCTCGGGAGTCTTCTAGCATTTAGTTTTTGCACTGTGGCAGTGACACATGTATATTACAGTCTAACCTGTTGAGCTCACCTGCACCCACAATTTAACTAGCCCCTAATAACCTGCTCTCCCCCCATGTTTCTTTCTTCCGGCTTTTATTCCCCAATGTTTAAAACTTTCTCATCCAGTGTCTCAGTGGCTGGTCACACCTGCCAGTTGTCTGGCACAGCTGTGTTCCTCCAGGTCTAGGTCTCACTTCCTGACTGGACCGTTAGCATCCATCCAAGCCATCCTACTTCTGCCTCCTCCTCCTCCAGTCTCAGCCTGCATTTCAGAGTGAGTGATGTTAGATATGCATTGTTGTGCAGCGTTACAGACAGAGATGCGTTTGAACACTTCTAACAGTGCTGTTTTTCCAGGGAACCAGATGGCTGCTGGCCAAAGCACAGCACCTTGTAGAAGATGAGGGGGTGTACTTATAGGGGAGGTTTGAGTGCTGTGGCAGATTGCTCTGTGCTTCCTTCCACCAGTCCGTGCTGTTGTCTATCAATGCTGTATATTCAGACTGGTTTTTAAAGATTATGCCCTGAGGTAGTGTATACCCTATCATATGTATATCTATGAGTTAATCCTTTATAATAAAGAGGTAATATGCAAATTGACCGTCACTCTGTCACAAAGATAGGAGTGCCCAGAGCGGAGGCGGGGTTTCCATAACACAAGATGGCTGTACCCACAGCTGAGGGGAAGTTCCCATAATGAGCCTTAATGAGCAATCAGCAGGGACCTGAGGCCTCGCAGCCCCCCACCCCCCACCCCTGTGGGGCTTGACAAGGGGACCTCACTCCGCACCCCTGCACCCTGGAACCAGGCCAGGGAACCTCAGGCCATGCCCCCTGCCTTGGCGCAAGGCCAGGGCACCTCAGCTTGTGCCACATTCCTGGCAGGGCTTGACGGGGAACCTCAAGGTGTACCCCCTGCTCTGGTGCTGGGCTGGGAGACCTCAGGCTGCTTCCCCTGCCTTGGTGCCAGGCCAGAGGACCCGAGGCTCCACCCCCCCCACTGGGCAGGGCTTTATAGGGGACCTCAGGTCATGACCCCTGCCTGGCAGGGCTTGACATGGGATTTCAGGCCTTATCCCCAAGCTGGTGGGGTTTGACGGGGGGCCTCAAGGCGTAACCTTCACCCTGGCCCAGGCTGGGGGACCTCAACCCTGGACCAGGGGACCTGAGGCTGCGACCACCCCCAGGGGGGATTGACAAGTGTGGGACTGGATGGGTCTGGATCCAGCCCAGTGCGGTGGGACCGGCTGGACCTTGCATGATTTTGAGGCACATGTGGGTGGGCGGGAACTTGACTCTGGGTCCTGTGGTGCGCCCCAGACTCTAACAGGAGGAAGATTTTCATATACATTTTACTAATTTTCTTTCATCTCTAACACTTGTATTATAGAGAAAAGGCAAATAGCAATATTAAAATATTTCCTCTAATTAATCTCCTTTTAATGTGCACAAATTTCGTGCACTCGATCACTAGTTTTAATATATTTTTGTTGACTTCAGAGAGAATGGGAAAGGGAGAGAGATAGAAACATCAATGATGAGGAATAATAACTGATGGGTTGCCTCCTGCATGCCCCCTATTGGAAATGGAGCCAGAAAACCTGGGCATGTGCCCTGACTGGAATTGAACTGGTCCCTCCTGGTTCATAGTTCATTGTTAAACCACTGAGCAACATTGGCTGGACTTATGCATGAATTTTTAAAGTACTGACTCTTTCAACATAAACATCTAATTTTGTTGAAAAGAAGGATCCCTGAGAGTAACTTGCTGGCAAGGTTGTCAAGTGTTTGCTCACAAGGTTCATTATTCCTATGCTGGGATCTCCCCAGTCACAAAGCTGACTGGCAGCCATATCTGGGTTTCCATCAACATGGCCCTCACTGTTTTCTCCACCCTGGTGATTCCCTGACACCCCACCCCATCCAATTTGCATCCCTACCCAAGCAGTTTGTAGCCAATTTTCCATATGAGTGGTCTATCCTGGCTCAGGCTTCAGACTTTGTTCTCAAACAAGCAGCAGCTGGCATCAAACCTATCAATAAAAGGCCCAAGACTCTGCACTAGCACCAGCCCGCTTTGCTTCCCAGCTGGGTCTTGCCTGGGCACTTCCTAGCTCAAAACAAGTAGCAGCCATCTGAAGATCTCTCTAGCTCCTGCCAGGTGGTCCCAGGCAGTGGCTGACTTTGCACCTCCTGGAGGCCCCAAAGCCAATGAATCTGGTGGATAGCTTTAGATCATAACAAATTACAACTCTGCACATCCACAAGCAGCACACTCAAGGAGCTGACTCAGTGAGCACCAAAGCCCCACTGAAACAAGTCCTATTCCATAGGGGTGTCTCCTGCACAGAAGCTCTTCCATTTTGGATGCAGCTGGTCCTCACAACCCAGTGGCCCGGAATCAATTCCTCCCAGTGATGCCAACAGCAGTCAAGGCTCAACTACAAGAGGACTGTGCACACAGCCCACAAGGAACACACTTAGAGTGCCCTGTTAGGTGACTGGGGAGGCAGAGCCACTAGGCCCTACAGGACACCTAATACACAAGTTCTCTCTACCAATTCCAGGAGACATAGTAGCTCTACTTAATACATAGAAATAAACACAGGGAAGCTGCCAAAATGCAGAGACAAAGAAACATGTCACAAATGAAAGAAATGGAAGTAAACAAGCTACTGGAGACAGAGTTCAAAACAATGGGTCTAATATTCCTCAAGGATCTTTTTTTTTTAATTTAATAAATCTTTATTGTTCAGATTATTACAATTGTTTCTCCTTTCCCACCCCCCCTAGCTCCCCTCCACCCGGTTCCCACCCCACCCTCTGCCCTTACCTCCCCCCACTGTCCTCATCCATAGGTGTACGATTTTTGTCCAGTCTCTTCCCATAGCCCTGACACACCTTTCCCCATTAGCATTATCAATCCACTCCCCATTCTATGCCCCTGATTCTATTATATTCACCAGTTTATTGTGTTCCTGAGATTTTTAATTCACTTGATTTTTAGATTCAGTTGTTGATAGATATGTATTCGTTGTTCATAATTTTTATCTTTACTTTTTTCTTCTTCTTCCTCTTCTTAAAGAATACCTTTCAGCATTTCATATAATCCTGGTTTGGTGGTGATGAACTCCTTTAGTTTTTTCTTATCTGTGAAGCTCTTTATCTGACCTTCAATTCTGAATGATAACTTTGCTGGGTAGAGTAATCTTGGTTGTAGGTTCTTGCCATTCATCCCTTTGAATATTTCTTGCCACTCCCGTCTGGCCTGCATAGTTTCTGTTGAGAAATCAGCTGACAATCGTATGGGTGCTCCCTTGTAGGTAATTAACTGTTTTTCTCTTGCTGCTTTTAATATTTTCTCTTTGTCTTTTGCCCTTGGCATTTTAATTATGATGTGTCTTGGTGTGGTCCTCTTTGGATTCCTTTTGTTTGGGGTTCTGTGCACTTCCTGGACTTGTAGGTCTATTTCTTTCACCAGGTGGAGGAAGTTTTTGGTCATTATTTCTTCAAATAGGTTTTCAGTATCTTGCTCTCTCTCTTCTTCTGGAACCCCCATTATTCTGATGTTAGTACGCTTGAAGTTGTCCCAGAAGCTTCTTACACTATTTTCAAATTTTTGGATACTTTTTTCTTTTTGCTTTTCTGGTTGAGTGTTTTTTGCTTTGTTTTATTTCAAATCTTTGACTTGATTCTTGTGTTTCTGTAGTCTGCTGTTGGGTCTCTGTATAATATTTTTTATTTCAGTCAGTGTATGTTTAATTTCTAGTTGGTCCTTTTTCATATCCTCGAGAGTCTCGTTAAATTTATCGGCCTTTTCTAGGAAATTCTTGAAAAACCTTATAACCGTGGTTTTGAACTCTATATCCAGTCGTTTGCTTTCCTCCATTTCTTTCATTTGTGATCTGTTTCTTTGTCTCCACATTTTCGCTGCTTCCCTGAGTTGGTAGGGTGGCTTTGTGTGCTAGGTGTCCTATATAGGGTGCAGGTCAGCTACTGTCTGATGCCACCCAGCAGGAGCTACAGCGAGAACTACAGTTTTCCCCTCTTTGCTTGGGGTTTGGAGGTTTTGGAGCTGTCTGACCAGAGCTACAGTTTGTTAGGTTAAGCTGCGATAGTGCAGTCCATTTATATGCAAAAGCTGCTGCGTGGAGTTTGGGTGGGTTTGTAGATTGTGTGGGGCGGCGTCTCAGGGAGTCACTAGGCTATGGCATGGCAAACAACGATGGCTGCCATTCAGCCATCTCTGCGTCTCTGACTTTCCCTGTCCCCGTGTCCCACACCCCAGGGCAGTAAACAATGATTGCTGGGCGCACCTCTGCAAGAAAGTCACCCTCACTTTCCGACCCAATGGAAGACAGTCCAGCTTCTCCCCGTAGGAGTTTGGGTCCCCAGCGTCTCCCCAGAAACTGGAGTTCAGAGTAATCGGGAGCTTGTTTTCCTTTTTGTTTAAAAAAGCAACGTGCCTAGTGACCCACCGCAAGCACGATTTGCGCGCCTCCGTACCTCAGCTTTTCAGCGCTTGAGCACGTCTCAATGTTCTTTTCTCTTTCCTTCTAGTTGTAGAACTTCCACTCCACCAGCTTTCCCGTGGTTCTGGGTGATAGACTGTTTTTCTTTTAGTTGTAGTTTTGAAATTGTTGTGCGAGACAGCAGTTTAAGTGTTTACCTTTGCAGCCATCTTTGTTTCTCAGAAATCATCACTCAAGGATCTTATTGAGAGTTTCAAGGGAGTTAATGAGTGCTTCAAGGGAATTAATGAGAGATTCAAGGGACTTAGACTTCAAGTATCTTGGTGAGAATGCCAAAGACATAAAAAAAGGACCAGTCAGAAATTAAGCATATACTAACTGAAATAAAGTATATTTAGAAGAATTCAACAGTAGAGTAGAGGATTCTGAGAATCAAATAAATGGTTTTGAATATGAGGCAGCAAAAAACACCTAATAGAACAAAAGGGAAAAACATAAAACGGTATAAAGGTAATGTAAGGAGCCTCTGGGACAACTTTCAGTGTACTAACATCCCCATTATGGGGTTGCTAAAGGAGAGGAGAGAGAGCAAGATCTTGAAAACCTACTTGAAGAAATAATGACAGAAAACTTCCCCCACATGGTGAAAGAAATAGTCTTGCAAGTTCGGGAAGCACAGTAAGTCCCAAACAAGATGAATCCAGAGAGGCCAACATCATAATTAAAATGTCAAGGGTTAAAGAAAAACAGAGGATTTTAAAAGCAGCAAGAAAAAAGCAATTAGTTACCTATAAGGGAGTGCTTATGTGACTGTCAACTGTTTTCTCAATAGAAACTTTGCAGGCCAGAAGGGAGTAGCAAGAAATATTCAAAATGATGAATACAAGACTATAACCAAGATTACTCTACCCAGCAAAGCGATCATTTAGAATTGAAGGTCAGATAAAGAGCTTCACAGACAAGAAAAAGCTATAGGAGTTCATCACCACCAAGCCAGTATTACATGAGATGTTGAAGGGTATTATTTAAGAATAAGAAGAAGAGGAAGAAGAAAAAAGATAAAAAATATGAACAACAAAATGGCAATAAATACATACCTATCAGCAACTGAATTTAAAAATCAGTTAAATTAGATTGGTAATGAACAAAATAAACAGACAAAATAGAATCAGAGGCATGGAAACAGAACAGACTGACAAATCTCAGAGTTGAAAGGAGTGACGGGGGTGTGGGAAGATATTAAGGAAAAATCTTATATTCATATATGCATTAACTAAGACACAGACAACTGGGTGGTAAAGGCCTGGACTGGGGTGGGATCTGAGTGAATGGGGACCCTGCATGGCCAAGGGGGAGCATCTGTAATGCTCTCATCAATAAATATTTTCCTTAAAAAACAACAACAAAGGATTTAGTAAGGAAGGAAAAAAAAAGGATATTTATATGTGCCCTGACTGAAATCAAACTGTGACCTCCTGGTGTCATAGGTTGATGCTAATAAATATATTAAAACTATTTAATTATGATATATACATATATAAATAAAAATAAAACATGATCTATGTTTCATTTATTTATTTTAGGTGCTACAATAAACAGTAATCCCAATAGAATGTAGCTATGTTATCCTAGCCTTTTCATATCATAGTTCATAAAATATGACCTACAAAATTTCCTGCCTCCCACCAGATACTGTCACCTGTCATACCTCTTCAGTTTGTTCTGCTGGTAGAATTCCTGGAATTATTTGAAAAGTCAGAACCCAGAAGTAACACTTCCATTGAGGCAGAGGCAGAGGAAGCAGATACAGAATTGCAAGTGGCTAAAATGGCAGCATTCTTCTTGAAAAAATGAGGAGTTTAAGAAATGTTTGTCTTTATTTACTATTATTCCTCAGTGACAGGAACTTCCCAACACTTTAACTTTTCTGTCTTCTAGAATTTCTATCAAATAAATAATTACATATTAATTATTTATTAATGTAGACACTACGTAACTCCCCCCTGAAAAGACAAAACAAAACAAAACCACACAGAAAAGTTACAGGGAATGGAAAGAGAGCTGGAAGGAGGAGGAAATATCTCCCAGCACTTAGTGAGAGTCTCTGGCCCCTCTACATCGGGACATTAAGAACTAGCTGCACAGGTCTCCTTGTCAGAGAGTAAGACACGGGAAGCCTTTCTGGCAGTAATCAGTAAAATCTATATGTTTCATACCCTTTTACACTAAACTTAGGGATATCTAGTGTTTTGAAGAAGCAAATGCAGATTTTCATGACATTCAGTTTATAAAATGTAATCATTGTCTCAAACATAGAAGGAAATACACATAATTTCAAAATGGTTGGTGAATGGAGTTACCTATAAATGAAAATGTGTATTTGCTAAAAGGACTAATTTTGTAAATAAAAGTCTAGAAAATCAAAAAATTGAAATCCATTACATATTTCTTTTAATATTTAAGAGAGAAAGAGAAGAAGGCAGAGACAGAGGGGAAGGCAGAGAGAGAGAAATATCGATTTGTTGTTCCATTTATTAATGCATTCATTGGTTGATTCTTGTACCCTGACTGGGGATCAAAGTGGCAACCTTGGCATATCTGGACCAGGCTCTAACCCACTGAGCTACCAGGCCTGGGCAAAACCCATTATCTATTTACCCATAAAGAAGTTTGGAGAATTATTTTTTTTCAGTGTACCTAAACTTGTTTTAGCATATGATGTTTTAAAGGTGAGATCAAATGTTAAATACTATAACTTAGTAATTTCTATGTGTTTCTCTATGTCATCTATATTGTATAGTGATGTTTGCCTAATATCCAAAAAGTGTCATTGCATAATAAAAAAGTATATTAACTAAAAACATTCTTTAGTTTTATGAAATTTGGGTTTTTTTTAAAGTAATGGTATAGTATTTCTCTTAATAATTCAGTGAACAGATCAATGCTGTCTAATACACACATTTTTGTGTCTAAGCATGTCTATCAAAATGTTAAAATAATTACTTTTATACACAAATTTATATGAAATACATTTTATTTAGCTGTTATCTTTCCAGTAGTTTGATACAAAAATAGCATTCGATATGGAAATGACAAAGCAGAGAGATGTCATTTGTATGCAATTTATATTAGCTATCCAGTAACACTGCCAGCTAACAAAATTTGTTTGAACCTCTATTAATCATTGAATTATTATTATTTTTAGTTTCTAGGTGGATAGTAATCTTTCAGTTTACATAGCACCTGAAAAGAAATAAATGAAGTGTAGACCATATTTTATTTTTATGTATATATGTACAGTACATGTTATAATTAAGTAGTTTTAATACCACAGTGTTTAAATAAATGTATTACATTCATTTTCTCTGGGATTAATTTCAGCCAACAGAGTAGGGGTATTCTACTACTTCAATAACATTTTAGAATAGTTTTTTTACATTAAAAAATGGTAATGAAAAAATATGGTAAATACGAGGAATGCTTATTTTTCTTAACCCTTGTTTGTGGAAGAAGAGTACAATGTAAATGGAAGATCTTCCTCTAAAATAATTTTGTAAAACTCTTTTAATGGCTCCCAAGTACCTTTAAAAGTTTCAGACATAGCCATAGGAATGTGTGTTACTAAACAGGAATTCTTTGTCCCTATTTAATATATCTGCATTACGGTTCAGGTGTTTGTGACATTGGGATGAGTCATATGACACAGTTGGTTATCTTAAAAATTGCTTCAGTTTTTCAAAGTATTTTTAGGCTGATATATCAAATTAGCCCATTTTAAAATTCTATAAAGGAGAAACAGCTGTCTTTAAGATAAAATCTTTTTTAAAAAACAGTTTGCTCATCATCAGTAAACATTCTATTCGCAGTGCTAAACCTAGACAAGATGGTAAGGTAGGAAAATATTTTTTCTCTTTGGGTTCCCTACTGCTCTTAGCATTAGGCTCTCCTTCCCCCTCCATGTTTTTAGTGTTCTCCTGGTCTTGCCTTTCTGGAAATAAAGTCATCATAAAGCAAAGTATTAGACGATTCATGGTATCCTCCGTGGACTATTTGCATTTGTACAGAAAAGAATGGTCAAGGAAACCAACAATTGAAACCTACACACATACAGGAAAGAAGAAGGAGAGCGAATGAATGGCTTCCTGAGTGGATGGTGGATGCCCTGGTGAATGAATGGTGGTAGGCTTCAGGCATGGGAAATCTTTATTTCTCCGGGACTCCTACTGTGTCAGTGATGGTCTATCCTGTGAGAAGAGGGTCTGCCAAGTACATTCTGCCGCTATATTGCTTTACCAGACATCTTAGTCATTACACTCAACCACTGACATGTAGTGTGAACTTTACCTTTTCTCACTTGTCATACCAGCTTGAGATCAAATCCCTTTTTTGTAGGGAGGCATGGGAGAGGAGTTGGCCGAAGGCACCTGCCCCTGCCTTGACTTTTCCAAACAAGTTTGAACACCCGGTTGTTTACTTGCTTGAAAGACACTACAAATACATGTGTTATCTCAAGGATGCTTACCCTGCTGATAGTTTCTAATAGTTAATTTTAGTTCAAGCTGTTGTTACAATAAAAGCCTAAGAAGGCAGACGAACAGGGCTGTTTCGGCTCCGATAGCCAAGCAGTCCCTTAGCCTCCCTTTCACAGAAACATGTGTCAGAGTAACCCGTTCATCCATCCCTCAGGGTCTGCTGGTCAGTCCTGGCAATTTTTGTTTGATTGTCTGTTTAAGGCTGGAAGACCACATTCGTTCTGTGGCACTATTGAACACGTGACACCAGATACTGTCAGAGGGGGAGATTCAGGACATGACAAGGTATGTTCTATTTTTGACACATCTTTATATATCTCTATAAACTGTATAATAAGAATCCTAGCTAATAATGTAGGTAGAGTCTCCAACAGAGTCCTCTTTCTGGTGTTGCCTTATCTTTACTTTTTCTCTCCTTTGCTTTGTATACATGAACACATTATGATATCTAGGGTTGTGGAGGAAAAAGATAATAGAGAGGATTTCCCTTTTTTCAAGTTTTATTGGGGAGGATAATCTTTTGTTTTATAGAGTAACACTCTTTGTTAAAGGAAACCTCTAATTCTCCAAAAGCAACAAATTCTTCACATGCTAGTAATAATTTTTACGTTTTTTCCATTAAAAGAATCTGTATCTTGAGCAAAGCACCAGTGGTAGCTCTATATAAAACGAAAATCATTCATTTTCTGTTGCATGGGACCTGCTCTTTTAGGACTCAGCTGAGCCACAGCACAGTACAGAGGTGTCACTGAATGCACAAACTGCCACTGTTCCTGTGTGAGTCGCGCTTAGTGATTTTGGACAGCGCATATTGGCATTACTGATTTTTGTTAGAAAAATACCCGGGACATATAGTTGGCCGTGTCACCTTAGGTTGATATTTGCTTTCTAAGAGGGCATTGAAAAGGGAATCGCTCCTATTTTCTTATTTCCAATTGTGCTTTTAACTTTGTAGACATACTGAAGACACTCTTGATGATCTCTCCCACAGAAATAATCATTGTAACACTGATTGGAGAAAGAAAATAATCCAAGATAGTCTCTATTTTCCTAAGCCCTGTAAAGCTGCAGTCGCCAACTGGTGGTCCACAGACCACTGGTGGTCCGTGAGGTCTGAAAGGTTGGCAGTGGTGCTCTAAAGTGCTCAATTTTTTCCTCCCCACTTTCTTTGTATGTGCAAAATGAAGGCTGGGAGGAGGCTTTTAAGTAATTATGTTATAAAATCTAGGTCACATGTCCAGTTCTTTCTCTTTTTAAAAATATATTTTATGGATTTTACAAAGAGGAAGGGAAAGGGAGAGAGAGTTAGAAACATCGATGAGAGAGAAACATCGACCAGCTGCCACCTGCATGTCCCCTACTGGAGATGGAGCACACAATCAAGGTACATGCCCTTGACCAGGTTTGAACCTGAGATCCTTCAATCCACAGGCCGACTCTTTATCCACTGAGCCAAACCAGTTAGGGCTGTCCAGTTCTTTCTTAACACTTTTCCTTTATTAATAACTGTCTCCAAATAAGGGATTCTGACTATTTTTTGTTTCTCAACTTCTCCTTTTCCTCATCCCCTTGCAAAATCCCACATATACAGTTCACATATCTTAAGTGTAGAGATGTTTGCTAATGTATCTTGAGCAAAGCACCAGTGGTAGCTCTATATAAAACGAAAATCATGTATCTTGAGCAAAGCACCAGTGGTAGCTCTATATAAAACGAAAATCACAGTACAGTGACACCTCTGTACTGTGCTGTGGCTCAGCTGAGTCCTAAAAGAGCAGGTCCCATGCAACAGAAAATGAATGATTTTCGTTTTATATAGAGCTACCACTGGTGCTTTGCTCATAATATGTTTAAAGACTATTGTTCAACGTTTCACAACTAGGAGTCTGATTTTAGGGCTATATCAATTGATTTCCAATCCCACAGCAGAACATTCTGAGGGTCTGACTCAGACGGCAGTAAAACTGCTTGTATAAATAAAATAATTGAATTGTTGGTTGAGTTCGAGTCAAGGTATTCTCTGAAACTATTTGGAATTTTGGTAGGAATTTGTAACTATTAAAATTTGAAAATTATGAACAGAAGATGGCTGCCGACATGAAGGCAGACTGTTCAGGCGAATAAAAATGAAAAAAAAAAAAAAAGCTGGGGTAGCAGTACTTATATCTGACAAATTAGATCTCAAAGTTAAGGACATAAAAAGAGATAAGGAAGGCCACTTCACAATACTAACGGGAGCAATCCATCAAGAAGAAATAACTCTAGTAAATATGTACGCACCCAATACAGGAGCACCCAAATACATAAAAAACTCCTGGAGGATATCAAGGGAGAGACTGACAGCAATACTATCATAGTAGGAGACTTTAATAGCCCACTATCACCATTGGACAAATCCTCTAAACAAACAATCGACAAAGAAGCATCAATCATAAATTACTCACTAGACCAGATGGAATTAATTGACATCTTCAGAACATTTCACCCCAAAGCCACAGAATATACATTCTTCTCAAGTGCACATGGATCTTTTTCGAACATAGACCATATATTGTGTCAGAGGCAAAGTCTCTTCAAATTCAAGAAGATAGAAATCATATCAAGCATCTTCTTAGATATCAGTGGCTAAAACTGGAAATCAACTACAATAAAAACAATCCAAAAAATCAAACACATGGAGACTAAACAGCATGCTATTAAACAATGACTGGGGTACCAGAGAGATCAAAGAAGAAATAAAATACATCATGGCAACAAATGACAATGAAAACACAACAATCCAAAATCTATGGGACACAGTGAAAGCAGTCTTGAGAGGGAAGTTCATAACTCTACTAGCCTACTGCAAAAAAGAAGAAACAATGGTAATAAATTACCTAACCCTACAACTCACAGAGTTAGAAGGAGAGCAACAAGAAAAGCCCAGTGTATGTTGAAGGAAGGAAATAATAAAGATCAGAGCAGAGATAAATGACATAGAGACCAAGAAAACAACACAAAAGATCAACAAAACCAAGATCTGGTTCTTTGAAAGGATAAACAAGATTGATGAACCTCTAGCCAGGCTCACCAAGAAGCAAAGAGAGAGGACCCAAATATACAAAATCAGAAATGAAAGAGGAGAAATAACAACAGACTCCACCGAAATACAAAGGATTGTTAAAAATACTATGAACAACTCTATTCCAACAAACTGGACAACCTGGAAGAAATGAACATATTCCTAGAAAAATACAACCTTCCAAAACTCAGTCAGGAAGAATCTAAACATCTCAGTAGGCCAAGAACTTTGGAAGAAATGGAAGCAGTCATCAAAAAGCTTCCAGCAAACAAAAGCCCAGGGCCAGACAGCTTCACAGGGGAGTTTTACCAAACATTCAAGGAAGAACTAAAACTTATCCTCCTCAGACTATTCCAAAAAATTCAAGAAGAAGGAACAGTTCCAAGCTCTTTCTATGAAGCCAGCATCACCCTAATTGCCAAAAATTGATCATTGTCTCACTAATTAGAAAAGTGTGGACAAGGAACCTTGGAAGGCTGGTCAACCTTGAGGCTCTGAAAGGTCAGAGCCAACCACTCCCTATCTAATTGAGACAATGGTAGCTGAAGCAACTTCCCCACCAAATAATCATGTAAATCCTTACTGATAAGATAATCTGCCTGTTACTGGAATTGCCTGCCTAAGAGCAATGAGTGTATCCCAAACCTGAATAAAAGGGATGGCAAGGCCAAAGCAAAGGGTAGTCCTCCCACTAGAGGTGGGCTTCCTCCTGGCCCCCATTTCCCAAATTAATATTTTTCTAGTCTTCTTTCATTTGTGTGCGGCCTTCTCCAGAAGCCGAACCCTGAACCGGAAACCTGAACCACGCAGGACGTGAAAGGGGTTCCCACACCTACTACCAAAACCAGATAAAGATAACACAATGAAAGAGAACTACAGGCCAATATCCCTCATGAACATAGATGCCAAAATTCTCAATAAAATTCTAGCAAATCGGATCCAGCAGTTCATCAGAAAGATCATACACCATGACCAAGTAGGATTTATCCCAGGAATGCAAGGATGGTACAATATCTGCAAATCAATAAATGTGATACATCACATAAACAAATTGAGAGATAAAAACCACATAGTCATATCAATTGATGCAGAAAAGGCATTCGACAAAATCCAACACCCATTTTTGATAAAAAAAACTCTCAGCAACGTGGGAATAGAAGGATCATACCTCAACATAATAGAAGCCATATATGACAAACCCACAGCCATCATTATACTCAATGGGAAAAAACTAAAACCATTTCCCCTAAGAACAGGAACAAGACAGGGATGCCCACTCTCACCACTCCTGTTTTACATAGTACTGGAAGTATTAGCCATTGCGATTAGACAAGAAGAAGAAATAAAAGGCATCCAAATTGGAAAAGAAGTAAAGCTGTCCCTATTCGCAGATGACATGATATTGTACATAAAAAACCCTAAAGACTCCATTAGAAAACTATTAGACTTAATAAGTGAATTCGGCAATGTAGCAGGATACAAAATTAACGCCAAGAAATCTATGGCATTTCTATACACCAATAGTGAACTTACAGAAAGAGAGACTAAAAAAGCAATCCCATGTACCATCGCACCAAAAAAATTAAGATACGTAGGAATAAACTTAACTAAGGAGGTAAAAAACCTATATGTGGAAAACTACAGGACACTGAAAAAAGAGATAGAGGAAGACATAAACAGATGGAAGAACATACCATGTTCATGGATTGGTAGAATCAACATCATTAAAATGTCGATGCTACCCAAAGCAATCTATAGATTCTATGCACTCCCCATTAAAATACCAATGGCATATTTCACAGACCTAGAAAGAATTCTCCAAAAATTCATCTGGAATAAAAAAAGACCCTGAATAGCCACAGCAATCCTGAGAAAGAAGAAGGTAGTTGGGATCTCAATACCAGATTTCAAGTTGTATTACAAAGCCACTGTTCTCAAAACGGTCTGGTACTGGCACAAAAACAGACATATATATCAATGGAATAGAATACAGACCCCAGACATTGACCCAAACCACAATGTGCTCAATTAATATTTGACAAAGGAGGAATGAACATACAATGGAGTCAAGACATTCTCTTCAATAAATGGTGTTGGGAAAATTGGACAGATACATGCAAAAAAAAAATGAAACTAGACCACCAACTTACACCATACACAAAAATATACTCAAATGGATAAAGGACTTATACATAAGATGGGAAACCATAAAAATACTAGAGGAATCCACCGGCAGAGAAATCTCAGACATATGCCAAAGCAATTAGTTCACCGATACCGCTCCTAGGGCAATGGAAACTAAAGAGAAAATAAACAAATGGGACTACATCAAAATAAAAAGCTTTTGCACAGCAAAAGAAACCATCAACAACAAGAAACCCCACTGTATGGGAGAATGTATTTGCAAATGTTATCACTGATAAAGGTTTAATCTCCAACATCTACAGGGAACTTAAACAACTTAATATAAGGAAGATAAATGACGCAATAAAAAAATGGACACCGGACCTAAATCTTTTCGATAGAAGACAGAAGGAAGGCCAAGAGACATATGAAAACATGCTCAAAGTCACTAATTATCCAAGAGATGCAAATCAAAACTACAATGCGGTACCATCTCACTCCTGTCAGAATGGCAATCATCAACAAATCAACAAACGAAAAGTGCTGGCGAGGATGGGGAGAAAAAGGAACCCTCCTGCAATGCTGGTGGGAATGCAGACTGGTGCAGCCACTGTGGAGAACAGTATGGAGTTTCCTCAAAAAACTAAAAATGGAACTCCCATTTGACCCAGTGATCCCACTTCAAGGAATGTATCCCAAGAGACTGGAAACACCAATCAGAAAGGATATATGCACCCCTATGTTCATAGCAGCACAATTCACCATAGCTAAGATTTGGAAACAGGCCAAATGCCCATCAGCAGATGAGTGGATTAGAAAACTTTGGTACTTCTACACAATGGAATGCTACACTGCTATAAAAAAGAAGGAATTCTTACCATTTGCAGCAGCATGGATGGACCTGGAGAGCATTATGTTAAGTGAAATAAGCCAGGCAATGAAAGAAAAATACCACACGATCTCACTCATTTATGGAAAATAAAGAACATTATAACCGGATGAACCAGAAGATAGATACAGAGGCAGTAAAGCACTGAACATACTGTTAAATTACAACAGGAAGGCAGGGGAGTGTTGGGGAGGGGGGAAAGAGATCAACCAAAGGACTTGTATGCATGCATATAAGCACAACAAATGGACGCAAGACACCGGGGGATGGGGAGGGGGGGATGAGGGCATGCGACGGGGTAGGGGAGGCTGGGGGAAGGTCAGTGGGGGGGGGGGGTGGAAAGGAGATATATGTACTACTCGCTAGCACCTGTAATACTTTTTTTTTTTAAACATATTTTATTGATATTTTACAGAGAGGAAGGGAGAGGGATAGAGAGCTAGAAACATCGATGAGAGAGAAACATCGATCAGCTGCCTCCTGCACACCCCCCACTGGGGATGTGCCCGCAACCCAGGTACATGCCCTTGACCGGAATCGAACCCGGGACCCCTCAGTCCGCAGGCCGATGCTCTATCCACTGAGCCAAACCGGTTTTGGCACACCTGTAATACTTTAAACAATAAAAAAAATTTAAAAAATACTAGGTATTAAAAAAACAAAAAAAATTGAAAATTACTTTCTAAGTTATAATAGAACCAATTTTCTTTTAATCCTAACCTGAGGATATGCTTATTGATTTCAGAAAGGGGTGGGGGGAGAGAAAGAGAGATAGGGAGGGGGGAGAGAGAGAGAGAGAGAGAGAGAGAGAGAGAGAGAGAGAGAGAGAGAATCATCTGTGTAAGAGAGAAACATTGATTGGTTGCCTCCCACATGCACCCTGACTGGGGATTGAAGCCACAACCTAGGTATGTGGCCTGACTAGGAATCAAACACATTTTGATGTATGGAATGATGCTCCAGCCAACTGAGCCACAGCAGCCAGCGCCTGGAACCCTGGATCCGGTTTTCAGGAAAGAAAACTGTTGTGGGGCGAACGCAAGTGAATGACCACTGGAGTCCAGACCAAATTAAAATTTAGGGAGCCTTTAATAGCCGGCTGGCGACTGCTCTCTCTCCACGCAGGGAAGTCAGAGACCAGCCCCGACCCTTTGTGCGGGACCACTTTTAAGCACATTAACCACATCCTGCTTTTGCAGAACAAGTAACCCAAGACAAAACAGTTTTTCCTAAGAAACGTCAGGATCATGCCATTGACGACCATGTTATTTACAGGGTCATCCTGTTCTTCAGAAAGCTGACAGTGATCTATGACAGAAGGCCTACGTGCTGGGAAGGGGCCATGAGACCATATCTCAAGGCCTGGCCTGGTGTCAGCACTGACAACTCTATCTGGGGCATAGACCCTGGTCTCTCTGGAATAGGCAAAAAATCCCACTCTCCAACAAAAACCTTATATCACTCCTAGAATTTCTGCGTACCCGAGGTCCAAAGTTCAGCTAAGTCAGTGGGAGTTGATGGAACACCTTGAGGCCTTTGAGTTGATTGAGCTTTAATGTATGCAACGTGCTCCTCACTGTGCCTGGCTTGCACGCACTCTTTTGTGGTTTCAGTCTGCCTCCCCTGTTTTCTATGTCACTCTTACGTGTTTTCTTTAAAACAGTTCTAGTCCCATAAACTTTGCTGCATTTCTCTGAAACCTTGGCCCTGAAATTTGGAAGCAGAGAGTTTAAAATTTTAGCATCCAGTTAACATTTCATTGGCATAAGCTCATATAGTCAACCATTATTCAAATCCTGATTTGCATAATTATAAAATAAGTAATTTTCAATATATCAAGAATCTCTAAATTATATGTCATTTGCTGTGTTCTCAGTTCAGGTCACTACATTTATAAATTTGTTTCCCGTTTAGATCACATTTTGTTTTGCATTATTTTAAATCTCATCATGCTTCCTACAAAAGAAGGCTATTAGATTTGTAGTAGATTCTATAAAGGAATTGATTTAGGTGGCTATGAAAAAATAACACCTGTAGGTGGGATTTTTTTTTTCATTTTTGTTCTTGGGCTTTAAGTAATTTGTAATATTTATTGGAGCTTGATAGTTACTAAAAATGCTAATCGGTACTTTGTCCCCCTCTATCATAAATCCAAAGATTTCATTTACTTAAAATTTTTTAATTTATTTTAAACAAAATAAATTCTTTAGTTAACCAAAATAGAACCATTATTAGTTTAGAAAATAATTAAAACAGTTTTAGTTCATTGATTGACAGCCTAAATATTTAAATTTTGTTCTGACATACCTGCATATCTGTTCTTTAAATGTCTTTCTTGCATGTGCTAGTTTAATACTCCTTGCACAGAAATCTATGTTCAGGATCTTTTTGTTCAAATATTTCCCAAATATGCAGCTTCATTTTGTTCATTTTTCCTTCCTCTAAATCACTTACTAGTTAATATTCTATCAAATCGTTTTGTACGCAGTTGACTGGTGGGTTTAGGTGTTGTAATGTATGAACTACTAACTGGAGCATCTCCTTTCACTGTCGATGGGGAGAACTCCCAAGCTGAGCTACTAGGTCAGACTGAACAAAAGGAAATGAATGAATGGTTACTTCAAAGGAACTGATCAAATTTCTGCAGTTTGGCTGGTAGAAAAAATAAATTGAAATGGAGATTGGCAAAATTATGTTTAAGTGCTTAACTTACATTTATAATTACATAGGATGTAGATATAGACCCTTTATATTTCCTTATATTTTATGTGCCCAGAGAGATTTTAAATTTCATAGGGAGTGTGTCATAATTTTTGTGTATTCTGAAGCACTTAACATTGGGCAAGAGCTACCACAGCCCCCAACCCAGCTGTGTTCCCTGCCAGAGCCCTTTGGAATATGGGGCCTAGAGCCATTAGGAATACAGGCTCAAGAGCTGTTTAGAATGTGGGGTGAGGAGCTGTTTTTGAATGTGGAGCAAATAGCCGTTTAGAATGTGGGGCAAAGAGCTGTTTAGAATGTGGGGTGAGGAGCCGTTTGGAATGTGGGGCGAAAAGCCGTTGGCAATGCGTGGCACAGAGCTGGTGGGCACAGAGACGGTGGGCCCAGAGCCGGTGTGCGCAGCGATGGACGGTGGACACAGCCTCAGGATGGACGTTACTGTCCGGGAGCTCATGGAGCTCTTCCTGCAGAGCCCGCTGGTGGCTTGGGTGAGTGCACCTGCCTCCCTGTCCCATTGCTGATGCCCTGGCTCCTCTCCCGCCCGCCCCCCCTTGTGTCTCCACAGACCCTATCCACCTGGGCCCTGGCAGTCCTGGGATGCGGGGGTCTTTGCAGGTCTCCAAGCTGGGAGCGGGGTTCCTGGCCAGGGGGCCTAAGGGGTTTTCTACTCTGGAGCCCTTGCACCAGGTGCAGGATCCCGTGGCGCTCCCAGCCCTGGACTGAGATGGGCTCACCTGCTCCTGCCAGGGCGCTAGGCTGCCGGTCCCGGAGCGGACAGGGTCTGAGGGGTCACCCGATCTATGTGGCTGGACCACTGGGGAAAAGCACTCACTGCCCCCAAATATCCTGGTGTAGTGTTTGAACCCGAGTCCAGTCAGTGGATGGCGGTGATGGGTGAGGATTGGGGTGTCTCTGAGTGGGATCATGTACCAGCTGGGATGGGCACAGTGACTCCAATAGATCAGAGATGTGAGAAATGCGTTGAAAAGTCCCTTTTATTTTTCATTTTTCCCTAGTCCTGTGACGCTGGAGAAAAGTGGTGAGAAAATTTGCCTTCTGCTGTCTCCCATCTGCAGCCAGGATCTGGGCAGGGAGACAGGCCCTGGGGAGAGGTGGGCTTGGCGCCAACTGAAATGAGGGTGGGAGCTGAGTGACTCTTCAGCCCACACGGGCGAGCCCACAGAGGCCCTGCCCACCGTTGCCCCGGAGAGCTTCAGAATGTTCACGTGGGGTGACATTTCCTGCCTTTCTGCCCGCATCCCCCTCCTCGCAGGTGAAAAGTTTGAGCCCAGTCGCAAGCGGCAATGATGACAACCTATACATGCACTTGGTGGATGGCACCTTGCTGAACCAAGTCATGCTGGAAATGTAAGTTGTCCTCACAGGCAAAGGACAAAACTGATGCTCATAAGGTGTGACTTAAGAGTGTAGTAATGAAGGAACCTGAATTGCTGTGGGAGGGTTTCTCGTGGGCCAGTGGTACCTCAGAGTACGGGCCCTTTTGCTTCCATTCATTGGGGATGAAGAACTGCAGGACAGTGGGTGGCAGTATGTTTGATGAAGGGTATTTGCAACTGAAGGACTGTCAAGCACTTGGTGCAGATGGTTCAGTTAACTTCAAACTCAGGTATTAATGTGGTTTAAGTGATCACATTTTAAAAAGAAAACTTGTGGGGGGTCATGGAACTGTAACAGACAGTGTCTGGCCACAGGAAGTATCGGGTGGGCCGGGAGCACTGAGAGTGACTGAGGCTTCACTCCTGGTTAGGACGCCTGTTTCTGAGATCTTTCACTTCATCTTCCATGTTCATTGCCCCATAGCAAGTGCAGTCAGTTAAGTGGCTTCTCAGGTTCTGAACTGAAAGCCACCGTGTTAGGACAGGCACAGGGCGTCAGAATGCTGAGGGACCGATTTGGAACATCTCAAACAGGGTCTGGGGGAGGTGGCACTTGTTAGCATGCATGCGGGACCACATCCTCTCCTGCTGCTGAATTCTGCAGAGCCTGTCTGACTGACAGCCTGCCCCAAGGAGGTGGTGTCCCCTACCTCTGACTCTGTTTTAACTCAGAAACGGCAGGGGAGGTATTGGAACTTAGTGTTGGTGTGGTTCTTGGGCACTTGAAGGAAAAGGGAACATCCTAATGTTCTCCATGGACCAACACCTTATGCTCACCTATTCACCTGCAACTAAGCTGTCCGATTTGAGCATAAACCCTTTGGCTAATGAGAATCAGCTTCATTTGTGGCCCACACAGGAGGAGGAGTTAGCTTTGGCATATTCAGAAAGTGATTTAGCCCTAACCGGTTTGGTTCAGTGGATTGAGCGTTGGCCTGTGTACTGAAGGGTCCCAGGTTCCATTCCCGTCAAGGGCATGTACCTTGGTTGCTGGCACATCCCCAGTAGGGGGTATGCAGGGGGCAGCTGATTAATGTTTCTCTCCCATCAATGTTTCTAACTCTCTATCCCTCTCCCTTCCTCTCTGTAAAAAAAAAAAATCAATAAGATATATTTTTTAAAACAAAAAGAAAGTGGTTTAAGTAGACTTACCTAAAAAGATCTGTTTTAAGAAATTTTCCAAGAACATAGCTCCTTTTATTTTAATACGTCATGTGCTATCATGCTGTGGGAGAGGTAGAAGTTTCATTTCTAATGGTTTTGTGTGTTTTTTTCAAAAGCCCTACCAGTCTTACCAATCTTACCAACCCTGTGTTTGGTTAGATTATAAATGACACATCTGTTAGCTTTGGCAGCACTTCTCTGAGAACATTGATGAAAATGAAGTCAGCTGCTTGTGTTCTGGTTGAATTTCAAACAGCTTGTGGTGGTGGTGGCTTTTAAATTGTACTTCCAGTGACATTTGAAATGTTTACTTGTAGATTTTTTTCCTATTTGTCAATTTTGTATTAATTATTGGCTTCAAATGAGCCGAATGGCATTGAGATCGATTTCCATATCTCTCCAATCTCCCCTTCTTTATTGAGGGGGGCAGGTTACTGTGGAAAGAAGAAGTGGCCTGCCTCTCTTCCATCAGACCAGCTCCCAGAAGGCTCAGCACCCTCATGAACCCATGAAGACAGCCCTCATTTGAATTATCACCCTCCCTGTGTCCTGGGACAGTAACTGAGCGGGAGGGCTTTGTTATGAAAAGCAAGGAGAGGCTGCAGCTAAGGCCTCCTGTTGAGTCTGTTCTCTTCAGATAGGAAACCTGTTTTGAGCCTGAGCATTTTGAGAAATATCCTGAACACATATTGATGAGTGAAGTTATAAGTCACTTGATTGAGAATTCTGGTTTCATCATGACCAGACCTGACTTTTCCTGGAGAGTGGAAAGTAAATGATGTTTTGGGGGTTCCCACATGAATTGCTTGTGTCTCTACTGTTAGCATGTCTCTTGGGCGGCTTTGTACACCATATAGTGTCACAGACGGATGATGTCGGTTTCTCCAGGTGGAATTGTGTCTCTAGAATGTGAAATCACAGGACCAGCCCGAGACCCAGGCTGGTGACAGAGGAGGGGAACCCATGTGAAGTAGAACATGAATGATTTTTATTGATTTAAGTCAGAAAATGTACCATGTTTCCCCTTTTTCTTTCCTGATGGTTCATATATTTTGGTGTGTTCAGTTCCTAAGTCTCTTAATCTTTAAACATATTGTGGGGTGGATTATTTATTTGCACAGTGTAACCTTTTGGATCTGCACTGCATTTGGTGGTGGTTTGTGGGAGCTGCCAGGAGTGGGAATGGAAATGACATTGACTAAGGGCCTAAGGAGGGCTTGTCGTGGGGTTGGGAGGGATGTGTATTGTCTAAGGTCCACGGCTCAGCAGGGGCAGAATTCGGGTTTGACTGGAGCCACACTGGTTTCAGCCTCACACTGACCTAGGCTTGGAGAGGGCTGCCCAGCGCTGGGAAGGGAGGTGTGGCAAATGCTCCGAGACGCTGTTTCCAGTCTCGTGTTTCCTCCCCTAGAGACCCCAGGCCTAATCAGCGCTTCCACCAGCACGTGAACAACGATGTGAACCTCCGCATTGAGAACTTGACCATCTTGGTCAGACACATTAAGACCTTCTACCAGGTAAGGGCATTCTCTGCTCACCAAGACTTCTGTGCTCCTGGCAATGTCGTCACTCCAAAGGTTTCCCCGCAGGAAGCCCAGAGGATATGGTGTTCACAGTGAGGCAGCTGCTTGCTAACACTTCAGGATTTCTCACTTGCATCTTTTATTCCCCCCGCATTGTGAGAAAGGTCAGATGTTGCATTGCTTTACTTTGTCCATCGAGTGTCCTTTGAGCGGTGTGTGAGGCATTGGCTCTGGTGCTGTGAGGGCCCCAGTGGATGAGTTGCCACTGTGGCCCCAACCACCAGTCACGTGGGGAGTGGCTGGAATGGGCTCTGTGAGGCGCACGCTGACTTGGTTATTGTCCACAGCTCAGCGAGTCTTTGTACAGCAGCAATTCAAGGTATTGAAGGAGATATGGGACCACCGAGTGTTATGTTGGGTCAGCACTGTAATGGACGAGCCCCCAGAGTGCAGACGGCAGCACTGGAGTTCAGCGTGTAGAGTGTCCACTTGTCATGCTCACCACATCTCATTCACAGATCGTCCGTGGCAGGAGGACCTGATGGCAAAGGGCTGTTAAAATCCCCACCGCAGCCTTGGGATGGTGGGGTGAAATCTCTGATCTTTATGGTCTTTATATGACCTGGACGGACACCATATGGACTGAAACTGCCCCCCTGGGCCTTGGTTTTCACACTTCTTCTGAGCACTGAAACTTGTGTTCCCATATGAGTTTTCTCAAGATCTCAGGTGAAGCCCCAGGACTCTGATTGATTGGGGGTTGGGGGACCCTAGTGCCCTCTGCTCAGCCGCCACCTTTCCCTCCAGGGCATCTCTGTGAGTTCCTGGGACCTCAGGGAACATGGTTTAAGAACCACTCCCTGGCCTGGCCTGCGTGGCTCCAGGTTGTAGGCTCAGTCTCCAGTTGGGGCATGCAGAAGGCAGCCGATCAATGATTTTCTCTCATCTTTGATGTTTCTATCTCTTCCTCTCTGAAATAAATAATATATATCTATATATATGTATACACACACACACACACACACACACACACACACACACACACACATATATATATAATTTATTTCAGAGAGGAAGAGATATATATATAGAAGAAACACTCACTGCCCAGCAAGTCCCAGGATTATTTTGTAGTTTCACTGAGATCTTGGCCAGACTCCGCCTCTGAGCCCTGTTCCCAGCACACAACTATGCTCGTTCCATGGCCTGTTGGCAGCACAGCACCGTGACTCTTAGCAGCCTCTGGGTGGGGCCTGGGAGAGCTCAGACTATGGGGCTGAAGTGGCCTCATTTCTTTGTCTGAGGAGAGCCACACTCAGGGCTGGGCATGCTGTAGGCTGGTGTGTTTCAGCCAGTGCTGCCCTTGTGACGGCCACGGACAGGGGAAGGGGGTGGTGCTGCCATTGAACTGGGTCTGGGCGTGGAGGGACCTTGATTCCTGGCTGCAGGCACCATTTGGGGTAAGCAGGTGCTTTTGATGCTGTGTGCTAAGTGCCAGGGAGGCGGATGGTGCCAGCTGTTCAACAGACAAGAATCCTAACTCAGGCTGCATGGGGGCAGCTGAGAAGGCTTCTTGGAGGAAATGACACCTGAGTGGAGTGAATGTACACAACTGAGTTTCCCGTTTGGAGGGTTATGGGCAGGAGACGGGGAAAGGGCGTTGAGGTGGAGGCAGTCCTGTCCATGTCTGTCACAGTCAGCACTTGCCCTCGTTGCTGGGATGGAGGCCTATTTCTCCTGGTTCCACAGGAATCAAAACCAGGGAGATGCCAATGTGGGACTCTTGACAGGCAGGCCTCCTGTCTCAGGTGTAGCTGGGAGGGCATCACCTCTCCCTGTGGCAGCGATGAAGGCCTCAGGGGAGGGAGGTTTCTGAGGCTCTCGGTGAGCAGCACGGAGCAGGCAGGCTCCGGGGCGAGCTGAGTGGCCATGCGCATGCCATCCTCTGTTCTCGCTGGTAGAGGAGGGTGCACGCTGATGGTGGTCAGCTGCCCTGCCGCTCAGCTCTGGGCTGGCCAAGGGGGCTTGAACATGTGAATTCCAGGCAGTTTGCTGCTCTTGGGCACTGGGTAGCACTCCAGAACATGGAACCATCCCAGGAAGGAAAAGACAGCCAGTCCACCCTCAGGGCCCAGAGAGAATCACAGGGAGAAGGAAGGACCTGCCTCCTGGCCCGGCTTCTGCACTGGCAGCTCTTTGAGGCCAGGGCAGGGGTGTGTGGCAGCCTCAGCCCCGAGGCCCAGAGTAAATGTTTGCTGCAGCATTTGCTAAGGGCCGCAGGGCGCCCCTGCCTTAGTCCTGCTCACAAGGAGAAAGCCGCAGGCCCTTGCCTCTGGGCTGACACAGGGAGGTGCGGGCAGGGTTGTGCTGTGTATTTCCTTCGGATTTATTGGAAAATAAAGTAACGTCTGGTCATATAAGTAATATGTGCTTTTTACAAACAGCTAGGAAAACACACAAGTAGCAAGAATAAGAACCAACCAGAATCCCACCACTGAAATACAATACTATGAGTGGTTTAGTGTTTCTTCCCAGTGTTTGCATGAGTAGTTTGTGTTTCACGCCCTGCCTTGCATATTCTGCCTTTTCCCCCTCCCTCCTGACATGATAGCATACGCATAACTGCTCATTGTTGTGAAGCGACAGTCAAGAAAGTTTTCCAAAAGAAGTACCACCCAGCATCCCCTTGTTGTGAGGGCTTGGACGAAGCGAGACAGTCATTCCTTACTCTGACCAGGGAGGGTGAGAGGTCACCCCCACGTAAAGTGGGATCCCTCTGCCCGTGGCTTTTCAGCGAGACACACAAAGTCACAGAACCCAGCCCTGGTCTTGTTTGCCAGGCAAGGCTTCTGCCACCCTGGCTGTCCTCTTCTGAGGCATTAGGGCAGGCCACTTAGGAATACCAGAGGCCCCTCTTGAATAGCACCAGCTATTTAAGAAGCTCAAGTTTTGCCTCTGAAAACCTGGAGAGACTTTGTCCTTGACCTTTTTCAGAGGACAGGAGGGGTTGAGAAGCAACATGGCTAGGTGTTCAGCCAGGGTCTCTGGCCTCCTCCTGGTCCGCTGCTTGGTCGCCTCTGGGGTTGGGGCCAGGACTTTGTATTTTCAGAAGTTCCCAGGATGTTGAGTCTTATGTCCTTCCTGTCGCACTGGGAATCAGTTGGCTGGAGCGGTGGTTCTCAAAAGGGGTGCCCAGCACAGCAGCAGCAGCAGCACCTGGGAACTTGTCAGCAACCACCTGGGTTTGCGTCTCTAAGCAGCACCCCCAGACCTGCTGTGGAGGTCCTGCCTCCATCTTTTTTTTTTAACCAGAAAATAAACACCTACTTTATTAATACAATAGCAACAGAAAGGGTTTCCAATATCTTAGAACATGAACCAGCACCACCTGGTTGATGTTACAAGATTAAATGCCCACATTCATTGTTCTGAGAGCTCCCTACCCCACTGCTGATGTTTCATCAAAGACAACTACCATCAGAGCTGCTGTAAGATCACGGGTAGTTTTAGAGTCAAAAGATCACCGAAATGATACTATTTCTGTTTTAGGAGCGCTTGGTGTAGAGAGAACTTGTCAATGTGGAAAGAGTCTTGCTTCTTGAATTCAAGAAAAACCATGAACTAATAATTTTTTTCTCTGATTTAGTCTGCCAAGCACCCTGTGAAGGATCCTTTTCCATTCCTACCACCTTATCTGGGTGAGCGGAGAGGGAAGGGTGGAGAGGTGCCAGTGTACTAACAGGCAATTCGGGCGAAGTTCTGCACTCCGCTCCCTTTCTGTTGGCCATAGTAGGCGTCTTTTCTGGCAGCTGCAGCAGCTTGATGAGGGGAGAAAGAGGTCACCCACCAATCACCTCTTCTTGAAGCCGTATTTTTTTCATTCATAGAAGAGATCTGTCTTAGAGCTCCCCAAATTGACAATCTTTGGGCAACCGTCTCTATCCTTCTCCTGGATGGTGCACTCCTTACAATAATAGGCATCAGAGACTCCCAGGCCTCCACAGATCACACAGCGCCCCTGATAGGAGCTGTACTTACACTCATCATACATGCACACCAGGGTGCAGGGACGCGCATAGGAGTCACAGATCACACACCTGCCATCACATTTTTTCAGAGTCTTCTGATGGCTGCAAGATCAAAGATGGCAAAGAGTGCAATTAGAATTAAGATTCTGACGAAGAGTAGAAAAACATCCTCCAGTTTGGGGTAGAAACAGAAGCAGGGACTGCAAAGAGCGATTTCATCCACCTTAGCTTCTCAAATTTTCCAAAGCCCCCTGCCTCCGTCTTAACAAGCCTGTGGGATGCTGACGCACCCTCCCACGGGAACCCCGGGCTACAGAGCACACGGAGTGATGTTATGGAAGGGGCACCTTCCCCCAGCTCTACTGGGGCAGAGAGCTCCGTTCTCCCCAGTGACTCCTCTCATCACAGACAGCGGACACATGTCTCACCTGCCCTGGGGCAGGAAGGCCGTCCTGGCAGCCCTGTGAGGAGGGGTCCGGTGATGCCCAGGTGACCAGAGGGCTCAGTGAGGGAGTTGCTGGGAAGGGGGCAGGGCCTTGGGAGAAGGCCTCATTCAGTCTCTGCTTTTAAGAAGAAAGGCTGGTGGGGGTCGGGGGGCACCAGCTCCAGGACAGACACCCCAAGAGATGAGACGCCTGGAGGAAAGCTGAGCCTGGAGCAGAGCTGCATGCTGCTTCCAGCTGCCTGCGGGTCAGCTTCGCATCAGTGCCACACAGCCCTTGCTGTACTTGGTCAACAGACAAGCTCTTTTTCACCTGAGTCTTTTTAACCTAAATTTGGGGGCGCAGTGGTTCATTTTTTACATCAGAGCCTGGAGTCCTTACATGAAGCACAAGTTCACTCCGTAATGGAGCCAGTAGGAAAATAAGGCCAGTGTAGTGGGAATTCCCAGTGCAACAAATAGCGGACGCGTGTTTATTCTTTGGGCTGTGCATTGTGTCCACCACCGTTCCCTGCCCTGGACGCCTGCGATCTGGCCCTTCCTCTGGGCAGTCAGGGCCTCATTGTCCTGTGAAGCTGCTGAGGCTTCTCTGGCTGCATGGTGGTGGGAGGCCCTCGGCCAGCGGCTGGATACATCCCGTGTCTGTTGATCGACATGTACATGTTTCAAGTTCACGTAGGGACATCGATCCTGACACCTGGACCCTTAGATGGATATAGGGACCCACCTGCAGGACCGACTCTGAAATGGGAGGTTTGCTGAGGTTCTCTGAGCTCCTCCCCTCAGGTGCATTCCTTCTCTGGGCCTCTGAGTTCTCATCTGTCAAGCAGAGGATGGGCCTGGCCCGATATTCCACATCCCATGATGGCCAGCGACCACCAAGATTTCCAGTTAAGAGCACCTCGAGGAAGTGTGGTTTAAGGTTCCTTGAACTTGGCTTCTTCCTTCTGAACTCTCACCTTGGTTAGAAGGCTCAGCAGACCCCAATATTGTTTTATGTCTCCGAGGAAACAGCAGAAGAAATAGTCTGGGGTTGCCTGATCTTCTGTAATCCCTTCTTTCCTTCATTGCTTTGAAAAATTAAAAATCAAACAGTACCAGTGTTTATAATGAACACCTGAGTATCCTTTCTTCAAATGAATATGAACATACTAGAGGCCCGATGCATGAAACTTCTTGCAAGAGTAGGCCTTCCTTCCCCTTGGTGCCAGCACCTTGCTTCCGTCTGGCACCTGGGACCTGGGTGTCTTTCCTCCAGCCCTGGCTTCGTCCAGAAGGATGTACGGTCTAATTAGCATATTGGCCTTTTATTATTATAGATGATAGATGTGAATTTTTTTTCTTGTTTCTTTCAGATTTTTTTTTAAGAAATAAATTTTTTGCCTGGCTGGTGTGGAGAGTCAACCTATGAACCAGAAGGTCACTGTTCGATTCCCAGTCAAGGCACATGCCTGGGTTGAGGGCTTGTTCCCTTGTAGGGGGCATGCAGGAGGCAGCCAATCGATGATTCTCTGTCATCACTGATGTTTCTATCTCTCTCTTCCTCTGCCTTCCTCTCTGAAATCAATTAAAATATATTTTTTAATAAAAGGAAAGAATTTTTTTCTGATAGAAGTCCCCAGAATGCCTCTACTGAGTCCAATTATCCTTCCCTCTCTCCCTGGAGATAACTGCTATCACCAATTTGCTGGGTATGCAGTTTGAATTGTTATACTCTTGCCACGTGTGTGTGTATGTGTGCATGTGTGTGTATACATGTGTGTGTATGTGCGGCTGTGTGTGTCACTGTATGTATACATATGCACACACACTAGCATTACTTTGTGTGATGTCTTTAAATAAAACTTCCATACACTGCTTGCACCTTTTCCCCACTCCGCCTTCTTTTTGAGACCTGTCATCTCTGTGTGGCAATTGTATTGGATGAGCATGGGGCTGACAACTAAACATTAGAATTATCTTTAGAAATGTACATGCTTAGTTTTAAAAATGGAAACTTTAGTTTCAAGGTCAGAATAGAAGGAAATGTACATCTGACATTGTTCGATGGAACTCAGACATGTTTAAGAAAATGTTAGTCACCTCTGATGCAGTGACATGGGACCCCAGATAGCCAAGAAACACTCTCCAACACTGAGTGGAGAAGGGCCTGGTGTGTTGGGAGTGGGTACGCCTCATGGGGTAGCATCCCTTGCCCCCTAAATTCTGGTGTGGACAGGAGCCACAGAAAGATGACAAGAAGAGAGGATAAAGTCAGTGCATAAATGTTTGATGACGCTGGCAACTTCTGGCCTGAGTGCCTAGCCCACCATTCTATTCTGATGATTCAGAGAGAGTTCTGGGGTGTTCCGCTGGGCCCGTGGTGTAACGGTCCCCCTTTTCTTTCTTTTTTTTTTAATATATTTTATTGATATTTTACAGAGAGGAAGGGAGAGGGATAGAGAGCTAGAAACATTGATGAGAGAGAAACATCCATCAGCTGCCTCCTGCACACCTCCCACTGGGGATGTGCCCGCAACCAAGGTACATGCCCTTGACCGGAATCGAACCCGGGACCCTTCAGTCCGCAGGCCGATGCTCTATCCACTGAGCCAAACTGGTTTCGGCAGGGTCCCCCTTTTCTTTATCAGTGCTAGCTGGCAGGACACTGAATGCAGATATTCAGCGAGTTATGCAACAGAGCGACTCCTGAAAAAAGTTGGAAACATGTTTTAAAAGGGATAAGAAGAGCTTCCTTGGTGAGGAATTTCTCTAGTGACCACTGTCTAAGGGCAAGAATACCTGTGAAACCTACCCCCTTACTTGTCTTCTGAAAAATTGGATTTCTATCTTCTGAATCGTAAACAGCAAGGCCCTTCTGGACAGGGAAGACCCCCTGCCCTGGAGGCGTTCTGGGGAATGCAGTGGTGGGTCAGGGTGAGCCGCACACTCTGAGGAGGGCTGGTCGAGACCCCCAGACCAGGGCTGGTGCCTGGGCCTGCTTTCAAAGACCCTCCCTGTGAAGGCAGCTCCATTCCCAGGCCACCTCTCTGAGGGGTGCAGTGTAGCTGTGATCTATCCCTCTCCCAGGGAGGGCGCTGCTGTAAAGGAGAGAAGTCTCCACCTTTACAGCCTGCACCAGAGACCTGCTGACACAGCATCCTGAATCATCCTAGAGAGACCCCGCAGCATCTCTTTCATTTTCATTCTTTACTTTAGCTGCACCAGCAAATCATACCACAAAAATAAATACATATTTTTAAAAGACACTCACAGCCCAGCCGTTGTGTCTCAGTGGTTGAGCATCAACCTATGAACCAGGAGGTCATGGTTGGCTACCCAGTCAGGGCACATGCAGGGGTTGGGGGCTCAGTCTCCCGGTAGGGGGCGTGAAGGAGGCAGCCTATGGATGGTTCCCTTATCATTGAAATTTCTCTCCACTTCCACCCTTTCCCTCTGTGAAATCAATAAAAACATATTTTAAAAAAATTAAGAAGACTCACACTTGATGCTGCTGTCCTGGCATGTAACGTATGCTCTTCTTCCCAAGGTCTCTGCACATATGCAGACATAATGTTTATTTGGTTATGATGAGGGCAGAAGTACAGGTAGCTCTGGCTTTTCACATTTATTTATATCCTAACTATTCCTTCCTCTTACACAGCATGTCCCCACTTACCGTGCAGTGGCTGCGCTCACCCAGTGACTTGATAAGCTGTCATGTTGTTGGTCATTCTTTATTTTCCTTTCCTGTTCTCAGTGGTATCTTTCCTCTTTGTTTTTGTAGGAAGTTCTGCAGCAGTGGATCGTAATGAGCTTGCCAGATGTTTTGATGATTGGCAAAGACCTGCTGTCTGGTGAGTGAAAGCCACCCCCCCCCCCATGAGCTTGGCCAGTGCCAGTGGCTCTGGACAGCTGTTGGACACAGAGCTCTGGCTGCCAGCTGGGAGGCATCAAAACACAGGATCATCCCGGTGAGATTTTAAAGGATGGGTTTGTTCCTCTGGGCATGAAGCCAAGGCCCCTGCTTTGGTGGGCTTAGGGGCCCGAGTCATATGTGGCCTCTCTGGGGGTCTCTCCTCCTCAGTAAATGTGGAGTCAGGGCCACCTTCACAGGTGGGGACCTTTTGGTAAGAAAGGAAGAATCTCTGGAGGAACTCATATCTCTCTTCCACGGGGACCCTGTGATGCCCTTTTCAGTCCGTGGTGGGTCTCAGCAGGAAGTCCGGGCATGTCTGCCACTGCTCCCTGAGGCCCGAGAGGGCAAGGGTTCCACTTCCTAGCCTCAGACACTCCCTGTGACCTTGAAAGACCGAATGAAATGTGCTCCTGGACATCTTCCAGAAAGTCAGAGTTAATTCATGCTTGTCAGGTGTCTCCCTGGGGAGGTAAACAGGCGGCAGATCTCCTCCCGCCACATCCTGTGGGTCTGCCTGCACCACGGCTCTGGAACAAGCATCATGTTCTCTTACCTCTGGGCCTTTGCATGTGCTGTTCCTGTGCCTGCAACGCTCTCGCTCACTGTGTCCTAACTCTCCCCCCTCACCCTGTGGTTCTCAGCTCAGAGGTCACTTCCTTTAAGAAGCCTTGCCTGACCTCACTGCAGACTAGAGGCCCTTCTTCCAGGTTCCCTGGGCGCTTTCCAGATTTTGTGCATTTTTGATTTTCTTGGTCTGAGGCAGAGGACTGTGTTGATTAAGACAAAGCTCGCAGCAGCCAGAACACATGGGTGCCTGGAAGGGGGCTGTCTGTAGGTTTGTTTCTTCTTTGCCTGCTTAACCGTCACTGAGCCAATCTCACTGGCAGGGACCCACTAGAGAGTCTTCTGTGTGTTTGAAACTATTCAAATCCCACAGTCTGGTAGATTTAGGAAAATAGCAGTTTTTCTTACTCCTGAAATTCTGAGAGAAATCAGCCTCCCATAAGAAATTAGAGAACTTCTCTCCTCTCTCTCTCTCTCAAGTTTCATAGGAATCTGTGTAGGGAAAACAGTCACAGGAGGCCTTTGTTTGCAACACATGTTTTCATCCACTCACCCTGGTGAGAACAAACACAGCACTGCTCCACCTGAATCTCCTAGTGCCCTGTTTATCGCCCCAAAGCCCCTTTTAAATCATTTTTTCCATGAAGATTTTTCTAAAATTAATTCTCTACCTTTAAATCCTCCCCCTGCCCCATGGTATTAACAAAACTTAGCAAACAGGACTTCCATACTTTTCTAACAGTGCTCTGGATCAGATTTAGTATTTTCTTGATGCCTGATGGTTGTGAATGAATGAATAGAATGAATGAATAAATGGCTCATGCTTGTCACTGTGTGTAACTGCTGGTGCTGACGGAGTGGAACTCTGCTCTTTCCTTGAGCCGCCTTAGACGATAGATTAAGCTCATATGTGTCTGTGTATATCTGTGTGTGTCTGTATGTACAGGGTTTCTAGTCTCCTCCTTGCTTATGCTCTTGCTACTAGCAGCAGGCCTATCCTACATGTGTTTCCACTTTTAATGCTGTTTTCCTCTGCGGTAGCTGGGAAAATGGACCCTCAGAGCTGTTGGAGTTATTCTAAAGTATGGTACACTTAGACCGTCTGCCGTGAACATCAAGATTTTCTGTATGAACTCTGCCTTCTTTTTCTGCTGCTCTATGCCCTCCAAACACTTTCTCGCTGGGTGTCAGCTCTCTGCTGGCTACAGCACCATATACAAGCCTGGGGGAGGTGAATCACTGTAGGAAGAGGAGCTGTCGATGGCTGGGAGGGTCTGTGCCTGTAATATCTACCAAAGGGCTTACAAGAAGCACTTGTCTGTCATCTGGGGACAGATTTGGGGGCGGGTGGGACGGTCACATGGGCACATGGGCTGGTGGGTGAGAGCACTGTGGCCATGGAAAGGTTTTGGTGGGACTGATTGGGGGCTTTTACACTCCTATGCTCATTCCCTTTCGTTTTTTTAATAAAAACTGAAATGTGGCTGATCATCAGCTCAGCATGAATAGAGAAGTGAGTCAGGGTGGTGATTATATTTCTGAATGACAATGGATTGGAGCCCTTGGGGCCAAATGAAATGCCTCAAGTGAAATAACAATCACAAGTCTTTGAAATTATTCCATTTTAAACACTGAGGAAGTTCTACACTTATCAGCAAAGGGAAGTCTTTGTGTGTAGTAGATGGATCTGCAGCACCCACCCTTATTGAGCATATTGTTAAGAGTGGGATCTGGATGGTCCATGGGCACCCTGTGGTCCAGCCCTCACCCCTCCCACCCTTCTTCAGGCTGGGAGATGGCAAGGAGGGTGCAGTTTAGGTTAGTGAATGTCTAGCCCCCAGTTCTGAGACTCAACCATAGTGTCTTCATCACAGGAAAGGTTGTTTTTAGCTATTTCTCATTTGAGAGCTATTAGGATGAGGTCACCTATTACTCCATATACACCTTACAGGCAAGGATCTGAAATAAAGCACAACACTCATTCTTGGGACATGAATTTGGTTCCTTCATCCCAGGGGTCGTTGGTGGTACCTTGGGCCATTTAGCACAGTGCAAGGGGGTGTGGGTAAGTCTTCCAAGAAAACAATGCTATGTATTTCTGGCACATTCCTTCTCCCCCAAGTAGAACAGGATATGATGAGAAAGCTAGAAAGCTAGAGAACTTTTTTTACCCCCAAACCACTCTGCACATCACCCAGGCCAGCTGTCTCCATTTCAGAGATGGGAACTGAGGCTGGGGGACAGGGTACAGCTTGGTGGGATCATATTGCTTCTGGTAACCAGCCAGGTCTAGAGCCCAGTATTCTGATGCTGTTGATCTAAGTGGCTGGCACTCATAAGTACATGGAGATGCATAATCAATTAAGGAGACAGTGTACAGTGATGAAATGTAATTTTTTTTTGTCCTGTCTGATTGGCAGAGCTGAGAAGGAGCAGTATGATAGTTTTAGTGTGGGTCTGAAATCGGGCTTATCATATGTTGGTTGTGAGAGAGTGAAATGGTAAAAGCCTTTCTGCCCGGCAATTTGGCAGTAGGAGAAGTTCAAAGAATGAACTTTCCCTAAAGAGGTAAATAAGAATCTGCTTTACACCAGCAGCCAGGGGAGGAGAACCTTTTCTCTGCCAAGGGCCATGTGGGTATGGATGATATCATTCCTGGGCCATACAAAATTATCAACTTAAAAATTAGCTGCTATATTTAGTCAAACATTTGATTAACTCACTCCTAATGCTTTGGGAGGGCCAGGCCAAATGATTTTGGGGCCTGATATGGCCCTCCGGCCGGACATTCCCCACCCCTGATCTAAGCCCTGGCCTGTGTGGGTCAGTTGGTTGGACATCATCCTGTGCACCAAAAGGTTGCTGGTTTGATTCCTGGTTAGGGCACATGCCTGGGTTTCTGGCTCTGTCTCAAGCTAGGGAAGGAGGGGGTGAGCAGATCGAGTTTGTCTTTCTCTCCCTTTCCTCTAAAAATATTTTTAAAAAATGAATTGCTCTTCTTTCTTCTAAAAACCAAAGAACCTAACCACTAAGATGTTGTTTAGCATCATTTAGATTAAAACACTGAAAACTTGAGCCTCTGGAAGGAAGTTGGTTGAGTAAATTTGTAGCCTTTGTGCAAAGTAAGTATGAGAGGATCAAAAGTGACATCTGTATGTTGTCTGGGGTTTTCTTTGGAAGCCTCCAGCCAAACACTGACACTGAGAAACAGGAGGAGGAGGGGGTGTGCCGGGGCTGCAGGCAGACCCTGAGCGGATGAATGATGACTGTAACACACGCTTCTGTGAAAGAGAGGCTAAGGCACTACTTGGCTATCGCCACCAAGTACCCTGTTCGCCTGCCTCCTTTGGCTTTTATTGTCATAACAGCTGGAACTAAAAGGAACCTCTAGATACAATTAGCAAGGTAAGCATCCTTGAGAAAGTATGTGCTTCTACAAGGTCTGGTCTTTAAAGACTCAACATAGAAATTCTAGCAAAAAACCCTGGGGGATTGGACTTGTTAGGAAAAGTCAAGGCAAGGCTGCCTCCTTTGGCAAGGTGCCCCCAGAGGTCCCCAACCTTTTGGAGAATCCTCCTTACAGACTTTCCAACCAAGTCCCATGCTTCCCAACAAAGGCAGGACAGATGTGCAGGATGTGGGCTGCGTGAAGCTGGGGGATGCATCTGGGGCTTGTCTATTTGTAGTGCTGCACGATGAACAGGTAGAGTTGTGTGCACCTCATGTTAGCGCCCACTCTGCACTTCCTCCGGAGACACCTCTCTGCCATTGGGCTTGCTTCCTGCACATACTAACAAGAGATGCTGATGTTGAAGTTCATGGATTATCATGGGAAGACATTTATGACATATTTGAGTGGGAAAGGACCACAAATAGTTATGTACAAAATTCTCATTTGGCTTAAATAATATACAAGCCCATACGTAGAAACAGGTGGCGGGGTACACCCAAGTTGAAATGATTTATTTTAGCTTATATAATTTTCCCCCCAACAGCAGAGTGGTATATCGCTTGTGAGATTTTATGAGGAGATGAGTCTATTTAAATATGTTGTTCTTTTGATTTAGCAAAGAGTATGGAGGAAATGAAGAAGATGCTGGTGCTGGTGCTGGGCTGTGCTGTCCAGGTAGGGCTTGGGCAAGGGTGGAAGGGGCCTGCCCTTGCCATCTTGTGTGTGGGTTTGTGGGGATAAACTCCCCATAGTGACTGAGGTAGAAGGGAAGCTGCCTTCAGTCCAACATGACATGTCCCGGCTTCCTGAGAGAAGGGACCACTCATTAGGTGGCAGCCGATTCTAGGCCCAGGGCACCTTTGGCAAGAAGCAAGTGGGGATTCCTCAGCCCTGGGTGCCCTTAGCAAATTGTCCCCAGTATAGGGACACCTAGACCAAAGATCAGAAACTCCATCTAGCCTGTGGGCCCCATCTGACCCACTCCTGATTTTGGAAAAAAAAACTTTCATGGGCACAGGGCCCCTCTCGATTCTTCATGTATTATCTCTGGCTGCTGGCACAGCACAATGGCAGAGCTGAGACTAAATAGCCCTCAGAATCTGTGATGTTCCTACCATCCGGCCCTTTGAAGATGAAGGTTGTCACCCCTGGTGCTCTTGACCTTATCTGGTTTAAGAGTCACTGGCACTTGTTTAACGTGCAGATTTCTGTGCTTCACCCCTAGCGTTTTCAACCTGATGGGCTTTTTGAAAACAAGTACCCCTGGTGATTCCGCTGTGGGTGGTCAGAGCAACTTCTAGGGAAAACTCAGTCTAAGGGACAGTAGGGAGGAGAGATTCTTGGTTATAAAGGAGAGAGCCAGGGACTGGTGGGCAGTTCATTTGGAAACTATTTCTGTGGCTGTGCTGGGCCCAGGTTGCCTCACTTGCAGAATGCTTCCATTAACACGCGTTACCTCCGCAGTGCGACAGGAAAGGGGAGTTTCTTGACAAAATCCAACAGCTGGATATTGAGACCCAGGCCGGGATTATGGCCCATATCCGGGAGGTAGGTGTGTGGCTGGCTTTGTAGGGCTTAGCCGTGAACCCTCACTCCGGTGGCAACCAGGAGGCAGGCTCTCAATCCCAAGGGAAAGTTTAAAGACTACATAACCCACTAGTGAATTTCCTAATTTTAGATTTCACACACTAGACATGTTGAACCTGTTTGGAAAGGTAGTTATTAGCAAGCTAAAACAAAATGGGGGTAAAAATTAAAAAAAAAAAAATTTTCAACACCCAAATCAAGCCTCCGTTTGTCTCCTGTTCTTGCCTAATATGGAGCCAGGCTGGTTTTAAGTACTGTCAAGGGGGTTGGGCTCAGAATTTGATTTGCTCTGAAAATGTGTTCTGGCCCATGTGGCTCTGCTTCCCATGGCTGATCTTCCAGGGGAAAGGGTCTCCGTTACTGTCAGTGACGTGGCAGAGACACAGGCTGCTGAGTCCCAGAAGGGCTGTCTCTGCAGACTCGGCCCTGAGGTGGGGGAGGGAGGGCTCTGCACTTGAGGGCAGTCCCTCTGCAATGGACCTTGGCAGAGGTGGTCACATCAGAGAAGCAGTTTCCCTGGAAACCGGGCCTGTGGGGCAGCCACCAACCTGAAAGTGTATTTCCCTGACATCCCATCCCGCCCTCCAGAAGAAGCCTTGTATGACTTAGTTAATTTAGGAGATGTGGTTCAGCCTTCAGTCTGATTGGACAGATGAGATAAAGGCATGAAAAAGACATGAGCAGGAGCACCTAGGAGCAGGTGTGGGGCTGGCAGGGGCCGGTGAACACAACACCTCAGGCTGGCACCAGGGACAGGTTGGGCTGATGGGCACCCAGCCCCAGGCACCGTGGGTGCTGGGTGCTGAGTCAGCACTGGAGCAGGAGAGGGAAGCAACTGGTGGAAGTGGAGGGGAAGTGAGCATTGACCTAAATAGGCTCAGCCATTCATGATGGTGAGCGGCCACCTGTTAGCCTGAGGGCCATTCTGCTTTTTTCAAAATCCTCACCCGAGGGTATTTTTTCCATTGATTTTTAGAAAGAGTGAAAAGGAAGCAGGAAAAGGGCTGAGGGAGGTGAGAGAGAGACATTGATGTCAGAGAGTGACATCAACTGGTTGCCTACCACAAGGGGCTAGGATCAAAGCACCAACTGAGGTATGTGCCCTTGACTGAGAATTTAGCCTGAGAACCTTTGTTCCCCAGGCTGACACTCCAACCACTTAGTGAAACCAGCCGAGCAGGGTAGCAGGGTTTTTTGAGGTGCTCTCCCCCTCCATATGCCCCTCTGGGAAATGTAAGACCTTTGTTGGTGCACCTCACTCAGTGGATTGCCATTTGTTTCCCCTCTTGAGGCCTGAGTGCACTAACACCCACCTTCCCACACTGAGAAGACACGGACTGGAAACAGACCTGCCTCCTCGGGCTGGTCTGGGGGCTCAGGTTGAGAAGGTGAGGTCAGGCCCTAGATGGTTTTGCTCAGTGGTTAGAGTGTTGGACTGCAGACCAAAGGGTTGCAGGTTTGATTCCCCGTCAAGGGCCTGTCCCTGGGTTGAAGAAGGTGATGTTGCCAGTTGGAGGAGAGGCTGCCCAATGAGGATGAGGCTGGGGCCTGCGCTCACACCTGGCGGAAAGGGGAAACCAGGTGGGCCTGTGTGGCCTGTGGGGAGGAGATACAGGCTCACCTGGAAAGTACTTCAGGTTATGAAATGTTTCCTCAAAAAGAAACATAAGACGGTCATGGACCCAACATTCTGACAGAAGCATCTAATGTGTTGCCATCTTCGCATTAGATTCTATTTTAAGAAATAAGATGCTATCCCTCCTCACCCTCCCCTCCCAAGGCTCACCTTCTTTGTGTGATACATGGATGGTGCGTGACTGAAATCCCTGGGGACAGTTAGGGAGCTCCCACACTGTGAGGAGTGCTGTCTGGTGTGAAGTCAGTGTCCTCCTTGAACTAGTGTGACAGCAGCAGTGGTGTGTGAGTAAAGAGCTCCCTGCACAGTGTGGCTGAGCTTGCTGAGGCACCTCCCTGCCCCCCACAGAAACGTAGTGGCTGAGGGTTAATAATGTCAGTGAGGGGGGTCAGCAGTGGGAGAGTAGGCCTAGGTCCCAGGGGGCGTGGCCTTGTGAGGTGGGTGCTCTCTGGGACCCCACAGCTGCTCCCTGCCCGGCCTCCACAGCACTGTGCCCCTGTGTGCCCCCAGGTGACCCACCACCAGGAGAGCCTGTTTGAGCTGCAGTGGTTGGAGGTCCCAGACATGTCCCTGGAGGAGCTGCAGTCCCTCTCGAGGAACATGGCGTTTCACCTCAGGAGGCTCGTGGATGAGCGAGACAGTTGCAGGGAGGTGTGTTTGCTGGTGGCCCAGCAGCTGGGGGACAGGTGGGGAGGGGTTTGGGCCTGAGGCCCTAGTTATGGGCCTGGCTCCTCATCCTGACTTCCTCTCAAGCACGCACACTGCCTGTCCCCCTGGACCATTTTCCTTGGGGGCAGGGCAAGGGCACTTTCCCTGCAGGGCCCAGTCCCCTTCCAGACACCTGCGTGAGGACAGAAGTTGAGCTTGGGGGCCCTGCTCCATTCACTCGGCCCTGCTGTCTCACTAAATATATCCTCGCATTTTAAACCCCCCCCCCCTTTTTCCTGCCTCCCTCCTAGTGTGGCATCTTCTCTTTTACTTCTTCCATGTTTTGGTCATTCTTCAGCAAGTTGTATTGCGGGCTCTGTGCCAGGCACAGGAGCACACTGGTGAGACCCCTCTGTCTGCCCTCTGTAGGTGATCATGACCCTGACCCTGGAGCGGGACACCAGCAGCCGCCCCAGCGAGGACACACAGCACCTGGCCGTGGAGCTGGCAGACACCAAGGCCAGGCTGCGCGGCGTCAGGCAGGAGCTGTGAGTCCCCCAGTGACGCCGTTCTTTGTGCCCTTTTTCTGTGTCATCACACCTGCTAGCACATGTGGTTCAGTGCCACGCGGGGCAGCAAACGGGGGCGCTCTCACAAGTACCCGGGAGTGACTGAGCTCTGCTTTGAGCTGGGTCCCTGTTGGGCCCTGGGTAGCCCGCTCCCTCCCTTCCCCTCCCCGGGCCTGCACAGCAGGGTTCTGCTGGGCCTTTAGGGCTCCTGCCAGTCCAGACATGGCAGGCTCAGAGCAGCAGCCTGCTGCTCACCCTCGGGCCCAGTGTGGGTGCTCTTGGCTGGAGGGAGGATGTGACTTTCCTGTCCTGTCTGGTGGGCCTGCTCCCCCTTTCCTGATGCAGGTGATGGCACCATGCCCGGTATCTCGGGAGCTGCCCGGCTTCACCTCCCCTCCAGTGGGCCTCGCTGCCTGCCTGGCTGTGGAGGGCACAGTGGCTCCGGGGGCTCCTCCCCTGTCCCGCACCCTCAGAGGAAAGCTCAGGTCTGTGGTTGTTCTGAGAGCAGGCATTGAAAACTTAAAGCTCACCTTGGAGTCAGGAGCATTTTTGCAGCCCCGGGTGCAGACGCCCTCCTCACGCCCAGAAGCCAGGTCCCTCTCCTTCCCCTCTGGGGTCTCACAGGTGGTGGGCTTTCCGGGTGCTTCTGAGGAAGCCCTCACCACGTCCTCCCATCACCCCCAGGGAGAAGAAGACGGAGCAGCTGGCGGACACCAGGCATGAGGTGGACCAGCTGCTGCTGGAGCTGCAGGAGGCCCATCGTGATGTGAGCGGGAGGCCTGTCCTATAGGGATGGCTGGGGGGCTAGGGCATCTTAGTCACCGTGGCCCTAGGTCCTGGAATGTGACCTGGGGGCTCTCTCCTTCTCGCTCAAAGCAGCGCTGCCTGAGAGCCAGTTGTCCTGGGAGCTGCTGTGGGGTGACATGCTTCAGTGACAGCATGTGGGGCCTCACTCAGGGGCCTGCGCATGGACCAGCCTGGCCGCCCCTGCCTTCTCCTGGGGCTGCAGGGACCTGGGCCTTCCCCAGCCTTGAGGGTGCCCTGAGCCAGGTCCCCTGCCTTTGCCCACCTCCCAGAACATGGAGCTGGCGGCCAGCGCCCAGTCTGCTCGTGTCGCCCTGTCTGAGCTGGACTCCCTGAGGGAGAAGGCAAGCCGCGTGGAGAGGCTGGAGAGGGAGGCGATGGGCCTCAGGCAGACGCAGAAAGATGTAGACTTCTATGCAGCCCGCATGAAGGTGAGCCCAGCCGGGGCACTTGTGTCCTGGAAGAGGGGAGAGGGGCAGCGATGCCTCCCCAGCTGGCCCTCTCCCTGCACCCCAACTGTCTGCAAGACCTCTGGGCTCCCTCTGTTGGTGGAAAGAACAGGGTTGGGAATGTGGTTGAAGGGCCCTCATTCTTTTAGGGCTTTTTCGTCTCCTCCTTCATGCCACAGTGATGACTTTCTAGTCACTAATTTTTTTTTTTTAAGACTCCTTGTAATTTCTGTGGCTAAATCTTAACAGGACTATTTCCTCATCTGTAAAACAGAGATAACTGTACTAGTCTGTGAGGTTTTTACAATGAAAGAGGTAAGATACCTGGTATTTGGGCAAGTCCCATATTAAGCTCTCTGTGGTGTAGCCTACTCGGATCCTGAGGTTATGAGTCCGTTCAGGGGAGGGTGTTAGGGCTAAGGGGGGACTGAATCAAGACCCAGGCAGGGTTATTGACGCTCTGAGCACACATCCGACTGCTTCGCGTCAGCAGCGGGTTCCAGACCCTCTCTTTGAGGATTTGGGAAGGTTGCCTCCTCTGCTGAGCCCGGCATTTGGAGGCAGTAGGAGGGAGCTGGGTGAAATCAGGATGTCAGCGCACACCGAGGGGCCTGCTGGATGTAGGAAATCATACCATTTCCAGCAGGAAGCTTGTGAGGGGAACACAGGTCTATCAGCACAGGCTGTCCCTCTCCCGGCCACACTGCTGGTAGGCAGGTGCGCTGGGGGCAGGCGGTTTGGCCGGAGACCTCAACATGCTCTCCTGCTGCAGACAGGCCCCGGGGTCCCTGGGCCAAGTGGTGGCGGTTGGAGATGGACTAGGTTCAGGGTGTGTCTATTCCCCAGGAATGTTGGTGGCTCGCTCCCCTAGTCCCGGGGGAGAAGGCGCCCTGGGTGCTGTGCCAAAGCAGCCTGGCCCAGGCAGGGATGGGGGTGGGAGGCCAGCTCTTGGCTTAGTCCTGGAAATGGTCCCCTGGCCCTGCTGGTGATGAAGGGCATCCATCTGCAGCACAGACAGGTGTGGAGCACGGGCACCCTCACTCACTGGAAATGCCACAGGTGGGAGGGTTGTGGAAGGTCATGTGCAAGCTTCCCCAGGCTGCGGCCTCCGCAGCCCCCACATCTCAGCCGACACTCTGCCCCGTGGATGGGGGTGGGTTTCAGGGCTCAGCCTCTGTCTCTGTGTCTTTTCTGGGCCTGTCCAAGCAGCCTCACTCAGTCATGCAGAAGCGGTGACTGAAGGCCTCTGTGGCGCCGAGCCCTGGGCCAGGAGCAGGGGATTGATCACAAAGCAAGACTCGCTCCCTGCACTCGGAGCTTCTGGGCTTTTGCAGAGTTTCTCATGGGAACCCCTTTTCCGTGTTCTCAAGGTGCGTGCCTCTGGATAACAGCAGCAACATTTTTCATATCGATTAATAATTTTGCTGTGAAACTAATAATGCCTTAAACTTGGCATTAGTAAATGAATTACAAGAGAAACAGCGTGGTCCGTGGAGGCCAGGCCACATAGAGGATGAGTCCCACTGTTCTCCAAGGCCCGTGCGCCAGGGCCCAGGGAGGAGTGAGGACAGTGCTCGCGCCCGCAGGCTTACATGGCAGTGGTTCCAACAGCCCTGCAGGCCATGCGCAGGCCTCCCTCAGCCCTGCTGGGACAGGTTTCCTGGGTGCAGCTTGAGCCCCTGAGGGCAGGGGCAGGGGCAGGGTCCTGTCCGACTGCATGCCTGGGGCTGGCACACACCAGGCACTTGGTAGAGACCCCACAAGTCACGTAAAAACCATCTCAGCATGAAAAGACTTGCAGCCTGGGGAGAAGGACGGGGGATCAGAGGTTTTGTCTCCTTTGGAATGGTGACAGTGTCGGGTGTGATGGGCAGTGGAGCAGAGAGCCGAGCACGACTGTCATGTGGACACCCACCAGGCAGGGGCTCTCCTATGGGTACAGGGGGAGCCACAGACGGCCCGGATGCCCTCCCCGAGAGACCGTCCAGTGTCAGCACTGACAAGCACATAAAAGGGGAGGGTGTCAGGGCCCCAACATGAGGAGAGAGGCCTGGGCACCCCTAGGCACAGTGGAAAGTGGGGGTGCACCGGTGGTCCTTGACTTCCCTTTGCAAACAGTCCCATCTCTGCTGCCAGGGGCCGGGGTGGAGAGAGAGTGCCTGGAAGGTCCCTCTGGTCCCATGCTTTGTCCTTGGCTGAAATTCCCGATACCGGAGGGCAGACGTGCAGGTGCCATGAGCGTCCTGAGCAGGTGAGGGCCAGCTGGGCCTGTCTCTGCCCCTCCGAGAGGGATGGCACTTAGCTTCCTGGGCAGGGCTTGCTCTGAAGGGCGGAGGCTCGGCAGGCACAGTCCCAGCTCTCACTCCACTTGCTGGGTGTGGGGCAAGCCTTGTCCCCGTCCATCACAGGAGTGGTGGTCCAGGCGCCTCTGAGCCCCTCGTGCACTGGCACCGTGTGGCATCGATAGGAACACGTTTCTAGTGAGCTTATCCCGGGGAGTTCTGCCCACAGATGGGGCCCCTGGATTCGACTGTGCAGGGAGGGGCAGAATGGGTGGTGGCAAGGCAGGTAGAAGTTGGGTTTAAGATCGGCCTCAAGTCTGGTGGTCTCACACTCTCTGCCTCTTCCAGGCCCAGCCTTTGTCACTTTCGGACTCCGGCACAGCTTCCTGGGGTCTGGTCTCTCACTTCTGCGGTAGTGGGCTGTGCAAAGCAAGTTTAGATATTTCTGCTGCCTAATACATGGGGCACATGGGAATAGTAGCTATAAATCATCTAGTTCCACGCTGTACTCTGCTTCTGGACACTTGTCCATCCCTGCCTGTCTCCAGGTCCTTCAGGGCCCAACTCACATGGCACCTCTGATTCCCCCTCATGGCGTGATTCAGCTGACAAGTGTCTTTGAACACTTCTGGGAGCCCCACGAGAACAGAAGTGCATAGTCCTGCCCTGTAGAACTAGCCTGGGGTGGGGGACAGGCAAGCTCTGTGTTTTGCTCCTAGTAGGCTCTCTGGGTGCCCAGCACCTGACTCAGTGGGTGGGACAGAGTGGAGTTGAAGACCTTCTCAGAGGGGGCTATTCCAGCTGGGATTTGAAGGCTGTGTAGAAGTTGGTTGTAAATGTGAAGGGGCAGGCTGTGCTATGGGAGCTCAGGGCCTAGGAGGATGGTGATACTGACGAGGACTGGTGGGTAGACCAGCTGGAACACTAGATGAGAATGCTGGGTGCAGTGGCCAAAGAGGGAGAGCTTAGCCTTCTTCCTGCTTGAAGCCCCTCCATGTGCTCTGGCTCACATCTCTGGTAGTAGTCGGGGCTCCTTACCCACGCGGGCTCCTTAAGGATGGGGTGCAGGCCGCTGAGGGCAGTGGAGAGACAGGTCTGGAGCTCTCCAGCCTGAGTTCAAGCCCAGCTTCACCCCTGGCTGGCTTTGTGACTTGGGGCTCATTCCTTAATTGACCCAAGGCAGCCTCTTCCTGTGTAGGAAGGGACTGTCCCTGCCTCCCTCTGGGGGCTGCTGTGAAGAGTGAATGTGCAGAGAGCACCAAGTGCAGGGCTGGGGACAGGCAGAGAGCGGGCAGCCAGGAGAAGCCAGAGTCAGTGACCATGCCCTTCCCGCTGCCAGGCTTTGACCAGAACCGTGTCCACTGGCGGTAGGTGCATGGTTTCCCGTGCGGGGAAATGAACACGTGATAGATAAGCAGGAGCTACTGGCCCATGCCCAGTTGTTAGAACCCATGAGCAGGGCAAGCATTGGAAAACAGCTCCCTGAGAAAAACAGACATGTCCCTATGTAGGGGTGCTCACAAACTGTGAGGGCATTCAGGGGAGACTCAGCCCCCTAAGACGGTGTGTGGCGCTGGGAGGGCTCCGGGGGCAGGACCAGGGATGAGGGGAATGAGCTGAACGGCTCCTCTGTGTGTGCTGGGCACTGGGGAAGGAGTGTGCTCCACACTCAGCATGTGTCTGACACACAGAGGCCATAGTACTTGTTTGTTGTGTCTTACAGACCCCTCATTTCCAGGAAACTGCTGAGAGCCCGTGTGTGAAATGTTCAAATAGGAACTGCATATTGAACAAAAGCTCATCTGAATTTTGTTTTAGGACCCAGATCAGTGGAGTGACTGTTGAGTTGAGGGGCCTAGACTCAGCCCTGAACCCCAGGACTGACTCTCAGCCCCACCCCTTCCTTGTTAAAGAGCGGGGCTCAGCCAAGTCCCACACCTGTCAGCAGGTGCACTCTTTCCACCACCCGAGGCTGTACATGTCAGATGCTCTCACAGTGTTTCCTTCCCGAATTTAAATGGTGTCTTGCTTTGGGGATTTTCCCATCTGGCCTGGCCTCGTGGACAAGGGCAGGGGCTCAAAAGTGGAGACAGAACTTCCCGTGGCAGCAGAGTCATCCCTAGGTTGTTGGTTTGGGTCCAGGTGCCTAGAAGCGCTGTCGTCATGACCAGGGGCCTTAACCAGATGGCTCTCGTGTGTGTTCTTGCTGACCAGGAGCTGATTGAAGACAATTATACTTTAATGGACACCAAGGGCATTCTCCAGGAGCAGCTGACTGTCGCTCGGTCCCGGATCGATAAGCTGTACGAGCTTGAGGACGACAACATGCAGCTGAAATCGAAGCTGCGCCACCTACAGTTGGTAGGACAGGCTGTTGTCGCCACGTGTAACACAGAGAGGGCCAGTTTCAGGTTCATGTTGTGCCCTTCTCTGATGTTCAGCTACTGGGTTGGTGCTGCTGCCGACACAGTGACCCGCTGACGGCGGAGAGTCGCTTGCTAAGCTCAGCGGCTTGAGTGGACACCACTTAAGGGTCCCAACACAGAGAGGGCCTGATGCTGTGTTGCTTTCCCGTGAGGATGGATGGATGTGGGCATCTGTTGCAAAATGGGTCTCTGCTGGCATTTATGGTGTGGGTTGAGCTGTGCTGTGTGAGTCCCTATGGCCTTTCCAAGGCGTTAGGCCTGCTAAGGGGCCACAGAGCTGCCACCATCATAGCGCTTGCTTTAAAGCCCTGTGCTGTACGTCACTTTGTTCAGACACGGCTCAGAGACCTAGGGTGTCTTCATCCCCTAGGTCACTGGGTCAACATACCTTCTAGTGGTTGTAAGTCTCACAGCTGGGCTGTGTGTTGGGGTCATTGCTGTGTGGTTGTGTTTTTGGAAATGATCAGGGGCCCTTCTTCCTGAGGAAATGAGGGCAGATGCACGGGGGCTGGGGCCTGTCCAGAGCATGCCCCAGGCCGCATCCTCACCAGACCACACCCTTTCTGTCCTAGACCCAGTACACAGACCAGAAACGCCTTGAGGAGCTGCGGGAGGAGAACTTGGCCCTCAAGGCTGCACAGGGGCAGTGTGTGGAGGAGTCAGCCCTCCTGCGCTGGGAGCTGGAGCAGCTGTCAGAGGGTAGGCAGCAGCCCCTGGTGCCTGGGATCCAGCCTGATTGAAGACAATTACACTTCAATGGATACCAAGGGCCTTCTCCAAGAACAGCTGACTGTTTGGCTTCTCCCTCACCCAGGGAGCTGAGCCCTTGGCTCATCATATGTGTCAGCCCATGCTCAGCCCAAGTAAATAGGGTTTTATCCAAGGGCCATTTGGAACTGTTTCATTGCAGTTCTCCCAAGAACATGAAGGACCTGGCAGCCTTGAAGTCAGCACATGAAATGCAAAGAAGTGTTGCCAGATTTATCAGTTCCCATTCGGCCAGGCCCAGGAGCTTCCAGGTGACAGCATGCTGACACCCAGAGGGTGATTCAGATCTCTCCCTGGAGCACTGGAAACTCTGGATGCAGAAGACATCCCCAGTGGTCACTAACCCCCATTATAGTTGCCCCCGGGGCATGGTTTCCTCCATTGCTTTCATAATCAGGCAGATGGGTTTAGTTTGCTCTCCTTCTTCCTGGGCAGGGGCTGCTCAGGGGCTGCTGTTCAGGAGACCCAGGCCTCTTCCTCTCCCTCTGGCATTTGCCCCCAGAGGAAGTGTGGGGTTGGCTAGAGAAGGTGGGTGGGACTGCAGACAGTACAGCAGGAGCCTCAGCACCTGGCAAACAACAAGCCAGTTCCCCTGACCAACAATCATATGCATGTACCTGAGAGTGCAGGTGAAGGCTTGCTTCGAGCTCTGCAGAGTCAGGAGGGCCTGTGGCTGGTTTGGGGAGGGGCTGCTTTTCAATTCTGAGCAACATTCCTCAGCGTCATGGAAAGGCTGTTGAAAGCAGCTAGGTATTCCTTCTCTTCAAGGTCTCCCATTCATTCCAAGCCTAAAATCAGTTCATTGAACTAGGAGTCTGTGTGGGAGTTAGTTCTTTCTGTGGTTTGGTGTCTCCCACTCCTGGGAACCCAGGCTCTGGGAGTTCAGGTTCCTGGGGAGCACCACTGCCCCCTGGTGGGAAACAGAAGCGGTGTGGCTGGCAGGGACTGGCTCAGACCAAATGTGCTTCTGTTAGGGACCAGGGTGGCTGATGGGGTTGGAAAGCCTCCCTGAGTCAGATGCTCAGTGTAGCTTGTGAGCCCTTTCAGGTCACTGACTGACTCCTTCTTGGTGTTCCCAACTCCTACTGCTTAGCTGGCAGCTCACAAACAAAGCATGAATGCACTTTGGTGTGGTTGGTGTGGTGGCTTCTTCAGTAGGAAAGGCCTGGTTTAAAGTCCTGGCTCCTCTACTTGTTAGCCAGGTGACTTCTCCTAAACCTCAGTTTTCTTATCTGCAAAATGGGGGCAATGAAGCTGCCTCACAGGATTGCTATGGGTATCTTGTGAGGAGACAGTGAAGCGTTAGGCTGTGCCTGGCCCACGGGGTGCCAACAAAGGATGGCTGTTCTTATAGCTTTTGTCTTACCCAAAGATACACACTGCTATGCTTCGTGGGGTGCTCGTGAGCTGCCCTATTAGCAGTACAGTGTGATAAGGCTCCCAGGGCTGAGTGTGTGGCCCTGGAGGGACAGCTGAGGGAACAACCCTGACCCCTCATGCATTCATGTTTTCCTCCTGAACAAGACCCGGGACTTAGCCAAAGTCACGCACCTGCTGGTGGCAGGGAGGGGCTGAGAACTCCCATTCTCCTCAGGTCTGCGCTCCCTTTTCTGTTCTGCATTCAAGCTGTTTCAAAGCAACGGAGGAAATCTGCCTTTTTCTGGCTTTACCTTATGTTTTCATTTCGCTTCGAATTTTTAAAGCAACTTAGATATACTGTCTCATTCTTTTTCAATGCAATTGTGAACGGACAAAATGAAATCTCTGTCTGAAGGACCTCACCCTGAGATGGCGAGTACATGGCCTCTACCACCCACAGACATGCAGGACAATGATCGTGCCCCCCTACACCCTCGGCTGAGCCACCCGGACTCCCCCCACTCTGAGGCTGGCACAGAGAACGCACTCTCTTTGCCATCTCTGTTAGTTTCTGAAATCCTTGACTTGACTGTCAGGTTATAACTTTGTAAAAAGTGGTGCCAGCAGTTCCACACTCTTCAACTTTTGCATTGGCTTCTCCACCGCAACCTGCTTTCTGCTTACACTCTGGTTGCTTCCCTAATAAACCTAGCTGAGCAGCAGAGGGGCCATAACCTCCCGAGGAGCCCTCAGATGCAGACAGCAACAGCACCCTGGAAAAAAGGGAGGGCATCCATCTGACCATCCCGGCCCCCCAAACCAAGGAATCGGGGTGATGGCCATCTCAGGGCCGGGGGCAGAGAGCAGAAGCTGAGGCCCCTGGACTCTGGGCTCTGACTCCACTTTGCTCTTCAGCCTCCAGCTGTTTCCTGAAGCTGGACAAAGAGAAGCAGAGCCTCCAGGGCACCATCCAGGGGCTGCGGGACGCCACCCTGACCCTGCAGGAGAGCAGCCTCCTGCACAGGGAGCTAGAGAAGGAGAACCAGCAGCTCAGCAAGCAGGTACCCGTGGGTGGTGTCCGGAACCTAGGGGCATGGAAGTGGCCAGAGGGAGCACCCAGGAGTCTGTGAGCAGGTGCAGCTGGGGGAAAGGCAGGGTCCAGTGTAGCCACCATTATGGGAGGGGGGCAGGAGTCTTCCTGGAGGGGAGTCACGAGGCAGCATGAGGTGTCCCTGTGTTGTGGAGGGAACGCGAGTGAACGACCACTGTAGTCCAGACCAAATTAAAATTTAGGGAGCCTTTATTAGCCGGCCAGCGACTGTTCTGCCTTTCTCCACACAGGGAGTCTAGAGAGCAGCCCCGACTCTGTGCAGGACCGCTTTTAAGCACATTTACCACATCTTGTTTTTGCAGAGCAAACAATTTAAGACAAAACAGTTTTTCTTAAGTAATGTCAGGGTCATGTTATTGATGACCATGTTATTTACAGGGTCATGCTGTTCTTCAGAAAGCTGACAGTGTTCTATCTTGCAAGGCTATTTTGTGAGGTACAGCTGGGACTCAAGGCTAAGTCGACTAGGAAAAAGCATTCTCAAAAATTTCTACTCTCTAACACCTGCAGCAGTGATACCGCACCCGATGGACCTCTGTGTGCCTCACTGCCTTCATCTGTGAAATGGGTTAACGATGTACCCCCCTAGTAGGTGTGGTGAGGATGGTGTGAGTCAGTGCAGGCAAAGGGTCCAGCTCGTGGTAAGTGCCTAAGGAAAGGAGAGCAGCGCCCTGTTGGGAAGCACCGAGCAGGGCCAAAATGCGGACCAGGGTCACACAGCTGCAGGGTCACCCTCGCAGCGTCCCGCACCATGAGCTCTGCGGCAGGTCCAGTTCCGCACCGGGGTCAGGTACAGGGAGAATCTTGCCTCGTGGCCTTGGCACCACACCTCTGGGTCCCTTCGCTTCACTGAGCAAGGTGGGCCCCGGCCGCTGCCAGTTGCTCAGGGCTCTGGTCCAGACGCCTGGCCACGTGGTCTGCAGAGGAGGAGGTCCCCGGTGGGTCACCTTGGGCCTGGCCAGGAGGGCGCTGTCTCCAGAGACCTTTGCCAGTGCTAAAGCCAGCGGGCTGCGGCCATTGAGGGGAGTGTGATGGGCCAGCCTATTCCCTTGGTCGCCCAGGCACAGGGACACGTGTTTCAGGGCCATCTTCAAACGCGGCCGCTGTATCTGCCTCACGTCCCTGGGACCAGGGAGGCCTCCGAGCTCCCAGGTCAGTGCAGCCCGTGTGCGGTGTGAACACGGCCTGCCCCGCGAGCCTTCCTGGGAGACGTGGCCTTCAACCAGCGCTCTCCTCGGAGCTTGCGCACTCCGTCAGTGCACCTTGACACCAGGTGGGAGAGAGCCTGAAGGACCTTTACGTGGGTGACGCCTGGGCCTGGGAGCGCGAGGACATGAGCTTTGGAGAGTGCGCAGTGGGAGCCTCAGCCAGGACCCCTCGGCCTCTCTGGGAGGGGGCGACGCCGAGATGGGGTCGGCGGCCCCGGAAGCGGATCCTACTCTCTTAGTGGGCATCCTAGACACTAAAGTGACCCAGGAGCTCCTTTCCCAGCCTTTCCAGCAGGCTGGGCCAGTGATCCAAGTGAAAATTCCCACAGATAAGGATGGAAAACCAAAGCAGTTTGCATTTGTGAATTTCAAACAGGAAGTGTCTGTTCCTTAGGCCACGAATCTCCTTAATGGAATAAGCCTTTTGGAAGGCCCATCAACTTTCAGTTTAGATCAGGAAGCAGCCATGCCTCGCAGGAGGTTAGTTTGTCATATTCCCAGCATCATGTTGGAAATTTACGCCCTGCCTCCCCATCTCCTAACAGACATGAAAGGACTGTGGATAACATGACTCCATCACCACAGGTCATTCAGAGAAATTCTTCTTCTCCAGAAAATTTTCAGAAACAAGCAGGGATGAACGTTTTGAGACAGAGGTCATATGGTGGGAAATTTGGTTCTCCACATCTTGATCGATCAGGATTTTCCCCATCAGTTCAATCACATAATCATAGTTATAACGAGTCTCCAAGCTCCCAATGGCGTCAAGATACACCATCATCACTGCGTAAAGCCAGGCAGAGTCCTCGTCCCTCCCTAGTAGACAGACACACTCAGTCGTGAGCAGCATTAGAGAGGACACAGAGGTGATGACTTCTATGCAGACAGGAATCGCGATGGCTGGAGCCATGACCACGATAGCAGAAGAGACAGCAGTAGAGCTGGGAAGTGGCATTCATCTTGGAGCTAACAAGTGTTCAAAGGACATTGTTTTCATAGGGTCATCCTAGGTCCTTTGGACCAAGTTGGTCTGGGAATGTTTTGTTAAAACTGTATAGAGCAGTTTTACAAGTTGCCATATTTCTTTATAAAAATTTTTAAACATACAGCTATAGACTAATACAGAAATGAGAAGACTTGTGATTACAGTTTTACATTGATAGACTTTCACCTCAGCATTTCATGAAGAGGAAAGTGTTTTATGCAAAAGAAAGTTCCACAATTCCTAATCGTTTTAGAAATTGAGGAAGACACATGTTATATCTATTGGTTGTATCATAAAGCAAATATTTTAATGATCTATTATCTATTGTATTGCAAGAACCTGCTTATTAGTGAATCACATTTTGTGTCTATAATAGAAAACATTCAAGTTGGTAGTCTAAAATATACTAGTATTTTGTTAACAAATGAGAAAATGGAATTTCAGTGATTGGTTTTACTAACATTTGAGAAACATTATTGGTGAAGTTTGGGATTAATCATATTGCTTAACTTCATGGAGAACGTAAGTTCATTGACTTGCTCTTTGAGTTTTGCCCTAATTTGATATAAAGTGTAAATCTTCACTTCCTACCTCATTCTAAAATATTAGAACTTTCTCATTAAATCATGTTTGACTGAATAACTGAAGTCAATCAGAAAGTTAAATATCTCTAAATGTACTTTTTTAAATTAAAAATTCAGTGTTAGTGTAAATTCTCCTTTTCAGGAAGATCAAAAACGCAAATGCAGAGTCAGATAACATGATTTACTGGAAGTATGCTTGTTTGGGAAAAGGTTCACAACGCCTTTAAGTGCTGCCTCTATTACTCAAACTTTAAAAATTTACAATTTTTAACGTGCCCCGGGTATGTGTGCATTTTATTATAGGGGTTGTACTTGCTGTCTTTTTGTTTGAACATTTGAAAGAGTTAAGTCTTTCACACTTACTGATTTAAAAAATTGTACATCCTGTTAAAACTTTTATGTACCAAGATGTTTCCCTTTAATTATAGAACTAGTTTGCACAAATTCACTCCTTTTTATATTTGGATCCTTTTCAATAACTATAGCATTTTTGTACTGTTAGTTTTTAATATATTAAAAACATACAACAAAACAAAACAGAAAACACCGGGTGGGCCCGGGGAGAAGCAGCGAGGGAAGACACACTCGTGTGTGGAGGACACGGGTGGCCGTTTCAGGGCATGGCTGCTGCTGACAGGAGCACAGTGCTCACTCTCCTTTCGGTCGAGGGGATGAGGAAGAAGAGATGGCTGGACTGCACTGCCTTTCTGGACAACCCAGGTCTCCCAGTAGCGCAGTAGGACAGACATCTGGGAGGACAGACAGGCTCACCAGCCAGGTTCATCCTGCAGTTACCAGGACCCCATTCACATGGGAAGAAGGGCCCTGAGAGGCTAGCGATGGCCTCCCTGTGCAGGTCATTCTGGGTCAGAGGCCTCAGTACAGGTAGCCACCGCGGGTATCACAGCTGCGTCATGGGGTCTGAGCACACCTTGACAGGTGGCCGGATTCCGGATGAGGGAGGCGCAAGGGCCTTCTTGCTTGCTGACCGTCTGGCAGGACTGGTGCTTTCAGGTCTCTGGGTGTCTGTCCTGACCTGTCCAAGGGTCCTGCGAGCGTCATTTGCCGAGGCTGCCCTGGCAACGGGAGGGACATGGGCTGCAGACCTGAGACCTGGGTCCCATTGTAACTAACTCTCTGGGTGAGGCTTGTTACCGCCCCTCCTCCTGTTAAGTGGTTTCTCCAGGCCTCTCGTGCGACGTCTGAGGTTCGGTGATTTACGCTTCTCGTCCTTTGAGGCACGGTGTGTCCTGTCTGTGGGCCAGGAGGAAGCCCTCCTCACGCCATGTCTCTCTGCACAGCACAGCTCAGGGAAGCCACCTGACAGTCTGGGTGTCAGATTCACGTGGGCTGGGCACAGGGAAGGTCTCTAAATGGCAGCCGACCTCGGCCGAGATAGAAAGGCTTGACCTTTAGACAGACAAGAACCTCCAATGGGGCGGGTCCTCACGGGTGAGCCCCAGAGGCCTGCGCTGTAGCCTGCAGCCCAGCTTCTGGCAGGCCTGACAGATGACCACTGACGCTTCTCCTGCCCTCAGGGTCCACTCGGGTCTCTCCTCAACACACACGGGACTGGCAGGGGTGCCGCCTCCCCGCATGACTCCTTAGCCTTGTCTCTCGGGTCCCATCCCCTGCTTCCTCTCGGGATCATTTCTCTGTAGGACACCATGACAATCCTGCCACAGCCCTTGGAGGCCAGTCTTGGCTCCGAGCCACTGGTGGGAAGGAGGGGCCGCAGTTCCCAGACCAGCGCCTTCCCTTGTCTGCTGCCAGGAGGCCCTTCTGCTGCTCCTCCCTGTCCTGCTCAGCCTGCTCCTGCCTGGCTGCATCATGGGTCCTCCCTAATGTTGGATCAATTTTGCGTGTCCACCATCAGCTAAAAACGTCAGGGGACATGGCCAGACATTGAGCTCCCTGGATCCAGGGCAGGCCAGCCTCGGAAATGTCCAGACAACATGGACCTCTGGGAGGTGTTTGAGAAGGAGGGACAAGGTTCAGCCAGGACAGGTGGCCCGGAGTCCCAGGCCCCTGGTGCCAGCTCAGCTCTCCCACCGCCCAGTGTCGCCCAGGATGTAGGCTCGCTTTGGTCTGTGTAAACCGTAGTTGCCAAAGTTCACGTCCTTCCCTGTAACTCAAGACCCTTCTCTAAGGGAGGTCCTTAGAGAAGGTGCGTCCCCCACCCTCACTTTGCATTGACATCCCAAGTGTTCATTCCTTCAGCCAGGAGTCCTAGTTTTGAGAGGAAGAGGGGCAGCCCTTTGGGGCCTATCGTGGGAACACAAGTGCAGCACAGGGGCTGATAGACAGGCCCCTGGCACCCGCGTGCTCTGGGGACCTGGAGCCTGCCCACAGGAGCCCTCGGCCCAAGCCTGGTGCTTTGGGGTGGACGTAAACCCATCTCAGCCCAGTGAGCTCTCCCTAGGGGAATGGAGGGCTTCCAGGGAAGGACAGGAATGAGGGCTCCAGTTTCAGGGCAAAAAGAAGCAGACAGAGAAAGATGGGGGTGTCCAGCAGAGGAGGGTGGGACATGGGGCTGTCACATCTTCAGACCAGAAGCAGCCACGCCAGATATGCAAAGGTTGGACATAACATTCCTTTCACTGGGAGAGAAGGGGCGGCAGGGGAGATGGATTAGCACTAAGACTGGGAGGGGTGCCCTGACCAGTGGCTCAGTGGATAGAGCGTCGGCCTATGGACTGAAGGGTCCTAGGTTCGATTCCAGTCAAGGGCAGGTACCTTGGTTGCGGGCACATCCCCAGTGGGTGGTGTGCAGAAGTCAGCAGATCGATGTTTCTCTCTCATCGATGATTCTGACTCTCTATCCATCTCCTTTCCTCTCTGTAAAAAATCAATGAAATCTATTTTTTTTAAAAAAAAAGACGGGGAGGGGTGAACAAAGTGGGAGGAAGGGGGGCCACACACCCCAGGCCCTGACTGAGACAGCAGACCTGGGTCAGCCCACTGCCATGTGTTCGGCTCTGCTGCATCCACGTTGTGGGGCTCTGGGCAGATGACTGGACTCGCTGGGCCGTTGCCCTTCTCTGAATGAGGGTGAGTGACCGCTGCGCAGGGCCTTCCTCCTCAGGGCCGGCTCTGGAGCAGGGGCTGCCAGCAGGGCAGATGCCTGCCTCCCTGCTGAGCCCAGACCTGGTGCTAGGAAGTGGGGCAGTGATAAGGAAGGAGAAGAAAGATGTTCTCACTTGTGAGAAAGACTCAGACACGTGGCACGTTACAGCGCCTTTTGCTGTTGGCCCTGTCTGGGTGGAGCTGCCCCGTCCTCGGGTCCCCATGTTGGGGCAGGGGGCTCGATGTGCCAACAGGGTGCTGTGAGGGCACGAATATGAGCCCCACTGTGCCTGACCCTCCCCATCATGGGGAAGAAGCTGGCTGCCTGCTGCTTCTGGAGGAGTCTGGCGACTGTGCCCAGACCTGTGAGATAAGGCAGGGCGGCCCTCGGCCCAGGAGAAGTAGGCAGAGCTGGCATTAGAGCAGCGATCCTTCCGGGAGTTTGTAAACCTACCTGTGACAGGCCGCCGCCAGCCAGGTGAAGGAGCAGGCTCTCGGTCCTGCTGCTCACTGGATCACTGGGCATCTGAAGGTCCTGCCCCCAGAAGTTCTAGTTTATGGCCTGAGGTCTGGGGTGTTTAAAAGCTCTGAGAACCACCTGATCTTCGATGGTGGGGATCCTCTGTGTTAGTTTTAGAGCTGTCATCCCAAACCAGCAGCATCAGGGTCACAAGTCCAAATGCAGGTTCTTGGGCCATAGCCCAGACGGACCGTGTCAGAAGCTCTGAGGGTGGGAGGGGCCGGCGCTCTCTCAAGGGGTGAGCTCTGGTTGGACCTGCCACCTGCCAGGTGTGTGCTGAGCACTTCGCCCTGACAGAAGCGGGTGCCCGTGCCTGCTGCTTGCTGGCCCTGTCAGTTACAGAAACCCGCTCGTGGTCACATTGTTAGCAGGGAGCAACCCTTTCCCCCTCCCGGTGGTCATGAGTTTGGTGTCAATGGGAAGGGACAGCAGCACGGGCCTCGCCTGGGAGTCGCACCTCAGGTCCCATCCTGAGTCGGAAGCTGCGTCCATCACGGTGTTCAGGTGTCAGGCACAGAGTGGGAAACCTGCGGGTCCAGGCCATTCATGTTCCGGGAGTGGGCACTGGTGGGTCCCGCAGAAGAGCTCTGTGTCGGGCCGCTGATTGGGCAATCGTGCAGGCAGGGCGGAGGTGGTCGGGCCTGGTGGCAGTGGGGTGTGGAGGGGAGCCGCATGGGGAACGAGGACAGGCCTTGGTGGCCCATTTACTTGGAGTGGGGAGCAGGGAGAGAGTTGGCAGAAGTTACCTCTGAGCAGCTGGATGAATAGGATTGTCACCAACCGGGTAAAGTCCCTGTAGGACATCCAGTGGTGGCTGTTGGCACCAGGAATATGACTGGATCCTCAGGACAGTAGTGGACAAGGCCTAAGATGGAAGCAGTGAGAGTGAGCAGTGGAAAGCTGGGAGGGAAGTTGACCTATTGGTGTCCATGGCTTTTTCTCTACCAGGAGCTGGAAGCAGACGCTGTGGGCTGAGAGCTGATGGTTAAGGGTGTGGGGAGCTCACTGCACAACTAGACCTGACGTGGGCAGCGGCTTAGGGACAGCACCCAGGTCCCAGGCTTCTCCCTTCCTGCTCTGCAGTCTTGGCAGTGGCTGTTGTACCTCCCCAAGAAGTGGGCAGGAAGGTTTTCCCTTCAGAAAAGGCCTGATAAAGCGTTCTGTGGGGCTGACAGTTTGCAGGTTTGCTTTAAAACGAAGTTCACTTCCTGAAACTGACTTTTGCACGGGCTGGGTCTTTGGCTCTGCAGATTGAAGACTTGCGGGTCCAGATGGAAAAAGAAAAGCAGACCAGTCAGGATCTGGAGACCCTCAGTGAGGAGCTGGTGGAGGAGAGAGAACAGCTGCTCAGTGACATAGAGACCCTGAAGGCTGAGAAAGCCCAGGAGGTAGGCCCTCGAGCGCCCATGCCTCCCCTGGCGCCCCTGCCTGCAAGAGGGAGAGTCCAGGATCACAGCCATGTCTGGGGAATCCAGCAGTGATTCCTGGATTTCCAGTTTCATCCCTCAGCTGCAGCTCAGACCAGCAATTCCAGCCACAGCAGGGGGTGGGGACAGATTTTGCCCCCCAGGGCACACTGGCAATCCTTTTGGTTTTTTATTCAATCTGTTTTTTATTTATTTCAGAGAGGAAGGGAGAGGGAAAGAGTGAGGGGGAGGGGGAGGGAGAGGGAGAGAAAGAGGGAGAGAAACATCAATGATGAGAGAGAATCATTGATTGGCTGCCTCCTGCACACTGTCTAGTGGGATCGAATCAGCTCCTGAGAATGTGCCCTGACAGGTAATTGAACTGTGACCTCCTGGTTCATAGGTTGATGCTCAACCAGTGACCCACACTGGCTGGGTAACACTGTCCATCTTGTTTATGATTGTCATGACCTGGGGGAGGAGAAGGGAGGTGCTCCTGGCTGTGCTCCTGGCTGTGGTGGGAGAGGCCAGGGTGCTGCTGAATGTCCTGCACCACATGGGACAGCCCGCAGGACAAAGATCCCTCTTCAAATGTCCAGCTTCACGCTCTGAGCCCAGGCAAACCTCCAGGGCTGGTCCGCCTCACACTATACGAAGTCCCAAACTAGGCAGCCCAGTGCTGGGGCAGCGACTCAGGGACGCCACCCTGGAGCCAGGCTTCTCTCTTCCTGCTCTGCCAATTTTGGCAGTGGCTGTTGTACCTCCCTAAGAAGTGGGCAGAAAGAATGTGGAGGCTGAAGAGACAGAGGGAAGGCTTCCCAGCACCCTCTGTGGACATCTCATTGGCCTCACCTGACACCTGACTACCCCTAGCTGCAAGGGAGGCTGGCTATCAGGTACTTGAGTTCTTCAGCCTCTCGAGTAGAGAAAAAAAGGGCGTTTGGGATGGTGCTGTGTAGACTTAAGAGACATGCATCCACCCTCCCCCGATATGGCTTGTAGTGTAGCAGGCTGAATGACAGGTGACAAGCAAGGTGACTTCAGACGTGTGCTATTGAGGGAATATACATGGGTCCAGGGATAGTCTTGTTAGGTGCAGGACATTTACAATCCTGGTACAGGGCTTCCCTGAGGAGTTAATAATCACACTGAGCCCGGGAGGATGAGAAGGAGCCAGTGATGCTGGAGGCCCGGGGTGGAGGCAGATGAGCATACACAGCACAGATAAGATTATGTGCAATGTCTGCAGGGAAGAGTGGCGTGTGGAGCTGCAATAGGGGTGAGCGGCCAGCTCGTTGGGCCCCTGTGAACCAGGATAAAAAGCACCAAGGAAGTCACTGTCATTGTCTTAAGAGGAGCGGTGGTTTCTGTTTCTAAATCATCAGCTGCTGTGAATGTGTTTAGACTTGAACTGTCTGGGTGTTCATACCAGGCCTCTGGGAAACGTTAGGACGTCCTTTGGGTCCATGAGGAGATGGTCATTCCAGGCCTACACATTAGGCCTCCAGTTTGGACTGAAATCACGCCTGTGTCGTTTCCATTGTGTTTTCCTGCAGATCAAAAATCTTGAACAAGTGGTGCATTCACTGCGGGCGAGTTCACAGGCCAGCAGCGAGGCTCGCGTGCAGGGCATTGAGAATGAAAACAAAGTCCTCCAGCAGATGGTGATGGAGACAAGCAGCAAAGTCAGCAAGCTGGAGTGGGAGCGGCGACAGCTGCGCCGGGACCTGGAGAAGGTGAAGGAGCAGGCGGCGCTGGAGCGGGAGCTGGAACAGGAGCTGCACTGGCGGCAGGAGAACAAGAAGCTGGCCACAGAGGTCAGCACCCTGACAACAGCCCCCAAGACGGTCCGTGCCCTGGAGTGGGAGAGCCAGGGCCTGTTGCTGGAGAACAAGAGGCTTCAGATGTCTCTGGACCCCCTGCATCCCGAGGGTCTGGAGCGGGACACGCAGCTGGACACCAGGGTAAATCTGGCCTCAGAATGAGTGAGGACAGAATCCTCCCTGGTCAGCTTTCTGATAGTTTGAATGCTGTGGGATGGGTGTTCTGTAATATCGGTTACATGGGTGGATAGTGCTGTTCAGGTACTCTATGTCCTTACTGATTTCCTATGTACTTTTCAAAGTAGTCAAAGAGGGAACCCGAGGAGCTTATCCAGAGAAAGGGCACCAATTTCCCAAGAGGGTCACATGTGCAGAGAGGGGCCCAGGACTAAGCTTAGGCCCATGTGACAGTCCGTTTATGCCGCGGGCCCTTCCCAGAGCAGTTCCTTAAGTGCTGGTAGAACTGTCCTCAGCACGGCTGGGTTTTGCCTGTCCTGAGGGTCCTGCTATTTTGGTGTCTGCACTTGACCCTCTCTTGGCCCATCACTGCGTGTGGGGACTTGAAGATCCAGAGCCTGTGGTTCCCCTGGGCCTGCACCTGGTGAGGCATCATCCCCTTCTCCCTCCCGACAGGTGGAACTTTCCACTCTGAGCTCCCAGAGCGCCTTGCTCACTGTGCTCAGGAAGCAGAACACGCAGCTCCAGCACCAGCAAGCGGCCATGGAGGGGCAGCTTGAGACCCTGCAAAAGCAGCACGAGCAGCAGTCCGCAGCCCACTAGGCCCTGCAGGGGGACCACGCGTGCCTGGGCGCGCTCCACGAGCACCTGCCTGGGGAGCACGAGGCCCTCAGGGACCAGTACAGCCGCCAGAAGACGCTGATGCGTCCGTCCCTGGAGCTGCAGAGCAAGGCGCTCAGTGACAGGTGCGTGCCTGCGGCTGGTGGGTGACTGGCGGGCTCCCCCGGCTCCTGTCCCCCTTTTACTCTGGCCTCTAGTGTTTCCTCTGGTTCCTCTGCTTCACAGTGAAGAGAAGGAAATCGACCGTCACCCTCAGCGATGTGGAGTTAGTGCGGCTGGAAGCTGAGGGGGAGGAGGGTCCCCCAGGGGAGAAGGGTGAGCCCAGCTAATTCCAGCTCAGGGAATCCAGGTGTCAGCATTGGGTTCCCAGTTCCCCTGGGGATTCCTACCTCTTCCTTTGTCTCCAAACCAAGAACAAGGAGGGGAAGTTCACCACAGCTGCCGATGTTCAGGGCCCTGCCTTACCTAGCTCCCCAGGCCTTTTCCTGTCAAAGTCTCAAAATCTGGGCTTCTGATTTTCTTTTTTTTTACTTTTAATTATATGGAAGTGTACGGAATAGTATAGTGAAAGCCCCGTGTTCCCATCTCCTGCATCAGTACTTACCAGTACCCTGCCATTCTCATATCACATTTACCTTTGACTCTTCATACTCCTCTTTTTAAGGTACAATTGATGCAGCTTAGATACGTAAATCTTAACTTTGCACTTTTGCCAAATCAGGGCTGTGTGTGCATGTAGTCAGCCAACGTGGGCCGAGTGCCTGCCCAGGCAGATCCGTGATTGCAATGGCCCCGGCAGGTGCAGCGGGACCCAGAGCCTGGCGGAGGTGTGATGTGCACAGGACTCCAAGGCTGGGGAGAGAGAGGGAGAGATACGCTAAAGAGAGGCCCTCCCACACTTGGAGCAGCACAGGAGGGAGCTGTCCACTTCCTGTGCTTGAGAGGCAGCCCTGCTGAGTACTTTCCTTGCCTCTGCCTCAGCAAGGTGCTAGGCAAACGCTGGGGCTTCCGTGGGAGCAGCTGAGGTGCAGGGAGTTGTCATCACAGAGACCACGGAGGGCATTGAGCGTCGGAGCCTGCTGAGGGCGCCTGCTGCTGCCGTGATCACGGGGGCGATTTTGTTCATTTATTCACCCAGTGCTTCCTGTGGACTCTCTCCGGAGCCTTCCACCCCCTTTCTCCACCCAGATCCCCATCCTTCGGGGGGGCCGAGATGTCTGTTCCTATCAGGCCCTCATTCCTTCCAGCCAGAATGAGCATCTTCTGCCTCTTGGCATCTCCATCTCTGCCTCCTCCGCACCCATTCTGTGTTAGTGATCACCCACTGAGCGCATGGTGCTGTCTGACGTGGTGGGAATGCACACAGCTGACTAATGATGGGAGCCTCCTGTGGTGCCCATCCCTCCCCAGGCACTGTGAGCCTTACCCTCAATGCCCTATGGTAACTGTGTGGATATATTCTTTTGTCTGTTCACATGGGAAGGTTTGTGCAGGTGGCATTTGAATGGTCTGAAGGAGGAGTTCATTGTTTTGCCTATAGCTCCTTGCTTGAAGGATCTACTGTGTGACTCAGTAGATTTTGCTGGTTGGACAGAGACCTGGAGGCCTTTGGTCCATCTGCAGCAGGACTGCAGATTGGAGGTGGAGGTGCCTGGAACACAGGCCAGGGGCTCTGTAATCATTTCACCTGACACTTGACTGGGACACTCGCTCCTTCATTCCCCTGGCACACATGTACTGGGTGGCAAGCCTCCTACCCAGATTCATGGGGAGTAGGACTCGCAGTTTCTGCCCTGCAGTAGGGTGATTACTAATGGTTTCGACATGCTTGATCCATGTGCTTTTCCAAAACACAACAGGGAAGCAGGAGGTGGGGACCCTAATGGTCCGTGGCCCTGCTTGTCAAACTTTGATGAGAAAGATCGCCGTCCTGAAAGCCAGGCAGAGCACCACACCCACCTTCCAATTCCCACATCCCGTGGCTAAAGGCCACACGAAAGAATGTTTGTCTTCCAACAGCCGCCCGAGCAGGTGTCTGAGTCTGAGTCCCCACAAGTCTTGGCTCCAGGCAGATGGTACAAGTACAGCTGATATGGGGCAGGTGGGCGGGGATGGAGGGCTGCAGACAGACGCTGAAACCCTGGAACCTGAGTGGTCTCTGTTAGCCTGTCTCTGGCTGTGGACAACCCAGGAAGGGGGTTTGGAAAGGGATTTGCCTGCACGGGGAAGATTGAAAGGATGACTCAGTCTCCACCTTGGACGTGGGGAGGCTCCCGAGTCACCCTGACAGGGAAGGTTCCTGCAGAAGGAGAAACGGCCTGGGGCTGGTCAGGGCCTCCCTCTTATGCTCTGCTGACCTCCAGAGAGGGCTGTGCGGGACCCTCTACAGACTGAGACAGGAAGGAAATAAAAGCGGGAGCTGAGGGGAGGCTGTGGGAGAGAGAGGGCAAGGGCTGGACTAGGGGTGCCTTGAGGAGCAGGGTGTGTGCGAGTGTATGTGCAACTGCCCCTGGTGGCTTCTTGGGTCCCACCAGGCAAGCCTCTGGCCCCCATGCTGCCAGGCTCAGAGCAGGGAGGGTCATGTTCCTGAGCTGGGGTGGACGGCTCACCCAGGGCCCAGTGAGCGGGATCAGCTGTTATGGGCGGTGGAATTCTGCTGTATGTGAGGTGGTTTCTTTGAGAAGGGCGTGGAGTTCAGAAAACAGTGGTTTTGTTCCCAGTGGGATAAAGGAGGGATGCTGCTTTGACAGGGACTGGAAGGGACCATGGAGATACGTTGGGTAGAGGAGGGGGACTCGGCTCCTTGGCTGGAGGAGACCCCATAGCTGGCCCAGTGTCTATCCCTTCTCTCTGTCCAGCCCCACCCCCTACCTATGCCCCTCTCCCTCAGCTCTGCAGAGAGAAGCCGCTCACCCAGGCTTTGCAGTCTCCCGGGGTGTCCATTCCTAGTGGGTGTGATTCCCTTCAACAGCTACAAGGACCAGCTCCAACATGAGGCGGCGCTGGAGCAGCTGGGGAGGCTCTTGAACACCGAGCGGGAGGCTCTGCAGCAGGAGCAGAGGAGGAGCGCCATGGCCGCCAAGGAGAACCAGAGGCTGCAGCGAGAGCTGGACAGGTAACCGCCAGGCCCCCTGCAGCGCCTCTGCCGGGATGTCATTCACACCCACTCACTCAGCACCCACTGAGCTGAGCTCAAGGGAGACCCCTGGTGATGGTGCATCTTTACCAACCCTGCCATGGTAACAGCTGGTGGCAACAAGGTAGAGGGGACTCCAGCTGGTGGCTGGAAGGAAGGACTCGGGCAGCTGGGATGGAGCATTGTCTAGGTTTGGATTACCTCCCCTCCCACATTTATGATGATGATGACTGTTGGGCACCGGCACCTGCATCCTCTAACACCAGCGCTTCCTGAGGGAGAGAAGCTCAGTCCTCAGCATTCACCCATTCCCACTTGTGAATTCACCTCCTCGCTGACATGTACTGGTGACCCCCAAATCGGTGTCCGTGGCCTTTCATGGACATGCCCATTGTGGGAGATGCTGGAGTTGCCTGATGTGCACATTTGCAGCTGAGGTTGAACCTTTGACTCCGGGCTTATTCCAGCTCTCTCAAACAAGCGTCCTCTTCGTGGTCCATTGAGTGCCATGGTGTTCTATTTGTGCTCTGTGGGGGCGATTTCCCTGTATGAAATGGCCCCCAAATCGAGTGCTGAAGTGCTGTCTAGTGGTCCCAGGTGCAAGGCTGCACTGGGCCTCACGGGGAATATGCGAGTGGCACACAAGGGCCATTCGGGCCCAGGTATGGTGCTGTTGGCTGTGAGTGTATTACAGGAGGCATCTTCATGTCTTGATCAGTAGACAAAATGTGACCAGAGACTTCCAGGAACCGGTGGGAACAGTTTTAGTATACACTAAGTCAGTGTCCGGGAGGCTGGGTAGAACAGTAGACTGGGAATCATGAGAATTAGCTGAGCTATTGTTATCCTTTAAAAAAACCACAGCAACAGAGGAGGAAACAGGCTCAGAGAGATGACACAACTTGTTCAAGGACAATGCTCCTAGTTAGTGGCACAGGCAGGATTCAAATCCAGGTCTTGCCTCAACCCAGAGGCGTGACCATATGAAGCCTTCCTTGGCACAGCCCTGATTTAACATGTGTTGTGGGGCTGTAACTCAGCTGCCTGCAGTGGCTGGGCAGGTCCAGCAGGTGGGAAGGAGAGTCAGCGATAGACCAGGCCCTGGGGGAGAACACACCTGGCTAAATGCTGTCAGCTGGGAGGCAGGCCAGGCTGCCAGGTCATCTTTCTTTATGCTTTTTTTTTTTTTTTTTTCTCATATCTGAATGTTGATGTGAAAACTTAAAATTTTTGAATGCTGGTAAACTATTAATTTTTTTTGTTGTTTTTTAAAAAGCTGCTTTTTTGGGCGGGACAGAGGACTGGGAGGACCTCGAAACATTTTTGAGGCCGGGGACCCTTAAACCTAAACCCGGGAGTATTCACAGAACAACGGAGGAATCTTTTCATCTTTTTCTGTTTCCTTTCTTTATGTTATTTTTTTTTTTGTAGTTGACTTTATTGTGGAGACATCAGTTAATAAAACCATACACGGTTTAAAATGAAATTAAATTAGAAAAAATGAGTAAATGTTAAAAATTAAAAAAAAAAGCTGTGTGGGCCAAACTTCCACACACCTGTATTCAAATTAAGTTCATGAGCCTCTGGTCTTAGGAGCTTTTTGGTATAAATCTTCCCCCAGGAATCTCAGTCGGGTAATGATGATGATGATGCTGGCGATAATTTCAGTGAATTTATGTAACACTCCAGAATCTCCTATTTTCTTTATTTCAGGTGTTGAAATTAGAAAGGGGCTTGGAATTAGGGAGAAGAGCTGGGCATACACATAGAGTCTTAGAGCAAAGATGTTCTGATTCAGTGTTTAAGTGTTTGAATCAAAGAACCCTTTTTCCAAGTAGGCAGCTGTGCCAAAGCCTCACATTGAAAGGACTTCTACAGGGATGCTCTGTGGAAGTGGTGTCTGAGCCTGCCTGTCCTGTCTCCCCCAGCCCATAGTGGGGCACCTGGGGTAGCCTCCTAGAACCCCAATGAACAAAGTTTGAAAACCATTATTTTGTTCAACCCTTCATTTACACATGGGAAAAACGGAGGCCAGAGTGGTTGTTGTTTTGATTAAGGTTGCACAACTGGGACAGAGCCTGGGAGTGCTCCTCAGTTCTTGTCCATGTGTCTCTCCACCCCCAGGACCAATTTCCTACACCTGCAGCTGAAGGGCGAGCAGGAGGAGCTGCAGACCCACACCAAGGAGCTGCAAACCTCCCTGGAGAACACACAGCTTGAGGTGAACCACTGGCAGGCCCTGTATGAGGAGCTGAAGGGGAGCAGGAGGAGCTGCAGACCCACACCAAGGAGCTGCAAACCTCCTTGAATGAGAGGCTGCTGGAGGTGAATCTCTGGCAGGACCAGTGGGAAGGGCTGAAGCAGGAGGTGTAGGAGCTGCATAAACAACAAAGAGCTGCAAACCTCACTTAACCACATGCAGCTGGAGGTGAAATGCTGGCAGGCCCAGGGCAACTGGATGAGGGGGGAGCAGGAGGAGCTGCAGACCCACACAAGGGTGTGGAAACATCCCTGAAGGACACGCAGCTAGAGGTGAACCACGGCAGGCCCAGTGGGAAGGACTGATGCGGGAGGAGAGGAGCTGCAGACCCACACCAAGGAGCTGCAAACCTCCCTGAACGACAAGCAGGTGGAGGTGAACTGCTGGCAGGCCCAGTGCAACTGGTTGAGTGAGTAGCAGGAAGAGCTGCAGACCCACACCAATGAACTAGAAAAGTCCCTAAAGGACACGAGGCTGGGGGTGAACCACTGGCAGGTTAAGTGGGAAGGGCTGTAGTGAGAGCTAGAGGAGCTAAAGACCCACACCAAGGAGTTGCAAACCTGCCTAAACTACAAGCAGCTGGAGGTGAACAGCTGGCATGGCCATTGGGAAGAGCTGATGCGGGAGCCAGAGAAGCTGCATACCCACAACAAAAAGCTGCAAACCTCTCTGATTGACAAGCAGCTGGAGGTGAAATGCTGGCAGTCCCAATGGGAAGGGCTGAAGCATGAGCAGGAGGAGCTGCATACCCACAGCAAGGGGCTGCAAACCTCACTTAATGACATGCAGCTGGAGGTGAAATGCTGGCAGGCCCAGTGCAACTGGATGAGAGGGGAGCAGGAGGAGCTGCAGACCCACATCAAGTTGTGGAAACATCCCTGAAGGACACGCAGCTGGAGGTGAACCACTGCAGGCACAGTGGGAAGGGCTGAAGCGAGAGCTGTAGGAGCTACAGACCCACACCAAGGAGTTACAAACCTTCCTGAACAACAAGCAGCTGGAGGTGAACTGCTGGCATGCCAAGTGCAACTGGTTGAGAGGGTAGCAGGAGTAGCTGCAGAACCACACAAAGGAACTGCTAACGTCACTGAAGGACACAGAGCTGGGGTTGAACCACTGGCATGCCCGGTGGGAAGGGCTAAAGTGGAAGCCTGAGGAGCTGCATACCCACAACAGAAAGCTGCCAACCTCCCTGAATGACAAGAGGCTGGAGGTGAAATGCTGGCAGGCCCAGTGGGAAGGGCTGAAGCCGGAGCAGGAGGAGCTGCATACCCACAGCAAGGGGCTGCAAACCTCACTTAATGACATGCAGCTGGAGGTAAAATGCTGGCAGGCCCAGTGCAACTGGATGAGGGGGGAGCAGGAGGAACTGCAGACCCACATCGGGGTGTGGAAACATCCCTGAAGGTCACGCAGCTGGGGTTGAAGCACTAGCAGGCTCAGTGGGAAGGGCTGAAGCGGGAGCTGGAGGAGCTGCACACCCACACTAAGAAGTTGCAAACCTCCCTGAACGACAAGCAGCTGGACATGAATTGCTGGCATGCCCAGTGCATCTGGCTGAAGGCGGAGCACAGACCTGCAGACCAACACCAAGGAGCTGCAAACAGCCCTGAATGACAAGCAGCTGGAGGTGAACCACCTGTAGGCCCAGTGCCAAAGGCTGAAGCAAGAGCAGGAGGAGCTGCAGACCCACCCCAGGAGCCAAAAAACTCCCTGAATGAAAAGCAGCTGGAGGGAACTCCTGGCAGGCCCAGTGCAACTGGCTGATGGGGGAGCAGAAGGAGCTGCAGACCCACACCAATGAGCTGTAACCTCCCTGAATGACAAGCAGCTGGAAGTGAACCACTGGTAGGTCCAGAGGAAAGTTCTGAGCGGGAGGAGGAGAAGCTACAGACCCACACCAAGGAGTTGCAAACCTCCCTGAAGGACAAGCAGCTGAAGGTGACCTGCTGGCAGGCCCAGTGCAACTGGCTGAGGGGGGAGCAGGAGGAGCTGCAGCCCAAACCAAAGAGCTGCAAACCTTTGTGAATGACAAGCAGCTGGAGGTGAAATGCTGGCAGGCCCTTGTGAAAGGCTGAAGCCGGAGCAGGAGGAGCTGCATACCCACAAAAAGGGGCTGCAAACCTCCCTGAAGGACATGCACCTGGAGGTGAAATGCTGGCAAACCAAGTGCAACTGGATGAGGGGGGAGCAGGAGGAGCTGCAGACCCACATCGGGGTGTGGAAACATCTCTGAAGGACACGCAACTGGGGTTGAACCACTAGCAGGCACAGTGGGAAGGGCTGAAGCGGGAGCTGGAGGAACTGCAGACCCACACTAAGAAGTTGCAAACCTCCCTGAACGACAAGCACCTGGACGTGAAATGCTGGCATGCCCAGTGCATCTGGCTGAGGGCGGAGCACAGACCTGCAGACCAGCACCAAGGAGCTGCAAACCTCCCTGAAAGACAAGCAGCTGGAGGGGACCTGCTGGTAGGAACAGTGCATCTGGCTCTGGGCTTAGCTGGAGGAGATGCAGACCCACAGCAAGGTGTTGCAAACCTCCCTGAACGACAAGCTGCCGGAGGTGAACTGCTTGCAGGCCCAGTGGTACTTGCTGAGGGGGGAGCAGGAGGACCTGCAGACCCACACCAAGGAACTGCAAACCTCCCTGAAGGATAAGCAGCTGTAGGTGAACTGCTGGTAGGCCAGTACAACTTTCTGAGGGGGGATCAGGAGGAGCTGCATACCTACAACAAGGAGCTGCAAACCCCCCTGAAGGACCAGCAGCTGGAGGTGAAATGCTGGTAGTCCCAGTGGGAAAGGCTGAAGAGGGAGCAGGAGGACATGCAGAACCACACCAAGGAGCTGCAAACCTCCCTGAACGTCAAGCAGCTACAGGTGAACTGCTGGTAGGCCCAGTGCAACTGGTTGAGTGGGTAGCAGGAAGACCTGCAGACCCCGCACCAAAGAGCTGCAAATCTTTTTAAATGACAAGCAGCTGGAAGTGAACCACAGGCAGGCCCAGTGGGAAGGGCTGAAGTGGGAGCAGGAGGAGATGCAGAACCACACCAAGGTGCTGCAAACATCCCTGAACGTCAACAGCTGCAGGTGAACTGCTGGTAGGCCCAGTGCAACTGGTTGAGTGGGTAGCAGGAAGACCTGCAGACCCACACCAAGGAACTGCATACGTCCCTGAAGGACACCCAGCTGGGGCTGAACCACTGGCAGGATCAGTGGGAAGTCCTGAAGTGGGAGCTGGAGGAGCTGCAGACCCACACCAAGGAGTTGAAAACCTCCCTGAACGACAAGCAGCTAGAGGTGAACTGCTGGCATGCCCAGTGAAACTGTTTGAGACGGTGGCAGGCGGAGCTGCAGACCCACACCGAGGAACTGCAAACGTCCATGAAGGACACACAGCTGGGGTTGAACCACTGGCAGGCTCAGTGGGAAGGGTGAAGCAGGAGCAGGAGGTGATGCAGAACCACACAAAGGAGCTGCAAACTTCCCTGAACGACAAGCAGCTGGAGATGAACTGCTGGCATGCCCAGTGCAACTGGATGAGGGGGGAACAGGAGGAGCTGCAGACCCATATCGGGGTGAGGAAACATCCCTGAAGGACACGCAGCTGGGGTTGAACCACTAGCAGGCTCAGTGAGAAGGGCTGAAGCGGGAGCTGGAGGAGCTGCACACCCACACTAAGAAGTTGCAAACCTCCCTGAACGACAAGCAGCTGGACATGAACTGCTGGCATGCCCAGTGCATCTGGCTGAGGGCGGAGCACAGACCTGCAGACCAACACCAAGGAGCTGCAAACAGCCCTGAATGACAAGCAGCTGGAGGTGAACCACCTGTAGGCCCAGTGCCAAAGGCTGAAGCAAGAGCAGGAGGAGCTGCAGACCCACCCCAGGAGCCAAAAAACTCCCTGAATGACAAGCAGCTGGAGGGAACTCCTGGCAGGCCCAGTGCAACTGGCTGAGGGGGGAGCAGGAGGAGCTGCAGACCCACACCAATGAGCTGTAACCTCCCTGAATGACAAGCAGCTGGAAGTGAACCACTGGTAGGTCCAGAGGAAAGTTCTGAAGAGGGAGGAGGAGGAGCTACAGACCCACACCAAGGAGTTGCAAACCTCCCTGAAGGACAAGCAGCTGGAGGTGAAATGCTGGCAGGCCCAGTGGGAAGGGCTGAAGCTGGAGCAGGGGAGCTGCATACCCACAGCAAGGGGCTGCAAACCTCACTTAACGACAGGCAGCTGGAGGTGAAATGCTGGCAGGCCCAGTGCAGCTGGATGAGGGGGGAGCAGGAGGAGCTGCAGACCCACATCGGGGTGTGGAAACATCCCTGAAGGACACGCAGCTGGGGTTGAACCGCTGGCCATCTCAGTGGGAAGGGATGAAGGGGGAACTGGAGGAGCTGCAGACCCACACTAAGAAGTTGAAAACCTCCCTGAATGACAAGCAGCTGGAGGTGAACTGCTGGCATGCCCAGTGCATCTGGCTGAGGGCGGAGCACAGACCTGCAGACAACACCAAGAAGCTGCAAACCGCCCTGCATGATAAGCAGCTAGAGGTGAACCACCTATAGGCCCAGTGTGGAAGGCTAAAGCAAGAGCAGGAGGAGCTCCAGACCCACCCCAAGAGCTAAAAAACTCACTGAATGACAAGCAGCTTTAGGGAACTCCTGGCAGGCCCAGTGCAACTGGCTGATGGGGGAGCAGGTGGAGATGCAAACCCACTTCGGGGTGTGGAAACCTCCCTGAAGGACAAGCAGCTGGAGGTGAACCACAGCAGGCCCAGTGGGAAGGGATGAAGCAGGAGAAGGATGAGCTACAGACCCACACCAAGGAGTTGCAAACCTTTCTGAATGACAAGCAGCTGGAAGTGAACCACTGGCAGGCCCAGTGGTAAGGGCTGTAGAGGGAGCAGGAGGATCTGCATACCCACAAAAAACGGCTGCAAACCTCCCTGAACGACAAGCAGCTAGAGGTGAACTGCTGGCATGCCCAGTGCAACTGTTTGAGAACGTGGCAGGAGGAGCTGCAGACCCACACCGAGGAACTGCAAACGTCCCTGAAGGACACACAGCTGGGGGTGAACCACTGGCAGGATCAGTGGTAAGGGCTGAAGCAGGAGCAGGAGGAGATGCAGAACCACACAAAGGAGCTGCAAACCTCCCTGAACAACAAGCAGCTGGAGATGAACTGCTGACAGGCCCAGTGCAACTGGTTGAGAGGGTAGCAGGAGGAGCTGCAGAACCACACAAAGGAACTGCTAACGTCACTGAAGGACACACAGCTGGGGGTGAACCACTGGCAGGATCAGTGGTAAGGGCTGAAGCAGGAGCAGGAGGAGATGCAGAACCACACAAAGGAGCTGCAAACCTCCCTGAACAACAAGCAGCTGGAGATGAACTGCTGGCATGGCCAGTGCAACTGGTTGAGTGGGTAGCAGGAGGAGCTGCAGAACCACACAAAGGAACTGCTAACGTCACTGAAGGACACAGAGCTGGGGTTGAACCACTGGCATGCCCGGTGGGAAGGGCTGAAGTGGGAGCCTGAGGAGCTGCATACCCACAACAGAAAGCTGCCAACCTCCCTGAATGACAAGAGGCTGGAGGTGAAATGCTGGCAGGCCCAGTGGGAAGGGCTGAAGCCGGAGCAGGAGGAGCTGCATACCCACAGCAAGGGGCTGCAAACCTCACTTAACGACATGCAGCTGGAGGTGAAATGCTGGCAGGCCCAGTGAGAAGGGTTGAACCCGGGGCAGGAGTAGCTAAATACCCACAAAAAACAGGCTGCAAACCTCACTTAACGACCTGCAGCTGCAGGTGAAATTCTGGCAAGCCAAGTGCATCTAGATGAGGGGGGAGCAGGAGGAGCTGCAGACAACATCGGGGTGTGGAAACATAGCTGAAGGACACGCAGCTGGAGGTGAACCACGGCAGGCACAGCGGGAAGGGCTGAAGCAGGAGCAGAGGCGCTGTAGACCCACACCATGGAGCTGCAAAACTCCCTGAACGACAAGCAGCTGGAGGTGACCAGCTGGCAGGCCCAGTGCAACTGGCTGAGGCAGAAGCAGGAGGAGCTGCAGGCCCACACAAAAGAGTTTCAAACCTTTCTGAATGACAAGCAGTTGGAGGTGAACCACTGGAAGGCCCAGTGGGAAGGGCTGAAACAGGAGTAGGAGGAGATGCAGAACCACACCAAGGTGCTGCAAACCTCCCTGAAAGTCAAGCAGCTGCAGGTGAACTGCTGGTAGGCCCAGTGCAACTGGTTGAGTGGGTAACAGGAAGACCTGCAGACCCACACCAAGGAACTGCATACGTCCCTGAAGGACACGCAGCTGGGGCTGAACCACTGACAGGCTCAGTGGGAAGGCCTGAAGTGGGAGCTGGAGGAGCAACAGAACCACACAAAGGAGTTGAAAACATCCCTGAATGACAAGCAGCTGGAGGAAACTACTGGCAGGCCAAGTGCAACTGGCTGATGGGAGAGGAGGAGGAGATACAGACCCACACCAATGAGTTGTAACCTCCCTGAATGACAAGCAGGTGGAAGTGAACCACTGGTAGGCCCAGAAAAAAGTGCTGAAGCGGGAGGAGGAGCTACAGACCCACACCAAGGAGTTGCAAACCTCCCTGAAGGACAAGCAGCTGAAGGTGAAATGCTGGCAGGCCCAGTGGGAAGGGCTGAAGCTGGAGCAGGAGGAGCTGCATACCCAGGGCAAGGGGCTGCAAACCTCACTTAACAACATGAAGCTGGAGGTGAAATGCAGGCAGGGCCAGTGTAACTGAATGAGGGGGGAGCAGGAGGAGCTGCAACCCCACACCAAAAAGCTGCAAAACTTTCTGAATGACAAGCATCTAGAAGTGAACTACTGGCAGGCCCAGTGGGAAGGGCTGAAGCGGTAGCAGGAAGACCTGCAGACCCACACCAAGGAACTGCATACGTCCCTGAAGGACACGCAGCTGGGGCTGAACCACTGGCAGGCTCAGTGGGAAGGCCTGAAGTGGGAGCTGGAGGAGCTGCAGAACCACACAAAGGAGTTGAAAACATCTCTGAACGACAAGCAGCTGGAGGTGAACTGCTGGCATGCCAAGTGCAACTGGTTGAGAGGGTAGCAGGAGGAGCTGCAGAACCACACAAAGGAACTGCAAACGTCCCTTAAAGACACACAGCTGCTGTTGAACCACTGGCAGGCTCAGTGGGTAGGGCTGAAGCTTGACTGGAGAAGCTACAGACCCACAACAAGGAGTTATAAACTCCCGGAACAACAAGAGGCTGGACGTGAACTGCTGGCATACCCAGTTGGAAGGGCTGAAGCGGGAGCCGGAGGAGCTGCATACCCACAACAAAAAGCTGCAAACCTCTCTGAATGACAAGCAGCTTAAGGTGAAATACTGGCAGGCCCAGTGGGAAGGGCAGAGCCAGAGCAGGAGGAGCTGCATACCCACAGCAAGGGGCTGCAAACCTCAATTAACGACATGCACCTGGAGGTGAAATACTGGCAGGCCCAGTGCAACTGGATGAGGATTGAGCAGGAAGAGCTGCAGACCCACATCGGGGTGTGGAAACATCCCTGAAGGACACGCAGCTGGGGTTGAACCACTAGTAGGCTCAGTGGGAAGGGCTGAAGCGGGAGATGGAGGAGCTGCACACCCACACTAAGAAGTCTCAAACCTCCCTGAACGACAAGCAGCTGGAAATGAACTGCTGGCATGCCCAGTGCATCTGGCTGGTGCAGAGCACAGACCTGCAGACCAACACCAAGGAGCTGCAAACCGCCCTGAATGAGAAGCAGCTGGAGGTGAACCACCTGTAGGCCCAGTGCGAAACGCTGAAGCAAGAGCAGGAGAAGCTGCAGACCCACCCCAGGAGCTAAAAAATTCCCTGAATGACAAGCAGCTGGAGGAAACTCCTGGCAGGCCAAGTGCAACTGACTGATGGGGGAGCAGGAGGAGCTGCAGCCCCACACCAAAGAGCTGCAAACCTTTCTGAATGACAAGCAGCTGGAGGTGAACCACTGGCAAACCCAGTGGGAAGGTCTGAAGCAGGAGTAGGAGGAGATGCAGAACCACACCAAGGTGCTGCAAACCTCCCTGAAAGTCAAGCAGCTGCAGGTGAACTGCTGGTAGGCCCAGTGCTACTGGTTGAGTGGGTAGCAGGAAGACCTGCAGACCCACACCAAGGAACTGCATACGTCCCTGAAGGACACACAGCTGGGGCCAATCCACTGGCAGGCTCGTTGGAAAGCCTGAAGTGGGAGCTGGAGGAGTTGCAGTCCCACACCAAGGAGTTGCAAACCTCCCTGAACGACAAGAGGCCGGAGGTGAACTGCTGGCAAGACCGGTGGGTAGGGTGGAAGTGGGAGCTGTAGGAGCTACATACCCACAACAAAGAGTTGCAAACCTCGCTGAAAGTCAAGCAGCTGCAGGTGAACTGCTGGTAGGCCCAGTGCTACTGGTTGAGTGGGCAGCAGGAAGACCTGCAGACCCACACCAAGGAACTGCATACGTCCCTGAAGGACACACAGCTGGGGATGAACCACTGGCAAGCTCAGTGAGTAGAGCTGAAGCAGGAGCTGGAGAAGCTACAGACCCACAACAAGGAGTTGCAAAACTCCCTGAACAACAAGAGGCTGGAGGTGAACTGCTGGCATGCGCAGTGGGAAGGGCTGAAGCCAGAGCAGGAGGAGTTGCATACCCACAGCAAGGGGCTGCAAACCTCACTTAACGACATGCAGCTGAAGGTGAAATGCTGGCAGGCCCAGTGCAACTGGATGAGGGGGGAGCAGGAGGAGCTGCAGACCCACATCAGGGTGTGGAAACATCCCTGAAGGCAAGCAGCTGGGGTTGAACTACGAGCAGGCTCAGTGGGAAGGGCTGAAGTGGGAGCTGCAGGAGCTGCACACCCACACTAAGAAGTTGCAAACCTCCCTGAACGACAAGCAGCTGGAAATGAACTGCTGGCATGCCCAGTGCATCTGGCTGAGGGCGGAGCACAGACCTGCAGACCAACACCAAGGAGCTGCAAACGGCCCTGAATGAGAAGAAGCTGGAGGTGAACCACCTGTAGGCCCAGTGAGAAAGGCTGAAGCAAGAGCAGGAGGAGCTGCATACCCACAGCAGGGGCTGCAAACCTCACTTAAAAACAGGTGGCTGGAGGTGAAATGCTGGTAGGCCCAGTGAACTGGATGAGGGGGGAGCAGGAGGAGCTGCAGCCCAAACCAAAGAGCTGCAAAGCTTTCTGAATGACAAGCAGCTGGAGGAGAACCACTGGCAAGCCCAGTGGGAAGGTCTGAAGCAGGAGTAGGAGGAGATGCAGAACCACACCAAGGTGCTGCAAACCTCCCTGAAAGTCAAGCAGCTGCAGGTGAACTGCTGTTAGGCCCAGTGCAACTGGTTGAGACGGTAGCAGGAGGAGCTGCAGACCCACACCAAGGAACTGCAAATGTCCCTGAAGGACTAGCAGCTGGAGGTGAACAGCTGGCATGCCCAGTGGGAAAGGCTGAAGCTGGAGCAGGAGGAGCTGCATACCCACACCAAGGAGCTGCAAACCTCACTTAACGACATGCAGCTGAAGGTGACATGCTGGCAGGCCCAGTGCAACTGGCAGAGGGAGGAGCAGGAGGAGCTGCAGCCCAAACCAAGAGCTGCAAACCTTTCTGAATGACAAGCAGCTGGAGGTGAAATGCTGGCAGGCCCAGTGAGAAAGGCTGAAGCCGGAGCAGGAGGAGCTGCATACCCACAAAAAAGGGGCTGCAAACCTCCCTGAAGAACATGCACCTGTAGGTGAAATGCTGGCAAACCAAGTGCAACTGGATGAGGGGGGAACAGGAGGAGCTGCAGACCCACATCGGGGTGTGGAAACATCTCTGAAGGACACGCAGCTGGGGTTGAACCACTAGCAGGCACAGTGGGAAGGGCTGAAGCGGGAGCTGGAGGAGCTGCACACCCACACTAAGAAGTTGCAAACCGCCCTGAACAACAAGCACCTGGACGTGAACTGCTGGCATGCCCAGTGCATCTGGCTGAGGGCGGAGCACAGACCTGCAGACCAACACCAAGGAGCTGCAAACAGCCCTGAATGACAAGCAGCTGGAGGTGAACCACCTGTAGGCCCAGTGCCAAAGGCTGAAGCAAGAGCAGGAGGAGCTGCAGACCCACCCCAGGAGCCAAAAAACTCCCTGAATGACAAGCAGCTGAAGGGAACTCCTGGCAGGCCCAGTGCAACTGGCTGATGGGGGAGCAGGAGGAGCTGCAGACCCACACCAATGAGCTGTAACCTCCCTGAATGACAAGCAGCTGGAAGTGAACCACTGGTAGGTCCAGAGGAAAGTTCTGAAGCGGGAGGAGGAGGAGCTACAGACCCACACCAAGGAGTTGCAAACCTCCCTGAAGGACAAGCAGCTGGAGGTGAAATGCTGGCAGGCCCAGTGGGAAGGGCTGAAGCTGGAACAGGGGAGCTGCATACCCACAGCAAGGGGCTGCAAACCTCACTTAACGACAGGCAGCTGGAGGTGAAATGCTGGCAGGCCCAGTGCATCTGGCTGAGTGGGGAGCAGGAGGAGCTGCAGACCCACACCAAGGAACTGCATACGTCCCTGAAGGACACCCAGCTGGGGCTGGACCACTGGCAGGCTCAGTGGGAAGGCCTGAAGTGGGAGCTGGAGGAGCTGCAGACCCACAACAAGGAGTTGAAAACCTCCCTGAACGACAAGCAGCTAGAGGTGAACTGCTGGCATGCCGAGTGCAACTGTTTGAGACGGTGGCAGGAGGAGCTGCAGACCCACACCGAGGAACTGCAAACGTCCCTGAAGGACACACAGCTGGGGTTGAACCACTGGAAGGCTCAGTGGGAAGGGTGAAGCAGGAGCAGGAGGTGATACAGAACCACAACAAGGGGCTGCAAACCTCCCTTAATGACAAGCAGCTGGAGATGAACTGCTGGCAGGCCCAGTGCATCTGGTTGAGTGGGTAGCAGGAGGAGCTGCAGAACCACACAAAGGAACTGCAAATGTCCCTAAAGGACACACAGCTGAGGTTGAACCACTGGCAGGCTCAGTGGGAAGGGCTGAAGGGAGAGATGGAGAAGCTAGAGACCCCCAACAAGGAGTTGCAAACCTCCCTGAAAAACAAGAGGCCGGAGGTGAACTGCTGGCATGCCCGGTGGGAAGGGCTGAAGCCTGAGCAGGAGGAGCTGTATACCCACAAAAAAGGGGCTGCAAACCTCACTTAACGACATGCAGCTGGAGGTGAAATGCTGCCAAGCCAAGTGCAACTGGATGAAGGGGGAGCAGGAGGAGCTGCAGACCCACATCAAGTTGTGGAAACATCCCTGAAGGACACGCAGCTGGAGGTGAACCACTGCAGGCACAGTGGGAAGGGCTGAAGCGAGAGCTGTAGGAGCTACAGACCCACAACAAGGAGTTACAAACCTTCCTGAACAACAAGCAGCTGGAGGTGAACTGCTGGCATGCCAAGTGCAACTGGTTGAGAGGGTAGCAGGAGTAGCTGCAGAACCACACAAAGGAACTGCTAACATCACTGAAGGACACAGAGCTGGGGTTGAACCACTGGCATGCCCGGTGGGAAGGGCTAAAGTGGAAGCCTGAGGAGCTGCATACCCACAACAGAAAGCTGCCAACCTCCCTGAATGACAAGAGGCTGGAGGTGAAATGCTGGCAGGCCCAGTGGGAAGGGCTGAAGCCGGAGCAGGAGGAGCTGCATACCCACAGCAAGGGGCTGCAAACCTCACTTAATGACATGCAGCTGGAGGTAAAATGCTGGCAGGCCCAGTGCAACTGGATGAGGGGGGAGCAGGAGGAACTGCAGACCCACATCGGGGTGTGGAAACATCCCTGAAGGTCACGCAGCTGGGGTTGAAGCACTAGCAGGTTCAGTGGGAAGGGCTGAAGCGGGAGCTGGAGGAGCTGCACACCCACACTAAGAAGTTGCAAACCTCCCTGAACGACAAGCAGCTGGACATGAATTGCTGGCATGCCCAGTGCATCTGGCTGAAGGCGGAGCACAGACCTGCAGACCAACACCAAGGAGCTGCAAACAGCCCTGAATGACAAGCAGCTGGAGGTGAACCACCTGTAGGCCCAGTGCCAAAGGCTGAAGCAAGAGCAGGAGGAGCTGCAGACCCACCCCAGGAGCCAAAAAACTCCCTGAATGAAAAGCAGCTGGAGGGAACTCCTGGCAGGCCCAGTGCAACTGGCTGATGGGGGAGCAGAAGGAGCTGCAGACCCACACCAATGAGCTGTAACCTCCCTGAATGACAAGCAGCTGGAAGTGAACCACTGGTAGGTCCAGAGGAAAGTTCTGAGCGGGAGGAGGAGAAGCTACAGACCCACACCAAGGAGTTGCAAACCTCCCTGAAGGACAAGCAGCTGAAGGTGACCTGCTGGCAGGCCCAGTGCAACTGGCTGAAGGGGGATCAGGAGGAGCTGCAGCCCAAACCAAAGAGCTGCAAACCTTTGTGAATGACAAGCAGCTGGAGGTGAAATGCTGGCAGGCCCAGTGTGAAAGGCTGAAGCCGGAGCAGGAGGAGCTGCATACCCACAAAAAAGGGGCTGCAAACCTCCCTGAAGGACATGCACCTGGAGGTGAAATGCTGGCAAACCAAGTGCAACTGGATGAGGGGGGAACAGGAGGAGCTGCAGACCCACATCGGGGTGTGGAAACATCTCTGAAGGACACGCAGCTGGGGTTGAACCACTAGCAGGCACAGTGGGAAGGGCTGAAGCGGGAGCTGGAGGAACTGCAGACCCACACTAAGAAGTTGCAAACCTCCCTGAACGACAAGCACCTGGACGTGAAATGCTGGCATGCCCAGTGCATCTGGCTGAGGGCGGAGCACAGACCTGCAGACCAGCACCAAGGAGCTGCAAACCTCCCTGAAAGACAAGCAGCTGGAGGGGACCTGCTGGTAGGAACAGTGCATCTGGCTCTGGGCTTAGCTGGAGGAGATGCAGACCCACAGCAAGGTGTTGCAAACCTCCCTGAACGACAAGCTGCCGGAGGTGAACTGCTTGCAGGCCCAGTGGTACTTGCTGAGGGGGTAGCAGGAGGACCTGCAGACCCACACCAAGGAACTGCAAACCTCCCTGAAGGATAAGCAGCTGTAGGTGAACTGCTGGTAGGCCAGTACAATTTTCTGAGGGGGGATCAGGAGGAGCTGCATACCTACAACAAGGAGCTGCAAACCCCCCTGAAGGACCAGCAGCTGGAGGTGAAATGCTGGTAGTCCCAGTGGGAAAGGCTGAAGAGGGAGCAGGAGGACATGCAGAACCACACCAAGGAGCTGCAAACCTCCCTGAACGTCAAGCAGCTACAGGTGAACTGCTGGTAGGCCCAGTGCAACTGGTTTAGTGGGTGGCAGGAAGACTTGCAGACCCACAACAAGGAACTGCATACGTCCCTGTAGGACACGCAGCTGGGGATAAACCACTGGCAGGATCAGTGGGAAGGCCTGAAGTGGGAGCTGGAGGAGCTGCAGACCCACAACAAGGAGTTGAAAACCTCCATGAACAACAAGCAGCTAGAGGTGAACTGCTGGCATGCCCAGTGCAACTGTTTGAGACGGTGGCAGGAGGAGCTGCAGACGCACACCGAGGAACTAAAAACGTCCCTGAAGGACACACAGCTGGGGTTGAACCACTGGCAGGCTCAGTGGGCAGGGTGAAGCAGGAGCAGGAGGAGATGCAGAACCACACAAAGGAGCTGCAAACCTCCCTGAACGACAAGCAGCTGGAGGTGACCTGCTGGCAGGCCCAGTGCAACTGGCTGAGGGGTGAGCAGGAGGAGCTGCAGCCCCGCACCAAAGAGCTGCAAACCTTTTTAAATGACAAGCAGCTGGAAGTGAACCACAGGCAGGCCCAGTGGGAAGGGCTGAAGTGGGAGCAGGAGGAGATGCAGAAGCACACCAAGGTGCTGCAAACATCCCTGAACGTCAACAGCTGCAGGTGAACTGCTTGTAGGCCCAGTGCAACTGGTTGAGTGGGTAACAGGAAGACCTGCAGACCCACACCAAGGAACTGCATACGTCCCTGAAGGACACGCAGCTGGGGCTGAACCACTGGCAGGATCAGTGGGAAGTCCTGAAGTGGGAGCTGGAGGAGCTGCAGACCCACACCAAGGAGTTGAAAACCTCCCTGAACGACAAGCAGCTAGAGGTGAACTGCTGGCATGCCCAGTGAAACTGTTTGACACGGTGGCAGGCGGAGCTGCAGACCCACACCAAGGAACTGCAAACGTCCCTGAAGGACACACAGCTGGGGTTGAACCACTGGCAGGCTCAGTGGGAAGGGTGAAGCAGGAGCAGGAGGTGATGCAGAACCACACAAAGGAGCTGCAAACTTCCCTGAACAACAAGCAGCTGGAGATGAACTGCTGGCATGCCCAGTGCAACTGGATGAGGGGGGAACAGGAGGAGCTGCAGACCCATATCGGGGTGAGGAAACATCCCTGAAGGACACGCAGCTGGGGTTGAACCACTAGCAGGCTCAGTGGGAAGGGCTGAAGCGGGAGCTGGAGGAGCTGCACACCCACACTAAGAAGTTGCAAACCTCCCTGAACGACAAGCAGCTGGACATGAACTGCTGGCATGCCCAGTGCATCTGGCTGAGGGCGGAGCACAGACCTGCAGACCAACACCAAGGAGCTGCAAACAGCCCTGAATGACAAGCAGCTGGAGGTGAACCACCTGTAGGCCCAGTGCCAAAGGCTGAAGCAAGAGCAGGAGGAGCTGCAGACCCACCCCAGGAGCCAAAAAACTCCCTGAATGACAAGCAGCTGGAGGGAACTCCTGGCAGGCCCAGTGCAACTGGCTGAGGGGGGAGCAGGAGGAGCTGCAGACCCACACCAATGAGCTGTAACCTCCCTGAATGACAAGCAGCTGGAAGTGAACCACTGGTAGGTCCAGAGGAAAGTTCTGAAGAGGGAGGAGGAGGAGCTACAGACCCACACCAAGGAGTTGCAAACCTCCCTGAAGGACAAGCAGCTGGAGGTGAAATGCTGGCAGGCCCAGTGGGAAGGGCTGAAGCTGGAGCAGGGGAGCTGCATACCCACAGCAAGGGGCTGCAAACCTCACTTAACGACAGGCAGCTGGAGGTGAAATGCTGGCAGGCCCAGTGCAGCTGGAAGAGGGGGGAGCAGGAGGAGCTGCAGACCCACATCGGGGTGTGGAAACATCCCTGAAGGACACGCAGCTAGGGTTAAACCACTAGCAGGCACAGTGGGAAGGGCTGAAGCGGGAGCTAGAGGAACTGCAGACCCACACTAAGAATTTGCAAACCTCCCTGAACGACAAGCACCTGGACGTGAAATGCTGGCATGCCCAGTGCATCTGGCTGAGGGCGGAGCACAGACCTGCAGACCAGCACCAAGGAGCTGCAAACCTCCCTGAAAGACAAGCAGCTGGAGGGAACCTGCTGGTAGGAACAGTGCATCTGGCTCTGGGCTTAGCTGGAGGAGATGCAGACCCACAGCGAGGTGTTGCAAACCTCCCTGAAGGATAAGCAGCTGTAGGTGAACTGCTGGTAGGCCAGTACAACTTTCTGAGGGGGGATCAGGAGGAGCTGCAGACCCACACCAAGGAGCTGCAAACCTCCCTGAATAACAAGCAGCAGGTGGTGAACCACTGGCAGGCCACGGGGGAAACGCTGAAGCAGGAGTAGGACGAGCTGCATACCTACAACAAGGAGCTGCAAACCTCCCTGAAGGACCAGCAGCTGGAGGTGAAATGCTGGTAGTCCCAGTGGGAAGGGCTGAAGAGGGAGCAGGAGGACATGCAGAACCACACCAAGGAGCTGCAAACCTCCCAGAATGTCAAGCAGCTGCAGGTGAACTGCTGGTAGGCCCAGTGCAACTGGTTTAGTGGGTGGCAGGAAGACTTGCAGACCCACAACAAGGAACTGCATACGTCCCTGTAGGACACGCAGCTGTGGATAAACCACTGGCAGGCTCAGTGGGAAGGCCTGAAGTGGGAGCTGGAGGAGCTGCAGACCCACAACAAGGAGTTGAAAACCTCCATGAACAACAAGCAGCTAGAGGTGAACTGCTGGCATGCCCAGTGCAACTGTTTGAGACGGTGGCAGGAGGAGCTGCAGACCCACACCGAGGAACTGCAAACGTCCCTGAAGGACACACAGCGGGGGTTGAACCACTGGCAGCCTCAGTGGGCAGGGTGAAGCAGGAGCAGGAGGAGATGCAGAACCACAACAAGGAGCTGCAAACCTCCCTGAACGACAAGCAGCTGGAGGTGACCTGCTGGCAGGCCCAGTGCAACTGGCGGAGGGGTGAGCAGGAGGAGCTGCAGCCCCGCACCAAAGAGCTGCAAACCTTTTTGAATGACAAGCAGCTGGAAGTGAACCACAGGCAGGCCCAGTGGGAAGGGTTGAAGTGGGAGCAGGAGGAGATGCAGAACCACACCAAGGTGCTGCAAACATCCCTGAACGTCAACAGCTGCAGGTGAACTGCTGGTAGGCCCAGTGCAACTGGTTGAGTGGGTAGCAGGAAGACCTGCAGACCCACACCAAGGAACTGCATACGTCCCTGTAGGACACACAGCTGGGGATAAATCACTGGCAGGATAAGTGGGAAGGCCTGAAGTGGGAGCTGGAGGAGCTGCAGACCCACACCAAGGAGTTGAAAACCTCCCTGAAGGACAATCAGCTGGAGGTGAACTGCTGGCATGCCCAGTGAAACTGTTTGAGACGGTGGCAGGAGGAGCTGCAGACCCACACTGAGGAACTGCAAACGTCCCTGAAGGACACACAGCTGGGGTTGAACCACTGGCAGGCTCAGTGGGAAGGGTGAAGCAGGAGCAGGAGGTGATGCAGAACCACACCAAGGAGCTGCAAACCTCCCTGAACGACAAGCAGCTGGAGATGACTGCTGGCAGGCCCAGTGCAACTGGATGAGAGGGGAGCAGGAGGAGATGCACACCCACATCAGGGTGTGGAAACATCCCTGAAGGACACGCAGCTGGGGTTGAACCACTAGCAGGCTCAGTGGGAAGGGCTGAAGCGGGAGCTGGAGGAGCTGCACACCCACACTAAGAAGTTGCAAACCTCCCTGAACGACAAGCAGCTGGACATGAACTGCTGGCATGCCCAGTGCATCTGTCTGAGGGGCGGAGCACAGACCTATAGACCAACACCAAGGAGCTGCAAACAGCCCTGTATGACAAGCAGCTGGAGGTGAACCACCTGTAGGCCCAGTGCCAAAGGCTGAAGCAAGAGCAGGAGGAGCTGCAGACCCACCCCAGGAGCCAAAAAACTCCCTGAATGACAAGCAGCTGCAGGGAACTCCTGGCAGGCCCAGTGCAACTGGCTGATGGGGGAGCAGAAGGAGCTGCAGACCCACACCAATGAGCTGTAACCTCCCTGAATGACAAGCAGCTGGAAGTGAACCACTGGTAGGTCCAGAGGAAAGTTCTGAAGAGGGAGGAGGAGGAGCTACAGACCCACACCAAGGAGTTGCAAACCTCCCTGAAGGACAAGCAGCTGGAGGTGAAATGCTGGCAGGCCCAGTGGGAAGGGCTGAAGCTGGAGTAGGAGGAGCTGCATACCCACAGCAAGCAGCTGCAAACCTCACTTAAAGACATGCAGCTGATGGTGACCTGCTGGCAGGCCCAGTGCAACTGGCTGAGTGGGGAGCAGGAGGAGCTGCAGCCCCAAACAAAAGAGCTGCAGAATTTTCTGAATGACAAGCAGCTGCAGGTGAAATGCTGGCAGGCCCATTGGGAAGGGCTGAAACCGGAGCAGGAGGAGCTGCACACCCACAAAAAAGGGGCTGCAAACCTCCCTGAAGGACATGCAGCTAGAGGTGTAATGCTGGCAAACCCAGTGCAACTTGCTGAGGGTGGAGCAGGAGGACCTGCAGACCCACATCGGGGTGTGGAAACATCCCTGAAGGACACGCAGCTGGGGTTGAACCACTAGTAGGCTCAGTGGGAAGGGCTGAAGCGGGAGATGGAGGAGCTGCACACCCACACTAAGAAGTCTCAAACCTCCCTGAACGACAAGCAGCTGGAAATGAACTGCTGGCATGCCCAGTGCATCTGGCTGGTGCAGAGCACAGACCTGCAGACCAACACCAAGGAGCTGCAAACCGCCCTGAATGAGAAGCAGCTGGAGGTGAACCACCTGTAGGCCCAGTACGAAACGCTGAAGCAAGAGCAGGAGAAGCTGCAGACCCACCCCAGGAGCTAAAAATTTCCCTGAATGACAAGCAGCTGGAGGAAACTCCTGGCAGGCCAAGTGCAACTGACTGATGGGGGAGCAGGAGGAGCTGCAGCCCCACACCAAGAGCTGCAAACCTTTCTGAATGACAAGCAGCTGGAGGTGAACCACTGGCAAACCCAGTGGGAAGGTCTGAAGCAGGAGTAGGAGGAGATGCAGAACCACACCAAGGTGCTGCAAACCTCCCTGAAAGTCAAGCAGCTGCAGGTGAACTGCTGGTAGGCCCAGTGCTACTGGTTGAGTGGGTAGCAGGAAGACCTGCAGACCCACACCAAGGAACTGCATACGTCCCTGAAGGACACACAGCTGGGGCCAATCCACTGGCAGGCTCGTTGGAAAGCCTGAAGTGGGAGCTGGAGGAGTTGCAGTCCCACACCAAGGAGTTGCAAACCTCCCTGAACGACAAGAGGCCGGAGGTGAACTGCTGGCAAGACCGGTGGGTAGGGTGGAAGTGGGAGCTGTAGGAGCTACATACCCACAACAAAGAGTTGCAAACCTCGCTGAAAGTCAAGCAGCTGCAGGTGAACTGCTGGTAGGCCCAGTGCTACTGGTTGAGTGGGTAGCAGGAAGACCTGCAGACCCACACCAAGGAACTGCATACGTCCCTGAAGGACACACAGCTGGGGATGAACCACTGGCAGGCTCAGTGAGTAGAGCTGAAGCAGGAGCTGGAGAAGCTACAGACCCACAACAAGGAGTTGCAAAACTCCCTGAACAACAAGAGGCTGGAGGTGAACTGCTGGCATGCGCAGTGGGAAGGGCTGAAGCCAGAGCAGGAGGAGTTGCATACCCACAGCAAGGGGCTGCAAACCTCACTTAACGACATGCAGCTGAAGGTGAAATGCTGGCAGGCCCAGTGCAACTGGATGAGGGGGGAGCAGGAGGAGCTGCAGACCCACATCAGGGTGTGGAAACATCCCTGAAGGCAAGCAGCTGGGGTTGAACTACGAGCAGGCTCAGTGGGAAGGGCTGAAGTGGGAGCTGCAGGAGCTGCACACCCACACTAAGAAGTTGCAAACCTCCCTGAACGACAAGCAGCTGGAAATGAACTGCTGGCATGCCCAGTGCATCTGGCTGAGGGCGGAGCACAGACCTGCAGACCAACACCAAGGAGCTGCAAACGGCCCTGAATGAGAAGAAGCTGGAGGTGAACCACCTGTAGGCCCAGTGAGAAAGGCTGAAGCAAGAGCAGGAGGAGCTGCATACCCACAGCAGGGGCTGCAAACCTCACTTAAAAACAGGTGGCTGGAGGTGAAATGCTGGTAGGCCCAGTGAACTGGATGAGGGGGGAGCAGGAGGAGCTGCAGCCCAAACCAAAGAGCTGCAAAGCTTTCTGAATGACAAGCAGCTGGAGGAGAACCACTGGCAAGCCCAGTGGGAAGGTCTGAAGCAGGAGTAGGAGGAGATGCAGAACCACACCAAGGTGCTGCAAACCTCCCTGAAAGTCAAGCAGCTGCAGGTGAACTGCTGTTAGGCCCAGTGCAACTGGTTGAGACGGTAGCAGGAGGAGCTGCAGACCCACACCAAGGAACTGCAAATGTCCCTGAAGGACTAGCAGCTGGAGGTGAACAGCTGGCATGCCCAGTGGGAAAGGCTGAAGCTGGAGCAGGAGGAGCTGCATACCCACACCAAGGAGCTGCAAACCTCACTTAACGACATGCAGCTGAAGGTGACATGCTGGCAGGCCCAGTGCAACTGGCAGAGGGAGGAGCAGGAGGAGCTGCAGCCCAAACCAAGAGCTGCAAACCTTTCTGAATGACAAGCAGCTGGAGGTGAAATGCTGGCAGGCCCAGTGAGAAAGGCTGAAGCCGGAGCAGGAGGAGCTGCATACCCACAAAAAAGGGGCTGCAAACCTCCCTGAAGAACATGCACCTGTAGGTGAAATGCTGGCAAACCAAGTGCAACTGGATGAGGGGGGAACAGGAGGAGCTGCAGACCCACATCGGGGTGTGGAAACATCTCTGAAGGACACGCAGCTGGGGTTGAACCACTAGCAGGCACAGTGGGAAGGGCTGAAGCGGGAGCTGGAGGAGCTGCACACCCACACTAAGAAGTTGCAAACCGCCCTGAACAACAAGCACCTGGACGTGAACTGCTGGCATGCCCAGTGCATCTGGCTGAGGGCGGAGCACAGACCTGCAGACCAACACCAAGGAGCTGCAAACAGCCCTGAATGACAAGCAGCTGGAGGTGAACCACCTGTAGGCCCAGTGCCAAAGGCTGAAGCAAGAGCAGGAGGAGCTGCAGACCCACCCCAGGAGCCAAAAAACTCCCTGAATGACAAGCAGCTGAAGGGAACTCCTGGCAGGCCCAGTGCAACTGGCTGATGGGGGAGCAGGAGGAGCTGCAGACCCACACCAATGAGCTGTAACCTCCCTGAATGACAAGCAGCTGGAAGTGAACCACTGGTAGGTCCAGAGGAAAGTTCTGAAGCGGGAGGAGGAGGAGCTACAGACCCACACCAAGGAGTTGCAAACCTCCCTGAAGGACAAGCAGCTGGAGGTGAAATGCTGGCAGGCCCAGTGGGAAGGGCTGAAGCTGGAACAGGGGAGCTGCATACCCACAGCAAGGGGCTGCAAACCTCACTTAACGACAGGCAGCTGGAGGTGAAATGCTGGCAGGCCCAGTGCATCTGGCTGAGTGGGGAGCAGGAGGAGCTGCAGACCCACACCAAGGAACTGCATACGTCCCTGAAGGACACCCAGCTGGGGCTGGACCACTGGCAGGCTCAGTGGGAAGGCCTGAAGTGGGAGCTGGAGGAGCTGCAGACCCACAACAAGGAGTTGAAAACCTCCCTGAACGACAAGCAGCTAGAGGTGAACTGCTGGCATGCCGAGTGCAACTGTTTGAGACGGTGGCAGGAGGAGCTGCAGACCCACACCGAGGAACTGCAAACGTCCCTGAAGGACACACAGCTGGGGTTGAACCACTGGAAGGCTCAGTGGGAAGGGTGAAGCAGGAGCAGGAGGTGATACAGAACCACAACAAGGGGCTGCAAACCTCCCTTAATGACAAGCAGCTGGAGATGAACTGCTGGCAGGCCCAGTGCATCTGGTTGAGTGGGTAGCAGGAGGAGCTGCAGAACCACACAAAGGAACTGCAAATGTCCCTAAAGGACACACAGCTGAGGTTGAACCACTGGCAGGCTCAGTGGGAAGGGCTGAAGGGAGAGATGGAGAAGCTAGAGACCCCCAACAAGGAGTTGCAAACCTCCCTGAAAAACAAGAGGCCGGAGGTGAACTGCTGGCATGCCCGGTGGGAAGGGCTGAAGCCTGAGCAGGAGGAGCTGTATACCCACAAAAAAGGGGCTGCAAACCTCACTTAACGACATGCAGCTGGAGGTGAAATGCTGCCAAGCCAAGTGCAACTGGATGAAGGGGGAGCAGGAGGAGCTGCAGACCCACATCAAGTTGTGGAAACATCCCTGAAGGACACGCAGCTGGAGGTGAACCACTGCAGGCACAGTGGGAAGGGCTGAAGCGAGAGCTGTAGGAGCTACAGACCCACACCAAGGAGTTACAAACCTTCCTGAACGACAAGCAGCTGGAGGTGAACTGCTGGCATGCCAAGTGCAAATGGTTGAGAGGGTAGCAGGAGTAGCTGCAGAACCACACAAAGGAACTGCTAACATCACTGAAGGACACAGAGCTGGGGTTGAACCACTGGCATGCCCGGTGGGAAGGGCTAAAGTGGGAGCCTGAGGAGCTGCATACCCACAACAGAAAGCTGCCAACCTCCCTGAATGACAAGAGGCTGGAGGTGAAATGCTGGCAGGCCCAGTGGGAAGGGCTGAAGCCGGAGCAGGAGGAGCTGCATACCCACAGCAAGGGGCTGCAAACCTCACTTAATGACATGCAGCTGGAGGTAAAATGCTGGCAGGCCCAGTGCAACTGGATGAGGGGGGAGCAGGAGGAACTGCAGACCCACATCGGGGTGTGGAAACATCACTGAAGGTCACGCAGCTGGGGTTGAACCACTAGCAGGCTCAGTGGGAAGGGCTGAAGCGGGAGCTGGAGGAGCTGCACACCCACACTAAGAAGTTGCAAACCTCCCTGAACGACAAGCAGCTGGACATGAACTGCTGGCATGCCCAGTGCATCTGGCTGAGGGCGGAGCACAGACCTGCAGACCAACACCAAGGAGCTGCAAACAGCCCTGAATGACAAGCAGCTGGAGGTGAACCACCTGTAGGCCCAGTGCCAAAGGCTGAAGCAAGAGCAGGAGGAGCTGCAGACCCACCCCAGGAGCCAAAAAACTCCCTGAATGACAAGCAGCTGGAGGGAACTCCTGGCAGGCCCAGTGCAACTGGCTGATGGGGGAGCAGAAGGAGCTGCAGACCCACACCAATGAGCTGTAACCTCCCTGAATGACAAGCAGCTGGAAGTGAACCACTGGTAGGTCCAGAGGAAAGTTCTGAAGCGGGAGGAGGAGAAGCTACAGACCCACACCAAGGAGTTGCAAACCTCCCTGAAGGACAGCAGCTGAAGGTGACCTGCTGGCAGGCCCAGTGCAACTGGCTGAGTGGGGAGCAGGAGGAGCTGCAGCCCAAACCAAAGAGCTGCAAACCTTTGTGAATGACAAGCAGCTGGAGGTGAAATGCTGGCAGGCCCAGTGTGAAAGGCTGAAGCCGGAGCAGGAGGAGCTGCATACCCACAAAAAAGGGGCTGCAAACCTCCCTGAAGGACATGCACCTGGAGGTGAAATGCTGGCAAACCAAGTGCAACTGGATGAGGGGGGAACAGGAGGAGCTGCAGACCCACATCGGGGTGTGGAAACATCTCTGAAGGACACGCAGCTGGGGTTGAACCACTAGCAGGCACAGTGGGAAGGGCTGAAGCGGGAGCTGGAGGAACTGCAGACCCACACTAAGAAGTTGCAAACCTCCCTGAACGACAAGCACCTGGACGTGAAATGCTGGCATGCCCAGTGCATCTGGCTGAGGGCGGAGCACAAACCTGCAGACCAGCACCAAGGAGCTGCAAACCTCCCTGAAAGACAAGCAGCTGGAGGGGACCTGCTGGTAGGAACACTGCATCTGGCTCTGGGCTTAGCTGGAGGAGATGCAGACCCACAGCAAGGTGTTGCAAACCTCCCTGAACGACAAGCTGCCGGAGGTGAACTGCTTGCAGGCCCAGTGGTACTTGCTGAGGGGGTAGCAGGAGGACCTGCAGACCCACACCAAGGAACTGCAAACCTCCCTGAAGGATAAGCAGCTGTAGGTGAACTGCTGGTAGGCCAGTACAATTTTCTGAGGGGGGATCAGGAGGAGCTGCATACCTACAACAAGGAGCTGCAAACCTCCCTGAAGGACCAGCAGCTGGAGGTGAAATGCTGGTAGTCCCAGTGGGAAAGGCTGAAGAGGGAGCAGGAGGACATGCAGAACCACACCAAGGAGCTGCAAACCTCCCTGAACGTCAAGCAGCTACAGGTGAACTGCTGGTAGGCCCAGTGCAACTGGTTTAGTGGGTGGCAGGAAGACTTGCAGACCCACAACAAGGAACTGCATACGTCCCTGTAGGACACGCAGCTGGGGATAAACCACTGGCAGGCTCAGTGGGAAGGCCTGAAGTGGGAGCTGGAGGAGCTGCAGACCCACAACAAGGAGTTGAAAACCACCATGAACAACAAGCAGCTAGAGGTGAACTGCTGGCATGCCCAGTGCAACTGTTTGAGACGGTGGCAGGAGGAGCTGCAGACGCACACCGAGGAACTAAAAACGTCCCTGAAGGACACACAGCTGGGGTTGAACCACTGGCAGGCTCAGTGGGCAGGGTGAAGCAGGAGCAGGAGGAGATGCAGAACCACACAAAGGAGCTGCAAACCTCCCTGAACGACAAGCAGCTGGAGGTGACCTGCTGGCAGGCCCAGTGCAACTGGCTGAGGGGTGAGCAGGAGGAGCTGCAGCCCCGCACCAAAGAGCTGCAAACCTTTTTAAATGACAAGCAGCTGGAAGTGAACCACAGGCAGGCCCAGTGGGAAGGGCTGAAGTGGGAGCAGGAGGAGATGCAGAACCACACCAAGGTGCTGCAAACATCCCTGAACGTCAACAGCTGCAGGTGAACTGCTTTTAGGCCCAGTGCAACTGGTTGAGTGGGTAACAGGAAGACCTGCAGACCCACACCAAGGAACTGCATACGTCCCTGAAGGACACGCAGCTGGGGCTGAACCACTGGCAGGATCAGTGGGAAGTCCTGAAGTGGGAGCTGGAGGAGCTGCAGACCCACACCAAGGAGTTGAAAACCTCCCTGAACGACAAGCAGCTAGAGGTGAACTGCTGGCATGCCCAGTGAAACTGTTTGACACGGTGGCAGGCGGAGCTGCAGACCCACACCAAGGAACTGCAAACGTCCCTGAAGGACACACAGCTGGGGTTGAACCACTGGCAGGCTCAGTGGGAAGGGTGAAGCAGGAGCAGGAGGTGATGCAGAACCACACAAAGGAGCTGCAAACTTCCCTGAACGACAAGCAGCTGGAGATGAACTGCTGGCATGCCCAGTGCAACTGGATGAGGGGGGAACAGGAGGAGCTGCAGACCCATATCGGGGTGAGGAAACATCCCTGAAGGACACGCAGCTGGGGTTGAACCATTAGCAGGCTCAGTGGGAAGGGCTGAAGCGGGAGCTGGAGGAGCTGCACACCCACACTAAGAAGTTGCAAACCTCCCTGAACGACAAGCAGCTGGACATGAACTGCTGGCATGCCCAGTGCATCTGGCTGAGGGCGGAGCACAGACCTGCAGACCAACACCAAGGAGCTGCAAACAGCCCTGAATGACAAGCAGCTGGAGGTGAACCACCTGTAGGCCCAGTGCCAAAGGCTGAAGCAAGAGCAGGAGGAGCTGCAGACCCACCCCAGGAGCCAAAAAACTCCCTGAATGACAAGCAGCTGGAGGGAACTCCTGGCAGGCCCAGTGCAACTGGCTGAGGGGGGAGCAGGAGGAGCTGCAGACCCACACCAATGAGCTGTAACCTCCCTGAATGACAAGCAGCTGGAAGTGAACCACTGGTAGGTCCAGAGGAAAGTTCTGAAGAGGGAGGAGGAGGAGCTACAGACCCACACCAAGGAGTTGCAAACCTCCCTGAAGGACAAGCAGCTGGAGGTGAAATGCTGGCAGGCCCAGTGGGAAGGGCTGAAGCTGGAGCAGGGGAGCTGCATACCCACAGCAAGGGGCTGCAAACCTCACTTAACGACAGGCAGCTGGAGGTGAAATGCTGGCAGGCCCAGTGCAGCTGGAAGAGGGGGGAGCAGGAGGAGCTGCAGACCCACATCGGGGTGTGGAAACATCCCTGAAGGACACGCAGCTAGGGTTAAACCACTAGCAGGCACAGTGGGAAGGGCTGAAGCGGGAGCTAGAGGAACTGCAGACCCACACTAAGAATTTGCAAACCTCCCTGAACGACAAGCACCTGGACGTGAAATGCTGGCATGCCCAGTGCATCTGGCTGAGGGCGGAGCACAGACCTGCAGACCAGCACCAAGGAGCTGCAAACCTCCCTGAAAGACAAGCAGCTGGAGGGAACCTGCTGGTAGGAACAGTGCATCTGGCTCTGGGCTTAGCTGGAGGAGATGCAGACCCACAGCGAGGTGTTGCAAACCTCCCTGAAGGATAAGCAGCTGTAGGTGAACTGCTGGTAGGCCAGTACAACTTTCTGAGGGGGGATCAGGAGGAGCTGCAGACCCACACCAAGGAGCTGCAAACCTCCCTGAATAACAAGCAGCAGGTGGTGAACCACTGGCAGGCCACAGGGGAAGCGCTGAAGCAGGAGTAGGACGAGCTGCATACCTACAACAAGGAGCTGCAAACCTCCCTGAAGGACCAGCAGCTGGAGGTGAAATGCTGGTAGTCCCAGTGGGAAGGGCTGAAGAGGGAGCAGGAGGACATGCAGAACCACACCAAGGAGCTGCAAACCTCCCAGAACGTCAAGCAGCTGCAGGTGAACTGCTGGTAGGCCCAGTGCAACTGGTTTAGTGGGTGGCAGGAAGACTTGCAGACCCACAACAAGGAACTGCATACGTCCCTGTAGGACACGCAGCTGGGGATAAACCACTGGCAGGCTCAGTGGGAAGGCCTGAAGTGGGAGCTGGAGGAGCTGCAGACCCACAACAAGGAGTTGAAAACCTCCATGAACAACAAGCAGCTAGAGGTGAACTGCTGGCATGCCCAGTGCAACTGTTTGAGACGGTGGCAGGAGGAGCTGCAGACCCACACCGAGGAACTGCAAACGTCCCTGAAGGACACACAGCGGGGTTGAACCACTGGCAGCCTCAGTGGACAGGGTGAAGCAGGAGCAGGAGGAGATGCAGAACCACAACAAGGAGCTGCAAACCTCCCTGAACGACAAGCAGCTGGAGGTGACCTGCTGGCAGGCCCAGTGCAACTGGCAGAGGGGTGAGCAGGAGGAGCTGCAGCCCCGCACCAAAGAGCTGCAAACCTTTTTGAATGACAAGCAGCTGGAAGTGAACCACAGGCAGGCCCAGTGGGAAGGGTTGAAGTGGGAGCAGGAGGAGATGCAGAACCACACCAAGGTGCTGCAAACATCCCTGAACGTCAACAGCTGCAGGTGAACTGCTGGTAGGCCCAGTGCAACTGGTTGAGTGGGTAGCAGGAAGACCTGCAGACCCACACCAAGGAACTGCATACGTCCCTGTAGGACACACAGCTGGGGATAAATCACAGGCAGGATAAGTGGGAAGGCCTGAAGTGGGAGCTGGAGGAGCTGCAGACCCACACCAAGGAGTTGAAAACCTCCCTGAAGGACAATCAGCTGGAGGTGAACTGCTGGCATGCCCAGTGAAACTGTTTGAGACGGTGGCAGGAGGAGCTGCAGACCCACACTGAGGAACTGCAAACGTCCCTGAAGGACACACAGCTGGGGTTGAACCACTGGCAGGCTCAGTGGGAAGGGTGAAGCAGGAGCAGGAGGAGATGCAGAACCACACCAAGGAGCTGCAAACTTCCCTGAACGACAAGCAGCTGGAGATGAACTGCTGGCAGGCCCAGTGCAACTGGATGAGAGGGGAGCAGGAGGAGATGCACACCCACATCAGGGTGTGGAAACATCCCTGAAGGACACGCAGCTGGGGTTGAACCACTAGCAGGCTCAGTGGGAAGGGCTGAAGCGGGAGCTGGAGGAGCTGCACACCCACACTAAGAAGTTGCAAACCTCCCTGAACGACAAGCAGCTGGACATGAACTGCTGGCATGCCCAGTGCATCTGTCTGAGGGGCGGAGCACAGACCTATAGACCAACACCAAGGAGCTGCAAACAGCCCTGTATGACAAGCAGCTGGAGGTGAACCACCTGTAGGCCCAGTGCCAAAGGCTGAAGCAAGAGCAGGAGGAGCTGCAGACCCACCCCAGGAGCCAAAAAACTCCCTGAATGACAAGCAGCTGCAGGGAACTCCTGGCAGGCCCAGTGCAACTGGCTGATGGGGGAGCAGAAGGAGCTGCAGACCCACACCAATGAGCTGTAACCTCCCTGAATGACAAGCAGCTGGAAGTGAACCACTGGTAGGTCCAGAGGAAAGTTCTGAAGAGGGAGGAGGAGGAGCTACAGACCCACACCAAGGAGTTGCAAACCTCCCTGAAGGACAAGCAGCTGGAGGTGAAATGCTGGCAGGCCCAGTGGGAAGGGCTGAAGCTGGAGTAGGAGGAGCTGCATACCCACAGCAAGGGGCTGCAAACCTCACTTAAAGACATGCAGCTGATGGTGACCTGCTGGCAGGCCCAGTGCAACTGGCTGAGTGGGGAGCAGGAGGAGCTGCAGCCCCAAACAAAAGAGCTGCAGAATTTTCTGAATGACAAGCAGCTGCAGGTGAAATGCTGGCAGGCCCATTGGGAAGGGCTGAAACCGGAGCAGGAGGAGCTGCACACCCACAAAAAAGGGGCTGCAAACCTCCCTGAAGGACATGCAGCTAGAGGTGTAATGCTGGCAAACCCAGTGCAACTTGCTGAGGGTGGAGCAGGAGGACCTGCAGACCCACATCGGGGTGTGGAAACATCCCTGAAGGACACGCAGCTGGGGTTGAACCACTAGTAGGCTCAATGGGAAGGGCTGAAGCGGGAGATGGAGGAGCTGCACACCCACACTAAGAAGTCTCAAACCTCCCTGAACGACAAGCAGCTGGAAATGAACTGCTGGCATGCCCAGTGCATCTGGCTGGTGCAGAGCACAGACCTGCAGACCAACACCAAGGAGCTGCAAACCGCCCTGAATGAGAAGCAGCTGGAGGTGAACCACCTGTAGGCCCAGTACGAAACGCTGAAGCAAGAGCAGGAGAAGCTGCAGACCCACCCCAGGAGCTAAAAAATTCCCTGAATGACAAGCAGCTGGAGGAAACTCCTGGCAGGCCAAGTGCAACTGACTGATGGGGGAGCAGGAGGAGCTGCAGCCCCACATCAAGAGCTGCAAACCTTTCTGAATGACAAGCAGCTGGAGGTGAACCACTGGCAAACCCAGTGGGAAGGTCTGAAGCAGGAGTAGGAGGAGATGCAGAACCACACCAAGGTGCTGCAAACCTCCCTGAAAGTCAAGCAGCTGCAGGTGAACTGCTGGTAGGCCCAGTGCTACTGGTTGAGTGGGTAGCAGGAAGACCTGCAGACCCACACCAAGGAACTGCATACGTCCCTGAAGGACACGCAGCTGGGGCTGAACCACTGGCTGGATCAGTGGGAAGTCCTGAAGTGGGAGCTGGAGGAGCTGCAGACCCACACCAAGGAGTTGAAAACCTCCCTGAACGACAAGCAGCTAGAGGTGAACTGCTGGCATGCCCAGTGCAACTGGATGAGGGGGGAACAGGAGGAGCTGCAGACCCATATCAGGGTGAGGAAACATCCCTGAAGGACACGCAGCTGGGGTTGAACCACTAGCAGGTTCAGTGGGAAGGGCTGAAGCGGGAGCTGGAGGAGCTGCACACCCACACTAAGAAGTTGCAAACCTCCCTGAACGACAAGCAGCTGGACATGAACTGCTGGCATGCCCAGTGCATCTGGCTGAGGGCGGAGCACAGACCTGCAGACCAACACCAAGGAGCTGCAAACAGCCCTGAATGACAAGCAGCTGGAGGTGAACCACCTGTAGGTCCAGTGCCAAAGGCTGAAGAAGAGCAGGAGGAGCTGCAGACCCACCCCAGGAGCCAAAAAACTCCCTGAATGACAAGCAGCTGCAGGGAACTCCTGGCAGGCCCAGTGCAACTGCCTGATGGGGGAGCAGGAGGAGCTGCAGACCCACACCAATGAGCTGTAACCTCCCTGAATGACAAGCAGCTGGAAGTGAACCACTGGTAGGTCAAGAGGAAAGTTCTGAAGAGGGAGGAGGAGGAGCTACAGACCCACACCAAGGAGTTGCAAACCTCCCTGAAGGACAAGCAGCTGGAGGTGAAATGCTGGCAGGCCCAGTGGGAAGGGCTGAAGCTGGAGCAGGGGAGCTGCATACCCACAGCAAGGGGCTGCAAACCTCACTTAACGACAGGCAGCTGGAGGTGAAATGCTGGCAGGCCCTGTGCAGCTGGATGAGGGGGGAGCAGGAGGAGCTGCAGACCCACATCAGGGTGTGGAAACATCCCTGAAGGACACGCAGCTAGGGTTAAACCACTAGCAGGCACAGTGGGAAGGGCTGAAGCGGGAGCTAGAGGAACTGCAGACCCACACTAAGAATTTGCAAACCTCCCTGAACGACAAGCACCTGGACGTGAAATGCTGGCATGCCCAGTGCATCTGGCTGAGGGCGGAGCACAGACCTGCAGACCAGCACCAAGGAGCTGCAAACCTCCCTGAAAGACAAGCAGCTGGAGGGAACCTGCTGGTAGGAACAGTGCAACTGGCTCTGGGCTTAGCTGGAGGAGATGCAGACCCACAGCGAGGTGTTGCAAACCTCCCTGAAGGATAAGCAGCTGTAGGTGAACTGCTGGTAGGCCAGTACAACTTTCTGAGGGGGGATCAGGAGGAGCTGCAGACCCACACCAAGGAGCTGCAAACCTCCCTGAATAACAAGCAGCAGCAGGTGGTGAACCACTGGCAGGCCACGGGGGAAGCGCTGAAGCAGGAGTAGGACGAGCTGCATACCTACAACAAGGAGCTGCAAACCTCCCTGAAGGACCAGCAGCTGGAGGTGAAATGCTGGTAGTCCCAGTGGGAAGGGCTGAAGAGGGAGCAGGAGGACATGCAGAACCACACCAAGGAGCTGCAAACCTCCCTGAACGTCAAGCAGCTGCAGGTGAACTGCTGGTAGGCCCAGTGCAACTGGTTTAGTGGGTGGCAGGAAGACTTGCAGACCCACAACAAGGAACTGCATACGTCCCTGTAGGACACGCAGCTGGGGATAAACCACTGGCAGGCTCAGTGGGAAGGCCTGAAGTGGGAGCTGGAGGAGCTGCAGACCCACAACAAGGAGTTGAAAACCTCCATGAACAACAAGCAGCTAGAGGTGAACTGCTGGCATGCCCAGTGCAACAGTTTGAGACGGTGGCAGGAGGAGCTGCAGACCCACACCGAGGAACTGCAAACGTCCCTGAAGGACACACAGCGGGGGTTGAACCACTGGCAGCCTCAGTGGGCAGGGTGAAGCAGGAGCAGGAGGAGATGCAGAACCACACCAAGGAGCTGCAAACCTCCCTGAACGACAAGCAGCTGGAGGTGACCTGCTGGCAGGCCCAGTGCAACTGGCGGAGGGGTGAGCAGGAGGAGCTGCAGCCCCGCACCAAAGAGCTGCAAACCTTTTTGAATGACAAGCAGCTGGAAGTGAACCACAGGCAGGCCCAGTGTGAAGGGTTGAAGTGGGAGCAGGAGGAGATGCAGAACCACACCAAGGAGCTGCAAACCTCCCTGAACGACAAGCAGCTGGAGATGAACTGCTGGCAGGCCCAGTGCAACTGGATGAGAGGGGAGCAGGAGGAGATGCACACCCACATCGGGGTGTGGAAACATCCCTGAAGGACACGCAGCTGGGGTTGAACCACTAGCAGGCTCAGTGGGAAGGGCTGAAGCGGGAGCTGGAGGAGCTGCACACTCACACTAAGAAGTTGCAAACCTCCCTGAACGACAAGCAGCTGGACATGAACTGCTGGCAGGCCCAGTGCAACTGGATGAGAGGGGAGCAGGAGGAGATGCACACCCACATCAGGGTGTGGAAACATCCCTGAAGGACACGCAGCTGGGGTTGAACCACTAGCAGGCTCAGTGGGAAGGGCTGAAGCGGGAGCTGGAGGAGCTGCACACCCACACTAAGAAGTTGCAAACCTCCCTGAACGACAAGCAGCTGGACACGAACTGCTGGCATGCCCAGTGCATCTGGCTGAGGGCGGAGCACAGACCTGCAGACCAACACCAAGGAGCTGCAAACAGCCCTGAATGACAAGCAGCTGGAGGTGAACCACCTGTAGGCCCAGTGCCAAAGGCTGAAGCAAGAGCAGGAGGAGCTGCAGACCCACCCCAGGAGCCAAAAAACTCCCTGAATGACAAGCAGCTGCAGGGAACTCCTGGCAGGCCCAGTGCAACTGGCTGATGGGGGAGCAGAAGGAGCTGCAGACCCACACCAATGAGCTGTAACCTCCCTGAATGACAAGCAGCTGGAAGTGAACCACTGGTAGGTCCAGAGGAAAGTTCTGAAGAGGGAGGAGGAGGAGCTACAGACCCACACCAAGGAGTTGCAAACCTCCCTGAAGGACAAGCAGCTGGAGGTGAAATGCTGGCAGGCCCAGTGGGAAGGGCTGAAGCTGGAGTAGGAGGAGCTGCATACCCACAGCAAGGGGCTGCAAACCTCACTTAAGGACATGCAGCTGATGGTGACCTGCTGGCAGGCCCAGTGCAACTGGCTGAGTGGGGAGCAGGAGGAGCTGCAGCCCCAAACAAAAGAGCTGCAGACTTTTCTGAATGACAAGCAGCTGCAGGTGAAATGCTGGCAGGCCCAGTGGGAAGGGCTGAAACCGGAGCAGGAGGAGCTGCACACCCACAAAAAAGGGGCTGCAAACCTCCCTGAAGGACATGCAGCTAGAGGTGTAATGCTGGCAAACCCAGTGCAACTTGCTGAGGGTGGAACAGGAGGACCTGCAGACCCACATCGGGGTGTGGAAACATCCCTGAAGGACAAGCAGCTGGGGTTGAACCACTAGCAGGCTCAGTGGGAAGGGCGGAAGCGGGAGCTGGAGGAACTGCAGACCCACACCAAGAAGTTGCAAACCTCCCTGAACGACAAGCACCTGGACGTGAACTGCTGGCATGCCCAGTGCATCTGGCTGAGGGCAGAGCACAGACCTGCAGACCAGCACCAAGGAGCTGCAAACCTTTCTGAATGACAAGCAGCTGGAGGTGAACCACTGGCAGGCCCAGTGGGAAGGGCTGAAGCGGGAGCAGGAGGATATGTTGAACAACACCAAGAGGCTGCAAACCTCCCTGAACGTCAAGCAGCTGCAGGTGAACTGCTGGCAGGCCCAGTGCAACTGGTGGAGTGGGTAGCAGGACGAGCTGCAGACCCACACCAAGGAACTACAAAAGTCCCTGAAGGACCCACAGCTGGGGAGAACCACTGGTAGGCTCAGTCGTAAGGGCTGAAGCGGGAGCTGGAGGAGCTACAGACCCACACCAAGGAGTTGCAAACCTCCCTGAACAACAAGAGGCAGGAGATGAACTGCTAACGTGCCCGGTGGTAAGGGCTGAAGCGGGAACCAGAGGAGCTGCATACCCACAACAAAGAGCTGCAAACCTCTCTGAAGGACAAGCAGCTGGAGGTGAAATGCTCTAGGCCCAGGGGGAAGTGCTGAAGCAGGAGTAGGACGAGCTGCATACCCACAACAAGGAGCTGCAAACCTCCCTGAAGGACCAGGAGCTGGAGGTGAAATGCTGGCAGTCCCAGTGGGAAGGGCTGAAGAGGGAGCAGGAGGACATGCAGAACCACACCAAGGAGCTGCAAACCTCCCTGAACATCAAGCAGCTACGCAGGCCCAGTGCAACTGGTTGAGTGGGTAGCAGGAGGAGCTTCAGACCCACACCAAGGAACTGCAAACGTCCCTGAAGGACACTCAGCTGGGGTTGAACCACTGGCAATCTCAGTGGGAAGGGCTGAAGCAGGAGCTGTAGGAGCTACAGACCCACACCAAGGAGTTGCAAACCTCCCTGAACGACAAGAAGCAGGAGGTGAACTGCTGGCATGCCCGGTGGGAAGGGCTGAAGCGGGAGCTGCAGGAGCTGCATACCCACAACAAAGAGCTGCAAACCTCTCTGAAAGATAAGCAGCTGGAGGTGAAATGCTGGCAGGCCCAGGTGGAAGGGCTGAAGCCTGAGCATGAGGAGCTGCATACCCACAGCAAGGGGCTGCAAACCTCACTAAAGTACATGCAGCTGGAGGTGAAATGCTGGCAGGCCCAGTGCAACTGGCTGACGGGGAGCAGGAGGAGCTGCAGACCCATATCGGGGTGTGGAAACATCCCTGAAGGACAATCAGCTGGAGGTGAACTGCTGGCATGCCCAGTGAAACTGTTTGAGACGGTGGCAGGAGGAGCTGCAGACCCACACCGAGGAACTGCAAACGTCCCTGAAGGACACACAGCTGGGGTTGAACCACTGGCAGGCTCAGTGGGAAGGGTGAAGCAGGAGCAGGAGGTGATGCAGAACCACACCAAGGAGCTGCAAACCTCCCTGAACAACAAGCAGCTGGAGATGAACTGCTGGCAGGCCCAGTGCAACTGGATGAGAGGGGAGCAGGAGGAGATGCACACCCACATCGGGGTGTGGAAACATCCCTGAAGGACACGCAGCTGGGGTTGAACCACTAGCAGGCTCAGTGGGAAGGGCTGAAGCGGGAGCTGGAGGAGCTGCACACCCACACTAAGAAGTTGCAAACCTCCCTGAACGACAAGCACCTGTACGTGAACTGCTGGCATGCCCAGTGCATCTGGCTGAGGGCAGAGCACAGACCTGCAGACCAGCACCAAGGAGCTGCAAACCTTTCTGAATGACAAGCAGCTGGAGGTGAACCACTGGCAGGCCCAGTGGGAACGGCTGAAGCAGGAGGAAGAGCGATAGACCCACACCAGGAGTTGCAAACCTCCCTGAACAAGCAGCTGGTTTTGAAATGCTGGCAGGCCAAGTGTGAAGGGCTGAATCAGGAGCAGGAGGAGCTGCATACCCACAGCAAGGGGCTGCAAACCTCACTGAAGGACATGCAGCTGGAGGTCAAATGCTGGCAGACCCAGTGCAACTGGCTGAGGGGGAAGCAGGAGGAGCTTCAGACCCACACCAGAGTGTGGAAACATTTCTGAAGGACACACAGAGGAGGTTAACCACTGCAGGCCCAGTGGGAAAGGCTGAGCGGGAGCAGGAGGAGCTGCAGACCAACATCAGGAGTGGAAACATCCCTGAAGGACACGCAGCTGTAGGTGACCCACTGGCAGGCCCATTGGAAAGGCTGAAGCAGGAGCAGGAGGAGCTGCAGACCCACCCCAATGAGCTGCAAACCTTTCTGAATGACAAGCAGCTGGAAGTGAACCACTGGTAGGCCCAGTGGGAAGGGCTGAAGCGGGAGGAGGAGGATCTACAGACCCACACCAGGAGTTTCAATCCTCCCTGAACAACAAGCAGCTGGTGGTGAAATGCTGGCAGGCCCAGTATGAAGGGCTGAATCAGGAACAGGAGGAGCTGCATACCCACAGCAAGGGGCTGCAAACCTCCCTGAATGACAAGCAGCTGGTGGTGAACCATAGGCCGGCCCAGGGGGAAGTGCTGAAGCAGGATTAGGATAAGCTGCATACCCACAACAAGGAGCTGCAAACCTCCCTGAAGGACAATCAGCTGGAGGTGAAATGCTGGCAGTCCCAGTGGGAAGGGCTGAAGCAGGAGCAGGAGGAGCTGCATACCCACAGCAAGGGGCTGCAAACCTCACTTAACGACATGCAGCTGGAGGCGAAATGCTGGCAGGCCCAGTTCAACTGGCTGAGGGGGGAGCAGGAGGAACTGCAGACCCACACCGGGGTGTGGAAACATCCCTGAAGGACACGCAGCTGGGGCTGAACCACTGGCAGGCTCAGTGGAAAGGGCTGAAGCGGGAGCTGGAGGAGCTGCAGACCCACACCAAGGAACTGCAAACCTCCCTGAAGGACAAGCAGCTGGAGGTGAACTGCTGGTAGGCCCAGTGCAACTTTCTGAGGAAGGATCAGGAGGAGCTGCAGACCCACACCAAGGAGCTGCAAACCTCCCTGAATGACAAGCAGCTGGTGGAGAACCATTGGCAGGCCCCGGGGGAAGTGCTGAAGCAGGAGTAGGACAAGCTGCATACCCACACCAAGCAGCTGCAAACCTCCCTGAACAAGAAGCAGCTGGAGGTGAACCACGGGCAGGCCCAGTGGGAAGGGCTGAAGGGGGAACTGGAGGAGCTGCATACCCACAGCAAGGGGCTGCAAACCTCACTGAATGACAAGCAGCTGGAGGTGAAATGTTGGGAGGCCCAGTGCAACTGGCTGAGTGGGGAGAAGAAGGAGCTGCAGACCCACACCGGGGTGTGGAAACATCCCTGAAGGACACACAGCTGGAGGTGAACTCCTAGCAGTCCCAGTGGGAAGGGCTGAAGAGGGAGCAGGAGGACATGCAGAACCACACCAAGGAGCTGCAAACCTCCCTGAACATCAAGCAGCTACGCAGGCCCAGTGCAACTGGTTGAGTTGGTAGCAGGAGGAGCTTCAGACCCACACCAAGGAACTGCAAACGTCCCTGAAGGACACTCAGCTGGGGTTGAACCACTGGCAATCTCAGTGGGAAGGGCTGAAGCGGGAGCTGTAGGAGCTACAGACCCACACCAAGGAGTTGCAAACCTCCCTGAACGACAAGAAGCAGGAGGTGAACTGCTGGCATGCCCGGTGGGAAGGGCTGAAGCGGGAGCTGCAGAAGCTGCATACCCACAACAAAGAGCTGCAAACCTCTCTGAAAGATAAGCAGCTGGAGGTGAAATGCTGGCAGGCCCAGGTGGAAGGGCTGAAGCCTGAGCATGAGGAGCTGCATACCCACAGCAAGGGGCTGCAAACCTCACTAAAGTACATGCAGCTGGAGGTAAAATGCTGGCAGGCCCAGTGCAACTGGCTGATGGGGAGCAGGAGGAGCTGCAGACCCACACCAGGGTGTGTAAACATTCCTGAAGGACAAGCAGCTGGAGGTTAACCATGGCAGGCCCAGTGGAAAGGGCTGAAGCGGGAGCAGGAGGAGCTACAGACCCAATTCGGGGGTGGAAACATCCCTGAAGGGCACGCAGCTGTAGGTGACCCACTGGTAGGCCCATTGGGAAAGGCTGAAGCAGGAGCAGGAGGACTTGCAGACCCACACTAAAGAGCTGCAAACCTTTCTGAATGACAAGCAGCTGGAAGTGAACCACAGGCAGGCCAGTGGGAACGGCTGAAGCGGGAGCAGGAGGAGATGCGGAACCACACCAAGGTGCTGCAAACATCCCTGAACGTCAACAGCTGCAGGTGAACTGCTGGTAGGCCCAGTGCAACTGGTTGAGTGGGTAGCAGGAAGACCTGCAGACCCACACCAAGGAACTGCATACGTCCCTGAAGGACACGCAACTGGGGCTGAATCACTGGCAGGATCAGTGGGAAGGCCTGAAGTGGGAGCTGGAGGAGCTGCAGACCCACACCAAGGAGTTGAAAACCTCCCTGAACGACAAGCAGCTAGAGGTGAACTGCTGGCATGCCCAGTGAAACTGTTTGAGACGGTGGCAGGAGGAGCTGCAGACCCACACCGAGGAACTGCAAACGTCCCTGAAGGACACACAGCAGGGGTTGAACCACTGGCAGGCTCAGTGGGAAGGGTGAAGCAGGAGCAGGAGGTGATGCAGAACCACACCAAGGAGCTGCAAACCTCCCTGAACGACAAGCAGCTGGAGATGAACTGCTGACAGGCCCAGTGCAACTGGATGAGAGGGGAGCAAGAGGAGATGCACACCCACATCGGGGTGTGGAAACATCCCTGAAGGACACGCAACTGGGGTTGAACCACTGGCAGGCTCAGTGGGAAGGGCTGAAGCGGGAGCTGGAGGAGCTGCACACTCACACTAAGAAGTTGCAAACCTCCCTGAACGACAAGCAGCTGGACATGAACTGCTGGCAGGCCCAGTGCAACTGGATGAGAGGGGAGCAGGAGGAGATGCACACCCACATCGGGGTGTGGAAACATCCCTGAAGGACACGCAGCTGGGGTTGAACCACTAGCAGGCTCAGTGGGAAGGGCTGAAGCGGGAGCTGGAGGAGCTGCACACCCACACTAAGAAGTTGCAAACCTCCCTGAACGACAAGCAGCTGGACATGAACTGCTGGCATGCCCAGTGCATCTGGCTGAGGGCGGAGCACAGACCTGCAGACCAACACCAAGGAGCTGCAAACAGCCCTGTATGACAAGCAGCTGGAGGTGAACCACCTGTAGGCCCAGTGCCAAAGGCTGAAGCAAGAGCAGGAGGAGCTGCAGACCCACCCCAGGAGCCAAAAAACTCCCTGAATGACAAGCAGCTGCAGGGAACTCCTGGCAGGCCCAGTGCAACTGGCTGATGGGGGAGCAGAAGGAGCTGCAGACCCACACCAATGAGCTGTAACCTCCCTGAATGACAAGCAGCTGGAAGTGAACCACTGGTAGGTCCAGAGGAAAGTTCCTAAGAGGGAGGAGGAGGAGCTACAGACCCACACCAAGGAGTTGCAAACCTCCCTGAAGGACAAGCAGCTGGAGGTGAAATGCTGGCAGGCCCAGTGGGAAGGGCTGAAGCTGGAGTAGGAGGAGCTGCATACCCACAGCAAGGGGCTGCAAACCTCACTTAAGGACATGCAGCTGATGGTGACCTGCTGGCAGGCCCAGTGCAACTGGCTGAGTGGGGAGCAGGAGGAGCTGCAGCCCCAAACAAAAGAGCTGCAGACTTTTCTGAATGACAAGCAGCTGCAGGTGAAATGCTGGCAGGCCCAGTGGGAAGGGCTGAAACCGGAGCAGGAGGAGCTGCACACCCACAAAAAAGGGGCTGCAAACCTCCCTGAAGGACATGCAGCTAGAGGTGTAATGCTGGCAAACCCAGTGCAACTTGCTGAGGGTGGAACAGGAGGACCTGCAGACCCACATCGGGGTGTGGAAACATCCCTGAAGGACAAGCAGCTGGGGTTGAACCACTAGCAGGCTCAGTGGGAAGGGCGGAAGCGGGAGCTGGAGGAACTGCAGACCCACACCAAGAAGTTGCAAACCTCCCTGAACGACAAGCACCTGGACGTGAACTGCTGGCATGCCCAGTGCATCTGGCTGAGGGCAGAGCACAGACCTGCAGACCAGCACCAAGGAGCTGCAAACCTTTCTGAATGACAAGCAGCTGGAGGTGAACCACTGGCAGGCCCAGTGGGAAGGGCTGAAGCGGGAGCAGGAGGATATGTTGAACAACACCAAGAGGCTGCAAACCTCCCTGAACGTCAAGCAGCTGCAGGTGAACTGCTGGCAGGCCCAGTGCAACTGGTGGAGTGGGTAGCAGGACGAGCTGCAGACCCACACCAAGGAACTACAAAAGTCCCTGAAGGACCCACAGCTGGGGAGAACCACTGGTAGGCTCAGTCGTAAGGGCTGAAGCGGGAGCTGGAGGAGCTACAGACCCACACCAAGGAGTTGCAAACCTCCCTGAACAACAAGAGGCAGGAGATGAACTGCTAACGTGCCCGGTGGTAAGGGCTGAAGCGGGAACCAGAGGAGCTGCATACCCACAACAAAGAGCTGCAAACCTCTCTGAAGGACAAGCAGCTGGAGGTGAAATGCTCTAGGCCCAGGGGGAAGTGCTGAAGCAGGAGTAGGACGAGCTGCATACCCACAACAAGGAGCTGCAAACCTCCCTGAAGGACCAGGAGCTGGAGGTGAAATGCTGGCAGTCCCAGTGGGAAGGGCTGAAGAGGGAGCAGGAGGACATGCAGAACCACACCAAGGAGCTGCAAACCTCCCTGAACATCAAGCAGCTACGCAGGCCCAGTGCAACTGGTTGAGTGGGTAGCAGGAGGAGCTTCAGACCCACACCAAGGAACTGCAAACGTCCCTGAAGGACACTCAGCTGGGGTTGAACCACTGGCAATCTCAGTGGGAAGGGCTGAAGCAGGAGCTGTAGGAGCTACAGACCCACACCAAGGAGTTGCAAACCTCCCTGAACGACAAGAAGCAGGAGGTGAACTGCTGGCATGCCCGGTGGGAAGGGCTGAAGCGGGAGCTGCAGGAGCTGCATACCCACAACAAAGAGCTGCAAACCTCTCTGAAAGATAAGCAGCTGGAGGTGAAATGCTGGCAGGCCCAGGTGGAAGGGCTGAAGCCTGAGCATGAGGAGCTGCATACCCACAGCAAGGGGCTGCAAACCTCACTAAAGTACATGCAGCTGGAGGTGAAATGCTGGCAGGCCCAGTGCAACTGGCTGACGGGGAGCAGGAGGAGCTGCAGACCCATATCGGGGTGTGGAAACATCCCTGAAGGACAATCAGCTGGAGGTGAACTGCTGGCATGCCCAGTGAAACTGTTTGAGACGGTGGCAGGAGGAGCTGCAGACCCACACCGAGGAACTGCAAACGTCCCTGAAGGACACACAGCTGGGGTTGAACCACTGGCAGGCTCAGTGGGAAGGGTGAAGCAGGAGCAGGAGGTGATGCAGAACCACACCAAGGAGCTGCAAACCTCCCTGAACAACAAGCAGCTGGAGATGAACTGCTGGCAGGCCCAGTGCAACTGGATGAGAGGGGAGCAGGAGGAGATGCACACCCACATCGGGGTGTGGAAACATCCCTGAAGGACACGCAGCTGGGGTTGAACCACTAGCAGGCTCAGTGGGAAGGGCTGAAGCGGGAGCTGGAGGAGCTGCACACCCACACTAAGAAGTTGCAAACCTCCCTGAACGACAAGCACCTGTACGTGAACTGCTGGCATGCCCAGTGCATCTGGCTGAGGGCAGAGCACAGACCTGCAGACCAGCACCAAGGAGCTGCAAACCTTTCTGAATGACAAGCAGCTGGAGGTGAACCACTGGCAGGCCCAGTGGGAACGGCTGAAGCAGGAGGAAGAGCGATAGACCCACACCAGGAGTTGCAAACCTCCCTGAACAAGCAGCTGGTTTTGAAATGCTGGCAGGCCAAGTGTGAAGGGCTGAATCAGGAGCAGGAGGAGCTGCATACCCACAGCAAGGGGCTGCAAACCTCACTGAAGGACATGCAGCTGGAGGTCAAATGCTGGCAGACCCAGTGCAACTGGCTGAGGGGGAAGCAGGAGGAGCTTCAGACCCACACCAGAGTGTGGAAACATTTCTGAAGGACACACAGAGGAGGTTAACCACTGCAGGCCCAGTGGGAAAGGCTGAGCGGGAGCAGGAGGAGCTGCAGACCAACATCAGGAGTGGAAACATCCCTGAAGGACACGCAGCTGTAGGTGACCCACTGGCAGGCCCATTGGAAAGGCTGAAGCAGGAGCAGGAGGAGCTGCAGACCCACCCCAATGAGCTGCAAACCTTTCTGAATGACAAGCAGCTGGAAGTGAACCACTGGTAGGCCCAGTGGGAAGGGCTGAAGCGGGAGGAGGAGGATCTACAGACCCACACCAGGAGTTTCAATCCTCCCTGAACAACAAGCAGCTGGTGGTGAAATGCTGGCAGGCCCAGTATGAAGGGCTGAATCAGGAACAGGAGGAGCTGCATACCCACAGCAAGGGGCTGCAAACCTCCCTGAATGACAAGCAGCTGGTGGTGAACCATAGGCCGGCCCAGGGGGAAGTGCTGAAGCAGGATTAGGATAAGCTGCATACCCACAACAAGGAGCTGCAAACCTCCCTGAAGGACAATCAGCTGGAGGTGAAATGCTGGCAGTCCCAGTGGGAAGGGCTGAAGCAGGAGCAGGAGGAGCTGCATACCCACAGCAAGGGGCTGCAAACCTCACTTAACGACATGCAGCTGGAGGCGAAATGCTGGCAGGCCCAGTTCAACTGGCTGAGGGGGGAGCAGGAGGAACTGCAGACCCACACCGGGGTGTGGAAACATCCCTGAAGGACACGCAGCTGGGGCTGAACCACTGGCAGGCTCAGTGGAAAGGGCTGAAGCGGGAGCTGGAGGAGCTGCAGACCCACACCAAGGAACTGCAAACCTCCCTGAAGGACAAGCAGCTGGAGGTGAACTGCTGGTAGGCCCAGTGCAACTTTCTGAGGAAGGATCAGGAGGAGCTGCAGACCCACACCAAGGAGCTGCAAACCTCCCTGAATGACAAGCAGCTGGTGGAGAACCATTGGCAGGCCCCGGGGGAAGTGCTGAAGCAGGAGTAGGACAAGCTGCATACCCACACCAAGCAGCTGCAAACCTCCCTGAACAAGAAGCAGCTGGAGGTGAACCACGGGCAGGCCCAGTGGGAAGGGCTGAAGGGGGAACTGGAGGAGCTGCATACCCACAGCAAGGGGCTGCAAACCTCACTGAATGACAAGCAGCTGGAGGTGAAATGTTGGGAGGCCCAGTGCAACTGGCTGAGTGGGGAGAAGAAGGAGCTGCAGACCCACACCGGGGTGTGGAAACATCCCTGAAGGACACACAGCTGGAGGTGAACTCCTAGCAGTCCCAGTGGGAAGGGCTGAAGAGGGAGCAGGAGGACATGCAGAACCACACCAAGGAGCTGCAAACCTCCCTGAACATCAAGCAGCTACGCAGGCCCAGTGCAACTGGTTGAGTTGGTAGCAGGAGGAGCTTCAGACCCACACCAAGGAACTGCAAACGTCCCTGAAGGACACTCAGCTGGGGTTGAACCACTGGCAATCTCAGTGGGAAGGGCTGAAGCGGGAGCTGTAGGAGCTACAGACCCACACCAAGGAGTTGCAAACCTCCCTGAACGACAAGAAGCAGGAGGTGAACTGCTGGCATGCCCGGTGGGAAGGGCTGAAGCGGGAGCTGCAGAAGCTGCATACCCACAACAAAGAGCTGCAAACCTCTCTGAAAGATAAGCAGCTGGAGGTGAAATGCTGGCAGGCCCAGGTGGAAGGGCTGAAGCCTGAGCATGAGGAGCTGCATACCCACAGCAAGGGGCTGCAAACCTCACTAAAGTACATGCAGCTGGAGGTAAAATGCTGGCAGGCCCAGTGCAACTGGCTGATGGGGAGCAGGAGGAGCTGCAGACCCACACCAGGGTGTGTAAACATTCCTGAAGGACAAGCAGCTGGAGGTTAACCATGGCAGGCCCAGTGGAAAGGGCTGAAGCGGGAGCAGGAGGAGCTACAGACCCAATTCGGGGGTGGAAACATCCCTGAAGGGCACGCAGCTGTAGGTGACCCACTGGTAGGCCCATTGGGAAAGGCTGAAGCAGGAGCAGGAGGACTTGCAGACCCACACTAAAGAGCTGCAAACCTTTCTGAATGACAAGCAGCTGGAAGTGAACCACAGGCAGGCCAGTGGGAACGGCTGAAGCGGGAGCAGGAGGAGATGCGGAACCACACCAAGGTGCTGCAAACATCCCTGAACGTCAACAGCTGCAGGTGAACTGCTGGTAGGCCCAGTGCAACTGGTTGAGTGGGTAGCAGGAAGACCTGCAGACCCACACCAAGGAACTGCATACGTCCCTGAAGGACACGCAACTGGGGCTGAATCACTGGCAGGATCAGTGGGAAGGCCTGAAGTGGGAGCTGGAGGAGCTGCAGACCCACACCAAGGAGTTGAAAACCTCCCTGAACGACAAGCAGCTAGAGGTGAACTGCTGGCATGCCCAGTGAAACTGTTTGAGACGGTGGCAGGAGGAGCTGCAGACCCACACCGAGGAACTGCAAACGTCCCTGAAGGACACACAGCAGGGGTTGAACCACTGGCAGGCTCAGTGGGAAGGGTGAAGCAGGAGCAGGAGGTGATGCAGAACCACACCAAGGAGCTGCAAACCTCCCTGAACGACAAGCAGCTGGAGATGAACTGCTGACAGGCCCAGTGCAACTGGATGAGAGGGGAGCAAGAGGAGATGCACACCCACATCGGGGTGTGGAAACATCCCTGAAGGACACGCAACTGGGGTTGAACCACTGGCAGGCTCAGTGGGAAGGGCTGAAGCGGGAGCTGGAGGAGCTGCACACTCACACTAAGAAGTTGCAAACCTCCCTGAACGACAAGCAGCTGGACATGAACTGCTGGCAGGCCCAGTGCAACTGGATGAGAGGGGAGCAGGAGGAGATGCACACCCACATCGGGGTGTGGAAACATCCCTGAAGGACACGCAGCTGGGGTTGAACCACTAGCAGGCTCAGTGGGAAGGGCTGAAGCGGGAGCTGGAGGAGCTGCACACCCACACTAAGAAGTTGCAAACCTCCCTGAACGACAAGCAGCTGGACATGAACTGCTGGCATGCCCAGTGCATCTGGCTGAGGGCGGAGCACAGACCTGCAGACCAACACCAAGGAGCTGCAAACAGCCCTGTATGACAAGCAGCTGGAGGTGAACCACCTGTAGGCCCAGTGCCAAAGGCTGAAGCAAGAGCAGGAGGAGCTGCAGACCCACCCCAGGAGCCAAAAAACTCCCTGAATGACAAGCAGCTGCAGGGAACTCCTGGCAGGCCCAGTGCAACTGGCTGATGGGGGAGCAGAAGGAGCTGCAGACCCACACCAATGAGCTGTAACCTCCCTGAATGACAAGCAGCTGGAAGTGAACCACTGGTAGGTCCAGAGGAAAGTTCCTAAGAGGGAGGAGGAGGAGCTACAGACCCACACCAAGGAGTTGCAAACCTCCCTGAAGGACAAGCAGCTGGAGGTGAAATGCTGGCAGGCCCAGTGGGAAGGGCTGAAGCTGGAGTAGGAGGAGCTGCATACCCACAGCAAGGGGCTGCAAACCTCACTTAAGGACATGCAGCTGATGGTGACCTGCTGGCAGGCCCAGTGCAACTGGCTGAGTGGGGAGCAGGAGGAGCTGCAGCCCCAAACAAAAGAGCTGCAGACTTTTCTGAATGACAAGCAGCTGCAGGTGAAATGCTGGCAGGCCCAGTGGGAAGGGCTGAAACCGGAGCAGGAGGAGCTGCACACCCACAAAAAAGGGGCTGCAAACCTCCCTGAAGGACATGCAGCTAGAGGTGTAATGCTGGCAAACCCAGTGCAACTTGCTGAGGGTGGAACAGGAGGACCTGCAGACCCACATCGGGGTGTGGAAACATCCCTGAAGGACAAGCAGCTGGGGTTGAACCACTAGCAGGCTCAGTGGGAAGGGCGGAAGCGGGAGCTGGAGGAACTGCAGACCCACACCAAGAAGTTGCAAACCTCCCTGAACGACAAGCACCTGGACGTGAACTGCTGGCATGCCCAGTGCATCTGGCTGAGGGCAGAGCACAGACCTGCAGACCAGCACCAAGGAGCTGCAAACCTTTCTGAATGACAAGCAGCTGGAGGTGAACCACTGGCAGGCCCAGTGGGAAGGGCTGAAGCGGGAGCAGGAGGATATGTTGAACAACACCAAGAGGCTGCAAACCTCCCTGAACGTCAAGCAGCTGCAGGTGAACTGCTGGCAGGCCCAGTGCAACTGGTGGAGTGGGTAGCAGGACGAGCTGCAGACCCACACCAAGGAACTACAAAAGTCCCTGAAGGACCCACAGCTGGGGAGAACCACTGGTAGGCTCAGTCGTAAGGGCTGAAGCGGGAGCTGGAGGAGCTACAGACCCACACCAAGGAGTTGCAAACCTCCCTGAACAACAAGAGGCAGGAGATGAACTGCTAACGTGCCCGGTGGTAAGGGCTGAAGCGGGAACCAGAGGAGCTGCATACCCACAACAAAGAGCTGCAAACCTCTCTGAAGGACAAGCAGCTGGAGGTGAAATGCTCTAGGCCCAGGGGGAAGTGCTGAAGCAGGAGTAGGACGAGCTGCATACCCACAACAAGGAGCTGCAAACCTCCCTGAAGGACCAGGAGCTGGAGGTGAAATGCTGGCAGTCCCAGTGGGAAGGGCTGAAGAGGGAGCAGGAGGACATGCAGAACCACACCAAGGAGCTGCAAACCTCCCTGAACATCAAGCAGCTACGCAGGCCCAGTGCAACTGGTTGAGTGGGTAGCAGGAGGAGCTTCAGACCCACACCAAGGAACTGCAAACGTCCCTGAAGGACACTCAGCTAGGGTTGAACCACTGGCAATCTCAGTGGGAAGGGCTGAAGCAGGAGCTGTAGGAGCTACAGACCCACACCAAGGAGTTGCAAACCTCCCTGAACGACAAGAAGCAGGAGGTGAACTGCTGGCATGCCCGGTGGGAAGGGCTGAAGCAGGAGCTGCAGAAGCTGCATACCCACAACAAAGAGCTGCAAACCTCTCTGAAAGATAAGCAGCTGGAGGTGAAATGCTGGCAGGCCCAGGTGGAAGGGCTGAAGCCTGAGCATGAGGAGCTGCATACCCACAGCAAGGGGCTGCAAACCTCACTAAAGTACATGCAGCTGGAGGTAAAATGCTGGCAGGCCCAGTGCAACTGGCTGATGGGGAGCAGGAGGAGCTGCAGACCCACACCAGGGTGTGTAAACATTCCTGAAGGACAAGCAGCTGGAGGTTAACCATGGCAGGCCCAGTGGAAAGGGCTGAAGCGGGAGCAGGAGGAGCTACAGACCCAATTCGGGGGTGGAAACATCCCTGAAGGGCACGCAGCTGTAGGTGACCCACTGGTAGGCCCATTGGGAAAGGCTGAAGCAGGAGCAGGAGGACTTGCAGACCCACACTAAAGAGCTGCAAACCTTTCTGAATGACAAGCAGCTGGAAGTGAACCACAGGCAGGCCAGTGGGAACGGCTGAAGCGGGAGCAGGAGGAGATGCGGAACCACACCAAGGTGCTGCAAACATCCCTGAACGTCAACAGCTGCAGGTGAACTGCTGGTAGGCCCAGTGCAACTGGTTGAGTGGGTAGCAGGAAGACCTGCAGACCCACACCAAGGAACTGCATACGTCCCTGAAGGACACGCAACTGGGGCTGAATCACTGGCAGGATCAGTGGGAAGGCCTGAAGTGGGAGCTGGAGGAGCTGCAGACCCACACCAAGGAGTTGAAAACCTCCCTGAACGACAAGCAGCTAGAGGTGAACTGCTGGCATGCCCAGTGAAACTGTTTGAGACGGTGGCAGGAGGAGCTGCAGACCCACACCGAGGAACTGCAAACGTCCCTGAAGGACACACAGCAGGGGTTGAACCACTGGCAGGCTCAGTGGGAAGGGTGAAGCAGGAGCAGGAGGTGATGCAGAACCACACCAAGGAGCTGCAAACCTCCCTGAACGACAAGCAGCTGGAGATGAACTGCTGACAGGCCCAGTGCAACTGGATGAGAGGGGAGCAAGAGGAGATGCACACCCACATCGGGGTGTGGAAACATCCCTGAAGGACACGCAACTGGGGTTGAACCACTGGCAGGCTCAGTGGGAAGGGCTGAAGCGGGAGCTGGAGGAGCTGCACACTCACACTAAGAAGTTGCAAACCTCCCTGAATGACAAGCAGCTGGACATGAACTGCTGGCAGGCCCAGTGCAACTGGATGAGAGGGGAGCAGGAGGAGATGCACACCCACATCGGGGTGTGGAAACATCCCTGAAGGACACGCAGCTGGGGTTGAACCACTAGCAGGCTCAGTGGGAAGGGCTGAAGCGGGAGCTGGAGGAGCTGCACACCCACACTAAGAAGTTGCAAACCTCCCTGAACGACAAGCAGCTGGACATGAACTGCTGGCATGCCCAGTGCATCTGGCTGAGGGCGGAGCACAGACCTGCAGACCAACACCAAGGAGCTGCAAACAGCCCTGTATGACAAGCAGCTGGAGGTGAACCACCTGTAGGCCCAGTGCCAAAGGCTGAAGCAAGAGCAGGAGGAGCTGCAGACCCACCCCAGGAGCCAAAAAACTCCCTGAATGACAAGCAGCTGCAGGGAACTCCTGGCAGGCCCAGTGCAACTGGCTGATGGGGGAGCAGAAGGAGCTGCAGACCCACACCAATGAGCTGTAACCTCCCTGAATGACAAGCAGCTGGAAGTGAACCACTGGTAGGTCCAGAGGAAAGTTCCTAAGAGGGAGGAGGAGGAGCTACAGACCCACACCAAGGAGTTGCAAACCTCCCTGAAGGACAAGCAGCTGGAGGTGAAATGCTGGCAGGCCCAGTGGGAAGGGCTGAAGCTGGAGTAGGAGGAGCTGCATACCCACAGCAAGGGGCTGCAAACCTCACTTAAGGACATGCAGCTGATGGTGACCTGCTGGCAGGCCCAGTGCAACTGGCTGAGTGGGGAGCAGGAGGAGCTGCAGCCCCAAACAAAAGAGCTGCAGACTTTTCTGAATGACAAGCAGCTGCAGGTGAAATGCTGGCAGGCCCAGTGGGAAGGGCTGAAACCGGAGCAGGAGGAGCTGCACACCCACAAAAAAGGGGCTGCAAACCTCCCTGAAGGACATGCAGCTAGAGGTGTAATGCTGGCAAACCCAGTGCAACTTGCTGAGGGTGGAACAGGAGGACCTGCAGACCCACATCGGGGTGTGGAAACATCCCTGAAGGACAAGCAGCTGGGGTTGAACCACTAGCAGGCTCAGTGGGAAGGGCGGAAGCGGGAGCTGGAGGAACTGCAGACCCACACCAAGAAGTTGCAAACCTCCCTGAACGACAAGCACCTGGACGTGAACTGCTGGCATGCCCAGTGCATCTGGCTGAGGGCAGAGCACAGACCTGCAGACCAGCACCAAGGAGCTGCAAACCTTTCTGAATGACAAGCAGCTGGAGGTGAACCACTGGCAGGCCCAGTGGGAAGGGCTGAAGCGGGAGCAGGAGGATATGTTGAACAACACCAAGAGGCTGCAAACCTCCCTGAACGTCAAGCAGCTGCAGGTGAACTGCTGGCAGGCCCAGTGCAACTGGTGGAGTGGGTAGCAGGACGAGCTGCAGACCCACACCAAGGAACTACAAAAGTCCCTGAAGGACCCACAGCTGGGGAGAACCACTGGTAGGCTCAGTCGTAAGGGCTGAAGCGGGAGCTGGAGGAGCTACAGACCCACACCAAGGAGTTGCAAACCTCCCTGAACAACAAGAGGCAGGAGATGAACTGCTAACGTGCCCGGTGGTAAGGGCTGAAGCGGGAACCAGAGGAGCTGCATACCCACAACAAAGAGCTGCAAACCTCTCTGAAGGACAAGCAGCTGGAGGTGAAATGCTCTAGGCCCAGGGGGAAGTGCTGAAGCAGGAGTAGGACGAGCTGCATACCCACAACAAGGAGCTGCAAACCTCCCTGAAGGACCAGGAGCTGGAGGTGAAATGCTGGCAGTCCCAGTGGGAAGGGCTGAAGAGGGAGCAGGAGGACATGCAGAACCACACCAAGGAGCTGCAAACCTCCCTGAACATCAAGCAGCTACGCAGGCCCAGTGCAACTGGTTGAGTGGGTAGCAGGAGGAGCTTCAGACCCACACCAAGGAACTGCAAACGTCCCTGAAGGACACTCAGCTAGGGTTGAACCACTGGCAATCTCAGTGGGAAGGGCTGAAGCAGGAGCTGTAGGAGCTACAGACCCACACCAAGGAGTTGCAAACCTCCCTGAACGACAAGAAGCAGGAGGTGAACTGCTGGCATGCCCGGTGGGAAGGGCTGAAGCAGGAGCTGCAGGAGCTGCATACCCACAACAAAGAGCTGCAAACCTCTCTGAAAGATAAGCAGCTGGAGGTGAAATGCTGGCAGGCCCAGGTGGAAGGGCTGAAGCCTGAGCATGAGGAGCTGCATACCCACAGCAAGGGGCTGCAAACCTCACTAAAGTACATGCAGCTGGAGGTGAAATGCTGGCAGGCCCAGTGCAACTGGCTGACGGGGAGCAGGAGGAGCTGCAGACCCATATCGGGGTGTGGAAACATCCCTGAAGGACAATCAGCTGGAGGTGAACTGCTGGCATGCCCAGTGAAACTGTTTGAGACGGTGGCAGGAGGAGCTGCAGACCCACACCGAGGAACTGCAAACGTCCCTGAAGGACACACAGCTGGGGTTGAACCACTGGCAGGCTCAGTGGGAAGGGTGAAGCAGGAGCAGGAGGTGATGCAGAACCACACCAAGGAGCTGCAAACCTCCCTGAACGACAAGCAGCTGGAGATGAACTGCTGGCAGGCCCAGTGCAACTGGATGAGAGGGGAGCAGGAGGAGATGCACACCCACATCGGGGTGTGGAAACATCCCTGAAGGACACGCAGCTGGGGTTGAACCACTAGCAGGCTCAGTGGGAAGGGCTGAAGCGGGAGCTGGAGGAGCTGCACACCCACACTAAGAAGTTGCAAACCTCCCTGAACGACAAGCACCTGTACGTGAACTGCTGGCATGCCCAGTGCATCTGGCTGAGGGCAGAGCACAGACCTGCAGACCAGCACCAAGGAGCTGCAAACCTTTCTGAATGACAAGCAGCTGGAGGTGAACCACTGGCAGGCCCAGTGGGAACGGCTGAAGCAGGAGGAAGAGCGATAGACCCACACCAGGAGTTGCAAACCTCCCTGAACAAGCAGCTGGTTTTGAAATGCTGGCAGGCCAAGTGTGAAGGGCTGAATCAGGAGCAGGAGGAGCTGCATACCCACAGCAAGGGGCTGCAAACCTCACTGAAGGACATGCAGCTGGAGGTCAAATGCTGGCAGACCCAGTGCAACTGGCTGAGGGGGAAGCAGGAGGAGCTTCAGACCCACACCAGAGTGTGGAAACATTTCTGAAGGACACACAGAGGAGGTTAACCACTGCAGGCCCAGTGGGAAAGGCTGAGCGGGAGCAGGAGGAGCTGCAGACCAACATCAGGAGTGGAAACATCCCTGAAGGACACGCAGCTGTAGGTGACCCACTGGCAGGCCCATTGGAAAGGCTGAAGCAGGAGCAGGAGGAGCTGCAGACCCACCCCAATGAGCTGCAAACCTTTCTGAATGACAAGCAGCTGGAAGTGAACCACTGGTAGGCCCAGTGGGAAGGGCTGAAGCGGGAGGAGGAGGATCTACAGACCCACACCAGGAGTTTCAATCCTCCCTGAACAACAAGCAGCTGGTGGTGAAATGCTGGCAGGCCCAGTATGAAGGGCTGAATCAGGAACAGGAGGAGCTGCATACCCACAGCAAGGGGCTGCAAACCTCCCTGAATGACAAGCAGCTGGTGGTGAACCATAGGCCGGCCCAGGGGGAAGTGCTGAAGCAGGATTAGGATAAGCTGCATACCCACAACAAGGAGCTGCAAACCTCCCTGAAGGACAATCAGCTGGAGGTGAAATGCTGGCAGTCCCAGTGGGAAGGGCTGAAGCAGGAGCAGGAGGAGCTGCATACCCACAGCAAGGGGCTGCAAACCTCACTTAACGACATGCAGCTGGAGGCGAAATGCTGGCAGGCCCAGTTCAACTGGCTGAGGGGGGAGCAGGAGGAACTGCAGACCCACACCGGGGTGTGGAAACATCCCTGAAGGACACGCAGCTGGGGCTGAACCACTGGCAGGCTCAGTGGAAAGGGCTGAAGCGGGAGCTGGAGGAGCTGCAGACCCACACCAAGGAACTGCAAACCTCCCTGAAGGACAAGCAGCTGGAGGTGAACTGCTGGTAGGCCCAGTGCAACTTTCTGAGGAAGGATCAGGAGGAGCTGCAGACCCACACCAAGGAGCTGCAAACCTCCCTGAATGACAAGCAGCTGGTGGAGAACCATTGGCAGGCCCCGGGGGAAGTGCTGAAGCAGGAGTAGGACAAGCTGCATACCCACACCAAGCAGCTGCAAACCTCCCTGAACAAGAAGCAGCTGGAGGTGAACCACGGGCAGGCCCAGTGGGAAGGGCTGAAGGGGGAACTGGAGGAGCTGCATACCCACAGCAAGGGGCTGCAAACCTCACTGAATGACAAGCAGCTGGAGGTGAAATGTTGGGAGGCCCAGTGCAACTGGCTGAGTGGGGAGAAGAAGGAGCTGCAGACCCACACCGGGGTGTGGAAACATCCCTGAAGGACACACAGCTGGAGGTGAACTCCTAGCAGTCCCAGTGGGAAGGGCTGAAGAGGGAGCAGGAGGACATGCAGAACCACACCAAGGAGCTGCAAACCTCCCTGAACATCAAGCAGCTACGCAGGCCCAGTGCAACTGGTTGAGTTGGTAGCAGGAGGAGCTTCAGACCCACACCAAGGAACTGCAAACGTCCCTGAAGGACACTCAGCTGGGGTTGAACCACTGGCAATCTCAGTGGGAAGGGCTGAAGCGGGAGCTGTAGGAGCTACAGACCCACACCAAGGAGTTGCAAACCTCCCTGAACGACAAGAAGCAGGAGGTGAACTGCTGGCATGCCCGGTGGGAAGGGCTGAAGCGGGAGCTGCAGAAGCTGCATACCCACAACAAAGAGCTGCAAACCTCTCTGAAAGATAAGCAGCTGGAGGTGAAATGCTGGCAGGCCCAGGTGGAAGGGCTGAAGCCTGAGCATGAGGAGCTGCATACCCACAGCAAGGGGCTGCAAACCTCACTAAAGTACATGCAGCTGGAGGTGAAATGCTGGCAGGCCCAGTGCAACTGGCTGATGGGGAGCAGGAGGAGCTGCAGACCCACACCAGGGTGTGTAAACATCCCTGAAGGACAAGCAGCTGGAGGTTAACCATGGCAGGCCCAGTGGAAAGGGCTGAAGCGGGAGCAGGAGGAGCTACAGACCCAATTCGGGGGTGGAAACATCCCTGAAGGGCACGCAGCTGTAGGTGACCCACTGGTAGGCCCATTGGGAAAGGCTGAAGCAGGAGCAGGAGGACTTGCAGACCCACACTAAAGAGCTGCAAACCTTTCTGAATGACAAGCAGCTGGAAGTGAACCACAGGCAGGCCAGTGGGAACGGCTGAAGCGGGAGCAGGAGGAGATGCGGAACCACACCAAGGTGCTGCAAACATCCCTGAACGTCAACAGCTGCAGGTGAACTGCTGGTAGGCCCAGTGCAACTGGTTGAGTGGGTAGCAGGAAGACCTGCAGACCCACACCAAGGAACTGCATACGTCCCTGAAGGACACGCAACTGGGGCTGAATCACTGGCAGGATCAGTGGGAAGGCCTGAAGTGGGAGCTGGAGGAGCTGCAGACCCACACCAAGGAGTTGAAAACCTCCCTGAACGACAAGCAGCTAGAGGTGAACTGCTGGCATGCCCAGTGAAACTGTTTGAGACGGTGGCAGGAGGAGCTGCAGACCCACACCGAGGAACTGCAAACGTCCCTGAAGGACACACAGCAGGGGTTGAACCACTGGCAGGCTCAGTGGGAAGGGTGAAGCAGGAGCAGGAGGTGATGCAGAACCACACCAAGGAGCTGCAAACCTCCCTGAACGACAAGCAGCTGGAGATGAACTGCTGACAGGCCCAGTGCAACTGGATGAGAGGGGAGCAGGAGGAGATGCACACCCACATCGGGGTGTGGAAACATCCCTGAAGGACACGCAGCTGGGGTTGAACCACTAGCAGGCTCAGTGGGAAGGGCTGAAGCGGGAGCTGGAGGAGCTGCACACCCACACTAAGAAGTTGCAAACCTCCCTGAACGACAAGCAGCTGGACATGAACTGCTGGCATGCCCAGTGCATCTGGCTGAGGGCGGAGCACAGACCTGCAGACCAACACCAAGGAGCTGCAAACCTTTCTGAATTACAAGCAGCTGGAGGTGAACCACCTGTAGGCCCAGTGCGAAAGGCTGAAGCAAGAGCAGGAGGACTGCAGACCCACCCCAGGAGCCAAAAAACTCCCTGAATGACAAGCAGCTGAAGGAAACTCCTGGCAGGCCCAGTCCAACTGGCTGATGGGGGAGCAGGAGGAGCTGCAGACCCACACCAATGAGCTGTAACCTCCCTGAATGACAAGCAGCTGGAAGTGAACCACTGGTAGGTCCAGAGGAAAGTTCTGAAGCGGGAGGAGGAGGAGCTACAGACCCACACCAAGGAGTTGCAAACCTCCCTGAATGACAAGCACCTGGACATGAACTGCTGGCATGCCCAGTGCATCTGGCTGAGGGCAGAGCACAGACCTGCAGACCAGACCAAGGAGCTGCAAATCTTTCTGAATGACAAGCAGCTGGAGGTGAACCACTGGCAGGCCCAGTGGGAACGGCTGAAGCAGGAGGAAGAGCGACAGACCCACACCAGGAGTTGCAAACCTCCCTGAACAAGCAGCTGGTTTTGAAATGCTGGCAGGCCAAGTGTGGAGGGCTGAATCAGGAGCAGGAGGAGCTGCATACCCACAGCAAGGGGCTGCAAACCTCACTGAAGGACATGCAGCTGGAGGTCAAATGCTGGCAGGCCCAGTGCTACTGGCTGAGGGGGAAGCAGGAGGAGCTTCAGACCCACACTGGGGTGTGGAAACCCCTGAAGGATACGCAGAGGAGGTTAACCACGGAAGGCCCAGTGAGAAGGGCTGAAGCGGGAGCAGGAGGAGCTGCACACCCACATCAGGGGTGGAAACATCCCTGAAGGACACGCAGCTGTAGTTGACCCACTGGCAGGCCCTTTGGGAAGGGCTGAAGCGGGAGCAGGAGGAGCTGCAGACCCACACCAAGGAGCTGCGAAGCTCCCTGAACAACAAGCAGCTGGAGATGACCTCCTGGCAGTCCTGGTGGGAAGGGCTGAAGCAGGAGCAGGAGGAGCTGCAGACCCACACCAAGGAGCTGTAAACCTCCCTGAATGACAAGCAGCTGGAGGTGACCTGCTAGTAGGAACAGTGCAACTGGCTCGGGGTTGAGCTGGAGGAGCTCCAGACCCACACCAAGGAGTTGCAAACCTCCCTGAACGACAAGCTGCCAGAGGTGAACTGCTTGCAGGCCCAGTGGTACTTGCTGAGTGGGGAGCTGTAGGACCTGCAGACCCACACCAAGGAACTGCAAACCTCTCTGAAGGACAAGCAGCTGGAGGTGAACTGCTGGTAGGCCCAGTGCAACTTTCTGAGGAAGGATCAGGAGGAGCTGCAGACCCACACCAAGGAGCTGCAAACCTCCCTGAATGACAAGCAGCTGGTGGAGAACCATTGGCAGGCCCCGGGGGAAGTGCTGAAGCAGGAGTAGGACAAGCTGCATACCCACACCAAGCAGCTGCAAACCTTCCTGAACAAGAAGCAGCTGGAGGTGAACCACGGGCAGGCCCAGTGGGAAGGGCTGAAGGGGGAACTGGAGGAGCTGCATACCCACAGCAAGGGGCTGCAAACCTCACTGAATGACAAGCAGCTGGAGGTGAAATGTTGGGAGGCCCAGTGCAACTGGCTGAGTGGGGAGAAGAAGGAGCTGCAGACCCACACCGGGATGTGGAAACATCCCTGAAGGACACACAGCTGGAGGTGAACTCCTAGCAGTCCCAGTGCGAAGGGCTGAAGCGGGAGCAGGAGGACCTGCAGACCCACACCAAGGAGCTGCAAACCCCCCTGAAGGACACGCAGGTGAAGGTGAACTGCTGGCAGGCGCAGAGCAACCAGCTGAGTGAGGTGCTCCAGAGCATGAACATCTCCCTGAAGGTGCTGGGCAACCACTGCCAGGTGGCCTGGGGCTGGAGGGCCTCTCGTCCCTTGGTGGGCCTGTTCCCTGGGCTGACGCCTTGGGCTCAGCCTGGTCTGAATGGGTCCTCATTGGCATCTCTGCTCAAAGCGTGTGTGTGAATGTCACACAGAGGTGGAGGGGAAGCCAGAGGCATGTGACTGGGATGAGCACCATGACTTACAGGGGTGTGCTACAGAACACCTTTCACCCGATCTTTGCTTTTTGCAGGTTCGGGGCGGTGCATGAAAACAGCCAAGTACCGTTTTATTTCCGTCCTCTCGGCTGAGCACTCAGCTCTCTGTGTCATTTCATTTAATTCTCTCAATGATCTTTGAGCTGGGGTTCCCATCCTTTTCCCTGTTAAGTAGTGGGTTGGAACTCCATTTGTCTGAAGCCAAAACTTGGGTCTTTCCTACGCACCAACCACAATGATATTCTAGAGCAAGAGCTGGCCAGCCTCAGCCCCAAATTCAGGTCCAGCACCACGCCTGCTTGTGTATGACTGTGAACCAAGAATAGCTTTCACAGTGTTTAATGGTTGGGGAAAATAAAAAGTAGGATAATATTTGGTGGCAAGTGAAAGTGATATGAAATTTAAAAATCCGTGTCCACGAGTAAAGATTTTTGGTTTGTTTTTTAAACACAGCCACACCCATGCCTGTACATTGTATCTCTGGCTCCTTTCCTGCTGTAATAACAGAGTTGAACAGTTGCAGCAGAGACCACTGATGGCCTGGAAAGCCTCACATATTTAGTGCCTCGCTCTTGACAGGAAAAGCCTGCCAACCCTGCCTAGAGCAGAGATGTCCAACAGGAATATAATGCAGGCCACCACATGTGATACTCAACTTTCTAGTAGCCATATTCAAAAAGTAAAAGGAGACAGTTTTATTTAAGCATTATATTTAAAATGTTACATATAATTTCAAAAGCTTATTAATGAGATTTTTTTAATAACATGTTTTTATTGATTTTTTGAGAGAAACATCAGCTGCCTCCTGCATGCCCTCTACTGGGGAATGGAGCCTGCAACCCAGGCATGTACCTTGATCAGGAATTACATTGGTGATTTCTTGGTGCATGGAAAGACACTCAACCAAGTGAGCCACAGTGTTGAGCACCTTATTAATGAGATATTTTACATTATTTTTAAAATTGTTATGAAGTCCTCAGAACCTATTATATATTTTGCACTTATGGCACGTCTCAGCTCAGACTGGCTGCGTTTTCAGTGCTCAGCGGCCACACGTGACCAATGGCTGCCTGATTGGACGGTGCATTGGCAGAAGGCTTGGCCATCCCCATGGCATTGGCCGTATTGGTCATTCCAGCTGACACAGATAATACCAAAGTGGCCATCTTTGTGCACGTGGCCTTTTTCTTCTTTTGGAAGTAGATTTCCAGCAATGGAATCACGGGAGCGTGTGGTGTTTGAGACATTGTCCATCTGTGTTTTAGCTGCTCTTCCATCTCAGGAGGAACTTGGAGGGAGAAAACCGTCACCTGCAGTGCCAAGTCCACAGGTTGAATGAGCAGAACCAGAGGCTTCTCCAGGAGGACGTGGAGAACAAGGACCAGCACCAGGAGGAGCAGAGGCAGTAGTGGGAGGGGTGTGGGCTGATGGACACCCTTTGACAGAGGGGGCGTGGCTTCCAGCTCCAGGACTAGACTGCCCCCTTCTGGGCAGCAGAGAATCCCTGGGCGCATTGGTGTCCCCAGGGCAAGGGGACAGACCATCTTACCAGCGCATACTTCTCTCCTTTTCCCTGGAATGGTTCTAGATTTGTCTTTGTTGGGTTTTCAGAGACGCTGCCCCCTGCCAGACTCTTCTTAATCTGCTTTGGGGATTAAGTTCACTTTGAAAAACACCACAGTGATACAGAGAGGTCCTAGGGAAGGACTTCAGCTCGCAGGCTGAGCCCTTTCTGTGTCGGTTTTTCCCTTAATGGGCTGGAGAGTGGGTTGTTGGTGCACAGTGGCTGTCCTCCCTCTGCCAACATTGACTTTGCTGACAGTCCTGGCTTCTGTAGGCCCTGCAAGGTGCACAGAACCAGTTACCTGGTCTCCAGGAACCAGTAGGGGTGATGGGATATGAGCAGAGCTGTGTGCACACCAGACAGATATTGAGGAGCTTCCTGGAGGTAGAAGGAAGCGTGGTGGTGGGAGTTGGGGTTCTATTGCTGACACAGATGGGGAGAAGGCTAGCCAGTGTGTGTGTGTGTGTGTGTGTGTGTGTGTGTGTGTGTGTGTGTGTGTAGGGGTGGGGGTGGGTGACGTGAAGGTGGAGCATGGTGTGGTCTGGGTGCAGAGAATGTGCAGGGAGAGGCAGGAGGGAAGGCTGGAGGGGGCAGTGCTCAGCCATGGAAGGCTTCCATGCTGGCTAATGAGTGGGAGTCACTGGGAAGTGAGTGTTTAAGGGATGCTGGTGTACAGGGCCTAGGAAGCTGCCAGAAATGAGGGCAGGAGGAAGAGCCTTGGTGCTGGAAACCTTGTGGTCTGGAAGTCAAGTAATCTGAGATGCATCTTGCGGGTCCAGGCTGGTCTCCACCCCTCGGTGCTGTGCTGCTGGGACTGTCCTTCCTTGTGATCGGGAATGGCTGGCCAGTGTGGGACAGAGGGACATGGGCACAGTGACCATGGGAGCACTATCCCAGCTCCCTGGGGTGACGATGTCACTCACTGTTCTCCCAGATTCGTCTGCTCATCTGCAGGGGGCTCGCCACCTACCAAGGATGGTTGACATGGAAAACCACACTGCAGTTTAGGGGTAGAAGTGAGAGTTTGTAGCCTGAAGTTGGCTCTCTATAATGCAGCTGCTAAAAATTACCAGCAGAGATTGGGCAGGTGCAAACTAGAAGAGTAAGGGCCTGGTACCCAGGAGGATGATCTGAGATGGTTTTGCATTAGAAAGTGTCTGCAGGAAGCCAGGGAGTGGGCAGGCTTCCTGAGCCTGCTCCCAGCGAAGTCTTTCCCAGCCCTGGGAGGGATGGTGCCTGCCCTACGTGATTTTGTGCGGCTGGGGATGGGTTGGGGGTGGTCAAAGCCAGACATGAAAGCACTCTAGCATAAGGCCAAGCAGCATAGCTATGGGAACAGAATAACACAGGCTAGAAGAACAGTTGCCGAACAGGGCGCTGGGAGGAGAGCAGGGTCAGTGGCCATGGGCCCAGTGGTTTGCAACCTATCACTTTTCATGGGGTGCTCACTTCACAGTAAGCGGGGGTGCCCTCTGGCAGCCCAAGGTTTAAGAGGTGTCTCTCTGGTCCTTTCTGCTTTTTTGAAAATGTGAACTGACTTCCCACATTTAGAAATTAAGAGATTATGCTTCAGAGCCGGGGCTTCTGGATCCTTCGGGGAAAGCAATCAGAAGCTCCCCCACATGGAGAGCGGCGCTCCGATTGCAGGCCCTGCGTTAGGTCCCACATGGCACCATGCGCTCAGTCTCGCCGCAGGCCCCACCACTCCTCTGGTCCTCCCGGGGTGCTTTGCTCCTTATCTTCTCTGTCTGGCCCCCGAAAGGCTTTGAGTTTGCTTCCCTGGAAGTGAGAGCAGAAGCCCAACATTGGAGTGAGTCCAGGTCGGAGGTCTGACTTTGCTAAACTGACCTTTTTCACCTGATGCCTGTCTAACTCACGGAGGGCAGACCCCTCCCCACCACTAAAGGCATCGTTGGTCTGCACCCGCAGGAGCCAGCCTAGCCCTGTGTCCGACCCAAGAGCCCAAGGTCCTGAGCTGACCTGCCCGGAATCCTCGGGGTTTCACAGCTTGAGTTTCAGATGGTTCGGGGTCTGCTCTCCTGAGGTGATGTACAGCCTGATCCTAGGAGTTCAGCCGGTCCCCTCGATGTGCTAGGGGTCCTGGACCCACGTCACCTGCTTCCACCCCCATATTCCCAACTCGGTGGTCCTGATGGTCATGAGCACCGTGATGTCTGAGTCCCAGAAACACACCGGCTCCTCCTGGGCCAGGTCCCAGGCGGGGCTGATAAGTCAATTTATGTGGTTTTTTTTAAAAAAAACATTATTTTTTCTTTTTCCTCTGTTTACAGAGACAACTCAAATGCTTCACAGAAACCTAAGAAAAACCTGGAAGAACAAAGCATGGCTCAGCACAAGTTCCATGATCCAGCGCCAAAGAAGTGAGTTGATCTAAGCGTCAGTAACTTATATAGGGAACAGAAGCTTGCTTTTTCACGAGTAGGGAAAGCTGTAGCATCTAGAGCAGTGACCAGTTTGTTGGGCCCGTACCTTCCGCTGTATGGCAGCTGCCCTATATGCAGGTCCCTCCCAGCAAGGAAAGAATTTAGAGTTTCTTTCGGTCTCGCCCTCCGTAATCAGGGTCATCCTATGAGGGACGGTGAAGGCCAGCTGGCCAGGAGCCTGTCTAAGGGGCAGAGAGTCTGTGCTTTTAGAGCCACTAAAGCAGGCGTATCAGGTTTGGTCTCAAGATTATGGGACCTAGAAAACCATGTTTCTGTTTTGGGAAGGAAGCTTGGATCAGACGCCTGGACCAGCTCCCCCATCTTCAAGCACAGGAACCTTTTGTTCGGACCTCCATTCCTCTGGGTTCACTGGAACCCCCAGGGCAGGTTCACAAACACATTCCCTTCTCCAGAGAGCAGCAGCCCCGGTGGTGGGCCGGCTCGGTCCCCAAGACTGCTGGACTCAGTCCAGCAGGGCTTCCCCTAGGCCCGGGCCTGAGGGTTGGCTGTGTCCTAAAAACCTACCTCTTACAGGAAGAAGCGCTGGATTGGAGCCAAAGCTGTTATGAAATTCATCGAAGGAAAGAAAGGGGGTTCCAGAGGACAACCAAAGTCAACCCCAGAGAGGCCTCCTGGCTGCTGGGGTCCTCAGACCAGGCCTTGCCCAGTACTCTCAGCTTCTTCAATCGCAGCTGGAGCCCCTCGAGGCCACCCCATGCTACTCAAAGTGGACAGAAAAGCAAGACGCCCACAGGGGGCCCAAGGGAAAAGGTAGGAAGGCTGACACGGGGTGAGTGCAATTCCTTTTTGTTTAAGCTTGTTAATGGTGCAGAAGATGGTCTGTCTACACTGTCCTAAGGGCTAAGGAGTGTGGTGCCTCAAAGCTGTTGATAATTTCAGCTTTAGCAGAAGTTTTCCACTTTCCTCCCACGTTATTTTGGTTTTAAATGCCAGCGTGAACTTCTAGAGAATTCCAGCATGTCCTTGACATCCCCAGTGCCAGCCTGGGAGAAGTGTGCTCCAGGTCCCCCAGCAGGGCTCCCTGTGTTCCGTGAGCCAGAGGCAGCGCAGAGCCCACTGGAGGTAGGTGAGTGAGAGTGAGAGACTGACGTGTGTCCCTCTGTGTCCCCTCGCCCTGACACCAGGTTCCTCTGACCCGGCCCTCTTCACTGCAGGCCCGAGAGCTTCCGCAGTGAGGACCTGATGCCCAGCAGAGACACAGCACTCTGCCCCGCCCCACAATGCCAGCACCCCAGGACACACTACCCTCAGACGCCAGGAGTACCTGCCACCTAGAACGGGCCTCTCCACCAGGAGGCATCCAGAAGAGGGGTGTGGCCTAGCCCCAGGCCTGGGGGGCCCTGTGCCCCCGGAGCAGAGGATGGTCACCCTGGAGGAGTTCCTGGAGGAGCGTGACTGGGTTCCCCCTACGCTGTGTGTGGCCTGGGGGTGCTCTCGTTCCTCACTCTCCCCTCAGATGGACCTGGACCAGAGGGGAGACCTGGACAGCAAAGTCCCAGAGAGGGACAGGGTGGAGTTGGCGCAACCTGGCTGCAGAGCTGGCTTGGATGGGGAACATAACCCCTAGCCAGAAAGTGACTGTGCTGGCGGACCGCCCAGACCTGGGAGGCTGTTCTCTCCATCTGTGCAGGAAGCAGGCAGAAATGCCAACATGGAGAATTTAAGCCATGCAGTCTCTGTTGCAGTTACTCTACGCTGCCGCTGGCCAAGAGGTGGTCCTAGGCCATCCTATCTAATAAAGAAGGAATATGCTAATTGACCCTCACACCATCGCAAAGATGGCAGCACCCACAGCCAATAAGGAGGGAATATGCTAATTGACTGCCACGCCTTCAAAGATGGCAGCGCCCAGTCCCCTCAGTCCCACCGGGGTGGCAGGCGTTCTGCGCAAATGCCTCCGGAGTCCCCCAGTCCCCTCAGTCCCCCAGCTGCATAGGGCTGGCCCAAGGCGCAGGCAAGCCTCGGATGGTGGCTGCCCAGCCACCCAGGGCCGCCCAAGGCTGAGTTAACCAGGGCCAGCCCGAGGCACAGGCAAGCCTCATATGGCAGCTGCCCAGCCACCCAGGGCTGCCCAAGGCTTAGGTAATCAGGGTCGGCTGAGGCTTGCACTGCCGGCAGTGGCAGCAGCAGAGGTGTGATGGGGCATTGCCTTCCCCTGATCGCCGGGTCGCCTCCCGCCCCTGAGGGCTCCTGGACTGTGAGAGGGGGCAGGCCGGGCTGAGGGACCCCAACTCCAGTGCATGAATTTTCATGCACCGGGCCTCTAGTCTGTTAATAAACGGGCAAGGCTGTGCTCCAATGACACTTTACTTATGGACATTGTCCTTTGAATTCTATAGAGTTGTCTTTAATGCCATTCTTTTAAAAATTTGTTTTAATCATTTAAAAATGTAAAGAATTGTTAGCTCACAGGTCATACAAAAGCGAGTGGCAAATCCTAGCCATCTTGCACAGTGGTTAGAGTCTGTGGACTGAAGGGTCTTGGGTTTGATTCCCAAGCATATCTTGAAATGTTCTCATTAAAAGCAAAAATTAGCCCTAACCGGTTTGGCTCAGATGATAGAGCGTCGGCCTGCGGACTGAGGGGTCCCAGGTTCGATTCCGGTCAAGGGCATGTACCTTGGTTGCGGGCACATCCCCAGTGGGGGGTGTGCAGAAGGCAGCTGATCGATGTTTCTCTCTCATCGATGTTTCTAACTCTCTATCCCTCTCCCTTCCTCTCTGTAAAAAATCAATAAAACATATTTTTTAAAAAAGCAAAAATTACTTAATAAGATGCATTCCTAATGTGTAGCTTGATCTGCTATTTGAGCAGCAACAACCACCAGGCTAGCTGTTAACAATATTTAAAATCACTGGGGATAGAAAGAGCATTGCTTTGGTTGCAACAGGAATGATTCAAAACAACTCCCTCGCTGAACACTTCCTTAATCATTTTCCTTCCCCAGTGAGCCCAGAATTTAACTTATCTTAGGAAGAGGAATGGTCCCACTGGCACAGGACGGTACGGAAACAAGGTAAACACCCCTGGTTCTACTGGAAGGGGCATAGTTCACTGACACAACTGGAACAATCCATAACTAAAATTAAAACCATTGTCAAAACTTTTTAAGAAAAAAAGACAAAGAATGTAGGTATTTCAGAAGGAGACACACTGTGCCAGAGGGACCCATGCAAAGATGTGGCTGAATCACCCAAAGGTGCTCATTCTCATGTGCACACTCTTGCTCTGAGGGGAGACACATTTCCTTTCATTTCTATTTGCTGTGAATGGAAACCAGCGGGTCTGTACACCAAGCCAGCACTCCCCAGGTATCCACAAAGGGAAACCTAAATATCTAAGTGAATTTTACGTTTCACTTCATTTTAATCAGTAAAAAATTAATTTTATAAAGTTATATGTGGCTTCAGGGCTGATGTTGCTCAGTGATCGAGCATCTACCCATGATCCAGGAGGTCACGGTTTGATTCCCAGTCAGGGCACATGACTGGGTTGCAGGCTTTATACCACCATAGGAGCTGTGCAGGGGGAAGCCAATCAATGATTCGCATCATTGAGGTTTCTATCTCTCTCTGAAATCAATAAAAACATATTTTTAAAAACTTGTATGTGGCTAATATTGATCATATTGGACAGAGTAGTTTAAGATACTAGCAAACCAATTTGAAACAGTCATCCCTGAATTTCAGGACACCTTTCCTCCACACGTCCACACAGAAGAAATGCATGGGGCCATTAGTGTTCACAGCAGAAACAGGAAGCTCACCATCAGACACTTCCCAACTGCCCTTCCCCTCACCTCCTCCTCCTCCTGGGCTGAGGCACCTCCCTCAGGAGCAGTTTGGCACTAAACTGCCCCATGTCCCTAGCAGTTGGGACAGTTCTGGCCAAGGGTTCACACAAGAGAGTCTCATAGTTGATTTCTGAGACACTATTTTCCTCCCTGATGAAAAGCACAATCGTGAAGAGAGGACTGTTTTCCTCTCTGTGATGCTGGGAGCTGTGGCCACCTTCTGGTCCTGGCAGCCATCGTGTGGCCATGAGGGAACAGTGGAAAGAAAGACGCTTTACCCTGACCTCACTGAACAGCTGAATTCAATCTTGGATCCACCTGCCTGTGGATTTGTTATTTTTTGAGAAAAATTTCTATTGTTCAAGCCACATTTCATTAGTATTCTGTTGCTTACCATCCTCAGCTTCCACACTGAAAGAGACCCTTAAAACTCCTGAGGGTGGACAAGGTTGTATGATTCCATGGTATTGCAAAAAAATAAGTGTGGGAGCAGAGGGGAGGACAGAGGAAAGATGGGAGATGCCTGCTTCCAGCTATTCCAGAGGAAATATTTTCCTAATTTATTTATAGACATATTTAAAATAAACAAGGATTTCATAAATGGGTTGTCATTAGTGTAGTTGTGTTTTTCGCTTACCTCTTACAAGATCACTTAGAAGTAGTGATTTATTAATCCATTTTTAAATATAGCATTTACCACTTTCTCATTGATTACATTTTTAATGGAAATACGTATGTCCTGCTATTCAAACGAACTTAAGTATCATGAACCATAATGGAGAAATTAATTTAAAATAATGACAAGAGCTACAAAAAGCAGATGGTACCAACTGTTGAACAAAAACCCATACCCTGCTGGTAGAGAATAAATCAGGACAAGTTTGGGAAAACAGGAAGTATCTACTAAACCTGAACATACAACATACCCTGTGGCCCAGCATTGAGCACATATGTTCCTACTATGTACATGGACAGTACCCACTGTCCAGCAACAGCACAAGGAATGAGTCTGAGTCCATCACAAACTACAACTACACACAGCGATACAGGTGCATCTCACGAACATGAGGGAAAAGCTCGGCACGCTGCCAGGACACACTGCATGATCCCATCGCACAGTTCAAAAGGCAAAGCCAGGTTTTGTTAGCAATTAGCGTCGTGTTTACTTTTGGTGGTGTGGGGGGGGGGGCGTGGATGGGGTAGGGCCTACAGGAGAGACTGCTGGATGCTGGTCATGTTCTGAATCCTAATGTGGGTTATGTGACGTGGGGTGTGTTCAGTGTGAAAACTGAGGTGGATGCTTGTTGTCACTTTAAATTATACTTAAAGAAAAAAGTACACAAACAGCATGGCTGTTGGACCTGTGGACTCATTGTGTGTGGTTCTGAAGAAGCATGGCGTGTGGTACTGAAGAAGCACGGCATGCGGTTCTAAAGAAGCATGGCGTGTGGTATGAAGAAGCATGGTGTGTGGTACTGAAGAAGCATGGCGTGTGGTACTGAAGAAGCATGGCGTGTGGTACTGAAGAAGCATGGTGTGTGGTACTGAAGAAGCATGGCGTGTGGTATGAAGAAGCATGGTGTGTGGTACTGAAGAAGCACGGCGTGTGGTTCTAAAGAAGCATGGCGTGTGGTACTGAAGAAGCACGGCATGTGGTTCTGGAGAAGCATGGCATGTGGTTCTGGAGAAGCATGGCATGTGGTACTGAAGAAGCATGGCGTGTGGTACTGAAGAAGCATGGCCTGTGGTACTGAAGGAGCCTAGCGGCTCCTCATGTGAAAGGTGAGCTCGGATCCTCACTCTTATTCAGTGTAGTGGAGCGACCCACAGGTTGAGAACTGCTGCTGTAGAGCCTAAGACAATCGGAAAACACAGATATTTACATTACGATTCATAACAGTAGCAAAATTACAGTTATGTAGTAGCAACGAAAATAATTTTATGGTTGGGGGTCACCACAACATGAGGAACTGTATTAAAGGGTCACGGCATTAGAAAGGTTGAGAACCACTGGTTTAGAGGATCCAGTCCCACTTGGGGAAATGTTACTACAATCTGAGAGTAGATGTAAAGTGGGAATCATATTTATTCGCTCACAGGCTTGCTATAGAACAGACAGAGTCCCCATCCTCACAGAATTCAGGATGGCCACGTGCAAACCTAGAATGAAAAGTCATCAGCACCCCACGTGGCCAAGAACTAGAAACTGCCCTTGGAAAGAAGCGTATGCAACAGAACTGTGAGTCCCGGAGGGCAAGGAGGAAAGCTGTCCTTGCGGTTAATTTAAGAGTTTAAGGTGCTTAAATAATATCAGGTTGGTTTAGCAAAACTGGCATCGGAAACTAGTGGCATAACACCGAGGCCCCGCAGTCATGTGGCAACACTGTGGCTGTGGGAAGCCCCACCCTGGCCTCTGGGTGCGGGTTACAGATGACCACGTGTGCGGGGCTGAGGATTCCCACCTGCGGGGGCGGGGTTAGGGGGCAGAGGACCTGCTTCCCTAAGGTCTCCCCTGGCACGCAGAGCATCCAGAGCATCCGGCTGTGGTGCCCCCACGTGCTAATGGCATCACCGGTGACATCACCCGGTGGGGTCCCTGAGGCTGTTTCCCTGACAACCCACATGCCCAGCGTGGAGGAAGGAGGTGCAGGTTCCTGCTGCCTCGCGACTCCCCACAGCCCGTGCAGCGCGGCTGGAGCTGAAGCTGCAGGTCTCTCTGGCTGTGGTGGGGCCTGGACAGTGCGCCCCCACTCCCCCCACCCCGCTCCGCGCTGGCGGCGAGTGCTGGGCCCTGAATCCAGGGAGCCGCCCAGACCCACGGGCCTTCCCACCTAGACGGCTCCCCTCCCGCATCCCCCACCAAACCGGGTCTGACCCTCACCCTCCCCACCAGACCCCAGGGGCCCCACCTCCCAAATGGTGACCTTTGACTGTGCGCCCTCACCCTAACATTTCAATCTCTGAGCCTAACACCTCCCTGAACCCCCTCACACCTCCCATCTAACCTTTAACAGGAGCCATTGCCAACCATATCTGGTCCAACACCACTCTCCCCACTCCAGCCCTCCCAGCCACCCCCTCTACCCCCGCCTTCCTCCATGGAGGCCGCTATTGCTTCCCGTGAACTCAAGCGAAATAGGACCAGTCAGAGAAGAATATGTCTGATCAAAGACTTGAACTAAAGAAGAAACACAAGTAACTAATGTACATGAGAAAAGTTAGCTTCAAAGATCATCAAGTAATTGCAAAGGAAAGACACCTGGAACATTTAAAACCACAGACACCTGAGAGCACTGCTCCCGGGTAGGGACAGCCTTTCTGGACACAGTTGGACAGGATGGAGCAAATATTCGTGCTCCTGGGCTATGAGGCAGGCGCGCTGATGGCGTCACCGGTGACGTCACCCTGTGGGGTGATTACATTTCCAGGAAATCACCACGTAAGAATTGAAAAGTTGGAGCAGATATTAATGTATAAAGTGTTCATCGAAATAGTACTCAATAGGAAAGACTAGATGTGACGTAAGTGATCAGTATGGAATAGGTATACATAATTAGGATGGGCTATAATACTGTGATTAAGTTTTGTTAATGAGATTTTAATGTGTTAGGAAAACTATTTGTGATAAAATGTCAGCTTAGAAAAAGAATATAAATTTGAATGTACAGTATTTCACAGTTTTAAAATATATATAGAAAATAGAAGGAAATATGCTAGGATAGAAACTGATAGCATGCTGATGACTATTATGTTTCTCTTCATACTTTTTTGGTATTTTCATAACTTTAAATACCAAATGTATATTACTGTTAAAAAATAAAGAGTAGATAGTAATTGATGGGTTAATTTATTTTCTGAAATTCTTATTTCGTTTTGCTAATTTAACTTTTACTTTTTCATTTTATCTAATACCAAGTGTTTCCACTAAATAAAATTATTTTATCATTTTTGGCAGAAAAGAGATTTACTGAATGCTCACATTTTAGCCCGTTTTGGACTTTCATTTTAAAGGTACCAAAGATTTGATGGCTAAATATTTCTAAAGTGACTCTACTGGAATTGTAGTGGTACAACAAAAACAAAACTCTCTTCTGCTAGAAATAAAAATAAAATGTGATGAGACATTGACTTAACTGAGCTTTGGATAGACGCTAAACATGGTTCTGTATCTAACAGTAATATAGTACCACATTGGGAGAACCAGGGAAAGTTTGAGACATAAACTACCAAAGTTGTTATTAAAACCAAGATGAAACAGAATAAACTATTAACAAAGATTGTCCAACCTGGGGAAGAATTGGTTCAGGAGCCTGTGATACCATGAACATCTGGGAAGGGCTCTTGGATAGTGTGAGCTCATTCTTCCCTGTCCCTACAGAGGACACCTAAAGTAAAGCCCCAAACAGACTTCCCACGTGGTGTCCAGGGGACAAGAGCCCAGCTCAGTCAGGCGTGTGACGGCCCACTGTCCCCAGGTGTGTGAACGTTGTAAATAACACTCAGACAGATGCAGAATAGCAAGGGTAGAGATAAAGATAGTGATCTTTTCTCTTTCTTCATCCACTTTTTTTGCATCATTTATAGAAAAGAACCCCCCCCCCCAAAAAAAAGGAAAGAACCCAACAAATGTAGGTGGCTCTTTTGTAGGTACATTGGCAAAGTTACATTTAGTGTTTAGAAAATACTAAGCCAAGGTATAAGATAAAAGAATGAGGATAAACCAATGTGTGGCCTATTTACACAACACCTACCAAGCAATAAGAAGGAATTACCTAATGATGCACACAACAAACATATGGGAGTATCTCCAAAGCATGCCGTGTGAAAGACTTACACGAAAGAGTGCAAACTTCCTGGGCACGTTCTGGGGTAAAGGCAATGTTCTATGCATTGATGGGGTTCGGGTTACACAGGTGTATACGAATGTATATTTAAGATTTGTGCATTTCATTGTATGTAAAGTTTACACCAAATATTAAACTCTAGCGATACCTATCGTGCATTATTTCAGGGGGAATTTATTGATGATTGCAGTTTAGTTTGAAATACATAAAACAATAAGACGGACTGATGAATAGATGGACCATACATATAAGTTTAGTAAAATATTAATGGTGGAATCTAAAGAGTGTTCACTGTAAAATTCCTTCCACTTTATGGTATGTGTTCATCTAAAATATTGGGGAAAAGATTTTATTTCCTACAGTTACATGGTGTTTATGAATATGCAATTTTAAGGTCTACTTAATGTAGGTTGGCTGTGTGCTTTCTGAGTGTCTATTGAAAGGAGCTCTACAAGCCAGTAAAGGGAGAGATATTTACCAAAGTAAAGCACACTCAATGTTATAAGCTTCCCAAGAACTGTACTTGCATTGCTGAGCTGTATTCACAGCATTGAAACTGTTTGCTTTGCTTTCCTTTTTTTATAAGCACAATTTCTTAAAAAAAAAAAAAAAAAAAAAAAAAACACAAAACTAATAATGAGAAATAATATTGAGACAACAATGAATGAAATTTTCCAAAATGTATCTAAAATATTCCTTGAAATTATATCTACCAGGTCTAAATACCGAAATGCTAAGGTTAAATCGAGAGTTACAAATGTTAAAAAGAGGTAACAATTTATTTTGTACTCTGCATGTACCAAGCAGTGTGGTCCACACTCTGAAAACTATTCCTGATTAATTTTCACAATACAGCAGGAGAAAATGAAGGTTCACAGTGGCTCCTTAACTTCTCCAATATTACTTTGCTATGAGACATTAGAGTGAAGGGGCAATAGAAATACTTTAAGTTTACTGAGAAGCGCAGGGTTCAGGGAAGCAAGAGGAAGGACATTGCTGAAGTTGCCATGGAGATGCAGGCTTTGGTCCATTTGAATCCAGTGGAGGAATTACATCACGGCCTCACTTGGGTCTAGGAGAAACCACCCTAAACCTGAAGGTGGTGGACTTGCTGTTGTGACAGCAACTATAGAAACTGCTGAGTAGACGTGGTGGCTGAGGCAGGATTGAGGGAGGTCCTTGGCCTGTGTAGGCCCAGGTCCTGTGACCTGGTCAGATCTCTCTATTAAGAGTTCCAGCTTCCTTAAGGTGGGAGATTGTTTCTCTTGGAGGATAAGTGTTTTTGTTTTGTTTTGACTTTTTTTTTTTAAATCTCTGGGAGAGTTTAAAATTAAATAGAATTTAAAGTCAGATAGTCATGATGAGCTAAATCAAATTAGAATATTAATACGTTTGAATTAAGTTTAGGACATTATTAAGATAATCTGTGGGGACACGAGGGCTGGGTGAAGCAGAACAAAGGGGAAGAAATTGGAGGACATTTGCAATAGTGTTGACAATAAAGACAATCTGTGTGTTTGGGGTATTTAAAGAGTTTATAACATTCAAAAGAACATGAGGTTCATTCTACTAGTGTAAATGATAATCGTTTGAAGAACTTTTAATTCAGGCATTCAAAGTGCCTAAAAGCAAAATTAAATTCATATGAACTTTAAAATATCTAAGAGAACTTAATTAACTACATATATTCTTCAGAGTGATTTTAGTTTAAGGAATTTAGTTCAAGTTAAATTAAACAATAATGACAGAAAGTGAAGATGATTGTATTTGCTCTGCTAGAATTTGAAATAGAATAAGATTTATAGGCTAAATTTTAAGCCCCAGGGAAAACTATGTTTTTAGAGTTTATATTCTACTAATTAGTTTTAAACCCAAATCTCCATAAAATAGTCTTCACTGTGTATAAAAACATTCCCTTCACAGTCCATTTAAAGTTTCACATTGAGACTTGCATGTCTGAAAAGGTATTTTAGCCCTTATCTTGTATTAATAATTGGCTGGAGGGAGAGTAACAATAATTTCTACTTAAACCTTTGAAGACGTTGTCAGGCTTCCTTTCACTCAGTGATGCTAAGTGATGGCCATACCTTTCTAACTGACCTGCTGGGGCTTTGCTCCTCAGCCTGGTGTTTTGAAATTTTATCACGATGTCTTTGTCCTGTTTATCTTGCTCTGCACTCAGTGCATCTTTTCACTTGGAAAACTCGTGCCTCTCATGAGCTCAGGGAAGTTTTCATTTACTAAAGTGACTAAGTTACGTTCTTTATTCGGCGCCTCTGCTTCTCCCTGAAACACCTTTGAGTCAGGAACTGAGCCTCCTGGACTATTCCGTGGGTCTCATCTGCCCATTAGTCGTTTTTATTTCATTGTCTTTTTGTTTGTGCCTGGGAGATTCTCTTGACTTTTTCTTTTAACTTTCTATGGAATGTTTGGTTTCACCAGACATATTGGTTATTTACAAGTGTGTGTTTCTTCTTTTTGTTTAATTGTTCTTTTTTCATAGCCTCATGTTCCTGTTTTCAGATTATCTTCTTACTACTCTCATGATTAGGAGATTTCTTTTTAAGTTTTCTTCTGTTCTCTGAGTTGTCTTTGTTTCCTCTGGGCTCAGATTATTTGTTTATTTAATGTTGGTTAGTCTTAAATTTTATCTTCCATGTTGCTGGTTTTCTTTATTATGTCCAGTGGTGCTTGGGTTATCCATTTTTATTTAAGAATGAGGGACTAGGTTGATTATTGTAGAGAGCCTCATGGGTTTTTCTACTGCTGTATATCTAGGTCTCCTTCCTACTGGTACTCCCTGCTGGGAATGAAGTTCTCTGTGTGTGATTTGCAGGAGCTGGAAGTGAGCCATTAGCCTGAGGAGCCTGCAGTGCCAGAGTAGGTGGGCTGTACCCTGGCGTACAGGGAAGTTCTTTAGCACCTAGAAGTCTCCCCAGGTCATTCATTAATTTTTTTTAGAGAAGAGTGCCCTGGTAAGGAGGGAGAGCAGAGAGGGGTGAGGTAATAGAAAGGGGAGCTAACTGTCAGGCTTTCTGTGCGTAAACAGGCTTATTTAATAGTCAAAGACTTATAGAAGGGCCTTAACTAAATCTAAACTTAGTGTCTTCACTCCCTGCATAATAGAAAGAGCTTAGGTTGCCCTAAGACTGATTTCCCTCTTTATAGCTTAGATGTTACGGACATGATTTAATTTATATAATACACGGTAATATAAATAATGTCCTAATATAAAAAGAAAACATGGACAAACATTGTGACCACTCGCTTATCTGAAGTGCTTGTGAACTAGTCTTGAGAAGGGCTTTTATTTCAAAGTTGAGAGTCAGAGTGAATTTTAAACATCATTCTACTTTGGCCTGCCTCTAAGCGATAAACAAGTATTGTTGAAAAGTAAAATAAGATAGATAACGGGACTGAGAAACTCTAATGTGTCTCACCTTGCCTTCAACCAATGAGATTTCTGTGCTCAGGTAACAGGTCTGTATTGATTACTACGTGCCCAGGTGCCAGGCCTGCTGCATAGCCTGCTGGGTTCACAGGGTGAACAGATTCTGCAAGGTCCTCACCTTTCCTAGAACTCAGATTTATTTATATTTTCAATATATCAAGATTCTTTACATTATATGTCATTTGCCATGTTCTCAGTTCAGATAACTACCTTTATAAATTTGTTTCCAGTTTAGATCACATTTTGTTTTACATTATTTTAAATCTCATCATGCTTCCCACAAATGAAGGCTATTAGATGTATGTGGTAGGTTCTATAACAGGAATTGATTTAGGTGATTATGAAAAAATAACATCTTTAGGTGGGATTTTTTTTTTCATTTTCGTTCTTTGACTTAACTGAGCTTTGGATAGATGCTGAACATGGTTCTGTATCTAATAGTAATATAGTACCACATTGGGAGAACCAGGGAAAGTTTGAGACATAAACTACCAAAGTTGTTATTAAAACCAAGATGAAACAGAATAAACTATTAACAAAGATTGTCCAACCTGGGGAAGAATTGGTTCAGGAGCCTGTGATACCATGAACATCTGGGAAGGGCTCTTGGATAGTGTGATATGTGGACTGTACATGTGGGGTTTTGAAAGGGGATGAGGAAGAGGGGAAGGTAAGAAGCAAAAAAGAGTCAGAATCCCTTACTTGGAGAAAGTTATTAATAAAGCAAAAGTGTTAAGAAAGAACTGTACAGGCCTGCACCCTTTCATACATGAAATAAATATGTGAAGAGATAATCAAGAAAGTCTCCAGTATGTCTACAAAGTTAAAAGCGGAAATTGGGAATAAGAAAATTGAAAAACAAAACTTAGAAAACATGTTGCTCAAGAACCTTTCCAGGTTAAAATATCTGTTATTTTAATCAGCCAAGGAAACATTTCTCTGCTTCTCCTTTGTGACTCTATTGAAATCTGGGGTAATGCAATTTGAAACTCTTTGAGATTGAATTTCAGACATGAAGGAGGGTACATTGTGAAGACACTGGTGAAGGGAAAGGATTAGGAATCCCCAGTGTCTGAGAAAGGGAGGGGCTACTAGTTAGAAGTGGGTGCAATGTCAGAGGAAGACCAGAACTGCAGGTGTTTAGAGAAAGCCAGGCAGGTCGATGGAAATTAGGCCTTGTCCTTGCTTCTGCTTCTCCAAAAATGATTCTTTTTGCACTGAGTTGCTGAATTGTTATCCCCCAGATAACCCAAGAGAGGAAGGAAAACCAAAACAAAACAGCAAATAAATGAAATGAATAACAACAAATGACTACGTTAGCTAAATGTTCTTGGGAGATCAGAGTCCTGTGCTGCCCTGGAGAGTTGGAAACTATACCCACGGCACAACCAGAATCAGGACTCAGTGAATCATTATGCTCTGACTCCAGTTAATTTAGTCATCCTTGTGCCAACGCTTTACTTAGCACGTGAGGAGGATTCTATATTGCTCTAGGAGCCGATGCCAGCAGCGGGCTCTGCAGAAAGAGCTCCATGAGCTCACGGACAGTAACGTCCATACTGAGGCTGTGTCCACCATCCATCGCTGCGCACACCAGCTCTGAGCCCACTGTCTCTGTGCCCACCGGCTCTGTGCCACGCATTGCCAACGGCTCTTCGCCCCACATTCTAAACGGCTCCTCACCCCACATTCTAAACGGCTCCTAGTCACTTATTCCAACTGCCAAAGAGCTCTGGCAGGGAACACAGCTGGGTCATGGGCTGTGGCAGCTCGCATCCAATGCTAAGTGCTTTGGGATACACAAAAATTATGACACACTCCCTATGAAATTTAAAATCCTCTGGGCACATAAAATATAAGGAAATATAAAGGTTCTATATCTACATCCTTTATATGATTATAAATGGAAATTAACCACTTAAACCTAATTTTGCCAATATCCATTTTAAAAATTATTTTTTTTCCATCAGCCAAATTACAGAAATTTGATCAGTTCCTTTGAGGTAACAATTCCTTTTATTTTGTTAAGTATGACCTAGTAGCTCAGCATAGGAATTCTCCTCCCCATCGACAGTGAAAGGAGACGCTCCCATTGGTAGTTCATACATTACAAAACCTAAACCCACCAGTCAACTGCCTACAAAACGATTTGTTAGAATATTAGCTAATATGTAATTTAGAAGGAACAAAATGAAGGTTCGTATTTGGAAAATATACAAAAAGATTTTGTACATAACTTTCTTAGCAAGGAGCATTAAACTAGCACATACAAGAAAGACATTTAGAGAACAGATATGCAGGATCCTCAGACAAAATTTAAACATCTCCAGTGGTCAGCAAACTCATTAGTCAACGGAGCCAAATATCAACAGTACAACAATTGAAATTTCTTTTGAGAGCCAAATTTTTTAAACTTAAACTTCTTCTAATGCCACTTCTTCAGAATAGACTCGCCCAGGCCGTGGTATTTTGTGGAAGAGCCACACTCAAGGGACCAAAGTTTGCAGACCACGGATCTATGATGTCAATAAATGAGCTAAAAGTGTTTTAATTATTTTCTGAACTAGTGATGGTTTTATTTTGGTTAACTAAAAACATTTCTTTTAATTTAAAATAAATTTGAAAATTTTTAAGTAAATGAAATCTTTGGACTTATGATAGAGGGGGCGGAAAGTACCGATTAGCATTTTATTAACTATCCAGCTCCAATATAGTATCAAATTACTTAAAGTCAAAGAACAAAAATGAAAAAAAAATCCCACCTAAAGATGTTATTTTTTCATAATCACCTAAATCAATCCTGTTATAGAACCTACCACATACATCTAATAGCTTTCATTTGTGGGAAGCATGATGAGATTTAAAATAATGTAAAACAAAATGTGATCTAAACTGGAAACAAATTTATAAAGGTAGTTATCTGAACTGAGAACATGGCAAATGACATATAATTTAAATAATCTTGATATATTGAAAATTACTTCTTTTATAATTATGCAAATCAGGATTTGAATAATGGTTGACTATATGAGCTTATGCCAATGAAATATTAACTGGATGCTAAAATTTTAAACTCTCTGCTTCCAAATTTCAGGGCCAAGGTTTCAGAGAAATGCAGCAAAATTTATGGGACTAGAACTGTTTTAAAGAAAACACGTAACAGTGACATAGAAAACAGGGGAGGCAGACTGAAACCACAAAAGAGTGCGTGCAAGCCAGGCACAGTGAGGAGCACGTTGCATACATTAAAGCTCAATCAATTCAAAGGCCACAAGTCCTTCCATCAACTCCCACTGACTTAGCTGAACTTTGGAGCTCGGATATGAAGAAATTCTAGGAGTAATATAAGGTTTTCTTTCCTGAAAATCAGTCCCAGGCCCTGGCTGCTGTGGCTCAGTTGGCTGGAGCATCACTCTATACACCAAAAGGTTGTGGGTTTGATTCCTAGTCAGGCCACATACCTAGGTTGCAGTTTCAATTCCCAGTCAGGGTGCATATGGGAGACAACCAATCAATGTTTCCCTCTTACACAGATAATTCTCTCATTCTCTCTCTCTCTCTCTCTCTCTCTCTCTCTCTCTCTCTCTCTCTCTCTCTCTCCCTCTCTCTCTAAAATCAATAAGTATATTCTCGGGTTAGGTTTAAAAAAATTGGTTCCATTAGGTCTTAGAAGGTAATTTTCAATTTTAATAGTTATAAATTCCTACCAAAATTCCCAATAGTTTCAGAGAATACAAACTAAACTAACAATTCAATTCTTTTATTTATACAAGCAGCTTTACTGCCATCTGAGTCAGACCCTCAGAATGTTCTGCTGTTGGATTGTTAATCAACAGATACAGCTCTACAATCAGGCTCCTAGTTGTGAAAAGTTGAACAACAGGCTTTAAACATATGATAAGTCATAAGCAAACATTTCCACACTTAAGATATGTGGACTGTACATGTGGGGTTTTGAAAGGGGATGAGGAAGAGGGGAAGGTAAGAAGCAAAAAGCATCAGAATTCCTTACTTGGAGAAAGTCATTAATAAAGCAAAAGTGTTAAGAAAGAACTGTACAGGCATGCACCCTTTCATACATGAAATAAATATGTGAAGAGATAATCAAGAAAGTCTCCAGTATGTCTACAAAGTTAAAAGCAGAAATTGGGAATAAGAAAATAAGATTCTCTTTTCAATGATCTCTTAGAAAGCAAATAAGTTGAAACAACCAACTATATGTCCCGTGTATTTTTCTAACAAAAATCAATGATGCCAATAAGCACTGCCTAAAATCATCAAGCGCGACTCACACAGGAGCAGTGGCAGTTTGCGCATTCAGTCACACCTCTGTACTGTGCTGTGGCTCGGCTGAGTCCTAACATTCCCACCAGCAGTTCCCTTTTCCCCACATCCTTACCAACACTTATTACTTGTTGATTGATTGATGATAACCATTCTGACAGGTGTGAGGTGATATCTCACTGTGGTTTTAGTTTACATTTACATGACGATGAGTGACATTGAGGATCTTCTCTTGTCGATTGGCCATCTGTATGTCCTCTTTGGGTTTGCAGTCAGTCCATCAATGGCTATTCCCATGACTAAAAGATTTGTTCTCAAGGAAAAACATGATCAGGCAGGAGGCAGAGGCAGTTAGGGGCGATCAGAAAGGCAGGCAGAGAAGTTAGGGGCAATCAGGCAGGCAGGGGGGCAAGGTAGGGGTGATCAGGCCAGCAGGTAAAGGGGTTAGGGGTGATCAGGCAGGCAGGCAGGTGAGTGGTTAGGAGCCAGTTGTCCTGGATTGCGAGAGGGATGTCTGACTGCTGATTTAGGCCCGATCCCACAGGGACATCCCCCGAGGGGTCCCAGATTGGAGAGGGTGCAGGCTGGGCTGAGGAACCCCCCTAGGAAATAATAAAGTAAAAATATTATTGTGGATAAAAATATTGTGTTTATCTTATCTTTGATTTCCCTTACAGTTTTACCTCATATGTCAGCATCTCTATACAATACATCATTAAATTATGAATGTATTCCAACTCTATATAAATGATGTCATGCTGTGAGTTTCTCTCTGCATCTTGCAGTTTTTCTCAACTCTGTTCATCTATGGCGCCCATGGCTGTAGCTGACTTATTGTCACTGAAGTAAATTCTTCCTTGCAGAATTGCATTTTATGGCAGCACCACATTTGTTCTCCTATGCAGGGGCACTTGGGTTATTTGAAACTTTTTGCTGTTGCGAAGAACTGTGCTGTGAACGTTTCTGTACATGAAATCTTTGGCACCTGGGCAGGGGTTGCTTTGGATGTAACTTGGAGAAAAGTAGCTTTATAAGATAACTAGAGGCCCGGTGCATGAAATTCGTGCATGGGGGTGTGTGTGTCCCTCAGCCCAGCCTGCACCCTCTCCAATCTGGGACCCCTCGAGGGTCCGACTGCCTGTTTAGGCCCGATCCCACTGGGCCTCACAATCCAGGACTGCTGGCTCCCAACTGCTCGCCTGTATACCTTCCTGATTGCTCCTAACCGCTTCTGCCTACCAGCCTGATCACTCCCTAACCACTCCCCTGCCAGCCTGATTGATGCCTAACTGCTCCCCTGCCAGCCTGGTCACCCCTAACTGCCCTCCCCTGCAGGCCTGGTCACCCCTAACTGTTCCCCCCTGCAGGCCTGGTCACCCCTAACTGCCCTCCCCTGCAGGCCTGGTCACCCCTAACTGCTCTCCCCTGCAGGCCTGGTCACCCCTAACTGCTCTCCCCTGCAGGCCTGGTAACCCCTAACTGCTCTCCCCTGCAGGCCTGGTCCCTCCCAACTGCCCTCCCCTGCTGGCCTGATTGCCCACAACTGCCCTCCCTTGCAGACCTGGTCCCTCCCAACAGCCCTCCCCTGCTGGCCATCTTGTGGTGGCCATCTTGTGTCCACATGGGGGCAGGATCTTTGACCACATGGGGGCAGCCATCTTGTGTATTGGAGTGATGGTCAATCTGCATATTACTCTTTTATTAGCTAGGATAGAGGCCTGGTGCACGGGTGGGGGCCAGCTGGTTTGCCCTGAAGGATGTCCCGGATCAGGGTGGGGGTTCCCTTGGGGCATGGGGTGGCCTGGGCGAGACTGATAGGTGCTTTGCAGGCCAGCCACGCCCCCTGGTGACCCAAGCGGAGGCCCTGGTATCTGGGGTTTATTTATCTTCTAATGAAAGAATGCACTCTCAGAGCAGGCACCTCGGAGGCTGTTCTGGGAGGCAGGAATAGTTAAGATAAAGCGGGCATACCTCTGTTCCCAGAGAAGAGCATGCTGACCTCCCCCTCAGCGCTTATCAGTAAATGTCCTAGCTTCTGGTTTCTGTTAAAGTTCCTGTTTTCACAAAGTTTTCTGTGAGATAACACATACCATTCCCGTGAGAATAAGTCAACATTCTATCTTGCCCCCCACCTGCGTGTGGTTTTTTGCCTTTAAAAGCCTGTAACCAACCCTGGTTCAGGGCTCCAGTCAGCAGTCTCTTGTGAGAGTTGTTGCCTGTGAATCCCTGCGCTGCGCTTGAATAAAGAAAACTCTTGCTTTTGCATCGAGACTCGAGTTCAGCGTTTGATTTGGGGTCATCGCTCTGCCAAAGGACCCACCGGGGGTCTTCACGGCCTTACACTACAATTGAAACTTTGTAGCCTGGAGCGGAGCCTTCTGCTTGCTCCATGGAGGCAGCCTTTTTGGGGGGGATTTATGTATCTTCTGTAATTGAAAGTTTGTAGCCTTAAGCGGAGGCCTGGGCGGGCCAGGGTGTGCGGAAAGCTTGGCTTCCTCCATCACCAGGGGCAACCCTAGCCTCCTGCTCTTTCCAGCTCGGTGGCTGCCACCATTTCTGTTGGGCTATATTTATCTTCTATCATTGAAACTTTGTAGCCTTGAGTGGAGGCCTAGGCCGGCAAGGGCAGACAGAAAGCTTGGCTTCCTCCATTGCCAGGGAAACCCAAGCCTCCCTCCTGCTCTCTGTGGCCCTAGCCATCTTGGTTGGGTTTATTTGCATATTCACTCTGATTGGCTGGTGGGCGTGGCTTGTGGGTGTAGCAGAGTGAGGGTTAATTTGCATATTACTCTTTTATTAGATAGGATGCTCTACTTTAGGCATCAGCACAGGGGCCATGTTTCATTGTTCAATATCCTTGTCAATCTTGGCAGGAGTCAAATTGTGTGTCCTTTTGGTTTTAGTTTCCATTTCCTGATTATTAGTCATGTCTCTCTTACCCTTCTCCCTTCCCAATGCCAGTGGAAATTTTCAAGCCAGATGACACTGATGTATGCTATCTCATTCCTATTGATCACTGTGTCAGCTCTCTACAACAAATGGCATGTAGGCACATGTATGACATCTAAGCTCTGGTCTTGGCATTTAGCACAACAATAGCCTTCTTTTCAGCTATTACCCTAAAATTCCCCATATTATGTCATCTAGACATCACCAGAAATGCACTCACCCTTCATTCACTCTTATGTCAATGTCAGGTCCCTATGTCCATGAATTCACACTCCATCTGCAAATGCACATCACTATTTCCACCACACCTCTCTCACACCTGCACTCCCACAGCCCCAGCCCCCATAGTAATCTCCTTGGCCTCTTAGTCATTATTCAGCAAGTGTGTCCAGCGAGTTCTTGGCATGTTCTAACAGGATGAAGTACTACCCCAATTCTGAGAGTCCACACTCATGGAAGCATCCTTGAATACTACTAAAAAGGCCTCCCTCCTTGATTTTTCACTCAGCCTCACCTATTGAGGATCATATCAGATCTCAGATATCCAGAGGCCACCTCCATTGGTGCTGCATTTGATGTCCCTTCACTAGTGACAGCATTTATCCCTCCACTTAACTGTCATCCAAGTCCCAGCCTGAATGGCCTTCTACTCCATGCCAAGTGAGTCTCATGATCACTCATACCACTAAGCTAACCCATCAAACTGACAGCAACACTCCAGGACACACCAAGGGTCACAGCAAAATCCTGGAGGGTGTGTGGGGAATAAATATCCATTAGCCCATCTCATCTTTGAATTACTCTTTGCCCTTCGATTCATCTTGTGTCCACTCATCTTTTGGGCACCTTGGCCACTAACAAATTATAATATCTCTCCACCCTCTAGTTGACCACTTCTGTCTCTATTATGTGCTGTGACACCCGACTCCCACAAACTGGGACCCAAGCAGGAAACCCAGTCCTCAGAGTGACACTCTCTTTCTTAAGCTACCATTATCATCCTGAAGTGATTCCACATTTTAAAGTCATCTACAGCCCAGATTGGTGTGGCTCAGTTGGCTGAGCATCAACCCATTCACTGAGAGGTCACTGGTTGGAGTAAGCCCTGGTCAGTTCATTTGCCTGGGTTTCCTGCTCAATTTCCAGTAGGGGCGTGCAGGAGGCAACCGATCCTTGGATCCTACTCATGGATGTTTCTCTGTCTCTCTTGCTCTGCCTTCCTCTCTATCTCTAAATTCAGTAAAAACATATTTTTTTAGAAACAGGTGATCTATACCTCTACTCTGGTCCATACACTCTCCCCTACTTTTTTAAGAAATCTGCATCCTGAATTGCTCCTCAGAGTTCCAGGCTCTGGTGAAATACCCTCAGTACTATGTTATAACCTAATAGGCCAAAAAATAAAGAAAGTTTTTATATCCCCAATGAACATTGCTCTACCTATACATTTATCTATCTCAGTTGGTGATACTTCCATACCTCCAGCTGCTAAATCCATGACGTCCTATCATCCCTGACTCTTACCTCTCTCTCTCAACCTCAAAATTAGAAACCCAAGTGACCACACCTAAAACACTAATCCAGAATCTAACTGCTTCTTCCATCTCCACAGCCACCCTCTTGGGCCAGTTACCATCCCACTACCATGACTATCTCAACAGCTTATTTTCTAGTCATTCTACCACCTCCCTCACACCCATATTATTCATCATGCTGCAGCCATAGGAAATCTAATGAGACCTGGGTCAGATCACCTTGCCTCCACTGCTCTATATCTCTCATTGCTCCCATCTGCTGCAGAACAGACACCCAAGTAGTCACAGCATTCAACTAGACCTGACTCCTGTCCCATTGTTAGCAGTTCCTATGTAAGAAAAAATAAATGGACACTTGCTGGTCCCTGAATTAGTTCAGCCTTCACTCCAAGCCTTTGCACATTCTGGAACCTATGCATGAAAGGACCTATCACATCCAATTCCACTGAATTCCTTGCCAAAATCAGGGACCACTTATGTAACCCTAAACCTGGACTTAGGATTCTGGGCTTGGTGTCTCTTCAAGTTCCCGAGATCCAAGGACTGGAAGAGTGGTTGGACAGTACACCACTATCTCAGAGGCCACAGAGTGTCAGGCCGTGAAATAAGCTCCACAAACCAGTACGTCTAAGCAATTGTGTATTTGCAGGAATCTGTGGAAAGGGGAAGGGCTGTTGAGAGCCTGGCAACCACCTCCTGAATCCATAGGCTCAGGCTGCCCTTACCCTTGCCCAGCCTCGGGGCCAGGTGATCTAGAGATGACTGCATTACCTCAGGCCTCAGGCCTCAGTGCACACTCTTGACAAGTTCATTATCTTCCAAAGGACTTCACTTTCCTGTCCCCAGTGGGTATCCTCTCTCTTCTAATGTGTTCTTCCTCTGAGCGTTTTTGGGAAAAGTTTAGAACCCTCCCTCAGACAATGACCCTCTTTTGTTCACAGCCATCGACTGCCCCAGCTTTCTGAGAATGAAAGTAAAACTACGCTTTGCCTCATCTTCTCTATTGCCCTTAGGCACAACACAGGCCCAGGATTCCCGAATCCTCCCAGCTCAGCCACACCAACCAAAACCTTATACATTGGCATTGCAGCCTCTCACCTTCTTTCACCATGTCCCACCGTATGCCACCCATGAGTGACTCACTGTTTTGGACAAAGTGATCTGGGACTCTAGGTCCTGACAGGTGCCCACACCCGAGGTTGGAGGATAAATGCTGAGGCCTGGTTGAAGTCTGTAAGAAGAACGGAGCCTCGGAGACACGGAGGCCTCAATCCCGCCTATTGCAGCTTATCAAGCCTCAGACACACCACTGCACAGCGGGGAACTGCATCTGATGCCTAGTCCTAATCAGGACTCTGAGGCTGGAGCCTCTGCCTATGGTTACAGAACAATGTTCAATGGGGATATAAAAACTTTATTTTTTGGCCTGTTAGGGTATAACATTGTACTGAGGGTATTTCACCAGAGTCTGGAACTCTGAGGAGCAATTCAGGATGCAGATTTCTTAAAAAGGTAGTGTAGAGTGTATGGACCAGAGTGGAGGTATAGATCACCTGTTTCTAAAAATGACCACCAGGAGAAAGATAAAGGAAGTCACGCCCAAACCAATGAGCCCCAGAATAATGCGCTAGTCCTGGGCTTTCATTGGCTAAACCCAGCCATCATTAGGTGCATTGCCCTTTAGGTAATGTACTTATCCAGGCCCCACAGGTGGCATTAGGATCTGAGTCACTCACTGATCATTGCAAATATTCATGTTGGGGTGCCCACGTGGTGTTGGGAAATAACTTTAGGTTTCGGGGACTGGTCACAGGTTTCTGGGAAGTATTGTCTGCAACTGATCTCTTGTTTTGAGATATTATTTCAGATTCTGTGAAACTAAGAATCCTCACTGAGGTCAAGAGTATTATTTCAATTATTCCTGAAGAGTGCAAATCTAAATGGATATGTAATTTTTTAAGTTTTTTTTTTAATTTGACTTTTAGAGAGAGGAAATGAGAGGGAATGAGAGAAACATTGATCAGCTGCCTCCTGAACACCCTCCACCCACCCCCTGGGCATCCAGCCAGGAAATCTGGGTTGTACCCTCGCCAATAATCAAACTGGCAACTTTTGTGTGCGTGGGAAGATGCTCAACGAACTGGGCCACTCTACCAGGCTGATTTTATTATTTTTTTTTAATAAATCTTTATTGTTCAGATCATTTCAAATGTTCCTCTTTTTTCCCCCCATAGCTCCCCTCCACCCGGTTCTCACCCCACCCTCTGCCCTTACCCCCTTCCCCCCACCCCCACTGTCCTCATCCATAGGTCTACACTTTTGTCCAGTCTCTTCCCGCACCTCCCACAACCCTTTCCCTCTGAGAATTGTCAGTCCACTCCCTTTCTATGTCCCTGATTCTATTATATTCACCAATTTATTCTGTTCACCAGATTTTTTATTCACTTGATTTTTAGATTCACTTGTTGCTAGACATGTATTTATTGTTCATAATTTTTATCTTTATCTTTTTTTCTTCTTCCTCTTCTTAAAGAATACCTTTCAGCATTTCATATAATACTGGTTTGGTGGTGATGAACTCCTTCAGCTTTTTCTTATCTGTGAAGCTCTTTATCTGACCTTCAATTCTGAATGATAGCTTTGCTGGGTAGAGTAATCTTGGTTGTAGGTTCTTGCTGTTCATCACTTTGAATATTTCTTGCCACTCCCTTCTGGCCTGCATAGTTTCTGTTGAGAAATCAGCTGACAATCGTATGGGTGCTCCCTTGTAGGTAATTAACTGTTTTTCTCTTGCTGCTTTTAATATTCTCTCTTTGTCTTTTGCTCTTGGCATTTTAATTATGATGTGTCTTGGTGTGGTCCTCTTTGGATTCCTTTTGTTTGGGGTTCTGTGGGCTTCCTGGACTTGTAAGTCTATTTCTTTCACCAGGTGGGGGAAGTTTTCGGTCATTATTTCTTCAAATAGGTTTTCAGTATCTTGCTCTCTCTCTTCTTCTGGCACCCCCATAATTCAGATGTTGGTACGCTTGAGGTTGTCCCAGAGGCTCCTTAAACTATCTTCAAATTTTTGGATTCCTTTTTACTTTTTGCTTTTCTGGCTGAGTGTTTTTTGCTTCTTTGTATTTCAACTCTTTGACTTGATTCTTGCGGTCCTCTAGTCTGCTGTTAGGTCTCTGTATAATATTTTTTATTTCAGTCAGTGTGTGTTTAATTTCTAGTTGGTCCTTTTTCATATCCTCAAGTATATCACTAAATTTATTTGCCTTTTCTAGGAAATTCTTGAAAAACCTTATAACTGTGGTTTTGAACTCTATATTCAGTCATTTGTTTTCCTTCATTTCTTTCATTTGTGATCTGTTTCTTTGTCTCCGCATTGTTGCTGCTTCCCTGAGTTGGTAGAGTAGCTTTGTGTGGTAGGTGTCCTCTAGGGCACAGTGGCTCAGCCTCCCCAGTTACCTGAGGTGGACATTCTTGGTGCACCCCTTTGTGGACTGTGTGCTCAGCCTTGTTGTAGTTAAGTCTTGATTGTTGTTGGTATCACTGGGAGGAATTGATCTCCTGGCCAATTGGCTATGAGGATCAGCTGTGTCTACACTGGGATAACTCCTGTGCTGGAGACACTCTTATGAGACAACACTTGCAAAATTGCAAAAGCCTCTGTGCTCAGCTTGGACAGGGCTGAGTTTCTGGGCGGAGAAGACAGCATTGGTTTCCCATCAGCCCTGCCCTATGAGGCCCCTGGGTCTCAGTGTACCTCAGTAATCGCTGCAAGCACCTCTGAGAGAAAGCCACCCTCGAGTTTCGCCTGCTGCCAGACAGTCCAGTTTCTCCCCAAATGAGTTGGGGTTCCCAGAAACTTGCCTGGAACTGGAGTTCAGCACGCAGTCAGGAGCTTCGATCTCCCTCCCGCTTTAGAAAGCCAGCTGCGCACTCAGCCTCCCATGCATTCAGCAGTCAGTCCTCTCTGTGCACGCGCACCTCCGGACCCCTGCCTTCCGCAGCTCCTGAGTCTCAGTGTGCTTTCTCTTTTCCTGACAGTCCAGATTCCCCTTGAATGAGTCTGGTTTCCCAGCATCTCGCCCGGGACTGGAGTTCAGTGCAGTCGGGAGCTTTCTTCTCCCTCCCGCTTTAGAAAGCCAGCTGCCCACTCAGCCGCTTGTGCACATATCTGCCTGTCCTCTCCATGTGCGAGTCTCCGTACCTCAGCCTTTTGCAGCTCCTCTGAGTCTCAATGTGCTTTCCTCTTTTCTTCTAGTTGTAGAATTTCCACTCAGCCAGCTTTCCTGTGGTTCTGGATGGTGTCCGTTTTGTCTTTTAGTTGTAGTTTTGATATTGTTGTGCAAGGCAGCAGTTTAGGTGTTTACCTATGCTGCCATCTTGGTTTCTCCCCAGGCTGATTTTATATATTTAACATAAAAACATCACATTATTAAGAGAAAAAGCAGGCTATGACAAAATACATGTAATCTCATCTTATTTTTAAAAAGACAAATTTGAAAGGATACATAGTCCAAGTTCACATTTCACACATTGTCAGAATGTTTGTAGTCAGTACACGTTGTGAAGCTATGGAGCTAAGAGTTACTGAATGTTTACTACATGAGCCAGGCTCTGGATTCAGTGCTTTACATGTGTTATTATTTCATTTAATCCTGTCTGCCACCTGACATCATTTAACCATATGTTTTACAGAGAGGAAATCCAGGCTCAGAGACTCAAAGTAAATTGCCTGATTGTAGAGTTAATACAAGTCAGGGCTGGAAGTCAAACCCATGTGTCTCTAATAACAGGGTTCTGGCTCCTAATGTTAGGCTCTGCTGCCTCCTAGAACTTAGAATAGGGGATGCATACCCATTAGGATGGATAGATGTTATTGTGGGTAACAAACAGTCCCAAAGCTTTAGTGGCTTATGGTATAAAATGTATCTTTCTTGTTCATAATACATGCCCACCCTCATTCTCCTTGGAGCAGTTAAAGGAAAAGCCACCATGTAGGTACCTGCTAGGTATTATCAGAGATGGACAGAGAGGGTGGCCATGCTCACTGGTTCCAGGCTCTTCTGTTAGAGGTGACAGGCTTCACTCCCACCACATTTCATTGGTCAAAGCACATAACAGGGTTGCAGCCAACTTCAAGGGGTCAGAAGGAAAACCTGGCATATTCGGTGGGCCCCATTAACTCGACCACACAGTGCTAACATCTTTTGGGGCTGTGCAGGGGCAAAGGAGAGGAGCGGGGAATGGTAGGAAATGACAGTGGAAATAAGTCAAGATGGTTTGCTTTCTCTTCATCCTCATGGACTTTGTCACCGAGCTTCCCAAAGCCTTCACTGGCAAGATTCAAGGGAGTGAACTTCAATGAGAGGAGTTCGGTCAGATGTCATTGGCAGCAAACTCACCCCACTTCTGAGTGTGACCTTGTGTAAATAAACCCCCGAGTGCCTCAGTCCACCCACTATTTGGAGGTGAAGATGCACATGTTAGGAGAGTTGATTGGGAAGGGTACAGGAGTGTAAGCATGCCAGCATCTATGTTCTCTTAAGTCAACATTCAGTCACTATCTTGTCTCCAAGTCTCTGTACCTTTTCCATTGCCCAGGTGGGTGCTCCATCAGGTGGGGCTTATGGTAAAAATGATGACATTAACATCAGTGATGATCCTGGGTTTCCATTCATCTTGTGTATGAACCTCTGCTAAATGTGGCCCCTCCATCTTTCTTCTCATCCCCATTGGAGAGAGAACTGTGCCTACTTCTCCCTCGTGGTCCCAGTTTTTTCATGTGGCCATGCACGCCCAGTAGATGACCAGTTCACAGAGGTCAGAAAGTGATGCTCTGAGCAGCCCCAGACACCTTCCTCTATTAGGTGTCAGCCTAGCTTTCTCACCTGCTCTCCAGTGTCCCAGATTCCCACAGGACTCTCCCAGCCCTCTCTTGGGGTATCCAGTTTCTCAGTTTTAGGGAGGACTTGGAGCCTAGGATTCTGTTCCCTCAGATTTCCCCCATATGCACTTATTCCTTTCCAGGAATCCAGGATCTTCCAGCTCCTCCCAGAATGTTTAGAGTCCTCCCCAAACACACACCCTGACACTCTATAACTCCTTTCTGCCCTCCTAGTCTTCCACAATTCCCCACCTTTGCTCAGCATGGGGTTCTATGAACTGATCCTTTACTTCATCTATTCCTGGAGCCTGAGATGGGTCGCCCTGGGGGACAACCTAGGTTTGGATGAGCAGGGGTAGAAGGAGCTCAGCCTGGAGGGAAAAAGAACATATTGTCCTCTCCCTCATCCCTCAGGAGATTGTCTATGCAGCTGTCTGCTGCCGGGGTGCATAGACACACAAACTCACAGAGAAACAACAAACACAACAGGCACAGAAACACTTAGGTACAGAACACCCCCAGCCTCAGCTGGGCACTCAGGTACAGGGCTTATGCCCAGGCTCACTAGAGACCCAATTGTAGACAGGTGCAACACCTTGAGGGGAACACACAGACACAAACACTCTGGGACACCCAGTCAGTACAGGCCATACCCCCCACACACAACAGACACACAGAGGCACATACCAGAACAGACATACACGGACACACGACACTGACACCAAGAGAATACAAACCACACAGATACAATCAGGAATACCCGAAGGGGCAGCAAATTCATACATCAACCAACACCCACACGTGCAAAACAAACACTCCCCCAAATGCTGAGTCATACTAATACTCTGTTTTGAAGGAAACATAAAAAATTAAGATGCTGCTTTGGCCAGGGGGTTAGATCCCTGGTGGAGCATGCCCGGGAGGCAACTGATGGATGTTTCTTCTCACACTGATGCTTCCTTTTTTTTTTCTCTCTCTCCCTTTTTCTCTAAAACCAAAATACATATCCTTGGTTGAAGATGAAAAAATAAAAATAAAAAGTGTTGACTTTTCAAAACATTAAATCCAGATCAATCTCTCCAGAACAGTTATCAGAATAATTTGAACTCAGGGCATGTCTGTCTCCTTTCACCTAAGAGGCTACTTGAATCCATATCACAGATATCAGAAAAATCCCACACTATTAGTGTCATTGTCATGATCCCCACCTTGCTTTTATTTAAGCACTAAATCCCATGATTGCTGAATAAGGTCATCTCTTTTTTTTTTTTTAAATATATCTTATTGATATTTTACAGAGAGGAAGGGAGAGGGATAGAGAGTTAGAAACATCGATGAGAGAGAAACATCGATCAGCTGCCTCCTGCACACCTCCCACTGGGGATGTGCCCGCAACCAAGGTACATGCCCTTGACCGGAATCGAACCCAGGACCCCTCAGTCCGCAGGCCGATGTTCTATCCACTGAGCCAAACCGGTTTTGGCATCTTTTTTTTTTTTTTTAACTCAGATTGATGTTTGAGTGATAAAAAATGAACTTACCCATGGGAGAAGGTCATTCTGAGGGATCCAAAGTAGCTTTAGACAGTGGGGTGGGTACAGCCCATGGTGAACTAGAAACTTCTTTATGAAGAGACACCCCAGTTTCTAATGTGTAAAAACACTGTTGTGACACGGGAAGCACTAGTCAGCCAACTTGCAGTGCTTCTTAAAGCAGAGAAGCCCCTGGAGACCACGTGGAGGCTGATGCTGGGTTTGTAAAGATGATTTCCTGAGACTGATATATTGTAAATGTCTAAGGCTCCTCATTATCTCAAATATTTTTCATCTATTGCATATCCAGCCCATATTTGTGACCTTTGGCCAGATTTCTTTTGAAATTCTGTGGAAGCTCACCATTATTACTGACTCCTTGAAAACTTCTGCATTTGTCATTTTCCTCTGGAGAACTGTCCTTGAGGGGCATATAGTAAAGTACTTTACAGATAAACATTTAATCATAATAAGCAAAAATGTTTAAGCCACTGGTGTTATTATTTGCACTCAATACTGTAAATGTCCCTCTGGAAGCTGGTTTTGCTGAAGGGGCCACTTACCAGCCCTTCGGGAGGCAGCCTGGGGATCAAGGCAAACTGTGGGGCTTCCTGAGGAGAAGGTCAAGTCCTTTCACAGCACCCACAGCCCAGCCATGACCCACTTTCTAATCCTGGTTGTCCAAACCAGCCACAGGGCCTTATCTTCAGCTCCCAAATGTGCAGGGCAGGCTCCCTGTCGGCCCCCAGTCTGAACTCTGCCGCCCCATCCTGGACTCTCTCAGGGAGGCACTGGCCACCCCTGGCTTCACCTTTCTGGCTGAACACCTGTCCTAGCTATCCTGCCCCATTGTCTGTGGGTTGTCCTCCACTAGAACGCCAGCTCCCAAGGACAGGGGACTTCTGGAGTCTGGAACAGTCAGGGTCAACAGTGTCCACGCACCCCCACCTTACAGGTGGCGCCCACACTTAACTGCTGCCTTCCACCCAGCCTGATTCAAGTTTTTGTCCCTAGAGCCTTCCTCAGTACACCCACTTTAGGACCCTCCCCCCATGTGCTGGCAGGAAACCCTTACATGGACACTGTCTAAGACCCCCAACCTTTCTGCTCCCTCAAGCACACACCCCATTAGCAGAGTGTTCCCCAGAGTCCTGGGTCCATCACCTCACTACAGGAGCAGGGGTCTGCTCTGCACAGGCCCATCTTAGGGAGAGGGTCACCATTTGCAGTGTATCCCCCCAGCGTGGTATTATCTTGAGACCAATCCTGGCCTTCTGAAAACCCTTGTATTCCAGAATGTTCTCACCATTGAAAAAAGACAGCACCATTTCTTGAAGAATCCATGGTACCTCCATGACTAGCTAGGGAAGGGGGCCTTTATCCTATACTAGTGGCCCGGTGCACAAAATTCGTGCATGGAGGGTATGTCCCTCAGCCTGGCCTGAACCCTCTCCAATCTGGGACCCCTTGAGGGATGTCCAACTGCCAGTTTAGGCCCAATCCCTGTGGGACTGGCAATTGGACATCCCTCTTGCAATCTGACACTGCTGGCTCCTAACTGCTCACCTGCCTGCCTGCCTGATCGCCCCTAACCACTCTGCCTGCCAGCCTGCTCACCCCCAACTGTCCCCCCACTGGCCTTCTCACCCCTAACTAGCCCCCCTTGCCAGCCTGATCTCTCCCAACTGCCCTCCTACCAGCCTGCTCGCTCCCAACTGTTACCCACCCCGCCAGCCTGATCGCCCCCAACTGCCCCTCCTGCCAGCCCCCTCACCCCCAACTGCCCCCCCACTGGCCTGCTTGCCCCCAACTGACCCCCTGCCAGACTGGTCACCCCCAACTGCTCCTCCCACTGGCCTGCTCGCCCAAAACTGACCCCCCCCATCAGCCTGATCACCCCCAACTGTCCCCGCCCCCGCCAGCCTGATGACCCCCCAATTGCCCTCCTCTCCTGGCCTGATCACCCCTAACCACCTCTGCCTTGGCCACGCCACCATGGCTTTGTCCAGAAGGATGTCCAGAAGGTCTCCTGGTCTAATTAGCATATTACCCTTTTATTAGTATAGATAGAGGACTGGTGCACAGATGGGGGCTAGCTGGTCTGCCCTGAAGGGGGTCCCGGATAGGGTGGAGTTCCCTTTGGGGAGCGGGGCCTGCCTGGGTGAGGGGCTGGGGTGGTTTTCAGGCTGGCCACACCCCCATCAGGGTGGGGGTCTGTGCTGTGGGGCATGGCCAGCCTGGGTGAGGGCCTGAGGGTCATTTTCAGGCTAGCCACACCCTCTTCAGGGTCGAGGTCTGTGCTGCGGGGTGTGGCTGCCTGGGCAAGGAACTGAGGGCCGTTTTCAGGCTGGCCACACCCCCATTGGGGTGAGGGTCCCTGCTGGGGGGCATGGCCGGCCTGGGTGAGGGGCTTAGGGCCATCTGGGGGTGGTTTGCAGGCTGGCCAAGCCCCCAGCTTTGTCTGGAAGGACCTCTGGAAGGTTTCCAGAAGGTCTCCCAGGCTAATTAGCATATTACTCTTTTATTAGTATAGATAATAAAGAGCTAATATGCAAATGGTCATCACACCCTCATGCCATCATGCCATAATAGCTCAGACACTCAACACTGGGGAGAGGAATGAGGACCAGCCAGGCACAAATGAGCTCGCGAGAGAAGAATGGGGACCAGCCAGGCTGCGGCCCAGGACAGGGACAAGCCACCCGCCTTGCGGTTCTGGGTGCCAGTGGCTATGCCTGCGCCTGCGGCCCAGGAGAGGGACAAGCTGCCTGTGCTGCAGTCCCAGGAGTCTGCGGCTATGGCCTGGGCAAAGCCGCCCACCTACGGTCCCCTGTGGCTGCGGCCAGCCTGGGCGAAGCCAGCCTGGGTCCAGGGTCCCTGTGACTGGCCAGAGGAGGGAATCCTGGTTCCTGGGTGCGGGGTGAGGCAGAGGCAGTTAGGGGCAATCAGGCCAGTAGGGAAGCAGTTAGGGGCGATCAGGCAGGCAGGCAGAGGTGGTTAGGAATGATCAGGCAGGCAGGCAAAGGGGTTAGGGGCAATCAGGCAGGCAGGCAGGCAAGTGGTTAGGAGCCAGCGGTCCCAGATTGTGAGAGGCAGTCGGACATCCCTGGATTGGAGAGAGTGCAGGTCGGGCTGAGGGACCCCTCGCCCTGTACACGAATTTCATGCACCAGGCCTCTCATTTTTAAATAAAGCAAAATGGAAAATTACACCAAGAAATGCTAAAACAGAGACCCAAACTACGCCAGTGGCAATCAGGGGTGAGTGTGTGTGTGCTGGCCAGACACAGGACTTTTCAAAAGTGAACTTATTTGTGAGCCCAAAGCATCAGGGGGCTGAAGTGGGACAGGTGCCTGGGCATAGGGACCTGGAGAGACCTCTGGCTGGAGACAGAAGAGCTCTGGCCAGCTCCTCTCAGGCAAACACAGAACCCAAACCCATCCCAGAGCCTTGCCTTAGGCCCCTCTCTACCAACCCTTGAAAAGGACAGGCCACGCCCCAGCATCAGTGGGGACATCCCAGGCAGAGGCAATAAAGAGTGTGCAGGGGTGGGCTGTACAGGGAGAAGCCCCGTGTCAGAGCAGCAGGCTGGATGTTTAACCATTAAGGAAAGATCCAGGACATTTTCTCTCACAAGAGCTATAAATATATGCAACGTTTTTTAGTGGTGAAAATTCAAGACCCTTGCCACCCGGGAGAGGACCTCCTGGCTCAGCAACCAGCAACACCTCCTGATGAGCAGAAAGAGAATCGGCCTCTGCAGAGAGAGCTCTTTCCCCTCCCCAGGCACTTCAATGGCTGGACCACTTTATTACAGTGGATTGGGTGCACCTGCCTGAATCACCAGTTTTCTTGGAGCACATGCTAGCTCCCAGGTCATGACACCTGGGAACTCCTGCAGCAGCTCTTGCTCCATTTCCCAGTGAGCATGGCCCCAAAGAACAGAGTGACAACACACACAACTCTCCCTGGAAACGGCCCTGGGCTTTCTTTTGCCCACACCCACCTGCCCAGCTGTCACTGGGGCCCCCAGCCTTGACTCCTGAGAGGAATCTGGGCTCCTCAACCATCTGAATCCAAAATAGCCCAGTCTCAGCCCCTGGCTGGAAGGTGCAGAGACCACAGGGGGCATGTCCAGGCCCAGAGCTTCTCCAGGCCCCTTTGGATTCAGCCCCAGGGAGCACAGATGTCATCCTCTGTGGGTGATTGTGCAGCTCAGCCCCCATTCCCGACCCTCCATGCTTATATGAATAGTTAATTCTTTTTATTGCTGGGTAATACTGTGTTCTATGGATAATCACTTTATCTATTGATCTTTATATTATTTTAATTATTTCCAGGTTTGTGGTATTATAAATAAATATGCTGGGAATACTTGCATTCAGTTCTTTTTCAAGTTATATGTTTTAGTTATCAAACTGTTGCAGTGTAGGTGAATGTCTTACATTTTAAGATATGCAGAAATATGATCTAAAATTGTCATTCCCTTTGTCATCCTACCCACCCACTGTAATGAAAATTTCAGTTATTCCACACCCTGGCCAGCACACGCCATAGTTAATCTTTTTAAACTGTAATCCCGGAAATGAGTGTAGTGTTAACTCGCTTTCATTTTAATTCCATTTCCCTAAGAATTTTTTATGGTGAGCATTTCTCCATGAGTTTATTTACACTGCCTTTATCTCTTGTTGAAATGTCTGCTCAGAATATTTTGCTTACTTTAAAAATGAATTTATTATTTTAAACAATAGGAGGACAGTGTGGCATCTAAGACATGTTTAAAATTCACTCATTCCTCAATGACTCAAGAGACTTCTTTCCCGAATGGAATTGTTAGTTTTAAAATACAAGAAGCAAATTTTTTTCTCAAATATTATCCTATGTACAATTTAAAGCCCACTTGCACAATACACTTATAATTTTAATCTGCATTGCTAACGTGCTCCACCATTTTATTTTAAGTCTAAGCATTCAATAATACATTAAGTGAAATCAAGGTTTGTAGTATTTGTCAATATTCTTGATGTAAGTACTCTCATCATCATCAGTTTCAAATTGCCAAAATGATGGTGCTGAACATGGACATAAGATATTTTAGTAGCACATCATTATATTTTATTTCCACCATACTGATAGAGTAGCAACAAATATGCTCAGGAATATTCATAATAAAACAGTAAAATAATTGGTAAATGGGAAGTTTTAAACTTTCTTTAAAGTTGCTGCCTTGCTCCCAGCCTGGCCCGGGGATTTCTCACTCATTGAAATTTTCACCTGTCTGATGTCAGGTTGTTCAAGGCAATCACAGTGTTCCTTCATTGGCAATTGCCTCACAGGGATACTGAGTCACCTGTCACTTTACACCCACCACATGGATTTGCTCCCTCCTCCCGTCCTCTGTTCAGATTCATGCCTGTGGATCACCCTCCTCCAGTCTGGCATCTGCAGGCATTTGCCCCTTCAAGAATCTGGGATCTCCACAATGAGGGTCTAAAAATGCCCTTTAATATAAAAGGATGAAACAAAAGTGTATTTTTCAAAGTCAGTGGTTTTCATAGGCCATGTCTACCGTGTACACTGTCCCCACACAGGGATGGGCAAGGTTCCCACCCCCTTTCCATCCATGTCGGGAGCAGATAAGTCTCAGGTAGCTGAGAGTGAATGTCATGCAGGACAGTTCACAGTTCTGCCCTCATGACCTTGAGGAGACATGTGACATCCCTAACTCTGTGTTCTCATCTCTATAATGGGGATGTTTCTTGAGGCCTCATGGGGACAATGCTCCTCGTACAAACTATTAATACAGGAGGTTCGTTGTTCCTCAGCTAAAACAAACAAGCAAAAAACATGTCCAAAAGGTAAAAATTGTATGAACACCCCCCAACCCGCAAACTTAAGTGGAACTTTGAAAACCTAGAACCTCATTCAGCCTGGGCATTCCTGTCCCTCCTCTTGCGCACGTCCCTGAGGGGCTGGGACTCCTGTGTGAGCTCCAGACCTCCAGCCTCCTGGGAGTCTTGGTGATGCCTCTGACTGGATGTCCTTCCTTGTCCCACCCAGTGTGCCGCTGAGTTAACTCTGAGACTACGTGAGGCCTGCAGGATGCGGGCCCTCCAGAAAGGCACCTTGGAGAAGGTGGTGGGGTCCCTGGTACCAGCTTTCCCGCCTGGAAAAATCCCCCACATCTGCACCCTGATGCCCATCCACCTGGCCTTCTCAAGAGCCCAAGGGTTCCTGGATGAGCTGTTAACTAGGCGAGCACAGGTCCCGTCTGTGGCACAGTGGGGGCTCTGCCCACTGCTAGCTGTGTGTCTTGACAATGTCATCACATCAGTCTGAGCCTCAGAATGCTCCTCTGATAAGTGGGTGGTACAGGATCGACCTCATGGGGCTCTTGTAGGCACTGCTGAGGGGACAAGCCATGGCAGGGCTTCCCTGCTGCCTGGCTCTGCAGAAAGGGCTGCTGGACCTGCTGTGGTTGTTCCTGCCAATTATGTCTCTCTGTCCCATGGAAAGACCCCTGACCCCCCCACCCCCCCACCCCCCCGCCCCCCGATCAGCGGCCTGTGGCATCTGAGTTTGGAAAAGCACATGGAAAGCAACCAGTCAAGCAGTTTGAGATTTCACCTAGCTGACCTTGTCCTGGTCCTTGGTGTAGCCACATGGAGGATGGCAGGAGATAGCAGAGCCCCAGGCCCACTCAGATGGTTTGGATGGTTCTGGTTGGAGCTCATTTACTTGACAATGTGCACTAAGCTCCTACTACAGGCAGGCACTTTTGGAGACACTGAGCCAGACTCAAGGAATGAAGCAGACACAATCTCTGGCATCAGTTGTAGTCAGTGAGTCAGACAGTCACACTGTCCATCATTCGCAGATCCTGTCCACCAGCCATTAGATCTGATGCCATCAAGGTGTTTTCTACATCTGGAGGGAAACCTCCTCATAATGATTGGGGTGACACACCGCAGGAGCAATTAGCAAAGTGAGTGGTCTGTGGGTGCAGAAGGAGGGTCTCCTGTGTTAGCAGAGGTGGTTCTCAGGCAGGGCAGGGCCTGGTAGAACCCTGATTTACACATCTTCTGATTCCCAAGGGAGGGCTGAGCTCTGGTGGCTCCTCCACAAGGAGACACGAGTCAAAGAGGAGAGTGGAAGGGGCCCCTGGCCTTGTAGACCGAGAAGGGGAGGCTGGGCTGACTTGTCCCTCAGAGTCCCATCCCCACCACAGACCCTTTCTGCTCTGCCTGCCCCTCTCCACATCCATCTCCCCTGATCCCCATGGGCGAGCTCAGAACAGGATGGTGGTGAGCAGGCTGCTCACAAGTCTGTCTCAGTCCTCAGCCCAGATGCCCAGGGGCATGGAGGGCTGGGGTGGGCAGTGTACAGGACCTTCAGGAGAGTTGCCAGTGGGAAGAAGAGTCTCACATAGGCTCCGTGTTAAACCTGCTGGATCCCACGCCTGCCACAACCAGGACAGCCACATAGGGTCCGGGTATGGCATGGGGCTGTCCCCTGGATGGGTAGGGACTGCACAGAGGCTCAGTCCCAAACAAGGGTGCCATGGGATGGCAGAGTGGAAGGAAAGACCAGGACTCTGACTTTACTTCCCACCTGCCTCTCCCCAGGGCCACTGCTTCAGTGATGGGAACCTGGCCAGACTGGGTACAATATTTGGGCCAGCCCCTCCTTGCCCCCTGGTTCATACTGAAGCAGGCCTTGGTGCTGCACAGCCTCTCTGCCCCACATGCGGTGGGCCTCGTCAGAAGTCTGTGGGTGGAGTTGGAGCATCTAGAACCCACTGAGGCACAATGGGAAGGTGAGGGGTCTGCAGTCTGGGAAGATAATTGGAGGAGGGGGTAGGGGGCAGCGGTGTTTCAGGGGCCAGACTTCCCTAAAAGGAGGTCGCATCTTTCCTGTCTGTGGAAAGTGAGGCATGTACAAGAATCTGTCACTTTAACCTGCTCCAGAACCACCTCCAGAGCTCAAGTGCATTCCAGAGCCAGAGGAAGGGCCTGCTCCTGGGCTAGAGCCCGGTCCAGCTGTGGTAGTGCTAGAGCCAGCTGGACCACCAGCTCTGATCTGAATCCCAACAACAGAGCCAGCTCTATCCCCAACAACTGATTAACCCAGGGCTGCGACCCCTAAGCACCTTATAAGGGAGGAGAAACTTCACATCCTGACCTTCCCTCCAAGACTGGTGGCTGAGCAACTGACAGCAATGGATGTGGTGAGTCTGGGGCTCTCAGGGTGGGAGATTTGGATCAGAGCTGGTGGTCCAGATGGCTCTAGCACTACCACTTCCCTCTGCCTTCAGCTGCCCTGACCTGCCTTTCCCTGATCCCAACTCCTATGATCTTGATGCAAATCACAGCTCCACCACTTTACCACCCATGGGTCCTGGGCAACTTTCTCCACCCCCAAGCTTTGCTGTCCACTTGTGGGCAGTGGAGGAGGGCACCCCAGGCCCTGCTGCACAGAGTGGCTGTGCAGATTAAATGAGGGAGACAAGACAGAAAGCTGGGTGGGGCCTGCCCTGGTTTGTGGGGAGGGGAGCTCACTGTGTGCAGCCACATCCATGGGTCACCCATCCATGTGCCCATGAGGCTCAGCGGCCTCAGCACTTATTAGGCCCCTGATGTGTGTGTAACTACAAGGGAGACAAACAGCTGTGGTTGTAGCTGTCACAGGGGAATGTGCACTGAATGGGGATTCAGACCAGAGGAGTGTCAGATGCCGGAATATGTCCCCTTGGGGTGAGAAGACTTGAGCCACTTCCTGGAGCTTGGAGACACTGAGGAAGGGCTGGAGGCAGATGCTCCTGTCCCTTCCCCACCAGTCTTGGGCCCTGGGTCATCCAGTGCTGGGTGCCCTTGGTGGACAGAGAATGAATCCCATGGACTCCAAAGGTTCAGGCACATCCTCAGCTTCCTGAGCTTCTGTCTTGACCAGTGAACCCTTCAGGGACGGGGGACACTGAGCTGGGTTGTGGCAGGGCTGGGTGACACTCTCCTTTCTCCCCAGGAACTGTTCAAGAGGTGCTGCCCCATCAGTGCCTGGGCTCCGTCTGGTCTCAGAGGGCCAAGCCTGGCAAGGATCACGTGGCATCCACTGCCCATGCCACTGTCACTCAGTTCCTAATGTGGCTACCTGTGTGATCACCACCTGCCTTGGGGACCTAAGCATGATGGCCCAGGACAGGAACCTCTGGGACAACTTCAAGTGCCCAGGACAGGGCCAAACTGGTGGATCACTGGATTAAGGTGGCCAAGGTCTGTTAGGGGAGGCCCAGCAGCATCCCTATGTAGAGCCTTGAAAAATGCCGCTATTGCTTGGTCAGCTGTCAGGACTGAGGCCTGAGGTCAGAGGCCCAGCACAGCCTCCATATCCTCTCTGCTGGGGGCACGCAGACCTTGATGCCCAGGTCCCCGTGGTGAAAGGCGCACTTCCTGCCTGGCCCCTTCCTTGGCTTGAGCTCTGAGAGTTGGTCTTTGGGTGCTAAATGTGCCCACCCTGAGCATCTGTCCCACTAGGAAGGGGTGTCAATCGAGGGGGATTGAAACTACAGCTGCAGCTCCCACCTCACAGCCCATGTCTCCCCTTCCCCAGGAGTGCAGAACCCTAAGGAACTTCTCCTCCCTGCATGCCATCCTGGCTGCTCTGCAGAGCGTGTCTGTCCATCGTCTGAAGAAGACATGGGGCAAAGTTTCCAGGTGCGTAGGCTTCTTCCAGGCTGTAGGATGAATGGGTGTTTCTTATCCAAACCAGCCCAGTCTGTACTCAGGATGTGAGTGTTCTGTTCTGTTGAGGGCAGGAAAGAACTGTGAAGAGCTCCCTGCCCTGTCCCACCTGGAGGGCTGAGGGTGAGAACAATGATGACAGGAATGACACTGAGTCCTCAGGAGAACCTGTGAGCTAGGTGGAAGTCTCCCACTAACCGGAGGAGAGAACAGGTCAGGGATGCCAGGCCCAGACCCAAGGTCACACACTCTGAGTGAGTGTTGTAGCTGGGAGCTATCCAGAATCAGAGCAGGCTGGAGTCAGGGTGGCACTGGTACGAGCCCACTTGGGTCAGATAGCCAGGGTGTGAGGTTAGGGGTGGTGGAGGAAATGGGGTGAGGTGAGCATGACCTCAATGACCCTGCCTTCCACCCTAGCTGAAGCAGCCCTCCACGTGTGTCCCTCTGATGGTGAACATCCCAGGATCCAAGAAGAGGCTGCAGAAGAAGGTGAGTGAGCCTGCGTGGGGGGTGCTCCAGAGTCAGAGGAGAGGACGCTTCTTGGAGAAGTCAAGAGAGGGAGGTCTTCCTCCTCCAGCCCCACCTCCTGTGCTCACAGAACCTGAAACCCTCCCTTAGAGTGACCAAGAGGAAGGAGAAACCAAGATGGCGGCATAGGTAAACACCTAAACTGCTGCCTCGCACAACAATTTCAAAACTACAACTAAAAGACAGAACGGACACCATCCAGAACCACAGGAAAGCTGGCTGAGTGGAAATTCTACAACTAGAAGAAAAGAGAAAAGCTCACAGAGAATTGGAGGTACGGCAAAGGGGCTTTGTGCGCGCAGAGAGGAAGGGCGGCTGAGAGCCTGGCTGACTTTCTCTGGCGGAAGGGGGAAGGAAGCCTCCGACCGCACTGAACCCCAGTTCTGACTGCACTGAACCCCAGTTCCGGGCAAACCCCTGGGGACCCACGCTCTTACGGGGGGAGTCTGGACTCTCGGGCGGAGACTCGAGCTGGGAAAGGCAGAAGTCTGAAGGCGCACGCGGGCCAGTGCGCACAAAGGCTGCGGAGGTTGCCACAGGCTTTCCCTAGTGGAAGGGAGTCAGAGGATCCTGACTGCACTGAGCCCCAGTTCTGACTGCAGTGAACCCCAGTTCCAGGCGAGCCCCTGGGGACCCACGCTCTTGTGGGGGGAGTCTGGTCTCTCGGGCGGAGACTCGGGAGCCGGGGAAGGCGGAGGACTGAAAGTGCACACGCGCGCACGCGCCAGTGCGCACAAAGGCTGCGGAAGTTGCCACAGGCTTTCCCTAGTGGAAGGGAGTCAGAGGATTCTGACTGCACTGAGCCCCAGTTCTGACTGCAGTGAACCCCAGTTCCAGGCGAGCCCCTGGGGACCCACGCTCTTGTGGGGGGAGTCTGGACTCTCGGGCGGAGACTCGGGAGCCGGGGAAGGCGGAGGACTGAAAGCGCACATGCGCGCAAGGGCAAGGCTGACAGGAAGCCAAGACTGAGACTCCACCCCATCCAAGCTGAGCACAGAGGCTATTGCAATTTGGCAAGTCTAATCCTATAAGGCTGTCTCCAGCACCGAACTTCTCCCAGCATAGACACAGCTGATCCTTACAGCCAACTGGCCCGGAGGTCAATTCTTCCCAGTGATACCAACAACAATAAAGACTTAATTACAACAAGGCTGTACACACAGTCCACAAAGGGGTGCACCAAGAGTGTCCACCTCAGGTTAACTGGGGAAGCAGACCCACTGGGCCATATTGGAAACCTAGCACAAATATCTACCTTACCAACTCAGGGAATCAGTGAAAATGCGGGGTCAAAGAATCAGATCACAAACGAAAGAAATGGAGGAAAACAAACGACTGGATATAGAATTCAAAACCACGGTGATAAGACTTTTTAAGAATATCCTAGAAAAGGCTGATAAATATAACGAGACCCTCGAAGATATGAAAAAGGACCAACTAGAAATTAAACATACACTGACTGAAATAAAAAATATTATACAGAGACCCAGAAACAGAATAGAGGAACACAAGAATCAAGTCAAAGAATTGAAATACAAAGAAGCAAAAAACACTCAACCGAAAAAGCAAAAAGCAAAAAAAAAAATCCAAAAAGTTGAAGATAATGTAAGAAGACTCTGGGACAACTTCAAGCGTACCAACATCAGAATTATGGGGGTGCCAGAAGAAGAGAGAGAGCAAGATACTGAAAACCTATTTGAAGAAATAATGACCGAAAACTTCCCCCACCTGGTGAAAGAAATAGACTTACAAGTCCAGGAAGCCCACAGAACCCCAAACAAAAGGAATCCAAAGAGGACCACACCAAGACACATCATAATTAAAATGCCAAGAGCAAAAGACAAAGAGAGAATATTAAAAGCAGCAAGAGAAAAACAGTTAATTACCTACAAGGGAGCACCCATATGACTGTCAGCTGACTTCTCAACAGAAACTATGCAGGCCAGACGGGAGTGGCAAGAAATTTTCAATGTGATGAATAGCAAGAACCTACAACCAAGATTACTCTACCCAGCAAAGCTATCATTCAGAATTGAAGGGCAGATAAAGAGCTTCACAGATAAGAAAAAGCTGAAGGAGTTCATCACCACCAAACCAGTATTATATGAAATGCTGAAAGGTATTCTTAAAGAAGAGGAAGAAGAAAAAAGTAAAGAGAAAAATTATGAACAACAAATACATATCTATCAACAAGCGAACCTAAAAATCAAGTGAATTAAAAACCTGAGGAACAGAATAATCTGGTGAATATAATAGAATCAGGGGCATAGAAAGGGAGTGGACTGATAATTCTCAGGGGGAAATGGGTATGGGGGGTTCATGAAGAGAATGGACAAAAATCATACACCTATGGATGAGGACAGTGGGGGGAGGTAAGGGCAGAAGGTGGGGTGGGAAATGGGTGGAGGGGAGCTATGGGGGGAAAAAGGAGAAATAATTGTAATAATCTGAATAAATATTTATTAAAAAAAAAAAAAAAAAAAAAGTGACCAAGAGGAGGGCCTGGAGGAGCTGGGTGCAGGATGAACATGAGGGTGAGGCTGGCCAGGGACCACTGACCCTGTGATTTGCCAAAAGTAGGTCCTGGGATGTGATTAGGAGGAGTTCCTGAGGAGTGAGGGAAGGGACAATTGAGTGGAGGCCCTAAGGGAACCCTGGGTGGCCAGGAGGCTGAGGGTGGGAGGCTTTCAGGAGAGGGTCTGTGGGGCACCTGAGAGCAGGGGCTCATCCCACACTCACCCTGTTTGCCTAGTGTGTTCCCTTCCTCGGGACATTTATAAAAGACCTGAAGATGCTGAACACTAGCATGGAGGATGATCTGGAGGTGGGTTAACTGGGGCCTGACCTGGGGTGACCAGGATTGGCCTTTGGGGACAGAGAGCCCCCATAATAAGCCCTGAGTTCTCAGCACAGCCTCCTCTGGGAGTTGGGGCGACAGGCTCATCATAGCCATCCGTGACCCGCTCCTTTGGAGCCCAGAGCTTGGACTTGATCCAAGTCCTGTCTTTTCCTGTTTCCCATCCCCTCCTGGGACCTGGTGGCAGTGCAACATGAGAAGGTGGGCATTGGTGGCTAGTCCTAGCCAGGGGGCTCTTTCTGATGGACATTGGATGTCTGCCTTGTAGGGGAATCAGATCAACATAGAAAGAAAGGAAAAGGTTAGCAGCTGTGGCACAGCCTGTGGGGCAGGAGAGGGGAGTGAGAATCAGAGACGCCCTGGCCAGCACACTCCTGGGCTCCATCCCCTGCATCTTCCATTTATTGGGAGAGTTTGATAACAGAAGTGGGGGAACCCTCCAGTAGGTGGCTGAGGGTAGGGGGTGGCATCAAGGATAACCTCCTGGAGGAAGGGCTGCCGATGCCCATCTGTGAGCACAGGAAGGGCCTGGATGGAATCAGGGGGGAGGAGGGTGCCCCTGTGTGCAAAGACCCAGGACCAGGCCCCTGCCCCACTCCTCACCCCAACTTGGGCTGTGTCTGCATCCTCTCCTTCCCTCTGGGCCCAGGAGCAGAAAGTAATGGAGGAGATAGTGCTGCTGCAGGTGGCTGCCCAGAAATATAAAATGGAGTCTGAGGAGGAATTCAAGACCTGGTTCTGGGCTCTGCAGCGGCTCAGCGAAAATGACAGGTGAGGCCGGGCAGGAGTTGGGCACAGGCAGGGGTGGACTCTTTCTGTTGGTCAGTCCAGAGAACCTGTGTCCATGGCTCCCTGATACCCCCGCCCCAGACCCTGCTGTGTAGCAACTCCTGGGGCTCCTAACACTGGGAGGGACACCTGAGGTATGGCTCCTGGCAGCTCATAGGTGCCACTCTGTCCTGCAGTTACATCCGGTCCTGCCAGCTGAAGCCACAGTCCTAGGTAGCCAGCAGAAAATTCAGCAAAAGGAAGTCATTGAATGATTGACAGCAGACATGGAAATTATTCTGAACATAATTTCTTTTTTATAGATTAAATAGGAAATAATTTTACATATATTTATATTTATCCTTTCAGATATTCTCATAATATATGTAAATATACTCATCCATGTTTGTGTCATTTTTGTTACATTTCTGTTTAATAAAGTATTTACTAATATTAAAATTATTTCTGAAAAATAATATCTTCTAGTATCTTTTCTCCTGCTTCGTTATAAATTATATAATGTGGCTGTAGTTAATGGACTTAAATTATTTTGTTTTCTACTTTATGAATAATTCTGTGATGATCATTGTTGTATAGGTACCTCTGAACATTTATTCATTTTGAATCAATTCCTGCAGATAAAATTTATTTCAAAAAATACACATTTTATATTTTAGTATGTATGAATTTTGAATCATATGGTCAAATTCCCTTGGAATTTTGATTGGGATCTCATCAGATTTGTAGATTGGGTTGAGAGGAATTCGTTCACTGTATTGAGCGCCACCTATGGGCCAGGTACTAGAAGCGCAGTGCTCAACCAAAGAGCTTGTCATGATGGCATGTTTGCATGCAAGAGTCAAACCAGCCAGCACATGTATAACGTGAAGTCAGGATGTGCTGCGTGCTCTGAACCAAAGGTAAAGCAGAGAATGAGACAAATGGTGACGAGGTAATGTTGTGTATATGATGATGTGAAGGTTTGTGGGATCGAGGTGATAGCTGAGGCTGCTTTGGGAATATGCATAGATGACCAGCAAAATGTAAACATCCCAGCTGGGCCCTCAGTTTGGGCTCTGGTTCCAAAGTGTTCTCAGTGACTCTGTATCTTTTTTAAAAAAAAGCTTATATTTACAAGTAAAATAATTGATGTTTTTTGTGCAATTGCATTTTAATTCTTGAGGAATAAGAATGGCAGTGGTTTCCATTTTACATACAGTGCTGCTTATTCAGTAGTATTTAAAATTAAATGTAGAAGATGCTCAGCCTCACTAATTACAGGGGGAAATGCAAATCAGAATCACACAATATCACCTCCCACTGTCAGAAGGGCTGTTACCAAGAAGTCAAGAAGGGACAATGTTGGTGAGGAAGTGGAGAAAGGAAACCCTTGTGCACTGTTGGTAGGATTGTAAATTGGTGCAATTTACAAACTCTTAATTTAAGAGTTTAAGGTGCTTGAATGGTATCAGGTTAGTTTAACAAAACTGGCATCAGAAACCAGTGGCATAACACCGAGGCCCTGCCGTCATGTGACAACACTGCGGTTGTGGGACTTGTGGTTTCGACGCCATGGGAACCCACACGTCCACCCCGGCCTCTGGGTGCGGGTTACAGATGACCATGTGCGCGGGGGCTGAGGGTTCTGGGTCTGCGTGGTGGGGTTAGGGGACAGAGGACCTGCTTCCATAAAGTCTCCCCCTGCCTGTCACCGGTGACTTCACCCAGTGGCGCCACGGAGGCTGTTTCCTGACAACCTGCTTGCCCAGCGCCGAGGCAGGAGGTGGACACCTCCTGCAGCGCGACGGGGAGCTGAAGCTGCAGGTATGTCTGGCTGTCGTGGGGTCTGGACAGTGGAGAGGCCTGGGCGCTGGCGGGGCGAGTGCTGGGAGCCTGAATGAGGATCAAAGAATGAGGATAAACAAATGTGTGATATACTCATACAATGCACACCAAGTGATAAGAAGGAATTATCTAATAATGATGCACACAGTAAGCAATATAGAAGTATCTCAAAACAGGCTGTGTGGCTGTGGTACATTCACACCATGGCATACCATGCAGCAGTGAAAAGAAGAACCTCTTACCCTTGAGACAGCCTGGAGGTACCTGGAGAGTATCATGCTAAGTGAAATAAGCCAGTCAGAGCAAGACAGGTATCACATGATCTCACTCATATGTGGAATCTGAGTAACACAAACTGATGAAAGGAGTGGATCCAGAGACATGGAAGCATGGAACAGTGTGTGGCATCTCAGAGGGAAGGTGGGGAGGGTGGGTGGGAGGTAATGAGCCAAAGACCTTGTATGCATAACCCATGGGGTGGTGAGGCTGCTTTGGGAGAGGGCCTGGTAGGGAGAGGGGGTCTGGAGAGGGCTGATGGGGGGGAAAAAGGGGACATATGTAATACTTTCAACAAGATTAAACAAAAAACAAAAAAACATGCTGTGTGAAAGAATTACACAAAAGAGTACAATCTGGGCACGTTGTGGGGTAAAGGCACTTTTCTATACGTTGATGGGGTTTGGGTTACACAGGTGTATACAAATGTATATTTAAGACTTGTGCATTTCATTGTATGTAAATTTTACACCAAATATTGAACTCTGGTTAGCGATACCTATCGTGCATTATTTCAGGGGGGAATTTATTGATGATCACAGTTTATTTTGAAATACATAAAAAAATAAGGTGGACTGATGAACAGATGGATCAAATAACTCTAAGTATAGTAAAGTGTTAATGGTGGAAATGTACCTGGTGGGTTAGGGTGTTCACTGTAAAATCTTTGCACTTTATTGTATGTATTCATCATAAAATATTGGGGAAAAGATTAAAATTTTATTTCCTAAGGTTACATGGTGTTTATGAATGTGTTATTTTAAAGTCTATTTATTGTAGGTTGGTCGTGTGCTTTCTAACTGTCTATTGAAAGGAGCTCTACAAGCCAGTAAAAGGTGAGATATTTACCAAAGTAAAGCACACTCAATGTTATAAGCTTTCCAAGAAGTGTACTTGCATTGCTGAGCTGTGTTCGCAGCATTGAAACTGTTTGCTTTGCTTTCCTTTTCTTAATAGATAATTTCTATTAAAAAAACTAATAATGAGAAATAATATTGAGACAACAATCAAACTTTCCAAAACGTATCTAAAATATTTCTTGAAATTGTCAGGTCTAAATACTGAAATGATAAGATTAAATTGAGAGTTCAAAAGAGGCAACTTAATTTGTTTTGTACTCTGAAAACTATTCCTGATTAATTTTCACAATACACCAGGAGAAAATGAAGGTTCACAGTGGCTCCTTAACTTCTCTAACATTACTTTGCTATGAGACATTAGAGTGAAGGGGCAATAGAAATACTTTAAGTTTACTGAGAAGCGCAGGGTTCAGGGAAGCAAGAGGAAGGACATTGCTGAAGTTGCCATGGAGATGCAGGCTTTGGTCCATTTGAATCCAGTGGAGGAATTACATCACGGCCTCACTTGGGTCTAGGAGAAACCACCCTAAACCTGAAGGTGGTGGACTTGCTGTTGTGACAGCAACTATAGAAACTGCTGAGTGGACGTGGTGGCTGAGGCAGGATTGAGGGAGGTTCTTGGCCTGTGTAGGCCCAGGTCCTGTGACCTGGTCAGATCTCTCTATTAACAGTTCCAGCTTCCTTAAGGTGAGAAAATGGTTCTCTTGGTGGATAAGTGTTTTTGTTTTGTTTTGACTTTTTTTTTTTTTATCCCTGGGAGAGTTTAAAATTAAATAGAGTTTAAAGTCATGTAGTCATGATGAGCTAAATCGAATTAGAATAGTAATACGTTTGACTTAAGTTTAGGATATTATTAAGATAATCTGTGGGGGCATGGGAGCTGAGTGGAGGGGGATAAAGGGAAAGAAATTGGGGGACATCTGCAATAGTGTCAACAATAAACAAAGACAATCTGTGTGTTTGGGGTATTTAAAGAGTTTATAACATTCAAAAGAACATGAGGTTCATTCTACAAGTGTAAATGATAATCATTTGAAGAACTTTTACTTAAGTCAGGCATTCGAAGTGCCTAAAAGCAAAATTAAGTTTATATGAAGTTTGAAATTTCTAAGGGAACTTAACTACATTTATTCCTTGAAGTGCTAGTTTAAGGCCATGGTTGGCAAACAGTGGCTCACGAGCCACATGCGGCTCTTTGGCCCCTTGAGTGTGGCTCTTCCACAAAATACCACGGCCTGGGCGAGTCTATTTTGAAGAAGTAGTGTTAGAAGAAGTTTAAGTTTAAAAAATTGGCTCTCAAAAGAAATTTCAATCATTGTACTGTTGATATTTGGCTCTGTTGACTAAGGAGTTTGCCAACCACTGGTTTAAGGAATTTAGTTCAAGTTAAATTAAATAATAATGACAGAAAGTGAAGGTGATTATATTTGCTTTACTTGAATTTTAAATAGAATAAGATTTATAGTCTGAATTTCAAGCCCCAAGGAAAACTTTGTTTTTAGAGTTTATTCTAATAAACTAATTCATTTTAAACCCAAGTAACCATAAAATAGTCTTCTCTGTGTATCAAAAGATCCCCTTCACAGTCATTTTAAAGATTCACTGTGAGACTTGCATGTCTGAAAAGGTACTTTAGCCCTTATGTTGGATTAATAATTGGCTGGAGGGAGAGTAACAATAATTTCTACTGAAACCTTCACAGACGTTGTCAGGCTTCCTTGCACTCAGGGATGGCCATTCCTTTCTAACTGACCTGCTGGGGCTTTGCTCCTCAGCCTGGTGTTTTGAAATTTTATCACGATGTCTTTGTCCTGTTTATCTTGCTCTGCATTCAGTGCGTCTTTTCATTTAGAAAACTCGTGCCTCTCATGAGCTCGGGAAGTGTTCATTTACTAAAGTGACTAAGTTACGTTCTTTATTCGGCACCTCTGCTTCTCCCTGAAACACCTTTGAGTCAGGAACTGAGCCTCCTGGACTATTCCGTGGGTCTCATCTGCCCATTAGTCGTTTTTGCTTCATTGTCTTTTTGTTTGTGCCTGGAGATTCTCTTGACTTTTTCTTTTAACTTTCTATGGAATGTTTGGTTTCAGCAGACATATTGGTTATTTACAAGTGTGTGTTTTTTCTTTTTGTTTAATTGTTCTTTTTTTTCTTTATTGTTGAGGTTATTACAGATGTTTCTCTTTTTTCCTCCCATAGCTCCCCTCCACCCAGTTCCCACCCCACCCCAGACCCTTGCCATCCTATTGTCTGTGTCCATAGGTACTGCATACATGTCTAATCTCTTCCCGCACCCCCGACACCCCCTTCCCTCTAGAATCGTCAGTCTGTTCCATTTCCATGCCCCTGATTCTATTCCATTCACCAGTTTATTCTGTTCATCAGATTTTTTATTCATTTGATTTTTAGATTCACTTGTTGATAGATATGTATTTGTTGTCACTTTGTTGTTCATAATTTTTTATCTTTACCTTTTTCTTCTTCTTCCTCTTCTTCTTAAAGAATACCCTTCAGCATTTCATATAATACTGATTTGGTGGTGATGAATTTCTTTAGTTTTTTCTTGTCTGTGAAGCTCTTTATCTGACCTTCAATACTAAATGATAGCTTTGTTGGGCAATCTTGGTTGTAGGTTCTTGCCATTTGTCACTTTGAATATTTCTTGCCACTTTCTTTTGGCCTGCATAGTTTCTGTTGAGAAATCATCTGACAGTCGTATGGGCACTCCCTTGTAGGTAGGTAACTAACTGCTTTTCTCTTGCTGCTTTTAAGATTCTCTGTCTTTTGCCCTTGGCATTTTAATTATGATGTGTCCTCTTTGGATTTGTCTTGTTTGGGGTTCTCTGCACTTCCTGGACTTGTAAGTCTATTTCTTTCACCAGGTAGGGGAAGTTTTCTGTGATTATTTCTTCAAATAGGTTTTCAATATCTTGCTCTCTCTCTTCTTCTGGCACCCCTTAATTCAGATGTTGGTACACTTGAAGTTGTCCCAGAGGTTCCTTACACTATCTTCATATTTTTGGATTATTTTTTCTTTTTGCTCTTCTGGTTGGGTGTTTTTTGCTTCCTCATATTTCAAATCATTTACTTGATTCTCGGGATTTTCTAGTCTACTTTTGAATTCCTATATATTATTCTTTATTTCAGTCAGTGTATGCTTAATTTCTGACTGGTCCTTTTCCATTTTGGGGGCATTGTCACTAAGATCCTTGAGGGTCTAAGTTCCTCAGAGGTTTCTAGAAGATTATTGAGTAAACTTATAACTGTGGTTTTGAACTCTATATCCAGTAGTTTGCTTTCTTCCATTTCTGACATGTTTCTTTGTCTCCACATTTTGGCTGCTTCCCTGTGTTTATTTCCACATATTGGGGAGCTGCTAAGTCTTCTTGAGTTGATAGAGTGGCATTGTGTAGTAGGTGTCCTGTAGGGTCCAATGGCTCAGCCTCCCCAATCACCTGAGGTGGACACTCTTGGTGCATTCCTTTGTGGGCTGTGTGCATAGTCTTGTTGTAGTTGATCCTTGATTGCTGTTGGTGTCACTGGGAGGAATTGACCTCCAGGCCAATTGGCTGTGGGGACCAGCTGTGACTATAGTGGGAGAGCTGCTGTGCAGGAGACACCCTTATGGGGCAGGATTTACTTCAGTGGGGCATTGGTGCTCACTGAGTCTGCCCCTTGAGTATGTCACTTATGGATCTGAAGAATTGTAATCTGGTATGGTCTCCCACTGATCACTGGGTACACTGGCTCTTGGGTCTCCAATGAGGTGCAAAGTCAGCCACTGCCTGGGGCCACCCAGCAGGAGCTACAGAGAGATCTGCAGATTCCTCCTCTTTGTATTGGGTTTGGAAGTGTCCATGCAAGGCCCAGCTGTGAAGCAAGGCAGGCTGGTGCTGGTGTGGGCCTTGGGCCTTTTATTGATAGTTTTGGGGCTCCCTGACCCAGCTGCAGCTTGTTTGACAGTTTTAGGCTGAGAAAGGACAGGCCATTCATATGCAAAAGCTGCTGCACACAGGGTGGGGTTATAAATTGGGTGGGAAGGGATCTCAGGGAATCTCCAGGGCGGAGCAAACAGAAATAGCTGCCAGTCAGCCCTGCACCAGGGAGGTCCCAGCAGGGAAACAATGATCACTGTAAGCACCTCCATCTGGAAGAAAGCCACCCCCGAGTTCCTGCCCCAATGCCAGACAGTCCAGTTTCTCCCCATATCTGTCTGGATCCCCCAGAGCCTCGCCTCCACTGAAACTCAGAACAAGCAGGAGCTTGTAAATTCAGTTGGCAGTGCCGGCCTTTTAAGAGGAGCAGCTGGGTCTCCAGCAGCCTGTGTGTCACTCAGCTCCAATACACACTTGTTTTTATAGTCCGTAGTTCTCACTGCCCATAGGGACTTCTTTCCCCAGCTCTGGAACCCTGGGCTGGCATCTGGTGTGGGGCTGGGACTCCTTGTTTCTCCAGTCGGCCTCCACAGAGGCTATATCCCTCCGAATTAAAAAAGCGGCACACCTGGGTGCTGGACCAGCCTGTTCCACGCCTCTGCACCTCCTACCAGTCTCAGTGTGCTTTCTTCTTTACCTCTCTAGTTGCAGTACTTCCACTCAGCCAGCTTTCCCGCGGTTCTGGATGATAGTTGTTCTGTATTTTAGCTGTAATTTTGATGTGGTTGTGGGAGGCAGCAAGTATAGGTGTTTACCTATGCCGCCATCTTGGTTCCTCCTCTAATTATTCTTTTTTTTATAGCATCACGTTCTTGTTTTCAGATTATCTCCTCACTACTCTCATGATTAGGAGTGTTTTTTTGTTTGTTTGTTTGTTTGTTTGTTTGTTTTTTAAGTTTTCTTCTGTTCTCTGAGTTGTCTTCATTTCCTCTAGGCCCAAATTATTTATTTATTTAATGTTGGTTAGTCTTAAATTTTATCTTCCATGTTGCTGGTTTTCTTTATTATGTCCAGTGGTGCTTGGGTTATCCATTTTTATTTAAGAATGAGGGACTAGGTTGATTATTGTAGAGAGCCTTATAGGTTTTTCTACTGCTGTATATCTAGGTCTCCTTCCTACTGGTACTCCCTGCTGAGAATGAAGTTCTCTGTGTGTGATTTGCAGGAGCTGGAAGTGAGCCATTAGCCTGAGGAGCCTGCAGTGCCAGAGTAGGTGGGCTGTACCCTGGCGTACAGGGAAGTTCTTTAGCACCTAGAAGTCTCCCCAGGTCATTCATTAATTTTTTTTAGAGAAGAGTGCCCTGGTAAGGAGGGAGAGCAGAGAGGGGTGAGGTAATAGAAAGGGGAGCTAACTGTCAGGCTTTCTGTGCGTAAACAGGCTTATTTAATAGTCAAAGACTTATAGAAGGGCCTTAACTAAATCTAAACTTAGTCAGTGTCTTCACTCTCTCCCTGCATAATAGAAAGAGCTTAGATTGCCCTAAGACTGATTTCCCTCTTTATAGCTTAGATGTTATATATATGAATTAATTTATATAATAGAATATATAAATAACATCTATACATATAAAAGGCTAAGCAACTATGTGACCATCAGACTGTCTGACCAGTGGCTATGATCCACACTGGCCACCAGGGGGCAGATGCTCAACGCAGGAGCTGCTGACCTGCAGTGACTTGGCAGCTGCGGTTCTCAGGAAACACACCTGGAATCAGAGAGGAGGGAGCCCGATTCCCAGGTGCATCACCTGAGAACTGCCCTCTCACAATCTGGGTCCCCTCAGGGGATGTCAGAGAGCCAGTTTCGGCCCGATCCCTGCAGACCAGGGCAAGGGACCCCACCTGCCGGAGGGACCCCGCTCACTCCACAGGTGCCCTTTGAGCCTCAACGCCACCCCAGGTTTGGCTGGCCAGGCAGGGACCATGGGAGGTTGGCTCCAGGGCATGTCCAGCCTGTCTCGCCCAGTCTTGCCCCGCCAGCCATCTTCTAATTAATTTCCTTTCAATGTGCACAAATCCATGCACTGGGGCACTAGTAACCCTATATAAAAAAGCCTAATATGCAAATTGTTCAACTGGGAGTTCGACTGCTCACTATGATGTGTGCTGACCACCAGGGGGCGGCACAGAACACAGCAGGCATCGGTGACACAGCACTGGCAGCAGGAGGCAGTGGAGGTGCTGTAGGCCCTGATGGGCCCTGAGGAGAACAGAACTATGCCAGGATGGTGGAGCAGGTGAGCAGGTAGCATCAGGCCAAGGCAGGTATGAGCAGGGGCCCAATCACCCTGCTGATCACTCTGCAGACAGCGACCAGCAGCAGCAGCATGGGGCAGGGGGCGGGAGGCAAGGCCGCTGCCCAGCTCCCAGGCTCTGAGGGAACCAGGCAGGGGGCCAGGCCCCGATCGATTGCCCCGAGGGTGAGGGGGCAGTGCCAGGCCACAGTGGGGTGCCAGGCAGGGCTGCGGGGCTGCGAGGCTGGGGGCATGAGCTGGGGCTGTGAGCCTGGGGGCACGAGCTGGGATCCAATCCCCACAGGCCACCTTGAGGGACCCCATCCGTGCACAAATTCATGCACCAGGCCTCTAGTAATATATAAAGCAAGCCCCAGCTGTAGCCATTTTTGGTGGTGATTATACTGTATTTCTCACTTGGATGTCTAAGACTGAAGCTAAATGCTATGAGCTGTCTGTGGAATACCTAAACCCTAGGTGAATGGACAGGCCAAAGTCAAGGGGATGAGCACTGTGATGGGAAGAGGCTGCTGTGCGGTCCTCCGCTCTGCCTCCATGTGGTTACTCTCCCATTGACGGCCTGTGCTCACCTTTTAGAACCTCACTTTCTCCATCTGGAGGGAGGGTGGTTCTGAGGGTCAAATGAGGCAATGCCTGTAAACTGCCTAGCATCCTTCTTGGTGCACGCTACCTGTTAGCCTTATCCTCATTCTTATTGTCCTCTTGGCTGGGTCCTAGGCTTGTGGAGAAGCATTTCAATCCGGTGCTGTCCTTATTTTAGAGGCAGGACCCTGAAGCCAGAGTCACTTAGCTTTCCAGCTTTGGTTTTCATATCTGTGTGCCTCAGAGCTGGGCTGGGAGGATGCCAGGCTAATGAGTGAGAAAGCCCGATAAGCCATAAGCCATACAATCATTAACTGCCTTGCCTGCTTAAAGACTTCTGTATGATTTTATAAAATAACTTTCTGGTTTGGACAATAGAAAAACCAATACTGTTCCTTCTGTAAAAACTTAGATGTATCAAATTAAATAAAGAAAAATTTCAGTCACTCACATTCAGGAACATTTGTGTTCACAGGTGTTTCCATACAATGGGAAAACACTGGAGTGGGAAGGCCTGGGTTGGCTCAGTGATAAAGTCTGACTGCTCAGTGCTGCCTCCCCACAGTTCATTGAGTGTGACATTGGGAGCAGAAAAGCTCAGGCTCCAAATACTGACAACAGTTCAGCTCTGATGAGCTCGCCCAGCACTAAGGATGCAGGAAGTCAGGAAGAAGCTATTTTCATTTTTGCATTGTGTCGTTTTGCAGTTCAGGTTTGTCTTTATTTGAATTGCATTGTGGGAGGGAGCACACTCCTGCCCTGAGGGGGAGTGTAAAGCAGCTGCTTGTGTCCCAAGGCAGCTCTGATGTCTGTGACTGCACCTCAAAAGAAGAATAAAAGGACCCCTGTGGTCATGTTTGGGGGGAGGCGTGGCGTGGAATTTTAGTGCCCCTTTCCCTCGCAACAGGAGCATTGCCTGCAACCTTCTTCCTATTAAGTATCTTTTATTGCAAGTCATCAAAGATGTTGTGTTAGGTCTGTTTAGGGTACTAGCACTGGAATAAATAGCAGTTAATTTTATGAACTTGTATCCAGAGAACTAAATATTCAACTCTCATTTCTTAAATTGAAAAGCTTTTACATGTCTGAGTAGACCATTTGGGGGCTATGGCATAGTGTGGTGGTGAACGGGCAGCAAGTGTCACCTTCAGGAAAACAAACCTGGAGGCAGCCTGCCAGGATCAACCCTGCCTCCACCAGCTGCTGAGTGTGGAATGCTGACCAAAGTACTTAACCTTGCTTTCCCTCTCATCTGTTCACACCTATTAGGGTCAGTGTGAGGGTTATTTAATGATTTAGTATAAGCACATGGGACATAGTGGGCGTGTGAGAGACGATGGTGATGACTTAGATTTGGGAGGTGGAGGTAGCAATGAGAGAGGTAAAACCAACAGGATTTGGTGATGGATTGGATGTGGCTGGTGAGGGAGAGCGGGCTCTGTCCATGGTGCTGATGTACAGTTTGGTGGGGACACTGAAAGCAGATCAGCTCTGAAGGGGTGTGGGTTTGCTTTGTTTATCCTGGTAGACTTCTAACTCGTGGCACGAGAAAAGTGCCGACCCTCCATCTGAACTGGAAGGCAATGAATAAACTTATGTTACAGGGACCCTCCCTCATTTCCACTCTGCACACTACCAGCCACTGCCATGCATGAGCCAGCAGGTGTCGCCAGTGGCCAAGAAAAGATGAATGTTCTCTTTCCCTTGGATCTGGTTTGACACTTTTCACTACCCCTCTCCTGTTCTCTTATATGAGAACATAAAGCAAAGATTGGAATTTCATCCTGAATAACAATTACATAAAAATAATAGAATTTATGAAACCAATGTACATCACCTTTCCAAATTGAGAAGTTATAGAACAAATACTAATGCTATTGACTTTAGTGCTTCTTTAATAAATCTAAGCCTTGTCCCAAATAAAAAGCATTTTTGTAAAACTGATTAACAAGACTGCACTTCTAATGCTGGCTGAGTAAGCACCTCTTGGAACAACTAAATTCCAGGCGATGTACAAAAAGCAACTGTCTGAAGGCACTGAAAAGCATCTGAAAGCAGGCAGATACTAGAGAGACATCTGAAATTGTTAGTCTGCTGGGGGAGCTCTCTTTATTTCTTCTCTTTTTTGTTCATCTGTTTCTTTTTCCAGCCTTGGTGTGTTACTTGGACATAATCTCACAGACCCTCTGAATCACCTGCAGTGCTGTGGAGAAGATCTCTGTACAGCGTTTACCGGTTGCTCAGGGTGTTGTACACACACAACTCCCCACAGTCTGCTAGTGTCACCACTCCAGTTTGAGTCACGAATAGAAACCTCACCTCCATTTAATTGTCGTTACAGTCTCTCCTTTATAATACAATCATCTCAACTATTTTCCTTCCATACATACACCGAGAACCACATCACACAGTTTTATAATTTTTGTTTCAATGATCAAGCATAATTTAGAACCCTCAAGAGAAAATCTGTTGTTCTCCCCTTATTTTTACTCTTCCCATTGTCCTTCCTTCCTTCCTGTTGTTCAGAGATTCCTTTTTTTTAATCCAGTCCCCCTGTTTAGAGAACTTCCTTTAACCTGTCTTTAAAGGTAGGCCTGCTGGCTGCGAACTCTTTCACTCTTTCTTTACCTGAGAATGTCTCGGTTTCCCCCTCACTCCTGAAGGATGTTTTCACTGGACATACAATTCTGGGTTGGCAGTTCTTTTGTCACTTGACAAATGTCATGCTACTTTCTTCTGGCCTCTCTGGTTTCTGATGACAATCCTCTGTCATTTGAATTGTTTCCCTTTGGTTAATAGAGCTGGTGTTTCTTTCTCGCTACTTTTGAAATGTTAGTGTTCAGTTTTGAAGTTTGTGATATATCTTAGTATGCACTTCCTGGGTTTATCTTGTTTGAGGTTGTTCAACTTCTTAAATCTGCAGCTTATGTCTTCTGCCAGATTTGGATATTTTTCAGCCATTATTTTCTTTAATACATCTTAGCTCCAAACTCTCCTCTCCTCTGGGACCTTAGAATAAATGAAATGCAGTCTCACCTTGAACACCTGGCAATAATCAGAAGGGGTTTTTACTCCAGGAGTCCAGGTTGAGAATATATATTATTTTAGGGGGAGTTTAAATAAATTCATGAATATTAAGTATTGAAGGAAAGGGGGACTTTCTTATGTAGAAAACCCCTGGGCTACCCATAAGATACTGCTAACTGCCTACCAGTAGGGACTTGGAGGGGACTGGATTGAATTTGACCTAAAATGATATCTTTGGAGTAATTTCTAATTATGTTTAAAGCTTAGTTTTAGAAGTGCTGTAACCACTGAGCAAAAACAGCCAGGGCAACGACTTTAAACATTTAATGGACTCTACCACTGAGAATATGAAATTATTACGTCCCTTTGGATCACTCTTTTCATGTCTACATTTTAAAATAGTGTATTACTATAGCACTTTTAACAAAGTTGAATAAAAACAGTGATCCGATTGTATCAAACAAATGAAAATGACAGAGAAAACACTGGAAGGAAACACATTATGATGTTAACAATGATTTTTGCTGGGTGGACCACTGCTTATTCTTTCTTGAAATTTTTAAATATCTTCCAACTTGTTTATAAGGTGAAATTTTAAATCTTTCAACATTTTAAAATACTCAAGAGTGCATCTTTTTCCCTTTTTTTGTAATCCTCACCCGAGGGTATTTTTTCCATTGTTTTTTAAATAAGTTTTTATTGATTTCAGAGAGGGAGGGAGAAAGACAGAAAGAAGAAACATCAATACTGAGAGAGAATCACTGACTGGCTGCCTCCTGCATGCCCCACACTGGTGATTGAACCCACAACCTGGGCATGTTCCCTGACCAGGAATCAAACCATGACTTGCTGGTTCATAGGTTGATGATCAATCACTGAGCCATGACAACTGGGCTCCACTGGTTTTTAGAGAGAGTGGAAGGGAGAGAGAGAGGGAAAGCAAGACAAACATCAATGTGAGAGACACACGTCGATTGACTATCTCCTGCACTTGCCCCAACCTGGGGCCAGGGATGGAGCCTGCAACCAAGGTATGTGCCCTTGACTGGAATTGAACCTATGACCCTTCAATCTGGGGACCAGCACACTATTCATCTGAGGGCTGAAGCTCTAACCACTTAGCAACACCAGCTAAGGCTCGTTTTTATAACGGAAAATGTCAATCTTTAAAAACATGCTTCAAAATTGAGCCATTGACCCCAAATATGCTCTGCATATTCTTCATGCACCACAAGAGGGCGTAGGAGAGGCAGCTCCCATCAGGAATTCAGCCCTTAGTCCCCACATGAGGCTGCATATTCTTCTTGCACCACAAGAGTGCGCAGAAGAGGCAGTTTTATTAATTCAGCCTTTGGTCCTCACATGGGGCTGCATGTTCTCTGTGCACAAGAGTGCATCAAAGAGGCAGCTTTGATCAGGAATTCAGCGTCTTCAAGCTATACTGAGCAATTCAATCTCAGGAATCCATAGAATCTTATTTATGCTCACATCATTGCCTAGGTCTCTATCTTTCCATCAGTTGGAAAATTTACATATATATATATAGTCTTGGCAGAAATAGTGTACTACGCATTGGTGTTGTAAACCAGCTATGTGTCTGTAGCAAAGCAAGAGTATTTTGTGAGGACATTGAAGACACCTCTGCCATGTGACACCTTTGAACACAGCCAGGACTCCCTTTCACTGTACAGAAGCTCTGCAGGGAGCTTCTGGGTTTGTGCTTCTGGAGTGGCGTGGCCGCAGACAGATCCAGGGCACTGTCATCATGCTGCCCAGGCCTGCACATTTCTACATTTGGAGCTGATCCCAATAGGACAGGAATGTGGGGGTGTCTGCATTCTTAATCTCTGTATTGACAGTCTGCCCCCAGCATCAACAGCCTCTTCTATTTGAGGACCCCCTACCTGAGGGAGCACAGCTCCACTCCACTATAGGGGCAAAGACACTAGCTGCTCGCCTTCCCAGCTTCCCTTGCTGTTGGAAGAAGGCACAGGACTCTGCAGAGCCAATTAGATGTAAGTTAGAAGCTAGTGCCCATGAGCAAGTGGCTGTGACTACTCATGGCCACTCCAGACACTGAGCTGTGCCCAAGCACTGGGCACACACATGAGCATTGTGGGCGTGGTGTGTCAAGTCAAGTTGGTGAGTAAGAGACAGTCATTGAGCAAACAAACGAATAAATGGGAGTGCTTGGTTTTCAGCAACTTCCCAGTGATGCTGTCTGCAGGGGATGTTTTGTTGTTGCTCAGATGGCAGGTATTAGAAACCGCTGGATGCTTAGGGCAATGAAAGCGATAATGGGTTGAGGGGTAACTGCGGAGGGAAGCTCTTGAAGAGCTTCTGGAACTGGGACCCACACAGGAGTTTGGGTTGACAGAGGTGTAGCTGGGGTGTAGTCTGGGTAGAAAGATGCTCCGGTTCATTTTAACTTACTGGTCAGTTTGTCACAACATAAAAGACTTGTGAATGAGTCTGCTCAAGTTAATTTTATTTTATAGCGATGATAGAGCATTACTGCATAAGTACTTTTTTTTTTTTTTTTGTCAATTCTCACCAGAGGATATTTTTTCCATTGATTTTTACAGAGTTGAAGGGAGGGGTGGGGCAGAGAGAGAGAGAGAGAGAGAGAGAGAGAGAGAGAGAGAGAGACATTGATGTGACAGAGACACATCAATTGGTTGCCTCCCACATGTACCCTGATGGCCGGGGAGTGAACCTGCAACCCTGGTATGTGCCCTTGACTGGGAATCAAACTGGAGACCCCTTGGTGCATGGGTTGATGCTCTAACCACACAGCCAGACCTGTGAGTGGTTTTTTGGGTGAGGATGATGGCGACTCAGTGCCCCCATTTTCCAGAGCAGGAACTTCAGGCTTCTGTGTAGTTCTGCAAAGAACCCTGTCCTGCCCCGGCTCCTCACGCCCTCCTGCAGGTGGAGCCCCTCCTCCTGCCTTGCTTACCTTCCAAGAGGATGAAATGCTTCAGAGAAAAAGTAGCCAGACTGGGGGGAGACCATTTGGCCACATTCTGAGCGTTTTGTAGAGGTACACCCCTGCTCCCCTCCTGCTCCCCCTCCCTCCCATGCAGCTCACAAAGTGACTCCCAGGTGCCCGTGCACAGTAACCAACAGCCAGCCCCGCAGGTGTGAACACGGACAACCCCACCTCCTTCAGGGACAGCCAAGAGATGTGGGAAGTGAACCAAAAACGTCTCCATTCAGTGGGTGACCACATTCCACCAACACATCCACTGGAGCCAAGCTCAGGGGATAAAGGGAAGCGTGTTGAAGTCACTACAGAGAAGGTTCCCATTACCTGAGGGCATGTGTCCCCATCCACTTCCCCACGGAAGCCGTTGCCCTGTTACAGCATCATTGCTGAAGCCCTGAGTCCCACCGCACAGGCTCCCCCCACCCCCAGCCTCCACCCCTGGCGCTGTCCTGAGCTCTGCCTGCCGCTCCGAGTTCACTACAACTTCCTGCCAGGCCTGCTGTGCTTTTGCAGCAGGGCTGGGCTGCTCGGAATGGCTCCCCGAACCCACCCCGTGGGAACGGGCTTGGTCAATGGGCTAAAGAGAAAAAGAAAGTGGGCTGCACCCCAGACAACTCCGGGCTCACAGAGGCAGGGATGGCCCAGCCCGTGCGTTGCTCCCACACAGGGTCGAGTTGCACGTGGAGGAAAGTGACACCGTGACCGCTTTGTGACTCGGTGTCCCGGATACAACCGCCTCCCTGACACAGGGCGGGGCACCCATTAACCAGCAGAGTGATGCCCCGCCTGCCCGGGCTAAAGCGCATGGAGGGCAACGGGGCAGCTGGCAGTGAGCTCCTCAGCCTGGGTAGCGGTGCACAATCAGGTCCAGCGTCCCTGCACCCCGACTTCTGCAAACTACCCCCGTTCACCCCGGAACCCACTCTCCCAAACCCCCGGGACAGGAGGACATTCGCTCACTTTGACATGGACAGCCAGCGGAAATGCCGCCATGGAAAGGAACACACTTGAAAACATTCCCTGAGGACAGCACCCTCAAAGCCCCCGACGTTGTCGCTGTCCCACGGCGCGGCCAGCAGTGGCCCGGGAGAGGCACTCGAGTCCCCTCCTGTGGGGAGAACGCGCGTGTCTTCTCATCGGGGTGTCGTGGGCCCCAGTGGGAGAGCAGGACGAAGAAAGCACACCTACCACATCCTCTCACATCAAAATAGAGCCATTTATTCAAGACCCTGAACAGGGCCTATTGATTCTATCGAAGCAAATGGGCTACGAAGTGCAAGGTGGTTCTTGTCCAGGGTGTGAGGGCGCGCGGGTGGGCGACACACGTGCACGTGGGCGGACAGGTCGGGAGGCGCTGACGGGAACCACGCGCGGCTGGCGCATCTGACAGACAATACACACCCAGAAGCCAGAGTTCAAAACCCCAGGGAGGGGCGGAGGAACGCGTCTGCGTTTGACAAGAAACACGATTTGGAAAAAAAAAAGGGTGCAACAGGTTTAAAAAGAGGAACATAACCAGAGCTAAGTAGGCCTCACGTGGGACAGAGTGCACCTCGCCCGCCCCTGACGGATCTCAGGACAGAAGGAAACCCGTCCCGGCCGTGAGGTCCTGGCCATCCCGCCTCCCCCGTGCAGGGCCAGCCCCTGGTCCCTGCAAACCACCGGAGCCTCGGGCTGGGCCGCCTGCTCAGATCAAGGCCAAGTTTGGTCACTAACACGTAGGCGTTACATTAAGAGCTGTGAGGAGGGCAAACAGTCAGGGGGCACGGCCCTGGGCAGCGACGCTCTGCAGAGATGCACACTTTTCTGTTGGGGGTTGGGGTGTCAGACGGTGTCTGCACCTCCGCACACTGCGCTCCAAACCTAATGTTCTCAGCGCAGAAATGGTCAACGTGGTCCAGGTGTCGGCTGCCTTCGAAGATGAGAGTGGGGTCTTCCTAGATGTTGCGCTTGGCACAGTGCCAATCAATAGCCCAAATTACACACCCAACTCGGAAACAGCACTTTGGGGACTTCTCTGGCTCAGACTCAAGGAAGTCACGGATCCACGGTGCCTGGTGATGTTGTCACAGGTCTCTCCTGTCGCGCTCACCTGCCCGGCGCCGCCCCTGAATAGCATCTTGTCTAGCAGCTGGGACGCAGCGGCCGAACCTGCCTAGCCGCCTTCCTGTCCCTGCTCTGCCCGGGGAAAGTGATGGCCCTTCTCCCACTGCTCCTTTCAAAACCAGGTCAGCATCGGGGCTGACAGCACAAAGGCCACCTCATCCAATGAAAGGAAAATCCCGTAGAAACGCAAACTCGTTTAATTTCTTAAAAACAGTAAAAAGGTTCATTAAAAAAAGAAAATCTAGTCTCCTGGCAGAGAAAGAAGAGATGGAGACAGTGGAGGTGACGGGTGACACTCTACCCTTAGCTCGCCCTGCGGATGCAAGGGCCTTCCTTCCCGTTCACTTCTGTCCCTGCCTGCCAGGGGTCAGCCGTGCCAGGCCCGCCCAGCGGATCCAGGCAATGGCCGACCATGTACAAGATGCCACTAACAGGCCACACAGCCGAGCGCCGAGCCGTCTGTTTCTATGGCTTCCTCAGTACCCACTGGTTTGGGGCAGGCTCCTGGGAGTCACAGTGCACCCTTCTTCAGTTCCCTCCTAGGACTATAGAGGGGACTTCCGGGGAGATCCCACATTGTCCCCCAGCCAAGAGCGGGACTTCTCCCTCCACGGAGGAAATCCCACCACGTCGACAGTCTGCCCCCCCCCCCCACTCCCCAGAATCTTTTAAAATATGAAACCACACAAAGCTCTCTGATGGCTTTTTAGGATTTTAAAATTGTTTTAACAAAAAAATATTTTTCCCCCAAAAATACTCCAGGCTCTTTTTAAGTCATTTTTTTCCTCCTGTAAAAAGTCCCCCTACCTTGCCTTCCTACATAAAGCACTTATTTTGCGCTGAAAGTGCCCTCAAGACCTACGATCTGAAACAACTATGATAAAGGGGAGCAGGGGAGGGGGAGAGGGGAGGGGCAAGAAAGTTGTCCGGCAAAGATTTTGTCATTGTGTCCCCAAGGTCGCATCAACAGCAAATCAAGACACACTGAATGGAGGAAAAAGGTGGAGGGACAGGCAACGAGGAAGGGGAACAGGCCCCATCGTGGACAGAAGGCCCAGTTGACAGGATTCCAACCGACAGAAAGGCCAGTGGACAAAGAAGGTTGTGCGAAATGGGGCGTGCCAGGATCACAAAGCCCCGCATTTCAGCGGCACAGGCTGGGCTTTGAACATCCTGGGCGAGGGCGACCACAGTGTCCGAATTGTTAGGGCAACACACAGCAAGCACGAGGGGAGAGCTCTTCCACCCCCTTTCAGGTTATTGTAGCCTTTTTCGCTTTTCTTCTCCTTTGCTTTTTTTCTCCCCCTCCAGTCTCAGCCATCCGAGCCTGTCTGGGTGGGAACCAAACGCAGACCATCCCACTGGAGGCGTCACGCTTTCCAAACCGATGTCCCGGGTAGAAACCACTCTCTCACCTCTGATTCGACTGTGTGTGTTTCAAACTTTTTGACGAGAACTAGGAAAGATACAGGCGCCCATGGCCCAGTAGGAGCTGACTTCGAAGTCCACGCCCACACACCATGCCCGCGCAGTTTTGGAGCCTATAGGATGCCCCCCTCCCCTCCCCCGACCCCACCTCCACCCCATGCTAATTGCTGGTGGGTTAGAATTCTCTTCTCTTTCCTTCAATTCCGTTTACTTTCGCAGATCTAAAACACACACCTGCAAGGAAACAGAGAGCCCCTGTTACCTTCAGACAACACACAGAACCCAGGTTGGCAAATTACATGGCCCATGAACCAAATAAGGCCCACCCACTATGTTTTATAAATAAAGTTTTATTGGCACACAGTCCTGAACATTCAGAGAAGCTGTAACAACAGGCTACACCTGGGGGGCTGAGCCTCTGACCAACCTGAAAATAATGCAGAGGCAGTGGTCATGGGCAGGTGTCACAGCCCAGACACCTAGAGGCAGGGCCGATGACAACTCAAGCCTGTGCTCATGGCCTTTGGGACACATGGGGGCTACAGGACACTCAACCAGCCCTCCCACCGCCCCCTGCCTCACAGAATCACAGGGCCCCCGGACCCAGGACACCTGTGGAATGCAGGTCATACCTTTATCAGCAGAGGGTCCAGGCTGGGGACACAAATGTGGGGCTGAGACAGGAGCAAGGTTCTCAGCCTCTACCCTGGGTATCAGCTGCCTTGGGTTTCCCCTTTTGCCTCCCCCCCCCCCCCCCAGCAAACTGTGGTGTTCTTACAGAGCCATCAGACATGCTGGTGCCCACTTTGTCCCCTCGGGCGTTCCAGCAGACCTCGAAGATGCTGCCAGTGCCTCGGTAGCTGTGGACGAGCCTCCCACTCTGCAAAGCAAAGCAGTGGTCAGGAGCTAAGGGGGCGGGAACTGTGGGGGAGCAAGGCTACAATCTATCTATAGGAATAAAAGGGTAATATGCTAATTAGACCAGGAGACCTTCCGGACAAAGCCATGGTGGCAGGGCCGAGGCAGAGGTGGTTAGGGGTGATCAGGCCAGGAAGGGAGGGCAGTTGGGGGAAAGAAGGCCGGCGGGGGGGGGGGGTGGCAGTTGGGGGCGAGCAGGATGGCAGGCTAAGTGGTTAGGGGCTATCAGGCAGGCAGGCAAGCGGTTAGGAGCCAGCAGTCCTGGATTGCGAGAGGGATCCCAGATTGAAGAGGGTGCAGACCAGGCTGAGGGACACTGCCACCACCCCCCCCCACCGCCGCACAAATTTCGTGCACTGGGCCACTAGTCTATATATATAAAAGCCTAAGTAACTGGGCCACCAGCCCACTGGCCGGTAGCTATGACACGTACTGACCACCAGGAGGCAGATGCTCAACACAGGAACTGCCGAGCAAGTGCCCTCTTGCACTTTGCAGAGTGCCCTCTCCCACTCCAGGATCCCTTGGGGGATGTCGGACTGCCGGTTTCAGCCCAATTCCCGTAGGCCAGGCTGAGGGACCCCACCAGTGCACGAATCCGTGCACCGGTCCTCTAGTATTATATACATACTTGTATTTAGAGAGGGCATCCCCTCACGGAGGATCAAAGAGGTTTGTGGTTTATAAAAAAGGAGTGACATAATTTGATGAGATTTTGACCGTGGGCAATACCTAATGTCATTTTTCTATGATGTCACTTTACAAATCCACCAGTCACTGTTTCTATGAAGAAAGACACTTGCACAGTATTCATGGGTTGTGCGCTTTCCACCTGGCCTATCTGGGCTGTGAGGCGTGGTGGCAGGCTGGTTCCACATAGGGCACACCCTCATTTCTCCCTCTCTAAGAGGATGTAGCCCATCTGAGGCAGATTCTGAGAAGCCTGAGGTCTCTGTGGACCAAATGGCAGTTCACTTGCTTCATGTACTACCAGCCTTTCCCACAGGGGGCATGAACTCAATTAAAATGCACCTCAATTTCAACCCAGCCACAGGGAAGCTGGAAGGCAGATTAGATTAAAAGGGGTGAGGGGAGGCCATTTAATCCACCCTGAGGTCACACAAACTGGATCACTGGCTGTTTGCAATGGCTCCGACAATTTCTCTTCCATCAGCTAGAGAACCGACATAACACTCCCTACTCTATCTCCCACCCACTTCCACTCTTTATATTCAGAATGCGTATTCCTCAGGTACAGCCAGGGTTACCCACGGCTACCTTTACTCAAATGCTGTCTCCTTTTAGTTTGCCAACAGCACAACCCAATACCGACATACCCTTTCCTACAGAAACAGAAACATTTTTCATCAGAGAAATCAAAATGGCACAACAAAGCAAACATATTCCTGTGTACCCTCTGATATTCTACATGATGTGGAGTGGCTGGCCCCACCCCTTTAGCTGGGCCCCTGGAAAGTACAAATGGAATGACACCTGTCGCCCCAACCTTAGTACCTCGAGGGCAGCATCTCTGGAGACAAGAGGACTGTGTTACAGCTGTCTGAGATGACAGCTGGGACCCCAGAAAAGGATGAGGCAGGTAGAGGGTTTCATGCCAGGGACTTAGAAGTGACTTAGCACAAACTCCCCAGCGACGGTTTTGAGCCTGGGTCACTAAAACCTGACGTGGGAGTTACTCTGAGAAAGGAATAGGGGATTACCTGAGTATTCCAGATGTGCACACACTTGTCAAAGGAGCCGCTGGCCAGGTACTTGCCATCGGGGCTGAAAGCGACACTGTAGACAGGTTCCTGGTGTTTGGTGAGCGTGTGGATGCACACGCCGCGCTCCACGTCCCACAGCCGGACAGTGGAATCAAACGAAGCACTAGGAGGAAGGGAGGAAACATCACCATACACACAGGTAGCTTTCTTCTATTTCTCTAAGACAGTGGTCGGCAAACCGCGGCTTGCGAGCCACATGTGGCTCTTTGGTCCCTTGAGTGTGGCTCTTCCACAAAATACCACGGCCTGGGCGAGTCTATTTTGAAGAAGTGGCGTTAGAAGTTTAAGTTTAAAAAATTTGGCTCTCAAAAGAAATTTCAATCGTACTGTTGATATTTGGCTCTGTTGACTAATGAGCTTGCCGACCACTGCTCTTAGACGTACATCCATCGTGCGTGGCTTTCCTTTCACAGCTTTTACATTTCCAGTGACAGTAACAGGTACACTTCGTCACGCTAAAGTGTGGCTGAGATACCTCGACGACAAAGCCACTGTTATACAATTCCTTTCTTCTTTTTTTGGGAAACACTGATTTCATGTTCATTTGTTTCTGCAATTTCTATAGACACAGATGATAAATATGTCTATAGAATACTTACTACATTTTCTTAAATGTAGTAAATTTAAAACACCACATTTAGCTCAGCTGGTGTGGCACAGTGGTTGAGCATCGACCTATGAACCAGGAGGTCCCAGTTCGATTCCTGGTCAGAGTACATGCCTGGGTTATGGGCTCAATGCCCAGTGATTGGCATGCAAAAGGCAGCCAATCAATGGTTCTCTCTCATCATTGATGTTTCTATCTCTCCCTCTACCTTCCTCTCTGAAGTCAATTTTAAAAAATGAAAAAACAAAAACACAACATTTATTGTTACCAACCAAAATATTTGGGGAAATGGCAAATTAAGTGAACACAAGTTTTAATGCAATGGGAGTTAAAATACAATCACATGTAAATATGCAATCGTATTCTGAGAGCTGCAAGTTTTCTTTTCAGACATAAAGAACACATACAGAGCTGCTATTTGGTGTTCTCTCTCTCCAAACGGGGACTCACTGGGCACTGCTTTGTCCCCTTCACACTTGTTGACTGAAAGGACAAGCAGCCTCTCAGCTGACGCAGGAACTCCTTCCTCCTTCCAGTGTTTTCTAAGAAACGGCCTTGGGCCGAGCACTTTCAGCAACAAGGATCCTTGCTGCTGTGAGACTGACCGGCCTGTGCCACGCAGCAGAGATGGAGAGTCCCTCCGTATCCACAGGACTGTCCACCCGCCACCTGCCACCTGTCCCCACCACCCCTTCTCTGCAGCTGCAGAAGCCTGCTCTGCTTCCTGGGACCCAGACGTTCCTCCCAAATGCTGTCTTCTCCAGCTGAACACCCCCTCACTGTGTGCACCATGGATCCCAGACCCCAAAGGATGCGGGCATATCCTGCCTCAGAATCTCTCAGCTTCTGTCTAGACATTCTTATTAAACCCAGGACCTGCATGGAGTCCTGTGAGCACTGGCCGAGACAGTTCTGTTCAGTGCAGCCTGAAATGACGTGGTTCTGGGCTGCCCACCGCGGCCACATCCCCTCTCCCCAATTCTGCGAAGAATCTGCTGCCTGGGGGGTGGGAGGTTGGGGAGGGGAGGGTGAGTTCACTATATGTATGGCTCGGTCAGCCCTGGCTAGCGGGGGGGAGCCCTTTACTGCCACTCAGAATTCACGCCACCTGCAGCTCTGAGTTGGACTAAGTAAACCAAGGCTATGGCGCACTCTGCTTCCTTTGTCTGTCATAATGAAAACCCTCACAAAGCCACATGCTGGAAGCCTGGACGCATAACCCACCCTTCCCACCAGCCCGGTGGTGACAGGGATCTGCACCGTTACTCGGGCGTCACTTCATGGCTCAAGCGACGCTGCATAGCGCTGTTTCATGGGCTCTGTCCAGGGGAGCTACTCCTTGTACAGTTTGGAAGGACGTGAACTCATTCACAACACACTTTAGCAAATAACGTTTACTGGCCACATTCCTATTCCCTCCGAGTTCAAGTAACATCTACTGGCCGCATTACTGGCCACAACTTTTACAAAAGAACTTTTCCGTTCCCTCTGATGAAATAACTGTTACAGCCACGGGGAGCAAGGCTGCTCTCGGGAGCCGAGTGGGACCAGGTTGTGGGCCGTCCCCCACTTACCTTGCGAGCATGATGTTGGCATTTGGGTTGCTGGTGGCTGGCCCGGTCGGACTCCACTTTATGGTATATACCTCTTTGCTGTGAGCCTGCAGGTCATGGACACACGTGTCCTGCTTCATGCTCCAGATCTAGAGAACACATTGGGCATAATGTGAGCAGGTGCTCTTTCTCCAGCCAGGAACGGTTCAGCACCGGTCACTCTGTGAGCGTTCCTCAGGTTTGGGGCCCTGGGGAAGCTCACTGACTGGTGGGTCACTGACCAGGCAGAGGGGTGAGCAAAATCCTGGGAGCACCAGTAGCACCAGTAGCAGGAAGAGTGTTCGTTACAAAATCATCACCCAGAGCAGCCGTGACCACAGACCCGCACTAAGGTGTGTGGCTGCCTGGGATCAAACAGCCCATCCTTCCAGGTTACCTTTAATGTACTGTCATCCGAGCAGGACGCTAGCAACATTCTAGAGGGATTCCACTTGATGGCATTAACCTCATTCTGGAAAGAGAGCAAAGGGTTTTACAAAGAAATAAAGGCCTGTGAGTAGAAGCGGGTGGAGGGGGAAGCACTCCATCAGCTCTGCAGACTATTGAGTTACCCTGGGTATGGAAGACCAGTCCAGGACCCACACATTTCCCTCTGTTTCTTACTCTGCCTTTCATTTATGTAAAAAGCAAGGCCACATACCATGCAAAGCTGTCACCCACATCCACAACTCTAAGAAAAAAATCACAACTGCATTTACATCCAATAAGCACAGCACAGAAAACCAATACAACCCGCTGTTTTAAGAGTGACATTGCAAATCACTTTCACCCTGGCCAGTGTTGTCCAATGGTTATAGCACCAGCTTGTGCACCAAAGGGTATCGGGTTCGATTCCCAGTCAAGGGCACGTACCTGGGTTGCAGGATGATTCCCTGTCCTGGTCGAGGTGCATGCAGGAGGTAACCAATGGATGTGTCTCTCTCACATCAATGTTTCTCTCTCTCTCTTCTGCTCCCTCCCTCCCTTCACTCTCTCTAAAAACCAATGTCGACATTTTCCAACAAATTCAAGAAAACTGGCTATTTCTATTATTTCTCTTCAGGTTCATTAGCCTTATTTCTGCAACCTCAATCGGCTGTTAAACCCACCCATTAAATTTTCATTTCAGACACTGTACCTCTCAGCTGTCAGATTTCCATTTGACTGTTTTTAAAAAACATAGTTTTCTTTTCTCTGCTGACATTCCCCATCTATTCACTCATGACGAGCATCCTTTCCTTTATGTCCTCACACATTTGTCTAATAGCTATTTTAAGTACTTCCTTCAAAATCCAGCATCTAGCTCATCTCAGGGTCTGTGTTTTTCCCACTGCCTTCTTATACCTGGGTTAATCCAACCACTGAGATACTACAACAGCCCAAGTAGCAAAGGGCTGCAAAAGACCTGGTCAGCAGGCACAGCATCTTTTTTATTAATGCCCCCACTCCCCAAGAACACAGTGAGGTGAGAGCCATAATGAAATCAGAGGTCTGAGTAGGAGAGAGGAGGAAAAAATAAATTCAAAAAGCAGGTGACAAATCTGCTTAAAAGAATATCAGTTGTATTTTAATAGGGTATAGGAAATAATGCTGCAAAAATATTCCTATCCTTTAAGAATTCAAGGGGTCAGTAGGCCTCACAGCATCTTTTAACCAGAGGCACAAAGGAGACACCCCTCCCAGAACTTTCCCATGGACCCGAGCCCCATCGTCAGACCTGGCACTTACTGCATGTCCTTGGAAGGTTTTCACGGGGCGGTCGCAGCCGAGCCTGCAGACGTGAATGCTCCTGTCTGTGCTACAGGAGGCAAAGGTCGTGCTGTTCTGCCAGTCCACATCGAGAACGGGGGCTGTGGGCAGGAACAGAGGGAGGATGTGTGGGTCCTATGTACCAATGGTAAATATCATGTTACATGCATTCTAACACACACGTAGGTCGGGCTCCCAAGCTGTCTGCCTTTGGAGAGGTGCCCACTTACGGGTGGGGAGACATGTTCCGCAATACATTCAGCACTGTCCACACCATCAGTGGTGTGAGATGAAAGCAACACCAACGATAAAACTCACCAGTGGCCATAAAAGATGTATGTGGTGTGGACTGGAAACTATGAGGACAGGCACCCAAGACATGCCAGGTCTCGCTCTGTGACTGCCTCCAACGCTGCTGGCGTTCTGGACGGAGTATCAGATCTGAGTCTGTGCTCTGACACAGTGGTGACATGCCCTCGCTGGGACCTTCCCTCCTAGTCCACCCCTCCAGGACCCACGCCCCCTGCTTGGAGCCTGCGCCACATGCCGAGATGCACTGTGCCGTCTGGGCAGTTCTTGGGCTCAGCCCTCCCATTCAGCCATCACCGGGCATCCCAAACTGCCCATCAGGAAAGACACTCAGCCCGCTTGTCAACATCAGCTCAGGGACATGTGACATAACAGTGCATGCTCAGCCCACACATTCAGTGTTCCCTCTATAAGGAAGACCTTGCCCATGACGGGAAGTGGCATCTGTCCCTCACGCTGGTGTCCTCCGACAGTCCGCTCCTGCTGGAGGTGCACAGCTATCTTTGTTTCAAGTTAAGAGGCTGCCCCTCACAGAAGAATTGAGTCCCACAGAGCAAGAGGGAAGATCAGGAGGAAAACTGGAGTCTCTGGACCCCGGGCTGCCCCCACGTGGCCTGCTGTGGCCACAAACACAAATGGATGTGGCTAGGGCCACAGTGGTGGCTGCACTTCTCTATGGGAAAGACTCCCCACCTGAGGGCTGACCCTGCTCTCTTGGCCCACGTCTGGGGACTTGGATTTCTGGAAGGTTCCCACTATTCCATAAATTGATAAGAGCAGCTTCTGTACCTCAGCTGCAAACAACATAGTTTATGCCAGCTTCCTTCCAGGAGTCTGCAATCTGGGTACGAGCAGGCAGACAGTGCCCGCAGGACCAGCCCCAGCAAACATCCTGCACACCCAGGCTGCAGGGAGCTTCCCCGGAGGAGGCCCTGCCGCATGGCCGGTCGCAACTTGATTCTGGGGGACGGCCCCCCCGACCCTGGGTCCACAGAAGACCACTGCAAGTGCTGGATTTTGCCCTGTCCACCTTTTCCCTCGTGGCTGATTTTGCTGTGTCCTTTCACTGTGATAAACCTGAGCCGTGACTCGCCGGATCTGGGGGGTCTCAGGGACCCCCAACACAGCCCCCCTTGGCTGGCAAGAGAAAGGAGGCCACTCTGGTCTAGGTATTAGTCCTTGTGGTGTTTTTAACATTTTGATGTTGGGGAATCTGTACCTTATAAGCCTAAGAGCAATGCTCACCATGATTGCAGCTCAATTCCATGGACACATTCCTCAGAGTATTCAAGATTACATTCCGGGACATTTCACAGGGACTCTGTGTTATTATTTCCAAACTAGTGGCCTGGTGCACGAACTTGTGCACATGGAAAGGAAATTAGAAGAAATATTTTAATATCACTATTCGCCCTTTCTCTATAATAGAAGTGTCAACAAAATTCACCATTGATACTGATAGGTGGAAACACACGCGTGCAACTGGTGCCAGCGAGAGTGTTATATGTATTGTACATGCACGAGTCAACTTAGCCTTTTATAGATATAGAACAAACTTGCTTAATTAGACCTGCTTTCTGATTTAGCTAAACTTTTTCCAGCCCAGTGAAGCACCCCAACTTCTCTTTCAGGTAATTGTCAGCAACACAGCAGTAAATATCAACACAAAGCACATTATTATTGTAGATCACAAAGGGAGAACAAAGGGTAACATATTTAACTGCAGCAGTGTCTGACTATATTCTGCGCAGTGAGAAAAACCTAAAGTCATTTTCAAGGTCCACCATTTCTTACTTCTTTTAAGTTGGGTCAAGTTTCTAAGCTTTCTAAAATCTCTGTTTTCCGGCTAATGAAAAGAAAATAGGATTCCACCAAGTCTCCTATCTACCTACTCCAGGACTTCTGTGAGGATCAAATGAGATGAGGCACGGGAAAACACTTCACAGACATTTGGGTACAGTGTAAAGTGTTTCCACCAAGCTATAAAGCAAGTCATGTTCCTGGGCTGAAGAAACCGTAAGGAGGCTAGTCATCGCTGGGAGAGGAAGTTGGGCGTTGCTACGTAACAGCGTTGCTACGTGATGTCACTGCTACGTGATGTCATTACCCGGATGGAGGGAAGGACACTTAGCATATTAGATTACAAAACAAAAACAGAAGACTCACCAGAATGAAACAGAAACTGCTGTTTGGCTTCTCCCGTGTGGGCATCCCAAATTATTGCTGTCTGTGCCCCGCAAACAAAAGGAAACATTAGTGACTGTTCCTCCGGACAAGTTTTTTCCTCAGAAAATTTAACACACAAGACAAGGCAGTGAGCCCTGCCTCCTTTCACACCAGCACTGCCCAATAAACACAGAATGTGAGCCATGCGGGGAATTTTGTTTTCTAGAAAGCACTCTAAAAAGAGAAAAAAAGAATCTGTTAAAACTACCTTTTATTCTTTGGTGCCGTGACTCGAATATGAACCAAGGTTGCTGCAGCCATAAAACTTCTTTTTAACAACACATTTTATTTCACTCTAGCATGGCTAAAATATTGTTTCAACATGTGTTCAGTATATATCTGTTAATGAGGTACTTGGCGGTCTTCTTTGCCGAGGTCTGTGGAATCCAGTGTTTTATTTTATGTAACAGTCTTGAGAGCCATGTGTGTTGTTGGGAACTCCACAAAACATAGCAGCCGTAACTGATAATTGGAAAACTACAAAAATTGATGGGGATTCCCTCTCTCCCATTACAAGTTGAAAAACTCATAATAAAGCTTATCTAAGTATCTTTCTGGCACTTTTCCGAATGAAGAGCTGAAGAACAAATGGGCATTTCTGAAGATTGTCCTGTGTATCGGTCACGCCCTGAATTGGGGATAGCAAGCAGAGCAGAGCCACACTGGCCTATAAATAAGGGGAGAAAGGCCATTTCCCTGGAAAACAAACAGGAGTTCTTATGAACCCACCGATGTTGGGAAGATAGGGAAGCACCGGAGGCAGCTCAGTGAAACCTCTGGAATGATGTCTTAACTCACTTAATTGGAACCTGTGCACTTCCCTGTCACTGACAATAAAGCTCTTGTTTAAAGAAGAACTAATTATAAGGAGCGTTGACTGTAGAAATGTTCAGAGGAAATACTCGGAGCAGTGAGCACCTTTGGAACCCGATTCTCCACATTCTGGGTCAGCTATAGACCAACGAACATCTTTTATTCAGTTGTTTGGTGGGGCTAACACTTTTACTCACAAACAAATCAGGTGCTGCAGAGAATACATAAACTCGCAAATCTGATGCAATTTCGCATACTACATCAGTAATTTTGTTGATGTCTACATTAAATATACTGTGGACAGAAAATTTTTTTTTTTTTTCTAAAACTGCAAGAACTGTTAAGAATCTGAAATATACTTTAGCCCCTTCGGGTTAAGCTCCCACTGAAGTTCAATGCCAGCATCCCCATAAATTACACTTCCTCCTTGGGTATTACTTTCTGAACATTATTATCTTTGCCGTGGCTGGCCAATAAAGGCAGACAGTGCAAGGCCCAAAGACTGACAGAATTTCAAATGTGCACTTTCACTGACCAAATGGCTCATCTGGTAGTGAACACTGACCATCAGGTAGAAAATCAGAAATGAATACAAAAAAAGTAGCTCTGAGTCGGTGAGGATGCAAAGTGCTGGCTAGGATTCCATGAGAGGGCAGTAACTGCTGGCTGGACCCAGGGCCTGCCTCCCAACCCACGTCCATTCCACACCAGTGTGCCCTAGACAAGTCCCAAGGCCCTCTGTGGCCTGGGGTCCATGCTCTGCATGCCCGTCTCCCATCCTGGAGCACCAAACGGGCCAACACAGGGGGAAAGTGCTTGTAAGGTTACTGGTCATTCCCCACACATTATTTTAGTAACTGCATCAGCAGTAATGATGATCATCCACGTACAAGACACAGTGGTATGTGGGTAACATCTGAATTAGGGGCCCTTGGCAAAAATTCGATGGTAGTTTCTGGAAAGCCTCTATGTGGTGTGCCAACCACAGCATCTCAGCTTTTTGTAATAGATATGAGGATGCCAAGTTGGAATGAAGGGCTTACTGGCTTGAGAGAGAGACAGAGAGAATGCACAATTCAGTGACATAGAGGGTTAGACTCGAGTGTGGAGTTCAGCAAAGTTATTTTTGCCAAGGGCCAGATGGTCAATATTTTGGGCTTTGTGGCTGTCGCTGAACTGTGCACCTTAACTGAATGGGGATGTTTTGCACAAAGGTCTGTGGAGCGTGTGACATATTAAGACATGACAGGTGCCCGGCCGGTGTGGCTCATTTGTTGAGCATCAACCTTGAACCAGGAGGTTATGGTTTGATTACCAGTCAGGGCACATGCTTGGGTTGCAGGCTCAATCCCCAGGAGGGGGTGTGCAGGAGGCAGCTGATCAATGATTTTCTTTCTTTATTGATATTTCTATCTCTCTGTCCCTCTCCCTTCCTCTCTTAAATCAATAAAAACAGATTTTTTTAAAAAACATTTTAAATGAAAGAGATGACGGGCTATAAATGAACATCAAGGTCACAGCCAGGAAAACCAACAAGCACCACACACGCTGCCTTGATTTCTTGAGGGGAAGCAGAAAGCCTCAGGATTCACAGGAACCTCGACACTAACTAGAGATTCAACCCCAATAAGCATCTACAGTTCAAAGATGTGTTATAAGCAAGTACTCACCTTGTCCACACCAGCACTCACAATGTAATTCCCCTTTTTGTTCCATTTCAAGGCAAAGATGGGGCCTCTGCGTTGGCCTAAGGTTCTGGCCAGATTACCTGTGTGCAAGTAAACAAACAGCAAACATGCTGACTTCAAGGCCACAGCCCGTTCACGCCGTGACTCCACCCCAAAGGAGCTCTTCTCCTACCCCAACCCAAGGGCAGCAGGACTCACCGTCTTCCATCCAGATTCTTGCAAAACCATCATAGGAGCCTGTTGCCAACAGCGTCCCATCGCTCTGTGGGCCAGAAAGAAACAGGCCAATAGAAACAGCTTAGCAGGGACAGTTCTGACAAAGCGAAGAAAACCTCTTACCCCAGGGCTAGGACATTCTGGCATCAATAATCGGTCCCCAGCCCAGCCAGTGTGGCTCAGTGGTTGAAAGTTGACCTATGAACCAGGAGATCATGGTTGGATTCCCAGTTAGGGCTCATGCCCGGGTTGCAGACTCAGTCCCCAGTAGGGGGCATGCAGGAGGCAGTCAATCAATGACTCTTCTCTCTTACTGATCTCTCCCTCTCCCTTCTTCTCTGAAGTCAATAAAAATATATATATTTTTAAAAAATCAGTCCCCAGTTGAGTCTCACCAACCCCATTTAACTACTCATCTCACACACCTCTTAAATGAACATGTAAGGTGTTACAACCAAGGAGAGGAGGGGCATGTAAAATCTGTTTCAACCATTCACCCCAATGACATAATTAAAAATACCATACAAAAGCCCTGGTTAGTGTTTCTCGGTGGTTAGAGCATCGACCTGGGCACCGAAGGGTCTCAGGTTCGATTTTTGGTCAAGGACATGTACCTGAGTTGCAGGTTTGATCCCCAGCCCCGGTCAGGAGGCGTTCGGAAGGCAACCAGTGAATGTGTCTCTCTCACATCGATGTTTTTCTCTCCCTCCTTCCCTTCCAATCTCTCTAAAAAAAATCGATGGAAAAAAAGCCTCAGGTGAAGATTAACAACAACAAATACCAAGCCAATAGTTATGACACGCTGGAGACTTTAGTGAGCCTTGAACATCGTTCAGGAAAGAACAGAGTTTGTGACAAAATGACAGAGTGTGCAGAAACACTTCAAAGAGCGAGAGCGAGAGAGAACGTCAAGGAAAGGTATAAAGAGCTATGTCCCACCTGTCAATTGAAATACCAAGGCGGAGCCCTGGCCAGTGTGGCTCAGTTGGTAGGAGCATTGTCTTCTATACCAAAAGGTTGTGGGTTCGATTCCCAGTCAGGGCATATGCCCAGGTTGTCCCCATCAGCAACCAATCGGTGTTTCTCTCTCACATCGATACTTCTCCCTCTCTCTCTCCCTCCCTTATGTTAAAATCAATAAACATCCTCAGGTGAGGATTGAAAAGAATGTTTTAAAAGAAACACCAAGATGGACAGTCACGTTTCCTTGGCTGCTCAAAGACGTGGGCTAATGCTGGGAGTGAGTGGTCACCGAGGACGCAGCCAGCCGTCTGCCTGACACAACCTGGCTAGCGCTGGGGAAGGGAGCCCCCACGACACCAGCACCCCTAGACCCACGCGGCAGCCCTGACACACAATCATCTGGGAGGCGGCCGTGCTTACGTTCCAGTCCAGCGAGGTCACGTCTCTGTTACTGGGCACGTCCTGCCCCCTTTCCCGGATACAGTGCCGCAGCACAAGCTGGGTGGACGCCCCACTGCTGCTTCCATTCAGGTTCCAGATCCGTGCAGTCGAATCTGTGGACCTGCAGAAGGAAAGGTGCTGCAGTCAGCTTTCTGCTCGCTCACTCACGGGTTTCTCCTTTTTCCCACCTTGCAACCCGCTTCAGTGCCCGCAACCGAGGAGCAGAGACAGGCGATGGTTCCAGGCCAGTATGCTCTGGCATGGGCACCAGGAGGGACCCGGGGGACAGGCCTGCCATAAATCCAAAGCCATGCATGGAAGTCGTTTTCTCTTTTCTCGCGGGGTTCTCTCCGCGCCATCTTTGCTGCACTAATTTTAAATGCCGGCATTAGTCCCCACCCCGGGAGAAAACGGCACAAGGACTTCTCTACAGTTTGACCACAATTGGAGGCACTCTAGGGAAGGCAGCGTGGGTGCCCCAGGCCTCGGTCTGCACACCTGGGAAGGTGCCCCAGGCAGGTGAGAGGGAGCGAGCAGCTCGGACCCCTGGCCCTGGAGCACCCCCAGGCTGACACCCTTACCCAGAGGCCAGGAGGTCGCTGATGGGGCTCCAGGCACAGATGAAGACCTCAGACTCATGGCCCCGCAGAACCCTGGCTTTGTTGGGCGGGACCTCAACATCCCCATCTACTTCCATGGTTTCCATTGGCTCCAAACGATTTTCTGTGGGAGGAAACAGAAGCCACGTGGCTGAGCAACACAGGAGAATGGTGTCACTGGGCACTTCGCTTTCACAAACAGCCTTTCTGTATAATATCACCTCTGACAAGTATAGCTAAGCCATGGCTTGTGTCACTGAGTAAATGCGCCAGTTTATTTGATAAGTACAAGGAGGAACAAAAGTAGGTTTACAGTTGTGAATATGCAAAACTTTACCCTCTTATGATTATTTAATACTAGTGGCCCGGTGCACGAAATTCGTGCACGGGGGAGTGGGGAGGGAAGGTGTCCCACAGCCCGGCCTGCACCCTCTCCAATCTGGGACCCCTCAGGGGATAACCGGCAGTCGGACATCCCTCTCACAATCCAGAACTGCTGGCTCCTAACTGCTGCCTGATTGCCTCTAGCTTCTTCTGCCTGCCACCCTGATTGTCCCTAACTGCTCCCCTGCTGGCTTGATTGCCCCTAACCACCTCTACCTCGGCCCCACATCCGGGACCCAGGATTCCCTCCTCCATCTGACCATAGGCACCTGGGATCCGGGCTTCCCTCCCTCTGGTCAGCCATAGGCGCCCAGGCCGGCTGCAGCCGCAGGGGATGGTGGGCAGGTGGCTTCGCCTGGGCTGCAGCCGCAAGTGCTGGCGCCTGGGACTGCGGGGTGGGCGGCTTCTCCGTCTCCCAGGCCACAGCCAGCAGCAGGTACTGGTGCCCGGGACTGTGGGGTGGGCGGCTTCTCCGTCTACCAGGCTGTAGCCAGCTGCAGGTGCTGGCGCCTGGGACTGCGGGGTGGGCGGCTTCTCCGTCTTCCCTGGGATGCAGTGTGGGTGACTTCTCTGGCTGGCTGTGGCCTGGGATCATGGGACAGGTGGCTTCTTCGTCTCCCGGGCCACACCCAGCCTCAGGCACTGGGGCCAGGTTTCTCTGTCTCCCCCAGGACATGGGGCAGGCAGACGTGAGGCGTCTGCTGCTAGCTGCAGCCTGGGATCACAGGGCAGGCAGCTTCTTTGTCTCCCTGGCTGCAGCCAGCCTCAGGCACTGGCGCCCGACTTCTCCAACCCCCACAGGCCGGGAGTGGCGGGGCTGCCACCATGTGTTCAGGTTAATTTGCATACTCACTCTGATTGGCTGGTAGCATAGCGGAGTGACAGTAATTTGCCTGTTTCTCTTTTATTAGTGTAGATTGTATTATTTTCCAAAGGAACAACTGTAACTTACTTTTGTCCCACCCTATATGTTATGTTTACTCCAAGTTGGACAGAGGAATAGGAAGTTATCTATTCTCCATAAGTAGGTCCAGGCTAATGTCTGTCAGCCATGGGAAGGATCACGAGTGGACAGAGACGACATCGTTCAGAAAGAAATGTGACTTTGGACCCCAGTCTGGCCGCAGCCTGCCTGGCAGCAGCATGGAGCCGAGGGCAAACAGGTGCAGGCCTCGGGACAAGAGTGACCTGGAAAACGGCCAACTGAGTCCCAAGAGAGGGGGTGCTGCTTAGAGTGTGGGAACTCACCCACAGGTACTTACACAATGCATACCATCTGTCTCGAGATATGGTGTGCTTCAAGGGACATCCATGTCTGTGTAGCCATATTTCACTATTTTCTTAATATTTAAAAGAAATCTGTGTAATTTTAAAGTTTGGGCCCTGAGTTGGTTACAGCATTATCCCGACACACCAAGGTTAGGGGTTCAATCCCCGGTCAGGGCACATACAAGAATCAAGCAATGACTGCATAAACGAGTGGAACAACAAATTGCTGTGTGTCTCTCTCTCTAAAATAAATCAGTTACAAAAATTTTAAATAGTTTGCAAATTTTCTATCCTGGCGGACATTCAGAGATCTCAAAGCTCACCAAGTATAAGTGAGTTTCGGTGAAGGAAAACTTGGAAAAGAACGCTGTTTGTTTTCTCCGTTTGATTTTGAAACCTGAGAATTGTACCTCCCATGAGGGGACAGCCACTAAACAACCTGGAGTCCAGGCTACCCATTTTCCTCTTCTTGCTCCACCCAGCATTTCGGATCTTGTGAATCTGACTACGGAGCCACTGGAGGGAAGCCTTTCCATTTTACTGGACAGATGGCCTTGGCGCCATACTACTGCGGTATAACCCACCCCACTGCCTGCCCAGGCTGTCCACTCCACACTGGAGCTGGAGAGAGATGTGAAGAACTCATTGGCCTGCACCTACGCACAGTAACCTGCCACCACGGGCTGGGCTGTGGCTGGCCAGCTGCAGGTGAGGAGGTCATGGGGTGAGGTGTCAACACCATGGTCAACTCAGTCCTCAAGGACAGTGTAGCTGCAGGGCTGATCCAAGTGGAGCAAATTCCAACCAAGGGAGAACATTCACGTCTGCATAGTACATGTGCACACTTGCATGCACACACACACACGTGCACACACATTACACATATATACATGCACACCCACAAATGCACACATTCACATGTGCATAATATACATGCACATACACATTCACACACAGAGATGCACACATACAAACTTACACACACACATGTGGCCAGGGCTATTGCTTCTCCATTTAAATCTTAAGCTTGGTTTCACGATTATTACCAGAACCAAAGCAAAGCAAAAACAAAATTGACTTTGTACAATCCTCCCTCTTTCTGAGAATAGTAACTCCTATCTGATGACATTTTCAAGGCATTCTATACAATTTTACACAAATTGAAGGCATGGCTACAAAAATAAAAATTTTATTGCTTATGAAGATAATTCATATACAATCTTAAGACGATAAAGAATAACAAGAAATTTTTGAGAACATGGAAAAGACTTATTCGATTACACCACAGGTTTTTTATTCTCTAGTGCAGTTAATTTGGCAGTAGCCACTTACCTGGAATGGTTATTAATCTGTATAAAATTAGGCAGCTGACTCATTTGATGAGTTACAGTTTCATGGTGATTAACACATATATATTGGGCTACAGCTTGGGGCTGAATTACAAGGCCAAGTCTGACCTTCAATGCTGCTATTGTAACTGGGTCCCCAAAACTGTTTAGCATTCACCCTGTCTCCTTTAGAAGCACTTAGGACAGAGCACAGAAAACACACAGGAGCAAAGCAAGCCATATGTTGTCAGGATCTGCTGGGGAGAACAGATGCAATCCTGTTCTCACAATCCTGGTCGCCCCTAACTGCCCCCGCCCCCACCAGCCTGACCGCCCCTCACTGACCCCCCTGCTGGCCTGGTATCTAGACAGCACCTGCCAACTGTCCAAATGCACCTGGGCAGAGAGAGATCCAGGTATGCCCTGGACGCACCTGTTGCCTCCATGGAACTTTCTGGAGGCGCCACCCACATGTAGGAGCTGGGGCTCCCATCGCTACTCAGCCCTGAACTCCACCGGGCAGGATGGGAGTGGCGGCAGCACCTGCAGCTACACACCTAGTTCAGGTGCCATCTGCAGCATCTTCCATCCAAACACCAGGTGGGACCTCCTGAGCCTCTGGGGTACCACTCAGAGCCCTTGACTTCATCGCACTAGCAGCCCAAGGCCCTTCTGCTGCCAGAGAGACCCCTGCCATCAAGTCCTGCTTAAAAACTGCCCAGGGCTCCTGGTGCCCTTGGAGCAAGGCCTGGGTTCCTGCCCAACTGCCCACCGAGACCTCCTCGCCTTCCTCTAACCTGCAGGAAAGCGGCTCCCCAGACAAAGACTTTCTGCCCAGGCTGTCTGCCTGTGGGTGGGCCCAGCACCAACACAAATGGATCCCTGCAAGGTTCTTGTGGGGACAAGGTCTGTGAGGGGCCTTCCTGGTCCGCCTCCACTCAGCAAGCGAAATATTTCCTGTTGCACACACCAAACAAGTCAGTCCAAGACTAATGATGTGGCAATCGGTTGCTAAAATATACGCTAATATTAGTGGAGGGAAATGGTGTGCCTGCGCATGAGGCACATAAGGAAAATGAATGCAATACAATCATAGTAATCAGTCATTAGTGAACATTGTAGTTCATTATTAATAACTAGAGGCCCGGTGTGGGGGGGGAGGGGTGGCGGGGGGAGTTCCCCTCAGCCCAGCCTGCATCCTCTCCAATCCAGGACCCCAGTTGCAGTCAGACATCCCTCTCACAATCCTGGACCACTGGCTCCTAATCGCTCACCTGTCTGCCTAGTCGCCCCTAACTGCCCCCCCCCCACCAGCCTGACCGCCCCTCACTGACCCCCCTGCTGGCCTGGTCGCCCCCAACTGCCTCCACCAGACTGGTCACCCCACGCAGCCTGCTTGTTCAGTCGTTTGGTCATCCCTCACTAACCCCCCTGCCAGTCTGGTCGCCCCACACAGCCTGCTTGTTCAGTCATTTGGTTGTCCCTCACTAACCCCCCTGTCGGCCTGGTCATAGGCAGCCATCTTGTGAGGGCATGATGGTCAATTTGTAATTTACCTCTTTATTATATAAGAAGATTCTGCATAACAGGATATTGTAAAAATTAAGTTATGAAATTTTTATTAAAATGTTTCTTACATACCATTATATTGGCTGGGCCACAAAAATATTCATTGTGGAGCCAAAGCAACCAGAAACTGAGAAAGAGTACAGTACAGACGACTGGAAGCATAAGCTAGCCAAAGGAACAACACTCCACTTTTTTCACTTTTATTTTTTTATTATCCCTTTTTTCTTTTCTTCTTTGTTTTCCTGTTTTCATTTGTTGCTTTTTTTTTCTATTTCTTTTCACATTATTTTTCCATCACTATTTTTTATTTGCTATTTTTAATTTTTATACCATTTTTGAAATCAATTTTTTGTATATATTTTTTTTCTTCTCATTCTCTTTCTTCTCATCCACTTATTCCCTTTCTACTTCCTCAATACTAAATTGAGGTCCTCCCTATATTCATCCAATTCTTAATCTTATTTTCACTATATAAGCTCAGCCTCTACAGATTCTGCCCCAATCCTCTTTGCTGGGTGTGTGGTGGTTGTATTTTTTTTTTTTTTTGATTGTTTATCTATTGGTTCTGTAGTATCTTACCCCCACATACACATATATATATTCTCCTTTTTATTCCTTTGTCTTTTATCCCTTATCTTTTTCTCTCTCTTTGATAGCATTTGTGCTCTCTTTTCTCTGCCCTAACTCTCTTGGACACATTCCTAGAAAAATACAACCTTCCAAAACTTACTCAGGAAGATACTAAAAATCTCAATAGGCTGATAACTATGAAAGAAATTGAAGCAGTCATCAAAAAGATTCCAGCAAGCAAAAGCCCAGGGCCAGATGGTTTCACAGGGGAGTTTTAGCAAACATTCAAGGAAGAACTAAAACCCATCCTCCTCAGACTATTCCAGAAAATTCAAGAGGAAGGAACACTTCCAAGCTCCTTCTATGAAGCCAGCATCACCCTAATACCAAAACCAGATAAAGATAACACAATGAAAGAGAATTACAGACCAATATTCCTCATGAACATAGATGCCAAAATCCTCAATAAAATTCTAGCAAATCGGATCCAGCAGTACATCAGAAAGATCATACACCATGACCAAGCAGGATTTATCCTGGGGATGCAAGAATGGTACAATATTCGCAAATCAATAAACGTGATACATCACATAAACAAATTGAGGGGGGAAAATCACATAGTCACATCAATTGATGCAGAAAAAGCATTTGACAAAATCCAACACCCTTTCTTGATAAAAACTCTCAGCAAGGTGGGAATAGAAGGATCATACCTCAACATATTAAAAGCCATAAATGAAAAACCCACAGCTAACATCATACTCAATGGACAAAAAATAAAACCATTTCCCCTAAGAACAGGAACAAGACAGGGATGCCCACTCTCACCACTCCTGTTCAACATAGTGCTAGTACTACTAGCCATTGCAATCAGACAAGAAGAAGAAATTAAAGGCATACAAATTGGAAAAGAAGAAGTAAAACTGTCCTTATTTGCAGATGACATGATACTATACATAGAAAACCCTAAAGACTCCATCAAAAAATTATTAGACTTAATAAATGAATTCGGCAATGTAGCAGGATACAAAATTAACGCCAAGAAATCTATGGCATTTCTATACACCAATAATGAACTTACAGAAAGAGAGACTAAAAAAGCAATCCCATTTACCATCGCACCAAAAAAATTAAGATACCTAGGAATAAACTTAACTAAGGAGGTAAAAGACCCCTACGCGGAAAACTACAGGACACTGAAAAAAGAGATAGAGGAAGACATAAACAGATGGAAGAACATACCACGTTCATGGATTGGGAGAATCAACATCATCAAAATGTCCATACTACCCAAAGCAATCTATAAATTCAATGCACTTCCCATTAAAATACCAACGGCATATTTCACAGACCTAGAACGAACTTTCCAAAAATTCATCTGGAATAAAAAAAGACCCTAAATAGCTACAGCAATCCTGAGAAAGAAAAACAAAGTAGGTGGGATCGCAATACCAGATATCAAGCTGTATTACAAAGCCACTGTTCTTAAAACAGCCTGGTACTGGCACAAGAACAGACATATAGATCAATGGAATAGAATAGAGAACCCAGAAATTGACCCAAACCACTATGCCCAATTAATATTTGACAAAGGAGGCATGAACATACAATGGAGTCAAGACAGTCTCCTCAATAAATGATATTGGGAAAATTGGACAGATACATGCAAAAAAATGAAACTAGACCACCAACTTACACCATACACAAAAATAAACTCAAAATAGATCAAGGACTTAAACATACGATGGTAAACCATAAAAATACTAGAGGAATCTATAGGCAGAAAAATCTCTGACATATGCCAAAGCAATTTCTTCACTGATACTGCTCCTAGGGCAATGGAAACTAAAGAGAAAATAAACAAATGGGACTACATCAAAATAAAAAGCTTTGGAGAGGATCCAAGATGGCGGCGTAGGTAAACACCTAAACTGCTGCCTCGCACAACAATTTCAAAACTACAACTAAAAGACAAAACGTCTATCACCCAGAACCACGGGAATGCTGGCTGAGTGGAAGTTCTACAACTAGAAGGAAAGAGCAAACAGCATTGAGGGGTGCACAAGCGCTGAAAAGCTGAGGTACGGAGACGCACGAATCGGGCTGGCGACGGGCATCTGGGAGCACTGCTGTTTTCAACCCGAAGGGAGATAAGCTCCCGATTACTCTGAACTCCAGTTTCTGGGGAGACGCGGGGGACCCAAACTCCTACAGGGAGAAGCTGGACTGTCTGCCGTGGGGTTGGAAAGTGAGGGTGGCTTGCTTGCAGGGCTGCATGCAGGAATAATTGTTTACTGTGCTGGGGCACGAGACGCGGGGACACTGTCGGAGACGCAGAGCCAGCTTACTGGCAGCCATCGCTGTTTGCCACGCCCTAGCCTAGTGACGCCCTGAGACCCCGCCCCGCACAATCTACGAACCCACCCAAGCTCCAAGAAGCGGCTTTAGCATATGAATGGCCTGCCCTATCGCAGCTTAACCTAGCAAACTTGCAGCCTGGGTCAGACAGCTCCAAAACCTCCAAAACCCAAGCAAAGAGGAGAAAACTGTAGTTCTCGCTGTAGCTCCTGCTGGGTGGCCTCAGACAGTAGCTGACCTGCACCCCATTGGATATCCAGAAGCCAGTGTACCTAGTGGTCAGTGTGAGACACCAGATTTCAACTCCTCACATCCATAAGTGACACATTCAAGAGGCAGACTCAGTAAGCACCAAAGCCCCACTGAAACAAGTCCTACACCATAAGCGTGTCTCTAGCGCAGCAGTTCTTCCATTATAGACACAGCGGGTCCTCACAGCCAATTGGCCTGGAGGTCAATTCCTCCCAGTGTACCAACAGCAATCAAGGCTTAACTACACCAAGACTTTGCACTCAGCCCACAAAGGGGTGTACCAAAGGCGTCCACCTCAGGTGATTGGGGAGGCTGAGCTACTGGCCCCTATAGGTCACCTACCACACAAAGCCACTCCATCAACACAAGGAAACAACAAAATGCGGAGACAAAGAAACATGTCACGAATGAGAGAAATGGAGGAAAGCAAACTACTGGACGACATAGAGTTCAGAACCACATTTATAAGGTTACTCAAGAATCTTCTAAAAACTGCTGAGGAACTTAGTGAGACCTTTAAGGATCTTAATGAGAATGTCAAAAAAATGGAAAAGGACCAGTCAGAAATTAAGCATACACTGTCTGAAATAAAGAATATACAGAAACTCAACTGTAGATCAAAGGACCCCAAGAATCAAACCAAAGATTTGAAACATGAGGAAACAAAAAACACCCAACCAGAAAAACAAAAAGAAAAAAGAATCCAAAAATATAAAGATAGTGTAAGGAGCCTCTGGGACAACTTTAAGCGTACCAACATCCGAATTTTTGGGGTGCCAGAAGAAGAGAGAGAGCAAAATATTGAAAACCTATTAGAAGAAATAATGACAGAAAACTTTCCCTACCTGGTGAAAGAAATAGACTTACAAGTTCAGGAAGCACACAGAACCCCATACAAGAGGAATCCAAAGAGGACCACACCAAGACACATCATAATTAAAATGCCAAGGGCAAAAGACAAAGAGAGAATCTTGAAAGCAGCAAGAGAAAAACGGTTAGTTACCTACAAGGGAGCACCCATACGACTGTCAGCTGATTTCTCGGCAGAAACTATGCAGGCCAGAAGGGAGTGGCAAGAAATATTCAAAGTGATGAACAGCAAGAACCTACAACCAAGATTACTCTACCCAGCAAAGCTATCATTCAGAGTTGAAGGTCAGATAAAGAGCTTCACAGACAAGGAAAAGCTAAAGGAGTTCATCACCACCAAACCAGGATTACATGAAATGCTGAAGGGTGTTCTTTAAGAAGAGGAAGAAGAAGAAAAAGGTAAAGATAAAAATTAGGAACAACAAAATGACATCAAATACATACCTACCAACAAGTGAATCTAAAAATCAAGTGAATAAAAAAATCTGAAGAACAGAATGGACTGGTGAATATAATAGAATCAGGGACATAGAAAGGGAGTGGATTGACAATTCTCAGGGGGGAGGGGGTGTGAGGGGTGCGGGAAGAGATTAGACAAAAAGCTTACACCTATGGATGAAGACAGTGGCGGGGGGTAAGGGCATGGGATGGGGTGGGGAATCAGGTGGAGGGGAGCTATGGGGGTAAAAAAGAGGAACACCTGTAATAATCTGAACAATAAAGATGTATTAAAAAAATAAATAAATAAATAAATAAAGTAAAAAAAAATAAAATAAAATAAAAAGCTTTTGCACAGCAAAGGAAACCATCAATAAAACAACAAGAAAGCCCACTGCATGGGAGAAAATATTTGCCAATGATATCAACGATAAGGGTTTAATCGCCAACATTTACAGGGAACTCATGCAGCTTAACAAAAAGAAGATAAACAACCCAATCAAAAAATGGGCAACTGATCTAAATAGACACTTTTCAAAAGAAGACAGAAGGAAGGCCAAGAGATATATGAAAACATGCTCAAAGTCACTAATCATCAGACAGATGCAAATCAAAACAACAATGTGGTACCATCTCACACCTGTCAGAATGGCTATTATCAACAAGTCAACAAATGACAAGTGCTGGCGAGGATGCGGAGAAAAAGGAACCCTCGTGCACTGCTGGTGGGAATGCAGACTGGTGCAGCCACTGTGGAGAACAGTATGGAGTTTCCTCAAAAAACTAAAAATGGAACTCCCATTTGACCCAGTGATCCCACTTCTAGGAATACATCCCAAGAAACTAGAAACACGAATCAGAAAGGATATATGCACTCCTATGTTCATAGCAGCACAATTCACCATAGCTAAGATTTGGAAACAGCCTAAGTGCCCACCAGCAGATGAGTGGATTAAAAAACTGTGGTACATCCAGGGGTCCTCAAACTACGGCCCGCGGGCCACATGCGGCCCGCCGAGGACATTTATCCGGCCCGCCTGGTGCCGCTGCCTGTCCTGCTTAGCAGCCGACTCGTCCCAGGCCCGCAGTGCGCATAGGAATTTGTTCATAGTTTTTTTTTAAACTATAGTCGGGCCCTCTAATGGTCTGAGGGACAGTGAACTGGCCCCCTGTTTAAAAAGTTTCAGGACCCCTGATCTACACAATGGAATACTACGCTGCGGTAAAAAAGGAGTTCTTACCATTTTCAACAACATGGATGGAGATGGAGAGCATTATGCTAAGTGAAATAAGCCAAGCAGGGAAAGATAAATATCACATGATCTCACTCATTTGTGGAATATAATGAACAACATAAACTGATGAACAAAAATAGATTCAGAGACAGAGAAAGATCAATCAGAACGTCAAACCTCAGGGAAGGTAGGGGACAGTGGGGGGAAAGGGGAGAGATCAACCAAAGGACTTATATGCATGCATATAAGCCTAATCAATGGACACAGACCACAGGGGGGTGGGGACATGAATGCGAGGTGGGGGGTAATGGGGGAAATAAGGACACATATGTAATACCTTAATTAATAAATTATAAAAAATAATATTCGTCGTGGGCCGCATGCAGCCCATGGGCCGCGAGTTCGACATGCTTGGTCTGGCCAATAAGAAATACACCAAGAGCCACAGATGTCCCTTCCCATTTTGTAGGAGCCACATTTTAAATTGGTTTTTAAAAATATTTTTATTGATTTTTAGAGAGAAGAATGGAGAGGGACAGAGAGATAGAAACATCAATGAGGGAGAATCATGGTTTGGCTGTTTCCTACATGCCCCCTACTGGGGATCGAGCCCACAACCCAGGCATGTGCCCTGATGGGGAATCGAACCTTGGACCTCTTGGTGCATGGGTTGATGCTCAACCACTGAGCCACACCAGCTGGGCTAGGAACCACATTTTAAAAAGCAAAAGAAATATGTGAAGTTAATTTTAATAAGAGACTTTATCTGTTTAATTCAAATGAGACAAAATATCATTTCCACAAGTAATAGATCTAAAGGGATTATTAGTGAAATACTTTACACCCCCCTTTTTTTCAGACTAAGTCTAAAATCCAGGGTGTATTTTCACTTGCACTACATCTCATGTTGGACTCGCCACATTTCAAGTGCTCAAGAGTGACATGCGAAAGTGGCTATCAAGGGGCCTAAAAGATCAAGATGGGAGGGAGGATATGGAAGATGAGGCTGTGAAACAGTCAGGAGCTAAAACAAAAAGAAGCATCTATAGCAGCCACTTTCAACCATCTTCATATCATGACACATAAAGTAATTACTAAAATTCTGCAGCACACCAAAAAAAATATATTCTTTGCCGATCAGACAAAAACAATAGGCATAAATTTGATTCGTCCGCACCGAATTGTTGTGTTGGCTGTTGTCATATTTTTATTTGACAATCTAAGAGGAAAGAGGTCATGTTTTAAACATTCTAGCAGCACACTGGTTGCAAGTCGCTAGTGTACCAAGTATACCCAGCTAAAGTGTCACACGAGCAGTCGCTGAGGTCATGGTTACTGTTACTGAGTTCCAGCCAGAGCGTGAGAACTCAAAGAGCGCTCTGGTCCCGGCTTTGCTGGCCGTCCGTTTACAGGAATCAGACACACGCAGAGCCCGGAGGCAGTGCACAAGTCCGTGACCACTGCGGCTGTCCAGGTGAGCAATAAAGCAGGCAGCGACATCACCCGGATAAGAAAGAAACTGCAACACAAGACACTCAGGCTCCAAAGGAGTTGGGGGTCTGTGGCTGAGGAAGGTCAGGAGAGAGATACTTAGGGATGAGTCCCAGATTTGTGGATAAAGCTATGGACAGGACTGGCAATGCAGGAGAATAAAGGAGGTGAGGGAAAATGAATGAATGATCACCATCTGGATCACTCTGAGTTTGCGAGTGAACCCAGGTCGGAACTGCACACGGAAACTCAACAGTTGTCTACATACACCCACTCTTTCCAGGGAGTGCAAGGGACCACACAGATGAGAGACAAGAGATAAGGGAAGGACTTTCAGGAAACCAACATTGTAGTGGACGGCAAAGAGCCAGTGAAGGATGCACGTGCCAAACCAGGAGTTTTCAGGAGACATTGTTTTCAGGTGGGTCATCTCAGAGTTAAACTCTGGGAAAGTGTTAGAAATAAAGTCAGTGGTGGTCCATTTTCAAGGCAAGGCATTTAAACTTGAATGGAAAATTACTGGTAGTCTGCTTGCATAGCGGCCTGCACACGGACCCTGTGGAGGGACCTGACAAAGTTCATGCACTTGGAGAGCCCCTGGCAAACAGGGTGTTGGGGAGGGGTCAACTGACAAAAGAAACTGGGAAGGAGAAAGAAAGAATACCCTATACAGAAACAATGAAACTTGGGCTCCCATGTTCTTTCTCCAGCTACAAAATTGCGGATGAAGCAAATTTGCGTTTTACTATGTAATGAAGCCTTTCATGAGGCCAGAGCTAGGGGAAAAAACAGCCCTCTATGCAATGACTGGCCACACCAGGGGTCTCCAAGCAGAAGACCCCACAGGCCAGTGTCTTCAAAAGAAGGAAGCTTTAAACACTGAAATCCTTCCAAAGCAGAAGTGACACACAGTTACCAAAAGAGGGCGATGTTGCACCCAGGGAACATTTGGCAGCCTGGAGGGGGTTTCTGGTTATCACCCCTGGAGAGGGGGTGCCAGTGGTTAGAGACCAGGGATGCTGCTACACATCCTACAATGCACAGGAAAGCCACCCAGAGAAAATAAACCAGCCCAGAACATCCACAGCATCAAGAGTTAAAAACTGTCATCAAATGGATGTGAGAGAGTCATTCAATATGGCACTGCGACGGATTTCCCACAACAGCAGATGGCACTGACTGGAGGAAAAACAGGAATATTCGGAGTCTAGATCTGGTCCTCAAGGTCCTTCTCAAGACTTGCCAGATTGGTGACCCCAGCGCACATCTATACAGTAGGCTACACAAGGTCTCCATCAGAAAGTTAGGGACTGAAGCAGCCTAGTTGGGCACCCCTTCCAGTTCTTAGATGCACACCCCTGTGAGGCTTTCTAAGGAGACCTCATTATCACAGCAAGTGTGTCCTCACACAGGGTCCAGCTTCTCCCAGCCAGATTCTGACAAATAGGAAATGTACTAAGACCCCAGGGCTCTAATACATAAACTATTTAATCACAAAGTGGTTGTTTTTTTTAATACACACCCAAGAGTATGTTCATTTTTACTGATTTCAGAGAAGAAGGGAGATATAGAAACGTGATGAGAATCATTGATCAGCTGCTTCCTGCACACCCCCTACTGAGGATTGAGCACTCAAGCCAGGCATGTGCCCAGACCAGGAATAGAACCAGTGAGCTCTTGGTTCATAGGCCGATGCCCAACCACTGAACCACACTGGCCGGGCTATATTAATTTTAGAAAGAAAGGAAGGAAAAGAGAGAGAGAGAGAGAGAGAGAGAGAGAAACACTGATTAGTTGCCTCCCGTATACGCCTGACCAGAGATCAATCCCGCAACCTAGGTATGTGCATTGACCTGGAATTGAACCCACAACCTTTCTGGTGTATGGGATGACTAATCAACTGGGCCACGAGGCCAGGGCTAATCACAAAGTTTTTTAAATGCAAAAAACTGATTAGAAGAATCACTATCTAATGAGCCCTGAAGATTTTTTGGTAACAAGAGGAAAAAAAAAGTTAAAGCTCGGATTAAACTAAATTCTGGTGTGAAATAATTGTCCCCAGTGCCCATCAAAACAGTCTATTTCCATTCTTTAAGTAGAGCTAGACACGCATCCCTTCATCCTTTTCTTTTAAATTCTTTCTGTTGAAAGTATTACATATGTCTCCTTTTTCCCCATTGACCTCTCTCAGCCCACTCTCACCCCCCAGCACAGGCCCTCACCCTCCTACTGCCTGTGTCCTCCTCCTTTTCTAATAACATGATATTAATTACCAGCTGTTGAACTGTAAGTGAGCGTCCCTGACAACTAATCCAGGAGAAAAGACAGGTATGTAAATATTTTCAATACTGTTCCACGTGTGCATGTGTGAGAACGCGTATGTGCACTTGCATACAAGTGTGCATGAAAACTTAGAACACAAGTCGAAGCTGCTCTGAATCCTCTCCCTTGTAAGCAAAGAAACCACAAATCTCCAATCACCTTGAAGCAGCTACAAAGACCCAGCATCAGTTTAAGGGAGGGACGCATGAGCGCCTCAGATAAGAATCACAAGCATTTTAGTCTGCAAAATCCTGAAGCACAATCCAGAAAGGCTGTGTGTGTACACTGCTACTGGCCTAGCCACAAAAACTTTCCAAAACAAAGCAAAACAAACAAAAACCTTAGCAACTACCATGGGAGCCAAGCAACAGGCCAAATCAGGAGCAAACGGCCTCAGGCGCCCTGAGAAGGCCCAGGTGTGTCAGCTGGATGTTACTGCCCACCTCCTTCAGTTTCCAGAATGGCACCTCTTAGGGAGAACAGGAGGCCACTGATGATAATACACTGGGTCACTAGTGTATCGTTTTAGAACTTTGAGGGTCCTCTTAAGGAAAACAGGAGGTCACTGGGATTTTCAGAACTTGGGGTACCTGTTGCTAGATGGGTACTAGATTTATCAGGGTGATCACTTTGTAACTAATATAAATGTCTAATCACTGGGTTGCACACCTGGAACTAATATAATATTGCATATCAACTGTAATTAAAAAACAAAAAATACATTAAGGCAAAAAAGAACTTGGGGTATCTGAGAAAGGAGAAGGTGCTTTGGAGTCCCTTTATCCAGCTGCAAAACAACTAAATTTTTTTTTAATATATTTTATTGATATTTTACAGTGAGGAAGGGAGAGGGACAGAGAGCTAGAAACATCGATGAGAGAGAAACATCGATCAGCTGCCTCCTGCACACCTCCCACTGGGGATGTGCCCGCAACCAAGGTACATGCCCTTGACCAGAATCGAACCCGGGACCCTTCAGTCCGCAGGCCGACGCTCTATCCACTGAGCCAAACCAGTTTCGGCAAACAACTAAATTTTAAAGTGACTTCCGGCTTTCTCACACTGCAAAAGGCCAAAAAGCAAGGCTTCATCTTAAGTAACGTTTTACAACTTGTTCCATCTGCTATAAAGGCAAGTCCAAGGAATATACAGGGTGTGTGTGTGTGTGGGGGGGGTAGTTTTACAGTTGTATGGAAAATAATACATTAAGTAATAATACAAGAATAAACTGTTCCGAGTACTCACAACTGTAAACCTACATTTACCCCACCATGAAGGTTGAATTGTGTATCTTTTCTTAAAAAGGATACATGAAATATTCAAGGTCCGAATAATTTATCCAATATCTTTAATTTTACCATCAGAAATGCCCTGTAAACCCTTTATTTAAAAGATACAGGCAAGCCCTGACTGGGTGCTCAGTGGGTTGGAACGTCTTCCCATATACCAAAAGGTTGGGGGTTCCATTCCTGGTCAGGGCACAAACCTAGGCTGCGAGTTTGATCCCCGGTCTGGGCACATATGGGAAACAACTGATCAATGTTTCTCTCTTCCCCTTCTCTCTCTCTCTAAAAAGAATTTTTTTTTAATTAATAAAAAAGTTGATACCCAAGTATATATTTTTTTAAAAGATACAGGCAAAATTCGCGTTAATACAAACTATGTGGGAAACGTGCCCTTGCTGGGCCAGGTGTACAATGACTGCCCACCATCTTTTCAAGGAATGCAGTTCAACATAAATTCAGTGCACTGTAAACAAACCTCCCACAAAGTCCCCAGTTCTGCAAATATAAACATGAGAGAAAGTATGAAATAGAACAGTTTGATGGCTCATTTGCTCTCTGAACAACAAAGCCACACCACTTCCCAAACTCATGACAGGAGGGGTGGGTTGGCAGCCACCAGGTTCCTCCCTGCAGTGGACAAGCAGGAAAGCCCAGCAAACAGGTAGGTCACCTTCAAACGCTTCCAGTAGCCAAACATTTTTACATTTTAAATGGAACTCTGTCCCTAGGAATGAGCTGGCCCAACCCTTCCCAAATAAACGGACCAACCCACACTCTGAACCAGAAGAAAACAGGGCGATTTGTTTGTTGTTTGTGTGTTTTTACAGGTTCCCCTGGTCCGTTTCGAGATGAATTTTGTTTCTGAAACAAGATAATTCAATTCTAAAGCAGACCCTGCCCCCCAAACCCATATAAGAGAAACACATTCCTATGAGACACATTAGGAATTTCTTAGTATTGGAGCTGAAGCTCCACTTTTATAAAGGCGGCTGAAAAGTTTCTGTGCGTTTGGGCAGGTCTCCAGAGCGCCATGGAAATGGAAACCGAAAGTCAGTAAATAATGATGGACAGATGGGGATCTAAAAGCTGGCTGGCGGCAGCTGCTGGGCTGGGTTTCCTAGCGATAAGGGTACAGATCCCAGGGGTGCTGAAGCCGGGGCCGAACAGATGCACACACCGGTGGGGCGGCTCCTGGGAGCGTTTCTTTCGGGCCCCTGGGCAGCCCCACAGGTGCAGGCCGCTGCTGGCGAGACCGGGAGTGACAAGGGACGCTGCCGGGCTCCTTCGCGGAGGGGGACCCGGAACAGAAGCCGTTTAAACACTGCGCGGCGCCAGGAGACAGCAGGGCTCAAAACGCCACAGAGCAGCGGGGGTGACGCCGAACCACACCTATACGTGTCCGGAAGTCCACCTCCCCACAGGTGATCCGAGCAGACGCGCGCCCCGGGGCCAGGGCGCGATCACTCCGCTCCCTCCGTACCTCCACCCCCTCCGAGCCCCCGCCCACCTGCGGGCAGTCCTGTGAGGGTCCCGCGGTCGCCTTACCTTGGTGATGACCAGCGGCTTGCCGTGCTGGCAGCCGCCCTTCAGGGTGAAGCCCCAAGGGGCGCCACCGTTCAGCTGCACCTCCACGGGGCGCCCGCCATCGGCGGTACAGGCCCAAGGATCGGGCCATGCGCGGGGCTCGGCGCCCTCCATGGCGCGGGGCGCGCAGGCTGCGAGGCCCCAGAGGCCGCGGGCCCACCTCCATGCACTCCGGGAGTCCGGCTGGCCGACGCGAGGAGACTTCAGGCCACCAGCGAACTTGCGCTGCAACTTGAAACTGCGGGCCGATCCGGGAAGGAGCCTAGAGGGCTGGCGGCGGGAGGGCGGAGCGGCGGGAGGGCGGGGCGGGGCGTGGAGCGGGGGACGGGCCTGGGCGGGCTGAGGCGCTGGGGCGCGTGCTCGGGTCTCCCCAGCTGCCCGGGGCGAGAAGGGGGCGTGCTCAGGGGGCGCTTTCGGCGCCGGGGGTGGGTGGCCCGGGATCCTGGCCGTATTCCCGCGCGGGCGCCGAAGGCCCTCGGAGGTTTGGGGCCCGTCAGCCCGCCTCCGGGAAGATCGAGGCGCGGCCAGTGAGGCGGCGGAAGCTCCCGCGCGGGGCGGGCCAGACAGCGGACGGAGTCTTTGGCGCCTCCATCTTGGAGCGCACGGCCGGCCCTGCGCCGCCGCCGCCTTTGTGGGCGCGGACTTCGAGCCACGCAGGTGAGGCCGGAAGCGGACGGGAGCCGCGCGCCACCTGCCGGTCCCGCGTGGACGCACCTGGCCCCAAGTTCCGGGTCCCGGAAGCGTACCGCGCGCGCGCATACTGTTCCAGCTGGAGAGATGGGAAGGCGGACCCCCTCCCACCCCTCAGCCAAGGGCCCAGAGCTGGACCTGTCCACAGGAGGAACTGCGCATCCTCCCACAAACCCCCTCCTCCCACAAACCCTCTCCTGCAGCGTCCAGCCCAGAAGAGAAATGGCTTCTTGTTGGCTCTTGCTGTAGTTAATCCCAGAAGAGTTTCCCGTTCAAACCCTGTTCTCACTTTCATGGAAGTCTGTCACCAGGACTTAGTGTCCCAGGGCTGCATCCTCTACAACGGGGAAGAGCTTGCTGGGCTGGCATCATTGAATGTTTATGAATTGAACGGGTGTGCCACCTCTTCCTGCCCCTTTTTAATTTCCATAAAAGTCCCAAATAAAGAAATAGCAGCATGTCTGTATTTGCATGCTTTACAAAAAACAATTTTTCATTGCTGTTTGTAGTTATGAAGCTGGATGCTGATGGACACCTGTTTCCTCAGAGCAGCTGCATCCATCGGGGACTTTTAGCAGGTGATGACGCTGGGAATAGGCGGCAAGGACAAGACCGGACAGCACTGGACAGGCTCCGAGGGCCCTGGTCCTTGTCTGGGCTCCACCACTGAAGAGCCAGGATGAGTTCAACTCTGGTCTCTTTCTTCAGCGGCCAAATGAGGGATCTGCATTCCATGGTCAGAATCCCATGGCGGATCTTTGTGACATCCAGGCAATTGAAATAAGAGTACAGACTCCTCTGGCACCTGTCCTGTGGCTGGGCAGTGCTTACTGCCCATGAATGCCCCCCCCCCGCTTTTTTTTCTTTTTGAACTGACACTTAGGGAATATGCCTGTAAGAATCAATCTCAAGTGTACCGTGACGGTGGTGGCCATGTGAATTCTCACAGACTGATTAAATTGCACAGAACTAAATACACACACACAGGAATGCATGTAAACTGGGGAACTGAATAAACTTGGTGGATTGTGTCATTGTATCAATGTTTATATATTGTGCTATAATTTTGCGAGATGTTACCATTGGGAGAGGTAGGGTCCAGGGTTCTTTCTTACAACTACAGGTGAATCTGTAATTAACTCCAAATAAAAAGTAAGAGGAGATGATAAGCCAAAAAACAAAGGACCACATCCATGCACCTAGACTGCAGTGGTCGGCAAACTGCGGCTCGCGAGCCACATGCGGCTCGCAAGCCGCGGTTTGCCGCTCTGTTGCCTAATGAGTTTGCCGACCACTGGGATAGGGGCTTAATCACAAGGAACAACAACAGTCTGTAATTATTGGAATCAAGAGTCTAGGACCTAGAGTTTTTGCAAGTCCCCCTGTTGACTAATGAATTTGCCGACCACTGGGATAGGGGCTTAATCACAAAGAACAACAGCCTGTAATTATTGGAATCAAGAGTAGGTCCTAAAGTTTTTGCAAGTCCCCCTGTCCCAAAATAGCCACCCGCCCCACCGCCCCCAAGGTGGTATTGGCTTAAATCTCAGGGCTGAAATTCAGGCCACTAGATTCGTTAAAGCAGGGACAATGATTTCATCATCTCCATCAATTCCAGCCGAAGTTGTTTTTAACATTTTATGTTCATTGTATAATCATGATGAGATTACCCATCTGTCACTTGGAAGGGATGTACTGTTCATTTCTTGAACTTAGGTGCAAATGGATACGCATCCTTACTTAACACCATTTTAAGTTGTTTTTTTTAAATCTTCACCTGTCCGAGGATATTTTTTTTATCGATTTTTTAGAGAGTGGAAAGAGAGAGAGAGAAAGAAACATCAACGTGAAAGACACATCAATTGGTTGCCTCCTGCACCAGCCTTAACCGGGCCTGGGATCAAACCTGAAACTGAGGCACATGCCCTTGACTAGGATTCGAACCCAAGACCCTCTAGCCACTGAGAAACCCTGGCCAGGTCAAGTTGTTTGTTTTTAATCTTCACATTAGGCATCCCTCCCAGATTAGCATCATTTGAATATAAGGCTGCTGTCTACATTGAAGAAGTGGCTCCCACACCTGAGACTTGCATGCCTAGAAGCGGTGCTCATAGGGATCCCTCTGCCCGTTCAGAAGACTGTATACCCACCATCCTGTCTTCTGAATGTCCCAGGAGCGGGAAGCCCCACAGAGCCAGTGTGCCCCTGGCTGGGTCGTGAGCGTTTAGAAAACAAAGCCGTCACCTGTAGAAGTCCATACTGATTCCATGTTATACTAAACCCTTCCAGACAGGTACAAGGTTGGTAAATTGGGGTGATGCCTTATAGTCACAAGATTTTCACAAGGTGTTTGACGAGGTCTTGTGATGACACACTGGACAGGATGTGGAAGTTTAGGTGTGACTGAAGCACAGGTGGCTGTGCTGAACTGTAGAACTCCAAATGTCAGTGACAGGACTTATGTGGCTCTGAGAGGCGGGCATCTATCTCACAGCAGGCCACACAGGGTTTGGTCCAGTCCCTGCAGCGGAAAACACTGAAGTCCAGAGAGAATGAGCAATCTGCCAACAGTGACTGGGCAGGAATCCAAACCCACGGGCCCACAGGCACTGATCACTGTACCACCTGCCTTCAGGCAGCCCCTGCAGCCCAGCATTCTCAGGGTTCCTGTTGAGCATAAGGTGGTATACATACCTTGAAGACCTTTTCCCTGGGGCCATTAGATTCAATCAAAATTATTTACGCCCTGGCCGGTTGCTCAGTGGTTAGAGCATCCGCCTGCACACTGAAGGGTCACAGGTTTGATTCTGGGACAAGGGAATGTGCCTGGGTTGCAGGTTTGGGTTGTAGGTTCATCCCTGGCCCGGTCAGGGTAGTTCAGGAGGCAACCAGCCGACCAATGTTTCTCTCTCTCTCTGTCTCTCTGTCTCTCTGTCTCTCTCTCTCTCCATCCCTGTAAAACCACATGTACCTCAGAAGGTTACGGAGGAGTAAACGTGTTAATGTGGGTAAATGGTCGAGAACAGTACGAGGTGTGGGGCATGTGGCAGGCTCTCGGTAGCTGTGAGCAGTGATTGTACCCGGGGTGCGCACCAGTGATGAGGAGACAGAACCTAAGTGACAGAGAGAAGCAGGAGGGTGGAGCAGGGCAAGTCCTGGTCTCCTGGCTGCAGGTCCAGGAAGCATTTGTTCCGCACCAAGTTCATGGTCTACTTCCATCAGGTCTCCCTCGGATGGAAACCTGCTTGCTTAAAAAACAAAACAAAAACAAAAACAAACAAAAAAACAGCTTCATAAACGTCCACCTATTTAAATGTATAAGATCAGCCCAGCCGGCGTGGCTCAGTGGTTGAGCATCAACCTATGAACCAGGAGGTCACGGTTCGATTCCCGGTCAGGGTACATGCCTGAGTTGCAGGCTCGATCCCTAATGTGGGATGTGCAGGAGGCAGCCGATCAATGCGTCTCTCTCATCATTAATGTTCCATTCCATTCCCCGCCAGGGCACATCCCCCTGTTGCGGGCTTCATCCCTGGTAGGGGGCATGCAGGAGGCAGCCCATCCATGTTTCTCTCTCATTGATGTTTCTGCCTTACTCTGATATGACTTTAAAAATATTTTTTAAAAGATTATAAATTTAGCTCTGGCTGGTTTGGCTTAGTGGTCAGAGGGTCCACCTACAATTGAACCTCTCGGGTTCAATTCCTGGTCAGGGGCACGTACCTCGGTTGCAGTTCCCTGGCCCCGGTGTGGGGGGTGTGCAGGAGGCAACCAATCCATGTGTCTCTCACATAGATGTTTCTTCCCTTCCTGTCTCTCTGGAAATCACTGGAAAAAGTATCCTTGGGTAAGGATCAAAAAGAAAAGATTATAAATTTTAAAATTTTACTAAATATAGATTCATAATAACACACCCATCAAAATATATTGGCTAGAAATACACGCGATGATCAGGTGGAAACACCGTGGGTGGATCACCCCAGTGTTTCCATTACATTGCATTTATAGTAAAAACTAGAGGTCTGGTGCATGAAATTCATGCAGGGGGAGGGTCCCTAGGCCTGGCTGGCCATGAGAGCCGATCAGGTTCCCTGCCTTCCTGCTTCCCTGCCTCCTCCTTCCCTCGCTTCCTCAGCACCCCACCGCCGCTGCTGGTCACCCACCATGTTCCGTGCCGCCCCCTGGTGGTCAGCGCACATTATAGAGAACAATCGAACTCCCAGTCTCCTGGTCGAACTCTTGAGGGGACACTTTGCATATTAGCCTTTTACTAGTATATATAGATACAAACACAAGCTGTCAGTGGAGAGACAAATGGTGCCCTACACAGAATTGATATTGATGTCACTTCAGAATAGGAGGAAATCTGATTCGCAAGGACTTGAAAGTAAGACCAGGGTTCACCGTCTCCCTCCTGGGCAGTGCCGCCTGGGGCCTTGGTTTAGCTCATGTGTCCCTACCTCACAGAAGTGAGACCGCTTCCTGGCCTCATGGTTGCCTCAGGAGCCTATTACATCAGACCTGCCTGCTATTCCAGGCAAGGCCACCAGGGGGCGTGCTGAGTGGCCTGGCCCTCTGCGAGCACCCAGGGTTCGGATGCCTGCTTCCCTGCATCACTGGCGGGTCTCTTGGTCCCCCTCCCAGGGCATACTGAACCCAGCCCAAGATTTCTCTTGTCCTTGGCCTTCTACAGCTGGACCGGATGCTGCCTGGACTTCCACTCTCCCAGGAAGGAGATCCAGTGGGAACGCATGACCAGCTCGGCTGCCGAGCAGGCCTGCCCCACCCACGAGGGCCCCTGTGGGCCCCATAACAGCCCCGCTTCTGGGAAGGTGGCGCATGTGGGCGGGCACACCTCTGATGAGACCCTGAGCATGCGGTCTGGAGGTGAGGCCCCAGCTGCCGAGGGAGCGAGCTGCAGTGTCCAGGGATTCCCCAAAGCTCTTTAGCAAACACGGTGACATGGGGTGGAGGTGGTGCCCAGGACATCTGTCACGCCCTTGGGTGTGCATGGACTGTCACAGTGCCCCACACTGAGCCGAGTCTTGCTCTTCATTATCCACCTTCTCTTTAGCTATTCAGCACCGCAGCCTTGCATTAATTCTAAGCGCCTCCCCCACCCCCTTGGGCCGGACGGCATTTTGAGTAGCAGGTCAGTGGTCACTTGGCCCCCCAGGAGCATTGCTGGAAGCGGTGGACAGTAGGACACGTCCTCTGCAGATCACAGCGAGCTCAGCCCCTCACTTGGGGACATTTAGAAAAGCCAGTCAGCCACATGGGCTCCTCAAATTGCTCCTTTTCATTAGAGACCCGCGCTGTGATATTCACATTATGCCCTGCGGAAGACTCACTTGGCCTCGGGCATCTAGGAAAGATTCCAATCCCATTCCAAGCTTCGGATGAACACCTGTGAGAAGTGCGCATGCTCAAATGTGTTGGTAACCAAATACTAAGGCCCCTCTCCCCCAGGCCCAGCGACCCAGTAACTCCTCTGACCAGAGTAAAGCTGGCCCGCCCGCTTCCTCTCAGCGAAGACCATCCCGGGATGGCCAGAGGAGCGCCCCAAAAACCATTACCTTTCAGCTCCTCAGCCACCTTCCACCACATTTCCCCCACACGCTGCAATCAAATTGCAACACAAAATGTTGGATGGTTAGGTTGGTGGCGACATCTCGGAGACGTCCGATTTTTGATTGTAGAGTTTCATGTTGGCTAAAGCAGCTTAATAGTTGTGATCACATTTGTGTGTGTTTTCTACAATCCAGATTGTAACTTACAAAATAGATTTTGGCCGATGGACTGCTCTCGTCTGTTTGTTAGGGGTTCTTGTAAGGTTTAGTCTCAGCAAAAAATGGTGTGAAAGTCAGCACTCTGACATCCATGGAGTTGTAACTGACGGGTGATTTGGGACGGACAGGCACATTGACTCTCGAGGGAAGCTAGGTCTTCGGCAGCGGTGGTTTATGGGCGCCCACTGGTGTGTGAAAACGAAGATTGGGCAGCTGAGAGAGTTAGGGTGTTGAAGAAGGCGAGTGAGTGTGTCCAGGTACCGAGGCTGCTTTTCCTTCCTCAGCCAGCCGTGGGTTGGATGGATGGGCCCGAGTTCTTGATTCCACCCCATGACCAGCCCAGCTCTGCCTTCAGAGCGGTTCTCGTCCTCAGCACTAAGAGCCGGGCGGTTCTCTGTGGAGGGGCGTCCTGTGCACTGGAGGGTGAGCAGCACCCCTGGCCTCCACCCACGGGTGCCAGGGGCACCTCCCCAATCGTGACGACCAAAACGGTCTCCAGATGGTGACCAACGCTTCCGGGACTGGTCCGAGGTCAGGACCAGCGTCTCAGAATAAACAGGCTTCCCAAGCTGGGACCCACGCATTTGCTTTTCCCAACATGCTGTCTGCGCAAAGTGCCGACACACACACGCGCCTGCAAAGCCAAACACTGTAACCCAAACCACTCTGTACAGAAACAATGCCATTTGGAGCAAGGAAATAGGCGTGACTCCGAGGTTCCTTTTCTTTTCCATTCCTTCTATGCAGACGCCTTGAAGGATGGTTTGCTTTTGGGTGACCAGCTTGATGTGTACGCTCAGGCTCCAAAATATGGTGTTGAATTGATTGTTTCCTGGAGATGGGTCTGGTCTGGTTGTAATCGGCGTCTGGAAGGGAAACGGTGGCTGAGGCTGAGGCTGGAGGACAGAGACCGCGAGTTTACAGGCGGCCATCTACTCAGCTCCTTCCTCAAGGATGAGGGACTTCCCAGAGCAATTGCCGTTAGCGGAACGAGCCACACATTTTACCTTGAAATATAAGGCCACTGTCCTTTGTGGCTTCCGTCTCTGTATCCCCCACCCACAGCCCAGAGCCCGGCACCCAGCAGGGTATCTGTGGAATGAGGAACAATTATGACACCTGTTCCCAAGGACTCCCCGCCCCCCCACTCCCCCACCCCTGCTCTGGTGGGAGGCAGGCCCTTGGGATGATTGCCCAGCCCCCAGGATGACTCTCAGCAGGAAGAACTTTTGCTTTTATTCTACTGATAACCCACTGCTCTCCCCCCAAACCATGTGGTGTCATCCATGAAAAGACCACTCGGAGGTGTCTTATTTTGACAGAGGGTGGTCTCCCTCTCGTTCGGCACCTCCTGGAGTTGAGCACAGGTGGCCAGGCAACCACAACATGCACTGTGATCGCATCGTAAGTACAACATTGCTGAAGCTTGTGAAACACTTTCCAGGACATCCACACCATCACAACTTTTTCTCTTTTCCTATCCAGGTTCTGATGCCAGCACAATCGAAATCTATATTGCAATGGGTCCCCCCACATGCATGAGATCAAATCTGTTCCAAAAATCCAGGGAGACCTATGAGAGGGATGTGGCAGGGTCCCAACCCCACATCCTCCAACTCTACATTTTTATTCTTCAGAATTGTGTTCTCACCTTCCCATCTCCACTCTGTCAGGGTGTCCTGTCCCCCAAACTCTCTCTCATCACCAGGTTAGAGCATCTCCCCAAGATCCTCTTTGTGAAAAGAGAAATGATGTGTGTGCACTTGGGAATGGAAACTTGCCTTCTAGACCAGTGATTTTCAACAGCTGTGTCACAAGAAAATTCACAACACGCAAAACCTGACTATTTAGTCAGAGGCATAGACCTCTTTCCCTGCAGTTGTAAAAAAAAAAAAAAAAAAATGACAACAGCCTAACTAAACAATAATAGCCATTAGGGGAAATTAATCAAAACTATAGCTATCTTTTTGTCAGATGGGCAAAATATATACCATAATTTTTGATGTGCCACAGAATTTTAGTAATCAGTTTATGTGTGCTACAAGATGCAAAGGTTAAACATCACTGTTCTAGACCAAATGCTCAGCAGCTTCTGTAGATGCTGTAATGTAATGCCAGTTCCAAATCCCGGTGAAAGTTAACAGTCATTGTAACAAAGCTCCCAAGCTGGCTTGGATTCTGTCTGAACAGCACGCCCAGCAAATGCTCTCGGGTAAAGTTATTGATGATGCCAAAAGGGCAACGAAGTGGAGAAGCAGCTGATGAACAGGGCACACGGATGGGCTGTGTGCTGTATGTTCTTCATGCACCATAGAGAGCGCAGAAGAGACAACTCCCATAACGAATTCAGCTTTTGGTCACTCTGAGGAACTGCATGTTCTTCGTGCAGCACAAGAGGGCAACAGAAGGGACAGCTCTCATCAGGCATTCAGCCTTAGTCACCACATGGGCTGGCTACTTGTCCTTGGTTCAACACAGCAGGGCACAGACAGACAACTCCCATCAGGCATTCAGCCTTTGGTCCCCACATGGGGCTGTTTTTTTTTCTTTGTTCTCCACAAAAGGGCACAGAAGAGGCAGCTCCCATCAGGAATTCAGCCTTTAGTCCCCACATGGGGCTGCATATCCTTTGTTCACCACAAGAGGGCGCAGAAGAGACAGCTCCCATTAGGCATTCAACCTCTGGTCCCATTGCCAGGCTGCATGACCTATGTGCACCACAAGAGGGCGTAGAAGAGTCAGCTCCTATCAGGTATTCAGCCTCAGGTCCCCACTTGGGGCTGTATATCCTTTGTTCACCACAGGAAGGTGTAGAAGAGACAGCTCCCTTCAGGAATTCAGCCTTTAGTCCTCACATGGGGCTGCATGTCCTTTGTGCACCACAAGAGGGCACAGAAGAGGCAGCTTTGATGAGAAATTCAGCCTTTAGTCCTCACATGGGGCTGCATGTTCTCTGTGCACCACAAGAGGGTGGAAAAGAGGAAGCTTTGATCAGGGATTCAGTCGATGGTCCCCACACTCTACTGAGCACTTGTCTCAGGAATCCATAGGACCTGATTTATTCTCACATCTTTGCCTAGGTCTCCATCTTTCCATCAGTTGGAAAATATATATGTACTAGAGGCCCAGTGCATGAAAATTCAGCCTGGCCTGCCCCCCTCACAGTCCGGGAACCCTCAGGGGCAGGAGGTGACCTGGTGATCAGGGGAAGGTGACGCCCCATCACACCTCTGCTGCTGCCACTGCCGGCAGCGCAACCCTCGGCCGGCACTGGTTACCTGAGCCTCTGGCCAGCCCTGGGTGGCTGGGCAGCCACCATCCAAGGCTTGCCTGCACCTCGGGCCAGCCCTGGGCAGCTGGGGTCTGAGGGGACTGGGGGACTCCAGAGGCAGGCACTCCTGGAGGCGGGCCCGGCCTTGCCCTGCACCTGCCGCCCCGGGGGTCTGAGAGGACTGGGTGCTGCCATCTTGTGGCTGTGGGCGCCACCATCTTTGAGGGTGGGGCAGTCAATTAGCATATCCCCTCCTTATTGGCTGTGGGAGCCGCCATCTTTGTGATGGCTTGAGGGTCAATTAGCATATTCCCTCTTTATTAGATAGGATATCTTGGCAGAAATAGTGTACTACACATTTGTAAACCAGCTAGGTGTCTGTAACAAAGCAAGGTAGTGTTTTGTGAGGACATTGAAGACACCTCTGCCATGTGACATCTTTAAACACAGCCAGGACTCCCTTTCACTGTACAGAAGCTCTGCAGGGAGCTTCTGGGTTTGTGCTTCTGGAGTGGCGTGGCCGCAGACAGATCCAGGGCACTGTCACCATGCTGCCCAGGCCTGCACATTCCTACATTTGAAGCTGATCCCAAAGGTACAGGAATGTAGGGGTGTCTGCCTTCTTAATCTCTGTATTGACAGTCTGCCCCCAGCATCAACAGCCTCTTCTATTTGAGGACCCCCTACCTGAGGGAGCACAGCTCCACTCCACTATAGGGGCAAAGACACTAGCTATTATGGTGGGACAGGATCTACAGGGTTTGGATAGCATGTATGTTTATCCCAGTTCTGCCCAAGTGTGCCCACAGGTATTCCAGTGTACATGGATAAGCACAGGCCAGTCTGTGTGGGCCAGTTTTGCACCCATAGCTGGTTCATGGTGAGGAATAAGGAGGTTAGAAGTCTGGTTTCTGATCCACTTCTCCTGGAAGCAGGGAGAAACTTTACCAGGCCTTACAAAAAGAAAAGCAGGGGGTGGGGTGGGGGGGAGGGGGACGTGCTAAATAAACACACCCAGGCATTTTTCCTTGGCTAAACTATTTCTATCCAGCGTGCAGGTTGTTTTGTTTTTGTTTTTTTTGTTTTTTACCACAAATATGACTGAATAGTTTTCACCTATTAGAGTCAAAGGTATTTTTTAAGAATACCAAGTTACAGTTACTAGCAATTTACTTAAAGCCTTTCATTTTGAGGGGTTTTTTTTTGTGTGTGTGTGTGTGTGTGTAATAAGCTCAGTTGGTCAAATGAAAAATTCTTAAGTAGTGCCTCCTTTTGTACATTAAATTACATCGAAGCACTTTGTAATTTGGGACAACACAGAAATTTGAAACAGACATCAAAGAACTAAAACAAGCCTGTTCTCCACCCGCCCCCCCAAATCCTCAAATTCCTTGGTATTTCTGCCACACCCATTTTTCATAATCCACCAATCTGTTATATTTTTCTGCTAGTGAGGGATATTTTGCTATTCCACAAATAGTCTTGGAGGTAGTGAAAGTGGTGAAAAGTATGAGGAAAGTAATGGGGAAAATAGTTTTGGCATAAGATAATAAAAAATAAAGTGTTTTTCTTTTTCTAAATTAAAAAAAAAAGCTGTAATAAAACATGTTTATAGCTGACATTCAGCTTTAGTCAGATAATCAAGAAAGGTCTGTTAAAATCCACCCAGCAAGAAAAAAATGAAAAATTTCTCCAATTTTTCTTGTTCTAACTTTTGCTCCTATTCTTGAATTTACCTGGGAGATGTCTGAGAGTATTGGGGCTTACCTTGTAAAATGCTTAAAGAGTGGGATTCTCAGCCTAGCCTCAGTGGAAAGAGCATCGGCCTGCCGACTGAAGTGTCCTGGGTTCAATTCTGGTCAAGGGCACATGCCAGGGTTGCAGGCTCAATCCCCATTGGGGGTTGTGCAGGAGGCAGCTGATCAATGTTTCTCTCTCATCATTGATGTTTCTATCTCTCTCCTTCCCTCTCTGAAAACAATATATATATATATATATTTTAAAGAGTGGGATTCTCACAGAGGGAATTAGGGCAGAAGTAAGAGTTCTGTCCAAAAATGGAAATTAGAATCTTGGTCTCCTTTTAAGATTTTCATATTGTGCATTGTGGGTCCCAGTGGAATGCCTATAAGACAGGAGAGAGAATGAGATATACAGGGTGGACTGTGTGTGTAGACTCTACACTGTAGAAGAATGGATAAATAATTAACATTTACCTATCATTTTAACCCAGGAATGCTCCCACCCCCATACACACAGATACTATACCTCAAAGGCACAGACAGGCTGAAGTGAAACTGCTGGCTCAGGGGCTGATCCCCTCTGATCAGTCTCCGGCGGGGGTGGTAGTGAGCAGTGAAACCGGGCAAAGGGGGGCTGGGAGAGGACAGAGGAGAAATATAAAAGTGGAGAACAGTGAGGGCATTTCCAGGACCTGACCCATGACGAGATGTGTATGCAGCTAAACTCAACCTTTAGAACAAATTGGGCTTTTAAAACTCTTAAGTGTTAGTGTATTCCTCCCAAACTGATGCTGTAACTTACATTACAGTACACCATCAACATTTTCCCAGGGAGAACTTTATTTTTTTTTAAATAAATCTTTATTGTTCAGATTATTACAGGTGTTCCTCTTTTTTTCCCCCCATAGCTCCCCTCCACCTGATTCTCCACCCCAACCCATGCCCTTACCCCCCGCCACTGTCTTCATCCGAAGGTGTAAGATTTTTGTCCAATCTCTTCCCGCACCCCTCACACCCCCTTCCCCCTGAGAATTGTCAGTCCACTCCCTTTCTATATCCCTGATTCTATTATATTCACCAGTCCATTCTGTTCTTCAGATTTTTTATTCACTTGATTTTTAGATTCACTTGTTGGTAGGTATGTATTTGATGTCATTTTGTTGTTCATAATTTTTATCTTTACCTTTTTCTTCTTCTTCCTCTTCTTAAAGAATACCCTTCAGCATTTCATGTAATCCTGGTTTGGTGGTGATGAACTCCTTTAGCTTTTTCTTGTCTGTGAAGCTCTTTATCTGACCTTCAACTCTGAATGATAGCTTTGCTGGGTAGAGTAATCTTGGTTGTAGGTTCTTGCTGTTCATCACTTTGAATATTTCTTGCCACTCCCTTCTGGCCTGCATAGTTTCTGTCGAGAAATCAGTTGACAGTCGTATGGGTACTCCCTTGTAGGTAACTACACCGTTTTTCTCTTGCTGCTTTCAAGATTCTCTCTTTGTCTTTTGCCCTTGGCATTTTAATTATGATGTGTCTTGGTGTGGTCCTCTTTGGATTCCTCTTGTATGGGGTTCTCTGCGCTTCCTGGACTTGTAAGTCTATTTCTTTCACCAGGTAGGGAAAGTTTTCTGTCATTATTTCTTCTAATAGGTTTTCAATATTTTGCTCTCTGTCTTCTTCTGGCACCCCAAAAATTCGGATGTTGGTACGCTTAAAGTTGTCCCAGAGGCTCCTTACACTATCTTTATATTTTTGGATTCTTTTTTCTTTTTGTTTTTCTGGTTGGGTGTTTTTTGTTTCCTCATATTTCAGATCTTTGGTTTGATTCTTGGGGTACGTTGATATACAGTTGAATTTCTGTATATTCTTTATTTCAGACAGTGTATGCTTAATTTCTGACTGGTCCTTTTCCATTTTTTTGGCATTCTCATTAAGATCCTTAAAGGTCTCACTAAGTTTCTCAGCGGTTTTTAGAAGATTCTTGAGTAACCTTATAAATGTGGTTCTGAACTCTATGTCGTCCAGTAGTTTGCTTTCCTCCATTTCTTTCATTTGTGACATGTTTCTTTGTCTCCGCATTTTGCTGCTTCACTCAACTTTTCAGCGCTTGTGCACCTCTCAATGCTGTTTGCTCTTTCCTTCTAGTTGTAGAACTTCCACTCAGCCAGCTTTCCCGTGGTTCTGGGTGATAGACATTTTGTCTTTTAGTTGTAGTTTTGAAATTGTTGTGCGAGGCAGCAGTTTAGGTGTTTACCTATGCCGCCATCTTGGATCCTCCCCAGGGAGAACTTTAATTTGTCCCTTTGCTTTGTAACAATGGCTCTAAATGCTTTTTGGAAGTAAGCAGGGCATATGTCACAAATAAATAACTTTTAGGAAGTTATTCTTTTTTATTCTCTAAACATTTTTTATTTTCAATTGCAGTTTACATACAATATTATATTAGCTTCAGGTGTACACCCCAGTGATTAGCCTTGATATAACTTACTAAATGATCATCCCAATAAATCCAATACCCATCTGACACCATACATAGTTAATAGAATATTATTACTATATTCCCTATGCTATACTTTCTGTCCCCGTGACTATTTTGTAACAACCAATTTGTACTTCTTAATCCCTTCACCTTTTTATATCCATCCTCCCAAATCCCCTTTCCATCTGACAACCATTAAAATGTTCTCTGTATCTATGAGTCTGTTTGTTTATTTTGTTGTTTTAGATTCAATTGTTGATGGATACATATTTATGGTCATTTTATTGTTCATATTTTTATCCTTTTTTTTCCTTCTTCTTAAAGAAGACGGTTAACATTTTATATAGTATTGAGTTGATGGTGATGAACTCCTTTAACTTGTTGTCTGGGAAGCTCTTTATCTGTCCTTTGATTCTAAATGATATCTTTGCTGGGTAGAGTAATCTTGATTTTGGGTCCTTGGTTTTCATTACTTTGAATATTTCTTGCAAATCCCTTCTGGTCTGCAAAGTTTATGTTAAGAAATCCTCTGAAAGTCTTATGGACACTCCCTTGTAGGTAACTAACTGCTTTTCTCTTGCTGCTTTTAAGATTCTGTCTTTGTATTTGATCTTTTGCATTTTAATTATGATGTGTCTTGGTGTGGGCCTCTTTGGGTTCATCCTGTTTGGGACTCTCTGCATTTTCTGGAGTTGCATATCTACTTCCTTCACTGAGTAAGGGATGTTTTTCATCATTGTTTTTTCAAATAGGTTTGCTATTTCTTACTCTCTCTCTCCTTCTGGCACCCTAGGATGCAAATGTTGGTACACTAGAAATTGTCCCAGCGGCTCCTTACACTATCCTCATTTTTTAGATTATTTTTTCTTTTTGCTGTTCTGATTGGGTGTTTTTTGCTTTCTTATATTCAAATTGCTGATTTGATTCTTGGTTTCATCTACTCTACTGTTGACTCTCTGTAAATTTTTTTAAAATATACTTTTATTGATTTCAGAGAAAAAGGGAGAGGAATAGAGAGATAGAAACATCAATGATGAGAGAAAATCATTGATAGGCTGCCTCTTGTAAGCCCCACACTGGAGACCAACCATGCAAACCAGGCATGTGTCCTGATTGGGAACTGAATTCATGACCTCCTGGTTCATAGGTCAAAGCTCAACCACTGAGCCATGCCAGCAGAGCTAAATTATTCTTCATTTCAGTTAGTATATTCTTCATTTCTGACTGTTTTTTAAAAATGGTTTCAATGTCCTTTTTTAAGTTCTCACTATTGAAGTTCTCACTAAGTTCATTGAACATCCTTATAACCACTGTTTTGAACTCTGCCTCCAGTAGATTGCTTGTCTTCATTTTGTTTAGTTTTTTTTTTTTTTTCCTGGAGTTTTGTTCTGTTCTTTCATTTGGGACATGTTTCTTTCTCTCCTCATTTTGACAGCTTCCCTGTGTTTGTTTCTACATATTAGGTAAAGCTGCTACATCTTCCAGGCTTGGTACAATGGCCCAGTGCAGTAGGTGTTCTGTAGGGTCCAGTGCCACAGCCTCCCAGATCACCGAAGCTGGGCACTCAAGGTAGGCCCTCCCTTGCATGCTGTGTACACCCTCCTGTTGTAGCTGTGCCTTGATTGCTGTTGGCAGGTCAATGGGAGGGACTGGCTGCAACCACTGGCCACCATGGAGGATCAGCTGTGCAGGGCTCACCCCACAGATCAGGACTAATTTCAGCAGGGCCCTAGTGCCCACTGAGTCTGCCCTTTAAGTGTGTCACTTGTGGAGGTGATTGGGTGGTAGTACTTCATTTAATGTGGTCTGAAGCTGTCCACTGTGTGTGCTAGATCTGCCCCCGCCCCCTGGAGGTGCAGACTAAGTCAGCCATCACCCGTGTTCTTTCTGGAGCCACCCAGCATGACCTACAAAGTGATGGCTGCTACTTGTGCTGGGCTTGGACGTGTCCAGCAAAGCCAAGCTGTGAACCAAGGCTGACTGCTGCCAGTGCCAGATCTGGGTCCACTTAGTGAAAGGTGCAGGGCACACTGAGGCCAGCTGCTGCTTGTTTTAGAAATTTTAGGAAAACCTGAAGCATGAGTCAAGACAGGCCATTCATATGGAAAAGCCACCTGAAGGGGCTAAGGTGGGCCTGCAAGTTGGGTGGGGTGGGGCCTCATAATCACAAGAGTGGGACAACCAGAGTGAGCCAGATTGATGGAGTCTCAGATATGGCACCACGTGCCAGCTTAGAAAAGGAACCATGGTCTCTACCAGCACTTCTGTCTTGGAAAAAAGCTGCCCCTCCACCTCTAACCCCAAAACCAGACAATTCACTTCCTACCCTTTGTGTCCCTGGATTCTTCTAAATTGCTGTCCCAGCACTGGAGCTTAGAGTGGGTGAGTCTGAGTAAGTCCATGTGCGGGCCCTTTAAAAGGAACTGCCTGGGACTCCAGCAGCTTCTGTCTCACTCAGCTTCAATCTCCATTGGTTTTTATAGGCAGAAGTTATAGGGACTTCTCTTCCTGGCACTGAAACCTTGAGCCAGGGGACTGATGTGGGGCTTGGGTCCCCTCGCTCCTCAAGGGGGCCCTCTATAGCCGAGATATCCCTCCTAATTTTTATCCACCACATGTGGCTGGGGGACCAGCCTGTTCTGCCCATCCTACCAGTCTCAATGTGGCTGCTTTAATTCCTTAGTTGTAGGACTTCTATAAAGCTTGATTTCAGGTGGTTTTGAATGATGGTTGTTCTGTTGTAATTTTGATGTGGTTGTGGAAGGAGGCAAGTACTATGTTTACCTATGCTGCCATCTTGACCAGAAATCTAGAAAATTATTCTGATCCACTTTTTAAAAGTGCTGAATAGAACACAATTATTTTTATATTAACAATAATAAGGTTTTTCAATCATATTTTTTCAAATAATTTCTAGATAATCCTAGGAGCAGAGGCAGTGAGTTATCAGCCAGAGTTGAACAGGTTGACTTTCTAAGCCTGTGAATAGGGAACATGCTGCCAGCTGGACAAGCTGAGCCAGGGCCTTTGTGTAAACAGGTCCCTCCTCATCAAAAATGAAGACACAAGAATAATGGCCACTTCCCACATAATAGCCAGAATGAGATTTGAAGATCAATGTGACTGAGTTGTCCTTTGTTTAGAATCCTCCTGTGGCTTCCCATTCTTCCCCATTCCTTCCCATTGCAAGGCCTCCCACTCCTGTTGACTCATTTCCATCAGACAGCAGTGGCCTAGTGAGGGGCCACAGCAACCCAACCAGCACAGCAAAGAGTCCCCCACACTCTCTGCAGATTACAAAACAAAACACAACATCAAGTCCAGAGCCCAAGGTCAGAAGCACAGGGAGGGGTGTCCCCAAGCCAAGGCCAGGGAAGGTCAGTTGGACAGGGTGTGCAGGGAGCCTTGCCTGCCATCATCTGATTTGATGGCGACTCTCCCTGTCACTCCAAGTTATCTGGAAAACAGGTGGGTGAGACATGGGCAGTTCTCAGAGGTTTGGGCCTGTTCCTGTGCTGGGGGCTAATGCCAGCAGGTCATAAATGCAAGAAGTTCATCAAAAGGTTGGTGAACCTTGAGGCTTAGGAGGGCTGAAGATACATATTATTGCCTGCTGCCTGACAGCTGAGGGCATTTCCCCAAACCTGAAAATCTACATGTTATTACCTGCTGCTGGCCAAACAGCTGAACAGCCCAAGGCAGTTCTCCCAACCTGATAATCTTACGGTTTACCAAACTGTACCTTTGATATGTATATCTGCTTTGCTATAGGCCAAAGTGTGTGAATAAAAAACCCTGGGTATGGAGATTTAGAGAGAACTTGGTTACTATAGCTAAGTCTTCTCTGGCTCCCCCCAGAATGCCTTCCAAATTTATATTTCATGTCTAGTCTCTTTATTAACTTACCACAGCCCCTTCTCCAGATTCCTGAACCCTTCCAGATGCAGGATAACATCCTGGCATTCCTGGGAGATCTAGCCCAGTTCCTGCCCTGCTACTTCCAGGCTTCCTCAAAGCTCTTGTCCTCTAAATCTTTGTTTCTTTGCCTACAAGAACATCTGTCCCACTCACTGGGCTTTGTAAGGGGGGAAAGGGAGCAAAGAGAGTGCCCACAGAAATCAGTTTAAAAATTCTAGTGACACTCCTTCCCCCAAAGTCCTATGTGGTTGGAGTTCTCTCCCAGACGCTGCCTGGGGAGCCTGGAGGAAGCCAAAAGAGGCTCAGGAACACTCCACCTGGCTCCTCCTCACCTTCTGTGGGAACAAGTGTCTCTCCACAGAAGCCTTCCCAATGCCCCCTCTAAACAGGTCCCTCCCCGCACTTCTTTCTTCATTATCAGATTCTCCAGGACTCCAGCACAGGACTAAGACATGTATAATGATTCATTGTGATAGGTTTCATGTTTATTGTCAGTCGAGAGAGAAAGAAAGAGAGAGAGAGAGAGAGAGAGAGAGAGAGAGAGAGAGAGAGAACATAGATGTGAGAGAGACACATTGCTTGGTTGCTTTCTCCATGTTGGATCAAACCTGCAACCCAGGTATGTGCCCTTGACTGGGAAGCAAACCCACAACCCTTTGATGCATGGCCAACCCTCTAACCATTTAGCCACACAGGCCAGGGTGGAGTAGCAGTGGTTTTTTATTTTATATATAGTGCTGCTTATTCAGTAGCATTTAAAATTAAAGTGTAGGAAATGCTCACCTTCAGTAATCATGGGGGAAATGCAAATCAGAACCACAAAATATCACCTCCTACTGTTAGAATGGCTGTTATCAAAAAGACAAGAGGTAGCAAGTGTTGGTGAGGATGTGGAGAAAAGGAAACCTTTGTGCAATGTTGGTAGGATTGTAAATTGGTGCAGCCACTATGGAAAACAGTATGAATGTTCCTAAACCACTTAAAAATAGAACTAGCATATTAACCAGCAATTTCACTTCTGGGTATTTGAAGAAATTGAAAACACTAATTCAAAAAAATATGTATCCCTATGTTTATTGCAACATTATTTACAATAGCACAGATATGTAAACAACCTAAGTGTCCATTGATAGACAATTGAATAAAGAAGATGTGGTACATATATACAGTAGAATATTATTCAATCATAAAAAATGAAATCTTGACATTTGCAACAACATAGATGGTCTTCGAGGACCTGATGCTAAGTGAGCTAAGTTGGACAGAGAGAGACAAATACCATGTGATTTCACTTATCCTATATAATAAAAGCCTAATATGTAAATTGACCTAATGGCGGAATGACCAGCATAATGACCGGCCTCTATGACATGCACTGACCACCAGGTGGCAGATGCTCAATGCAGGAGCTGCCCCCAGTCTGCAAGCCCCAGGCAGCCAAGGCAGGTGCCAGTGGGCTCCCCCGCCAATAGCCCACCGGTTGCCCTGCAGAGGGGGGTGACCTGTGGCGGCAGCAGCAGCAGTGTGGGGGGGGGGTGTTGGCGCCACCCCTATCACTCTGCCTGTCACCTGCAGGAGGTGACTGGTGGCAGCGGCGGCATGGGGAGGGGCCGGTGAGTGGGCGGTGCCAGGCTTGCCAAGGTGGGTGCCCTCACATTGCCCCGCTGGTCACCCCACAGATCGGCCCTGATTGCTGGCCAGGCCTAGGGACCCAACCCATGCACAAATTTCATGCATCAGGCCTCTAGTATGTGGAATAAAAACAAAACAACCTCATAGATTCAGAGAACAGATTAGTGGCTGCCAGGGATGGAGGGTGGTAAAAATGGGTGAAGGGAGTGAAATGTAAAAAGGGAAAAAAATATGATGCATTACTGAGCAATATTAGAAAAGCTTACTAATGGCTATTGATTTGTGACCAAAACAAAAACAAAAACAAAAAACAGCACACAACTCAGTCAAAGAAGAAAAACAAACTCAAATGGGTGTCAATTATATACATTCTGAAACTAAACAGTGGCAACAAAGCCAGCCCTCAGGCTCTGAAGGGCCTCTGCAGGCCACGTGCGATTTAACCCAGCGGTTCCCTGTCCTGGAGTCCAGGGCACTCAGCCTTGGGAAGGTGGGTTCTAATTAGGGGCCTGGCAGAGCAGTGATTTTTTTTTTTTAATCCTGACCTGAGAATATTTTTTTCATTGATTTCTAGAGAGAGTGGATGGGACATAGAATGGGTTGCGGTGGTGGGGGGGGTTGAGAAAGATACAAAAACCTGAGAGAGACATATCAAATGGTCACCTCCCACACACATCCTTACCAGGGCTGGGGAACCTGCAACTGAGGTAATGTCCTTGAATAGAATCACACTCATGACACCTTGATCTGCGGGCTGATGCTCTAGCCACTAAGCAACCGGCAGGAGTGGGTGTGGGTCAGCGATAGTAGTTATACGTCTCCATAGTCTAATAGCTTCAAGGGTGTGGTATATACTGTGGGCCTCATGGCAACCCAGAGAGCCCACAGTTCTTACAGCGATGGTCGTACACCTTCCTTTCATTTCTCTAAGGCAAATTGATCCGTCTGTGTAGTGTGGGCAGGACAGGAGGAGAGCGGGTCCCCCAAGTGGACCCCAGTGGCCTCTGACAGTTGACAGTGGGACAAAGTTCTGAGCAGGAAAGGCCCTTGAATTGTTGAACTTGCTCCTTTCTCTGTTTCTCTGTCAGGGACACAAGGCTTCCTGAGCTCAGGTGCTGTGGGTGGGATTTGAGCTCATCCCATCACATGTGTCTCTCAGGGGACTCGAGCACCAGCTGCCACCTCATCAGCCAGGTGCAGGGACTTTCAGGAGCAATTTAACTGGATGGGGTTTGCACATCACCGTGAGCTCTGCAAGTACACAGGGACTCCGCTGTGCTTCTGTTTATTTGTTGTGAAGAGTGTTTTAGTCTACAGTGAGCACTAACATTGTTCCTTTAAAAGGATCTGGCATGTGCTTATAAACTGAACTGCTTCTGACTGTTTCATCTAGGTTTTTATTTTCTCTTTAGCTTGTAAAGAGGTGAATTAAGCTGTGGTTGTTTCTGAAACATTTTGATGTCAGTGGAATTCCTAATCTGGCAAAGTAAGTTGGCTAACTATACCTTCCAAGTGGGTAACTTTGTAGAAATTCAGTTTGTAGTATCTAGATACCTCAGGTTTTCAGAATGTATGTTCTGTTGGCATTTCAATAACTGGTGGGGAGAGGGCTTTAATTGTTAATTATTGTTGATTTTCTGTTCCTTTAGGGAGTGTGTGAAAGCAGCATGCATGTACAGTCTCATGCTAGGGAGGGAAATGACATAGAAAAGGAAATTTTTTTTTTCAAAGAGAAGGGGAAAGAGAGAGAAAAAAAAATCAATGATTGGAAAAGGACCACCTCCTGCACTCCCCCCTCTGGGGATTGAGCATGTACCCTGACCCAGAATTGAACTATGATCTCCTGGTTCATGGGTCAAAGCTCAACCACTTAGCTACACCATCTGCACTGAGGAGATGTTGGAGAGATGTTTGCACCACTGTCTGCTGAGAATGTTCTTCAGGGATTTGCTGTGCCATTAGCAGTTGTCATGGTGCTGAACCAGCCCAGTTTCCTCCAAAGGGAGGGAAAGGTGACTCCAGGTCCAGGATCCTCTGTGACTCCACCATTGACATAGGTGTGGCAGCCTGTTGGAACCATGCTAAAGTCACCGGATGCTCAAGGCTAATTAGACTGTGAAAGGCACTATCTACAGTACACCAGATGGTCAACGCCACCCTGAGAATAGGAATGTTCATCAGGGTGTCCAAGGATATGTATGTGTACAGCAAGGTCACTACTTAGAACGAAGAGTATTTTGTCTAAGTAGAATCATACATATTACTGAGTAGCTAGAGGCTAGACAGAGAGGAGACAGAGGCTAGTGGGAGAGGCTACTGAGACTCCTGGGGTTAGAGAGCTCAGGTACTGCTGCTAAGTGAGGCAATAGCTTTAGAGGCAGCATGGGGCTACTAGGTGAGGCTGTAGGTACAGAGGCTGCTACTGCTTTGTGGGAAATATGTATTTGTTAACTGGCCAGTGTGTGGCTACCTACCTATATGGAACTTTGGTGAAGAACTGCTTTGCCTGATGGCTTCCATAATAAAGATTCATTCTTATACACCCACAACTTCTCATGGCTTCCCCATTTACCACCCAGCAACCAAGGAGGTCCCGCCCCTGGCAGAGGGGCTTGGACCTAACAGTTGGCATAATAGGGCAGGAGCAGGACCTGTACTCCCACACTTGGACCAGCAGGCAGGATGGAGCAGTGAGTGCTTCCAACGCTTACTACAGCGAGCAGGGTTCAGAATATACAGACTCAGAGCAGCTACACTCTGACACAGCCACTGTAAGCAAATTTACAACTTAAGGTCAACAGTTAAACTGGCAGCAAATATTTGCAATATATACATAATAGATGATTACTGTCTTTGATATCAAAAGAGCCCGCAAAATGTGCAAAGAAAATCTAAATTCTAAAATGAGCACACACACACAGAAATCTAACTTTAAAATGGGCGCACACAGAGAAATCTAAGTCTAGGATATAAAAGGGACATTCACGGGGAGGTACAGTTGGGCTGTCAGGAAGAGGATGATGAAGATCCCAGATTTGCATAAAATTCAGGGCTCTAGGCTCTGTGTCTGTATAACTCGGTCTCCAAGACCCAGTTCCCCCCAATTTTAGAATGGGGATTATGATACTTTCTAACCCAAAGGTTTAATACAGGTCATGACCCCCCACTCTCATCCTCTACCTCTGCTGGCACCACAGGGTGGATGGGACCTGATTTCATGAAGTACGTGGCTTAGTCATTTCTTGCTGTGGAGCAATATCCCCACGGGCCTAGTGACAGTACACATTCATGACTATCTGACAGCTTCTGCAGTCAGGAGCAGGGCATGGCGTAAGCAGTCCCTCTGATTCAGGGCTCAGGAGACCAGGGTTTTGGCTGAGACTGTGGTCTCCCCTGAGTGTCTAGGAGGAAAGGAGATGCTTCCAATCTCACTCGGTTGTGGGCAGAATTGGGTTTCCTGCAGGTGTAGGACTGAGGGGTGGGTTCCTTGTGGCTGTGGCTGCAGGCGTCCTCAGCTCTGAGAGGCCACAGGGAGCTTCAGGGGCATCCCCAGCCCAGCTACTTGCTGCTTCACAGCCCACAGAGCAGAGGACCAGCAACTCCACCAGAACGGGCGCTGCAGTCTGTGTGAGGGGACCAATCATTGTGTCGGTGCCACCGCAGTGGACATGCGCTCTCCTGCTGTCTTCAGATGTGTTCCTGGATGGGACTGATGGGATCAGGATAAGCAGGGTGGGTGCCAGGGTGTCTTACCAGGAGCCACCTTTTGGGGTTGAGTGACAGTGTGTGTGTGAGGAGGGTGTGGGCACGAGGTGCTCGTGGACTTAGAAACTTGAGATAAATGGCAACTGAATTGTCATTTGAATGATCTGACCGGGGGTGTCTCTGTCCCACAGCCTGACCATTCCCTGATCCAAGGCCCTGAAGGTCAGCAAGTGGAGCAGGGTCCCAGGACAGGAAGCACTTGACATCAGGGAGGAGATGCGTTGTCCTGAGAGCTGGGGCTGCATCTGTGATTCTTGGGGCAGGAGTCCTGCACCTGTGGGTGCAGGGTTTGCGTTTCCTCCAGCTCCCACTCTAGCACCCAAACTAGCTGTCTCTGACCAGGCCCTTCATGGATATCCACCCCCTGCCCTGTGCACAGGAGCAGATCCAGGCTCATGCAGCCCAGCCCAGGGCCCTGAAGCCACCACAGGGAAGTTCCCGTCCCCTTGGATCCAATGGGTGAGAACCTGCTGCCCGAGCTCCAGCCCCAGGATGTCCAGGACACATCTTTCCAGATGGTGTCAGTGTGACTCGGCTTCTGGGCAACCCCAGGCCATCAGTTTCAATAAAAGTAATTGAGGTGAAATACACTTCACACAAAACTGACCATCTGAGTCGTTCTTACGTCTACAGTTCACTGGTATGCCATATATTCTCACTGCTGGGCAACCATCCCCACCCCCACCTCCACAACTTTTTCATCTTGCAAAACAGTAGCACTAAGTCCCCACCCGCCACTCCTCCCATCCTCTGGCAGCCATCCTTCTACTTCCCTTGTCTGTGAATATGAGGAAACAGGAATGTCAGTAAAGTGGGATCATCCATATTTGTCCTCCTGTGATGGGATCATTTCCCAAGCACAGTGCCCTCAAGATGCCTGCGCTTGGTCCCAGCAGGTGTCAGAATCCCCTCCTTCTGAGGCTAACACTGTGGGAGCAGGTGGTGTTAGGTGGGGGAGGGAAGGGCTGGCAGCTCCCTGCCCACTGCCCTGTTGGCTCCTTCCTTGGAGGCTGAGGTTGTCCCTGCAGGGCTGCAGGTTCCCAGCACCACGTACCCATCCAGGTCTGGGAGCCAGGAACACACCTCCACCTGCTCCCAGGAGTGAGGTCCTCGTCCTGGCCCCACAGACAGCCCTGCAGCTTTCACTCAGCTGGTTTCAATACCGGGCACATGTCTAATCTTATACAAAAGTTGAATTTATAGCATCAAAAGGAGCCATTTATACACTGAGTGGCCAGATTATTATGATCTCTGAATGCATAATAATCTGGCCACTCAGTGTACATCCTATATAATAAAATGCTAATATGCAAATTGTCCCTTCGACCAGGAGTTCGACCAACAGGCAGGCCGGCCAACCACCCATGTCCCCTCCCCTTGGCCAGGCTAGCTGGACCTCACCCATGCACCAATTCATGCACGGGGCCTCTAATATATATATACACATACATACTGAGTGGCCAGATCATTATGTGTTCAGAGATCATAATAATCTGGCCACACAGTGTATATCTCAGCCCAGGGCCTTCCATGCATCAGGAGCATCCAGTGACATGGACCCTGAGAGTGTTCTCCTGGCCTCTGCCTGTTCCACCTGAGCCTCCTGGGCAGTGTCTGCTCCCCTTCTTGGCTTCCAGGCCCAGGGCAGAGGCAGGTTCTGTCCTCAGCTCAGTGCTCCTGCCTTTCCCTGGAGAAGGTTGGCTGAGACTGACGGCCACTCCCACACCCACCCAGGAGGTTTCATCTTTCTCCAGAAGTCCCCAGGACCCTGAGAAGTTCTGGCCTCGAACCATGAACAGACCCCCACAGATCTATGGTCCAAGCCACCTCTTCACAAGGGCGATGTGAGGCCAGGGCAGGAGGGGACATTGGCAAGGCCTTCCATAGTGGCACTCATTCTACATTCATCCTGTTATGGAGTGCTTCCTACTGTTGGCCAGGCACTAGTCCCCACCCTCAGGTGCTTACAGACACTGGAAGGAGGTGTTTAAGTGGATTTAGAACATGTAGACACCTCCCTTGTGATATGCCAAGTGTTCCCTCCATTTTTGAAACATTAATTTTTTAACACTCTCCATAACCTCTGAGAAGATAGATTTTTTTTATTATTGCTGAGTGTCTAATGGGGACACTGAGGCACAAACAGCACTGCTCTCAATCTGTGCACCCCTAAGGTACAAATATTAACACCACACAAGGTCTGTGGAGCAGGCATCTGGACATGGTTTGTCTGGGTGCCTCTGCCTCCAGGTGTGTGTGAAGCAGGAGATATGTTTCAACTGAGGCTCAACTGGGGACAGATTTCCTCCCAAGATCACTTGCCTGGTGTTTGTCAGGATGCAGTTTGGACTGAGAGCCTGAGTTCCTGCCTGTTGGCCTGGGCACTCCCTCAGTTCTCTCCTATGGGGCCTCTACATTGGGCAGCTCAAAACATGAATGCTTGTTCCCCCTGTTCCAGAGATATGACAGACAGACAGACAGACAGACAGACAGAGAGAAAGTGAAATTGAGCAGAAGGAAGGGTCCCCAAGTATGAGACTAAGAGAGAATGATGGGGCCTGACATCCCATCACCTGGGCTGTACTCTATGTTGTTCAGAAGCCAGTTACTAAGCACTCAGCGATACACAAGGATGTTCCTACCAGGAGGCTGGACTCACTAGAAGCCACTGTGAAAGCTCCCACCCCACAGACCCACACGAGGCACTTGCCTGAGGCTAAGTTTAACAAGAGACACTGGAAGGTTTTAGGCCAGTGAATGAGAACATCTGAATTTCCTGTCATTTCAAACCCTTAAAGGTGCAGGCTTGAAAATGAGCCCAAATGAGCAGTGACTTCCCCGACTTCACATGCTGTATCCCACGCCTGTTTTCATTGGTGTTCCATGCTGTGTCCCACCCATTTTTTTCACTCTCCCACCTCTATGTTTGTGTACTGGATTCATGGGACGCCAACCCACCGTGTTAGGGGCCTTATCTCACCCACACCTGATCATTTCCTATGGAAATTGTGTCTAGCATCATCCTCATTGGGCAGGTTGGGAGACTGGGGAGGTCCTGAGAGGCACAGAGGCTCCCCCAGGACACAGAACTAATTAAAAAAGGAGGTGTGAATGCAGCTTTCTCCCCCAAGCTGGGGGCCTGGTACATTCCCAGAGAGCTGGGAGAGATTGAGTTAGGTATTGGTGTACAGGTATGGAGATGACATGGACAAGGAGGGTGAGAGGTCAACAGCCCACAGGAGCCTTTGGGTAGCTCTGATTGGAGGAAGGGGCACAGGTCATGGAACCTTGAAGGGGTGACCTCACTTCCTTGGTGAGAGAAATTGGAACCGTGGTGTCCAGGTCCCCACATTCTAGAGACAACTGCCTTTCTAGCTCACTTGAGTGGAGAGGGTCAGGAGACAAGGATGTCTCTGTGTTGCTTCCCGTTCTTCCGAGGCTCTGGGCAGAAGAAAGCCCAGGCTGAGAGATGTTTCTGTTGCTGTAGAAATAGGCGCAAGCGCCACCACCGATACCCCTCGCCCTCTGGCAGGAGGCACCCACAGGTAACCGAGGGCAGCCCAGGGAAGGCCTATCCAAGCCAGGCCCCAACTGGGCTCCCACCTGGGAAGCCCCACACTTCTTACCCCTCATCCTGGGTATGTGTTTGTTGGGGATGGTGAGAAAAAGTGTAGGATGAAGGACGCACATCCTGGGCAGGAGCAGGTTGGTAGGTGTCAGAAGCCTGGAGGGTCTGTCATGTTCATTGCCCAGGTCATGGCTCACAGGAAGGGAAGCTGAGTGCTGGGGTCGGAGCTCCGCTACCGCTTGTTAATCGGGGGGTGCTCTAGGGGTCATTTCCTTCCCTCCCTGCCTGGAGGTCTTTGCAGATGCCCCTCTCTGCCTGATCTGGGGAGCAGAATGGGTGGCAGGCATCTCCCCAACTGGCAATGCCCAGGCAGGCCCCTGATGCCTCCTGTGTTGATACTGGGCTCTGTCTTTGCAGAGCTCCAACAAGGACATCCTAGAGGAGCTGCCTGACAGGTTCATTTATGCCATCAACGGGTACAAAGGACAAGTGCGGCAGGCCAGGAAAACCGTCCAGTGCCAAACGGAGGTGAGAGCTGGCCCACACCCAGGACCCTGAGGTGACTGGGGTGGGACCAGAATCCAGATTCAGATTTTGGGCCTCAAAGTTTTTACAGGCCCACTCCCAAAGGACTCTGTACCTCCAACCCTCCCAACCAGGTCCCTGGAAGGATAAGAAAACTCATGTGTTTGTTGGGATCATAGAGAAAACATTTTTTGCTGTTTGCGTTTTGCTCATTAACTCCCTGCCCCCAGTATCCTGTGGACCAGTACTAGCTCAACTGTCCTTGCAAACCTTCTCAAAGCCTTATACATCATCACACTTGATAGTGCTGTGTATTTTTTAAAAGGGGGGCGGGAGGGATTAAGGTCTTGGATACTTTTCTCTGCAACCTGTCATCTCATGGAGGACAGCCAACCATTGAAGAGCGGCCCGGTCAGGAGCTGTGGCCTTACCCATCTCCATATCATCCCACCAAGGGCATAGTTTTCATCAGTGATTCAGGCTTTCCTGTTGTTAGACCTTGACGTGAATCAGTTCTTTCTGGTTCAGCAGGGCTGCTGGGAACATCCCCACTGTGTCCGAATAGACTGTTTGAGTGTGCTAGGTCTGCCATTACACAGGGCCACAGATGTGGTGGAAGGTTCCTGACACCTCCTGGCTCAGTACCCGCTCTGTCTTTGCAGACCTCTAAGGAGGACATCATGGAGGTGGTGGCCCATGGGCCCGGATACACCACCTACCAGGTCAGGGTGCAGGTGCACCAGGCCGATGACAACATCCAGTGTCTGTCTGAGGTGAGAGCTGTCCCAGGGCGGTCTCCACACCCAGGGAGGGCTGAGAATCCAGATTTCAATCTGCAGACTCCCCAAGGGCCCTCCCAGGGCTTTCCCACTAGCATGTCCGCAGTCCCATGACAAAGCAATCTGGACCTCTACTCCCCCACCAGCTACATGAGAGAATGGAAAGACACTCCTCACATATTTGTGGGAATTTTAAAGAAAAAAATATGTTGTTTTATCTCACCGTAGGCCAGGAACACATGTGGATTTGCTATTCTATGGTTGTAACTACCAGCCGCAGGTGAGCTGTGGAGCAGTAAGCTCCACTGCCCTTGCAGACCTTCTCTAAGCCTCACTCATCATCACACTTGACTGGGTGGTTTGTCAAAATGATGGAAGAAGCAAAGTACTGGATGTTTTTCTTTGCAACTTGTCGTCTCACAGAGCAGAGCACACCACCGTAGGCCCACTGGGTCAGGAGCTGTGGCCTACTCACCTCCATATCATCCCATAAAAGACACAGTCTTCCTCAGGGACACAGCCTTTCAGGGTTGGTGACAGTGACATGATGCACCTCTGCTGCCAGTTCAGCAGGGCTGCCGGAATACCCTCACTGTGTCCTAATAGACTGTCTCAGTTTGCCAGGGCTGCCATGGGGTAGAGTCCCAGATGGGGGTGGAAGGTTCCTGAAGCCTACTGGCCCGGTACCGGGCTCTGTCTTTGTAGAGCTCCAACAAGGACATCGTTGAAAAACTGGTTAATGGGTTCAACTACTCGACCTCCCTCAACCAGGAGAAGGTGTATCAGGCCATAGACACCATCCAGGTCTGGACTCAGGTGAGAACTGACCTTGAGGTTCTCTATACCCACAACCCCAAGATGACCTGGCAGTGCCCAGAACCCAGACTCAAATCTGGGGACTTCCCCAGAATCCTCCCAGGGCTCTCCTTAGTGTCCCACAGCCCTATGACAAAGGAACCTGGACCTCTACTCTTTCCTCCAGTTATATGGGAGAGTAGAAAGACACACTTCATATATTTGTAGAAACATTAGAGAGAAAACATATTGTTTGACTTAACAGTAGACAATGAGCACATTTGCCTATTGGTTTTTGTTGTTTAAACTACCCTTGCCAGGTATCCTGTGGAGTAGTCAGCTCCACTGTCCTTGCAGACCTGGTCCCATTGCCCCAGCAATGCAGCCCTTCAGTGCTGTTGAACATGGGCCTGATTCAGTGCAGCTGCCATGTCAGCAGGGCTGCGTGGAACACTGAAGTGTGTGGGAATGGACTGTGTTAGGTTGCTTGGGCTGCCATAACATAGGACCACACTGGGTGGTGTCAGCAGCAGACATTCCTTTTCTCACTATTCCGGAGGCTAGGAGTGAGAGAGGAGGCAGTCAGCAGGGCTGCTTTCTCCTGAGGGGTCTCTCCTCAGCTAGTAGATGGCCGTCTTCTCTCTGTGTGTCACATGGACTCCCCTCTGCACTGCCATGTGTCCTCCCCTCCTCTTCTAAGGACACTGGTCAGACTAGATTAAGACCCACACCACTGAATTCACTAAACCTTATTACTTGCTTGAAGACTAAAACTCAAATGCGGACACATTGTGAAGTTCTGGGGTTCCAAAGTCATGGAATTAGGGGGACACAATTCAGATCCCAATATATACCACCCCCTCTGGAGATGGACGCCCACTGCTGGTGGAAGGACGTGCACATGTAAAATGTAACGGCTGCAGGCAGATTCCAAACCCAAAGGGCTGTAGCAGTGATGGTGCCAACAGCAGTTTCTGATGATGGCTGCTGCCTTGCTCCCAGCCTGGCCCGGGGATTTCTCACTCATTGAAATTTTCACCTGTCCAATGTCAGGTTGTTCAAGGCAATCACAGTGTTCCTTCATTGGAAATTGCCTCACAGGGACACTGAGTCACCTGTCACTTTATCATCCACCACATGGATTTGCTCCTTCCCAAGTCCTCTGCTCAGATTCCTGCCCAGTGATCGCCTTTCTCCAGTCTGCAGTCTCCAAGCATTTGCCCCTTTGTGGAATCTGGGATCTCTATGAGGGTTTTTAAATGCACTTGAATGTAAAAGGATGAAACAAAACCATTGAAGTCAAATGTTTTCATAGGCCATGTGTATCATGTACACTGTCCCCACACTGGGAAGGGACAAGGTTCCCACACCCTTTCCATCCATGTTGGGAGCAGGTAAGTCTTAGGTAGCTGAGAGGGGAATGTCATGCAAGATAGTTCTGTTATGACCAGCATGACCTTGAGCATACATTTGATGTCCCTAGCCTCTTAGTTCTCATCTCTATAATGGAAATGTTTCTTGAGGACTCAATGGGGACAATGCTCTTCATACAGACTATTAATACAAAGTTTGTTGTTCCTCAGCTAAAAAAAAAAAAATGCCTAGAATGTAACAATTTTATGAACATCCCCCACCCACCAAACTAAAGTGAAACTTTGAAAACCTAGAAACTCCTTCATCCTGGGCCCTCCAGTCTCTCCTCTTGCGCATGTCCTTGAGGTACTGGGACTCCTGTGTGAGCTCCAGACCTCCAGCCTCCTGGGAGTCTTGGTGATGCCTCTGACTGGATGTCCCTTCTTGTCCCACCCAGTGTGCTGCTGAGTTAACTCTGAGACTACGTGAGGCCTGCAGGATGCGGGCCCTCCAGAAAGGGACCTTGGAGAAGGTGGCGGCGTCCCTGGTCCCAGCTTTCCCGGCTGGAAAAATCCCCCACATCTGCCCCCTGATGCCCATCCACCCGGCCTTCTCCAGAGCCCAAGGGTTCCTGGACAAGCTGTTAACTAGGTGAGCACGGGGCCCCTCTGTGGCACAGTGCGGACTCTGCCCACTGCTAGCTGTGTGTCTTGACAATGTCATCACATCAGTCTGAGCCTCAGAATGCTCCTCTGGAAAGTGGATGGTACAGGATCAACCTCATGGGGCTCATGTAGGCACTGCTGAGGGGACAAGCCATGGCAGGGCTTACCTGCTGCCTGACTCTGCAGAAAGGGCTGCTGGACCTGCTGTGGTTGTTCCTGCCAATTATGTCTCTCTGTCCCATGGAAAGTCCCCTGACCCCTCCATCAGTGGCCTGTGGCATTTGAGTTTGGAAAAGCACAAGGAAAGCAACCAGTCAAGCAGTTTGAGATTTCACCTAGCTGACCTTGTCCTGGTCCTTGGTGTAGCCACATGGGAGATAGAAGGGGAGATAGCAGGGTCCCAGGCCCACTCAGATGGCTGGGATGGTTCTGGTTGGAGCTCATTTACTTGACAATGTGCACTAAGCTCCTACTACAGGCAGGCACTTTTGGAGACACTGAGCCTGACTCAAAGAATGAAGGAGACACAATCCCTGGGCCACACTTCTAGTCAGTGAGTCAGACAGTCACACTGTACAATTCAAGCATGTTTAAATAAACGAGGCATGCAGCCCACCGGCTGCGAGTTTGACATGCTTGCTGTCCATCATTCACAGGTCCTGTTTACCATCCATGAGATCTGATGCCATCAAGGTGGTCTCTGCATCAGGAGGCACACCTCCTTATCATGACCAGGGTGACACACCACAGGACCAAGTAATAAAGTGAGTGGTCTTCTGTGTCAGCAGAGTGGGGACTGTGAGTGGGGGAGTGCCTGGCAGAACCCTGATCTTACACATCTTCTGATTCCCAAAGGAGGCCTGAGCTCATTCCAGGAGGACATGAGTCAAAGAGGACAGTGGATGGGGTCCCTGGCCTTGTAGACCCAGAGGGGAGGCTGGGTTGAGTTGTCCCTCAGAGTCCCCCTCCCCCCACTGACCCATCCTGTTCTCCACATCCATCTCCACATCCATCTCCCCTGACCCCCACGTGCGGGCTCAGAACAGGATGATGGTGAGCAGTTTGCTCACAAATCTGTCTCAGTCCTCAGCCCAGATGCCCAGGGGCATGGAGGGCTGGGGTGGGTAGTGTACAGGACCTTCAGGAGAGCTGCCAGTAGAAGAATCTCACACAGACTCCATGTTAAACCTGCTAGATCCCATGCCTGCCACAACCAGGACAGCCACACAGGGGCTGGGGGTGGTATGGGGCTGTCCTCTAGATGGGCAAGGGGGGCCTGCACAGAGGCTCAGTCCCAAACATGGGTGCCATGGGAGGGCAGAGTGGAAGGAAAGACCGGGACTCTGACTTTACTGCCCACCTGCCTCTCCCCAGGGCCATTGCTTCGATGGTGGGGACCTGGCTGGACCAGGTCCAGGGTTTTGGGCAGCCCCTTCCTTTCACCTGGTTCGAGGTGGAGCAGGCCTTGGTGCCCATCAACTCCCCTGCCTCACACCTGGTGGGCCACGCCCAAAACCTATGGGTTGAGCTGGAGCATCTTGAGCCCACCGAGGCAATGCTGAAAGGTGAGGTGACTGCAGTCTGGGCGGATAATCTGGGGAGGGCAGGCTCATGGGCTGGAGTTCCCTTAAAGGCAGTGGCATCTTTCCTGTCTTTGGAAAGTCACAGGAAAGCCAGGTGTGTGAATAAATATGTCTCTTTCTCCTGCTCCAGGTCCACACCCAGAGCTCCAGAGCTCTCCAGAGCCACAGGAAGGGCCTGCTCAGGGGCCAGAGCCTGGTCCAGCGAGAGGCCGCGCTCTGGCCTGGCCTGGCCTGAGGCAGTACCTGAAGCCATTATGGAGCCAGTTGCTGTCTGCCCTGGAAGCCTTCTCTCTGTCTGTTCTAAGAGTTCTAGGCGTTACCTCAAATAACTAAGAGGAATACATCCCAACTATATATTTATAATAACAAATAATGATCATTTCCAAAAATACCTAGCTATTTATGTAGACTATAATCCATTAAATTAAATACTCTGAAACAAATAGAATTAAAGTTGTTGATTTAAAATGTGTAGATGATATCTACTGATGTACATAGACATGTGATTGTGTATATATGCTGATATGGAAGCATGCTCACTATACCATACATTTTAAAAATAACTTCAAAAACATTTAATTTTTTCTGATAATTAAACAAGTATAAACTGATAAAATGATGAAATACAGTTTGGAAATGTATAAAATGTTAACACTAGTGAACTCTAGGAAGTGGGACTACTAGAAGTGACAGTTTCTTCTTTTTCTGCTTAGTAGAGTTTCTGGTTTTTACTAGGGGCCCAGTGCACGAATTTGTGCACCTTAAAAGGAACTGTGGGCTGCGAGGCTGCAGTGGGCACAGGGGCAGGTCTCGGCCCATCCTCCGCGCCCCTGCCCGGCCCCATTTGCCGCAGCTCCCCGTCCCATCTGCCAGCAGCCCCACTCTTGCTGCCATCGCTCCCACCCACTGACAGCACAGAAAGATTGGGGCCGGTGCCACAGTGGGTGCAAGCAGCGGCTGCTGCCCTGATTGCCCCTTAGGAGCAGGGGCAGGTGTAGAAGCCCTCAGGGGCGATCCAGGCCAGCAGCTGCCACTTGCACCCGCTGATGGCGCCAAGCAATCAGGACCAGCACCGGGCACCGGCAGAGAGTGCAAGTGGGGCCGGCGCAGGCAGCAGGTGCAAGCGCCAGGCGGGACCGCAGCATGTGGGAGCAAAGAATTTTCAGTAACCACTAGAGGCTCGCCCCAATAACAGTGACTGGCGCCCCACCTTGGTCTGGCACCCCCACTCACCTGCTCCAGCATCCGGCTGTGGCCGACTCCCGCCATGTTCCACGCACACCCCCTGGTGGTCAGCACATGTCAAAGCGACCGGTTGTTCAGTTGTTGTGCTGTTCAGTCTATTTGCATATTAGGGTTTTATATATATAGCTCATATCTATAATCCTATCTAATAAAAGAGTAATATGCAAATTAACCATCACTCCCCTACACCCACAAGCCACGCCCACCAGCCACGCCCACCAGCTAATCAGGAGCGAATATGCAAATAAACCCAACCAAGATGGCTACGGCCACAGAGAGCAGGAGGGAGGCTTGGGTTTCCCCGGCAATGGAGGAAGCCAAGCTTTCCGCCTGCCCTTGCCAGCCTAGGCCTCCACTCAAGGCTACAAAGTTTCAATGATAGAAGATACATAAACCCAAACAGAAATGACAGCAGCCACGGAGCTGGAAAGAGCAGGAGGCTAGGGTTGCCCGCAGCGATGGAGGAAGCCAAGCTTTCCGCACACCCTGGCCGTCCCAGGCCTCTGCTTAAGGCTACAAAGTTTTAATTATAGAAGATACATAAATCCCAAGAGAAATGACTGCTGCCATGGAGCAAGCAGAAGGCTTGGCTCCGCTCCAGGCTACAAAGTTTCAATTGTAGAAGATAAATAAACCCCAGATCCCAGGGCCTCTGCTTGGGTTTCCAGGGGGTGTGGCCAGCCTGCAAACCACCACAGGCCTCTTGCCCAGGCCGCTCCATGCCCCAAGGGAACCCCCACCCTGATCCTGGATGGCCTTCAGGGCAAACCAGCTGGCCCCCACCTGTGCACCAGGCCTCTATCCTATCTAGTAAAAGAGTAATATGCAGATTGACCATCACTCCAACACACAAGATGGCTGCCCCCATGTGGTCAAAGATCCTGCCCCCATGTGGACACAAGATGGCCACCACAAGATGGCCAGCAAGGGAGGGCAGTTGGGGGCGATCAAGCCTGCAGGGGAGGGCAGATAGGGGTGACCAAGCCAGCAGAGGAGGGAAGTTGGGGGCAACCAGGCCTGCAGGGAAAGGCAGTTGGGAGGGACCCAGGCCTGCAGGGGAGAACAGTTGGGGGGGACCAGGCCTGCAGGAGAGGGCAGTTAGGGGTAACCAGGCCTGCAGGGGAGGGCAGTTAGGGGAAAACAGGCTGGCAGGGGAGCAGTTAGTCATCAATCAGGCTGTCAGGGGAGTGGTAAGGGGGTGATGAGGCTGGCAGGCAGAAGCGGTTAGGGACAATCAGGAAGGCAGGCAGGAGAGCAGTTGGGAGCCAGCAGTCCTGGATTGTAAGAGGGATGTCTGACTGCCCATGCTTCGTGCACCAGCCCTCTAGTCTATAATAATAAAAGGATAATATGCTAATTAGACTGGATGTCTTCTGGACATCATTCCGGATGTCCTTCCTGACCAAGCCGGGGCTGGAGGGAAGCCAGTGTGGGTCCCGGGTGCTTGCGGGTGGCCTGAAGGAAGCCAGCCCAGGTCCCGGTGCCTGCCAGCAGCCAGGGGAGGGAAGCCCAGATCCCAGGTGCTGGAGGGAAGCCGGTGCCGGCAGCCCGGGTCCCGGAGGGAAGCCGGTGCCAGCAGCCAGGGGAAGGAAGGTTTACTCTTGCATGAATTTTCATGCACCAGGCCTCTAGTCTATATAATAAAAGCCTAAGCAACCATTACGGTGGAACGACCAGAACGACCAGAACAACCAGTCGCTGTTATGCGCACTGACCACCAGGGGGGCAGACACTCAATGCAGGAGCTGCCCCCTGGTGGTCAGTGCTCAGACAGAAGCCAGGTTCACTGCTGGTGAGCACAGCGGCAGTGGCTGGAGCCTCTCCCACCTCCATGGCAGCGCTAAGGAGTAGTGAGCCGAGCGGTAAACAGCCTGCCACTAAGGAGCAGCGAGCTGAGTGGTAAGGAGTGAGCAGGCTGGCATTAAGGAGCAAGGGATCCTGAATTGCAAGAGGGATGTCTGACTGCTGCTTTAGGTCCGATCCCCGGGAGGACCAGACCTAAGGTGGCAGGCGGACATCCCCCAAGGGATCTCAGACTGCAAGAGGGCGCAGGCTGGGCTGAGTGACCCCTCCCCCAGTGTTTGGATTTTGTGCACTGGGCCTCTAGTATATAATATAAAACATCTTAAGACCATATACATATACATACACACACACACACACACACACATATATATATATAATATATATATATATATGAGAGAGGAAGGGAGAGACAGAGAAAGAAACATGGATAAAAGGTGGATCAGCTGCCTCCTGCCCAGGCCCCATCAAGGATCAATCTTAAAACCCATGCATGTACCCTAACTGGGAATTGATATGGCAACCTTTCAGTGCAAGGGATGATGACCAAGCAATTGAGCCACATCAGCCAGGGTAAGATTAAATATATATTTTTAAATATATTTTTATTGATTTCACAGAGTAATGGAGAGGGAGTGAGAGATAAACATCAGTGATGAGAGAGAATCATCTATCGGCAGCCTCCTGGACGCCTTCTACTGGGACTGGGGATACTGCCAGCAACTCAGGCATGTCCCCCGACTGTGAATTGAACTGTGACCTCCTGGTTCATAAGTTGGTGTTCAACCACCTAGCCACACCACTGGACTGGCTTTTATTTTTATAAATTCTTCCTTAATTTCTGGCATAATAAGATGCTCCACTTTTATTTTATTCTAGGGGCCCAGTGCACAAATTCATGCACCTTGAAAGGAACTGGGGCCTCGAGGCTGCGGTAAGGACAGGGGTGGGTATTGGCCCATCCTCTGTGCCCCTGCCTGGCCCCTCCTGTCGCAGCCCCCAGTGCCCTGTCTGCCGGCAACTCCGCTCCCACCACCGCCACTCCCATGTGCTGACAGTGCCGGCCCCACTTGCACCCGCTGACAGCATGGAGCAATTGGGGCTGGCGCCAGCAGCGGGTGTGAGTGGGGCAGGCACTGTCAGCAGGTGCGAGCGGCAGCTGCTTCCCTGATAGCCCCTCAGGAACGGGGAGGTGGAGAAGCCCTGAGGGGCAATCAGGGCTGGCAGCCACTCACACCCACTGATGGCACCGAGTGATTGGGACCAGCGCCTGGCACCAGTGCCTGGCACCAGCAGCGGGTGTGAGCGGCGGCTCCGGTGCCAGCTGTGGGTACGAGCAGAGCTGGAGCTGGCAGTGGGTGTGAGTTGTGGTTCCGGTGCCGGCCGCGAGTGTGAGTGCCAGGCGGGACCACGGTGCGCAGGAGCAAAGAATTTTCAGTAACCACCAGAGGCTCACCCCGATGACAGTGACTGGTGCCCTGACTTGGTCTGGCGCCCCCGCTCACCTGCTCCACCATCCCACTGCAGCCAACACCCACCACATTCTGCAAACGCCCCCTGGTGGTCAGCGCACAACAAAGTGACCAGTTGTTTGGTTGTTCCACTATTTGGTCTATTTGCATGTTAGCCTTTTATTATATAGGATATTACCTGTGTCTTAGGTTCAACCATTTCTTCAAGAAGCTTTTGTTCCTTTTATTGGAGAATGACATTAGAACCAAAACAAAGGTACAAGTGGTATCCTACTTCCTGAGCATTATGTTCTTTCCCCCCAGACTTATGGAGGTATAACTAGTATACCAAAATCCACATACTTAATGTATATATTTAGGAGTTGTATGTTGCTATCACCACAACCAAGGTATTAAATATTCCTATCACCTCTGAGTTCCTTGTGTCCCATTATTTATGGGTTTTTCTTTTTGTGCTAACACTTAACATGAGATCTACCATCTTAACATGTTTTTAAGTGAACAACACATTATTCATTAACTACAAGCATGATGTTGTGCCATAGATTCTTGTAGCTTTTTCTTCATCTATTGATATGACCAAGGAATTTTTGGTCTTTATTCTACTTATGTGGTGTATTACATTGATTGATTTGCATATGTTGACCCTTCCTAGCATCCCAGAAATAATTCCCACTTGGTCATGGTGTATGACCCTGTTAATGTTCTGTTGAAATCGGTTTGGTAACATTTTGTTGAGGATTTTTACATCTGTAATTATCAAGGTCATTAACATGCAGTTTTCTTCCGTTGTGGTGTCTTTATCTGGACAGATTCAAAATGGTTATTTTTCTCTTCATCACAAGATTCTTGTGGGGTTCCAGAAGTAAAACCCACGAGAGTAGCAACCTCCCTAAGACTGCACGCTCCTGCAGTTTCTCACCCTTAACCCCAACCACACTCAGCATTCCGCAATTTGTCACAATTACCATTTAATGTTCCTAAGAGCTCAAGGCTCCAGCACCTCCGACTCCCACAGAAATGAGAAGGCCCTGTGCTCTGGAGCCTCGGCAGGTATCAGGGTGATGAGTGCAGGAAAAGTTGTTGGTTTTCAAATTGTTCAGACTTTTTTCTTCACGAAGAGTAACAACTTCTAATGCTCTGCATTTCAGCTGTTACCACAGTCCAAGTAGTTAATATTTTATAAAAGTTATGGTCCAATTTAGATTGCAAATTAAAGAGAACCAATCCTCTGGCCAGTAATGTCAGAAGTGCTGTTATAGTAGCATCAGAGGCTAACAGTAACCCATGACGCTGCTGGTGCCACACCATCAGGAGGCGGGTGCAGTAGAGGGTATGTGAATCCTATGTGAACAGGGCCTACATACTCATCGCAAATATGCTGATGGGGATGTCCCTGTAGTCATTGTCCCAGGGGCCTGAATGAAACGGAACAAGGGCAGCACCTAGATTTTCTCCCACACCCATTGATTTCTCAGTCTTGCTATGAGACTGCAACACAATGTACACAAATATTTAGTAAAATTTTTATTATTACACTCTGAGACTTCAGGCCATTGGACACAAAGAAAGCCTAAAATGAGGGTAAGAGAAACATCGATCAGCCGCCTCCCGAATGCACCCCGACCAGGAATCAAAGCCACAACCTTTTGGTGTACAGGATGACACTCCACCCACTGAGCAACACTGGCCAGGTCTTATTTATTCCTCTTTCAAATCCAAGCTTAATGTTACTTCTAAGTTCTTACCCTAACATTTCCCACCAGACACCATCTCCTGTGCTGCCCATCCCCTTACCTGGAAAGGGAATGAGCTGTGAGCACTGCACCTTGGTGGCACCCCAGCCCACACCCACCTTAGTGCCCCTCCCTGTAAGGACCCTCCAGTCCTACCCCTTGGCAGGTCCAGGGTCAGCCACAAAGGCCCAGGGCTGAGGACACAGGGCTCCTGGGGCGGGCACAGGCACAGGTTGAGACAGCTGTCCAGGCGACACCTGCCAGGTGAGGGAGGTCCCCAGCACAGGCAGTGTTTGTTTCCAGGAAGGACCCAGCAGTTGAGGGTTGGCTCCAGGCTGCGTCTGCAAAGCTCCCTCTGGGCAGCCGTGAGGGGGAAACTGTCTGGGTGACAGGAGAGCTGGCACCTCCTCCTGAGGTCCAGAGGGGAGGAAGTGGGCTTTGGAGAGGGAAGGAAGTGAATGATTCTGGTGGAGGTGACTGCAGTGGGGTGCTGTGCGGGGTCAGGAGCTACAGCGCATAGGGGTGGTGGTGGGGAATGGACGTTTGGGACATACTGTGAAATGTCCAGATGTTCTGGTGGCCAACCCTACTTGTTTGCAAAATCTGTTAGGAAAATGACCCAAATGCCAAAGAAAAGTGACCTAAATCTAAAAGCCAGAGGATTGGGGACACATGGGGACGCAGCTTTCCGACCTTTATTTCTGAGAAGGTATTTTTTAAAAATCAGTTCTAATTTTAAGGCCTGTGACTCAAATATATTATTCACACTGTTACATTTCAAATAGGAAAGAGGTAATCAATTGGCTGGTTAGGTGTGAAATTATTTTCACAAGACTTTACAGAAAAAGAGCTCATGTGACACCCCCTGCTTGTCAGCTGACGACAGGCCACCACACTGACGCCCCTTGGTCAGCACTGGGGCCTGTCACACATGGGCCTTCCCTTCTGTGGTCCTGCCACCAGCAGCCACTAGAGCAGTCCTGCAGGCCCCTCACTGGGGCCAGGCCGCGGGGACTGTGTGGGGCCACATAGAGCCCCCTCAAAGTGCAGCACGTGTCGGGTTTGGACAGTTTTTATTTATTACTTTCACATTTACAGACTCAGGCAGCCCCTTTGAGAAAGAGAAGGTGGAAGCTGCCTGGAAGAAAAGCTGGGCTCATGGCACGTGGGACTTCTCGCAGGGAAACGGTCTTCGGTGTCAGCAGGCACCTGACATGGTGGCCGCAGATCGCTCCTTGGTGCCTGGGAGATGCATTCCTGGAGGCTGCCTCCGCCCAGGATTTTATTGTTGGTGAACTTCATCGTCCAACTTACAGCCCGGGATGACGGCACTAACAAAACAGGTCCAGGGGAGCAATTGGCTGAGATGAAACTGAACCATGTAAACTGCACGGACTACAGCGCTGCCCTGCTGGCCTTCAGCCCCAGTGGAGGGCCTGGGGAGACGGAAAGGGAAGCCCCGCTGCCCATCCAGGTGGAACAAAGACAAGAGAGGGACAATCATCAGGACTGACACGCCCACATCCACAGCAGCCTGAGCTCCAGAACCCACCAGCTCTTCCTTTTCCCAAAGACATTCGCTTCTCAGGTGGAAAGAACATTCTACTCCCCTCTTTCCAAATATGCAGCTCTTGGGCTGAATGAGGTAACCACCTGGCAGACAGAGGATCGAAAATAGGGACTAGCGGTGCTCAGACGTGTATTCTGAAAGGAAGGACTGCCAAAAAGTGCCCTAGGGTCACCCCGAATCCCACAGGAAGGAGACAGTCGTGGAAAGAATGGTTTACCTCTGTGATTACAGCAGCGCCAAGATGAGAGCCAGAGCTGACATTTTATTACACAGATTTGGTCTCGTATTAGCTCCTGCCAGTTCTGCACACCATCAGCTTCTCAGGTCTCCTGAAAGCGCGAGGTGTCCTTCCCGCCATCCCCCGGTGACAGGCAGGCCTTCCCCTCTTTGACAGCTGAGGGAAATGACTCCTAGTGTGTGTAACTTTCCTTCCTGGTCTGTCAGACTGCAAATATTTAGTCCTTTTACCCTTCCAGGAGACCAAAGGCCTCATGGCATTGGTAGGCGTGGGGGCGAAGGCCCTCAATGCACCTGATGTTCACACCTAGCCAGAACCGTCCGGTGCAGCTTCACCGGCCAAGGCACACATGGCCCGTGGGTGCCCGCAGGAGTCTTGAGGAGTGAGATGGAGGGAGTGTCAGTTCTGTGCTCAGATCTCCACTTGCTTAGCCTCTGGTCTAACAAAAGTATCTGAGTTCACAGATCTACACATTAGTTTAGCAAAAAATCTGGCTTCTGATACCCAAAGAGCTTAAAGTCCCCTTCAAAACGGGCATACAGGCGCCGGATGTCTCGTTTGCTGATGCCCAGGAAGTACTGCTCCACCTTGGTTTTGTTATACACGGTGATGCCTGGAGGGATGGTGGGGTATGACACCAGGTGGTCTATGCCCGCCTCTTTTAAGATGTATGGGGCGTCGTCCTCCAGGGTCTCATGGTGACCAATCACACTATATGATATCTCGCAGGGCGCGCACAGCTCGACGTACGTCACCCAGTGAATGATGTGGTCCCCAAACTGGAGGTCCAGCCATCTGTGGTTTGGATCACCCAGGTAGCGCACAAAATCTTCAAATTGGATGCCCCGGGTCTCCGTCCGGTTCCGCCTGTACTTCCTGATGATGCCGGGGGCAATCTCATGCCTATACCAGGGTTCAAAGCGGGGATTGTGGACGAACTTGTCCTTAAAAGCAGATATCAGTCTTTCAAAGGGATCTCTTACAATAAAAAACTTGAAGTAGGTTTCCAAGCTAAGGGAAAAATGTAGATAAACAAGAGGTGAAGCCGATGCTACTGGTGGTGATGGCTGTAAGAGTGGGAGGAGTGGAGAAACAGCTGGAGCAGCTGCAGCCGCCATGTTCTGAACCCTCACCCGGACGAGCCCTGAGATGAGCACATACACACATCTCACTAATCCACCCAAACACCACTGAAGGCAAACCTGCTCGTTAGCACCCATTTATAGGTGAGGAAATGGAAGCTCAGAGACTGTAACTGTCCAGGGGGCCACTGTGAAAAAATCTATTTAACCTATGTTTTGTTTTACTTGAGAATCTCAAAATTTTAAGAACATTTAAAAGTTTTGTTCCTGGGCAGAAAATCCTAAGGACAGGAAGTTTGAATGAGCTAGGAACAACTGAGACCAGGAAAGTTACTTTATATCTTAAAAGACTCACTTCAAAATAGCCAGGGGCAGGAAAAATAAGAGCAGTGGTGGTAGGAGAAGATGGAGTGAGGTTCAGGCTCCAGCGGGAGGAGAGCTGGCCCGGGAGACATGCAGGAGTGGCAGTGATGGCCCCAGGGCCCCAAGGAGACCATGACGACAGTGAGGCCACTGCTGTCACTGCAGTCAGTGGCTTACTCCATGCCAGAAACGGCTCAGTGCTTTGCAGGCCCTAACCATTTCCTGACAAAAGCCCAGGATGGTAACAGGGCAGCCCTGACCCAGCTCGGCTCTGGCACTGAACAGCCGTGTTCTGAAGGGTTTCTGAAGGGTTTGGACACGTTGGAAAGCCTCCGGAACCAGAGCTGGAAGGAAGAGAAGGTGCTGACGAGCAAGGTAGGGCCAAGATCAGGTGGGTCCTGACCTTCTTATTCCTGTTGAACTTTGCTCTGGCAGGCCATTTCATAGCTAGTAAAGAGAACTTTTCAATTTATAGCTAAGTTTTAAGCGCCAGTGCCCTCCCTGCTGTGGTGGTGGGTCTGTCTGCCGGGCTGTGCTAGGTCCAGTCCACACCACCACTTCCGGGGCAGTGGCGGGGAAGCAGGCATGATGCCTTTGGGGAAAATGAAAACTAAGTGGGGTTTCCCTGCAACCTCAATCCCTGTCTTATGAAGTAACGATCATATTTAGTAAGGAGTCCAGAAAACTAAACACAACCAACACAGAACAAAAATGACCACTCACTTCTGTTGGGAAAATGACCTTCCTTCATTCCCATGGACTGCATGAAGGTGAAGGTGGAGAGCCATTCCGAAATTCCCATCAAGATTTCTGAGTTTAAATGCACTGAACTCTGGGCATGTGCAAAGCTGCCTCTCCCCAATGCAAACCAATAGCCCCCTGGAGTCCTTGGTGCAGTATGGGACACAGGGCAAGTACAGAACCAAGCCTGGGATGTATCGGAATGCCCCACCCTGCAGGAACCTGTTCCTACCGCTTCTGAATTTCTGCATCGCTGAAGGCAGAGAGACGAGGGAGGCCATTCTTTTCATGGTCATGAACCACATTCTCAGGGATGTCTTCGATGGAAGGAAAGGCACCTAGGAAGTAAACAAGGGAGAAGTGGTGTGGCCCCCTCAGTGCTACCTTTAAAGAAGATGCCCGTCTCTTAACTTAGGCCCATGTTCCCCGCAAGTCATCCCCAATATCCATGGTGATACTGAATTCCAACTAAGACAAGTGATACGTGGCAAAATGAGAGTGCAGACAAGCTTCTGGTCACCTGTAAGCCAGAGGAGTTAGGAGGAGGAGGGCGAGGGAGCGAGTAAGGGGTGGAAAGAAGGATGATACTCACCCCTGGTAGCACACTGGAATCGGGCTAAATCCGCCAACAGACACATCGCTGCATGCAAACAGAATGCCTAAGACCTCCCACACTCTCTACTGTGAAACTAGGCACATGAGAACATCTGCTCACCCCACAGCACTCATAGGCCTGTCACTCCCGACAGGCAAGGTGTTCCCAGGACCACATCCCTGGGCCTAAGGTGGGTTCCTAGGTAACCTCAGGGCATCCCAGAGATGTGGCAAGTGGCAGAGATGTCTGGTGCTGGAACAATCCAGCTAATGTCGTGGGATAAATATATTTGAAGCAAGGGTCAAGAATGAGACAGAGTGACTAAGAAGAAAATGGCAGGGTCAAGAGCCACACTGCTCGGAGGCAGGCTGATGAATGTAACCTGAGGAGGGGCATCCTTGGGTTGGTGGGTTGGGCAGGTTTTTCATTCTTTTCCGAACTTAGACAAATGGAAATAAAATGTCATTACCTGAGCTTTTAGCCAAGCCTCTGCAAACCTTTACAGCCATCTTTGTGTTACTCCTGTCTTGTTACATGTGGAGTCTGGTGGGGAAAAATCTCTGTTGGGCCATCTAAGCAGTGGCCACAGCCTATTTTATTTATTCTTCCCCCAAATGTTTAAGTGCCAGTCTAGACCTCTACGCTAACTGCTGTGGATGGCTCTACATGGGCAAGACTGTAAAATGAACCAACCTGTGGATTTGCACATGGACCTGCTCAGGTGTCTGTCCCCATCCAGGCGCATGTAGGGCTGCAGAAGGCAGCCACAAGGACCACCTGTTTTTCTATTGCAGGCATACCTTGTTTTATTGTATTTTGCTTTATCATGCTTCGCAGATGCTGTGATTTTTTTACAAACTGTATTTTTACAATTGAAGGCAAGAATCTCCACCAGCAAGAGGATTACGACTGACTCCGCTGCCATGCCTCCTTACCACAGTGGTCAGGGAGGGCCGCAGTACCTCTCAGGTGCGCCTACATACAACCTGGCAACCTGCTCCTGTTTTTGTCCTGCCCTTGACTGATGCTTCATACAGTGGTGCCAGATTTGTAAGAATCGTATATTCATTTTTTTAAATTTGATTTGTAACCTCATTCTACGACATCAAAAATCCAACATGCAGTCACATTACTCAAGCATATTCATTATATACCAGAAAATGAGGGAAGTGTCTCTCTTCTCCCCCAACCAACCTAGGAAAAGGCCAATGACAACAAACTCTGACCCCTGACTGAGGGCAGAGGACAGAGACCCAGGCCACCATCCTCAGGACTCCCAGGTTGCATTCTTCATCCAGGGTCACACTGCTGTGAGCTAGAGCTGTGCTTCTGTTACAGCTGAATTTAAGACACAGAACCCATAAGTATCTTGTCAGCTCAGAGTACGTAGAGTTTAAACTAATAAACATGGTGTCTGGAAGAGCAGTGAATAATAAAAAACTAGCGTATGAGGTCACTTGTCAGTGATCTCATTTGTTCCCAAGAAATGATCAGATTTCCTGAGGAAAGTCAGTTAAATCCTCTGAATATGATGCTTGGTGTAAAATGAGGACCAATTCTTTCTGCCCACGTGGCACTGAATCCTTTGTCTGTGGGTAGAGGCTCCCCTCCCAGGGCCTGGGAAGGGGCCCTTCTCACTACAGGAAGCACAGTTGTGGAGGCGATTTCCTGGCACTCAGTGAGTGTGGGGCCTTGGATTATAAGGACAGAGCCAGTGTCTAGTAAGAATTAATGCTGTGAATCTGAAGAGAAGAAATAGGACCCACCAGGTGAGCAGGCTGCCTGAGATGGGGACTCTGCTGTGGAAAGTGAGGAGATCATGGCCTTAGGGGTGGCCCTTTGAAAACAATCAGCATCTAAATGAACCCCACTAACTTTTAAAGTACAACATTCATAGGAAAAAACACAACAGAGAACTGTCTGACAGATTACCAGCTCCTCTTAGGAGATGTCCCTTCTTGTGTCTCTCCCTGCCCCCTTTTCTGCCTCCCCCCACGCCCAGGTCACAGTGGCCCTCCCAGGGCAAACCCCAAAGTCACCGAGGGAGGACACACCACGGGCACGGCACGCACCGTTTAACACGATCAGCACTTTCTTCCACTGTGTGTTGCCCACTTTGGGAGTCTGGCAGAAGAGGATCTTGTGCTTGTCACAGACGAATATTCGGTCCAGGACAAACTTGGACACCGCCGTGTGTGAGAGGTTCTTTAGGGCCTCATCCCTGCAGACATTTTGGATGAGCTCCAGGCGCTCCATATAGACCAAGGGCTGAACAAGCTGGCCGTCTGAGAGCATCTTCCCAGTTGGCTGCAAGGACAGGGAGGCAAAAGGGCATGAGGGCCTCCTTAGCAGAAGACAGGCTGGGGAGCCCTGTGCTCTGGCCTCGAGCTGGGCAGGCAGAGAAGCTGCATCCGACATAAGCAGGGCCCTGTGGACCCGATTCACCTCCAGGGGCCTGGGATTCAAGTCCATGTTCAAAGAGAAGCAAACCCTCTTGTTCCTCATCCTCAGCTTGGACAAAATGAGGGGTGGTGGGTGGGGTGTCTGGTAGTCACTTTGCTGATGAAATTATGACCCATAATTTTCTGGAAACTGCAGGACACTTTTCATTCAGGGCTTCAGGGAAGGTCAGTTCCCTCTCTCCCCCCACGCACACCCCCATTCTCCATAGCATTTCCCTCCCTGTGATTCTATGTGTGCCTGTATGGCCTGTATCGAAGGACCAGCTGTCTACATGGTGACTATTTGGGAGATATTCTGGTTTATTAATTTAAAAAACACCTTAGGTCATTTAGTATGTTTTGAAAATGCAGCAGCCATGGCTCCATTTCCTCAGTGATAAGTGTAGCAGGAGAGTAAGAAGCTGGGAAAATCCCCGGGTAAGTGGAAAACTGGGACAAGAAAATGAAACAAGGACAGTTTGGGCAGCTTGCAGCCAACTTGTGAATCAAAAGACCTTATCTTCCCAACAAAGGACACTTGAGAACAAATGGTTTATATCCTCCTCCCTAACTAGAGAATAGACATCTTAAATCACCCTGGCCTGGGAAAACAAAGACCCAATCAATGCCATCTGTGCCAGCTAGACCCAAGGACAGATGAAGCTGGGGAACAAATAACAAAAACCCCATTAATGCTCAACAGACCTAAGATAAAAGTAAGACAGTAAAACAGCCCAAAGAATAATCCAAACTCCCCTACACAGTCATTTTGATGCATCAGCACATTAAAAACACACCTGAGAAGCTGATGAATATTCTACTGAGATTATGGCCTGCAGAAAAAAAGAAAAAAAAAAAAGGATAAAAAGCCCTCAGGAAAAAATCAATGTGGGCTGGCTCACCCATGCTCCTTTCTAGGCATGAACTTTGTATTTCTAAGGATCCCCATGAGACGTAACCAGTAGAGCAGTGGGCAGCGACCACTCAACTTGGGCTCACCACCTGATCCGGTCTCCAAAAGCCCTTATTCTCTGTCTTCCCAGTGAGCTCAAGCAGCCCACCCAGGCTCACCTCTGTCCTTTAACATTTCTAAAGAGCCAAAGCAGAGCCCTGCCTAGGCTTCCCCTGTTGTTTCTTTACCCAATTCCTCCCTTCGTTTCACTGTCCCCAGTTTTAATAAACATACATTCAAACCCATCTGGACTCATGTTGCAAAATCTTTCCTACACAAAGTCAAGAACCCACACACTAGAGGCCGGCCTAAGGCAGACCTGCTCGAGGCAGCCCCTGTCCAGTAGCAATAAGCACAAAGCGGTGTTTCCTGTGATGCAGGTTAAGGAGGGTTTTGCTTGGTGGTCGCACAGGCGTTGAGCCACTGTGAGCACATGCGGGATGGAGCACACCAGCACATCCTTGTTCTCTAAGGAGTTATCAACCAGATGAGAAAATCCATGACTGTGGGATGAAGGCTCTGATGCCGGAAACCCATGCCCACCAGGAAAGTGGGCCTGAGACCAAGCAGAGGCAGGTGTGCTGACAGACCCAATAGCCCAAGCCACAGGGACAGCAGGAGCACAGCCTCTTGTTGGGTTTCTGAGCTTGGGGTCCAGCCACACTAGGGAAGGGCTGCAATTCTTTTCTCTGTGATGTCACCACTTTTGAGTGTTGGTTCTGACCATCTCTGTTATCTGGAATAGGTCTTCAATAGCTTTTCCCCTCAAAAACATAGTATATAGGAGATATAGCTTCTAATCTAGCCCATGTGTACCTGAGACAGGCCCTCTGCTGTCTCCACACAGAGCATAGCCTAAATGAAAATGGGGTCACGGCTCTAGCTGTTTTGGCTCAGTGGATAGAGTGTCAGCCTGCGAATGAAGGGTCCCGGGTTCAATTCCAGTCAGGGACACATGCCTGGGTTTTGGGCTTGATCCCCATTGTGGAGCGTACAGGAGGCAGCCGATCAATGAATCAATGATTCACTCCCATCACTGATGTTTCTATCTCTCTCTCCCTCTCTGAAATCAATTAAAAAAAAAAACCACAAAAAATAGAGTCACGGCTCTGCCACCCAATTCCCGAGCTGAGGCTTCACTGCATGCTGGCATCGAACACTGCAGGGAGCCCACCCCACCCCCACCTGTCATTTCTTTGTATGCACCCCATTAAAAAAAAATCTTTTATTGTTATTGATTTTTTGAGAGAGAGAAACATCAATTTGTTGTTCCACTTATTTATGCAATCATTGGTTGCTCCTTGTATGTGCCCTGATGGGAGATTGAACCTACAACCTTGGCATATCAAGACAATACTCCAACCAACTGGGCTACCAGGGAAGAAGTCAACATTTATTTATTTATTTATTGTTTAATCCTTACCTGAGGATATGTTTCTATTGATTTTGAGAGAGAGAGAGAGGGGGAGAGAGAGAGAGAGAGAGAGAGAGAACGATTGTTGTCCCCATACATGTTCTAACCAGGGATGGAACCCACAACCTAGGTACATGCCCTTGGCCTGAAATCAAATCCATGACCTTTTGGTGCTCAGGGGACGCTCTAACCACTGATCCACCTGGCCATGGCTAACCACCCATTTTAATACCTGGGTGGCTTATAGCATTTTCTCCTCTTATGATTCTAGCACTTTCAACACTTTGCCAGGAAGTGTCAGAGTGGGTCTCTTCACTGATTTGCCTGGAATACAGTGAGCCTTTCTTCCTGTTTCTTCAGCTCAGGAATCTGAGACAGGGAAAGGTCATGTTAAGTTAGGAGGTGCTCCAGCATTCACCCACAGCGGCTAAACTTCCAAACCCTGCCCTTCTCCTCAACCCACGTTACAGAGAAACATAACTGTGTGCTTATCCTGGGGAAATGGAGTCACAGACCATACATATATGTATAACACCTAAATAGTTTTTAAAAAGGATATATACAAAAGTTGAGCTTTTTTCTTCCAATTTTGGGTATTTCTTTAAAATATACATGTATTACTTTTTAGTAAAAAACTTGATTTAAAAATATTGGCTACAGCATCGTGGCCGACATGCCATTCAGACTGAGGAAGACCCAGAAACATCAGGGCCACGTGAGCCATGGCCACAGCCGCATCGGCAAGCACAGGAAGCACCTGGAAGGCCAAGGTCCTGCTGATGGCTCACATCATCACAGGATCAACTTGGACAAATGTCACCCATTTGGGGAAGTTGGTGTGAGGCATGACCACTTCACAGGGAACCTAAGCTTCTGCCCAACTGTCAACCTCGGTAGATGTGGGCCTTGGTTAGGGAGCAGACCCAGGTAAGTGAGCCAAACATAAGACTGGAGTTGCTCCCATCACTGACGTGGTGTGATCGGGCTACGGCCAAGTTCTGGGGAAGGGAAAGCCTCCAAAGCAGGCACCACTGTGAAGGCCAAGTTCTTCAGCAAAGAGCTGAGAAGATTAGGGGTGTTGGCAGGGCCTGGGTCTTGGAGTTCAAAGCCAAATGGAGGGAAATTCGTTAAAGGCTCACAAATGCAACAACAGCAAATATTGGCTAGGGGGTGTGGGCACCTATAGAGACTTCTGAAAAGTTCTAGAAAACTCTCCCAAGTCCTCTGTAGATTAATTCTATCCGAAGGCAGCTGGAAAAAGACAGCACAGCATTCTTCCCTCTTCCTTCAGCTCCATCTTCCACAGCCTCCACCAAGCACCTGCGTTTCCCTGCAGGGCTGGCCTGTCCCTTCCTCCCACCCACAGGCTCTTCTCTTCTTCCTTCCCCCACCCCTCCCTTTTACAGTGACAACCACTCTTCCCAGACACTTCCTGATGCCTTCCTCAGGGCCTTCCACTGCCCATTGAATCACGGGGATGATCATACAGCTGGCAAGGAGAGCGGATGCATGATGGGCTCATCTGATTTTCCTTAAAAGAAGGCTGATGAAAAAAGCCAAAACAGAGAAAAAAGTTCAAGTTTCAAAGTACAGCACATACCTCTTGGCATGGCTTTAGCACTTAGAATATCTGTAATACATGAACACACATGGCACTGCATGTGTGTGCGTCTGTGCATGTTGGGGGTAGAAGGTGGGGGAAGGCAATGCTGACCAGGGAGCCTTTTTCTGCAGGCCCATTCCTTTGGCCACTTCTAGGTATGGCCCTGTTCTGCAGCTCGAAATGTTTCTGCTGCTACGTCTACTTATTCCCTTGAAGTTACAAACAACTTCCAAGATTCAAACCAGATGGTTCCTCTAAATTAACTATTAAATGGACCAAAATGCCCTTATTGTATTTGTTAAAATGTTGTAGACTCCCCAAGCAATCGATTTATGGGGCAGTTGTAAAAAACTGTCCTTCCCAAACAACTAGGTCAGTAACAAAATGGGAGGACATAGCCCTGGAGAACAAGGACACTGGAAATTCTGGGACAATACAGGTTTCACCCTACTACATGGCTCCCTGCTCTTCCTTCATGGATCTACTACAACCAACTCCCTGGCTCACATCGCCTTTTTCAGGAAACTCTTGCTCTCTCCTGTGTTTGATCAAGTTTCCTGGGTTTCCCTGGGGGAGGGAAGAATGTCTTGGGGTTTCCTACCTCTGCTTCCCAAGGTGAAGACACTGAGGAAGGGAGAGAGAGCACCTGCAGAGTGCCCCCTCTGCTCCTCTGCAAAGCGACCTCTGTTCCTCCCTTTGGGTCCTTATTCATCCAAGTCACTAAACATCAATTTCCTTAACTTTTTCTATTAAAGCCACCCTCCTATTTCTTACAGGTTTGCTTCTTGTCCACCCAAGCCTTCCTTGCCCTGGAATACCCCAAACTGAAAGCAACATCCCAGGCCCACCTGACAAGAGGTCTGCAGACCTGATCCTTACTGCATCCACTCTTGTGAACAGTTAACTCCAACACATCATCACTCTGAGCAGGTGCTGGCTTTCTAGACTCTGGGTTCTAATTCCTTCTCCTTACACTGTAAGGAACAGGCAGAAACTGTCCTTTCTCTGATTTAATTCCGGGCTGATACACATCTTTAGAGCTTGCATGACCCATTTCATTCCTTCCAGCGTAATTGCAATCTAAACCTTCCAGAGCCAGAATGGGGGTCAGCAAGTGAGAGGGCATCCCTCACTGTGGCTGAGGCATGACTAGGAATTTATGTGTGAAAGGAGCCTAAGAAGAAAGACTTAGGTCAGAATGCCCATGTGATTGTGGATAATCAGCCTTTTTCCTAAATGCAGCTCTCATTCACACCATTCCCACACTGGATGACCTGCTCTTCTGTCCAAGACCCTGTTAACTCTAAACTTCCATGATTCTGGGTCAGAGACCTTTCCCCACAGCCCTGGTTTTCTCCTGACCTTGCCCAACATCCTCCACCCCCCGGCAAGGTTCGCTGTCAGCTGGTCAGGAATTCAGCACAATGGGCATTTACAGAGCACCCATGATGTACAAAGCACTGTGAGAAACATAAATAAGTGTGACTGTGCCTCCCCAAAGAGAAGCTAAAAGGTGAGCAGAAATGTGCAGAAGGGACAGAAGCAGTGACTACACAGCAGAACATGATGGTAAGTGGGAACAGCTGATGAGCTCTGGGAGTGGGCAGGCTAGTGCCCACGCAGTGGTGGGGCAACCTGCTGGTGCTGGAGGGAGGGAGCAGAGACTGAGACACCACAGGGAAGAATGGGAAGAAGCAGCCCTGCTCCTCTGCTGACCAGGCTGGAAGGGACAAGACCCTCTACCTGGCTATGCCTACCTTCAGTTCCTCAGGAAACTGCTGCTCTCCCTGTAACTTCCCGGAATCTGGCATGGCTGTCAGGAACAGGAACTCCTGTTTGGCGCTGTAGGCTGAGAGACAGAGAGGTGAGAACTCTTCTCATGGAGGAGCAGAAAAGAGGCTTGCTTAGAAGTGGACCTACACAGACACGCCCAACCAGTATTTGACAGATGCAAAGCAATTCGGTAGAGGGGGAAGTCTTTTCAACAAGTGGTACTCAAGCAATTGAACATCTATCTATATATATAAAAGCCTAAACAACCATTCAACCAGTAGCTATGACGTGCACTACCACCAGAGGGCAGATGCTCAATGTACAGGCATGGAAACATGGAACAGACTGATGAATCTTAGAGGGAAGGGGGGAGGGCGGGAAGAGATTAACCAAAGATCTTATATGCATACTAGAGGCCCAGTGCATGGATTCATGCACTGGTGGGGTCCCTCAGCCTGGCCTGCGGGGATTGGACCAAAACTGGCTCTCCAACATCCCCCAAGGGGTCCCAGATTGTGAGAGGGCACAGGCCAGGCCAAGGGACCCACTGGTGCACAAATACATGCACCGGGCCTCTAGTAGACACATAAAACTGTAAAAATAAAAAACATAGGAGAAAAATTTTGGAAAATTTGATAAAATAAACCTCCTCAAAATAAAAACTTTACTCTGCACAGATCACAGAAAGGCAAACTACAGCCTGGGAGAAAAAATTTGCAAAGGAGTTATACCTAGAATACATGAGAACTCTCAAAATTCAACAGTAAAAAAATAATCCAATTAGAAAGTGGGTAAGACATGAACAGATGTTTCACCAAATAGGATAAACAGGTAGCAGATAAACACATGAAAGGATGTTCAACATCATGAGCCATCAGGTAAATGCAAATTAAAACCACAGCAAATTGTTACAGGGTGGGGCAAAAGTAGGTTTACAGGTGTTGGCATGGAAAATAATACAATAATTAATAAACAATAATACAAGAATAAATTGTGTTTCATGTACTCACAACTATAAACCTACTTTTGCTCCACCCTGTAGTTAGAGAATAGTCACAAGGATGTAAAGTACAATATAGGGAATATAGTCAATAACATTGTAGTAACTATGGTGTCAGAGGGCTACCAGATTTATCAGGGTGATCAATTTGTAAGTTATATAAATGTTTAATCATGGGGTTGTACACCTGAAACTAATATAATATTGTATGTCAATTTTAAATAAAAAACTACTCAAAGCAACACACGGTGAGATACCACTACACACCTAGCAAAATAGCTAAAATACAAAATAGTGAAAACACAAAACACTAGTGAGGATGCAGAGGAACTGAATCATTCATACATTGCTGGTAAGAATGTAAAATGGCACAACCTTGGAAAACAGTTTGGTCATTTCTTTAAAAACTAAGCTGCAGCTACCATACAACCCAGCAATTGTTCCCAGGCATTTATCCCAGAGAAATGAGAACCATGTTCATGCAAAACCCTGCACGCAAATGTTTGGAGCCATTCCATTTGTAATAGCCCCCAAAATGGAAACAATCCAGACATACTCCAACAGGTTCAACAAACGGGGACATCCACCTTGGAATACAGCAATAAAAAGGAACAAATTATTGATACACACAAAACTGGATGAATCCCCAGGGATTTTTTTTTATGCTGAGAAATAAAAGGCAATCCCAAAAGTTCACATACTGGATATAATATTCCTTTTTTTTCCACTTAATTTTTAAAAAGTGAAAAAAAATTTTCAATTACAGTTGACATTCAATGTTAGTTTTAGGTGTGTAGCATATTGTTTACACATTCAAATACCTTATATAGTGATCCTCCTGATAAGTTTAGTACCCATCTGGCACCATACATAGTAATTACAATATTGACTATATTCTCTATGCTGTCCTTTACATTCCCATGACTATTTTGTAACTGCCAATTTGTACTTCTTAATCCCTTCGCTTTTTTTTACCTAGCCCCCTAAACCCCCTCCCATTATAATATTCCTGAAATGACAAAATGATGGAGAAGAGATTTAGTGATAACTGGGGGCGGGAAGGGGGTGTGCAGGATGGGGAGGAGGAGGTGAGTGTGGCTATAAAAGGGCAACAGGAGGGATTCCCGTGGTGAGGAAGGTGTTCGGCATCTTGACTGTATAACATCAGCATCCTGTTCATGATTCTGCTCATGTATTAACATCAGCATAGCTCTGCAAGATGTTACCACTTGGGGAAACTGAGTCAAGGGACATAGAACTCAATCTGTTATTTATTGCAACTGTATGTGACTCTATAATGATCCCCCACATAAGAAATTTAATTTTTTAAAAAGCCAGGTTAGAAGTCAAGTTAGTGCTTACACATTAATTTAAAAATTCATGGAAACTGCCCTGGCCGGTTTGGTTCATGGATACAGCATCAGCCTGGGGACTGAAAGGTCCTGGGTTCATTATGGTCAGGGCACATGCTGGGGTTGCAGGCTCGATCCCCAGCAGGGGGCATGCCGGAAACAGCCAATCAGTGATTCTCATCATTGATGTTTCTATCTCTCCCTCTCCCTTCCTCTCTGAAATCAATAAAAATATATTAAAAAAAAAACTCATGGGAACTGAGATGAGACTAGAGAAATCTTACAAAATGCTAATCCAGAGTAATAATTTATAGCCAACTGATTTTTATTTTTTTTAAATATATTGTATTCATTTTTTACAGAGAAGAAGGGAGAGGGATAGAGAGTTAGAAACATTGATGAGAGAGAAATATCGATCAGCTGCCTCCTGCACACCCCCTACTGGGGATCTGCCCGAAACCAAGGTACATGCCCTTGACCGGAATCGAACCTGGGACCTTTCAGTCCACAGGCGGACGCTTTATTCACTGAGCCAAACCGGTCAGGGCTAGCCAACTGATTTTTAGAACACCTTTGGAGCAAAATTTGAAGATAACTTTCAGACCTCTATAATCAAACATTTATTTCCAAAACTTTGCAAACACTAATACATAGCTAGAAAAAATAGAGCAAATAAAATTATAAAAATCAGCAAAACGAACCATGGACAAAGGCACAGTTCACTTAAAAAAAAAAAAAAATCAAAACCTCTCCCTTTAGGTCATTAATACCAACACTCTCCTGCAGCCCCCACCTGCCCAGTCCTCGCGTCCCCGTTCCCGTCCCCATCCAGCACTGCCAGGAGAAAGCACAGGAAGAACTCCTTACCAACGCCCCGACAACAGTAACCCCATCTCCCACAGCTTCCTTTTCTGACTTCAATAGAAATCTTTCTGCCGTGCACCTTTATGAATCCCACTAAAGTATTTTTCCCCATTTTCTAGGTTTGGGTTAAAAGGCAACCTAACCAAAGCTGTGCACAGCAGCTGTTCTGGACCTGCAACAGGGACAAGAGTGTTGTTTGTGGTATAAAACTAGAAGAAGGCATCAGTGCCATCAGCCCAAAGCTGCTGGATACACTCAGGCTCTGAGACCAACGTCTGTCTATCCTCCTCCTGCGCAATCTTCTCACCTTTGGAGCACTAAGGTGCTAATAAAAAGGTCACATTCCCCTCCTGTCTGGTCACTTCCTGTTCCCACGGCATCTTCTACTATTAGCATTACAATGCTTAGCTAGTTCAACACTTAGTTCAACAGATTTTTGCAGAAATCTAAGTTTCTTAATAATATTTAAATAGGGCAATGTATTGTGAATTTTAAACAACTGACCTATCAATCAGTTTTTGAAGAGCAGTCCATTTCATATACTCAGAAGTAAAATAAATAGGCTTTGTCAGCTGTGGGACATCTCACATACTGGCCAGTCATCTGCCAATTTTTAACATTTTTATGATTTTAAACTTCCTGGTGTTTTCTCCCCATTTCCCCTTGGCCCTGCTTCGAAGAGACTGAAATAAAACTGACAGTATAATTTATGTTTGGTTTGGTTTTTCCATTGCTTTGTCGATGACCATTTATTTTCAGCAGATACCATTATGCCCACTGTGATCAAACTGTGGTTCCTTTCCCCACTCTGGCCCTCAGGAACAAGACTCCAGCTGCAAGACCAAGGATTCTGATCCTCCAGTTATGGCCAGGTGCCTTCATAACGTATCAGCTTACTTTTGTTATAGGCCTCATTCTATTCACAATGCATTTAAATTTACCAAGTGATGCATTGCTTTGTTTTTCTAGAAGGGATCACATCCACTCATCTCCCTGACCACGCTGTGTCCAGTCACCCCATGTCTCCCCCTTCACACACCAGGCAGGAGACATGCAAAGACTCTGAAGTCATTGGCTCTGCCCTTAAGTGGCTTACAACCAAGTTGAGGGGCTAAGTGGAGCAAAAGATTAGGAGAGGAAATCAAACAGAAGTGAGCCTAAAATCAGCGTCTACACTTATGCACCAGATGCACAATTCCCAATGTCCCTGCCATGAAATTCCCATCGCTGGATGGGATCTATCCTAACCAATAAAGAGGGAATATGCTAATTGACCCTCATGCTGTTGCAAAGATGGCAGCACCCACAGCCAATAAGGAGGGAATATGCTAATTGACTGTGATGCCCGGCTGCTCCGCACGCCTGCCTCCAGAGTCCCCCAGTCCCCTCAGCCCCCCAGCCGCCCAGGGCCGGCCTGAGACGTAGGCAAGCCTCAGATGACGGCTGCCCAGCTACCCAGGGCCAGCCCAAGGCACAGGCAAGCCTTGGATGGCAGCTGCCCAGCCACCCAGGGCTGCCCCAGGCTCAGGCAACCAGGGCCGGCCGAGGCTCAGGCAACCAGGGCCGGCCGAGGCTTGCGCTGCCAGCAGTGGCAGCAGCAGAGGTGTGATGGGGCGTCACCTTCCCCTGATCGCCGGGTGGGTCACCTCTTGCCCCAGTGAATTTTCATGCACTGGGCCTCTAGTTTCCCTATAATAAAGCTAGTTACAACACCCAATCCTAGTTCAACATGACACTGGAATTTGTCAACCAAAGATAAGTCATTGCCACAAATATCACTGTGGCTTCATTGCTGAGCTGAAGAAAGACCATAACACTATTAAAAACAAAAAAACAAGGTAAGCATTGCTTTAAACAGCAGTTCAGGACATATCTGCTCTTCCTATCAGCTTAAGTAGTAAAGGAATAATTAGGAACAGGCAGATAAGAAGAAAGCATGCACATCTACTGAGGGAGTCTAGAACAGAGCCTCCCCACAGACACTGAGTTACAACTGGCCCCTCGGTGCTGGAACCAAGGATTCACTACCTACGTTTCAGGAAATGGACCTTCATCATGCATGATCCTGCTGTGTTGCCAGTTATTTCCTTGTGATAAAAACGAGGCTTTTGCTTCAAAGGTGAAAATACTGTGAATACCAGTGAAACAAAGCCTAACACATGAAAAAAATCTCTTGCAGACACAAGTTTACAAAACTCTTTCAGTTTCCTGTTCAGCTCTAAGATCCACCAGAGGGTTAAGTGCCCCCCCTCCAGAGACAGAGGGGGCCCCTAAGACTAAGTGACCATTCCCACTAAAACGTCGGGCTTAGGGATAGGAGATGCCTGAACCACCCACCCACGGTCTTCTCTGATGGCCTTCAGGGGGGTCGTTTAACTTCAAGGAGGTCAATCATCTACACTAGTAAACCCTGTGTGTGAGCTCACTGCCTTTATTCATAACTCAGCTAACAGACACCCATCTCCGGGATTCTAGCCAGGCACTTAGGGACAAGTCCTCCACAGTCAAAGATGGCTGCGCTACATTGTGGGCCCAACAACAAAGAGTTCTCACTGAGTTCAGTGCACCCCATGGGGCTGACACCGCCCTCACTGGTGCCCCACCCTCACTGGGACCCTCTCCATGCTTCACTGAATGGGAAAGAGGGAGTGGGGCCCAGTGTGCGCTAGCTCCAAAGTTCCCACCTGGAGTGGTTCACTGGCCACAGCCATCACACGGCCACACGGGACATCAAAGGGCACAAGGAAGTACCACTCACCTTAAAGGGCTGGAGATACTTGGTGAGCAGCACAGAGGACTACCACCAATCTTTTCTCAGGTCTTAAGTCCCAAAGCATCAATAGATTTAATAACAAATTTCTAAAATAATAAATAAAATTCCAAAGCTTTTCATCCTTCTCTGTAGGTTTTTTCTTCTTTCCCTATAATTTTTTACTCCCCTTTACAAAACCTCTAAGCTTTAACACTTTTCTGAAAACATCCAGCATAAAATCTGCCATGTCAAAACAGAATGACACCTCGTTTATCAGTTACCACTGAGGAATGAGGTGTTCTCTAGAGGAGCCAGAGAACAATATAACTCAAAACATACATCTAATTTAATTATTTTTTATGTAAGTCTCATAAATATATTACGTATTCTATTTTTTAAACAAAATAAATCATAAACACTTTAACCTCATGACCAGCCCTGTAGGTGCCTTCCTTACCAGGAGGTGACTTTTAAAGAACTCACAAGTAAAATGTGTGGTTTCATGGTCTCAGCAGATCTGATTCTCATTCAGCTTCCCAGCTCTGTTCACACTTGGGGTTCTCCACCAGCCCCACTCCTAGATTCAAATTCATTAATCTCTGGTTGGCCTCAAGCAGAAAAGGTTTTCAAAGCCCCCCCAGTGATTCTGAAATGCCAGGGGGAGGAGAACCACTACTCTACCTCTCAGCAAGGGGCCTCCATTCTTGGCAGTTTGGAGCAGTGGAGCCATGTCCAAACTGCCAGGCTGAGCTCACTGCCTCAAAGTCCAACAAGGCTCCGAGACAGAGCCCGTGTGTCTGACAAAGGCCCCAGTGTCCAGGACGAGCCACAATTATCTGTGATGATCCTGGCCACCTGGATACCTGCAGGGATGATAATACCTTCCCAAGTCTGCGAAGCCTCAAGTTCTCATTAGGGCCATGGATGATGAGGGGTGACTTGTGATGATAGCCTGTTGGGGCCTCAAGTACTGAGGGCCTGGTAACTGATAACTGTTGTTAGTGGAAACTATGGAGCTAAGAACCCCCCACCTTGGGGCTGATTTCAGGGCTACCCTCTTCTGCCTGCAGATATGCCTCCCAACCTTGTTGTTACTGAACAGATAGGGAGACACAGAGAGACGGGAGCAGGAGATGGGGGGCACCAGGCAGCCCTCAGTGCTGCAGGGACACACCCAGGAGCTCTAGGCATAGCAGGGCCAGCAGGAGAAAATCGGGAAAGTGCTCATGTGATATTTTTCTAATCTCCTTTGCTAAGGGCCACCATCTGCAGGATGTACAAAGAGTAGTGCAAAATAAGGATGATGAGCACACTCACGGTCATAAACATCTTCCGTTAGGCAGACCTTGTCAGGCCAACCTAAAACCGCTCCTAAGCCTCTGACACGCCCCCTGTGTTTTGCCTCACTCTGCCTCTGAAAGGAGTCGCTTTGGGGTTCAAGATGACCACCACTGCACCTCCTTGTGCATGCCCAGCACTTCAATGGTCATTCAGAGAGCCTCACCGTGCTCAGGTGAGTCTTAGAGGCTAAGACCCAGGTAAGTGAAGGATAAGAGCAAGACCTAGAAGCAGCTCTGCTGAAGCTGGGCTTGGTGCTCTCTGTGTCCTCATCTGACCACTCACATCATGTCAAGGGAGTTAAAAACCCTCAAAAACAACCTGACATGCACATATTTAAATCACCTTCTTTCTGATGCACTGAGGTGACCTTCAAACATGTGGCCACCAGTTCACAGCACCACCTGGCACTCAGGCATGCTGATCAACCACAGTCTTGTCTCATGATGACACCAAGCAGAACACATTCCCAGATTCTAAGCCTGTGGGATGCCATGGAGGAGGCGCCAAGGAACCCACCAAGAAAGCATGTTCTGTCCACGCTGAAAGGCGGAGCTGGTGAGAACCATCCCCTGCCTTTTCACCCCGCACTTCTATGTGGTTAAGGATTGGATGCCATGACCTCCCCAGTATCTTCTAGAACAAAAGTCCTTGGATTCTGTGACAGAGATCATTTGTGCATGTACTCAGAAACAATATCACAGCAATGTCTAGATTAGTCAAAATTCATTCCACAAGGCAGCATACCTACCATCCGGGTCTTTAAAGGTCAAGGTGATGAATTTGCTGGCCACCATAAACATGAAAATCACCCAAAAGCATGCAGCCAACAGAAGCCACTGGTGGTGCATGTTGTCAAACGTCAGCCATTCAGTAATTCTTCCTGGAAAACAAGCGGAGTGCTCCTGCTGCTTACAAATACATCAATTAAACAAGTGATCAGAAAAACAATAGGGGATTCCAGTTAATAGCATCAGTATAAATATTTTTTAAAAAGCTTTTATTGATACCATGGGTATTTTGACTCAGCTTTAACTTAACATTTTATTTTTAATTAATAATTTCTCGATTTGATAATTAAGTCAAAGGTAAAAGACCTGGATGGAAAGGAGCCACTTCTCTCTGCTTTGGAACTTGTGATAAAATTTTACTTTTGCAGATTTGCCTCTTGATTGCTTTCTGGATCAGACTAACATCAAAACGTTTCTAATCTCCTTTGCTGAGGATCGCCATCTGCAGGAGGCTGTGCGTACTGTCATGCAGAATAAGGATGCTGAGCACACCCAAGGTCACAATCATCTTCCATGAGGCAGACCTCGTCAGGCCAACCTAAAACTGCTCCCACTTCCCCAACATCTTCCCTGTGCCTTGCCTCACTCTGCCTCTGAAGAGTCGATCTGGGGTTCAAGATGACCACCACTGCACCTCTTTGCAGGTACCTAGCACTTCATGCATCAAAATGTTTCTCTTACCCAGCGCCCACCAGGGCCTGGAAGCAAGTGGGCAAGAGGAGTCCTGCCAAGGGCTAGACCTTCAAAGAGGGCAGAAGCCATACTGGGCAATCTCAAGCAGGCTGCTTAGAACCCTGACTTGTTGACGAGAGGTAGCCACACCTAGAGAATCTGTACACAGGAGAAATGAACATCAAAACTTCTCTGTCTCCATTCACTTGCCTGTAAGGGCCAGTGCAGAAACTGGGGGGTGGGTGTTTTTCATGCTTTCGTTGCCCAGGAGGGATGCAGGTCACACAAGTCCCACTCTGCTGCAGGAGACAGATAAAGAACCAGGAAGTCAAGTCAGTTCTCAGCAAGAGAGACAAAAATGCATGTTTCATTTCACCTTTAACAAAGCACTTCTTCAAGCCAAACCAAATCCTTTAAAGGGGCCATGCTGGCTGGGCTGGTTTCTGCCAGATGGCTGAGGTTATCCATCACTCTCCAGTGGGGAGAACTGGTCCTCTCAGCACGTGTTGATGGCAAACAGCTTCAGAGAGCTTCTAAACCAGGGGTGGGCAAACTTTTTGACTCGAGGGCCACAATGGGTTCTTAAACTGGACCGGAGGGCCAGAACAAAAGCATGGATGGAGTGTTTGTGTGAACTAATATAAATTCAAAGTAAAGGAGCGGAGGGGAGAGCAAGAGAACCGGATAGAACAGCCGGATCCAGCCCGCGGGCCGTAGTTTGCCCAAGGCTGTTCTAAACACTAGATGGGACAGAGCTCGGGGTGGACCCAGTGGATCAACTCTCCTCCTTGTCTCAAAAATGTTTATGTCATAGACTCTCACTGGAACCAGGCATCTGAAACCCAAATGTCCCCCACCATGTGGTTACCCAGCCTACACCTAAACATGCCCTGCAGCGGGGAATTCACCACCTAATGTGCAGCCTTTCTCAGGTAGCTTGTGCATCACCTTCTGTCATCCTCAGCTGCCCATACATTAGGCCCAGTGTGCTTCCTGAGGTCCCAAGCAGGGGACCAAATTAAGCAGATTAAGCAAAACACAAGACACCCAGTTAAGTCTGAATTTCAGAGGAACAATAAATAAACTTTTTAGTATCAATGTGTCTCAAATAGTGCATGGGATATACTTACACTAAAAGAAGCTATTTGCTGTCTCTCTGAATTTCATATTTAACCAGGTGTCCTGTATTTTATTGGGCAACACTACCCAACAAAGGGAATGCCACTCCCTCTCCACCTGCTTGAAGCCAGGTGGCCTTTCCAAGCCAAGTCCCCTTTCTCCTCTGTCATCATCTTTTGAGACAGCACTGCACAAGCCAGAGAGACCTGGCTGGGTCCACCACTCACTGGCTCTGCAGCTTAGCAAGTGACTCAGCCTCTCTGGCTTGGTTTCCCATCTCTGAGACCAGGCCTTCCTTCCAGGTGGTCATGGGATTAAGTGTACCTACCTGGCTTGGAGCAGACACCCTACAAACATGAACTGGCCGACACCTCAGCACCCTGTAACTTTCTGATTTAATCAATATACCCTTCTAAGGGTGGTGGTTAGAAACCATTGTGAAAGGGTGCTCTGCCCCAAGAAGAAAGGAAAAGAAAGGCCAGACTCAACCCAGGCGACTCAAGCTACTAGCCCTTCCTTCTAAAGACAAGTGGGGCATAGACTGTGCCCAGAGGTGCAGGGTACCGCACTCCTGAGTCCACTAAACTTGTCCTTCCAAGACAGTGACACTCAGTAAAGTCCATCCCCATCAGTGGATGCCCCACTGAGAAACCCCAGCTGTAGCCTTTTCTAACAGAGGCAAAGAGGATAGTGTGGATTGGGGAATGAGTACAAAGAAAGGAGATAGGAATTCAGCAGGTGGCATGCAACCTAAGCAGAGAGGCACTGGTTCCCAAGACGATTTAGAGGTGGAGAAGAGGGCCGAAGCTGAATGGCCTGGAGCTTACAATCCACTCTTTGCTAAGTGCTGTAGCCAGTGAACACAGACCAGGGAACCCTTCACATATGCACACACATTTCCACTGCACAGCAGGGAACACAAAGACCTCTACACTGCCCACTTTCAGCTTCTTGCTCCGAGACACTGTGTACCTCCTGGGTCTCAGGCCCTAGCACCAACCCAGCATCAGGCCCACCCCCAGGAGGTTTTCACGGTTTAACTTTCCAATGGGAACTAGATTTTTTGAAGGGATCTAATTGGAGTCCACCCAACAAGCTCACCTCTAGATGAAAGAGAGATCATAAAAGTGAAGAACACTTCTGCTCTCCGGGAAGCCCACTAGCTTAGGGGTAACATTCTCCATCTGGCAAGTTGTGATGTGAGACTTGCATGGTCCTGAAGTCATGCCTGCCTTCCCAAGTCTTGGGTTTTCATTTAAAGTCAGGAGCACCTTGCTTCTTTCACCCAGACCTGGGGCAGGGGCAGGATTTGGTCTACTCTCTTCTTCCCTGAGCTGGGTGGCTGGGGGTTAGGCCATGATTAGCTCTCTGGGCCCCATTTTCCCATCTATAAGGATAAAACAGCCACCTGCATACTTTCCAGTGTGCTGTGAGACCACTGTGAGACAGAATCTGCCAAGGTGCCTCCTCTAAAGTTATATCACCTGCCCAGCCGGCATGGCTCAGTGGTTCAGCATTGACCCATGAACTAGAAGGTCATGGTTCAAATCCCAGTCCGGGCACATGCCAGGTTGTGGGCTCGATCCCTAGGTAGGGGGCATGCAGGAGGCAGCCAATCTATGACTCTCTCATCATTGATGTTTCTATCTCTCTTCCTCTCTCAAAAATCAATTTAAAGAAAAACATATTTAAAACAAAGACTATAGTAAGAGACAAAGAAGGACACTACATAATGATAAAGGGAGCAATCCAACAAGAGGATATAATCCTTGTAATTATGTATGCTCCCAACATAGGAACACCTAAATTTTAAAAGCAAATTTTGATGGATGTAAAGGGACAGATTGACAGTAATACAATCATAGTAGGGGACTTTTAGACCCTATTGACATCAATGGATAGATCTTCCAGACAGGAAATCAACAAGGAAAGTGTGGCCTTAAATGGCAAACTAGACCAGATGGATTTAATTGACATCTTCAGAGCATTTCATCCCCAAGCAGGAGAATATACATTCTTTCCAAGAGCACATAGAATATTTGCTAGGATAGACCACATGTTAAGAGACAAAACGAGTGTCAATAAATTTAAGAATTTTGAAATTATATCAAGCATATTTTCTGACCATAATAGTTTGAAACTAGAAATCAACCACAGGAAAAAAAACACCTGAAAAAGACATGGAGGCTAAATAACATGTTACTAAACAATGAATGGGTTAACAATGAGATCAAATAAGAAATCAAAAGATACCTTGAGCCCTGGCTGGCTCATGGTTAAAGCGTCAGCCTACAGACCAAAGGTCACAGGTTTGATTTCCTGAGTTGCAGGGTTGATCCCTGGCCCTATTCAAGGCATGTGCATGAGGCAACCAATTGATGTGTCTTACTCACCTCTCTCTCTCCCCGCCCTCCCCCCCCCCTCTCTCTCTCTCAAAATGGAAAAAATATCCTCAAGTGAGGATTAGCAAATTACAACAAAAAATATACCTTGAAACAAATAAAAATGAGGACACAACAACCCAAAATCTATAAGACACAAAAAGAGCAATTCTAAGAGGGAAATCCATAGCATTTTAGGCCTACTTCAAGAAACAAGAAAAATCTCTAATAAACAATCTAACTTATACTTAAAAGAACTGGAAAAAAACAACAAATAAAATCCAAAGTGAGTAGAAGGAAGGAAATAATAAAGATCAGAGTAAAAATAAACAAAATAGTCTTAAAAAATAATACAGAAGATCAATAAAACCAAGAGCTAGTTCTCTGAAAAGATAAACAAGACCGACAAACCTTTAACCAGACTCACCAAGAAAAAAAGAGAGAGGACCCAAATAAATAAAATCAGAAATGAAAGAGGAGAATTAACTACTGACTCCAAAGAAATACAAAGGATTGTAAGAAAATGCTACGAACATCTATATGTCAACAAATCGGACAATCTGGAAGAAATGGATATATTCCTAGGAAGAATCAGAGAATCTGAATAAATTGCAACTAGTGAAATTGAAGCAGTAATAAAAAATAAATAGATTTAAAAAACCTCCCAATAAATAAAAGTCCTAGATTGGATGGCTTTACAGATAAATTTTACCAAATATTCAAAAAAGAACTAATACCTATCTTTCACAAACTATTCTAAAAAAGTTAAGAACAGGAAAGAGAGGAAAAGATGGTGGCTGGCAGGACGGAGGTGAGGGAGAGGAAGTGAGTGAGTGAGGGTATGAAAGGAGAGTGTGTGGATGTGCATGGTGTGTGTGTGAGAGTGAGTGAGGGAAAGTTAAATCTCGCAGGAGCAGCAGGGGCTGGCAGACAGGCTCTCCTTGACAAGGAGAGACTACCACCGCTACGGGCACTCCCAGACAGCTGGACTCCAGCACAGAGCCCACACCATCTTGAAGGGGAGAACGGCCTTTTTTAGGAACTCATCAACACCACCAACCAGGCAGGCCTTGGAACGGTCCCGCAACCCAGCAGCCACTCCAGCCAAAATCCTGCTACCCCAGCTGCAGACCCACAGACCCTGGGACCTCCACCTCCAAAGGTGCACCGCTCAGCAGCAGTGAGTGCAACCTCCCCCTCCCCAGCGGCAGAACTCCGGATTAGCGAGTATCCGGATTCACGCATTTCCAGCCACGCAGGGCACTCCACTCCTTAGGCAGCGCTTGGGAGCCCCTGAGAGCCCCCTAGGTGTGATTCTGCACAGAAAAGGGCACGCAGCCCCGCAGTAGAAATTCTGAATTCCCTCTTCCTGGATAACTGCCCACACTCACCCCAATGGCTCAACCGCGGTGCCAGGACCCCTCAGAGTGCATCAGAACTCTGCGCCCCAGCAAGCGCACCTCCACAGAGGCAAAGTTCCAACAGGCAGGCACCCTGAGCCCATCTACCCACAGGGCGCTAGTGGGAGCCACTGTGAGCTCTCCCTGGGTGCAATCTTGAACAAGCGGGGATGCACTCCTCCCAAGAAGTAGAAGTTTTGAATTCACTCATCCTGAATACCGGCCCACAGGTGCTTCAATTGCACAGCTACACTGCCAGGGCCCTTCAGAGTCCTTCAGTATGCCTCACTGGCAAACGTACCGCGGGTGCTCCTATGAGCCACCACTGGGAGTAAGCACCTATCCACCACAGGTGCAACAGCAAAAGCTGGGTCTGCCCACCCCAATAATGCAGAACTCTGGGCACCACAATCATGCCTTTCCAGAGAGCAGGCCCCCTGAGCCCCATCATGCCAACAGACGGTTCCTGGGTGCCACTGTGAGTCCCTGCTGGGCACGCGTGATTTCAATTAGAGGTGTAAGAGAGCAAAAATTGGGACACTCCCCTCCACGTGGTTGACTTCTAGACACTGCAGTTATGCCTCTCCAGCTCGCAGGTCTACATCAAGAGAACCCAAATAGCTCAAGTTGGGAGCTACACTAGATTAACAAGCCCAAGAGAACTGAGAGATTACGCCAGTAGCACCATCCCCAAAAGAACCTGGGTAGCAAAGCAATTGGATCTACAATTAAAACATTACAGGAAAACATGGGAAGACAAAAATGCAATCCCCAAAGGAAAGAAAAAGAGGAACCACCAGAAAGGGAGTTGAATGAATTCGAGCCTAGCAGCTTATCAGAGATAGAATTCAGAGTAATGGTTATAAGGATGTTTAAACGGATGGATGACAAATACACAAAACTCAATGACAAATACACACAACTCAATGAGAACTATAAGGAGCTGAATGAGAATGTCACCAACTTGCAAAGAAACCAAGAGGAGATGAAGAATGACATAACTGCAATAAAGAACACAATGGAAGGCCTAAACAGTAGACTAGAAGAGGCTGAGGACCGCATCAGCGAATTAGAAGACAAGGTAGGAAAAAACACACAAACACAGCAGCAACTGGAAAGAAGACTTAAAAAGCAAGAGGAGAGCCTAAGGGAACTTTGGGACAACACAAAACGAAACAACATTTGCTTAATAGGGATACCAGAAGGAGAGGAAGAGAAGCAAGGAATAGAAAACCTATTTGAAGAAATAATGACAGAAAACTTCCCTGATATTGGCAAGAAAAAAACTATGCAAGTTCAAGAAGTACATAGAGTCCCAAACAAGTTGAACCCCAAAAGACTGACACCAAAACACATCATAATTAGATTGGCGAACACCAACAACAAAGTAAGAATCTTAAAGGCTGCCAGAGAGAGACAGAAATTACTTACAAGGGGTCTCCTATCAGAATATCAACTGATTTTTCAACAGAAACACACCAGGCCAGAAGGGAATGGAATGAAATATACAAAGTGATGCAAAGCAAGGGACTGAATCCAAGAATACTATACCCGGCAAGGCTATTATTCAAAATTGAAGGTGGAATCAGGAGCTTCACAGACAAAAAAGGGCTAAGAGAGTTTATCACTACCAAGCCAGCAATGCAAGAAATGCTAAAGGGACTGCTGTAAAAAGAAGAAAGAGAAAGGCAAGAAGAAACACAAACACTAAGGAAAAATATGACAACAAACATGTACTTGTCAATAATAACATTAAACGTAAATGGATTAAATGCACCAATCAAAAGACATAGGGTAGCTGAATGGATAAGAAAACATGACCCATATATTTGCTGTCTACAAGAGACCCACCTCAGAGCAAAGGATTCACACAGACTGAGAGCAAAGGGATGGAAAAACATTTTTCAGGCAAATGGAAATGAGAAAAAAGCTGGGGTTGCAATACTTATATCTGATAAAATAGACCTCAAAGTAAAGGCCACAATAAGAGATAAGGAAGGCCACTACATAATACTAAAGGAAGCAATTCAACAAGAAGATATAACTCTGGTAAACATATATGCACCCAATGCAGGAGCACCCAAATACATAATAAATCTCCTAGAAGATATCAAGGGAGAGATTAACAACAATACCAACATAGTAGAAGACTTTAATACACTATTGACATCACTGGATAAATCCTCTAGACAAAAAATCAGCAAAGAAACAGCAATTCTAAATGACACACTAGATCAGATGGACCTAACTGACATCTTCAGAGCATTTCACCCCAAAGCTACGGAATATACGTTCTTCTCAAGTGCACATGGGACATTTTCAAAAATAGACCACATATTGGGTCACAAGCAAAGTCTCCCCAAATTCAAAAAGATTGAAATCATATCAAGCATTTTATCAGACCACAATGGTATAATATTAGAAATAAACTACAATAAAAACATTCCAAAAAATTCAAACACTTGGAAGCTGAATAGCATGCTATTAAACAATGATTCGGTTATCAATGAGATCAAAGAAGAAATTAAAAACATCCTGGAGACTAATGACAATAAAAACACAACATTGCAAATCCTATGGGACACAATGAAAGCAGTCCCGAGAGGGAAGTTTATAGCTATACAGGCCTACCTCAAAAAAAAACAAGAAAAAATGACAATAAATCATCTAACTCAACAACTCAAAGAATTAGAAAGAGAGCAACAAGAGAAGCCCACAGTGAGCAGAAGGAAGGAAATAATAAAGACCAGAGCAGAAAAGAATGACATAGAGACCAAAAAATGAAACCAAGAGCTGGTTCTTTGAAAGGATAAACAAGATTGATGAACCTCTAGCCAGGCTCACCAAGAAGCAAAGAGAGAGGACCCAAATAAACAAAATCAGAAATGAAAGAGGTGAAATAACAACAGACCCCACAGAAATACAAAGGATTGTTAAATAATACTATGAACAACTCTATTCTAACAAACTAGACAACCTGGAGGAAATGGACACATTCCTAGAAAATACAACCTTCCAAAACTTACTCAGGAAGACTCTAAAAATCTCAATAGGCTGATAACTTTGGAAGAAATTGAAGCAGTCATCAAAAAGCTTCCAGGAAACAAAAGCCCGGGGCCAGACAGCTTCACAGGGGAGTTTTACCAAACATTCAAGGAAGAACTAAAACCTATCCTCCTCAGACTATTCCAGAAAATTCAAGAGGAAGGAACACTTCCAAGCTCCTTCTATGAAGCCAGCATCACCCTAATACCAAAACCAGATAAAGATTACCCAATGAAAGAGAATTACAGACCAATATCCCTCATGAACATAGATGCCAAAATCCTCAACAAAATTCTAGCAAATCGAATCCAGCAGTACATCAGAAAGATCATACACCATGACCAAGTAGGATTTATCCCGGGGATGCAAGGATGGTACAATATTCGCAAATCAATAAACATGATACATCACATAAACAAATTGAGAGATAAAAATCATATAGTCACATCAATTGATGCAGAAAAAGCATTTGACAAAATCCAACACCCTTTCTTGATAAAAACTCTAAGCAAGATGGGAATAGAACAGCCGTGGGCAAACTACGGCCCGCGAGCTGGATCCGGCCCGTTCGGCTGTTCTATCCGGCCCGCGGAGCCGAAAGAGCGGAGGGTTCTCTTGCTCTCCCCTCCACTCCTTTACTTTGAATTTATATTAGTTCACACAAACACTCGATCCATGCTTTTGTTCCGGCCCTCCAGTCCAGTTTAAGAACCCATTGTGGCCCTCGAGTCAAAAAGTTTGCCCACCCCTGGAATAGAAGGATCATACCTCAACATAATAAAAGCCATATGTGACAAACCTACAGCCAACATCATACTCAATGGGCAAAAACTAAAACCATTTCCCCTAAGAACAAGAACAAGACAGGGATGCCTACTCTCACCACTCCTGTTCAACATAGTGCTTGAAGTACTAGCCATTGTGATCAGACAAGAAGAAGAAATAAAAGGCATCCAAATTGGAAAAGAAGAAGTAAAACTGTCCTTATTTGCAGATGACATGATACTGTACATAGAAAACCCTAAAGACTCCATCAAAAAATTATTAGACTTAATAAATGAATTCGGCAATGTAGCAGGATACAAAATTAACGCCAAGAAATCTATGGCATTTCTATACACCAATAATGAACTTACAGAAAGAGAGACTAAAAAAGCAATCCCATTTACCATCACACCAAAAAAATTAAGATACCTAGGAATAAACTTAACTAAGGAGGTAAAAAACCTATATGTGGAAAACTACACGACACTGAAAAAAGAGATAGAGGAAGACATAAACAGATGGAAGAACATACCATGTTCATGGATTGGTAGAATCAACATCATCAAAATGTCCATACTACCAAAAGCAATCTACAGATTCAATGCAATCCCCATTAACATACCAACGGCATATTTCACAGACCTAGAACGAACCTTAAAAAAATTCATCTGGAATAAGAAAAGATCCCGAATAGCTGCAGCAATCCTGAGAAAGAAGAATAAAGTAGGGGGGATCTCAATACCAGATATCAAGCTGTATTACAAAGCCACTGTTCTTAAAACAGCCTGGTACTGGCACAAGAACAGACATATAGATCAATGGAATAGAATAGAGAACCCAGAAATTGACCCAAACCACTATGCCCAATTAATATTTGACAAAGGAGGCATGAACATACAATGGAATCAAGACAGTCTTCAACAAATGGTGTTGGGAAAATTGAACAGATACATGCAAAAAAAAAAAAAATGAAACTAGATCACCAACTTTCACCATACACCAAAAATAAACTCAAAATGGATAAAGGACTTAAACATATGATGGGAAACCATAAAAATACTAGAGGAATCCACAGGCAGAAAAATCTCAGACATATGCCAAAGCAATTTCTTCAATGATAGTGCTCCTAGGGCAACGGAAACTAAAGAGAAAATAAACAAATGGGACTACATCAAAATAAAAAGCTTTTGCACAGCAAAGGAAACCATCAATAAAAAAAACAAGAAAGCCCACTGCATGGGAGAACATATTTGCCAATGATATCAATGATAAGGGTTTAATCTCCAACATTTACAGAGAACTCATACAACTTAACAAAAAGAAGATAAATAACCCAATCAAAAAATGGGCAATTGATCTAAATTGACACTTTTCGAAAGAAGACAGAAAGAAGGCCACGAGACATATGAAAACATGCTCAAAGTCACTAATCAGCAGAGAGATGCAAATCAAAACAACAATGCGGTACCATCTTACACCTGTCAGAATGGCTATCATCAACAAATCAACAAATGACAAGTGCTGGCGAGGATTCAGAGAAAAAGGAACTCTTTTGCACTGCTGGTGGGAATGCAGACTGGTGCAGCCACTGTGGAGAACAGTATGGAGTTTCCTCAAAAAACTAAAAATGGAACTCCCATTTGACCCAGTGATCCCACTTCTAGGAATATATCCCAAGAAACTAGAAACACAAATAATCAGAAAGGATATATGCACCCCTATGTTCATAGCAGCACAATTCACCATACCTAAGTTTTGGAAACAGCCTAAATGCCCATCAGCAGATGAGTGGATTAAAAACTTTGGTACATCTTCACAATGGAATACTATGCTGCGGTAATAAAGGAGGAGTTCTTACCATTTGCAACAACATGGATGGAGATGGAAAGCATTATGCTAAGTGAAATAAGCCAGGCAGAGAAAGATAAATATCACATGATCTCACTCATTTGTGGAATATAATGAACGGCATAGATTGATGAACAAGAACAGATCCAGATACTGAGAAACGTCAATCAGAACCTCAAACCTCAGGGAAGGAGGGGGTCGGTGGGAGTAAGGGGGAGAGATCAGCCAAGGGACTTGTGTGCATACATATGAGCCTAATCAATGGACGCAGACAACAGGGGGGTGGGGCATGAGTGGGGGGTGGGAGGTAATGGGGGAATAAGGACACATATGTAAAAAAACAATTTAAAAATAATTAAAAAAAATAAAAAATAGAAAAGAAATTGTAGGTAACCAGAACCCCAAGAACGCCTGAGAACGTCTTTCTTGCCATGCTAGCAGTCATCAGCTGTACAGTAATATTACCTGGGGGAAATGGGGAAGTATTTTGGACTTATGTTCCTGACCCTTCATAGGTAAGAGCCCTTTTGTGGGCTAATCCCCCGCCTAATGTAGTCACCAATAATACCAAACACCTTGGTCATCCAGGAGGACCATGAGTGGGGCAAGGAAGTATAACTACACAGGGGTCGCCACCCAGCTTCCCTTTTGTATAACACAAAATCAAACTACTGCTCCTTTGTGTGTAAAATTAAAGAGAGGTTTCTGGCTTGCGTGGACACCAAAGGAAGGGACTATCACTACTTGCTCCTGGGAGAGGTGCAGAAAATGTAACTAAGACCTTGTTTATACAAAAAGAAATTGACAACCAGTTTGAAATGGAATTGCCATGGCCTAGAGCAACGAATATCCTTACATGATATTATTCTACAATGTCATTATAATTTTTCCCAGATTTGTATTACCCCCATTACCTATAATAGTACCTCGCACCCTTGGGAATCAATAAAAAATCATCTTTTTGGTGCTTAGAGACAAAGGTAACACATCTCTTGATATTTTAGAATTACAACAGCATAATGTACAATTATCCCAAACAAACTTACAAACTAATTATTTGAATGTCTGGCAGCAATTTAAAAAGGACGTGAAAGGATTTAATCCCTTCCACTGTGTAGAGGGCCCCCTGGGAAGGCACCTGAGCATTCTATATTGGCCCCTCTTGCCCTTTTGGCCAAGAGGGATCCTCTTCTCATAATCCAATTGCCCACAGCTGTTGCCTGTGCTTTCTGCTCATGCTGAGGTTGAAGCCTCGTGGTGGCTGGTACCATGGATCTGTCTTTTGCCCAGTGGGGTGAGCTGGGCCCTCCCTGGAGAAGAAACCTGGGTTCCCCAAGATATGTGATTAGTGCCTGGGCCCCTCCAGCAAGCGAGGGGATCCCAAGGCAGGTGCTAGGCATGGAGGCCACGGGGGCATAGGCTACCAAGGAGTCAGAACTGAACCTCACATCACCCTGCTTGGCCCCGGAGGATGGCTGGTTAGCCAGAGACGGGTAAGATTCCTCAGGGAAGGAACAACCTAAGACAGGCACAGTCGCAGAGGGGCCATCGGGAGAGTACTTGGGAGTCAACAGAGGTGGGGCACAGACCTTCACCCCCCCAACTTTGCAGGGGCCTGAACCCTCACCCCTTTTGAGGGAGGTCTCCTGCCCCCATGGCTGCTTCACTTCCCATGCCCAGCTCAAATCGGGACCCAGGTAACAGACAGAGACTTGGCCGACAGCAGCTGCCCTCTCACTGCAACAAGACTTATTTGAGTTGTCTTGTACCCATGGTGTGGGGAAGTGGGTTTTTTATATCTAAATCCAACCTAGCACTAGGAATGCTCAGGGCCTACTCAAGAAGGCAAATAATCCTTTCCACTAATATTTACAGGGTAAAATAAGATTGTTGTTAGAGTATTAAATTTGGCAGTAAAATAGTAGTCAAGTTCTCAGACTAATTTAAATTGGCTAAGTGAAATAAGCGAATATTCTAGAAAAATTAATGGTACTGGACAAAAAGCTGTTCCTAAAGTGTTAACTAAAATTTTTATTGGTAGTTCATCTCATGGTAAAATTGCGCAACATGTAATGAACCTAAAGCAGTCATATTTTAGTGCAAAAAATTAAAATTTAAAAGCTATCAAGACTACATTATAAAATTTCCAAAAGCCTCCTAATATTTAAATCAAAAAGGGGGGATAGTAGAAGAATATCATGTAAGGAAAAATATCCTGTAAGTAAATTACATCTAAAAAATTTTTACTTTAGAAAATTAACTTTCATTTGTAATGCTAACAGCAAGACACCCATGAAAATCACACATGGTGTCAAAACAAGCCAAAGGAAAATCGTTTGGGCAAAAAATGAAAAAGGATCCCAAGTCAAATTTACAGAAAAGATTCCTTTATTAACTTTTGGTCAAGAATATGTTTGTATATTTTCAGAAAACACCTCCAAGACCATGTGGATTCCTGCAACAGAAAGGAATTGACAGGACTGCTCCAGCCATGAAGACAGAAGAGAAACCATCCAGAGATGGAAGACGCTGACGATGCCTTGTCATACTAGCAGTCAGCAGCTGTGCGTCGCGGCAGGTTGCCCAGGACCAAACCAGAGAGGGTCGGACCTGCATTACCACCATTTGTCCACCATCCAGAACTGAAATATCATTGCTGACATGTACACATAAGGAACTGTTTGACATTGAAATTGGGACTCAAAAAGAACTGTTGGCCCAGAAAGAAACTCACTACAGACTGATTCATTTGCCTCTCAGCATAACCATTATTGCTTGTCTCATTTTCGGTTCTTATAAGTGTATTTCTAGTATCACATGATCTCACTCATCTAGGGGAAATAATGAACAACATAAACTGATGAACAAAAACAGACCCGGAGACAGGGAAGCATCGATCAGACTGTCAAACCTCAAAGGGAAGGTAGGGGAGGGTGGGGGTAAGGAGGAGAGATCAACCAAAGGACTTGTATGCATGCATATAAGCCTAACCAGTGGTCACGGACAACAGGGGGTGGGGGCATGCGTGGGGAGGGGTTTGGGATGGGAATAGGGGGATGAGGACAAATATGTGATACCTTAATCAATAAAAAAATTAATAAAAAAAAAAAGAACAGGAAAGACTCCCAAGCTCATTTTACAAGCCTCTCTGTTGCAGGAAGCCAGTTTATCCTAATTCCAAAACTAGATAAAGACACTATAAAGAAAGAAAATTTTAGGCCAATATCCCTAATAAACATAGATGCTAAAATCCTCAACAAAATATTAGCAAACCAGATTCAGAAATATATTAAGAAGGTCATACACCATGATCAAGTGGGATTTATTCTGGGGATGAAATGTTGGTACAATATCTACAAATCAATAAATATGATACATCATATAAACAAAAGAAAGATAAAAATCACATGATCATATCACCAGACGCAGGAAAGCACTGGATAGAATCCAGCATCCACTTATGCTCAAAACTCTCAGGAGAGTGGGAATAGAGGAAACATACCCCAACGTAATAAAGGCCACATATGACAAACCCACAGCAACATCATATTCAATGGGCAAAAACTAAGTGGTTTCCTTAGGATCTGGAACAAGACAGGGATGTTGGCTTCCATCACTCTTATTCAACATAGTATTAGAAGTCCCAGCAACAGCAATCAGACAAGAAAGAAAAGGCATTCAAATTGGAAAGGAAAAAGTAAAACTGTTATTATTTGCTGATAACATGATACTGTATGTAGAGAACCCTAAAGATTCAACAAAAATCTACTAGAACTGACATATGAATTCAGTAAAGTAGCAGGATACAAAATAAATACCCAGAAATCAGTTGCATTTGTATACACCAATAATGAAATCAGAAATGGAAACTAAGGCAATGGAAACTAAAGAGAAAATAAACAAATGGGACTACATCAAAATAAAAAGCTTTTGCACAGCAAAGGAAACCATCAACAAAACAAGAAAGCCCACTGCATGGGAGAACATATTTGCCAATGATATCAATGATAAGGGTTTAATCGCCAACATTTACAGGGAACTCATGCAGCTTAACAAAAAGAAGATAAACAACCCAATCAAAAAATGGGCAATTGATCTAAATAGACACTTTTCAAAAGAAGACAGAAGGAAGGCCACGAGACATATGAAAACATGCTCAAAGTCACTAATCAGCAGAGAGATGCAAATCAAAACAACAATGCGGTACCATCTCACACCTGTCAGAATGGCTATTATCAACAAATCAACAAATGACAAGTGCTGGCGAGGATTCGGAGAAAAAGGAACTCTTTTGCACTGCTGGTGGGAATGCAGACTGGTGCAGCCACTGTGGAGAACAGTATGGAGTTTCCTCAAAAAACTAAAAATGGAACTCCCATTTGACCCAGTGATCCCACTTCTAGGAATATATCCCAAGAAACTAGAAACACGAATCAGAAAGGATATATGCACCCCTATGTTCATAGCAGCACAATTCACCATAGCTAAGATTTGGAAACAGCCTAAGTGCCCATCAGCAGATGAGTGGATTAAAAAACTTTGGTACATCTACACAATGGAATACTACGCTGCGGTAAAAAAGGAGTTCTTACCATTTGCAACAACATGGATGGAGATGGAGAGCATTATGCTAAGTGAAATAAGCCAGGCAGAGAAAGATAAATATCACATGATCTCACTCATTTGTGGAATATAATGAACAACATAGACTGATGAACAAAAATAGATTCAGAGACAGAGAAACATCAATCAGAACATCAAACCTCAGGGAAGGTAGGGGACAGTGGAGGTAAGGGGGAGAGATCAACCAAAGGACTTATATGCATGCATATAAGCCTAACCAATGGACACAGACAACAGGGGGGTGGGGGCATGAATGGGAGGTGGGGGTAATGGGGGAATAAGGACACATATGTAATACCTTAAACAATAAAGAAATTTTTAAAAAAAGAAAAAAGAAAATAAACCCATTTGCAATTGCCTCAAAAAAAAATACCTAGGAATACATTTAACCAATTTAAAAGGCCTGTTCTCAGAACATTATAAAACACTGAAGAAAGAAACTGAAGAAGATACAAATAAGTAGAAGCATATACCATGTCCATGGATAGGAAGAATTAACACCATTAAAATGTCCACACTACCCAAAGTAGTCTATAGATTCAATGCAATTATTATCAAGATACCAATAACATACTTCACAGAATTAGAACAAATACTCCAAAATTTTATATGAACCACAAATGACCCTGAATAGCCACAGCAGTCTTGAGAAAGAAGAACAAAGTTGGAGGAATCACACTATCTGATATCAAACTATAGTATAAGGCCATAGTAATCAAAACAGAATAGTATTGGCATAAAAACAGACATATAAATCTACTGAACATAATAGAGAGCCCAGAAATAAACTAACACCTTTATAGTCAATATTTACAAAGGAGGCAAAAACATACAATGGGGTAAAGATGGACTATTCAATAAAGTGTTGGAAAAATTGGACAGATATTTGCAAAAGAAAAGAAAAAAAACTAGACCACCTCCTTACACATACACAAGAATAAACTCAAAATGGATTAGAGATTTAAATGTTGGACCCAAAACCATAATAATCCTAAAAGAAAACGTAAGCAGTAAAATCTTGGACATTTCTCATAGCAATATTTTTCTGATATATTGCCTTAGGCAAAGGAAACAAAAGAAAAAATAAACAAATGGGACTACATCAAACTAAAAAGTTTTTGCACAGAAAGGAAACTATCAACAAAATGAAAAGACAACCTACTGAATGGGAGAACACATTCACAGACATAAATACATATTAATAAGGGTTTGATATCCAAAATTTATATGGAAGTTATAAAATTCAACATCAAAATAACAAATAATTGAATTAAGAAATGAGCAAAGGACCCAAATAGACATTTCTCCAAAGGGGACATACAGATGGCCAATACACATGAAAGGATGCTTAAAGTCACTAATCATTAGATAAATGCAAATTAAAACCACAATGAGATATCACCTCACACCTGTCAGAATGGCTATCATCAATGAATCAACAAACAAGTGTTGGCGAGGATGTGGAAAAAAGGGAACTCTAATGCACTGTTGGTGGGAATGCAGATTGGTGCAACCACTGTCGAAAGGAGTATGGAGTTATCTCAAAAAATTAAAAATAGAACTGTCTTATGACCCAGCAATTCCTCTACTGGGAATATATCCAAAGAAACCCAAAACACTAATTCGAAAGAATAGATGCACCCATGTTTATTGCAGCATTATTTACAACTAGAGGCCCAGTGCATGAAATTCATGCACTGGGCGGGGGGACGGGAGGGGTTCTTCAGCTCGGCTTGCGCCCTCTCGCAGTCCAGGACCCCTCTCTCCTTACTGCCCGCCTGCTTGCTGCTCCTTAGCACTGCTGTGGAGGCGGGAGAGGCTCCTGCCACCGCAGCTGCACTTGCCAGCCATGAGCCTGGCTTCTGGCTGAGCGTGCTCCCCCTGTGGGAATGCACTGACCACCAGGGGGCAGCTCCTGCGTTCGGCGTCTGCCCCCTGGTGGTCAGTGAGCATCATAGCGACCAGTCGTTCTGATCGTTCTGCCATAATGGTTACTTAGGCTTTTATTATACAGATAGCCAAGATTTGGAAGCAGCCCAAGTGCCCATCAGTAGATGAGTAGATTAAAAAGCTGAAGTACATTTACACAACTGAATACTATTCAGCCATTAAAATCTTATCTCTTGCAACAGCATGGATGGACCTGGATATTATTATGCTAAGTGAAATAAGCCAGTCAGAGAAAGACAAGTACCATATGATTTCATTGCTATGTGAAATCTAATGAACAAAATAAACTAACAAGCAAAGTGGAGACAGACTCATAGATATAGAGAACAGACTGACAGCTGTCAGAGGAAATGGAAGTTGGGCAGGGGGGAGGGTGGCCTGGGATTAAGCAAAAAAAAAAGTGAAGGAATTAAGCAAAACAAACAAACAAACAAAAAGCCTCAGAATGAAAGGAGGATGAGGGGGAGTAGAAGAGGGCAAAGTTGGGATAAATGGTGCTGGAAGGAGACTTGACTTGGAGTGGCCCACACAGAATACAATATACAGATGATGTAATGTAGAATCATATGCCTGAAACCTATATAATTTTATTAACCAATGTCACCCCAATAAATTCAACTTAAAAAAACAGTAAAACATTTTTGGGAAAAAATGAGAGCTGTTAGGAAAACTTAGGAGAGTTGAAAGACACTTTAGCAGACACCTTGCTCAACTTTCTACCTAAGACTTTGCAAACTAAAGTATTTTAATATGAGGCCCCCTTTCAACTTTAAAATATTTCTTCAGTCTCCATATGAGAACAGTTACATATCTAATATCCATTAACTGAGACTAGAAAACAAGCTACTAGGGTTTCAGTATTACTTGAAAATAAAATAAAATTATATTTTATAAGTCATGGAACTTACATGCACTTTAATAGACATGGAACTTAGAACCTACAGAATGGAAGATTAATAAATCCTGCAGAAGTCCAAAAAATGTTTTTGAACTATAAATAAAACTCTATGCCAAAAGGTGTGCCAATGCCAGGCCCAAAGTGTCAAGAAAAAGTTGCAGAACTGAATGCATGATCCTATTTGCTAAAAAACTGTATAAGTGTGAATGTGATTATATACACATGCAAACACACACATACTGTATATATAATGCACAGAATAAATTATTGAAGGTGAGTGGAATCATTTTTTGCTTTGTATGATTTTGTATTTTAAAAACATTTTTGCAATAAGCACATATACATTTTACAATAAAAACAATAAAATATAGAAAATGCCAACTATATACATGTACACTGTTGTCTTTATTTCTGTCCTTAATTTTTTTGTCTCATTTCTAACAAATGCAGTTTACCTACCACTTTGTAAGGTGTGGGAAAGGATGGTAAATTCTTCCCTTTCTGGGAAAAACTCATATGAAGTGACAAAGTCAGTATGTATCTGAATATTTAGTAAATACATCTCTGTCATCATTGTTTTTTAGTTTTTAAAATATGCAATACTTAAAACATAAAGTACAAAGGATAACATAACAAATACCTGTATATAGGCACTCAGCTCTAATAGTTTTGTTGTACTTATTTGAGTTTTTTAAGAGGAAATCAAGTGTACAAATAAGTTTGGCACCTCTCCATGGTCCTGCCTGGTCCTAATCCCTTCCCTCTCCAGAGCCACCCCTCAACCTGGGTGATTATACTTTTACATCAGAAATTGCTCCTTTGATAGACACAGCAGCAGGGGCCTAGGAAGGTGGTCTTCCCTGCCCAGATAAAGGAAGGCAGACTGGGGAAGGTGGGAAGGTGGGTTTACTTGGGACCTGCAGGGAGATACTGCTCTACATAAGGATGCTTTCATTGTGTATGAGGACACAAGCCAGAGGAAAAGCCTGGCACGGGGAGATACACAATTATTAAGCACTTACTTTTTTATCTTTCTCATGGTATTGCAAGAAAATTCATAAATTGTACACAGACTCAAGTGAAAAAGCTGTCAAGGTAAACTGGTTAAAAATTTAGATAAACTGAGATTTGTTAGAGAGAGAGACAGAAACATCGATGTGAGAAAACATTGATGTGAGAAACACTGACTGCTTGCCTTCCCGTAAGTGCCCTGATTTGATATCAAACCTGAAACCCACGCATGTGCCCAGACTGAGAATTGAACCAACAACCTTTCAGTGCACAGAACAATGCTCAAACAACTGAGCCACTCCAGACCGGCAATTGCATATACTTTTTAAAAAATATAGAAAATGCCATGTGACTTTTTAAAAAATATGTTTTTATTGATTTTAGAGAGAGGAAGGGAGAGGGAGAGAGGGATAGAAATATCAGTGATGAGAGAGAATCATTGATCGGCTACTCCTGCACACACCCTACTAGGGATCAAGCCTGCAACCCAGGCATGTGCCCTAAATATCGAACCGTAACCTCCTGGTTCATAAGCACTGAGCCACACTGGCTGGGCTGCATAAACTTTTAAAGGACACAACCTAAAAATAATTATATTTACCAATATCATCATATAAGGTGTACCCACCCATCCAACAGAACAGGTGCAGGGACACTACACTGAGTCTCAAAACAAAACACACACACAGTTCATGTCCTTATGGAGCCTGCAGTCTACTGGAAAGACCCACATGCAAAAAAGAATCTATCCAAGAAGTGGCATGAGGCAGAGACCTGGTGCTGTGACAGGACAATACAAGGGGACACGACCTGGACAGAGAAATAGGGACAACACAATTACCTACGGAGGTGAAGAGGTAGGGCTCCAGAACAGGGGAACAGCATGAAACTAGGTCCAGAAGTAGAAGGGTGCAAGCTGGGGGGCCCTGAGTAACTGAAGGAAGGCCATGTGGCTGGAGTTTCCAGAGCTTGGTTATCAATGAGCCTAGGACAGTGGTCGGCAAACCATGGCTCGTGAGCCACATGCGGCCCTTTGGCCCCTTGAGTGTGACTCTTCCACAAAATACCATGGCCTGGGCGAGTCTATTTTGAAGAAGTGGCATTAGAAGTTTAAGTTTAAAAAATTGGGCTCTCAAAAGAAATTTCAATCGTTGTACTGTTGATATTTGGCTCTGTTGACTAATGAGTTTGCCGACCACTGGCCTAGGAAGATATGGTCAGATAATGTTGTGCCTTAGAGAGCTGTTACAGAATTTGGTTTCTACCTTGTGAGCAATGAAAAGCCACTGGAAGGAGTAATACATGAGAAGAAGGGGGGTAGTGCTGTGATACGCCTTAAATTTTGAAACCATTTCTCTGGCAGCACAAAGATGTAAAGTGCAACTGTCCACTTGGCCTCCCTCCAGTCTCAAGGCATTTCCAACAATGGAGCAGGAATATCCTACCAGGTACAAGCAAGCCCAGCAAAGTGTTCCACATCATACAACATCCTCTAGATGCCAGAACCAGAGAATGAACCAGTAAGATGCACAATATACAACAGGTTAGGTCTTTATAACTTCTAAAGAATGGTATGTCCAGCTAGCCATGGCATGTTTTTGCATTGTGATTGCATGCATTCTGAATCTAGATAGCTACCTAATAATGTCTGACTTTATGTTTAGGGCAGTGGTTCCCAGCCCTGGCTGTATATTAGAATCACCTGCGCTTTAAAAATATATAGCAATGCCCTTGGGCCCCAAGATCACCTGAGCCAAGACAAGACAATCTCTGGAGATGGATCCTGGGCAGGTTTTTAAAGCTCTGCCCAGGATTCCAATGAACAGCCAGGACTGAGATATACTGGTCCAGGCCCTCAGCCCCTCTCAACTTTTGATGACCAAAGGAATCCACTGGGGAATCTTGTTAACCTGCAGATTCTAGGCATTCTAACATAACAGATATTTTCCTAACACCTCTTTCCATTATAAGGAAAATTGGTAGCAAAAGAGTATTTGCCAACTAGAGTCTACTGATGATCTGAATTATGTCAGAGCTCTGTAAAAACAGCTTAAAATTCATTAGAATCAAAGACCTCCACCACTGTTTTTCAGCCCTCCCATTTATAGGTAATGGACTGTGTAGAATTAGGGTTTGGTCTGACCTTGGAACAATCATAATTTGACCCAACTTTTTAGACAAAAAGAAAGGCATTCCAAATTCCCTTCACCCAACTCCTCTAGCCCTGTGCCAGAGTCTGCATTGTTTCCTTGAATACACATGTTCTCCATGGAGTTTACCTCCTGTCCAGGATGACACCCACAAGGCTCACTATTTCTGTCTGCAGAGAGACTGGGCCTGACATCAGCAGTCCTTCTCATGGCTCTGCCAAGGGCTGCGGCTCTCCTTGCAGCCTGGTGACAAATAGCCTTTAAAAATCCTCACATTTTCTGTAATTAACTCTCCTTTGTTCAAGGAGACAAGACAACTCTGAGAGTGCCTCTTGCAGCTAATAGTGAGTGGCAAACCTGAGTCCCCTTTGGTCATGGTGTTGAGCTGCTCTGAACAGAGCCCTCCAGACCCTGAGGACTTCAGAGCTTTCCTATTTCCAGTCATTAAAGGAGATTACCATGTGACAAGGTGGCAGGGTCTAAAACCAAGACACAGAGTTGGGTTCTTTAAAACCCATAAGGTGTAACCTAAGACC